>NC_092338.1:403165000-404595000 GCF_046630445.1 Rutidosis leptorrhynchoides | reverse complement strand
AGGCTGTTTTTTTTAATATATATATATATATATATATATATATATATATATATATATATATATATATATATATATATATATATATATATATATGTATGTGTGTGTGTGTGTGTGTGTGTGTGTACATGTATTTATATAATGATGATATGATACTAATATTTATATTTTTTTAAATGGATTCAATTTCGGTCAATTGAATTCAAATGAGGTCAAACTTGGTCAAATAAGTGCTAATATATACACACATATATATACATACATACATATACAAATAAGGGCTGTTTTTTTAATAAGATATATATAGATATATAGATGTATATATGTGTGTGTACATGTATGTATATGTGTATACTAATATTTATATTTTTTTAACTTTGTAGAAAAAAATGAAGGATTTGAGAGATGCAGAACCGGGACGAGATGAGGAATCTATATTGTTGCAAGTTTTGGGTACACGACCTGGCTACACACGCGGAGTGGGAAGAAAGTTACCAATGTCAGTCACTAATTCCGCATCTTCATCATCTACGGGTCGGACGCCACAACCACTAGTTTACCCTTCCTACACGGCAAGTGAAATGGAAGAAATCCTTGCTTACAGTAAATTGCGAATTCCTGCATGGGAATTAGGCAACCTTTTGATAAAGATAATAATGATGATGCTTTTTTGTCCAATGTGCAAGAATCACCTATAGATGCAAATATCTCCAAGTCCAAGACTCCGGATACCAAGGTGAGGTCTGATGTCTCGAATAAAAAAGTAAATCCTGAGGGTTGTTATTCGGGTACTAGTGTTGGGTCAGCTCACTTCAACTTAAATGGGCCCAACTTTCATGTTGATAAATCTAGCCCAGTATCTCGTGATAATCCAGCAAAGGTGCTTAGTGTTGATGGGCCTATCAATCAAAATAAGTTTAATGTCATTAGGTCGGCCGATCCAAGAGATAATGTGGTGATAGAGGATCTCGGTGATACCGATTGCTCATCGGATGAAGAAGAATGTAAAAGTCCAGTTAAGAACTACGGTGGTGACGGGGTGGAGAAGGCTAAGATTTCCGGTGATACATCCTCGTTGAATGTTATGGATACCGCTAACAACTATTTGCCTAAAAAAGCAAGTAAAGGGTTGTTTATGCTTCTGATTCGTCCAATTGCTGCTGGAATTCCATCGGCAACTGGAAAGCTTCATCGAAAATTTTACATGCGAAAAAATCGACTAGGAAAGGGAAAGGCGTTGAGGATCCAAGTGGGATTAATTGTGTGACATGTGGTAGTAGAAGATCGAAACTGAGTAAGAAGCCATCGTCGTCTAGGAATAGCAAGAAGAAGGAGGTGAGCCAATTGATATCGGAAAACAGTATTGGAGTTGAGGAATTCGGCACCAATCTTGGTCTAAAATGGACCAAGAAAGATATGTAAGTGTCTTCTTTCTCTGTTCGTATCTTCTTTTTATTTATGAAGATTATTTCCTTAAACATTCGTGGGTTCGGGTCCGGGAAAGAAAGTAAGTTTGGTGATGTTAAAAGCTTATGTTTGGTCGAAAGGCCCTCTATTCTAGCATTTCAAGAAACTAAATGTCATAACCTTGTCGACAATTGGATATTCGGGCTTTGGGGTTCTAATGATTGTGGGTATGTTCAAAAAGAAATGATTGGTAAGTCGGGGGGACAATTAATAATTTGGGATAAAAACATCTTTGAGGTTTATAGTGAGCTAATTGGTGACTTTTTTATTGCTATACGGGGGAAATGGAAACAGTCGGGAAATGAATCGATTATTGTCAATGTGTACGGTCCGCATGATGACGCCAATAAATGTAAGTTTTGGGATTCGCTGGACAAGATCTTGTGTATTGATGGTGTGTCGTGGGTCATTTGTGGGGACTTTAATGAGGTTAGAGATAAGTCGGAAAGATTGAATTGTGAATTTTTTTATAATCGGGCTAGGAGGTTTAACGAGTTTATTGATAGAAATAGTTTAGTGGACATTCCTTTGGGTGGGAGGAAATTTACTAGGGTTAGTGATGATGGGTTGAAAATGAGTAAACTAGATAGATTCATGGTTTCGGACGACTTTCTTAGCTTTTGGACCGATCTAAAAGTGGTGGCTTTAGATAGAATTGTATCGGATCATTGTCCTATTATGATGTCGGATGGTGAAGTGGATTTTGGGCCTAAACCGTTTAAAATCTTTGATGATTGGTTCGTGGTTGAGGGTATTGACAAGGTTATTGCCGATTCTTGGTCTGGTCCAATGGGGGGTAACCGGAAGGATTGCGTTTTTCGTAACAAGTTAAAAAGACTAAAAGGAGACCTTAAAGAATGGAGTAAAGTTCACTTTGGCAAGCTTGATTGTGAGATTGAGTCGGTTAAAAAGGTGGTAACGGATCTTGAAATGAAAGCAGAAGTAGGTAGTTTAAAGGATGAAGAGCGGACTAAATGGCTAAACTCGAGAAAAACATGGATGGAAAAGGAAAAAATCAAGACAGGGATGCTAAAACAGAAAGCTCGTGTTCGTTGGATGATCGATGGAGACGAAAACTCAAAATATTTTCATAATTCCTTAAAGAGGAAATATAATAAAAACAACATCCGAGGGATTAATGTTAATGGGTCTTGGTGTGAAAATCCTAATACAATCAAAGAAGTTGCTTTCAACCATTTTAAAAGCATATTCGAGGTACATAATTCGGATGGACCAAGCCTTGAAGGGCTGTTTTCTGAATTGATTACATCAGCGGACAATGAGCTCTTAGAAGCTCCTTTCACGGAAGGGGAAATTTGGGAATCGGTCAAATGTTGTGGTAGTTCGAAGGCCCCGGGACCGGATGGGTTCAACTTTGGTTTTTTCAAAAAGTTTTGGTCCATAATCAAAGATGATTTGGTAGGTGCTATCAACTGGTTTTGGGTTTTTGGCGAGTTTTCAAAGGGTTGCAATGCCTCTTTTGTTTCCCTTATTCCGAAGAAATCGGACCCGCTGAGTTTTAGTGATTATCGCCCGATTAGTCTTATTTGCAGTTATTATAAAATTATCGTGAAGATGTTGTCTTTGAGAATTTGTAAAGTGGTACCTAGTCTTGTAGGGAAGGAACAGAGTGCGTTTCTTGGGGGTAGATATATTCTAGATTGTGCGTTAGTTGCAAATGAAGTGGTCGAAGATCTTAAACGAAACAAAAAGCACGGCCTAATTTTTAAGGTAGACTTCGAGAAAGCCTTTGATTCGATTAATTGGGATTATCTTCTTGAAGTGATGAAATGTATGGGGTTCGGTACCAAATGGTGTAAGTGGATTTCCTCGTGTCTTAAATCGGCTACAATCTCCATTCTCATAAACGGGTCTCCGACAAGTGAGTTTAATCTTAAAAGGGGCGTTCGCCAAGGTGATCCCTTATCACCTTTCCTTTTTATTATTGCAGCGGAGGGACTTAATATCCTAACGAAAAAGGCGGTTGAGAGAGGGATGTATAAAGGGGTGGAGGTGGGTAATGATAAAGTCGTCATTTCTCATTTGCAATATGCGGATGATACGATTTTTTTTGGCGAATGGAGTAGACGTAATGCGCGAAATTTAATGTACTTGTTGGAATGTTTTGAACGGGCTTCGGGGTTGAAGGTTAATTATAATAAAAGTCAATTATTTGGGATAGGCATTAGTAATGATAACGTGGAAGCTCTTGCGTCTTGGTGTTCATGTCTTGCAGGTCGGTTGCCTTTCATGTATTTGGGTATTCCCGTGGGTAATAAGATGAAGAAATTGAATGATTGGTCCCCGGTGATCGAGAAATTTAACAAGAGGTTAGCGGACTGGAGAGCAAAAATGATTTCATTCGGTAGACGGTTAACTTTAGTTAAGTCGGTTCTCTCTAGCCTACCTCTCTATTACTTCTCGCTCTTTCGTGCCCCTACTTGTGTGCTAAATTCTCTCGAGAGTGTGAGACGGAAATTTTTTTGGGGCGGGACGGGTTCTAACTCTAAAATGTCATGGGTTAAGTGGGAAAAAATCCTTCTTCCTCACGAAGAAGGAGGTTTAAATATCATGTCCTTAAAAAGTAAAAATTTAGCTCTTCTTTGTAAGTGGTGGTGGAGGTTTAAAACCGAAACTAACACTTTGTGGGTCGCCGTAATTCGTAGCATTTATGGTTCTAATGGAGGTCTTGTGCTTGGAAACGGGCTTGTCCGAAAACCAAACGCTAGCCTTTGGAATTCTATTTGTGTTGCAGGAAATCATGTGGACGGGTTAGGGATTTCTTTCTCTAAGTCTTTCATACGCTTGCTCGGGGACGGGAAAAGCACCTCTTTTTGGAATGACATTTGGGTGGGGAACGCAAGCCTCAAAGACAAATTCAAAAGATTATACAGGCTCGAGATTGACAAAGATATCAACATCAGTAACAAAACCGAAGAATTTAAGGGAGATGGGCTCGGCAATTGGGCCTATCCACCTATGGGACGAACGAATAGTGAACTAACTGAATTGCGAGATACTGTTCGGAACTTGCAGCTGATCGAAGATAAAAAAGACTGTTGGAGCTGGAATCTCAATTCGAAGGGTACATATATGGTCAAGGACTGTTCGGTTCTAGTGGACAAAGTCATCCTACCACGTGCGGTTAATTGAATTGAGTCGTTGCGAAATGGTTTGGTTCCAAAAAAAGTAGAGGTGTTTATTTGGCGGGCGAGATTAGGTCGTATACCGGTAAGGTTCGAGTTAGATAAACGGGGCATCGATTTGAACAGCGTGAGATGTCCGATTTGTGATGGTGACATTGAGACGGTGGAACATATACTTTTTTCTTGTCAAATGGCCAAAGACATATGGGCGAAAGTCCTTAAATGGTGGGGGTATAATTCGACTTTATTCGGGTATGAGGATATTTTTAATGGTACCTTCGGCTGCGTAGCACATGATCACAAAAGGAACCAATGGCAAGCGGTTTGTTGGGTGGTTTGTTACATTATATGGAAGAATCGAAATGCAAAGGTGTTCAAGAATAAGCTCGAGACGGTCCCATCTTTATTTAGCGAGGTTCAAGTTCTTTCATACGATTGGATTTCACGACGTTGCAAGGGTCATATTATGGATTGGCTTCAATGGTTCTCACAACCTTAGTTTCTCTCTTTTGTTAGTTGCAATCTTTGCAATTAGCTTAGGGCGGTGTAATTTGTTTTCTCTATTTCTTTCGTGATGTATTGTGTTGTTAAGGTTGCTCAGTCAACCATGTACTATTCGTGATTGTTTAATATAAGTCCTTCTTGCTTTTCAAAAAAAAAAAAAGTAAATTGCGAATTCCTCCCCATTTGCAAGGTGGAGTGAGGATCAATGCCAATACTCCTGGTAGTTCCAATGACAATAATCCTGGTAGTTCCAATTTCAATACTCGAAGCCAAAACGATGAGGAGGATGAGGACGATGTATTTTCTGTTTTGTATTTTGTTGGATTGTCGTTTGTTTGATACATTGTAGTTTGTTCCACGAAGGCGTTTATGTTTATACTATTTTGTGAATGTTTGTTTGATGGGCGTAGCTCGGTTTGAATAATTATTGTAATTGTTGGATATTTTTAATATTATTATTGGTTGTTGAATGTCTAATATTAGTGTAAAGCAGGTTTTAATATTGAAATGTGCCGGTTATACGGCAGGAAAATATACAGCTAAAAATTAATTTCCAAAAACAACAGTGTCCTTTCCGGAAGACCAATCGCCCGGAAAAGTCGTCCAGAAAGCTTTTAATTTAATTAAAAAGAAATTGATTTAATCAAAAAAGAAATTGAATATTTTATTATTAAATCTTTCCGGACGACTAGTCGTACGAAAAGAGTCGTGCCTAATTATTTTTTCAGACATTTGTTTTAATCAAAAAAGAAATTGAATATTTTATTATTATACCTTTCCGGACGACAAGTCGTTGCAAATGGTCGTCCGGAAAGGCCGTCCAGAAACACATTTGAAAAAGTCAATGTGGGCCCCCATGTCGTCCGGAAAAGTCGGGTCAAGCCGTCCGGAAAACCTTTATGCACGAAACTTTCCGGACGATTCATTGCGGACGACTAGTCGTCTGGAATGACCTATGCGGACGACTTGTCGTCCGGATTCGTCGCCCGGAAAAGTCGTTTTTCAGGTAGTGAAAGTCAAACATAATTTCAGCTTCTCCTAACAAAATACCGTGTAAGTTTGATTATGTTAAATTTATGGATACTTATTGATCGGGTCGGTGTTACAACTAACAAAAACCGGTTACCAAATCTTATTAACTAAAAATATTATATGTCGTTCAATACATGCATGCAGGTGATCATATTGTTCCTTATCCTATGTACGTGCTTAATTAGCTAAATTAAAGCCTAAAATGTAAAAGCACCCTGCAACAATAATTGACTAATTAATTAATTAAAGATGTGGCGCCAAATGATTAGATCAACCTTTTGAAATGTTGGTGCATTTTAAGTCTCTAGTTATATCAACCGGCATAAGTTAAAAGTTTGTCTATTGAGACAGTCGATTGACTGCAAAAGACAGTCGATCGAGGGTCACTGACCATCGATCGAGGGTCACTGACCATCGATTGACGGTCCCTGACCATCGATCGAGGGTCACCGCATACAGTATATATAGATGTTAGGGGCTTCATTAGTAGGTTAATCACCACATTATTGTTCGAGCCGTTTTCTCTCATTCTAGAACACCTAGAAAATCTGCTAAGTCGAATTAATTAACAACCCTAGGCATCGATCTAATTCATCGTTTTTGATCGGTTTGACTAAATCGAAACCCGAAAGTTTCCAATTCACTAGATAACTCGATCCCAAGATTCGAATAGCTCCAACATGGAATATATTAACCAACTGATTCAGTGAATTTTTTTACTCCTTACTTTAGATAAATTACTACCTGGCATACTATTAATTAATACAACAAAAAATAGTTTGCATGGAACTACATCCAATCACAATAATTGTTGGTGACTAGATGGCTTCATTGTTAAGATTATGACGTTTAACTGCTACTTACATAAAAATTGTAAATAACTTGAGATTAGTTACTTCTATATATAAGTGATTACATCATATCTACCTAACCGGTCCCAAAGCAATTATAAAGTGATCAGTTATTCAGTTTCAATTTTAGCAATTAGTTAAAATCAACTTTCTTGTTCTGTAGGACGGAGCTTGAACATTTTTATAGGGAGGGGGCATGACATGTATTATTGAGAAGATCATGTGATTTTAGCGTAGAATATATATGTTTAATTTGTTAAAAGACATATTTTTGTTTATCTATCAAAAGATAATAAATAAACTATACAATAAAATATAACCTTGAAGTAAGCTCGATAAATAAAGTTTCAACTACTTAATATACTTTTTTTTTTTACATCTGTTAGTAGGATCACCCGGAGGACTTAACCACCTACGCGTTCATCTCCTACACAGTTATACCCGCCCTCCAACTACGTGCCCAGGAGAAAACCCGCACCAATCCCATACGGGGCATGGACGGTAAAACCCTCATCCCCTTTACCCCCAACGCGATGTGGGAAAGGTGTCATGAGTGGAACTTCATGACAGAGATGAAATTGTGGATTAATATGTAGCCAACGGGGGTCGAACTCCTGAGCTCCCTCAAAAGAGACAGACCACCAACCGCTGGACCACATCACGACTCCAACTACTTAATATACTCCGTAAAAACTATAAAATTTGTATAAAGATTGAGATAAATAACAATTAGATTATAGTATATAAAAGTATAACAAATTCGGAAAAAATGCTCTGAGTAACCATAAAAATGAAAATTGTAACCCTTTGAGTCGCGAGTATTTGAGATTTTGAGTCAACTAAATATGAGCTCGTATGAAAGAGATGATTAAAACGGTGACAGCTCACAAATTCTGCGAGTATTAACCACTTTGATTGAATCTCCTTTATACAAATATGATATGATATGTAATTTATTAGTTTGAAAAAAATTTATTTTATAAATTATTCATTAATGATATTTAATTATTATTTTTGAAAAATCATTTTGTTATAGTTATAAATATAAATATAAATATAAATATAAATAGTAAAATGGATAGTCTTTTCAAGTAAAAAATGGGAGGTGATTTGTACACCACCTTATTTTAGCCATACACCACTAAAACAATTATTTGGACATTTTTACCCTTCTTTTTATTCACCATCAACTCCCCTTAACTTCTCAAAGGAATGGTAGAAATGTCCAAATAATTGTTTTGGTGGTGTATGACAAAAATAAGGTGGTGTACGGATCAACTCCCGTAAAAAATAGGATGTGTAATGCAAAGGTTAAATAAATAATTAAGTGCTACTCCGTATTATTCTATGCCACGAACGCACAAATGCTAAAAATTCCATGCTTCTTTGTAATCTTCTTCTTAGATTGATTGAATAGCATTATCTTTAGTTTTTCATTATAAATTATAATTATAATTATAATTATAATATACTTTAAAATATTGTTTGATGTTGTGGATCTTTGACAACAAGTATTTTAATTTCTAAATTGTCCAGGTCAATGGGCCCAGCTCCTACAGTTTGACAGTTTGATTCTGTGGTCATCAAATCTTGCATTCTTTTCCGAGAGTTCTTTAATTTGTTTTCGCTTCATTATTGCATAGCCAATAATATTAATAACTTTGTTATAAAAGTAATAATTGGATGATAATTTTATTATTATTATAGATATTGCATATTATATTTTTTGAGTATAAATAGGTGTGTTGAGTTAGAGTTTATTGTATGTATTTTTTGGTTAACAAAAACACTCTCTCTCTAGATTCCAAATGCCACCAAACTCTCATTGTACATTTTTCTATAAATAAAAACCAATTACTCATACCTTTTGTTCAACCTTTGTTTTCTCCGTTTTACAGTATCTCTATCTCTATATACCTTCTACAATCAAGAACCACTAAAGGTAGTTATAAGCCTACTGAATTATAACACGTTATCAGCACGATTATCTCAACATTTATACTAAATATGGTTGGCTCTGCCACCTAACTAATATATGGTCGGTTATACCACCTAAATGATATATGGTCGACACTGTCGCCTAATTTACATTTATGTTATCTAACATTTATTTATGTATACTAACATTTACATTTATGTTATCTAACATTTATTTATGTATACTAACATTTACAGTTATGTTCACTAACATTTATATTTATGTTATTTAAGTTATATATGGTCGGTTATACCGCCTGAATTATATTTCTGTAATCTAACTTTCATTAACTTCACTAACATTTATATTTATGTTATTTAAGTTATATATGGTCGGTTATACCGCCTGAATTATATTTTCTGTAATCTGACTCTTATTAACTTCACTAACATTTATATTTATGTTAATAAGACCTCATGATTGTACGCAACACGTCATTTGACAACACGGTACTTTATGTACGCAACACGTCATTTGACAACACGGTACCATGGGTCGAGATTAATTCCGATCAATACGAATACGATGGGGTCTTTATATGTTATCTAACATTTATGATTACTTATGCAATTAATCATTATTTATTTCATGCATACTAATGTTTATTCTTAAAAGTAAATCTTAAAAGTTAAAATAAGAAAAAATAGTTTGTATTTTTATTAAAAGTAAATCTTAAAAGTTAAAATAAGAAAAAGTAGTTTGTATTTTTATTAAAAGTAAATCCTAAAAGTTAAAATAAGAAAAGTAGTTTGTATTTTTATTAAAAGTAAATCTTAAAAGTTAAAATAAGAAAAGTAGTTTGTATTTTTATTAAAAGTAAATCTTAAAAGTTAAAATAAGAAAAAGTAGTTTGTATTTTTATTAAAAGTAAATCTTAAAAGTTAAAATAAGAAAAAGTAGTTTGTATTTTTATTAAAAGTAAATCTTAAAAGTTAAAATAAGAAAAAAATCTTGTCCTTTATATTACTCATACGCGTTTTGATATAGTGACTTTATTCGTTAACGTCAACTAACGACGTTACAACGGTCATATATACATAACGGTTGTTAACGTCAACTGACGACGTTACAACAACTATATTTTTCAAATATAAAATAAACATCTCCGTTTTCACATTTTCACAAATCAATCTTCATTTTTCAGATTACTACTCTCAAAAAGTTTTTGTAAAAATGATTCACACAAGGATGATTTTTCCTATTGTATTGGTCATATTAACTATCATCATTGTTGCTAATATACCACCGGGTGAACCTATATTCTATCCTGCCCTTGTGGTTTTATTATTTGTAATCATACCATTATTCTGTTGTTTGCTGCTTATGAATTTAAAATGATTCTAATTTTATTTTATTATTTGTCTATGAATAGAAGTTGATTATGATTATGATTTATGTTATTCATCTTTATGATAATAGAAAATGTCGAATTTGAAAAGGCTTAAATTTGCTCATTTAGAACAAGTGGGAACAACTATTTAACATGGGTTATGAATGTAGAAAAACATCTCGAATCAAACTGTAATTTAGAAACCCTGAATGAAAATAACAATTATTCCGAACAAGAGAAAGCAATAGTAAGTATTTTTCTTAGCAAACATGTTAACGAGTCCTTAGAATCTACATATTATATGATCAAAAATCCAAGTGTATTATGGAAAATACTCAAAGATAGATACGATATTAATTATCAAAAAATAAAATAAAAAAATAAAAAAAAAATAAAAAAAAATAAAAAATAAAAAATAATAACAGTGATCCATGAAAGAATAAAATTAAAGATATTAGTAGACGCTCTTATAAGAATTCCGGAGATTCTTATTAATGATCTGCTAACGTGGATCACCAGTCTAGTATTTCTTGAATACATGAACATCTTGTTTAGCTCTACAAATAAGTCCCAAAAGAAAAGAAAACGAGAGTGAATCTGTTGACAAATCTTGATTAAATTAACCCTGAGCTACCTTGAGACTTGAATGGTTTGAATTTTCTAAGATGCCTAGTTTTTTTTATGTATCATTCATAAATAAATGGTTTTAGACCATAACGCATATGTTTTATTAAGTGTTATCTTTTATGTACTTCAGATTATAACTTGTTTGCAGGTAATATAATTTGATTATCTTGCTGAAATATAACTCATTATTTGCATATCTTATTTGAAGTTTTAGTATGAATCCTGCAGAAATACAACATCAATTAAATGGTAAAGACCTATGTATTGCAGATAGTAGTAACATACACACTATGATCAAATCTAAGAAATATTTCATTGATTTAAATCAAATGAAGGAATTATAAATACTATATCAGCTCTTGCAAACTTGATATAAGAAACGAAAAAGGCAAAATTTCATATTACCAAATGGTACGAATTTTTTGGTAAACAATGTCTTGTTTTCTCCCAAATCAAAGAGAAATTTGTTAAGTTTCTCTGATATATATCATAATGGATATGATTATCAGTCAATGATAATCGAAAATGAGAAATATCTATGTAGCACCGAAAAGCGCAAGATATGAGAAAAAGCGCATATGGTGAAAAGCGCAGCGCATATGATTAAAAGCGCATATGATAAAAAGCGCATATGATGAAAAGCGCATCGCATATAATTAAAAGCGCATATAATGAAAAGTGCATATGACGAAAAGCGCAGCACATATGATTAAAAGCGCATACGGTGAAAATGATATACGATGAAAAGCACATATGGTGATTAATGAAAATCACATATGGTGATTAATGAAAAGCACAAATAGTGATTAATGAAAAGCACATATAGTGATTAACGAAAAACACATATGGTGATTAATGAAAATCACATATGGCGATTAATGAAAAGCACATTGAGAAATAATCACCAATGTTTCTTGAAAGAATTCAAGGGTATATATATGGACCAATTCATCCATCATGTGGACCATTTTTCTAATAGACGCATCTAACGCATGGTCTCATGTTTGTGTGTTATCAAGCCATAATATGGCATTTGCAAAGTTTCTTGCACAAATTGTTAAATTAAGAACACATTATTCTGATTACACCATTAAAAGGATGAGACTTGATAATGCTGGTGAGTTAACATCTCAAGCTTTTAATGATTATTATATGTCTACAAGGATTGTTGTTGAACATCCAGTTGCTCATGTGCATACACAAAATTGGTGTAGCTGAATCAATAGATAAACGCTTACAGCTAATAACTAGACAATTAGAAATGAGTACAAAACTCTCAATATTTATATGGGGACATGTAAATTTACATGATGTGACATTAATTCGCATTAAATCAAGTGCAAGTTATAAATATTCTCCATTACCAACTTAATTTTGGTGGAGACCAAATATTTTCCATCTTAGAACATTTGATTGTGCAGTGTATTTTTAATTGAACAACCACAACAAATGGTTCCTCAAAGAAGGATTGAAATATATGTTAGATATGAAACATCTTCAATCATAAGATATATTGAACCCATGACGGGTGATGTTTTTACAGCAAGTTTTGTCAATTGTCACTTTAATGAAACATTGTTCCCTATATTAGGGGGAGAAATGAAATATAAATAAAATGATGTTTCATGGTGTGAACATCAATTAAGGAATATTGATCATCGCACAAAAGAATGCGAAAAGAAAGTTCAAATATAATGCATATGCAAGAACTTGCAAATTAATTACTTTATGCATTTAAAGATACAAAAAATAAGTGACTAAATCATATATACCAGCAGTAAATGCTTCAGCTAGAATTGAAATTACAAAAGCTGGCAATAATGTCACTCATGAGTCTTTGCTACGGCAGAAACGTGGGAGACCAATTGGTTCCAAAGATAAAAATCCTCGAAAAAAAATTAGCTGATAATGAGGTAAAAGAAAGTGTTCAACAAGAACCACAAATCAATACTCCTTCTGCAGAGGATATTGATAAATGTAAATACATAAATTGCAATAAATTATGCAATATTATGAAACTGAAATGAAATGAAAAATCTTGATGAGATATTTTCATATAATGTTACAATGACATCATGAATAAAGATGATGATCTGGAACCAAAATCTGTCATTGAATATCAAAATAGACATGATTGAGCTCAACAGAAAGGAGCAATACGAGCTGAATTAGAATCACTCAATAAAAGAAAAGTTTTCGGATCAATCGTTATCACTTTTAAAGATGTGAAACGTATGGGATTTAAATGAATTTTTATCCGAAAAAGAAATGTGCAAATGAAGATACAAGGCAAAACTAGACTTGTAACTCAAGGTTTCCCACAAAGACCAGAAATGAATTATGAGGAAAACTTATCCTTATGTAATGGATACAATTACTTATTAGATACTTAATCAACCTGGTAGTTACTTAAATGCATCTCATGGATGTTGTTACTACTTATCTATATGGATCACTTGATAGTGATATATATGAATATACCTGAAGGGTTTAAGGTATCAGAAACATCTAACGCAAAACCTAAAGAAATGTATTCCATTGAATCACAAAGATTTTTATATGGGTTGATACAATAGTATAACGGATTAAGTGATTACTTGATAAGAAAAGTGTATACATATAAACTTATTTGCACATGTGTTTTAATTATGAAAACAATGACCAGATATATATCGTAGTTATTTATGTCAATGGTCTTAATATCATAGGTACCAAAAAAAAAAAAAAAAAAAAAAAAATTAGATCCATGAAGCCATTCAACTTCTAAAGAAAGAATTTGAAATGAAAGATCTCGGAAAAACCAAGTATTGCCTTGGTTTACAAATTGAACATATTCCTAATGGTTTACTTGTACATCAAACAACATATACTGAAAAGATTTTAAAACGTTTTAATATGGACAAGGCAAAACCATTAAGTACTCCTATGGTTGTTAGATCACTTAATGTTGACACTGATCCATTTCTTCCCTGTGAAGATCATGAAGATATCCTAGAACCAGAAGTACCATATCTTAGTGCAATTGGAGCTCTTATGTATCTTACAAATTGTACTAGATCTGACATTTCTTTTGCAGTTAATTTGTTGGCAAGGTTCAGCTCAGCTCCTACCAAAAGACACTGGAATGGGATCAAACACATATTTCGATACCTTCGAGGAACTACTGATTTAGGATTATTTTATTCTAACGAATCGGAACAAGATTTGGTTGGTTATGCAGATGCAGGTTATTTATCTGATCCACATAAAGCTAAATCTCAAAATGGATATGTATTCCTAAATGGAGGTACCGCAATATCATGGCGTTCTCAAAAACAAACACTTGTTGCAACATCATCAAATCATGCCGAAGTAATTGCATTACATGAAGCCAGTCGGGAATGTTTTTGGTTGGATCAATGACACAACTCATTACTGATTCTTGTGGACTAGAACGCAATAAAAGTTCAACAACTATCTATGAAGATAATGTAACTTGCATAACACAGATGAAAGAAGGGTATATCAAAAGTGACCGAACAAAACACATACCCCCTAGATTCTTCTCATACACTCAAAATCTCATTAAGGACAACCAGATTGAAATGAGATATGTTCAGTCCAGCAAAAACTCTGCTGACCTTTTCACTAAAGCACTTCCAACTGCTATTTTCAGAACACACGTTCATAATATTGGCATGAGGCATGTTCAGAAGATGTAACAACTCAGGCGTTGCCTACTTGAGGGGGAGTCAACTCTATGCTGCACTCTTTTTCCCTTAGCTAAAGTTTTATCCCAAAGGGTTTTCTTTAGCAAGGTTTTTAACGAGGCAGTACTAGTTATTCACTAATAAAATTATCATCCAAGGGGGAGTGTTATAAAAGTAATAATTGGATGATAATTTTATTATTATTATAGATATTGCATAGTATATTTTTTGAGTATAAATAGGTGTGTTGAGTTAGAGTTTATTGTATGTATTTTTTGGTTAACAAAAACACTCTCTCTCTAGATTCCAAATGCCACCAAACTCTCATTGTACATTTTTCTATAAATAAAAACCAATTACTCATACCTTTTATTCAACCTTTGTTTTCTCCGTTTTACAGTATCTCTATCTCTATATACCTTCTACAATCAAGAACCACTAAAGGTAGTTATAAGCCTACTGAATTATAACAAACTTGCAATTTCTGAATTATTAGTTGCCAATTTGCCAATTGTGCTTAAATTATCAAAGTCAACAACTCAATAGTATGGGTTAAATAATTAAAGTGTAAAGGTGTCTACAAACTGTTGTTTGAGGTCAACTTATAACGTTATTTACTGTAAAAAGTCAAATCGCAATTTCGTAATAACATATCAACATAGGAAGTTATCAAAAGCTTACTCAAATAACAATGATCAAAGGTAAAATGCTACACTCGTAATATGAACTTGCAGTCCTGTTGAAAACATTTCAAGAACCAGAGGCGCCCTTGTAGTTATTATGATGACCAAACCATCCGAGTTATTACCTCCTAACAAGCAAACCACGCGCTTATCATGCATTTCCGTTTAATTAAACTTCTAGTACTATTTATATTTGAATACTACTTAGTGGTTGTTTTCATGAAAAAGTTTCGAAAATATACGAGATTCAATAGTTAAAAATAGTAGTCTCTTATGTAACTTGAAGAATATAATGGTTGTTTATCTAGAAAACTACGAGTTCTAGAAATATATGAGGGTTCTATATTTAAACTTAATGGTGTCTCATACAATTTTTAAGTCCTCCAGAAGCAATCAGATAAAACATGACTTTCAAATTTTTAGTCTGAACCAATATAGGTGAAAATATACTTTTACTTAACGAAATCTTAAATTGACACAACTATTGAGTTCGAATAAATTACTAACCCTCTTAGAGTCTTACTTTATTCAGAACGGACTTTATATATGTATATATAATCTGAAATAAGTGAAATTTCAGCAATCTACTTATATCTATGAATCTCCTTATTGTTAGAAGCTTCGACGAACCCAACACACACACTACATAGGACCTAGATTATACTACACTCACTACACCAACACTTGACGTTGGTTAGCCTTTAATTTTATGAATCCTTAGTGCACAATAATGTTTAGGCGACATTGTCGACCATATATCATTCAGGCGGTATAACCGACCATATATCACTTAGGCGGCAGAGCCGACCATATAATAAAAATAACACAAGTGCACTAAGAACTTAAACACAAACTGAGGCTTAAATGGGAAACTTAACGAAGAACACTTTTATTAATACAAAGAAACAATTACAATATTATGAACTAACTCGCACTCTTCTTTACTTCTTCCTTCTTCTCTACTTCTCAACTCACTCTTTTCACAACTTACACGAATGAACTACTCATCACCCATATTTATACTACCCCATGGAATATTCTAGAAACTAGATATTTCCATGGATAAATATCTAGATATTTCTCACCTACAAATATCTATATTATCTAGATTTTTCTACATATAAATATCTAGATATTCTTTTACATATTAATATCTATATATTTTCTTATACATATTAATATCTAGATATTTTTCCATACATATTTACAAATTCCATATTATTCCAAATTTGCATTGTATTTTAACACTCCCCTCAATGCAAATTTTCTTCCAACGATGACTTGCAGACCATTCCAAGTGCTTCTCTGAATTTTGTAAACTTTGGTTTACTTAGGCTCTTGGTGAATATATCTGCAACTTGTTCATCTGTCTTTGTTGGCACCATCTTGATCTCGCCTTCAAGGACCTTCTCGCGAACATAATGATAGTGCACTTCTATATGTTTTGTTCTTGCATGAAATACTGGATTCTCTGCTAGACGAATCGCTGATAGGTTATCGCAGAAAAGTTTTACTTGATAATCTGTTGATTGATGAAGATCTTCCATTAGTTTCTTCAACCACATATTTCTTGTGTTGCTGATGCCGCCGATCGATATTCTGCTTCAGTGCTTGATAAGGATACAGTTGGTTGTCTCTTGCTGCACCATGATATTACTCCCGATCCAAGACTAAACATGTATCCAGTTGTTGACCGTCGTGTATCATAGTCTCCAGCGTAATTGGCGTCACAATATCCAGTCACGTGACATTCTTTTGTTTTCTTGTACAAAATGCCAAAGTTAATAGTGTCTTTAACATACCTTAAGATGCGTCGTACAACATCAAGGTGAGGCTTCTTTGGATTGCTCATGTATCGACTAACCACTCCAACTGCATAAGATATGTCTGGCCGGCTTAGTGTGAGATAAATAAGACTTCCGACCATCTTTCGATACATGGTAACATCTTGAAGACTTTTTCCTTCATCTGCTCGTAGTTTTGTATTCGGATCCATCGGAGTTGAGATAGGTTTGCAATTAAGCATTCCATACTTTTGTAAAAGATCTCGCGTATATTTCTGTTGTCCCAGAAATAATCCTTCTCTTTGCTGCTCTATTTCGAGTCCAAGAAAATGTTTGAGTTCTCCAAGCTCCTTCATATGAAATCTGATAGAAAGATTCTCCCTTGTTCTTTGAATCTCCTCATAATGATCTCCTGTAATAATTAAGCCATCCACATATACTAGCACTATGGCTAGTTTTCCTTGATCTTGTTTCACAAATAAACTAGAATCTGAAGGAGCAATTGTAAAACCACTTTGTACCAAGAACTCACCAATTTTCCCGTACCAAGCTCTTGGAGCCTGCTTCAAGCCATATAGTGCCTTCTTTAATTTGCATACATGCTCAGGATGGATCTTGTTCTCAAAGCCTCTTGGTTGCTCCATATAAATGTTTTTGTCAAGTTCTCCATGTAAGAAAGCGTTCTTGACATCCATTTGCCACAGCTTCCAAGATTTGCTAGCAGCTAAAGCTAGTAGAACTCGAATTGTTGTGATCTTTGCCACCGGACTAAATGTTTCTTCATAATCCAGCCCATATTGTTGAGAAAAACCTCGAGCAACAAGTCGAGCTTTATACCTTTCTATGGAGCCATCTAATCGAGTCTTCACTTTGTAAACCCACTTACAAGATATTGGTTTCACATCTTTTGGCTTTGGAACTAAATTCCATGTCTGATTTTCTGTTAGTGCATTAATTTCTTCTTCCATCGCTTTTTGCCACTCTTTACTTTGTGCTGCTTCTTCATAAGTGGAAGGCTCAATAGGTATTGATTCATCCACATGAGCAGCATTGGCATACCTTGGATTAGGTTGTCTCGGCCTTGTTGATCTCCGTAATTCTTGTGCATGCTCCTCGACTTCCATTTGGCTTGGACGAACCTCCTCGGATATAGATTGATGCACACCAGTTTTCCATGGACTCGTTTGCTTAGAGTACGACTCTTCTCCTTCTTTAGTTGGATCTACTATTTGCTCTTTACGTTCTTCTATTTCTTCTGGAACTTCTTCTAATCCATGAGATTCCGGAAGCTCTATCTTTTGAGGTGACCACCATGAAGAAGCTTCAACAAATACCACATTTCTTGAAGTATGGCACTTTTCAGTATTTGGATCACAACATCTCCAACCTTTTCTTGAATCATCATAACCGACGAAAATGCACCGAATTGCCTTCTTATCAAATTTGCTTCGTAGATGATCTGGTACGAAGACGTAGCATACACATCCAAAAACCTTGAGATGGTTGACGGTCGGCTTGATCTTCCATAATCTTTCATATGGTGAAATATACCCCAACTTGGTTTGTGGAAGCCTATTAATCACGTATGATGCCGTCCTCATACATTCGGACCAAAATCTTCCTGGTACATTCTTACCATGAAGCATACTTCGACAAGTTTCAGCAAGGTGACGATTCTTGCGTTCTGCCACTCCATTCTGTTGTGGAGTATTGGGTCAAGTTAATTGCCTTCTGATCTTGTGCTTCTCAAGATAGATATTGAACTTAGTCGATAAATATTCTCCTCCATTATCTGTGCGTAAGCACCTAATCTTATTATTGAGCTCACTTTCTATCTTCTTCTTGAACTCTTTAAACTTCTGAAAAGTCTCCGACTTTTCCTTCATGAAGTAAACCCACACATACCTTGAGAAGTCATCAATGAATGTCACCATATACTTCATTCCTCCAAGTGATGTTTGTTTCACTGGGCCAAAGAAGTCTAAGTGTATGAGCTCTAGTGGTATTTTGGACTGATGTTGTGACTCCTTGAATGGCAGTTGGTGAGATTTTCCAAATTGACATCCAGCACATTTTGTATCTGTTTGGATATCAATTTGAGGAAGCCCATTTACTATGTGTTTCACCATCATCTCCTTTAACTTGTTGTAGCCCATATGTCCAAGACGTTCATGCCAAAGATCAGCCGTCTCATTCTTTCGAGTCTTATCCACATAAGCTGTTTCAGCAGATAATACATAGACCGACTCTATTCTTCTTCCTTGCATAATTGGATTGCCAACCACCTTCACTCTCTTGAATACGGACACATCTTCTGGTCCAAAGAGCACATAATTTCCTTCTGCTGTCAATTGTGGTACTGATAATAAATTCTTCTTTAGGCCAGGGACAAGATACACCTTCTCGAGTTGGAGCTTATGAGAGTCACCTTCACTTGGAATTATTGTCTTTCCAATGTGAGAAATAGACAACCTTGAATTGTCGTCTGTCAACACGACTCTCTTTCCTTTGTGATCCTCCATTTCTTGCAGCTTCGTCTCATCATTGGTCATATGATTTGAGCACCCATAATCAATGATCCAATCATCTTTGTAGTTTATTTTTGACTTTAAGGTTGCTGCAAGAGTTTGATCATCCATGTCAGCTTTAACGGAGAGTCCTGCTTCTGCATCCCAAATTTCCTCATTAATGGATGCTTCGAATGTGACATCTTTCTTCTCATCCATTGCGGCTGCCACATTTCCTTCGAAAGTTCGCCTTCTGGGGAATCTACAATCTCGAGCAAAATGACCCTTCTTGCCACAATTGAAGCATTCACCATTCTTTCTCTTATCATTTTCCCCGTATTGTTGGCGATGATCTCTTCTTCCTTGTTGAGCTCCCCCTGAAGCGTTGCCTTTTGATTTTGGGTGACCCTTCCACCCATATGTCTTACTTTCTTTCATTGCCTCTTGTCTTCGAGATGTTGCTTTCTTCTTATTGGTGAAGAGTGCATCTTCTCCGTCTTTTATGGTTACTTCATTCATCTGCTTGGCTAATGCCTCTTGATTAGCCAATAAATTCTCCAGCTCTATTAATGATGGTTGAGTAGGCCATCCTCTCACAGCGGCTATAAATCCATTATACTCGGATCTTAAGCCGTGGATGATAATTCTCTTCATCCTTGCATTACTCACTTTTTCTTCAGGAGCAAGTTGAGATATCTCACGACAAATAGAATTCACCTTGGTGAAATACTGAGAAATAGATAGACTTCCTTGTTAGATACCTGCGAGCTCATTTTCCAAGAGCTGGAGGCGTGCTTCATTCTTATTTGAAAACAATTTTTCAAAAGTTTCCCAAGCTGCCTTTGGTGTTTTCTCGTCACGGACGTGCTCCAATAGATCCTCCTCGATTGTAGTCTTCAATATAAATAAAGCCTTCCCGGCCTTGATGTTCCATTTTCTCAAGGCTTCGGCATTTTATTTCGGTGGAGGCGTTGTGTCACTGCCAGCAACTATTTTCCATAAATCATGTCCTTTTAGGTAGGATTCTATGCAAGTCCGCCAATAACCATAGTTGTGGTTATTGAGACTCTTGATTCCACTGCTCGTGCTTGCAAGATCTACCATCATGACGTCCAACGTCCAATAAGCTTGGTCCCAGACCAATGAGCTTTCACAGTTCGTAACTGTGCTCCGACAGAATCTCCCTTAGAGCTTCGGTGTTAACAAGACGATGTAAACGTCCAACGTTTACCGATGAGTACCTCCACTAGCAATGGTCCCGAATGACCCGCTCTGATACTAATTGTTAGAAGCTTCGACGAGCCCAACACACACACTACAGAGGACCTAGATTATACTACACTCACTACACCAACACTTGACGTTGGTTAGCCTTTAATTTTATGAATCCTTAGTGCACAATAATGTTTAGGCGACAGTGTCGACCATATATCATTCAGGCGGTATAACCGACCATATATCACTTAGGCGGCAGAGCCGACCATATAATAAAAATAATACAAGTGCACTAAGAACTTAAACACAAACTGAGGCTTAAATGGGAAACTTAACGAAGAACACTTTTATTAATACAAAGAAACAATTACAATATTATGAACTAACTCACACTCTTCTTTACTTCTTCCTTCTTCTCTACTTCTCAACTCACTCTTTTCACAACTTACACGAATGAACTACTCATCACCCATATTTATACTAACCCATGAAATATTCTAGAAACTAGATATTTCTATGGATAAATATTTAGATATTTCTCACCTACAAATATCTATATTATCTAGATTTTTCTACATATAAATATCTAGATATTTCTTTTACATATTAATATCTATATATTTTCTTATATATATTAATATCTAGATATTTTTCCATACATATTTACAAATTCCATATTATTTCAAATTTGCATTGTATTTTAACACTTATTACTAGGGTGAGCTTGGTAGGCAACTGATACCATACTGGACCAACAGTCCAACAGGCTGGTGCAGAATAATTTTGGGTCCTAAGATGAATCCCGAAATATCATACGATTGAACAAGTTGGTACCGGTCGGCTAAACAGATACTAAACGAGTTTAATAGTGAAATTCAATAATATTATTAAAAAAGCTAATGTTGGAGGTGCAAGCATACAAATGACACAAGTTGATTCATATGTAGATGACTTGACTGCCTACATTGATTTAGTCAACTTCCGACACAAAGTAGAAATAGAGAGAGAGATACAAACCAGTTTGCTTTAACGATGGCATACCATATATAGCAAATATGGATAAAGTATAATGACACGCATATACAATCGATAACAAACAGAGCAAACTTTTTGAGCGATTCATGTTCATATCATTTTCATAATTAAACAATTATACAAATGGACAGTGCAAATAACTGAATGTCAAGGTTCCAAGCATTAATAAAGTAAACTTCATTATTAAACAACGTCGAAACCTTTACTGATTTTCTCATCATCCGACTCAAAGTAAGCACTACTGCACTAGTCTAAGCCTATTTATATTATAGATGACATGTATATATTATTATATCATATCAACATAATGTCTTTTGAAATTCAAAGCATGCCCCTTCAGTTTAGAATGAGTCAACGTGTGCATCCCGCAACACATAAATTGACATATTTCAGCTAATATTACATAAATTGACATAAATTAACAATAAAAGTTTTGCAATCACAGTATATGAATATGATTCTCTTACAAAAAAAAAAAAAAAAAAAAAAAAAAAAAAACTATTTCAGCTACACATAAATTGAAAGCTTAACTATAGGCAGCACAAAACTAATGGAAAACACTCTAAGATCAAACTAAAACCTTACTAACAAACAATTCACAAACCGTAGGACCGTGTAAACAGGATTAAACGACCTAATCAACTATATCGAGTGCGGAAAATCTCGATATAGGATTTTATACTCAAAACACACAAATATACTTTGATCTTTAGATATAGAACGACTTTAGGGTGTTAAAGATCGAACTAGATGAATGCTAGATGACCAGAGATTCGGTTTAGACGTTTTAGTGCGGCTAGGATCGTTAACCTAATCATGAAACCGAAGTTCTCTATATATATACACAGCGTGTGCAACCGTACGGTTGCACCCCTGCAACCGTCCGGTTGCACTGTGTATCCGTACGGATGCATACTGCATCCGCACGGTTGCATTCCAGAGGTGAATATTAAACGTTTACGCATTCCAACTTGATCGCAATGAACCTGGGGACTATAATGCACCAACACAAACACACAACAAGTAACAACTAATATTACATAAAAAAAAACATAAGTTTATCATATAAAAAGATTAAGGTAAATATACCTTAGTACCCTGTGTAGTTTTGCCAACATTACTAGTTTTGGATGACGATGGTGCTTTAATATCATACCAATCTGTCTTTGGAAATGGATCAACTGCGTTTCATATATATACGAATACACATAATTAATTATTATTTACTATATAATACATTTTATTACACATTTACATCGAACTAATTATAAAGTAAAAAAGGATGAGATTAACTCACGCCTTCTTTTTTCCACCTTTTTTCCCCTCTGCAATCCTCTAGTTCTAGCTGCAAAATTTTCAAACTAAACAGACTATTAATATGAACTTAAGAGAACATATAGATAGATAAAAGAAGTACCCAACAGCCATAGTTGAATTAAATTGTGAATGAAGGAGAAACTGTGTTTTTTGACAGCGTTTTTAGGGGGGAAAAAACGGAATAAAACCTAGAAATCTATTATAGTTGGTTTTTAATTTCAGTCCCCAAGTAATAATTTTTTTTTTTTTTTTTTGGACACTTAACTAATAAGATAGGTACACATTAACTAGTTGAACATGTAAACATCAAATCTACAAAATTATCGTATACTTGCTTGTACTTTAACAATTTGATTTTCATTTTTTTGGAATTTTATTATTGGGGAATTGCCAAAAATACACTTTTTTAAAATTTTTTATATCAAAATACACTTTTCTAAAAAAAATTGTCAAAATACACCATTAAGTCGACCAACAATTTGGTCGTATACCCCATAGTGTGGTCGACTACCTCATTTTTCAAGGTAGTCGACCAAAAATTGACACGGGCGACCACTTTCATGGTCGACCACCACAAATGATGGGTACGTTCCATATAACCATACATGATTAATATAGAGTGGGTGCCACCTTTTTGACTTTTTCTATGTACTAAAGCAAAGTGATTTACAGCTGTAAACCACTTCCACACACACCCAATTAAATACTGGCATCAAATATCAAATAATATAACTATTCAGTAATGAATTAATAAAATATTACTCATGTAGACACCTTTTTCTGTGAACATTTATTTGGGGTTCGGGGAAGAAGAAGAACATAAGTATCCCCGAGAAGAACATAAGTAGGTGAAACTCAAACCGTTTTTCTGGGTTCCTTTTTGATCGGTGTGAGAGGTTCGTTTGTTTGTCGGTGTGCCCACCATCCACCAATTTTCTGCATGCTCAAACTCCTCTGTTTCTTTCACTTCTAATTTTCTGCAGAACTTGGGTAGTCGACCATGTATTGGGTCGCCCACGTTGTTTCTTGTGGGGGTAGTCGACCATGAAAAAATGAGGGGTAGTCGACCATGTTTACACAGTAGTCGACCGGGAACTCAATGAAGCTTGGTCGACCACCTTGAAAAATGAGGTGGTCGACCAAGGTATATGGTGGTCGACCAAAATTGTGGTCTACCCAATGGTGTATTTTGACAATTTTTTTAAAAAAGTGTATTTTCTTTTAATTTTTTTTTAAAAAGTGTATTTTGAGCAATATCCCTTTATTATTTCAATGTTTAACGTTTAATAAAACATATCTTATTATTATTATTGAGTGCTCAATGGTTTCAAGAGCATCATTATATAAAGGGTACTTTACCGATCTTACATCAATTCCTCTTTTGTCAAGTTCGATGAAGAAGTAGTCTTCTTTGAAGGGCTCTCCAAATGAAAATTTAAATCTTTTGAAGAACTCAGTTGTTTCTCATGGTATGACAATTCGAAGATCCTGTATGAAGCATGAAATCATTTAGGACTTCATTTATGTTGCATGATTAATGTTAGATGGATTATATAGATCGGCCCAAGTTTGATTGTGAGTTTGGATCCATTAGGTTTTCTAGGGTTGTGTACTCTATAAATATGAGCTAATGTAATCAACCATAGGGAAGAGATTTCATTCTATAACATGGTATCAGATAAGTATGATTCTGGGTAAACCAAGTGACGTCTCTACCTTCATTCAATTTTCTTATTCCGTCCAAAAAAAAAAAAAAAAAAAAAAACTATCTACTCTTCTATTATTTTCTTTTGTTTCTTTGCAGCCGTCAACGGATACGTCCCTCCTTTTCAAGTTTTGTAATATTGAATATGTGTATCTTCTTTCCGTCACCCATAAATGATTTTGCTTCCATTCAATATTGCTTTCGTATTAATAAGAAAATATATCTATATGATAAAATATAAGATCATGCTGTTGCCAATCAACCATTCATGTTTGAGGTGAATCTCCAATTCTCATTCATAATTTGTTTTCCTTTCTAAATAAAATCATTTCGTTTATTAATAAATCGGCGAGGGGATGAGCCGTCTAGCTTGACTAGATTCCAAACCCTAAAAAAGAGGAATATAAAAAAAAGAAAAAAAGCTCTCTTGTTTTGCAGCGTTGAAGAAGATTGTATCGGCGATAAAAGTTCAAAGCCCAAGTCCTGCTCAATCCTTAGGCAAGCAAGCCACGACGTAAAAGAAAAAAAGCGTTACGGAAAAGGAAACGCAGTCAAGCAACGAAACCAATCAGCGATATCAATCAATTCGATACAACAAATTAGAGAGAAAATTGTGTTTTTATTTATTCTTTTTATGTTAATTATTTTTTACTTTCCAGTCCGAACTTTCGCGATTTCACCGTTCGGACTGCGGGGAGTGTTAGATGGATTATATAGATCGGCCCAAGTCTGATTGTGGGCTTGGATCCATTAGGTTTTCTAGGGTTGTGTACTCTATAAATATGAGCTAATGTAATCAACCATAGGGAAGAGATTTCATTCTATAACAATTAAAAACAACCATTTGTTCCCAGCTTGCACGTCCATTGATCATGTTCATTTTTGGAAAAAGTCGATAAAGGAATGGCGTTCAAGAGATCAACGAGTTCGTTAGCAGCTCTACCAGCAGGCGTACGCGTCCACTTCCAGTTCCAATCCAAGTTTGTATTATTCCACTTAATCCTCTCGGCAATGGTGTAGTCATTTTCAGCCTCTAATATGTACAGTTTCTAAAGCGAAGCATTATTACCCAAACCAATATCTCTCTCAAAGCAACCGTTAAAATCAATAACCAATCTTAGTTAGCACATTGTTGAGCTTCAATATGCTACCCCATGTGGTATTATAAGAAGAGTGATTTAAGATCTCGCATTACTCAACTCACCTGAAGACCCATATATACTTTTGATAATTTTAAAACAAAAAATATTTAATTCAACACGAA
The DNA here is from genome assembly GCF_046630445.1 of Rutidosis leptorrhynchoides. Lineage (NCBI taxonomy): Eukaryota > Viridiplantae > Streptophyta > Magnoliopsida > Asterales > Asteraceae > Rutidosis > Rutidosis leptorrhynchoides. The sequence continues at coordinate 404,568,869 of NC_092338.1, read as the reverse complement.
GACGCCACCATCATTTCCCTACCAAAGCACAATATTTAACTTTTAATAACATGATATTAGGGGCCCCCAACCCGCGGATATTTCCATGATCATAATTAGGTAAAGTTATTTTATATCTTTTACTTAAACATATAAAACAAAAGTGTAATTAAAAAAGTAAAAGTGTAGTATATATATATATATATATATATATATATATATATATATATATATATATATATATATATGGAGTTGTATATTGCTCGGAATACGCGAGTCATCTATACTACTGAAACATATTTTAAGTAATTAAGCAAAATCATTTTTCTTATCAACGCGCAGTCGGCTCTCCATGCTCTTTATAGTCATTAGTCATATACCATTAGTTATATTTTAAGTGAATAGTAAATACATCACAATAATTTAATGCACGATCGTAGGTGTACGGCAAATTTTAGTGATATAGGTTTTTATTAAATGCGCTTTTGTAGATTGTAGGTGAATACAATAAAACTAATCTCATAGGTACTCAAATTTTTTATCTATATTATTACTTTCGTTTCATTACAAGTGTTTATTTACTTTTTGACTAAAATTTTAAAAAATGTTGCTATCTTCATTTTATACCAATCAGAAATATCATCTCCCCAGTTTAATATCTTCTGATTAGTTAAAATACAATATGAACATTTGAAATGGAATATTCCAAAATAGTAGTGTGAGCATTTTGAATGGAACGGAGAGAGTATTTTTATGTGCTCTATTCTTTAAGACTTAATTGTTCTATCACTAAGACTAGTCACTACGCACCACAACGATGAAGATTCGTTGCCTCACAACGTCAACAACGGCCTCTGTGCAGCCGTTGTCGGACGCTTCATCGTGTCGTGGTGGGATCGAACCACGAGCAGCACAACGGTCGGTGAGGACAAATGGCACGATGTGATTGGCTGTGGCGTTTGACTGGTTTGAATGTGTAGTATCTGTTGCAATTTATTGAATTATATAAAAAAAATTATTTAATTTTCCAATATAAATAAACACACCATTTCAATTTTCAAACACAATTCTCTCAAATTTCATTTCAAACACATTTCAGTTTATATAACATCAAACACTTTCACACCACGAATTTAAACAAAGTTTCCATTGATGTGCATTACGGGAGTCGAGCTGAGTATGATTGGAACATTCATTGACGGAGAAAAAAATCTTTTGAAGATGTCGACGTTTCCGACTTTGATTGGGCAAAGTTAAAAAAGTTCTTCGAAAAAGAAACACCATACGTATTTACGAAAATTGTGTATTTTGACGAAGAGAAGCAAGTGTTGATGTTTCTGTTTACGGATTAGCAATGAGATGAGCAAAAAGAGCGAGCCAAGACACTACCTTGTCGAATTAAGTTATCTTGTAAACATGGGCGAATCAACTATTAATCGGGTGCCCTCCGATTCGAGTAGCCTTGAGTCATGTTACGTGAGTCAGGACTCGTTCGATGGAAAAAATTAAACACTGTTTTATGTACTCGTATTATTATATTTTAGGACTTTTAATTATGTATTTTTCTTTATTTTTAGGACGTTTTTAACGTATTTTAGGATTTAAATTATGTATTTTTTTTCTTTTTTTAGGATTTAAATCATGTATTTTTGTTATTTAACGAGTGTATTTTCTATTTTTAGGATTTAATAATTTCGTTTTTTTACATAATAATTAATCAATATTTTAATATACCAAAAAGAAAAAATAAATGTCACATCATCATCCCACAACCCAACAATACATCTACTATAGTGTCCACTCAATCCCACAACAAAGCCACATCAACTAAAATCCCCTCCACAACACCATAACATTATCAAGATGCGTAGAGAATGGTCTAATTGAATGGTTCACTATTGAATATTGAAGTAGGTGTATATATTTATATGTTTTATTAATTAATACTAGCTTAATGCCCGCGAATTCGCGGGGTTTTTTTTATAGGTTCAATGAAGAATAAATTTGTTCAAGTTAAAGGATAGTATATAATACTTGAATGGTTGGTAGTAAAGAAAAAAAGAATAGAATAATCATTAATGATCTATCGATGTTGATAAAACCTTACAAAATAATATAATGTATTCTGTAATGAATCTTTTTATAGTAAAGTAGAAACTGGACTTGTATGAGGATCGATTATATTTGAGGATTGATTATTATACATTAGAGTTTCTTTTTCTTTTCCGAGCTTAACTGAAAATATGCATAACCTAACATGGAGATGAAATTGGAATTGCCACATGAGGTGTCTAAAGTAATGGCGAAAGATGTAATTCTCGACAACACATCAATAATGATTTAAGAATGTTGTTTTACGGCTGCCACAAATAGCCATGATATTGTATTATGGATACAGAGCATCATACTTATAAATGGCTAAAATTGAACTAAAAATAAAAATAAACCAAAATACTAATAAAACAGCATCATGAAATCCTCACATGCATATATTTAAATGATTGATGTTGGATGAGATTCAAATGTTGAGAAAATGAAATACAACTTATAAGAGTAACCAAAGTGAAATACAACTTCTAACTGTCTCGACCCCTAGCCACTTCATGAGCAACTTATGTCATCTCCTTCACCAAGAAGGTTTCTGATCCCTCTCCGTCTACACACCCACAGTTACGCGTAAAGGAATAACAAATACTCCGTAACAAAATAAATATGAAGTAAAACCGTAAAATACAATAATATAATTCATTGAATATTCAAATAATCATGTCGAAAATTCTTTATCTGATACAGAAGATTGAAAACTGCTTAATTTGGTATTTATGTCGTTAAAGAGGACTCCTACTTGATCTGAGTATGCATAATAAGCAAGCAAACAGGTACAAAGCTTTTGGTTCAATCTGTTAGGGTTTGATCCAAGAGCCGACAATCGCCTTGCAACTCTGAAATATGTAACGACCCAACCCGTCAATTTCCGGCCCTTAAAATTTTTTCCTTTTATATACATTAAATAACACTTTAGGTCCCATTATGTAACGACCCAACCCATTATCCAACCGAATACGCAAAATAATTTTTTTTATTACAGTTAGGGTGCGTGGCGCGCAACCCTCTCTGTGCGCAGCGCGCACAGAGCCTGATCAGTTCTGTCCGGATTTTTCAATTTTCGTTTAAAGATCTCCCACTTCCCGACACTTTTAGACGAAACGGTTTTCACAACACATTATAATAAGTAAAACTCACATGTTTTTATAATAAAACAAGTTTTACGATACCGGCCCACATCGGCCCGTTTTACGAATTACGCACAAAATACAATTTTTGACCACATGATTTTAACACAAAATAAAGACCGAGCATGGCGATTGGGGATACGCTACCCAATCCTAATAAATCCAAAAGCGCGTCTTCTAAAGCACCTGTGCGAGTCCACTAGTTCCCATGCTTACCCGAGCCACCGCCTCCGTGCGAATCTATAAAAATGTAAAAAACGAGAGGGTAAGCTAAAGCTTAGTGAGTTCAATAGTTACACACATACATATATAATTTACCTACTTGCACTCCCTTACCCAAACCACGAGATAAACCCACATGTCCATGTCTAAGTAACTAGCATCAACAATCTTACCAAAATAATCTCGTATATCAAGCGTAAAAGCTAGTAACATCAATCGCACCATAATTACCTCGGGTATCAATTCGCACAAGCTAGTAACATAAATCGTACAACTAGCATACACCTTAGCATATTTTCGCATCTCATCGTAACAAAAGCTAGCTGTGATGACCCGAAAATTTCAGACCAAATTTAAACTTAATCTTTGTATGATTAATATTTTCGACACGATAAGCAAAGTCTGTAAAACTGAATCTCAAAATTTTTGAACTATTCAAATACCTTTCGGTTGTTCTCGACGATTCGCGAACAATTATATGTATATAGATACATATATATATACTATAACTTGAAAACGTAACAATGTATTAATTATTTAATACCGTACATTAAACTTATTGGTTTAAATATTCATTTGAATATATATGATAAGTTGGAATATTAATTGTATGAATAACTTTCGACGTATATTTAAAACGTGTTTATGAATGTTGAAAATATATATTAACTTGGTCATAAAACGATTTGTTATTATATATATATCAACAAATAGCGAGACAATGATTTATAGAAGTAAATAACCAAAACACTCGAAAGTTTAAGATACACTTTGAATGATATAGTTTATTGATAATTTAAGACTATATTTTGACAAAGGTACGAGTCACCAAACATAAATTGCGAGTTTTCTAAGCGTACGAAAATGCGTTCGAGAAACCGGAACCGGGACATAAGTCGAGTGACAACGTACGAGTCATCGGAACGAAAATTACAAGTCAACTATGCACATGAATTTAATATAATATATAATTAATTATTTAAATTATATATATTATATATATTATATTTAATTATGTCGACAAACAAGAAAATAAAAATATGTGAGCTGGATCTGACGGCCATGCGATCGCATGGGAAATAGGCATAAAACCCATGCGAGTGCATGAGCTTATGCAAGTGCATGAGATTTGCACTAAAATCTCATGCACTCGCATGGGCATCAGAATCAGGAATTATGCCTATAAATACCAGGTTCCTGCTCGAGTTTTTTTACACATATATTACTCCGTAAGTATTTATTTATTATAATAATAATAATAATAATAATTATTATTATTATTATTATTATTATTATTATTATTATTATTATTATTATTATTATTATTATTATTATTATTATTATTATTATTATTATATTATTATTAAGATTATTATTATTATTATTAATCTTAATATTTTTAGTAATATTATACATAAAATATTACGACGAGGTCATGAGGGTGTCACTTTCAAAACAAGCTTCAAACGGGATAGAACTAAGGAAATTATGGATTATAGCTATGGAGGTTATGGGTAATGTTCATGGGTATTGTTCGCAAGTCAAACCTAGTATTTATCATCTCTGTTGCGTCTACGTACTTTCCTGCAATATTGAATCTCAATATTGATACGTGAGCATTCATATCTTATCTTTTATATATTAATAGTGTATACATGTCTAGTACTCGAGTATATATTTATACATGCTTGTATGCTAAATTTCGTCGTTAAACAGTTTATAATGAATCACGAATTAAATACATATATTACTGGTAAAAGGTATATGATATACATGTTTTCGGAAAGCTGGCGAAAAATCAATAACTTTTCATTTAGAAATCGCGTAATTTCGATGAACGAATCAAAAGATATGGTCAACTGAATTATAATTGACGTTAATTGGAATTGCTTTTAAATCTGCAATTAATATTTAAACAACCTGTTTATGAGATTGATAAAATATTACTAGCCAAGTAAATGAATCCTTATATAAGGCACGTCTCGTTTTGTTGAACAATTGTCAAAATTGACTTTTTGAAATGACTTTTGATAACTTTTGTATGTCGATCTCGAGCATTAAGATTGTGATACACTATAACCCAACCTAGTTTATTAGATATGTATTGACCAACATATGTTCTCTAGGTTGAGATCTACGGTTAATCTTGCATTCCGAGTTACGGTCACTTTTTGATGAATGACCTTATGTGCTGCTAAGGTGAGTTTCATTTGCTCCTTTTTACTCTTTACATTTTTGGGCTGAGAATACATGCAAATGCTTTATTAACTGTTTTACAATATTTATATGCGTGAGTTTCCTTTGCTCCCTTTTTAAATGCTTTTGCAATATATATTTTTGGGCTGAGAATACATGCACTTTATTTTAAACAATGGACACAAGTACATACTAAATTCTATACTGAGTTTGAATCGAAAATCCCTTAGCTTTGGTAACTAGTAACTGTCGGTTATAAGAACTAGTGGGCGCGAGTAGTAGTATATGGATCCATAGGGCTTGATATCCCCGTCCGAGCTAGAGCACTAGCCTTTTAATGGACGTATGCTATTTGAGAAGCGTACACGTTGGTTTGCGTGTATTATTAAGATGATTATATAAAGAGTATAAAATATATATACGTTAAGTTTAGTTACCAGGGTGCTCAATTTCGTAGAATATTTTGATAAACGTTTCTGGATGAAACAACTGAAAACTTGTGATTCACCTTTATATACAGATTATGCGCAACATTAAAACTATGAACTCACCAACCTTTGTGTTGACACTTGTTAGCATGTTTATTCTCAGGTTTCTAGAAGTCTTCCGCTGTTTGCTTATATGTGATACAAGCTATGTGCATGGAGTCATACATGCTTTATTCAAGAAAACTTTGCATTCACAAAATCATCTCCATGTATCTTATTTTGACTTTATTTTCAACGGATGTATTATGGTAAACTATTATTTATGGTGATTGTCTATATGTAGAAATCATCAAACGTTGAAAACCTTAGAAATTGATATTCATTTATGGTGTACCTTTTCAAAAGAATGCAATATTTACAAAATGTATCATATAGAGGTCAAATACCTCGCAATGAAATCGATGAATGACGTGTTCGTCCATATGGATTTGGAGCGATCGTCACAGTTGGTATCAGAGCGTTGGTCCTAGCGAACCAGGTCTTGCATGAGTGTGTCTAACTGATAGTGGTTAGGATGCATTAGTAAATCTGGACTTCGACCGTGTCTGCATGTTAAAAGTTTTGCTTATCATTTCTTATCGGAAATTACATGTTTATCATCTTAAGTCTAAACGCGTATTATTGCATTGATTGCATATATAGTGTATAGACAAAATTCATATCTTAGTGTATCTGTTACTGTAAACTTTTTCTGACATCTTTCGAAAATTCCTCCGTGATTTATAGAATTTTGGTATTATATATACATATGTAAATTATGTATTGAAGAGTACCAATCTAAATTCTATAATCTATTTCATATCAAAAATCATCTCTCTAATTATACAAGATGGATCCCGTATCTAGTTCAAATTCCTTAAATTCCGACAGCTATTCCGATATGGATATTCACCTGAACTCTGAAGAAAGTGTAACCGGAATGGATCAACCAATCAGCCATCACCTATTCTGGATGAATTGGGGATGGGTTCGTAGCCTACTTAATCATTGGAGACAAGAAGAAGGTGATCCCTTCCATCCACCACATTCACCTCTTGGCGAAGAACCTGAAGCACTTACCGACGAACCTATTCGTAATACTATTTTCTCTCTCATTTCCAGAGTATCTCATCATGATTATATACTATCCCATATTATAAATCTTATTTATCCGATCGCCCGAACCACCGATCATCCTGGTATAATAGAAGAAGTCAACGAGCTTCGTGCTCGGGTAGTGGCTTTGGAGAATATGGTGCAAGGGTTACGAACACCAGCAGTAGCACCCGCAGCATAACCGGTACCACCATCATCCACACCAACAGGATCATTACCACCACCAACAACCACATCTGCATCTCATGCCTCAACATCACAATCTGTACCTCGGATATCAACATCATACGCACCATAGGTACCAAGAAGTACCAACAACGATAAACGATGAAGTATGGATTCATAACTTCATCGGAGAAACATTCTACGACGATTATGTAATTTCTAAAGTTTAGAGATTATCTATTCTAGCCTTAACCCTAAATCAGATAGAGTAGAAACCCTTGTCCGAATGGTGTAAGATACAAGCTAGACTTGTTTTACCAACAGCATCAACAGTACCCTTAGCCTCACCAGCACAGTCAGTGCTGTCAACATCGTCAGAATCAACAGCACCTCTAACATCACAAGCTCCGTCAGTTCAAGAAAACACCGTGGACATCATTACGAGTAAACAACGAGTATATTGTATCAATGAGTTATGAAGTAATAACTCAATTCATCTAAAGAATTTATATGTATATCTTATATATATAAATTTTAAAACCATCATGAATCTTTTCGTACTAAGCTATTACGTGTGAATTTTAAGGGGTAGATACTACTCGGTTAATTCATATTACTAATATGCTATGATGTACATCCTTCGTTAACAACTTAACCATCGTTAACTACAAATCTCTGTTTCAACTCAATGAATTCCATTTCCTAATAAACCAAGTGTATTATTCAATTACATAATTGATTTTACATTTTCATTTTCGATATACTCAAAACTTTCCAGAAAACATCATCTATGCCTTGTAAGGTTCACAAAAATTCCACGAGCATCAACATCCTTCACCGAGGAATAAGAATAAATAATGAAGTATTGATTTCATTAGTGAAATACTCCGCGAAGATTATGTAATCCTTAATGTTTTAGAGATTATTCATTCAATTCAAAAATCAAATGAGCTTAATATGATATTAACTCATCAAATCTGTATTACATCTGAAGAAAATACACATACATATATTTTCATAAAGACGGTAATAAAAAAATTCTTTTGTACAAAGTATTAATTGTGAAATCTTTAACGGGTAGGTAATACTCGGAAAATATATAAGTTCACAATTAATATGTTATACTGTACATTCTTCAACTTTGATTCAAAAATTATTAACTATGCTCACAGCGATATACAATCGTTTCCATACAAATTCAATTACATATTCTGATTTTGAAAAATCAGAATCCAAGCCAAGATTTAACAGAAAACATCACTCTTAGATTCTTATATCTTTCAAATGCTACACTTTGACTTCAAAACTGTGCTAGAACATCACTTCTATTCATAAACCCTGAAAAAAAATTGTATCGTTCAAAATTCAAGAACATCATATGTATATTGACAATTACAATCTTCATGCAAACCCTTCAAACTTTTGAAAACACCTCGGATTGATAACCGACGATTCGGTTATGATAACTTTGAATGCTGATGAAGCAGCAAAAACTGTAAACGACCTTAACAGCCAAAAGTTTGATGATAAAGAATAGTGTGTTGGCAAAGCTCAGAAAAAGAGAAGGTTTGGAACTGGAAAATGGATTGAGCAAAGTATGAAGGAGGCTGTGGATAAATCACAAAGACTAAACCTGCCTTCAAAGAATCCAAATTATTCAGTATCTGCTGAAGCCATTAACGAATACCTTGCTTCCGAATCTAAACCCTTGCGGACAATATTCTTCATCATCCTCTGATATTAGAAATTCTAAGATATCATCGTATCTTTCATTATAAATATCCTCCATATTTCTGGAGATAATTCCATAATCATTCTTATCGGAAATCAATTTTCTCCTTGCGATATCTGTGTAACATCATAAAAGAAACTATTTTAGTTTCTAAATTCTGAAACCTTCGAGTTTAAAATATGAATATTTTTGAAGTGGTGTTGGGAGCTGAAGCATGAGTTAGTATAATATAATGACACTTGATCAACGTGATTATATTACAGTAAGTCATGCTGAGTTTCTAATGGAACTTGATAAAGGTTCACATATCACACCCTCATCATGAACCATGTTACATAACTCTTTTATTCTATTTAACCTCTAAACATATCAAGAAAATATTTTTCTTGATGATTCGTTCTTTTCCGGATATTCTGGTAATTTGACAAATCAAGATCGTGCCATTACGATTACCTTCTCGGAACATTAACTATGTTCATCCAAAACTCCATACCTACGAATTCTGGATCATTATAAGAGATGCCTAATCGCAAGAAAAAGAAACGAAGGGACAAAACTCTGAAATAGAAATTGGAGTATAAATCGCAGCAAATAGGAGGGAGTATTAACTGTGAATGACAATGATTATAGAAGACAGAAGTAGGGACATTGAAATATAAGGGGAGATATAAAGCCCGATAACAAACCCGAAATTACAAACCGTGTATATCAATGCGTATAGCAATATAAAGACACGGGAGAATGAAAAACACTATAACCCCGAGGTAATGGTAGAAGAAAATAACTTCCTCCGGTGGTAGATGAAAAAGAAGAATGACAGATATGAAAGTTAGGAGTATATCAAGAATCAGAACTGGATGAAGCATTTTTTACAATCTTTTGAAAATAGGAAATGAGGAAGAAGATGTAAGAGTGATGAAAATAATGAAACGGAAGAGGTCAATTTATAGCAAAATATCAAACATAGCAATTGAGGCAAATTACGCATTTAATCAAAAGAAATCTTAATTTCCTTAAATTCCAAAGAATCAAATCTTATTTAGATTATGAAGATTTTCTATTCCTTAAATTACAAAAATCAATCGTTAATACGTCAAGAGTTAAGACGAATCTCTATTCTTCATTTCACTCTTTTACGATAACTTCTCTCATACGCTTCGAATAATCGGATTGTTTTATCCATATTATTTAACGGTGATAAATCTCTATTTATCAACACATATACGGTATGAAATCATTTATTGTAAGTCATGACGACCTCACTCAAATTTCGGGACGAAATTTCTTTAACGGGTAGGTACTGTGATGACCCGGAAATTTCTGACCAAATTTAAACTTAATCTTTGTATGATTAACATTTCCGACACGATAAGCAAAGTCTGTAAAACTGAATCTCAAAATTTTTGAACTATTCAAATACCTTTCGGTTGTTCTCGACGATTCGCGAACAATTATATGTATATAGATATATATATATATATATATATATATATATATATATATATATATATATATATATATATATATATATACTATAACTTGAAAGCGTAACAATGTATTAATTGTTTAATACCATACATTAAACTTATTGGTTTAAATATTCATTTGAATATATATGATAAGTTGGAATATTAATTGTATGAATAACTTTCGACGTATATTTAAAACGTGTTTATGAATGTTGAAAATATATATTAACTTGGTCATAAAACAATTTGTTATTATATATATATCAACAAATAGCGAGACAATGATTTATAGAAGTAAATGACCAAAACACTCGAAAGTTTAAGATACACTTTGAATGATATAGTTTATTGATAATTTAAGACTATATTTTGACAAAGGTACGAGTCAAAAAACGTAAATTACGAGTTTTCTAAGCGTACGAAAATGCGTTCGAGAACCCGGAACCGGGACATAAGTCGAGTGACAATGTACGAGTCATCGGAACGAAAATTACAAGACAACTATGCACATGAATTTAATATAATATATAATTAATTATTTAAATTATATATATTATATATATTATATTTAATTATGTCGACAAACAAGAAAACAAAAAATATGTGAGCTGGATCTGACGGCCATGCGATCGCATGAGAAATAGGCATAAAACCCATGCGAGTGCATGAGCTCATGCAAGTGCATGAGATTTGCACTAAAATCCCATGCACTCGCATGGGCATCAGAATCAGGAATTATGCCTATAAATACCAGTTTCTGCTCGAGTTTTTTTACACATATATTACTCCGTAAGTATTTATTTATTTATTTATTATTATTATTATTATTATTACTATTATTATTATTATTATTATTATTATTATTATTATTATATTATTATTATTATTATTAAGATTATTATTATTATTAATCTTAATATTTTTAGTAATATTATACATAAAATATTACGACGAGGTCATGAGCGTGTCACTTTCAAAACAAGCTTCAAACGGGATAGAACTAAGGAAATTATGGGTTATAGCTATGGAGGTTATGGGTAATGTTCATGGGTATTGTTCGCAAGTCAAACCTAGTATTTATCATCTCTGTTGCGTCTACGTACTTTCCTGCAATATTGAATCTCAATATTGATACGTGAGCATTCATATCTTATCTTTTATATATTAATAGTGTATACATGTCTAGTGCTCGAGTATATAATTATACATGCTTGTATGCTAAATTTTGTCGTTAAACAGTTTATAATGAATCACGAATTAAATACATATATTACTTATAAAAGGTATATGATATACATGTTTTCAAAAAGCTGGCGAAAAATCAATAACTTTTCATTTAGAAATCGCGTAATTTCGATGAACGAATCAAAAGATATGGTCAACTGAATTATAATTGACGTTAATTGGAATTGCTTTTGAATTTGCAATTAATATTTAAACAACCTGTTTATGAGATTGATAAAATACTACTAGCCAAGTAAATGAATCCTTATATTAGGCACGTCTCGTTTTGTTGAACAATTGTCAAAATTGACTTTTTGAAATGACTTTTGATAACTTTTGTATGTCGATCTCGAGCATTAGGATTGTGATACACTATAACCCAACCTAGTTTATTAGACATGTATTGACCAACATATGTTCTCTAGGTTGAGATCTACGGTTAATCTTGCATTCCGAGTTACGGTCACTTTTTGATGAATGACCTTATGTGATGCTAAGGTGAGTTTTATTTGCTCCCTTTTACTCTTTAGGTTTTTGGGCTGAGAATACATGCAAATGCTTTATTAACTGTTTTACAATATTTATATGCATGAGTTTCATTTGCTCCCTTTTTAAATGCTTTTACAATATATATTTTTGAGCTGAGAATATATGCACTTTATTTTAAACAATGGACACAAGTACATACTAAATTCTATACTGAGTTTGAACCGAAAATCCCTTAGCTTTGGTAACTAGTAACTACCGGTTATAAGAACTGGTGGGCGTGAGTAGTAGTATATGGATCCATAGGGCTTGATATCCCCGTCCGAGCTAGAGCACTAGCCTTTAACGGACGTATGCTATTTGAGAAGCGTACACGTTGGTTTGCGTGTATTATTAAGATGATTATACAAATGGTATAAAATATATATACGTTAAGTTTAGTTACCAGGGTGCTCAATTTCGTAGAATATTTTGATAAACGTTTCTGGATGAAACAACTGAAAACTTGTGATTCACCTTTATATACAGATTATCGCAACATTAAAACTATGAACTCACCAACCTTTATGTTGACACTTGTTAGCATGTTTATTCTCAGGTTTCTAGAAGTCTTCCGCTGTTTGCTTATATGTGATACAAGCTATGTGCATGGAGTCATACATGCTTTATTCAAGAAAACTTTGCATTCACAAAATCATCACCGTGTATCTTATTTTGACTTCATTTTCAACGGATGTATTATGGTAAACTATTATTTATGGTGATTGTCTATATGTAGAAATCATCAAACGTTGAAAACCTTAGAAATTGATATTCATTTATGGTGTACCTTTTCAAAAGAATGCAATATTTACAAAATGTATCATATAGAGGTCAAATACCTCGCAATGAAATCGATGAATGACGTGTTCGTCCTTATGGATTTGGAGCGATCGTCACACTAGCATCATCAAAATCGTACAACTAGCAACATCATTAGCATAATTAATAATCATAAGAATAATTAAATGCTATCATCAACAATTTATAAATCATGGTTAACCAAGATCGCAAGGGAATGACCTAGCGAACAAGTCATCGGTGTTCATAACAACCGTAAAAACGGCTATGGTATGCTAACCCCCGAGGTGTTCCAAAACGGCTATGGCATCACCCCCCAAGTGTTCCAAAACGGCTATGGCATCATTGGCAAATCGTGCGAGTATAGATGAGCTAATACTCACACCATGTGCATAAAACGGCTATGTGCACAATTATTAAATGTGGACAAAACGGCTATGCCTCACATCTATAGTCACGAAACGGCTATGTGACTCATGGTCAAATAATAGCATTATAATAAATATATCGGGTCCACAAACCTTATGTCGCATGTAGTGTACAAAATCCGGCTGTTGTGCCACTATTCCCCAAGGTGTCCAAACGGATATCGTCGCATCGATGTGCATCAAAACTCAGCTATTGTGCACATCGCGCACAAGCAAATAAATTATATACATACATGTATAATTATTCCACTCACCTTGAAATCTAGATGAAAGCAAGCTAAATCCGTTGTTCCGCCAATGAAACGTACCTATTCCAATAAAATAATAACGAACATCACAATTAGGGTGGATTACAAACCAACCCATATTGTTACCTAGTGCAAATCTTGACCCAATAGTACTTTCAAGCCTAACCAAAGTCCAAACTCTCTAATAATCACTAACTAAGGTGATAACGGTTCTAATAATGCCAATCAAACCCAATCATAAGTGTTAAACACCTATCTTGCCCAAGATGACATCTAAACCCTAATTTTGACCTAATTCAAAATTAGTCTTTCAAACACACTAAAATGGGTTCCAACACTTCCAAAATCACCAAACCTAGTGATTAAACCCAATTCCAAGTCCTAAATCATGACCAAGTTGGTTTCCAACCCAAAACCCATCAACAACAACAATAAACCCGATTACTAGCATCAATGAACTCACTTCAAGAGTTTAAATGGGTTTCTCTACAATTCAAGTTCAAACCCTAACTTTGAACATCAAATTAAACAATGAAATTCGGAGTTAGAACTTACCACAACAACCAAAACGTAGCTAGGAATGACATGAACAACTTTAATACTTGAGCTTTGGTGAGAATCAAGCTCATTCTTCTCCAAAACCCCAAATCTCTCTCTAGAAATCTCTCTCTCTCTCTCTCTAAGAATGGATGAGAGTGTTTGTGTGGATGTGAATATGATCCAAAATTAACTCCAAGTCTGATAATAAGGCTACAAATCCGTCCCCAAGTGAAAAGACACAAAAGCCCCTCATTTAACTCTAATTAAAACAAAACAGGAAACCTGTCGCATGTGAGGTGCGCGACGCGCACCCTTGACCCTGCGCGGCACGCACAGAGGTCAGAACAGCCTGCTAATTTATAAATTCGTTCTACGCTTCACATACTTAAAGTACGCCATAAATACTCTATGTACAATAAATATTTGGGTCTTACAACTCTCCCCTACTTAGAATCGATCACGTCCCCATGATCTCCGTCACTTAACCAACCGGACCCACACCCTAAGGTCCTCAAACATATGTTCCAATCCGACTTCCACCACATTTATCATTAACTCGAAGATTATTCCATTTTCCAAATACACACTTGCACGCATTCTGAGACATGCAATGCACACAACACCCGAAGTCTACAACGATCACTTAGAATACTCGGAATCACCATGTATTCTTCCAACTCCTCTAGGCAAATTTTTCTTAATGAATCACCTTTAACAACTAATTCGTCACCCGCGATTTAATCAAATTCACGAATCCGAGCACTAAAACTTCCTCAATTCCCCGCATCGGGAAAACTCAACCAATATCAACCCTTTAGCGTACCCTTATCAAGTACAATGCTAATAGTAACCACGTCCCAAAATAATGTCAACAACCCAACGATGAATACCGACAAAAAGTAAAACCTTACGGATAACACTTACCACCTATCCTTCCCCGTAGCGTGCAAACACGGCTAATACGCAACTACCACATTTATGTGACCAAAACACGGCTATTGCATCGCTAATCACACGACATGGTCCTCATGACCGAACCACCGGCGTATAAACCAACCAATAGTTTTCAATAATAACAATAAGAAGGTTATTCAACACAAAACTCAAGGTGTGCAAAAACGGCTATTGTCACACCCTCAAGTACGAAAAACGGCTATCGTGATATATCCGTAGTGTGCAAAAACGGCTATTGCAACACTACCAATGATATGTGAGCGAAACACGGCTATCGCATCACTATTACCAACATGTGAGTAAAAATCAGCTATTACTCACAACCATGTGCACAAAACGGCTATGTGCACAATCCATACGGGCAATTAAAATCATAAACATACAAGTAACGGTTCTTTCCGGAAATCGCTTACCATCAATCACAACCAAGGGTGGTTAACGAAGAGCTAATCCTTCTGGATATCACTCATCACCTATCACAAGTCAAACATGGTCAACAGAGATATAACCCCTAAATAAACACATACACGTAATTTTCTCGTAGTACACAAAATGGCTATTGTATAACTACTACCCAAAGTATAAGACAATGAGGCATCGTGCCCTTTCTCAAAGGCCCATTACACTTCCTCGGTAGGAATATAAATCCTTAATGAAGTCGACACAATTTCTTTGATATAACATTTCCAACTTCCTCGTGTGGTAGTACAAACTCCCCCACTTAGAACTTCGCTCCTCAATCAAATAGCCAAGATTACATAGTCAAGCGATTTCACCATTTACCGGCGTACACGAACATACTTGGTGCCGGTTGTTAGGACCCCGAAGTTGTATAGTGTTAATGTGAATTAAGCTTTAAATGAAGGTTCCTTAGAAGAGGGCTATATAAGGAACCTAAGTAGTCCTAATTAGATAGCCATTGCATTGTAACTGAGTTTTAGAAGCTGTGGAATGTAATTTTACCGATTCTCTCTCATACCGAGTCTTCTTCCTATATACCGAATCTTACTCTATCTTATCTTTTCTCTCAATCTCAACATGATCTGACCTATCATTTGGTATCAGAGCTTCCAGGAAGTGATTCTACATCACTATATCGATCCAGAGATTGTAGATTACAGAATCTGAATACTCTCGGTAAAATGAATCAGATTCGGTATTATCGAATTTGATAATCTGACGTTCAGATTCTTGTGATAAGTTCAGCAAAGGTGTTTTAGGTCTATTAGAAAGAGTTTCGATCATCATTACAGCTTTTAACTTCAATTATGGAGAATCAAGTTGATTTTAGAGTTTGTGGCTAAAACTCTCGGTATTGCTTAATTCAAGCTTGATTCTGGTGTTTTGTGAAGATTTAAAGATTCAGTTGTGTTCGTGAGGTGTTAAATCACATTTCTATCGGTTCAATTTCTTCAATTCTTCAAGTTTTAAAGATTTGATCAACACTCGGTATCGTAACTGTCATACCGAATCTGCTTCATTACTGGAATTTCATCTTAAGTGTTGCAGATTGTGGTGTGTTTGTGATTCTATCACATTTGGTTTGATCATACGCAGCTAATTGGTGTGGTTTGTGAAAGGATTCTGTTATATTTCTAAGTTTTAGACTTAGATTCGGTATTGTCAACTGCTACAGTTGACATTCGGTATCCTGAATCTTCGGTATCATTGATATTCTGTTTGTTACTAACTTGTTTTCTTGTGCAGCAAGGTTACCGAATCTAATTCAAGGGAATTGGATTGAGTTTACACATACTATTGTACAGAATTTGACTACCGAGTCATTTACCGAATTAGAATCTCGGTTTCACTTAATTCTTTGGTTTTAAGTATTCTGAGACTTCAAGTTGTGTGGTTACCGAATCCATACCGAATTTGAGTGTGTTACTTGTGATTCTTATCAGTTTCTGATACAGAATCCGGTTTACCGAATTGTTACCGAATCTGCTACAGTACTGAACCA
The DNA here is from genome assembly GCF_046630445.1 of Rutidosis leptorrhynchoides. Classification (NCBI taxonomy): domain Eukaryota; kingdom Viridiplantae; phylum Streptophyta; class Magnoliopsida; order Asterales; family Asteraceae; genus Rutidosis; species Rutidosis leptorrhynchoides. The sequence continues at coordinate 404,551,607 of NC_092338.1, read as the reverse complement.
CTTACCGAATCTGCTACTGTACCAAATCTTTTACCGAATCTGACATTCTTGTTAGATTTTATACTGAACCCTGATCATAGATTGTGTTTAATACCAAATCTATACTGTGACGATCGCTCCAAATCCATATGGACGAACACGTCATTCATTGATTTCATTGCGAGGTATTTGACCTCTATGTGATACGTTTTGTAACATTGCATTCGTTTGAAAAGGTATTTCATAAATGAATATATAAATTCTAGGTTTTTAACATCTGATGATTTTTACGTATAGACAATCACCATTTAAATGGTTTACAACAATACATCTGTTGACAATAAAGTCAAAATAAGGTACATGGTAATGGTTTGGTGAATGCAAGTTTCTTGTATATAGCATGTATGACTCCAAGCACATAACTTGTATCACGTATCAGCAAACAGCGGAAGACTTCTAGAAACCTGAGAATAAACATGCTTCAAGTGTCAACACAAAGGTTGGTGAGTTCATAGTTTTAATATTACACATAATCCGTATATCAATGTGGATTACAAAAGTTCAGTTGTTTTATTCAAAACGTTTATCAATATGTTTTAAATAAAAGGTGGATCACAAGATTTCAGTTGTTTCATCTGAAACGTTTATCAATAGGTTTTACATAAAAGGTGAATCACAAGATTTCAGTTGTTTCATCCGAAACGTTTATCAATCAGTTCTACAAAATTGAGCACCCTGGTAACTAAACTTTAACGTTTATATAATTTGTACCCTTTGTATAATCATCTTAATAATACACGCAAACCAACGTGTACGCTTCTCAAATAGCATACGTCCGTTAAAAGGCTAGCGCTCTAGCTCGGACGGGGATGTCAAGCCCTATGGATCCATATACTACTACTCGCGCCCACCAGTTCTTATAACTGGCAGTTACTAGTTACCAAAGCTAAGGGATTTTCGGTTCAAACTCAGTGTAGAATTTAGTATGTACTTGTATCCATTGTGTTTAAAATAAAGTGCATGTATTCTCAGCCCAAAAATATAGATTGCAAAAGCAATTAAAAAGGGAGCAAATGAAACTCACGCATATAAATATTGTATATCGGTTAATAAAGCATTTGCATGTATTCTCAGTTAAAAATATATTTCAAAAGCATTTAATAAAGCAGTTGTAAAAATAGCGCATGTATTCTCAGTCCCTAAAATATAAAGAGTAAAAGGGAATCAAATGAACTCACTGTTTAATATTGATATACAATATTGCAGGAAAGCACGTAGACGCATCGGAGATGATAAACACGAGGTTTGATTCAGAAAAAAAATACCCCCGAACATTACCCATAACCTCCTTGGTAATAACCCATATTTTCCCTAGCTCTAGCTCGCTTGGAAACTCGTTTTGAAAATTACTTGGACAGCACTCCGTCGTAATATTTGATGTACATTATTATTTTTGTATCGCAAAAATAATAACACTAATAATAAAAAAAAAATAATAAGATTAATAATAATCTTATTAATAATAATAATAATAATATAAATAATAAATAAAATAAATACAGAGTAATATGTATGTGTGTGTTTTTTTTTCTTTCTTTACTCGGCAGAAAATGTTGCAATTTATAGAACCTGGCCTGAAATCTGGAGTCATGCGACTCGCATGGAAATGGCCTTCTGGCCATGCGACTCGCATGAGGACCAGGGACAGCTCACATTGTTTTGGCTCCTAGCTTGTCGACATAATATAAAATAAATATAAATATATAAATAATTAATATAATTATTTATATATTATATTTTATTCTTGTGCATAGTAGACTTGTAATTTTTGTTCCGATAAGTCGTACGTCATCACTCGACTTATGTCCCGGTTCCGGTTTCTCGAACGCATTTTCGTACGCTTAGAAAACTTGCATTTTACATTTCGTGACACGTACCTTTGTCAAAATATAGCCTTAAATTATCCCTTAATTATATCACTCAAAGTGTATCTTAAACTTTCGAGTGTTTTGGTCATTTACTTCTATAAATCATCGTCTCGCTATTTGTTAAAACACATTTTTATAATAGCGTTTTACTGTAGCAAAGTTACTGTAGCAAGTCAAATTTTACTGTAGCAATTCACTGTAGCAAAGTCAATTTCACTGTAGCAAATAGTGATTTTCGAAAACACTGTAGCATTTTGAGTAATGTGGCAATTTGAAAACACTGTAACAAATTAGTGTTTAACTGGTTCATCTTAAACGCTTTAGTTAACTTAACTAAATATCAATTGAATCAATAAACGAATGTTACTATCGTTTATTATATATATGTATATATCTTTTTAATATACATAAATCAGTTTTTAAATACACATTGGAAGTTATTTATAAATAAATTTTAATAATAAATATTTCAACTTATCATATACATTCGAATAGATATTTAAACCAATAAGTTTAATGTACGGTATCAAACAATTAATACATTGTTACCTTTTCATGTTATAGTATATATGTATCTATTTACATATAATTGTTCGCGAATCGTCGAAAACAACCGAAGGGTATTTAAATATATAAAAGTAATTCAAAAATTTTGAGATTCAGTTTTACAGACTTTGCTTATCGTGTCGGAAATGTTAATCATACAAAGATTAAGTTTAAATTTAGTCGAAATTTCTGGGTCATCACATATACCGAATCTATCTCAATTTAAGATGTCTACTCAAGATACTCTTATCATTGGATCAGATTCCCGACCTCCAGTGTTGTTTGATGGCAAGTACACTCAGTGGCTTCATCGTATTACTCAGTACATAGACTATAAGGGTGAGAAAGCTAAACATATTTGGGCTTCTCTGAGAGATGGTCCAGTTGTTGATTTTCATCCGGATACTGGTATGCCAATTCCAGTCTATGAACTTTCTGGTGATAAACGTGAAAGAGCTCAGGGTGACATAGAGGCTAAGAATATTGTCATGCAAGCTATCCCATATGAGCTATTTGAAAATGTTGATAGCAACACTACTGCAAAAGATATATGGGATGAGATCAAACGACAACAAGAAGGTTATGACATGTCAGGCGTTACTAAATTGAATAAGGCTTTGGGATTGTATGAAGATTTCAAGCAGGAACCAGAAGAACAACTCAAGGATACCTACCGTCATTTCAATGGTGTTCTCAATGAGTTGAAAAGGTGTAAGATTGTAAAAGTACATGCTGAAGTCAACATGAAATTCCTCAAAAAGCTCAATGCTGATTGGCTTCCTTATGGAACCATTGTTCGATCTACCAAAGAGATTGACAAGTTGACTATTCATGAGCTTGTTGGAGTTCTTATGCATTACCAACCTGAAGTGTCTAAACTTCAAGAAGGAAGGAAAGAGTCTTCTCCGGGCGATCCTCTTGCTCTAATTGCAAAAAAAAAAAGAGCAAATCATTTTCCAAAAGCTTGTCCAAGAAAGTGCTTGTTGAAGAATCAACTGATTCTGAAGAGTTGAATCTTTCTGATGTTGATGATTCACACCTTGAATTAGTCAAGATGGCAGCCATGTTCACAAACGCCTTGAACAAACACAAGTTTAAAGGCAAATCAAGCAATCAACGCAAACACTCATCATCTTCCTCGTACTACAAGAAAGCTGATCAATCCAAACAACAACGTGCTGATGATTCCAAGAAGGAAGATTCAATCTGTTTCAATTGTGAGTGCAAGATGCCTAAGGAGAAGGACGCAGCTTACTACAAGAAGAAAATGTTGATGGCTAAGATTGTGGAAACTGGGAGAGAGCTGAAACCGGTTGATGATACTTGGTTTAACTGGACTGATGATTCAGACTCAGAGGTGGAATATGCAAATGTTTGCAAGGTGACTAAGCTCATCAAAGCTAAGGAAGCATTGGAGAATTCTGACTCAACATCTGACGATGATGAGGTACAATCAACTGAAATCTCATCTAATTTTATAAAAATGCAAAATGACTTGATGAAGAATCTGGTCTCAATGTCAAAAGAAGTCAAAGGCTTAAAATCTGAAAACAAGGTTTTAAAAGATAAAATCAAACTTTCCGAGACCAAACCATCTTCATCCAAATTACAATCAGAATTGCAAAAGTTGACCGTCCAACTCAGCTCCTCGAAATCTGAGTTGGAAGATCTTAAAAAGACAATTCATCCGATTAAAGTCGAACGAACTGATTATCGTTTAAAATCTGAATGACTTGCAGAAAAAGTTCAATTCTTAGAAAAAGATCTTTCTGATTTAAAAAACCAACATGAACCCACACTTTCAAAGCTAAACAAAAAAATTATTCATTTGGAAAATGCAATAATTGAAAAAGACACTGAAATCTCTTCGTTGTCAAAAGAGTCTGTTCTAATGAAAGCTCAACTTGCTCGATATGAGGAAAAACTCTATCGAACAGAGCAATCCAAAGCTATCATGGATATGCAACTTTCAAAACAAACGATTTTCATGAATAGACTAAAAACGATTCGTGGTGAAAAGTGGGGGTTGGGTTTTGAAGATCCTAAGATCTTAGATGGAGCTTCCAAAAAGATTCCAGGATTATATCATTCTGATTACTTTCAAGCTGGTTTACCACCGCATTTTGTGTATTCTTCTAATGCTGATTTTGATGATATTATTGTTAATCGCAAATCTAAAAAATACCATCAAATTAGCTTAATGTATGAGAAAATTAATGCAAAAATGGGTAAATCAAATCCTGATTTCTTGAAGGAACTTGTTGAAACTGAAAAGAATGTGCAATGTGCTAACTACGTGCCGACACGTAGATTGGTTTACAGTCCTACACTCATGCTAGAAAAATACATTTTAATGCTTGAGAATGACGTGTTTAACAAACCTAGTTCTAGCATTGTTAATATAGATGAGGTGTTTGATGAACCAAATTTTGATGTGAAACCAATTCTACCTGCTTTACCTGCATGTTCTGATAATGTTTTCCGTGAAGACCTAGCACATGAACTAACTGTTTTCTTTGAGACAGAATCTCTAGGTCAAAATTCTTTAGATGAAAAAATAGAACCTCATAATGAACCGATCATTGAACCTTTGATAGATTTTGAAAGTCAACTTGATCCTTTGTACGATTATTATTTGCATTTACCTGTTGTACGTAATTTGAATCGTATAGTAGCTCAACTAGAAAAGGAGAATATTGACTTGCAACTTAAGTGCCAATCATTAGAACAAATGCTTGCTCTGTGTGATAAATTGCCTTCACTGCCTAAGAAAGAATGTTCCTATATTTTTAAGGAGGGTGAAGTGATAGTTTCTGCTGAAGAATTATGTCTTGAGATTAAAAGCTTAAAACAAAAGATAATTCAACTGAAACAGGCTAACACACTTAAGCAATCGTCTAATGTTGAAACCAATGTGCTTGAATGTATTGGTGGGATTACTAAGAAGGGGAAAGGAACAACAACATCTAAGGATGTAAAACCCATTACTATTCTTAAAAATCCTCTACGTTCTCAATTTGGCAATCGTGGTTCAAAAGTTGTTTGTACAACTCAATTTGTGGTCAAAAAGGTTCATTCTCCCGATGGTTCTGTGTCAACTGAAAAGATTCCTATGATTCCAATGACAAAAATTTCAAAAGTGAGTCTTTTAACGACATCAGTTAAGTCCACACAACACACAAGTACTAAACCTGATTTAAGTGAGTATGATGCAAAAGAACGTAAAATCAAATTGAAAATTTTGCAAAATCAATCATCTCATGCGTCAACTGAAAAGTTTGGACGTCTAACTAACAAAGGTGTTTTTCGTGTCACAGGTCATTATCCAAACTTGAATTACAAATCTGTATGGGTTCCTAAGTCCACGACTAAGAAAGTAGCAACCAAACCAACGCAATCTGCTAGTCGGCCTAGGAAATCATCTCATGTTTTTCAATTTTCGTCTGTGAACAAAACATCTACTTGGAATAAGTTGTGTGTTAAGACTTCTGATAAAGATGTAAAACTTGATATTGCGTATGATGCTTCATGTAATGTGGTTTTAAATGATGCTTTATTGTCTAAACTGCATGATGCTTTACGTGATTATCTTGTCGTTGATCCAAAGTTTATTGTTGGTACTAACCGTAGAGGACCCAAGAAACTTTGGGTACCTAAACTCTAGGAAATTCACATTTACAGGGTTTCAACGTCTGTGTTTGGTATATCAATTCCGGTTGTTCTCGACACATGACGGGCGATAAATCCTTGCTTGTCAACTTCATTGATAAATTCCTAGGAACAGTTACTTTTGGAAATGATGAAATTACAGCGATAACGGGTTACGGAGATTCTGTGCAAAATGGCATAACAATCAAACGGGTTTCATATGTTGAAGGTTTGGGGTGCAGTTTATTTAGTGTGAGTCAATTCTGCGATGGAGATCTTAAAGTTCTGTTTAAACGTCGACAATGCTCGGTGTAATCCACCGAAGGAAATGATCTTCTTGTTGGTAAACGTTGTGCTTCACTATACACGATTGACCTCAATGATGCACCTTCACATACAACCATGTGTTTGGCCACTCGTTCTACCAAAGAAAATTCATGGTTATGGCATCATCGGATGTCACACCTGAATCACAAGGGTATCAATCGACTAGTCTCTAAAGACTTAGTTGATGGTATTCCAACCTTTCACTATGATAAACATCATGTATGTCCATCATGTGCGATGGGTAAGCTGAAACAGACTAATCATCCGCTTAAGCAAAACCCCAGTACTTCATCGTCTTTGCAATTATTGCATATGGACTTATGTGGACCCATGCGTATTTCTAGCCTCGGTGGCAAGAAATATGTGCTTGTCATTGTCGATGACTATACCCGTTTTACATGGATTTTTCTTTTGCGAACTAAGTCAGAGACCCCCGCCATTATCATTGAGTTCATTAAAAAGACTCAACGCTCTTTTAACAAACATGTTAAGAGCATTCGAACTGATAATGGGACAGAATTTAAGAATGACCTACTTGATAGTTATTTGAAAGACCAAGGCATTGAACATCAGTTCTCTACTGCTCGGACCCCCCAACAGAATGGAGTAGTCGAACGACGTAATCGTACGTTGTGCGAAGCAGCTCGAACGATGCTTTCTTACTCCAAACTACCTCCAAAAATGTGGGGGGAGGCCATTTCAACTGCATGCTATAGCCAAAATTGTATTGTTAATAAACGTTTTGATAAAACTCCATATGAGTCATTCTATGGTAGACGCCCGAATGTCAAATATTTCCGTGTCTTTGGTTGTATATGCTATGTGCTTAATCATTTTGACAGCCTCGGAAAGTTTGATCCAAATGGCGATCAAGCCATATTTCTCGGTTATTCTTCGAACAAAGTTGCTTATCGGGTTTATCACAAACAGACAAAAACGATTAAAGAGAGCATCAATGTCAAGTTCGATGAATTTTCAGGAATGGCTTTTGAACAACTCAGTTCAAAACCCGATCCTAACCTGGCTACTTCTTCTTCCGCACAAAACTCAATTTTCTCGACGAAGGGTGTTCCTACGGTTACATCAGAGGAACTGGATATCTTGTTTGATAGTCTTTATGCCCCTCAACGGATTTCAAATGTTCAAGCCGTATTGGTTACACCGTCACAGTCAACTACTGTGGAGACTCAACAGAGTCTTTTTGATGAAGATACAACACCAACTGATTCACCTGTTGCTTCTTCATCCTCCCTACCATCTCCTGTTACTGATAATCTTGAACCTATTCAAGATTCATCAGTTGATACAACTCCAGCTGTTTCTCCATATACTTTATTGAATCCATTAGATAATGTTACATCAGATCAAGCGGATCAAGGCTCAACATTAACAACGGTTGATGTTTCAATGGATACCACTGATGAACAACCTCTTCCACACAACCGATGGACTAAAATTCATCCAATAGATCTTATTATTGGTGATGCATCTGCTCCAGTCTCAACTCGAAGGGCTACTTGGAATATGTGTCTATACACTGCCTTTCTTAGTAAGATTGAACCAACAATGGTTGCTCAAGCTTTACTAGATCTGAACTGGGTGGTTGCAATGCAAGAAGAGATCAATCAATTTGAACGGTTGAAAGTATGGCGATTGGTTCCAAGACCAACTGTTCAACGACCAATAGGGTTTAAGTGGATTTTTAAGAACAAGAAGGATTCTGATGGAATTGTGGTTCGGAATAAGGCACGTCTTGCGGCCAAGGGATATCGATAACAAGAGGGTATTGATTATGACGAAACGTTTACTCCGGTTGCTAGGATTGAGGCTATTCGTCTTTTCCTTGCATTTGCTTCTCATATGAAGTTCACGGTGTTTCAAATGGATGTCAAAACTGCTTTTCTGAACGGTTATCTTCAAGCGGAAGTCTATGTTGATCAACCAGAAGGCTTTGTTGATCCCATTCATCCAAATCACGTATACTACTTGGAAAAAGCTTTGTATGGTCTGAAGCAAGCACCGCGTGCATGGTACGAGACCTTAACAAAGTATTTGCTGGACAACGGCTTCTCTCGTGGAACGATTGATACAACGCTATTCATCCATAAAAACCACGGTCACATTCTCTTGGTTCAAATTTACGTTGATGACATTATTTTTTGTTCCACGTCCCCGGCCTTATGCAAAGAATTTGGTGACCTTATGGCCAACAAATTCGAAATGAGCATGCTTGACCAGTTAAATTTCTTTTTGGGGTTACAAGTAAAACAATTACCAAACGGGATTTTTCTCAGTCAAACAAAGTATATCAATGATATGCTAAAACATTTTAAAATGACTGCTTTAAAACCAATGACAACCCCAATGAGGACTTTACTGGATGCTGATACTAATAGGGAACCCTTTGATGTTACACTTTATCGAAGCATGGTTGGTTCTTTAATGTATCTGACTGCAAGTCAACCCGACATTACACTTGCTGTAACTGTATGTGCCCGCTTTCAGTCAAACCCTAAGAAATCTCATTCCAAAGCAGTTGTTAGGATTTTTCAGCACCTTAAAGGTACACCTAACCTTGGGATCTGGTATCCTCATGGATCCGATTTCAATCTCATTGCTTACACTGATGCGGATCATGGCGGTTGCCATGTTGATCGAAAAAGCACATCTGGATCAATTCAGATGTTGGGAAATAGGCTAGTTGGTTGTTCATCCAAAAAGGAGAACTGTGTGTCTTTATCAATAGCTGAGTCTGAGTACATTGCTGCAGCTCATTGTTGTTCACAAGTTTTGTGGATGCAAATTCAACTTTCAGACTATGGCTTTAAGTTTTCTAAGACCCCAATTTACTGTGATTCACAAAGTGCTATTGCAATTACAAGCAATCCTGTCCAGCATTTTAAGACTAAACACATAGATATTCGCTATCATTTCATTAAGGACCATGTAGAGAAAGGGGATGTAGAGTTATACTTTGTGCCTACCAAAGTGCAATTAGCTGACATGTTCACTAAGCCTTTAGATGAACTTAGGCTAAAGTTCTTGATCAAATAGATTGGCATGGTAGAGTATAGTGCTTGATATTCCTTAGATCTGTTGGGACTTATTCTTGGGATCTTGTGTTTAGGGGGAGTAGATACTTTCTAGGGGGAGCAACTACTTTCATATGCTTTGGATATCATCTTTTAAGGGGGAGCCTTTAGATTTATGATAACTTCCTGGATATAATTGTTCAATGGTTACGTAAGGGAGAGGTAACTCATTGATATCATATTTCAAGGGGGAGTTAATTCATTTTCTAGGGTAATTTATCAAAATACTGATTTACGTTCTTGTATATCACATTTTGAGGGGGAGAAAAAGGGAGAAAATGAGAAAAATTACTCAAAAATATTGTTTTTCAAAAGTGAATTCATAAATTCTTTGTTTTATATCTGAAATAATTCACTAAGGCTTGTATACATCTCAGTATGCAACCCGTTTTAATAATTGGTATCACTGAAGATTTGTACTTTGTTCACAAATTCAAAGTTCTTTTAAGTACAAATTCTTATTTTGAAAAATTCATAAAAATTGGAAAAGATAAAATCCAAAAATATTTGATTTTTACTGAATAAATGCTATTTTTAGCATTATACCGAATCTGACATCCAACAGTACAGATTCAGTAAGTTCAAAGTTTTTCAAAAATTATCTCAGAATTGTTTTTCATGAAAAGATTGAAATGAATTTTAAGAGGAAAAGTCAATTTGTCAAGATTTTGAAGTTAAAATTGATAAAGTTTTGAAAAGTGGACTGTATTTGATAAAATAGGCCCATTCGGTAAAGCCCATTCGGTATTTTAACTTCGGTATCTATAAAAGGAGGGTCAAAGTCAAACTAACTCTCTTACTGTGCTTAATTACCTACCGAGTCTTACTGATCATACCGAATCTGCCTAATCTACCGAATCCGTTCTTCTATTTCTTCAAATCTTTGGTATAATTTCATTTTTATCATTGCTTTAGTTACATTCGTGTAGATCTGAGATAATTAAATGTTTTTCAACCAGAAAAGATCAAAATAACTTGATTGTGACTCTCAATTTTGAAATTCTGTTGATTATACCGAGTCTGAGTCGTATTCTACTAATCTTTGATTAAACTCAATTGATTTGGTTAATTAACATGAATTCTTGTCTACTCTGAGTTATATTAATTGATCTATCATTTGACCGAGTTTGATTACATGTTTAATTGATTGTTTGATGGATTCTGTATCTACCAAATATGTTCTGTCTACTGTACCGAGTCTGTTCATACGATTAACATGTTGATCTGCTTCTAATTGAGTGGTTAATTGATTATGGTAGTGATTTTACATGATATAATATGCATGTTTGAGTGACTTTATGTTAATTTTGGAGATGCCGAATCTGTTCTTCTCTTGATACCGAATCTGACTTTTGGTACCTTGAAACTTTCTGATTTTTATCTTCAAGCACTTAACATGTTTATTCTATATCTTTCTAATCTGAAAACTCAAGCTTATTTGGTTACAGAATCTCAAGTTTTCATGACTACCGAATCTGCTTGATATTGTGTTTAAAAATTGACTAAGTGTTGTTCTGATTCTTTGTGTTATATAATTGATTTTGCATGATGAATTTGTATTGTGATGAATATCATATGAATGTCATGATTGTCAATTACTTGTTCATATTTGAGAATAAAGGATTTTTATATCTTTGAAAAACCATAAAAATCATAAAATATAAAAGATAAAACATATACAAAGGATTTCAAAGGCAAATAAGAATAAAGATATATGCTTAATGTTAAATATCTTGTGGTCTTCTATTTTTTATTTATACAGCTAAATGACGAACAATCACTTAATCAACTCTGAAACCAACATTCCCTGCAACTACTGGACTGCAATTCTAGAGAGGCACACTCTGTGGCCTGCTCTAAACTCTACAGTCAGTGTACCTGTTACAGATCTGGAGCTACTTAACAGAACAATTAGGTTTGTGGAAGCTTCACAACCTACTGCTGAAAATCCAGAGGGAACACAAGCTCGTTTTGAATTTCAACTGAGAGGAGTTCAAGGGAGGAGGAGTATCACTAAGGCTGATTTCAGGAGGATATTCAGACTTCCTGTTGTGCAGAATGCTCCTGCTTTTCCTGCTACTCAACAGATGATGTCATCTGTCTTCGATCTTGGTTATGTTAGAGCCCGCAATGTTCCTCCGGCTAAGTTTCAGAAGAAATATCTGCATTCAAGGTGGTACGTGATCTTCTCAATCATCAACCGATGCTTGCTGATGACAAGGAGTGGATCCGACAGTCTGACTGTGCCTATGCTGAAGTTATTATACTCTTTCATAAGAGTAGAAACTCCTGACTATGCAGAACTAATATGGGACTTGGTTCAAGCTCAAGTTGATAAACCAAGGGGTTCATACATCCCTTGCGAAAGGTTTTTCTGTATCTTTATCCATGATGCTATAAATGCTTGTAGAAATGCAAATATATTTGTACCAGGTACACATGGATTACAGATGAAATGATTTGGGGAGCTGAAGATGAATACCCCGATGGTATCTGATAATCAATTCACTGCGCTGATTCTAAATTGGCTAGTGAGGCTAGCTGAACCCCAAGACGCTCGTATGCGTTCTTATTTTGAGGCTGTAGGAATACCTCTTCCGAACCCGGTACAACAAGAACAAGTTGAACCCGCCGCGGTTCCAGCCCCAGAGGTTGTAGAGGAACCTGTAGTTCAACCACCCGGGCCAGCTAATCCTCCACTTAGGGTGAACCTTAAACGATCTAGGGCAGCACACCAAGCTCAACCCGTGAGGATCAGGGAACCTAGTCCAACTAGGATTGAACCAACTCTTTCCACAACACCCGAAGTGAGCAGTGACACCAACACTTCAGCAACAGCATCTGAATCGTCTCCCGAACATTCTCCTAAGAGAACTCGATATATACCTGATGAGATGATTCAGAATCCGCCAACCCAACGAGTAACTGGATCTAGGACTTCGACACCTATCGTCCGCCAAACAGTTACTACAACCGTTGGTGATACGGACCAAGACCTAGAACCAATTAGGTCACCCTCACCCATCTCCGTATCACATCCAATAATAACAGTAAGCCCTACGCTAAATGAAGCGCAAGTTTCGGTAGGCAAGAGATTTAAACGCACGGATGGTACAAAGACCACTAAGCCCATCCAATCTAAACATGACTTAATAATAAATCAAACAAAGCACGGTGCTTCGGCATCTAAGGAAGTAAAGTCTTCCTCTGCAGTAAAGTCTGCGTTGACTCAATCGATTGAGGAAACTCAATCATTGAAGTCCAGAACGGCCGAAGGGGAGCCAAAAAATCTTGAAAAGGCACCCTGCGTATCGGCTGGAAATCCTCCTGTGCATCAACGTACAATAGGGTCTCGAGGTCCGGCTTATCTTAATGAGGGAGATCTGCCGCGTCCCATGGAAACGAGTCAACATGACAATCCTTCGGGATATTTATCAGACTTCCAGCAGACTGATCCCTTGATTCATGAAAGTGATTCATTGGATCAAACCACTTCTCTTTCGGATTCTGAATCTCAGGGTCTGGAGGAAGAGTCTTTAACTGAAAGAGATGTGCCACCTCATGGTATATCAATGATTTCAGGAGTCAGAGATAGCAATATCTCTACGAGAGCTAAACCGACAGGTAGTTCTGCTACTCTGTCAGAGTCCCATGAGACTAAAGTCATGGAGGCGGATGCTTCGAAAGAAACTTCGCCGGTGACAACTCCGGTTGTTACACAACCTCCATCAGAAGGGGATATCACGAATCTGACTAGTAGTATGTACAGCTCTACATATAAGAATAATACCGCACAATCATCCTTACCTGCCCTCATGGCAACTCAAACACTTCCATCGACATCGCCTTCAACAGATGCTGCTAATGCTGCTTTTATTCATGGTTACATCGTTGTTTCACCAACTGGGTCACCTTCTCGGATTTCAAATAGATATGGATTACAGTATCTCTCTGACAATGAGGTGGAGGAGCTCTATCTTGATGAGTTTGCTAAACGGACTGATCTTGATGAAGTTCGCGAGAATATGATGATTTATCTTGAGCAATCAAGGATAGTGTATCCTTTCTCTCCATGCAAGTCACCTGGACCAATTCACATGCCTGATCATGATGATTTCGATCTCAATAATCTTCATGAGGGGGAGAATAGACAAAGTGGTCATCGATCCAGTAGTTATGAAGCTGGTACATCTAGTCAACAAAAGGATAAAGATGTTGTTGATATATCTGATTCCGGTAGTGATGAAATTGAGGAAATCCAGTGTGAAAGTTTTCTAGATGAATCAGAAAGTCAGAGAAAGGGTGACTCAGGGATGTTAATGATTATGGATACAGTTGATCAATCAGAGAATAAGTCATCTCAAGAGAATAATCAAAACTTTGACAACATTGAAGATATTTTGAAGGGGTCATCAAGTATCGCCAATGAATTCAATAATCATCAATTTGTTAACTTGACATCTCCAACTGATGAATCTGGAATACACTTCGAAAAGGAGATTTTCTCTAATGGCAAAGAAGATACTACGACTCCTCCTGATTTGAATGTTCCATTTCAAACTGCAGAGATTGTTCTTGAGCGTGATGCTGATTACCAACTTAGTGAGGATGAAGAGAAAACGATTCTTCGTTCACCATTCATTGAACAACAAGCGTATAGAATCTATGGTGATTCTGATCTTGTCCTTTCTGCATCAATGAGTGTTCTGGGTGCATGGAAATATCATAAGAAGCCAGAATATCTCAAAGCTTATCTGAATGTTCGCAATAAATTCAAATTGAAGAATGAAGAGAAACTTCAAATTCAGCAGAATTCAGAGATCAAAAGCATAAATAAGATTTTGATGATTAATAAGGATGAAGTGAAGATGCCATTGTTTCAAGTTACAAGAATGGATGATGAGGATTATCAGTTTTCAGAAGCTGATTTTGATAAACTAAAGATGGACGACATTATTTTCATTTACAATTATTTGATTAACTTGAATGAATCTGCAACAACTTATCATGCTACTACAATGAAGGCAGTCTACAGGTTTATTCTTGATTCGATGAGATGGATGTCTGTTCATGATTTTCAAATGGGTTTGGAATCTGGACACAAAAAGCTCGAAATCAAACCGCCAAATCAAGTGATTAAAGAGCTAAGATACATGTCCTTACTTGAAGTGAGCGACTATCCACATGGGTTTGTATTTGTCAATTCTCACTATACAAAGATCTTTATCAGAGTCTCAGATTTCAGAAGATACTCAGACGGAACGTTGATGTATGCTTTCAAATACATGAGATGGAGACTGATCAATAACTGCTATTCAACTGAAGATAATGAGATTGTCAAATACATTCTCACAAGATTGAAAAGTCGTCTCAAAACAAGAGTGAATATACGAAGATATGAGAATCTCAAGGGATTCAAATCTAAAGTTCACTTCAGAGGAACAAAGTTCCTTTAGATTTCACAATAGGATTATATTGTAAAGTTCACATTTAACACTAAGGGGGAGATTGTTAGGACCCCGAAATTGTATAGTGTTAATGTGAATTAAGCTTTAAATGAAGGTTCCTTAGAAGAGGGCTGTATAAGGAACCTAAGTAGTCCTAATTAGATAGCCATTGCATTGTAACTGAGTTCTAGAAGCTGTGGAATGTAATTTTATCGATTCTCTCTCATACCGAGTCTTCTTCCTATATACCGAATCTCACTCTATCTTATCTTTTCTCTCAATCTCAACATGATCTGACCTATCACCGGTCCCTCTTCCCGAATTCTCAAGAACTCAATTCAAATAAAAACTAACGTCTACCGTCACCCGTTTGCACCACTTAAGCGATGACACAATGTCAACATAACACTTATCGTTTTAGAACGAAATTACCGTTAACTGCAAGGTAGACTTTTCCAACTATCAAATTCTTTCTACCCGTCACCACTACAAAAATCATTCGGCCAACGATACACGCATGCTCACCCTCTTGGACAAAAGTCACTATTGCTCCAACAATGAATGTCTGCCGACTTGCATCCCATAACTTGTACGTCATCAAGCCTTGCTTTAACACTTAGCATGCAAAAGATTTCGGATCATCCTTCGCCACTTCATATCAATCATTCATTAACACGAACACAAGCACCCCTCTTACAGTCGTCCGATTGCCATAGCTTGTACAATTTCCACTTAGTCACTCATGTACATAAGGGTTTCAGTAAGGTACCCTAAGTACAATGTAACCACAACCATCGAAGTCGCACATCACGCCCGCAGGTATGAGTAGGCACCTGACATCGCGTTACGTAGACTCCATCACCAACATACATCGAGGTCAAATAACTCGATCTCTAGGGTTCCATTTAGCCGATGAACCTTATGGTTCACCATCTTCACTACAAAAGCGAACACGCGCTCACAACCTAACACCAAAGCCCATTCTGATGGCTTGGTAGAAACATTTACTCAATCACTAAGGAATTTCTTGGTTGTACCAAGTCTTACGCCCTTCGTTCGTCAATACAACCGTCATCATAGGGTGTTCCCATTAGGAATGTCACCCCACATTTAAAACTGAAGCAACATCATCGAACTTCCGCGCTTCATCACTAAACATCAAATAGTCCTCTTACTTGGAGCACCATACGAAACAACCCTTCTCTTACTCGAAGGTTCACCAACTATCGATCGTGAATGCTATTCAAAACCCCTAGCCATGATGAATAACTCCACGAATGAGTTCACTTGACCAAGGCTAATTTTTTTCCGCAAGTCATCATTCAAAGTTCGATAGAAATCTCCCGTCAACATTCTATCCCTTCCGTTATACTCCGGGCAAAAACGAGCCTTTGCCATAAAGGTCTTCTTGAGAGTATCCAAATCCATAGAACCTTGTTGTAAATTTCTCAACTCATCACGTAACTCCGTCAAATCGGCTTGCGTCTGGAACTCCTCGAAGAATTCCTTCTTAAAATCGTCCCACGATAACTCCATAAAAGATTCACCCCCCAAACAATATCAATTTTACCATCCAACCAATTCTTCGCTCTACCCCGTAACAAGCTAGTAGCGAGCCTTGTCCTCTTCTCGGGAGGGCATTCAATAGTGCGAAAACACCCTTCGACATCCGAGATCCATGTTGTGCTTATCAAAGGATCCGGTTTTCCGTCATACATCGGAGGTTTGGTCCTCATGAAGTTCTTATGACACCGCTCCATTTCACCACTACTTCGAAATTCAGAATACTTCATATCCATTTTTTCCCGAAACACACCCATTTGCTCCGCAACTCTAGCATTAAACTCATCGTCGTCGCTTTGATTCACCCTTGGAGTCCCGTTCCTTGTATTCATTCTATAGAATGCAAACGATTAACCACGAACGCATAAAATCACACACGCAACGTCGCCCCATCTTGCTCAATAATTGTCTTACATCACTTGTTAGACACGATTTGTACCCGTATTAATGATAGCTAGTCATTAATGCACGAACACGTCGCATCCACTCGTTAGTAACACGACCATCTTGCTCGATGATTTTCGTAAACACAAACATAAACACAATAATATATTAATAATATCCGTATATTAATATAAACGTTAGTCCACCCATAAACTAGGACACTAACCGAATTCCCATTCCGACCCGTAATCCTACAAGTCCCGCAACAAATAAGCACACACAAAAGTCTAAGTCTAGGCACCTATCTCAAGTCACCTAAATCCCTTAGACCATGCTCTAATACCACTTGTAACGACCCAACCCATTATCCAACCGAATACGCAAAATAAAATTTTTTTTATTACAGTTAGGGTGCGCGGCACGCAACCCTCTCTGTGCGCGGCGCGCACAGAGCCTGATCAGTTCTGTCCGGATTTTCCAATTTTTGTTTAAAGATCTCTCACTTCCCAACACTTTTAGACGAAACGGTTTTCACAACACATTATAATAAGTAAAACTCACATGTTTTTATAATAAAACAAGTTTTACGACACCGGGTTACGTATTACGCACAAAATACAATTTTCAACCACATGATTTTAACACAAAATAAAGACCGAGCATGGCGATTGGGGATACGCTACCCAATCCTAATCAATCCAAAAGCACGTCTTCTAAAGCACCTATGCGAGTGTACTGGTTCCCATACTTACCCGAGCCACCGCCTCCGTGCGAATCTATAAAAATGTAAACAACGAGAGGGTAAGCTAAAGCTTAGTGAGTGCAATAGTTACACACATACAAATATAATTTACCTACTTGCACTCCCTTACCCAAACCACGAGATAAACCCACATGTCCATGTCTAAGTAACTAACATCAACAATCTTACCAAAATAATCTCGTATATTGTTAGTACGATTTTCCGTATAGCGGCTGTAAGGTACTAGTACAGAAAAGTAGCTGCTCAACGTGTGGCGTATAATGTTGATTGTTGTTTGCCCTCGAGATCTTATCTCTGCAGACCCGGAACACGGATGGATAATCCGTGAGGTGGCCTCAATCAATCTGAGGATCAATCTGGAATTGATCCGTATAGCGTATTGCTGCTAAGCGGCTAATGTATGTTTAGAGTGAGAAAGAACTGTGTGAGAGAGAAAGTGTACTTCTCTCTGACCGAAGTTCAGATCAGAATGATGATGAAATATGGTGACCCAGGGGGTCTATTTATAGGCGCAGAATGTTCGAAATTCACGGGATACACGTGTCAATGACTGAGTGGTTCTGTTACGTGAAGTACCCGGAATGTCGGTGGCGTGTGCTGACGTGGCTGCGTGCCGTTCACGCGCTGAGTTAAAGGGCTTATGCATAGAAGCTTCCTGCAGGGCTTACGCTTGACGCTGGGCGGCCTGCTATACGCTGGGCGGAAGTTACTAAAAACTGCCAAATTTCGTCATGTTTTGTGTTGTCTGATCCATTTTTCTGTATAAAAATGATATTTTTATGCGTGTATCTCCTAGGATACACCATTAAGTCCCCCCAGTTTAATGTCTTTATTTTTGTAAAAAATAAAGTCATTAAACAAAAAATAAAAGATGCCTTTTTCCTCGAAGACACAAAACTGCTGTAGCCGTCTGATTTTCTGCTCTGATGTCATTTTATCAATTATGAATTTGCCTCCAAAATCTTATTGATTTATTTTTGAAATTCAAATTGGTTTGTTCAATTAATCTGACCATACACGTGTCTCAATCTTGTCCCTTTTTCATTCATCAGTTTAATTCCCGTTTGTGACGATCGGTCCAAATCCATATGGACGAACACGTCATTCATTGATTTCATTGCGAGGTATTTGACCTCTATGATACGTTTTGTAAACATTGCATTCTTTTGAAAAGGCACACCATAAATGAATATTTAAATCAAAGGTTTTCGACATCGAATGATTTCTACATATAGACAATTACCATAAATAATAGTTTACAACAGTACTTCCATTGACAATGCAGTCAAAATAAGATACATGGTGATGATTTGGTGAATGCAACGTTTCCTTGAAAAATATGTCATGCAAGACTCCATGCACATAGCTTGTCTAACATCTAAGCAAACAGCGGAAGACTTCTAGGAAACCTGAGAATAAACATGCTAACAAGTGTCAACACAAAGGTTGGTGAGTTCATAGTTTTAGTGTTTCGTATAATCTGTATATAAAAGTGGATCACAAGATTTTAGTTGTTTCATCCAGAAACGTTTATCAATAGATTATATAAAAGTGGATCACAAGATTTCAGTTGTTTCATCCAGAAACGTTTATCAAAATATGCTACGAAATTGAGCACCCTGGTAACTAAACTTTAACGTATATATAATTTGTACCCTTTGTATAATCATCTTAATAATACACGCAAACCAACGTGTACGCTTCTCAAATAGCATACGTCCGTTAAAAGGCTAGTGCTCTAGCTCGGACGGGGATATCAAGCCCTATGGATCCATATACTACTACTCGCGCCCACCAGTTCTTATAACTGGCAGTTACTAGTTACCAAAGCTAAGGGATTTTCGGTTCAAACTCAGTGTAGAATTTAGTATGTACTTGTATCCATTGCGTTTAAAATAAAGTGCATGTATTCTCAGCCCAAAAATATAGATTGCAAAAGCAATTAAAAAGGGAGCAAATGAAACTCACGCATATAAATATTGTATATCGGTTAATAAAGCATTTGCATGTTTTCTCAGCCCAAAAATATATGTAAAAAGGGATCAAATGAACTCACTCAAATCCGTTTTAGTTTTTGTATTCATTTTATAAAACAGCGCATGTATTCTCAGCCCAAAAATATGTATAAAAAGGATCAATGAACTCACGCATATAAATATTGTATATCGGTTAATAAAGCATTTGCATGTATTCTCAGCCCAAAAATGTAGAGAGTAAAAGGGATCATATGGAACTCACTGTTTAATATTGATATACAATATTGTAGGAAAGCATGTAGACGCATCGGAGATAATAAACACGAGGTTTGATTCACAAAAATACCCCCGAACATTACCCATAACCTCCTTGGCAATAACCCATTTTTTCCTTAGCTCTAGCTCGCTCGGAAACTCGTTTTGAAAATTACTTGGACAGTACTCCGTCGTAATATTTTATGTACATTATTATTTTTGTATCGCAAAAATAATAATACTAATAATAAGATTAATAAGAATCTTAATAATAATAATAATAATAATAATAATAATAATAATAAATATTATACGGAGTAATATATATTTGTGTATGTGTGTTTGATTTTTCATTCGAGCAAAACACCTGAATTTATAGTACCTGGCCTGGAATCTGGAGTCATGCGACTCGCATGGAAATGGCCTTCTGGCCATGCGACTCGCATGAGGATCAGGGACAGCTCACATTGTTTTGGCTCCTAGCTTGTCGACATAATATAAAATAAATATAAATATAATATATATAATTTAAATTAATTAATTATATATTATATTAAATTCACGTGCATAGTTGACTTGTAATTTTTGTTCCGATAAGTCGTACGTTGTCACTCGACTTATGTCCCGGTTCCGGTTTTTCGAACGCCCTTTCGTACGCTGAGAAAACTTGTACTTTACGTTTCGTGAATCGTACCTTTGTCAAAATATAGTCTTAAATCATCCATAAAATATACCACTGTAGCAAAGTTAATGTAGCAAAGTCAATTTTTACTGTAGCAATTCACTGTAGCAAAGTCAATTTCACTGTAGCAAATAGTGATTTTCGAAAACACTGTAGCATTTTGAGTAATGTGGCAATTTGAAAACACTGTAGCAAATTAGTGTTTAACTGGTTCATCTTAAACGCTTTAGTTAACTTATCTAAATATCAATTGAATCAATAAACGAATGTTACTATCGTTTATTATATATATGTATATATCTTTTTAATATACATAAATCAGTTTTTAAATACACATTGGAAGTTATTTGTAAATAAATTTTAATAATAAATATTTCAACTTATCATATACATTCAAATATATATTTAAACCAATAAGTTTAATGTACGGTATCAAACAATTAATACATTGTTACCTTTTCATGTTATAGTATATATGTATCTATTTACATATAATTGTTCGCGAATCGTCGAAAACAACCGAAGGGTATTTAAATATATAAAAGTAATTCAAAAATTTTGAGATTCAGTTTTACAGACTTTGCTTATCGTGTCGGAAATGTTAATCATACAAAGATTAAGTTTAAATTTAGTCGAAATTTCTGGGTCATCACACCGTTCCCCTTTTCTTTTTCCTCTTCCGAAAACCGATCATCTATGCTGAAGATAACTGCAAATATTTGTTTTAGCAAGGCTGTTAAGTGCAAGGTTAGTGTAATTATTCGTCACTTTGTCTACCTATTTTCCTGTTTTACTTTTCATGCTACCATGGCCGAATCTAGCAGCACTTCGTCTCAAAGAGATAACCGGGATGTAAGAATTATTCCTTCAAGTATTACTGAAGCTGAAATAGATAGACTATAATAGACTATGTATAGATCATAGGAACCTTAGATTGTTGAACCCCATGGTTCCTTCTTCTGATAATAGGGCAAACAATCCCCCTAAAAAGATGATTACATTGTATAAGCTTCAACTTACAATAGGCAACCTTCGCATTCCTCCTACCGTTTTCCTGCAAAAACTTCTATCACACTATGGGATTGGCGTTAGCCAGATCCACCCATTAGGTTTGCAAAAAAATATACTTTTTGAGTTGTATTGTAATGCTGTTGACAAGATTCCAAGTATAAATGTTTTCCACGAGTTATTTAGGACTCGATTGGTGGGTAAAAGCTGGTACACTTTTGATTGTAAAGCTAATAAAGCTTTTACTGGAACAAAAGAAACTTCTTTGAAAAGATGGAAAGAACCCTTCTTTTTTGTGAACGAAAGAGTTATTCAGGATAATTGGGCAAACATTCGAAAATGGAGGAAAACCAAAATCGGAGTAAGTAAGTCAATTGTTTTGTCTGATGATGAAAGAACTACTGTTGAAAAGTGAAAATCATTGGAACTACCACAGCGTTCATATGCTGATAATGAAGCCATCTTAGCGCGTTGTGGGATGAGTGATAATTGGCGCGATGGATTTGTACCAGTGCTGCACTGGAAAGGCTGTGGTAGGCAACTTACACATATGCCTAACTTACACTATGTCATTGTAAAATGTATTCGTATGCGCCTTGCATTCAATATGTTCATTTTTTTGCAGAAGAAGAAATGCAGGTCTTTAAAGTGTTTAAGAAGGCCAATCTGGATGCCTTTACTATTACCGAACGGCCAAAGACTGCTGCTGAACTTGAGGCTGATAAAGCCAAAGATACTATTTTTGAAGAACAACTGAAGAGCCCTGAACAGCCTACGGAAGGCGGTAATGATGATACTGTACAGCCTTCCTCATCGGATGTGGAAATTATTGAGTCTGATCCTAAACCGCCTATCGCCAAGAAAACTGGGAAACGCACAAAGCGTGTATGGAATCGTGCATCTGGCAAAGCTTCCCAACAAACAAAGAAAATAAGTATGTCTTCAACATTTTCTTCTGTGTTGTATAATATTTATTAATGCTTATCTGTAAAATTGGTTATGTATGATACAGAACCGAATTTATCAACGGATGGTGATGAGGCCACTGCTAGTGGTAACAAGAGTGGTAAAGCTGTTGATGCTGAAGATGATAATGATGAAGAAGAGGATGAAGAAGCAGATGAAGATAATACTGTTAAAACTCCTCCTTATGCTAACCCATTAACCTCGTCAAGGATTGGTACAACACAATCTTCTTCATCGTCGCAGCCGCCTTCCGTTGTTCCTCTGGCCGGCTTAAAAGGCTTTTTAGAAAATCCTGTCAATAAATCCGACAGCTTTGCCAATTTTCTGAAGGTTCACATTACCAGCCAATTTATAGAAATCCATATGTATTGTGCAAATTAACTGTAATTTATTGAATATGTGTTTATGTTGCAGGGAAATACAATTGCTGATCTTTCTTCCTCTCTATCTGCAATGACCCTTAAACAAAGTTTCCAATCAACTGCTGCATCACTTCTGCTTCTGAATCACCATGTTCTTCATGGTCTGAAAATGCAAGAGGCCCAAGCAACTCTTGTGGATAATGCTGTCCATAATGCCAGCAAGCTGAAAAGGATGGAGATTGATTTGAAAGATGCTAATCTAAAATGGAAAATGGCAGTTGATATGGCGAAAAAGAAGGAGGAGGCACTGCAGCTAGTTGAGAAAAAATGTGTTGCGGAGAGGACTGAGAAAGAGAGGGTTATAGAAGAGAAAGAAAAACTGTTGAAAGAAGTGGAAGAGTTGAAAAGGATGGTTGAACGGGAAAAATGTCATGCTGATGAAAAAACTATTGCTGCTGCTGCTTCAGAGAAGAAATTTGTAGATTTAAAGAATGGGATTCCTGCGCTAGTGCAGAGGGTGTTGAGCTCTCCCCTTGTTGGCCAAACTTTTCATAAATATCTGGAAGCGTCCACAAAAAGTGACCTTTCAGATGCTATGGGGGAAATTTTAAATGCACTACCTGTAAGGCCTAACCCTTTACCAGATGCAATTGCAAAACACATCAAACCAGATGCTGGTGCTAAGCTGCAGGTGGCCATAGCTGAAGTGACATCTCTGAAGATTAACTCTTTAGAAGAAATGTGTGTTAGGGATAACGTATCTGTTAAGGACATTCTAGATATTCCTATTTGAAAACACACTTATTCTGTAACAACATGTAACATCTTTATGTTGTATATATATTCTGTTCGTATGTTTAATGTGAGCATGTGTTGTTACTTTTCATGATTAACATATAACTGCTATATATGTTTAATTATTGCAAGCTTTTATAAAGCTTAGACTTCATATATCACATCATATGAAATGTTTGTTGTCTTAAACTGGTTTTTAACATTGTTCATGAATTGAACTGTCATCCGTCATCCGTTGTCCGTAATGCATAATTCCTCTTTATGAATCAGAGGTGTACTGCTACCTGAATGGTATTATGTATACATGCCATTAAAATTGCATACCTGTTTGTATTCTTCATTTAGTCAAAACATGTATAACCTAGTTATTGTTGTGATGAATGTATCAAACATTTTATCCGTTGTTTGTTCTGCAATATATCAAACTACTTTGGAAGTAGGACATGAATGAATTATAATGTTGTTATGCTAATTATATGTTATAAGAATTGCTAAATCTGTTTGGAAAAAATCCTGTTTATGTAATTAACAATGTTCCGTTTAGCATGTTGCGCTCAGGAGTTGTGCGGCTTACAAAATATACTTGTATTTAATTTTTGCTATTTACAAGATATAAATGGATTTATGCCGTTGTGATAAACCATTCTGTATGTCATGACATTATGAGATCTTTAGTTTTGCCTCGGTGTCCTCTAGCAAAGTAAACACTTTACGCTAGCCGATCCCTTGTGTCTATAATGTTGACACAAGAGCCTCTACCATCGGGGGCATAAAAATGTCTTGCCTTATGTGGGTAGGAATGAATGCTATGCTTTACATTCGTAACGCGTAACGCTGTGCGTAAAAAAAATTAAAATTTCATTGATAATACTGTCACACATACAACATTTTTGTGTAATATCTTCGTATGGGGTGATCAAGTCCCAATCAGAAAATTACAAAAAGTGTATTGTGCGGTTGTCTGAACTGAGAAAATTTAAAAACGTGATAAAGGCTGCTCTGCAGGATTCATGTTATTGCATCACAAACTTTGCCCTCAAATCAAGAAAACTGGTAATGCTCCTTGGTGGCAAGCTAGCACACCACTCCCTTGCCATTTTCTGCAATACCATTAGAAACATATGGCACGCAGTTTCATCTTTCCAATGTTGCAACCTCATAACACCTTCAAACATAGTCAGAAAATCTTCTGGATCTATTGTACCATCATAAACACCGATAGATGGAATTTCCAAATTTCTTGGTAATGGATAATTTGCAATTCGAGGGATAAAACACTGTGTTGACTCTACCATTGCTGGCGGTTTGATAGCTTCATCTCATGTAATCAAAGCAAACAAATTATCCACACCTGTTACACGGATGGTTGGTTGTGCTAATTTTTGCTTAAATCACGATGGCGCTGTTTTAGTCAAAATTCCATCCAGTAACTTGCTTGTCATTTCTTCAGTCATAAAGAACTGTTCACCTTCTTCTTCAAAATTCTAATCGTCGTCCAGAAAACCATCATCACTGTGTTGATTCTCAGTGTCATCAACTAAAGTATTCAACTGATTGAATAGCTTAAACCATTGTGATTTGGAAATTGATTTTCCTTTGTTGTTGTGCTTAACATTGACATCAGATATCTTCTTGAAAGAAACATTATGTATTCCTCGCCTAGCTTTCCACATTCCGGCACTAGAACTTCCTATCAGTGGTTTTCTCAATCGTGGTATGGTTTCATGAACTTGATCATCTGCTGTGTCAGTGTGCAAATGATCTTCTTCTTCAACTGAAGTCTCTTCAAGAGTTAGCTGATCGACTGGTATATTTTCAATGAGGTTTTCATCGACTGGTTCAAGTGTTGTTTTTGATGAGGTTGTTTCGGTTGTCTTTGCGTTCTTGGTGTTTTTGGTGGTCTTTGAGACCGGTGGCGCCATCTGTTAGTACGATTTTCCGTATAGCGGCTGTAAGGTACTAGTATAGAAAAGTAGCTGCTCAGCGTGTGGCGTATATTGTTGATTGTTGTTTTCCCTCGAGAAATTATCTCTGCAGACCCGGAACACGGATGGATAATCCGTGGGGTGGCCTCAATCAATCTGAGGATCAATCTGGAATTGATTCGTATAGCGTATTGCTGTTAAGTGGCTAATGTATGTTTAGAGTGAGAAAGAACTGTGTGAGAGAGAAAGTGTACTTCTCTCTGACTGAAGTTCAGATCAGAATGATGATGAAATGTGGTGACCCAGGGGTCTATTTATAGGCGCAGAATGTCCGAAATTCACAGGATACACGTGTTAATGACTGAGTGGTTCTGTTACGTGAAGTATCCGAAATGTCGGTGGCGTATGCTGACGTGGCTGTGTGACGTTCACGCGCTGAGATAAAGGGCTTATGCATAGAAGCTGCCTGCAGGGCTTACGCTTGACGCTGGGCGGCCTGCTGTACGCTGGGCGGCAGTTACTGAAAACTGCCAAATTTCGTCATGTTTTGTGTTGTCTGATCCATTTTTATGTATAAAAATGATATTTTTATGCGTGTATCTCCTAGGATACACCATTATATATCAAGCGTAAAAGCTAATAACATCAATCGCACCATAATTACCTCGGGTATCAATTCGCACAAGCTAGTAACATCAATCGTACAACTAGCATACACCTTAGCATATTTTCGCATATCATCGTAACAAAAGCTAGCATCATCAAAATCGTACAACTAGCAACATCATTAGCATAATAATCATAATAATAATTAAATGCTATCATCAACAATTTATAAACCATGGTTAACCAAGATCGTAAGGGAATGACCTCGCGAACAAGTCATCGGTATTCATAACAACCGTTAGCTCCCAAAAACGGCTATGGTATGCTAACCCCCGAGGTGTTCCAAAATGGCTATGGCATCACCCCCCAAGTATTCCAAAACGGCTATGGCATCATTGGCAAATCGTGTGAGTATAGATGAGCTAATACTCACACCATGTGCACAAAACAGCTATGTGCACAATTATTAAATGTGGACAAAACGGTTATGCCTCACATCTATAGTCACGAAACGGCTATGTGACTCATGGTCAAATAATAGCATTATAATAAATATATCAGGTCCACAAACCTTATGTCGCATGTAGTGCACAAAATCCGGCTATTGTGCCACTATCGTCGCATCGATGTGCATCAAAACCCGGCTATTGTGCACATCGCGCACAAGCAAATAAATTATATACATACATGTATAATTATTCCACTCACCTTGAAATCTCGATGAAAGCAAGCCAAATCCGTTGATCCGCCAATGAAACATACCTATTCCATTATCATAATAACGAACATCACAATTAGGGTGGATTACAAACCAGCCCATATTGGCACCTAGTGCAAATCTTGACCCAATAGTACTTTCAAGCCCAATCAAAGTCCAAACTCACTAATAATCACTAACTAGAGTGATAACGGTTCTAATAACGCTAATCAAACCCAATCACAAGTGTTAAACACCTATCTTGCCCAAGATGACATCTAAACCCTAATTTTGACCCAATTCAAAATTAGTCTTTCAAACACACTAAAATGGGTTCCAACACTTCCAAAATCACCAAACCTAGTGATTAAACCCAATTCCAAGTCTTAAATCATGTCCAAGTTGGTTTCCAACCCAAAACCCACCAACAACAACAATAAACCCGATTACTAGCATCAATGAACTCACTTCAAGAGTTTAAATGGGTTTCTCTACAATTCAAGTTCAAACCCCAACTTTGAACATCAAATCAAACAATGAAATTCGGAGTTAGAACTTACCACAACAACCAAAACATAGCTAGGAACGAGATGAACAACTTCAATACTTGAGCTTTGGTGAGAATCAAGCTACTTCTTCTCCAAAACCCCAAATCTCTCTCTAGAAATCTCTCTCTCTCTCTCTCTAAGAATGGATGAGAGTGTTTGTGTGGATGTGAATATGATCCAAAATTGACTCCAAGTATGATAATAAGGCTACAAATCCGTCCCCAAGTGAAAAGACACAAAAGCCCCTCATTTAACTCTAATTAAAACAAAACAGGAAATCTGTCGCAGGTGAGGTGCGCGGCGCGCACCCTTGACCCTGCGCGGCGTGCACAGAGGTCAGAACAGCCTGCCAATTTATAAATTCGTTCTACGCTTCACACACTTAAAGTGCGCCATAAATACTCTATGTACAATAAATATTTGGGTCTTACACGTTACACAATTTCCAAAACGTATTTGTTATCAAAGTAAGTTCAACGAACTTAAAAACATACAATAATAATTTAAATTCATTAATACAATAATACGTTAGTTAAATCATAACCCGATTATTACTTATGACCCGACTAGTTACTTTTATACAAAACCGAGCATGGTGATTGGGACTACGCTACCCAATCCTAAATCGAGTCCAAAAGCACGCCTTCTAAAGCAACTACGCAAGTCCACTAGTACTCACGCTTACCCAAGCCACCATCACGCGAACCTATAAAAATATCAACAACGAGAGGGTAAGCTAACGTTTAGTGAGTGAGAATATACTACATACATAGATATGCATAAAATGAACATGCCACACAATAATAATCAAATAGCACATACCGAAGTCCATGCATAAAGGCAAGTTAATCTAAGCATACCGTACGATCGCTATACAATAAGCTAAAATATCAACAAAGTAAGTGCTTGAAAACCCATTTTGACCCTTTACATAGTCAAATTCTCACATTATCAAGTTTTGACTTCAAAACGCCACCAACACAAGTTTATACTTCAACTTAACTCATTTTAAGTTTATAAACTCAACTACATCGACAATCGGGCAAAAACATTATAAAATCCTAATTTTGACTCTATTCAAAATTAGTCAACCGATCGAACCCAAATGGTTTCCAATACATCAATAATCACTAATACTAGTGATTATTCACTCTTTGCAAGTCTCACATATTTAAATTTGCACACTAAACCCGAAACCCGCCTACAACACCAATAAACCCGAATCCTAGTTATCATCTTCCATTAACAACTAGTGGGGTTCCATTTTTGAACATACAAACAAAAGCCCTAAATTTAGATGATGAACACGAAAATGAAATTTGGAGTTAGAGCTTACCTCTAGTATCAACTTGTAGCTAAGAACGAGGAGAACAACGTTTGTTCTTGCTCCAAAGATTGAATCCCGCTTCTTCCCTTCCGAATCACTCTTTGAATCAGTTAGGGTTTTGAGGAAATGAGAGAAAAAGGAGAAGAAAAAGGAAAAGAAATTAAGAAAATGAAATGGGTGGATAAGGTTTATGGACACAAATCTGGCAGACACGCGAAATGACCAAATTGCCCCTAGAAACCCTTAAAACTACAAAATCCGGAACTAGAATGCTAGCTAGGTCGCGTCACGACCTATCTCCTCCGCACCGCGATCTTCAACAAGGTCTGAAGGGTCGATTAAGTTGCATCTGATCCTTAAACCCTCGCATTGTCGCGCCGCGACCACCTGGCTGCACGTCGCGACCTGCAACACCTTTTGATCAGTTTTTGCGTCCTCGAACAATTGCACATGTACACACTTCGTTTTCTTCATTTATGCAACGTACATGCCCATTAAGATACTCAACCCATGCCTCGAACAATCCACGTACATACACGTTTTGTCTACCTATCGTACGCTATATATATATATATATATATATATATATATATATATATATATATATATATATATATATATATATATATATATATATATATTCATTATACGTCGTACGAATAAACGGGTCTTACAAAATAAGTCTTGGAGCTTGTTAAAGAATATTTGGCAGTGTGGAGTTCAGAGTCAACGAAAGAGAGAACCACGTTGACACGAGAGGTAGAGATTCAATCATAGTGCCTCTGTTATGATTGATGTTGACCACTTTGTTTAAATATTAAGAGTTAGGCATAAGATAAGAAGGTTGTACCATTCTTCGTCCACTTTCGCCTACCACTTCAAAAGGTCTCAAAACAAAAACTCATCATTCTTCTCTCTCAATGATGGAAAAAACCTTCAAATGACATGATATACAACTGTGAGAATCAACATCAGGGGTACTTATGGATCTTTTTTTTTCTTAGAAAAATGAATCCCAACTTACCAAGTTACCTATTATATCCGTTTCCGTTCTAACCCAACCCGCCCAACCCTTATCTTGGCACCTATAATCCCTCCTGTATGGGTGCAATTTTTTTTAACAACTTCTTGAAGATATACGACTAAATCCCTAAAATCCCAATTAGGGTCCCTAACTTTGTCTATCATTATTATACGTTTGATGAATAGAAACTTTCGTAAGGGACCTGAATAATCTTTTTATAGTCCTCAAAAAATAACCTTTCTTAAAGGGCCTGAATAATCTTTTTATAGTTGCCAAAAAATTCGAGCATTTATGTAAATATAAATGTTCGTCGAAAAACACTAACAAAATAGCTTTTGGGGCACTCACCAATTAACAGTTTGTAGAGAAGTGTTACCTCCTCTAGACCTCCAATTCCAATTCCGAATTTATATGTGATGTGACAGATACAATACTACAACACAGGTAGGTGAAATAGAGATTACACCATTTATTTTTTAACTGACAAATAATATTCTTTAGTTGATACTTGCAGCATGATTTTTATTTAGTTAACTAAAATCAGATGGCCATGAATCAAGCAAAATAACTTCTTGTCAAAACAATGATAAAATTTCATAAAAGACCTAAATAATGTTTTTTTCAGCTTCCAACATAGTGAATATTAGGAAAACAGAGAATAAAAAAGCATACATTTAGAGTTTGCTGATAATCCAAAGGCATGTGGTGATAGTAGCTTAGTCAATTAGTTCCTACACAGCACTTTGTTGACAAAGTGTTCAACAATTGACAGCCTGAAAAACAACAGCTCATACAATGTGAGCAGTGGTTAGTAATGAAATATCTAGAAACCAGAAACATAAGCAAATTATTTATGTTTCTCTAATCAAATTGAAACTAAATAACATATGCTATAATTCATATTCATATTCAGAATATACTGGATCAGAAAAAGGAGGTTTGATCCACAACATCAATAGAGTATATTAATAACCCGCAAAATTGAGACTAAATAACGATATATACCATTTAGGACTACGTATTATTTGAAGCAAACATGTGAATACTCCACTGAGACTGATTATAACTGAAATTCCCATCTGAAACACCCATACGCAGCCTTTAAGTGCAGCATCAAACATCCTTCATTCAGTTTTGTATTTATTCATTGTTTATTCATTAAAATGGTTGACCTTCACTAATACTCTAAAATAAGTGCAACATTATAGCCATAAATGGTCAGAAAACTATTATAACCATATACATGTTAAGATATGGTGTGAGACTATATCTTAATTGAAAGTTTTAACATCAGAGCTCATATGAAACTCAGGCATCCTTTTAATTGTCAAGCCCCGTTTATACTCAATTGGATGTATTAGGTAAATAATATTAATGTGTAAAAATCATAGATATATATGAATAAAAAAATAACAAAATTAATTAACAATGACATATCAGTGCTTCTTAACTCCATGGACAACATATGTAAAATGATCAATTACGTTTAATATCACTTGGAACAATAAAAAGACATATCGATAAATCTTTAAACTAAATACATAAAATATTTTGATTTTAGTTAACTCATTGTTCAACTACTCATTACGGTATTCTTGAAGGTCAGACTAAAATTAAAATACAAGATTTGAATTTTGAATTAAAAAAAAAAAAACAATAAAAAGCCCTAATTCAGATAAATACTTACCTTTATTTCATGAATTCAAGGCTACAAATTCGTAGTAAGCAATCATGTAGCGAACCAATAAAATCCTAATTCATAAAAGTACTTACCTTGAAGCTATTCAAAAAAACCAATAAAAACCATAATTCATCAAAATACTTACCATCTAATATTGAGAAAGCCCTAAACCTATATATTGTTAAAAACAAAAACCCAAATAGTTACCTGAGAATGGATGATTGACAATGGGTAATTAATGTTGATATCTTTATGAGAATTTGTTTCATCATCAAAATTGAAGGGTGAGTAGCTCCAGGTCTTCACATATCTACTAATGGTATGTATTTGATCGTATGAATGGAAGATGGTATTGTAATTGAGACCATAGCACTTATGAAATTAGGGTTAATTCTATGCATTTCATTACGGATTTTGACGGTGTGTTTGTTTTGATATTTTAGAATTGCAATCGTGGTTAATGAACCCCTAATTCTTTTAGAAGCTACCGTATGGTCTCCTTTTTTTTATCCAGGGTTATTTTTATAATCAAACAATTCAAGATTAGGATTATGAAGTCATAATTAAAATTAGGAAAAAATTAAGGGTTAAGATCATTTATTATTAATTTAATAGATGACTAAGATTAGTTTAACTTTTGTTATTATATATAGAATGAATAGATAGATATTTTAAAGTGTTTTTAACTTCTTTTTCATATGACAATGTATCTGTTAAAAAATTAAAAATTGAATTAAGGATATTAAATTAAAATATTAATTAATTACTATATTTTAACTTTTGTAAATTAAAAGACAAACTATATAAAACTAAAATCAAAATGTTAATCCGTACATGACCAGAATAAAAAAACTTCATCTTTTACCCCTCATGTAGTACGGAGTAATTCACAAGGACCTAAATCAAAACTTTTCATAAAACTTGGCGGGAAAACTTTATCTTCAAAAACAAGGAAAAAATCAATCCGTAAATATAAACCCAAATTGACCAAATCAAACCACACGGCTAAACCGGAAATGGCGAATCCCGGTGAGGTTGACAAATTCGGACCGCTAATCATACCAAACTGCCAACCAACGGCTTCACAGGAAGTGAAATTACAATCTTGCCCTTTCGCACCTGCTTTAGATGTTTGTTCCGATGGAATTGTGCCGTCGTCTTCATCTTCCGACGATGCGTATGAACAAGCCACCGCAATAGAAATGAATACATTACCAGATAGTTCCGACGAGTACCAAACGCCACCGGAATATCGATCTTGTTCACAAAATTCAAGCAACGATGGTCAGATTCCAGCGATCGTCGATCGGAAAACGGATATCGGCGACGGCGAATTTGTCAGAGACGGTGACGGCGATAGGATGGTGGTCGATGAAGGGAAAACGGTTGATTTAGGTAACGAAACGGATGATTTAGGGTTTGTGTTTGTGAACAGTAGTCCTAGGGTTATTGAAGAGAATGATACACTGATTACAACAACAACAATACCCAATCCCACGAAGAATGATACACTGATTGTTGAGAATAATGACAATGATACTGAACCAATTGATGCTAAGGAAACGGAAGTATTCGAGACGGAGTTGATTGGTTCGATGAACGAGATTGCACATGAAGTGTTTGTAGAAATGCCTGAGAGAGAACAAGAGGCGAGTGTAAGTGAAATGGAAGTCGATGCGGATATAAATATACGGAAACGTAAGTTGCCGTTTGCAACTGAGACGAAAGAGAATAATGATGTTGAGGATCAGTATTGTAAGCATGAGTTGTTTATAGATTCGTTGAAACGTGTTTTAAAGATGTTAGTGAGAGAGGAGAAACGTGAGGTTGTTGCGAGTGTTGACCTTGTTGAGACTGCGAAGATGCGTGGTTTGACTTTTCCTCGTCCTCAATGGTGGCCACCGGAAGGTTGTGAAGATCAAACATGACTAAGAAACGGTAACTTGTTTGTGTTGGCTTAACACCTCTTTGTCTAGTTTGGTTGATATTGATCAGTTATGCATCGGTTGATTATTGATCAGTTATGAATCGAGTTTAGCGTTAAGTTGTTACATTTGAGTGTAAATTTTTGTGTACAGATCATTCTGGGACTCGTGGGTGGTTATTAATCTTTGATAAGTTTGTAGAATTGGAATTTTAATCTGAACTTGTTATCTTCTCAGTTATTCAAAATAAAAGTTCCAATTCTTCATGCTTTGATTGTTTTGATATCATGTTTGTCATGCTAATAGAATGATCTCTGGCTGTAAGATTCCAAGGTATGATTTTTTTTATTAATATTAATATAAGTCAGCCACTCATTGCATATAATATAAAAAAACAATGCATGTTTTGTGCTTTTTTTTTTCCCTTTTATCACGCATGAATGGTTGGAGGTACAGATCTCATCACTATCAATCATGCACCTTAGCCAAACAAATTATGTATCATGCATCCACAAAACATAAAGATACCACTATCCTTCAACCTACATTCACAAATTATCTTTCTGCATTTTAAAGATAAAATATAAAATATATTAAAAAGTTGTGGCCATTAAGATGGTCAAAAAAGCCTAAAGATTAGGTTATTATCTCTTGTAATTTGCAAACTCTTTTTATCATACAAAATCTTTTGTCAACCTATATGCATAAAGGACTAACATATTTCTTCTGTAAGAAATTCATATGCAAGCAAAAAACAACCTTTGCAGAATTACGATCGAGATGCAAATATGTTACAAACCCAATATTCATGTGGTTTTGTAAATGTGACACCCGAACCACAAACTAGCAAACTTGTCTAGATAACCAAGGTAGTCAACAGAACATATATAGTAAAACAGTCAGCTACATAACCTTTAGTGATCTTGACTAGTTTGTTAGTGACGAACAAAACTTGGACATGAGAGAAGTTCTGCTTGGGGGAACGATGTGTTCGATGGCACATCAAGCAAAAGATCATGATCAGATTCATCTGCATATTTTAAGTAATCAAGCATAAGAGAACTATTATCAGAAGGCAATGCAAATAGGTTTTTTGGGCTGAATCCATTGCCATCGTTATCAATATGCTCCTTGTGTTCGTAGCTTGCTTTCTTGAACGCTACCTTAGCATTCTTGGTTGTGTTTTTTAATCCTGAAAGAACCGAATAATTTGTTTTTTGAATTAATTATGTGATAATTAGCATATGCATGACGGAACCACAAAAGGGGCTAACCTGTTAATGAATTCAACTGAGTATTTGGTGATTTCTGTACATTCACCAAACAGGTAGGTGTTATTGTATTAAGTGCTCCAGTAATTACATCCCCTCTGCTATCCGTTTTGCACTTTGCGTCCTGAAAGTGCAAAAAGAATAAAAACGGGATTAAAATTCAGCAAATTTCAATGGATATTGGTAGTAATATTTATTTGTTCAAACCTGGAGCAGATTATATTGTTCAACCCACTTGCTTTTAGTCATGTCACAAAGAGCAAGCTTCTTTAACGTTGTGCATTGTTCATTTTTAGTTGCAGGTTCACAAAGATCAAAATTTCCTTCCAAAAGAAGTTTCTGGAAGGAGAAAATTTTCTCCTTAAACTGAGGGTTATCAAACATGCTCCCGAGGCTGTAGATATATAGTATAGGCTTATAAGAGTGTACTCTTAAAAGTTTACATATTTCATGCGTGGCAGGTTAATACGATACAAACCTATCTGGTAGATGAACAGTATCCATAGGAGGTAGATATTTAAACAAATGTTGTTTTTCATCATTTGTCATCTGATTTGCGAACACATCAAAGTTGATGATATCCTGCAAAATAGCAAGTTTGAAAACATGGATAAGCATCAGTGACCTCCATGAGAAAGACAAAGTTAATTTATTGACGCATGAAATTCACTTACATTTAGGTCTATTTTGCACAGCGGTGAATTACGATTAACAAGTACAGGTAAATTTCCATCAATATCCCTGAACATAGTTAACAACATGCCGAATATAATCAAATTATATGTATATACACACACACACATTGAGGCCCCTATAATTTGGAGGCCCTGGGTGATCGACCAACTCACCCACCCTCAAAGATGGTTATTTGATATTAAGTACTAGAGTGTCAAAATGGGTGGGTCGGGCAGTTAGTGTAACAGGTCAAAATGTGTTTGAATCAAAATGAGCTATGTTGGTCAGGCAGTTTGTATACTTCCATATTCAATCATTAACAACATGATATTTTGAATAAAATGATTATGGAGGTTTATTTCTTTTGGGGAACTTTTGACCATTGGACCCGTAAATGGGTCAAAATTGTGACCGACATCCGATGATATTAACTACATACCTATTATATTGGTTCTGATCTGTGGACATTTTGGACTTCTCGATCCCCTGGCTTGAAAAGTTACTATCTTTCTTAGCATTATATTCAGAATTACTAGTCATCCATGAATAAGCCTCGTTTTTTGTATCAGTTGAAAGAGAACTAGCTTCGGATTCTTCTTCTCGAGCTGATGAGTTTGGATGACGAATGAGAACACTCCCATGTCCTATTTCAACTGAAACCATCGGTGTATCACTCTCGAAAATCAAATCCTCTTCAGATGATCCAGAAAAGTAGGATTGTTGTTCATGTAAGATTGTATGTAAATCTCTAGTAAGCTTCTCAACTGAAGATTGTTTTGGCCTGTTGAAACATGTTCTCTTTCTTGAAGGTACCGTTGTATCCCACACAACAGACGATTGAGATGGACCTGAACAAATTGTAATGAAGTTAAAATTTATCTCCATTAACTAAACAAATCCATCAACACTTAGTTAACACTTAGGGTGTGTTTGATAGAACATTATGATTAAGCGTTGAATGATTTAAAGGTTCTGACCGAACCTCGTTCCGAATGACAATAACATGTTTGATAAATCTTCTGAATGAGCACTGTGTGAATGATATATAATTACCTTATTAATATTTAACATTATTAAATAAAAGAAATATAATTGTTGTTAATTGTTACGATATAATTTAGAGGAGTATTCAAAGATAATGAAGGTGCTTAATGGTTAAAAGATAATCTCAACTCTTAATGGTTCATCACAACTTGTCACTCAGAGGCTACAAATAGACGCGTTATTCAGCGCTGAATCAATCCATTAAGAGGTAAACAAACGCAGTCTTAGTTTGCATTTTGAAACTGATTATCTGATAATTACGACTTGAAGTCAAAACAATCCCCTATAATTTTTAGATAAACATTTTCTGCTTTTACTAATTTAAGAACAATATTTCACTATCTCCAACAATCAGCTTAATCATGTCAATTACAGATTTTTTACGAATATGTCAGACACTAATTTATATAAACCTGATGTTTCATGATGTAGTCAACTGCTGACCTGTTAAATCACTAGCATCTGCACCGCTAAGTTGCATACAGCTTTCGGAATTCGAAATAGCGGAGCCAGAACTTGATCGATTGCTCGTATCTTCATCGAGTGACTTAAAGAAACTCTGATTTTGGTGGTAACTATGTGCAAGCCCATTGTTACCAAACATACTGATACTGCATCCACCCACTGCATTTTCATAGTTTAATTTTCTTTTAAGTAACTTAGCCTCTTTGTTCTTAATGGATATCGCTTTGACTTTAGAAACACGACGGTCCTCAAACTCGTCTGGTTCTGATCTAGCATGAAGTGGGGTGTAGTTAACAAGTGATCCTTTAGTTCTCCAACGGGACCCACACGCGTTGCACAGTATAGGTTTGTCTGGAGGTCCGTTTCGCCAAAGTGGGGTGCCTGTCATCATAATCTCAATTTCCATTAGTATTACTCTATTTCAAGCTACTTAGAGCAACAATGACATTTTCGAATAAATATTTCATTAGTTAAGTAAGTGTAACAAACAAAAGTTGAATGTCTACACTAGTTTGAAACAATGTCATAAACTTCATATAACTTATATCATGTAAGGTAATGCTGAGGCAACAAAATTCAATTCAATACATATGTATTTGAAAACTTCGTTTTGGATGTTTTATAGCCATTTACACATATAAGTAATTAAGACATACAATATAGTTGTGAACCCAAAAAAACACATCAATCTTTAATTCTTTATTTGAGAACAAGTTTAGTTAATGACCACTATACACAAGAATTTGGCAAAAAAATAATTTTATAATTTATCAATAAAATGATTTTAGAAGTCAAATGAAGACTTTAAAGAGAAAGCTATTCCCCAATTTGATGAGGTTAACCAAGTCAAAGATCCAATTTCAAGTAATCAAAATTGAAAATTTAAAGTTCTAAGGACTTGTTAATAGTAGGCATCTGCCAAAGACTACAATTTGAGAAGAAAAATCAATAAGCAACACCTTTTTCACATTTGTTCATGTATCTCTTTCAATATTTGACCCAACTAGCATATGAATATGCACAAACATGATTTAAACAGTTGATTTGAGCATCATTAAACAACATAGGATTGAAGAAGATAGCAAAAAAAAAAAAAAATTTGAATCAATCTTTATCAATACATCAAAAGTCAAACCATAAAGTCAATACCCTAAAGAAGAACTCACTTGTAGTACCACAATGATAGCAAGGCCCCTGTTTTCCCATGTCTGAATAATTTGATTTTAATTTTTTGTTTTTATGATTTACAATAACAAAAGTAAAAAAAAAAAAAAAAACAGGTAAAAGATGAACTAATCTCAATAAAAATTATAATTTCTTATATAAAACTAAAACTTAAGAATATATAGATATTTACATTAACTTAGAGAATGATTTTGAAGAAACCCAGAAGAAAATGAGTTAACTTTCTCTGGAAAAACAACTGAAAATAAGGAAAAACTAATAAAATAAAACAAAAAACAAGAACATGGAGAATTATAGGTGGGTTTTTTGTTTTTTTTAATAAGAACGTGAATAAATGAACAACGTTTGGATTAATCCAATGGAAGAAGAAAAAAGGAATACAAATTGAGAAGGAATCTAAAAATGGTTGTCAAAAGAAGATGGAAATGGGGAGAGAAACTGTGTGTGACCCTCTCTTCTTCTTGTTCTATTTGATGTTTTAAGTTTTAACTAGCTTTTTTTTCATTGGCTTTAACTTTTTTATAAATATTTTAAGTTTATTATTAAAACTAAATTATTAAGCTATTAATTAATAATTAATAATAATAATAATCATAATAATAACAATATTTATATTATTATTATAATATTTTCCTTTCTATTAATTATTTTTATTATATAATATGTATCTAATATATAATATTTATAATCTAAAATATATGTAATACATATCTTAATAACTATAATATATAAATTGGATTTTTTATATTCAATTTTTAAGCTAAATTCCAATCAACCAAACGAAACTCAATATCATTTATAATTAAAATAATATTATTATAATTTATATCATATATTAAACTTTATTATTAGTTAAAAGATTATATTATATCAAAGTTAGTTACATATATTAATTAATTTTTTATGTTGATAATAAAAAAACATCATTCTATATTAATCGAAGAAATTTATAATGTGTAATTAAAAAGTCATATATAGCTTACTTTATACCTAATAAACTCACACAGATATTTCATTCTAACTTAAATAAACTCCCAAATACTCTCATAATTTTAAAATTAAGTAATATTTTATTTTTATTTATTTGTTGTGTTAAATTGTAATATCTATATGTTTTCTCGGAATATAATCTTAAATTAACATGACGCATTAGGAACAATGTTCTTTTTTTTTTAATAGCGATTGGGATCACTCGGGGGGACTAAACCACCCGTTGCGATCATCTCTCGTTTCGACTATGACGATGCAGCGATAATAAGCCCGCCCCCATCGCTGCCCTAGAGGAAACCTTGAAACCGATCCAAGAGCACGGCCAAGTAAAACCCCTCTCACCTTTACCCCCAAAACGATATGGGAAAGGTGCCATAAAAACGGCGGAACGATGTTCTTCATAACTCTCACCAATTATCTTTCACAAAACAACTTTATTTTTCGTCACATCAGTACAACCTTCCGCCTACAACTATACATTATCACAACTTTTCCTCGATAACTAATAGCCTAAGCATGTGTTTGTGTAGATTAAAAATATTTATTACACCATTGTAATATATATATATATATATATATATATATATATATATATATATATATATATATATATATATATATATATATATATATATATATTACAATATAGTTTTACCCTTTCTATTTTATCTATTTGTTGCCTTTAATGTACAACTTAAAAGTACAAATAAACTATAACTCAAAAATGTTTAACTATTTAAGTTATATTCATTTGCATCCTTAATTTAAGTTGAGATCCGAAAGATAATTCTCAACCCTTGGATCAGATTTCCATCACATGTGATTGGATTTACAATCACATGTGTTGAATTTGACATGCAAAATCACATGTGATTGAGTTTTACAATCACATGTGATTGGCATGTAAAATCACATGTGATTGGGTTTTTACAATCACATGTGATTGAGTTTTTACAATCACATGTGATTGATTTTTATCGAATTGTATAGATGATGAACAGTAGCGAACGAGAGTCTTCATATGAACTTGAAGAGTGATTTTTCGAATCAAACACTTTCAAGTTGTGATTCCTTCATCAAAGTTGTTCAAATAAATCCATAAGCACTCGTGAATCATTAACTAAAGCTAAATCATCACATAATTCATGAATTTAATGATGAACACAAACTGTTGACTTTTTTTCTCGAACCTTTGACCTTGAAATTCGAATTCGTTTCTTCGATTTAGGAGCTGAGATTTTGCAAATAGTTTCACAATGAGATTGTGAACACTTCTACATTTTCACATTTTCTCAAATCGTTCCTGATAGATCCTGGACGTAATCGGCTTGACTTTTTGAAGAACGAAGAACATGAATCAAATAGTTTCAAATTTGTTGTTGTTGATTCAATTTGATGATGAACGAGGTTTAGGATTGTGTTATAGTTCATGAATATCAGCTCAATTCATTGTAAGAATCATTATGAGAAGAATTTATAATTTGAAGGTGATGAAGAACATGAACGTACTGTTGTAGTTCCTCACAATTTGAAGGTAATGAAAAATTATCTGCAATTCATATAAGGGCTGAAATGTATCCTTTAAATCTCAACTTAATTTAAGGATTCAAATAAATATTCTCTTAACTATTTAATTATTTTTATGAGGAATATTCAAATGAATTCAACTTTTAAGTTAAGATTCAAGGGATCAATCAGAGTGC
Organism: Rutidosis leptorrhynchoides; assembly: GCF_046630445.1. Taxonomy (NCBI): domain Eukaryota; kingdom Viridiplantae; phylum Streptophyta; class Magnoliopsida; order Asterales; family Asteraceae; genus Rutidosis; species Rutidosis leptorrhynchoides. Next base: position 404,510,820 of record NC_092338.1, on the reverse strand, counting down.
GACATGTGGCGCGATAATCACATGTGATTGAAATTAATTTTTTTTTCAAAAAAAAATTATTTTCGATTTTTTTTCAATCACATGTGATTGGATTTGACAGGCAGTAAATCACATGTGATTCTGCATGTCAAATCTAATCACATGTGATTGAAAAAAATATATTTTTTGAAAAAAAAATTGAATTTTTTTTCAACCACATGTGCTTGTCACGCCACATGTCGCACTGTAATTGGTCCCTTGAATTTTCAAGAAAATTGTTGGATTCACATGATTACAAATCTTATTTTTATTAATTATAAAAGTGAACAATTAATTTTAGCTAACTCAAAAATGAAATATTAGGCCACACGTAGTGGTCCGTTACCCACTCCGCCACCGGCCGCCACCCGTCTCACCCCCACCACCAGCATTCCGCCACCGCTGCCGTCAGTGAGACCCCTCACCCCTCTAACGGTCGAGTTTGTAGGGCCCACTGAATTTCTTTTTTCTTTTTTTCCCCCAACGGCTAGAATGTTTAATTTTTGTTTTTTTTATTTTTTTTCTTTTACATATTTATTTACCTATCTATATATACATACACATACTACACAAACATAACCACTCAACACTCTCAATCTTTATTTAATCTCAAACACTTTTATACACTCTTAATCTTCCATTCCAAAAAAATGTGTGACGACCCGGAAATTTCCGACCAAATTTAAAACTTAATCTTTATATAATTTCGACAAGATAAGCAAAGTCTGTAATATTGATTCTCAAAATTTTTGAACTAATGTTATATATTCAGTTAACCTTTGACTATTGACTGACGATTCACGAACATCTATTTGTAAAAATATATATATATATATATATATATATATATATATATATATATATATATATATATATATATATATATACACACACACACAATAAGTTGGAATATTAATTATTAAAATTTATTATAAATAACTTGCAATGTGTATTTAAAAACTGATTTATATATATTAAATAAAGATATATACATATATATAATTTCAAGTTATTTAGTAAACGATAGTAACATTCGTTTATTGATTCGATTGATATTTAGATAAGTTAACTAAAACGTTTAAGATGAACAAGTAAAACACTAATTTGCTACAGTATTTTTGAATTGCTACAGTACCCTAAAAGCTACAATGTTTTCGAAAACCACTATTTGCTACAGTAAAAGTCATTTTGCTTCGGTAAAACATTATTTCAAAATGAAAATGTATGTATATTTTACAAATGTTATAAAATATAATATTAACTTAGATATAAAACGTTTTGATTTAAAATAATATTATTATATATTAAGACGTTAATGACCAAAACACTCGAACGTACAAGATACACTTCGGGTAATATATTTATTGGTAATGTAAGTCTATATTTTAAAAAAGGTACACGTCGCGAAACGTAAAGTACAAGTTTTCTTAGTGTACGAAAGGACGTTAGAAAAACCGAAACCGGGACATAAGTTGAGCGTCAACGTACAAGTTATCGGACCTAAAATTACAAGTCAACTATGCATATGAATATAATATAATATATATAATTAATATAAATTATATATATATATATATATATTATATATAATAATATGTCGACAAACAAGAAAACAAAACATTGTGAGCTGGAGGCACTAGCCATGCCATCGCATGGCCATTAGCCTACAGACCCATGCGATCGCATAGGGGTCAGGGGCTGGCCACATCTATAAAACGAGCGAAAATGATTCAGATTGTGCACTCATTCTTTCTCTTCTGTAAATTTTATTAATTATATTATTATTATTATTATTATTATTATTATTATTATTATTATTATTATTATTATTATTAAGATTAATATTATTATTATTAATCTTAATTATTATTATTAGTAATATTAATATTGATATTATTATTAGTATTATACATAAAATATTACGATGAGGTTATGCTCAAACGATTTCAAAACAAGCTTTTCGAAGAGGGATAGAGTTAAGGAAATTATGGGTTATATTTATGGAAGTTATGGGTATGGTTCGGGAGTGTTGCTCGTGAGTCAAACTAGTGTTTATCATCTCCGTTGCATCTACGTACTTTGATAGTGCTCCAAATGAACATATATTTAGGCGCAATATCCTTCCAATATGTAAAGTTTTCAGTTGCAATTGTTCTATTTTCAAGTAATATTCGTTTAAATAAATAAGTGCGAAGACAAAAGAAGAAAACGACGATTTGAAGAAGCAAATGACCAAAAAAGCTCAAACGTACAAGTTACAATCCAAATGATTCAATTTATTGATAAGAAACGTCTAAAAATGACAAGAGTACAAGCCACAGAATGCAAAGTACAAGTTATCTAAGCATACGAAAAGATGTTTGAAAATCCGGAACCGAGACATAACCCGAGCATCAACGCGCGAGACAACGGACCTAAAATTACAAGTCTACTATACACAAGAATATAATATAATATATATATAATTATATATATTATATTATATATTATAATAACTCAGCAGCCCACGTTTTGAAAAGAAAAATATCCTGTCCAGGGCGGCCATGCGAGTGCATGAGAAATGCACTAAAAACCCATGCACTTGCATGAGCCCATGCGAGTGCATGGGAAATACACTGAAATCTCATGCGAGTGCATGAGCTTCAGGATTCAAAAAAGTTCTATAAATTGGCCAGTTTTCTCACGAACTTTGTACACCAATATCAATCTCTCTTCTCTATATGTAATATATTTATTATAATTATAATTTTAATTTAAGATTAATAATAAATTATGGTTTAGTTGGGTTATTGTAAGAAATGTTTTACGGGTTTTAAAGACGGAACTCTGTCCGTGTAACGCTACGCGGTTAATCACCACTGTAAGCTATGTTCTTCCTTTTTAAATTAATGTCTCGTAACTAAGTTATTATTATGCTTATTTGAGTCGAAGTAATCGTGATGTTAGACTAAATATTAAAATGGAGTTATTAGATTTTGTACCATAATTAAGGTTTGGACAAAAGACCGACACTTGTGGACATTGGACTATTGACTATTAATAGATAGGGGGTATTGTCTAATCGAATGACAACTCATTAGAATCTGTCGAACCTATCTTCAAATTAGTTAATCTAATAATTATTAAAATGATTATGTATGTTCTATTTAGTGACGTTTATACGACATCTTTTACGATCATTTAATTAATTATTCGGGTTGGGTAATTGATTATTGATTCTGATCAAGTGGGTAAATTAATATTCATATCTCATTAAAACAGGGGTGGATTACATACAAGGATAATTGGTGTAATTGTTAACAAAGTATTAAAACCTTGGATTGCACGCAGTCGATAACCCGGTGTAATTATTAACAAAGTATTAAAACTTTGTTACAGTTCGAATCCCTAATTAGTTGGAATATTTGACTTCGGGAATAAGATTAATTTGACGAGCATTTTATAATTATGAACAATGGACTATTATGGACAAAGACCAGATAGGTATCAAATAAACCAGGACAAAGGACAATTAACCTGGGTAACTAATTAAAATAAAAACGTCAAACATCATGATTACGGAAGTTTAAATAAGCATAATACTTTTATTTCATATTTCATCGTACCTTTATTTATTGTCATTTTAATTACTGCAATTTACTTTATCGCAATTTAAATTCTGTCATTTATATTATTGTCATTTATCTTTACGCTTTAATTAAAATCGACAAACCGGTCATTAAACGGTAAAACCCCCCTTTTATAATAATAATAATACTACTATATTACTAATATATATATATATATATATATATATATATATATATATATATATATATATATATATATATATATACAAATATAATTGTATAAAAATATAGTGTACGCAATAAGCCGTCTCCCTGTGGAACGAACCGGACTTACTAAAAACTACACTACTCTAGATTATGTACACTGCCTATAAGTGTTATAGCAAGGTTTAGGTATATCCCATCCGTAAATTAATAAAACTTGTGTAATATTTCGCCGTATTTCGTAACAAAAATATAACTATTTTGTATACACCTCGCTTAACATCAAGTTTTTGGCGCCGCTGCCGGGGACTCGGCGAAACGCTATATTTTTAATTTTGTAAAAATATAATTATATATAAGTTTGAAAAAAAAATATAAAACATTAAATATATATATATATATATATATATATATATATATATATATATATATATATATATATATATATTTTTAAGATTTTTTTTATATTTAGTTTTATAATATAAGTTTTTTTATATATAAATACTTTTTATAAATCAAATTCAAAAAAATAATAATAATAAAATAGAAAACTGGGCCGAAGCTGTTCGAAGCCCGAATCAAATCTGGAATATTGGGCCATGCGATGGCATGACCCAGCTAGCTAAAACTCATGCGGTCGCATGAGGTACACTGACAGCAGATACCTCGGACATTAATTACGTGTAGGGTTTTTAATATAATATATTTATTATTAATTAGGGTTTTAATTTAATAATTATTAGTTTTAGTTTTAATAAATTTTGTTTTAATTAAGTTTTTATATTTATAGTTTAATACTTTTATAAAATATAATATAAAAATAATATTTTTTATAAAATTTGTATTTTTTAGTTATAATTTGTATTTTTATTCATTTATTTCGTAATATTTGTAGCTCGTAATTATATTTTTAGTTTTATTTCGCCTTAGTTTAAGTTTAGTATTAAGTTTTTGCCGTAATTTTCCCTTAAGATCTTTTTCTTAGAAGTGGAATTTAGAGGCCTTAGAAATTTACGACGCAGCTTTCCGCTTTAGTATTTAATAAATTTTAGTGCCTATTTAAGTATTGCCTTTTTAATACCTTTAGGCACAACTTTTTAGATTTAGTTTTAGACTTTTAAGTTTCGACGCCTTACTTTCTTATTATTATTTTTCGACCTTTTATTTTTCGACGTTTTTCGACGCACTCTTTTTCTTTCTTTTTTCTCGGCGCTCTAGTTTTTAGGACATAGATTTTATTTTCTTTAAATTTCGACAAAAAATTATTTTAAGTGATTAAATTGATAGACATCCAAAATTTTCTGGTTCGTAGTAATAGTTGGATTTGTTAGTGGCGAGTTGTGGGCTTCCGATTTAAAGGGTCCTGGCTACCTGCTGCATCTATTGGCTATTCGAAACGTGGGCAAAATCAGAAAAGTCTATTAATTTGATAGCTTTAATAATTTTTATCTTTTATAACTAATAGGATATTCAGTGAATGCACCGAGCAAAACGTTCACCACCTTTCATACGTTCACCACCTGTAACTCGATCAAGACATCTAGCCAATATTGTCGCCGTTGATTTTTCTTTAAAATCGTCATCTAGTCGACCAAGTACTCCAATTCAAATTTTCGATAATCCATTTTTTGAACCCGATCTCACTATCGAGAACCCGGAGGATATTCAAGGACAATTCCAAGATCCAGAACCACTAATCATTCCTCCTGAACCACAAACCATTAAATCAGAATCCTCCAGTGATCCGTATTTAACAAATTCAATTATGGAAGTAACTGAACCTCTAAGTATGGAAGACCGAATGAGAGCCACACACACGGGCCAAAGTCACGCCATTATTAAGCCAGACATTAATGCGCCAGATTATGAAATCAAATGACAAATCCTACGCATGGTAACTAATCAATGCCAATATAGTGGTACACCAAAAGAAGATTCAAACGAACATCTTCGAACCTTTAATAGGATCTGTACTCTATTCAAAATCAGAGAAGTTGAGGATGAACAGATCTATCTAATGTTATTTCCCTGAACTTTAAAGGGAGAAGCCAAAGATTGGTTAGAATCGTTACCTGAAGGGGCGATTGACACATGGGATGTCTCAGTTGAAAATTTTCTTAAAAGATTCTTTCCGGCATCTAAAGCCGTGAGACTTCAAGGAGAAATTTTTACGTTCGCGCAAAAGCCAAATGAAACATTATATGAGGCGTGGACAAGATTCGGAAAATTATTGAGAGGATGTCCTCAACATGGTTTAGACACTTATCAAATAGTACAAATATTCTACCAAGGATGCGACATTACTACACGAAAAGACATCGACATAGCAGCTGGTGGTTCCATTATGAAGAAAACCGCAACTGAAGCTCACAAAATTATTGATAACACAGCCTCCCACTCGCATGAGTGGCACCAGGAAAAAGATATTTTTCGTTCATCTAAAGCGGCTAGAGCCGATTCTAGCCATGACTTTGATTCCGTTTTCGCAAAAATAGATGCTTTCGAGAGACGAATGGAAAAGATGACTAAAGATATTCACGCAATACGAATCAGTTGTGAGCAATGCGGTGGACCACACTTAACGAAAGATTGTCACATTGAGCAAACGATGGAACAACGAGAGAATGTTACCTACATGAACCAAAGGCCGGGAAATAATTATCAAAATAATTATCAACCGACAAGGCCAAACTTCAATCGAAATCAAAACATTCTTTACAATTCAAATGGACCCAACAACAACTCGTACAACTAACAAGGTCCGAATAATCAACCAACTCAAAACAACACTTTCAATCAACAAAGACCTAGCTTATATAAACCACCACAACAAACCAAAGAGAAAAAGCCAAATCTGGAAGAAATGATGGCAAAGCTAATGGAATCTCAAACATAATTTATTACATCTCAAACCCAAACAAATGAGAGGTTTGATGAATCATTAAGAACTCAACAAGCTTCCATTTTGAATCTAGAAAAACACGTAGGTACTCTTGCTAGCATGATGAGTGAGAGGGAACAAGGAAAGCTACCGAGTAATACTGAAGTAAATTCTCGGAATGAGAATGTTAATATGGTGTCAACAAATTCTGAAAACCAGATTTAGAAGATGGGAAGGTTTTTGATGTGAGTAACAATGAAGAAGTTACGCCACCACCACTACTCGAGTATGTAAAGCCAGTGGTGGCACCATACAGACCACCCATCCCTTTTCCAAGAAAAGGAGTTGAGTATGAGCAAGTAATAGGTAATAAAGTTTGTGATACCTTTGGAAAGAAGAAGAAGAATAAGAAAGTGCAAGAAACAAAAACCGTAAAAATAAATCCGGTGAAGACAGTTCCACCAAAACCTCCATCCAGGGTGGGTGATCCGGGTGAATTTATCGTTCCTTGTCTACTTAGTGATTGTGTCATGTATGATGCACTAGCAGATTTAGGTGCGAGTGTGAGTGTTATGTCTCTTTCATTATATAAGAGATTAAGAGTAGGTGAGTTAAGTACAACAGAGATGAGTGTCTGACTCTTTGATCAAACCATTAGGCACCCAGTTAGAATTGCTGACAACCTACCTGTTCAAGTAGGTAATTTAACCTTTCTAGTCGAATTTATTGTCATTGACATAGAAGATGACTCAAACATTCCTCTAATTTTAGGTCGACCATTCTTAGCGTCCACCAGGGCGTTATTTGATGTAAGAGAGGGTAGAATGACACTTAGTGATGGTGAAAAATCGGTCACCTTTGTGAGTTGAAAGGATAAATCTCCACCAACCAAAACCGTTGAACCAACAAAAATGATTGGTAAGAACCATATTGTTTTACCAACTCCAACGGTAGTGCTTAACAATAATAAAACGCCTAAGTGTGGGGAAGATGAAGTAACACCTAATGATGACTTGATAACAAAGAATCCCGTTGTTGATACAAAATTAAATGATCCCATTATTAATAGTTCAATGAAGAAACTTATTAAACGGATACGCGATGCTAGAACCAAGGGGAACTTTACGTTATGTAACCGGTTAGTATCCAATCTATCGCCTAAAGAAAAGGCAAAACTAGTTGAATTTGTGGATATTACATAGGAATCCGACCAATGGCTTAAAGCAAAAGTCACAGATATGCAAGTTGATTATGGTCCAAAAGAAATTGACGATGAAGTTAATCACAATTTTGACACCACAGCTACCTAAGTGTGGGGAGATTTGAATGTTCTAAAAAGAAAATGCTGTCTAGAGTTAGTTGTTCTATTCTCGTGTAGTTCCGGGAATGGAATTCGATTGGTCTTTTCCACTAGCAGACACTAAAGAACTAGTTTTCTTCCCCCATTCTGAATTTTTTGTTTTGTAGGTTTTGTATGAAATTAATACGCTTTTTAAATTTATGTTTTGTGTGAATTTAAAAAATAAAAATTTGCTTTAGTTCATTAAGTTTAAAAAATGATTTCTAAAATTCGTCGTGAGTTAAAGAATAGATCATAGAATCGAAATTGCTTTACCCAAAGACGGGGCGAAAAATTTTGTTATCATTATTTTTAATATTACCCATCTTAAGTATGCAAAAAAATTAAAAAACCCGAAAATCTTTGTTTTTAAAACAATCGCTTTAAAAAGACGATTTTTAAATTTTGTCGAGGGATGAACTTGGTAAACGTACCGAAACTACCTCTACCTAAAGTAAAAGGAAACAAAATTTTAAAAAATTATTCATTTAAATTGTTTTAATAAATAAAGGTTTTATAAAAAAAAAATATATATATGTATATATATGTTTGTAGTTTATCTTATGTAAAACATGATAAAACGGCGCACTTTCAAAGACTGGCATTAAGTTCAGCAAAAGCTACTAATTTTGACGATAAGACGCAAAACATGTGTGAAATTACAACAAAAGGAATGAACGATGAGGCGCGTCATCTATAATTCGACGAGCTTAGTAATTACAAACTGGGTATTTTTAATCACTTTTCTACACTAATCACCCTCATTAATTTATAATTATAGTCTGAATTCATGCAAATGAGGGCATTGCATGATCTCAAGTGTGGGGAAGGTTATAAATTCTCTTGGGTTTACACTTGGTTTAATTGCCAAATTTTATGAAAATTTGAAAAATTTTCAACTAAATGAATTCAAAATCATGTTTTTACATATTTATGAACGATAAAACTAGGTTATACTACCAAAATTATTGTTACCTCAGAGAGAGCATAAATGGAGAAACAACCCAAAACGCTTGAATTCATTTAAAATAGAATAAAACAGAATAAAAAGGCAAAGAAAAGAATAAATAAAAGCTAAGTGTGGGAAGAAATTATCAAGTTCTTTAAAACATATATCACATATGTTTGTACAAGATTATTACAGGTACTTTTTATTTGGACGATTTTAATCAGTTTTACCTAATTTACTGTAATATATTTGAAAGAAAGATGGATCTGCACGATGAATCAATTCCATCATTAAAAAGAAGCAAAGTCTTCCAAAAAAGACACGCGCTTCTTGATTTAGGTCAAGAAGTTGTCGTCTAGACCAGCTGTAGGTTGACGAAAAATCTAGAAAAGTCATCTCTAAAATCAGCAGGAAATCCACGGACCTCAGCATCAAACAGGGTAGCCAAGTGGTCGGACTTATCCTAACTATGAGAGGATTTGTCTCGTAAAATGGGAAGGGCGCCGTGCAAATTAGCTTGATAAGACTAATGAATCAGACCCCCAGAAAGGATAATCTCCTTAAAGATTAAAAATCAGCTTTTAAGACTGATATTACTCAATCCTTGAGATTGACTTTAAAGATTGAGAATTACAAACTCATGGAATTCAATGATATCTAAACTCGAGCTTGAACGAGAAAATATTTTGATCAAATTAAAACCGATTTGTTTTCTGAAAACCTATTTTTAATGCGTTCATTACCATTGAACGTAAAATCCTAAGAATTCACCGGAATTCATTAGGTCACCTGAACCAAATCGGGTGTCAACCGTAAGAACGGTGGTTGCATAGCATGGTCGAAGACAGGACCTTGTGCCAGACCGAAAAATTATAGGGTGATCTTTACTATTTCTTCTACAAAGGATAGTAATTGCATCCGACACGTTGTGGACCATGAACATCTGCATGTCATTCGACATTGCCTTAACAATTGCTTGTTCATTGCTTTCCTTTACAACCGGATGGTAGTTTACTGAAAGGTAATATACGGAGCAAGTATACTGGACGTGTTGCTTTCCTAATAAAAGGTTAGCAAGTGGGTGACACAAAACCGCAAGTTTTGAGCCAAAATTTTAAAATCTGAAACCCATAAAACCCACAAAAACATTTTGCAAACACCGGTGAAGGGTTATTCCGGAAAACTTATATAGGGTAAAAGCTAGAATGAATTTTCAAAAGATGAAAAATTTTCATAAAGATCCAATTTCCTTAAGGACCTAAATTTTCATAGTCATGTGGGACTGTAAACCACATCGTTACTATCATTGTTCATACCGCTGTATCAAAATCACTGATGTATAAAGTGTGAGAATAAAGAAGTGATTCTAGTAAAGCTTTATTTCAAGTTCTGTATTGCTTGAGGATAAGCAACGTTCAAGTGTGGGGATATTTGATTGTGCTCTAAATGAACATATATTTAGGCGCAATATCCTTCCAATATGTAAAGTTTTCAGTTGCAATTGTTCTATTTTCAAGTAATATTCATTTAAATAAATAAGTGCGAAGATAAAAGAAGAAAACGACGATTTGAAGAAGCAAATGACCAAAAAAGCTCAAACGTATAAGTTACAATCCAAATGATTCAACTTATTGATAAGAAACGTCTAAAAATGACAAGAGTACAAGCCACAGAATGCAAAGTACAAGTTATCTAAGCATACGAAAAGTCGTTCGAAAATCCGGAATCGAGACATAAACCGAGCATCAACGCACGAGACAACGAACCTAAAATTACAAGTCTACTATACAAAAGAATATAATATAATATATATATATATATAATTATATATAATTATATATATTATATTATATATTATAATAACTTAGCAGCCCACGTTTTGAAAAGAAAAATATCCTGTCCAGGGCGGCCATGCGAGTGCATGAGAAATGTACTAAAAACCCATGCATTTGCATGGGCCCATGCGAGTGCATGGGAAATACACTGAAATCTCATGCGAGTGCATGAGCTTCAGGATCCAAAAAAGTTCTATAAATTGGCCAGTTTTCTCATGAACTTTGTACACCAATATCAATCTCTCTTTTCTATATGTAATATATTTATTATAATTTTAATTTTAATTTAAGATTAATAATAAATTATGGTTTAGTTGGGTTATTGTAAGAAATGTTTTAAGGGTTTTAAAGACAGAACTCTGTCCGTGTAACGCTACACGATTAATCACCACTGTAAGATATGTTCTTCCTTTTTAAATTAATGTCTCATAACTAAGTTATTATTATGCTTATTTGAACCGAAGTAATCGTGATGTTAGACTAAATATTAAAATGGGGTTATTAGATTTTGTACCATAATTAAGGTTTGGACAAAAGACCGACACTTGCGGACATTGGACTATTGACTATTAATAGATAGGGGGTATTGTCTAATCGAATGACAACTCATTAGAATCTGTTGAACCTATCTTCAAATTAGTTAATCTAATAATTATTAAAATGATTATGTATGTTCTATTTAGTGACGTTTATACGACATCTTTTACGATCATTTAATTAATTATTCGGGTTGGGTAATTGATTATTCATTCTGATCAAGTGGGTAAATTAATATTCATATCTCATTAAAACAGGGGTGGATTACATACAAAGATAATTGGTGTAATTGTTAACAAAGTATTAAAACCTTGGATTACACGCAGTCGATAACCTGGTGTAATTATTAACAAAGTATTAAAACTTTGTTACAGTTCAAATCCCTAATTAGTTGGAATATTTGACTTCGGGAATAAGGTTAATTTGACGAGCATTTTATAATTATGAACAATGGACTATTATGGACAAAAACTAGATAGGTATCAAATAAATCAGGACAAAGGACAATTAACCCGGGTAACAATTAATTAAAATCAAAACGTCAAACATCATGATTACGAAAGTTTAAATAAGCATAATACTTTTATTTCATATTTCATCGTACCTTTATTTACTGTCATTTTAATTACTGCAATTTACTTTACCGCAATTTAAATTCTGTCATTTATATTATCGCCATTTATCTTTACGCTTTAATTAAAATCGACAAATCGGTCATTAAACGATAAAACCCCCCTTTTATAATAATAATAATACTACTATATTACTAATATATATATATATATATATATATATATATATATATATATATATATACATATTTATTTATACAAATATAATTGTTTAAAAATATAGTGTACGCAATAAGCCGTCTCCCTGTAGAACGAACCGGACTTACTAAAAACTACACTACTCTACGATTAGGTACACTGCCTATAAGTGTTATAGCAAGGTTTAGGTATATCCCATCCGTAAATTAATAAAACTTGTGTAATATTTCACCGTATTTCGTAACAAAAATATAACTATTTTGTATACACCTTGCTTAACATCATACTTTCTTGCAATATTGAATCACAATATTGATTCGTGAGCATTCATATTTTATCTTTTATATATTTAATAGTGTATCCATGTCTAGTGCTCGAGTATATATGTTTATGCATACTTGTATGCTTTAATTTTGTTGTTAGATAGTTCATGATGAATCACGAATTTGATACATATGTTATTGATATAAGGTATATGATATGCACGTCTGGAAAGATGTCGAAAAATTAATAACTTTTCATTTAGAGATCGCGTGCTTTCGAGGAACGGATTAAAAGTTATGGTCAACTGAATTATGATTAATATTAATTGAAATCATTTTTGAATCTACAATTGATATTTAAACAACTTGTTTATGAGATTGATAAATTGAATTTCCAAATATTATTAGTCTAGTAAATAAATTCTTATATAAGGCACGTCTCGTTGAACAATTGTCAAAGTTGACTGTCTTATCATGTTTTAAAGTTTTATAAACACTATAATCTGATTTTACAAGTATTGGAAAGCTATGTGAAATGTTAAAATATATTCAATTGCCATGATCATTAAAATATAATATAGCTCCTGAAATAAATAATTTTTTTTAGTTTGATAAACTATAAATTCGTTCAATTATCAAGATTGATACTATATTAATATAATAAACATGTATAGATTTAAAGAGCATATCGGGTCAGGTTGATTGTGAGATGACTTTTGTTAACTTTTGCATATTGGTCTCGAGCATTAGGATTGTGATACACTATAACCTGACCGAGCTTGTTAAACATCTATTGACCAATGTAAGACCCGAATATTTTATTGTAGATATGTGTGTATAAGTTATTCAAGTTGTGGGGTTTAGGTTGTATTTAATTAAAAGGCAAAAGAAGCTGAACTGGGCATTTGGCGCGCCGCGCGGCCTTATGGCGCGCCGCGCCATTACGGGCTGACAGCTCACTTTGTTTTAATCAAGATATTTTGAGGGCATTTTGGTAAAACCACTTAAGGTCCGACTTTAAGGCTTGGATCAGTTGTTTGGAGTGTTATTTACTCCATATTCACCCACCTTATCATCTTCCAATCAATTCTAGAGAGAGAGTTAGATTTTAGAGTGAGAGAGCTCAAATTAAGGAAGAAGAAGCTCGAATCGGGTCAAAGTGCAAGCACTAAAGTTGTTCATCTCCTCATTTGCTATGTTTTAATAGTTTTGGTAAGCCCTAAACCTAACTTCCTTGTTTTAATTGTTAAAGAGTTAGGGTTTGAGTGAGTGATGAACAATAAGACCCATTTGTTAGTGAATTGGGTGTTTTGGGTGAATTTGGATTATGTTGACTCAAAGATGACTAACTAGGGTTTTTCAAGTATTAATTGTTGTTAATAAACCTTAATTAGTTAGTAAATTGCTAGAACACCAATATTTATGTAAATGGGTGTTAAGTGGGTTAGTGGATGACCCGAAATGGGGGTGTTGACCTTAAATTGGTCAAATGGGTCAAAATGGACCTAAGTTAGTTAATGATTGAGATTAATGCTTAAACCTAATGTTAAAAGGTGTTTTAAGACCTAACTTGGCTAATGCTAGGGTTTTTGGTGTGAGTTGACCCAATTTTAGGGTTAGGTGTCCAAATGGGTCGAAATGACCTAGTGATGGTGAGTGTTGTGAGTTTGACCAACTTGAACGAAAAATTGATTATATATACTTTGTAATAGGTGCGTTACCTTGAAGTTTCAAGCTTGGTTTATTGATTCACCGAAGGCGTAAGGTGAGTGGAATAATTATATGCGTAGGTATATAATGTATCTATTTGTTGTAGCGTGAAATGTGTAGAGTCGAGGTGTTAAGACACCACGTTTCACGTGAAGAGTGTAGGGTCGAGGTGTTAAGATGCCACTCGGGTGTAGCATCGAGGTGTTAAGATGCCACCTAGGAGTGTAGTGTCGAGGTGTTAAGACACCACTCCGTAAAATATGAGTGAAGCATCGAGGTGTTAAGATGCCACTCGGGGTGAAGTACCGAGGTGTTAAGGTGCCACCCTAGGGGTTAGTGGTGCGAGGTGTTAAGTGCCCTAACGGATGTTATGAACACCGATGGCGTTTTCGCGAGCGCCGTTCCCTTGTACGATTGGTTAACCATGGTTATTTGTGTTGTAAATGTAAGCATAATATATTATTCGAATTATATTACATGCGTTGCATATGCTAGCTTGTGGTATTGGAGATTTCTAGCTTGTATTCGAGATTATAAGCTAATTGTGTTACTAGCATGTATGCGGAGTTTGAGTAAGTGATTTGCAAGTAGGTGTATTATATATGTATGTGTATAATTATTGCATTCACTAAGCTTTGCTTACCCTCTCGTTGTTTACCATTTTTATAGGTTCGATTGTGGACAAGGGTAAGGGCATTGTCTTGGATTAGAGATTTCGTCGTTGATTAGGGGACGCTTTTTGGATGCGTTGGCTCTTTGGAGTTTGACCAAGACTTGGGTAGTTTAATCCCAAACGCCATGCTCATAGTGTAGTTTGGAACTTAAACTTTTTGATGGTCGAAACTCATATCTTGAATTAAACTCGTAAAACGGCCGATGTGGGCCCCGCTTCATAAAACTCATTTTTATTAATGGAATGTGTTAGTTTTACATATTTGAATATGTTGTTAAAATCGTTTTGTCTAATTATGTCGGGAAGTGGCCAATCTTTTTAGCATTTCAAGACTTTTTGGACAGACCAGAATGGCGCGCCGCGCGGCCATCTGGCGCGCCGCGCCATATGCTGTTCCAGCAAAAAAAAAAAAATTTGCTATTTTCACGCGGGTTGTTCGTGGTTTGGTTTGGGTTGTTACAAGTGGTATCAGAGCATGGCCTAAGGGATTTAGGTGACTTGAGATAGGTGCCTAGACTTAGACTTTATTGTGTATGCGCTTTTTGCGGGACTTGTAGGAGACGGGTCGGACCGGGGATTTGATTAGTGCTTAGGTCTATGTGAACTAACCTTGCACTAATTGTTTTGTGTTGTTTTAGCAATAATCAAGCAAGATAGATGTTGTACTAGCAAGTTAATGCGACATGCTCGCGTAACAATGATTAGCTACCATTGTTACGGGTTCAAGACTTGTCAAACAAGAAATGTACGATGAGTATCAAGCAAGATGGGGCGGTGTGGTATATGTATGTCGTTCCTTTTCGTTTCGTTTTTAAATCTATGCATTCTTTAGAATGAAGACGGAAGATGGAACCGGAACGGACGCGCCTATTCATGAGGGGAAGGATGAGTTAACATTAAGGATTGAGGCGGAGTTCGAACGCTATATCTTGATTTTTGCCAACAAGGTTAAGCAAGTTCTCCAAGAGTCGTTCGAGAGAATAGTGACCGAGATGGTCCGAGACCAAGTGCCTAAGGCCGTGAAGGAAGAGTTAGAAAAGAGGGTTCCTAAACCTCCAGGTGACGGTGACGAAGGAGCAACTATGGGGATTGAATCTCATGCTCCAAAATTTGCTGATCACTCTTTGGGTATGAGAAAGTTCGAATCAAGAGGTGCTCCTAGTAAAAGGGCGAGAAGTACGCCCGAAGGTGTTGAAAAAGTGAAGAAGAAGAGTAAGAGAGGTTATGGGCCTACGTGCTTTAGGTGTGGAGGACGAGGTCATTTGGCACGGGATTGTACGAGTGTACCTTTAAGCACGATCAAGTGCTTTATTTTCCAATAGAAGGGACACCGAAAGTTGGAGTGTTACGAATCATTTGTCGATAGGGTTAGGAGGTTAGAGCGTGAATATCTGATGATCAGTGAAGCGCAAGGGTCCAACGATGATGTTTCAGGTATTTTCATCTTTGGTACAAATATGCCTTATTATTGTTTATTGTGTGCCGATGGATTCGTGTATGAATTAAAGACTTAAACTTTGTTTCGTGGTCTAATTAGTCTCAAGTGAGCGTATTTTTCAAAGGTACCCATAAGGGTGCGGGGTTAGTGAACTCGGTGAAGATTCGGTTTGTTGATGGTTTTGATGATAGTGCACCGGGGTAGCGCTAAGTCGTTGACTCGTGAAAATGCGCCCTGGGGACGAATGCATGGAGGTAATACGTAGTATTGATATGGGTGACATCCTAATGGAAACACCCTATGATGACGTTGTATTGACGGCGAGGGCGTAAGACTTGGTGCAACCAAGCATTTCTAAGTGATGGGGTAAATGATTCTACTAAGCCATAAGAACGGACTTTGGCGTTAGGTTGTGAGTGCGTGTTCGCTTTTGTAGTGAAGTGGGTGAGCCATGAGGTTCGTAGGGTGGGTGAAACCCTTGAGAGCATGTGTGTATCGTCGGCCGGATGATTTTGTAGTGGTAACGGTTAGAAAGTATTTGATAGTTGGAAAAGTCTACCTTGCGGGTAGCGGTATTTTCATTCTAAAAGGATACGTGTTATGTTGACATTGTGTCATCGCTTTAGTGGCACAAACGGGTGACGGTAGATGTTAGTTTTTATTATTATCGAATTGAGCTCTTGAGAATTCGGGAAGAGGGATCGACGCCGAGTATGGTTGTGTATGACGGTAAATGGCGAAAACGTTTGACTTGTGATAGGTGATGAGTGATATCCGGAAGGATTAGCTCTTCGTTAACCACCTTTGGTTGTGATTGATGGTAATCGGTTCCCGGAATGAACCGTTACTTGTATATTTATGATTTTAATTGCCCGTAGGAATTGTGCACATAGCCGTTTTGTGCACATGGTTGTGAGTAATAGCCGGTTTTTACTCACACATTGGTATTAATAATGCGATAGCCGTGTTTCGCTCACATAATGTTGGTAGTGTTTTAATAGCCGTTTTTGCACACTACGGATATATCACGATAGTCGTTTTTGTACACCTTGAGTTTTGTATTGAATAACCTTCTTATTGTTAGTATTGAAAACTGCTGGTTGTATACGCCAGTGGTTAGGTCATGAGGACCATGTTGTGCGACTAGTGATACAATAGCCGTGTTACATGCGGTAGATGCGTATTAGCCGTGTATGCGTACTAAGAGGAGTGTTAGGTGCTAAGTGTTATCCGTAAGGATTCGTTTTTACTTGGTCTTCATCTTTTGGGTTTTTGACATTAGGTTGAGACTTGGTTGTTTTTAGCTTTGTACTTGGTAAGGGTACGCTAAGGGATTGATATCTTGGTACGAGATCGATTAAGTTTTTTCCGATATAAGGGATTGAGCAAATTTTGTGCTCGGAATTGTGGACTTTAATAAATTGCGGGTGACAATTTGGTTATTAATGTTGACTCTTAGAGAAGGATTGCCTAGAGAAGTTGGAAGAATACGTGACGTTTTCGCGTATTCTAAGTGATCGTTGTGTGCATTGCACGTTTTGGAATGCGTGCAAGTGTGTATTTAGTTATTGGAATAATCTTCGAATTGATGATTAATTAGCGGTTCGATTTCGATGTTGGTTTTGTGATTGTGTGGCGAGTGTTGTACGCTCTTGACGGCCACTCTTTTCTTTTATGATTTTGGGGGTGTATGCGGTATGCCGTTCGAGAGGCACTTTCGTTAACCACATTCGTGTACGAGTAGAGTCATGGTGGTTAACTATCCTTATGTATGTAGGTAACCGGGTCAGTGGTTAGGACGAAGTCGGAAAGGTGTAAGCCTTGGTGTTTCAAGCGCCTCCTTAGTGTTGAGTTGAAAGATAAATAGGCTAGCTAGGCGGCCTAGGTGGATAGTGACTAGCGGGCGTCGTTAGGAAGTCATGGGCGTTGAGCTGTAGAGTTCGATAGATTTGGTGACCGCGTGTAGTCAGGTGACGTGTGACACCGGGAGTAGACCCCGTAAGGGTCGAGTCTTTGGAGACTCGGTGTTGGTAATTGGGGTTGGATAACCCAACGACAGGTGCCTCTTTATACCTTCTAGAGTAACTTCTGACTCCGATGGTGTGATTACTTTGATTTTGAGTACCGGTGAGAAACCCGAATTCACAACTATAGTATAGTGTGATGTTTAGCGGGAAAAGTTCCTATCTAGTAGGCGTGATGAGCGAACGGTTGTCGCTTATTTAGGAAAGGAAAGCTTTGGTGGTCTTCGAAAAAGTCTCAAGTTGGACTTTGAAAATAAATTGCGAAGGTAGTTAGCCACGTGAGTCGGAATGGCGAGGTTCCCGATAGAGGGATACGAGAGATTTTCGGAAAGCGTCGGGATGATTCTCGAATATTCCATGATTGAAAGACGTAACGACAATGATTATCGGTGAATTGTGTTACTTTTAGGATGACTGTGGAGTGTATGGTACGAGTTTGGATACTCGGCATAGGAGCAAACGGTTGTGGTTGTTTTGTCTCGTGGGTTGATTACCCGATATCATTGAAATGAGGGAATGATATGGCTTTTGGAAAAATATTATGAAGTTTTCACGGTGTACTTCCGAGTGAGTGGTGGAAGTTTTGATCGAATGGAAGTGAGAACCCGGATGGGTGATTGCTACATGTGTAATTTCCGCATTGGAGACGGAAATGTTCAAGGTAGAAGTGCTTAACTTCTAGTATTTGGTGCGGATCACGAGAACGTGATCCAATCTAAGTGGGGGAGAGTTGTAAGACCCGGATATTTTATTGTACATATGTGTGTATAAGTTATTCAAGTTGTGGGGTTTAGGTTGTATTTAATTAAAAGGCAAAAGAAGCTGAACTGGGCAATTGGCGCGCCGCGCGGCCTTATAGCGCGCCGCGCCATTACGGGCTGACAGCTCACTTTGTTTTAATCAAGATATTTTGAGGGTATTTTGGTAAAACCACTTAAGGTATGACTTTAAGGCTTTGATCAGTTGTTTGGAGTGTTATTTACTCCATATTCACCCACCTTATCATCTTCCAATCAATTCTAGAGAGAGTTAGATTCTAGAGTGAGAGAGATCAAAATAAGGAAGAAGAAGCTCGAATCGGTTCAAAGTGCAAGCACTAAAGTTGTTCATCTCCTCATTTGCTATGTTTTCATAGTTGTGGTAAGCCCTAAACCTAACTTCCTTGTTTTAATTGTTAAAGAGTTAGGGTTTGTGTGAGTGATGAACAATAAGACCTATTTGTTAGTGAATTGGGTGTTTTGGGTGAATTTGGGTTATGTTGACTCAAAGATGACTAACTAGGGTTTTTCAAGTATTAATTATTGTTAATAAACCTTAATTAGTTAGTAAATTGCTAGAACACCAATATTTATGTAAATGGGTGTTAAGTGGGTTAGTGGATGACCCGAAATGGGGGTGTTGACCTTAAATTGGTCAAATGGGTCAAAATGGACCTAAGTTAGTTAATGATTGAGATTAACGCTTAAACCTAATGTTAAAAGGTGTTTTAAAACCTAACTTGGCTAATGCTAGGGTTTTTGGTGTGAGTTGACCCAATTTTAGGGTTAGGTGTCCAAATTGGTCGAAATGACCTAGTGATGGTGAGTGTTGTGAGTTTGACCAACTTGAACGGAAAATTGATTATATATACTTTGTAATAGGTGCGTTACCTTGAAGTTTCAAGCTTGGTTTATTGATTCACTGAAGGCGTAAGGTGAGTGGAATAATTATATGCGTAGGTATATAATGTATCTATTTGTTGTAGCGTGAAATGTGTAGAGTCGAGGTGTTAAGACACCACGTTTCACGTGAAGAGTGTAGCATCGAGGTGTTAAGATGCCACTTGGGTGTAGCATCGAGGAGTTAAGATGCCACCTAGGAGTGTAGTGTCGAGGTGTTAAGACACCACTCCGTAAAATATGAGTGAAGCATCGAGGTGTTAAGATGCCACTCGGGGTGAAGTACCGAGGTGTTAAGGTGCCACCCTAGGGGTTAGTGGTGCAAGGTGTTAAGTGCCCTAACGGATGTTATGAACACCGATGGCGTTTTCGCGAGCGCCGTTCCCTTGTACGATTGGTTAACCATGGTTATTTGTGTTGTAAATGTAAGCATAATATATTATTCGAATTATATTACATGCGTTGCATATGCTAGCTTGTGGTATTGGAGATTTCTAGCTTGTATTCGAGATTATAAGGTAACTGTGTTACTAGCATGTATGCGGAGTTTGAGTAAGTGATTTGCAAGTAGGTGTATTATATATGTATGTGTATAATTATTGCATTCACTAAGCTTTGATTACCCTCTCGTTGTTTACCATTTTTATAGGTTCGGTTGTGGACAAGGGTAAGGGAATTGTCTTGGATTAGAGATTTCGTCGTTGATTAGGGGACGCTTTTTGGATGCGTTGGCTCTTTGGAGTTTGACCAAGACTTGGGTAGTTTAATCCTAAACGCCATGCTCATAGTGTAGTTCGGAACTTAAACTTTTTGATGGTCGAAACTCATATCTAGAATTAAACTCGTAAAACGGTCGATGTGGGCCCTGCTTCGTAAAACTCATTTTTATTAATGGAATGTGTTAGTTTTA
Organism: Rutidosis leptorrhynchoides; assembly: GCF_046630445.1. Taxonomy (NCBI): domain Eukaryota; kingdom Viridiplantae; phylum Streptophyta; class Magnoliopsida; order Asterales; family Asteraceae; genus Rutidosis; species Rutidosis leptorrhynchoides. Next base: position 404,490,042 of record NC_092338.1, on the reverse strand, counting down.
CATATTTGAATATGTTATTAAAATCGTTTTGTCTAATTATGTCGGGAAGTGGCCAATCTTTTTAGCATTTCAAGACTTTTTGGACAGACCAGAATGGCGCGCCGCGCGGCCATCTGGCGCGCCGCGCCATATGCTGTTCCAGCACTAAAAAAAAATTTGCTATTTTCACGCGAGTTGTTCGTGGTTTGGTTTGGGTTGTTACAACCAACATATATTCTCTAGGTTGAGATCTATGATTACTTGGCATTCCAAGTTTCGGTCACATTTCGATGAATGAGTTTATGTGCTGCTAAGGTGAGTTTCATTTGCTCCCTTTTTAATTGCTTTTGCAATCTATATTTTTGGGCTGAGAATACATGCACTTTATTTTAAACGCAATGGATACAAGTAAATACTTAATTCTACACTGAGTTTGAACCGGAAATCCCTTAGCTTTGGTAACTAGTAACTGTCGGTTATAAGAACTGGTGGGCGCGAATAGTTGTATATGGATCCATAGGGCTTGACATCTCCGTCTGTTCCAGGTATAGAAACCCTAGCCTGAACTATAAAACAGACGTATGCTATTTGAGTTTAGTACACGTTGGATTGCGTGTATTGTACATGTTGGTTGTATGTATATTAAAACAGGGGTACTTATTATAACGTTAAAGTTTAGTTACCAGGGTGCTCTATTTCGTAGAATATTTTGATAAACGTTTCTGGATGAAACAACTGAAATCTTGTGATCCACCTTTATATACAGATTATGTGCAACATTAAAACTATGAACTCACCAACCTTTGTGTTGACACTTTTAAGCATGTTTATTCTCATGTTCCTAGAAGTCTTCCGCTGTTTGCTTATATGTTATACAAGCTATGTGCATGGAGTCATACATGCTTTATTCGAGAAAACGTTGCATTCACAAAATCATCACCATGTATCTTATTTTGACTGCATTGTCAACGTGTAGTATTGTAAACTATTATTTACGGTGATTGTCTATATGTAGAAATCATCAAATGTCAAAAACCTTGGAATTTGATATTCATTTATGGTGTGCTTTTTCAAAAGAATGCAATGTTTACAAAACGTATCATGTAGAGGTCAGTACCTCACTGTGAAATCGATGAATGATGTATTTGTCTAAATGGATTTGGACGGGTCATCACAAAATTTCTCAACAAGATAACAACAATTTCTTCAACCATATGTTATACAATCCAATCCCGTCACCGAATCATTCATCATCGAACCAAGTTAGCAATTCATCTCCAAGCCAAACTACTCAGACGTTGTTCGAAGTTTTCTGTCCCGGATGGCATAATGACATCCTGTAGGCGTCCAATACCCGAGTCACCGATCACTTTGGGGGACGAGTGACCCTTAAGGGTTAATCCAAACCCCGATCACACTACTTTATTCGGGGAAGACGCAATCTGGCGTCCACCGGGTCGACTAGCCGGTAGAAAAAGCCGAAAGAGTTCGGCTTCATCCGATGCCGCCTCCTCTTGTTCATCCGAAGAAGTTCATTCTCAAATGTTCGTCGCCCAAAAATAAATTGCTTTAACTCAAAAACAAAAAACGGGAATCGTCTTTAATGAAAGTAATGAATCGTGCCTTTCGAATTTTCAACACAAGCATCAACCCGGACTTGCCAACGAAAGACCAACAAATACTTCAAAAGTATCGACAAAAAATGAAGACGATCTTTTTAACCGACGAAGACGCCGAAGAACAACAAAACGAAGACGAAGACGACGACCCGACACCACTCGAGTAGCTCTTTTTTTAATAATAAGTTCGTATTTTTATTTATTTATTATGTAACGTTTTTATTTTATTTTATTTTATGTATTGCATTTTATTTTTAATTATGTAATGTTTTTTAATTTCTTAATAATGTAATGTTTTAATTTTATTTAATAAAATGTTATTGGTATTTATTTTATGTAGTTAAATAATAATTTAAAATTGGTTAAAGTTTGAAATGGAGTGTATGATTGTGAGGATTTAGTGAAAAGAATGTGAAAGAGCGCTTTAAAAGCTATACAGGATGATGAGCGTAAATGATCGCTATGAGAGCGCTTTAAAAGCTATACAGGATGTCGAGCGTCTTTACTTTTGGGATATCATAAAAGAACATATTCAGGTGCCCACCATTATTCCCAAAGCTATTCGAGACTGCCTCATTCCTGGAGCGTGAAAAGTCGCTAAGGAGGCCTGCTGTGACGACCCGAAAATTTCCGAACAAATTTAAACTTTATCTTTATATCATTAGATAAATATTTCAAACATATATATTACGTACAAATTTACAATTCTAAATATATATATATATATATATATATATATATATATATATATATATATATATATATATATATATATATATATATATATATATATATATATATATTTTAACTTAGTCATAAAACGTCCGGATTTAAAATAATATATTTTGATAAACAACGAGCCACTGATTTATAGAAGTAAATGACCAAAACACTCAAATGTATAAGTTATATTTCGAGTGATATAGTTTATGGATAATTTAAGTCTATATTTTGACAAAGGTACGAGTCATGAAACGTAAAGTACCAGTTTTCTAAGCGTACGAAAATGCGTTCGAAAAACCGGAACCGGTACTTAAGTCGAGGGTCAACGTACTACACATCGGTGTAAAAATTACAAATTAACTATGCACGAGAATATAATATAATATTTAATTAATTCTATAGATTAAATATATTATATATTTAATAATATATATATATATATATATATATATATATATATATATATATATATATATATATATATATATAAATCATGTCGACAAGGATGTAAACAAATTGTGGATTCATTTCAATTATATTGTGGAGTTGTGGGTCACGGAGCTGTGGGTCACAAATCGGGGCTATAAAGTTCGAGCTCTTCTACGATTCATTTCACCAAAATCATCTCAATTATATGAAATGTTCCGTTCTTATTGATTAAAAACGTTCCATATTAATTGATTTCGTTGCGAGGTTTTGACCTCTATATGAGACGTTTTTCAAAGACTGCATTCATTTTTAAAACAAACCATAACCTTTATTTCATAAATAAAGGTTTAAAAAGCCTTACGTAGATTATCAAATAATGATAATCTAAAATATCCTGTTTACACACGACCATTACATAATGGTTTACAATACAAATATGTTACATCGAAATCAGTTCCTTGAATGCAGTTTTTACACAATATCCTACAAACACGGACTCCAAATCTTGTCCTTATTTTAGTATGCAACAGCGGAAGCTCTTAGTATTTACCTGAGAATAAACATGCTTTAAACGTCAACAAAAATGTTGGTGAGTTATAGGTTTAACCTATATATATCAAATCGTAACAATAGACCACAAGATTTCATATCTTAATACACATCCCATACATAGAGATAAAAATCATTCATATGGTGAACACCTGGTAACCGACATTAACAAGATGCATATATATAAGAATATCCCCATCATTCCGGGACACCCTTCGGATATGATATAAATTTCGAAGTACTAAAGCATCCGGTACTTTGGATGGGATTTGTTAGGCCCAATAGATCTATCTTTAGGATTCGCGTCAATTAGGGTGTCTGTTCCCTAATTCTTAGATTACCAGACTTAATAAAAAGGGGCATATTCGATTTCAATAATTCAACCATAGAATGTAGTTTCACGTACTTGTGTCTATTTTGTAAATCATTTATAAAACCTGCATGTATTCTCATCCCAAAAATATTAGATTTTAAAAGTGAGACTATAACTCACTTTCACAGATTTTTACTTCGTAGAGAAGTAAGACTTGGCCACTGGTTGATTCACGAACCTATAACAATATATACATATATATCAAAGTATGTTCAAAATATATTTACAACACTTTTAATATATTTTGTTGTTTTAAGTTTATTAAGTCAGCTGTCCTCGTTAGTAACCTACAATTAGTTGTCCACAGTTAGATGTACAGAAATAAATTGATAAATATTATCTTGAATCAATCCACGACCCAGTGTATACGTATCTCAGTATTCTATATATATTTTGGAATCAACCTCAACCCTGTATAGCTAACTCCAACATTCACATATAGAGTGTCTATGGTTGTTCCGAAATATATATAGATGTGTCGAAATGATAGGTCGAAACATTGTATAAGTGTCTATGGTATCTTAAGATTACATAATATACAATACAAGTTGATTAAGTTATGGTTGGAATAGATTTCTTACCAATTTTCACGTAGCTAAAATGAAAAAAATTATCCAATCTTGTTTTACCCATAACTTCTTCATTTTAAATCCGTTTTGAGTGAATCAAATTGCTATGGTTTCATATTGAACTCTATTTTATGAATCTAAACAGAAAAAGTATAGGTTTATAGTCGGAAAAATAAGTTACAAGTCATTTTTGTAAAGGTAGTCATTTCAGTCGAAAGAACGACGTCTAGATGACCATTTTAGAAAACATACTTTCACTTTGAGTTTAACCATAATTTTTGGCTATAGTTTCATGTTCATAATAAAAATCATTTTCCCAAAATAACAACTTTTAAATCAAAGTTTATCATAGTTTTTAATTAACTAACCCAAAACAGCCCGCGGTGTTACTACGACGGCGTAAATCCGGTTTTACGGTGTTTTTCGTATTTCCAGGTTTTAAATCATTAAGTTATTATATCATATAGATACAGAACATGTGTTTAGTTAATTTTAAAAGTCAAGTTAGAAGGATTAACTTTTATTTGTGAACAAGTTTAGAATTAACTAAACTATGTTCTAGTGATTACAAGTTTAAACCTTCGAATAAGATAGCTTTATATGTATGAATCGAATGATCTTATGAACATCATTACTACCTCAAGTTCCTTGGATAAACCTACTGGAAATGAGAAAAATAGATCTAGCTTCAAAGGATCCTTGGATGGCTTGAAAGTTCTTGAAGCGGAATCATGACACGAAAACAATTTCAAGTAAGATTTCCACTCGAAATAAGATTGTTATAGTTATAGAAATTAAATTAAAGTTTGAATATGATTATTACCTTGTATTAGAAAGATAACCTACTGTAAGTAACAAAGGTTTCTTGATCTTGGATGATTACTTGGAATGGATTTAGAAAACTTGGAAGTAAACTTGCAATCTTGGAAGTATTCTTGATTTTATGAAACTAGAACTTTTGGAATTTATGAAGAACACTTAGAACTTGAAGATAGAACTTGAGAGAGATCAATTAGATGAATAAAATTGAAGAATGAAAGTGTTTGTAGGTGTTTTTGGTCGTTGGTGTATGGATTAGATATAAAGGATATGTAATTTTGTTTCATGTAAATAAGTCATGAATGATTACTCATATTTTTGTAATTTTATGAGATATTTTATGCTAGTTGCCAAATGATGGTTCCCACATGTGTTAGGTGACTCACATGGGCTGCTAAAAGCTAATCATTCGAGTGTATATACCAATAGTACATACATCTAAAAGCTATGTATTGTACGAGTACGAATACGGTTGCATACGAGTAGAATTGTTGATGAAACTGAACGAGGATGTAATTGTAAGCATTTTTGTTAAGTAGAAGTATTTTGATAAGTGTCTTGAAGTCTTTCAAAAGTGTATGAATACATATTAAAACACTACATGTATATACATTTTAACTGAGTCGTTAAGTCATCGTTAGTCATTACATGTAAATGTTGTTTTGAAACCTTTAGGTTAACGATCTTGTTGAATGTTGTTAACCCATTGTTTATTATAACAAATGAGATGTTAAATTGTTATATTATCATGATATTATGATATATAATATATCTTAGTATGATATATATACAGTTAAATGTCGTTACAACGATAATCGTTACATATATGTCTCGTTTCGAAATCATTAAGTTAGTAGTCTTATTTTTACATATGTATTTCATTGTTAATACACTTAATAATATATTTACTTATCATTTAACATAATTAACCAAGTGTATCAATATCTTAATATGATTCATATGTACCTAGTAAGACGTTGTTATAACGATAATCGTTATATATATCGTTTTCGAGTTTCTTAAATTAATAGTCTCATTTTTATGTATATAACTCATTGTTAAAATACCTAATGAGATACATACTTATAATAAAATCATGTTGACTATATATATAACCATATATATGTCATCGTATAGTTTTTACAAGTTTTAACATTCGTGAATCACCGGTCAACTTGGGTGGTCAATTGTCTATTTGAATCCTATTTCAATTAATCAAGTCTTAACAAGTTTGATTGCTTAACATGTTGGAAACACTTAATCATGTAAATAACAATTTCATTTAATATATATATATATAAACATGGAAAAGTTCGGGTCACTACATTATATTGCTCCGTATATTTATTTTATATTATTATTATTATTAAGATTAATATTATTATTATTATTAATCTTATTACTATTAATATAAATATTAATATTAGTATTATTAGGAAGCATTATTATTAGTATTTTACATAAAATATTACGACGAGGTCATGAGCGTGTCACTTTCAAAACGGGTTTTTGAGCGGGAAGAAGCTAAGGAAATTATGGGTTGTAGCTTTGGAAGTTATGGGTATGGTTCAAGGGTATTGCTCGTAAGTCAAACTAGTGTTTATCATCTCCGTTGCGTCTACGGACTTTCCTGCAATATTGAATCTTAATATTGATACGTGAGTACTCGTAATTTAATTTTTATATATTAATAGTGTATCCCTGACTAGTGCTCGAGTATATAGGATTATGCATGCTTGTACTTTTGATATTGCCATTAGATAGGTTATGTTGAATCCTGAATTAGTTACATATGCGGTTGAGATAAGGTATAAGATATGCATGTCATTGGAAAACTAGCGAAAAATTATTAACTTTTCATTTAGAAATCGCGTGATTTCGATGAACGGATTAAAAAATATGGTCAACTGAATTATGGTTAATGTTAAATGAAATTGTGTTTGAAACTATAAATTAATATTTAAACAACTTGTCTATGAGATTGATATATTGAATTTTTAAATATTACTAATCGAGTAAATGAATTTCTATATAAGGCACGTCTCGTCTTGTTGAGCAATTGTCAAAGTTGACTGTCTTATCATGTTATAAATCTTTATAAACACTACAATCTGATTTTACAAGTATTGGAAAACTATGTAAAATAATAAAATATGTTCGATTGCCATGATAATTCAAATATAATATAGCTCCTGAAATAAATAATATTTTGAGTTTGATAAACTATAAATTCGTTCAATTATCAAGGCTTATATTATGTTAATAAACATGTATAGATTTAAAGATCATATTGGGTAAGGTTAACTTTTGAGATGACTTTTGTTAACTTTTGTATGTCGGTCTCGAGCATTAGGATTGTGATACACTATGACCAGACCTAATTTGTTAGACATGTATTGATCAACATATGTTCTCTAGGTTGAGATCTACGGTTATTTTACATTCCGAGTTTCGGTCACATTCCGGTGAATTACTTTATATGCCGTTAAGGTGAGTTTCATTTGCTCCCTTTTTAATTGCTTTTGCAATCTATATTTTTGGGCTGAGAATACATGCAATTTATTTTAAACGCAATTGATACAAGTACATACTAAATTCTACACTGAGTTTAAACCGAAAATCCCTTAGCTTTGGTAACTTGTAACTGCCAGTTATAAGAACTGGTGGGCGCGAGTAGTAGTATATGGATCCATAGGGCTTGATATCCCCGTCCGAGCTAGAACGCTAGCCTTTTAACGGACGTATGCTATTTGAGAAGCGTACACGTTGGTTTGTGTATATTATTAAGATGATTATACAAAGGGTATAAATTATATATACGTTAAGTTTAGTTACCAGAGTGCTCAATTTCGTAGAATATTTTGATAAACGATTCTGGATGAAACAACTGAAAACTTGTGATTCACCTTTATATACAGATTATGCGCAACATTAAAACTATGAACTCACCAACCTTTGTGTTGACACTTTTAAGCATGTTTATTCTCAGGTTTCTAGAAGTCTTCCACTGTTTGCTTATATGTGATACAAGCTATGTGCATGGAGTCATACATGCTTTATTCAAGAAAACTTTGCATTCACAAAATCATCACCGTGTATCTTATTTTGACTGCATTGTCAACGGATGTATTATGGTAAACTATTATTTATGGTGATTGTCTATATGTAGAAATCATCAAACATTGAAAACCTTAGAAATTGATATTCATTTATTGTGTACCTTTTGAAAAGAATGCAATATTTACAAAACGTATCATATAGAGGTCAAAACCTCACTATGAAATCAATGAATGATGTATTCGTCCAAAGGGATTTAGAAGGATCGTCACAGTTGGTATCAGAGCTTGAGGTCATAGGGAACCAGAATTTGCATTAGTTTGTTTAACTGGTAATTTTTAGGATGCATTAGTGAGTCTGGACTATGACCGTATCTGTTTTTACCGAGTTTTGCTTATTATTTCTTGTCAGAAATTACCTGTTATTATCTTAAGCCTAAGACACGTTTTACTGTATTGATTGCATAGATAGTGTATGGACAAATTTCATATCTTAAGCATATCTATTACAGTAAACTCTGTCTTACACTTTTCGAAAATTTCTCCGTAACTTATGGGATATTGGTATTATATATACATATGTAAATTATGTATCGGAGAATACCAAATTAAATCCTATAATCTATCTCAAATCAAATCAATTCCCTGATTATACAAGATGGATCACGTATCTAGTTCAAATTCCTTAAAATCCGACAGCTATTCCGATATGGATATTCACCTGAACTCCGAAGACAGTGTAACCGAAATGGATCAACCAATTAGCCATCATCTATTCTGAATGAATTGTGGATGGGTTCGTAGTCTACTTAATCATTAGAGACAAGAAGAAGGCGATCTCTTTCATCCACCACATTGCCCTCTTGGCGAAGAACCTGAAGCACTTACAGGCGAACCTGTTCATAATACCATTTTCTCTCTCATTTCTAGAGTATCTCATCATGATTATATACTATCTCACATTCTAGATCTCATTCATCCACTCGTCAGAACCGGCAATCATCCCGGTGTAATAGAAGAAGTCAACGAGCTTCGCGCTCGGGTAGTGGCTTTGGAGAATATGGTGCAAAGGTTACAAGCACCAGCACCGGCAGCAACAGTACCACCATCAGCAACACCAACAGTACCATAACCACCACCAACAACAACATCCACATCCCACACTTTAACATCATAATTTGTACCTTGAGCATCAACGTCATACTCACCATAGATACCAAGGAGTACCAACAACAATAACCGATGAAGTATTGATTCATAACTTCATTGGATAAATATTCTACGGCGATTATGTAATCTCTAATGTCTTATAGATTATCTATTCCAGCTGTAACCGTAAATCAGATGAGTGGACCAAAATGATAGAAGGAAGAGTAGAAACCCTGACCGGAATGGTGCACGATTTATAAGCTAGACTTGTTTTACCAGCAGCATCAACAGTACCGTCAGTATCACCAACACTGGTAAAACCTGTAGCACTACAAGTTCCGCCAATTTCATAATCACCAACATCATCACAAATCAACAACGCGTATATTGTATCAACGAGTTACGAAGTATTAACTCATTTCCCTGAAGAAATTATATGTATATTTAATATATATGTTTTTTTGTACCAAGCTATTACGTGTGAATCATAACTGATAGGTACTACTCGGTTAGTTCATATTACTAATATGCAATGATGTACATCCTTCATTAATGACATAACCGTCGTTAACTACAATCTCTGTTTCAAATTCAATGAATTCCTTTTCATAATAAACTAAGTGTATTATTCAATTACACGTTTGATTTTACACTTTCATTTTCGATGTACTCGAAACTTTCTAGAAAACAACATTTGTACCTTGCGAAGTTAGCAATAGTTCCATAAGCACCAACATGATTCACTGAGGAAATATCAATAAAACTGAATAACGAAGTATTGATTACATTAGTGAAATACTCCGCGAAGATTATTAAATCTTTAATGTTTTAGAGATTATTCATTTCTAGTTCCAGCTGAAAATCAAATGAGCTTAATATGATATTAACTCATTAAATCTGTATTACATTTGAAGAAAATATACATACTAATATTTTCATAAAAATTGTAATAAAATTCTCTTGTACAAAATATTACTTGTGAAACTTTTAACGGGTAGGTAATACCCGAAAGATATATAAATTCACAAGTAATATGTTACATTCTTCGATTCTGATTCAACAAATCATCAATTATACTCACTACTTTCACAGCGATATACATTCTTTCCTAGAAATCAAAACAACCATTCGCATTCAAATTTGATTACATATTCTAATTTTGAAAAATCAGAATCCAAGCCAAGATTTAACAGAAAACATCACTCTTAGATTCTTAAATCTTTCAAAGCTATACTTTGACTTCAAAACTGTGCTAGAACATCACTTTTATTCATAAACCCAGAAAAATATTTGTATCATTCAAAATTCTAGAACATCATATGTATCTTGACAATTATAATCTTCATACAAACCCTTCAAACTTTTGAAAACACCTCGGATTGATAACCGACGATTCGGTTATAATAACTTTGAATGCTGATGAAGCACCAAAAACTGTGAACGACCTTAACAGTCAAAAGTTTGATGATAAAGAATATTATGGTGGTAAAGCTGAGAAAAAGAGAAGGTTTGGAACTGGAAAAAGGATTGAGCAGACCATGAAGGAGGCTGTGGACAAATTACAAAGACTAAACCTACCTTCAAAGAATCTAAATGATTCAGTATCTGCTAAAGTCATTAACGAATACCTTGCTCCTGATACTAAACCCCTACGAACAATATTCTTCATCATCCTCTGATATTAGAAATTCTAAGATATCATCGTATCTTTCATTATAAATATCCTCCATAATTCTAAAGATATTTCCATAATTATTCTTATCTGAAATCATTTACCTCTTCGCGCTGTCTGTATTACATCATAAAAGAAACTATTTTAGTTTCTAAATTCTGAAACTTTCGAGTTTAAAATAGGAATATTTTTGAAGTAGTGTTGAGAACTGAAGCATGAGTTAGTATAATATAATGACACTTGATATTACAGTAATTCATGCTGAGTTTGTAAATGGAATGTAATGATTCACAGATCATAACATCATCATGTGCCATGTTACACGACTCTTGTATCCTATTTAATCTCTAAAATATCAAGAAAATATTTCTTGATGATTCGGTCTTTTCCAGGGTATTCTAGTAATTTAACAAATTAAAATCGTGCCATTATCATTTCCTTCCTAGAACATTAACAATGTTCATTCCGAAATTTATATATGCGAATTCTGGACCATTACAAAAGATGCCTAATCGCAAGAAGAAGAAACGAAGGGACAAAGCTACGAAATAAAAATTGGAGTATAAATCGCAGCAATAGGAGGGAGTATTAATTGTGGATGACAATGATTATAGAAGACAGAAGTAGGGATATTGAAATATAAGGAGAGATATAAAACCCGATAACAACGCATAAATTACAAACTGTGAATATCAATGTTTATCGCAACATAAAGACACAGAAGAATTAAAAGCACTATAACCCCAAGAGCAAAGTAGAAGTAAGCAGATTCCTCTGGTGGAAGTTGGAAAATGAGAATGATTGTTGCGATAATAAGGATAAGGACAAGGATCAGAACTAGATTAAGCATTTTCACAATCTTTTGAATTTGAGAATTAAGTATAGGAATGGTAAAAGTGACAAACTGGAAGAAGTTAATTTATAGTGAAATATTTGATAGAGAAATCAAGGCAGATCTCCGCATTTAATTAGAGAGATCCTATTTTCCTTATTCGCTGAAGAATCAAATCTTTTAGATTTAGAAGATTTTCTTTAAATCCCTTGAATTCTGGAATTCAACCAAGACAACGTCAAAAGTTAAGACAAAACTTTAGTTCTCATTTCATTCCTTTTAGGATAGCTTCACTCGTACTCTTCAATTAATAGAATCGTTTTATTTATATTACTCAATAGTGATAAAACTTTATATACCAACTCATATTTGTCATAAAAACATTTTTTTTATGATTAGCCATGACGACCACGATCAAATTTCGGGACGAAATTTCTTTAACGGGTAGGTACTGTGACGACCCGGAAATTTTCGAACAAATTTAAACTTTATCTTTATATCATTAGATAAATATTTCAAACATATATATTACGTACAAATTTACAATTCTAAATAAAAATATATATATATTTTAACTTAGTCATAAAACGTCCTAATTTAAAATAATATATTTTGATAAACAACGAGCCATTGATTTATAGAAGTAAATGACCAAAACACTCAAATGTATAAGTTATATTTCGAGTGATATAGTTTATGGATAATTTAAGTCTATATTTTGACAAAGGTACGAGTCACGAAATGTAAAGTACCAGTTTTCTAAGCGTACGAAAATGCGTTCGAAAAACCGGAACCAGTACTTAAGTCGAGGGTCAACGTACTACACATCGGTGTAAAAATTACAAATTAACTACGCACGAGAATATAATATAATATTTAATTAATTCTAAAGATTAAATATATTATATATTAAATAATATATAATATATATATATATATATATATATATATATATATATATATATATATAAATCATGTCGACAAGGATGCAAACAAATTGTGGATTCATTTCAATTATATTGTGGAGCTGTGGGTCACAAGTCGGGGCTATAAAGCTCGAGCTCTTCTGCGATTCATTTCACCAAAATCATCTCAATTATATTGCTCCGTATATTTATTTTATACTATTATTATTATTATAAAGATTAATATTATTATTATTAATCTTATTATTATTAATATTAATATTAATATTAGTATTATTAAGAAGCATTATTATTAGTATTTTACATAAAATATTACGACGAGGTCATGAGCGTGTCACTTTCAAAACGGGGTTTTGAGCTGGAAGAAGCTAAGGAAATTATGGGTTGTAGCTATGGAAGTTATGGGTATGGTTCAAGGGTATTGCTCGTAAGTCAAACTAGCGTTTATCATCTTCGTTGCGTCTACATACTTTCCTGCAATATTAAATCTCAATATTGATACGTGAGTACTCGTAATTTAATTTTTATATATTAATAGTGTATTCCTGACTAGTGCTCGAGTATATAGGATTATGCATGCTTGTACTTTTGATATTGCCATTAGATAGGTTATGTTGAATCCTGAATTAGTTACATATGCGGTTGTGATAAGGTATAAGATATGCATATCGTTGGAAAGCTAGCGAAAAATTATTAACTTTTCATTTAGAAATCGCGTGATTTCGATGAACGGATTAAAAGATATGGTCAACTGAATTATGGTTAACGTTAAATGAAATTGTGTTTGACACTGTAAATTAATATTTAAACAACTTGTCTATGAGATTGATAAATTGAATTTTTAAATATTACTAATTGAGTAAATGAATTTCTATATAAGGCACGTCTCGTCTTGATGAGCAATTGTCAAAGTTGACTGTCTTATCATGTTATAAATCTTTATAAACACTACAATCTGATTTTTCAAGTATTGGAAAACTATGTGAAATAATAAAATATGTTCGATTGCCATGATAATTGAAATATAATATAGCTCCTGAAATAAATAATATTTTGAGTTTGATAAACTATAAATTCGTTCAATTATCAAGACTTATATTATGTTAATAGACATGTATAGATTTAAAGATCATATTGGGTAAGGTTAACATTTGAGATGACTTTTGTTAACTTTTGTATGTCGGTCTCGAGTATTAGGATTGTGATACACTATGACCAGACCTAATTTGTTAGACATGTATTGATCAACATATGTTCTCTAGGTTGAGATCTACGGTTATTTTACATTCCGAGTTTCGGTCACATTCCGGTGAATTACTTTATATGCTGTTAAGGTGAGTTTCACTTGCTCCCTTTTTAATTGCTTTTACAATCTATATTTTGGGCTGAGAATACATGCAATTTATTTTAAACCCAATTGATACAAGTACATACTAAATTCTACACTGAGTTTAAACCCAAAATCCCTTAGCTTTGGTAACTAGTAACTGCCAGTTATAAGAACTGGTGGGCGCGAGTAGTAGTATATGGATCCATAGGGCTTGATATCCCCGTCGGAGCTAGAGCGCTAGTCTTTTAACGGACGTATGCTATTTGAGAAGCGTACACGTTGGTTTGCGTGTATTATTAAGATGATTATACAAAGGGTATACATTATATATACGTTAAGTTTAGTTACCAGAGTGCTCAATTTCGTAGAATATTTTGATAAACGGTTCTGGATGAAACAACTGAAAACTTGTGATTCACCTTTATATACAGATTATGCGCAACATTAAAACTATGAACTCACCAACCTTTGTGTTGACACTTTTAAGCATGTTTATTCTCAGGTTTCTAGAAGTCTTCCGCTGTTTGCTTATATGTGATACAAGCTATGTGCATGGAGTCATACATGCTTTATTCAAGAAAACTTTGCATTCACAAAATCATCACTGTGTATCTTATTTTGACTGCATTGTCAACGGATGTATTATGGTAAACTATTATTTATGGTGATTGTCTATATGTAGAAATCATCAAACGTTGAAAACCTTAGAAATTGATATTCATTTATTATGTACGTTTTAAAAAGAATGCAATGTTTACAAAACGTATCATATAGAGGTCAAAACCTCACTATGAAATCAATGAATGATGTATTCGTCCAAAAGGGATTTGGAAGGATCGTCACACCTGCAGAGCGCTACATCACTTCCCTATTCCCCGACTTGAGGAGTTGTTACGCAACCTGCGAGTATCGGCACGAGAGTTGATAGATTCTGAGTTGTAATTTTGTTTTGTAATGCCATAATTCGTCACGACGCGTGTAACATTTTGTATTAAGTGTATTTTCGCAATAACCGAAAAATGTATTATCGCTATATAAGCGCGTGATGTACTTACTTTTCGTATTCTCGTTTCATTACTGGTAATTATCACTATTTTATACTCTTGGCGTGCCATCGCTAACCTTCATGTGTGCTGATGTGCACTCAACACACACTTTGGATCGCGCGCTCGTAATCGCGTCGAAGAGTCTTTCAAACGTTAGTTTGGGACTGTGGTCAAGCGCGACCAACGCTTTTTTGTTTATAGTCATGACTTGCAGATTCCTAGGCTGCTCGGGTGGAACTTGGTCAACCCAATGATCGTCGCTCTCCGGTAATAGGTCTAGTCTGTCGCCAAACAGACTTCTGCCACGCGGGAGCTAGGGAAAGTCATCCCTTAAGTAGGAAGGAACGCACTAGTATTTTACTGTGCACATGCAGTTCAAATCATAAAGCTATTCAACTCTGAGAGGCACATGAAATCGTAACCGAAAATGACTTAATGCTTTAATATAATCGAAAGACGAGTTTACAATAATGCAGTACACGGTCGACCTACAAGGCGCGTTCTTTAGTAATTACATGCAAGTCTAGAAAAAGTAGGTGATTGATCAAGTCTCCTATTTTCTATATTACATGTAGCATTTTTTAAGCGCGGTAGCATGCCAGGTCCGTTTGATTGGATTTCCCTTAAGCTCTGCCAGTTTGTAATTTTCGGTGTTACTGATCCCAACGACCTTGTAAGGTCCTTCCCAGTTTGGCCCTAACTTTCCAGCGTTTTGGGCCCTGCTTGCTTGGTTGTCGCGCCACACAAGGTCTCCTACCTTGTACGTTCTTGCCCTTACGAGCTTGTCGTAATATTTTGGAATGCGCTGCTTGTTGGCGGCTTCTCGGATGGCCGCCATTTCTCTGCGCTCCTCCGCGTAGTTCAGGTTAGTGCGCAATCTTTTGTCGTTCTCGCCTTCGCTGTATAACAAAATTCTTTCTGTTGGAACGATTGTCTCCGCTGGGATTACTGCCTCTGAATAGTATACCAGACTGAATGGTGTCTCTCCTGTGCTGTTCTTGTGCTTCGTTTTATGTGCCTATAGGACTTTGGGTAACTCATCTACCCATCCGTTGGGCTTCATCCCCAACCTTGCTTTGATGGCGTACACAATGTCTCTGTTGGTGACCTCGCATTGACCATTGGCCCGAGGGTGCGCGACGGAGGTGAAGCGTTGTTTGATATTCAGATCTTAACACCAGGTGCGGAAGGGATTACCTTTAAATTGCGTACCATTATCGCTAACAATCTCATTAGGTACGCCGAACCTGCACACAATACTTTCCCATAAGAAATCTCTGACTTGCTTACTGGTAATAGTGCGCAATGGCTTTGCTTCCACCCACTTGGTGAAGAAGTCGATAGCTACCCCCAGGTCCCACTATGTCAATAGCCCACTTGCAAAATGGCCACGGTGATACGATAGGTATCATGGGATGCTGAGGCGCTCTGCTGACGGGCGCGTGTAACTGACACTCCTGGCAAACTCTAATCCTTTCTGCTGTGTCAGCGTACATTCTAGGCCAATAATATCCAAGTCGCTTAATTCTCTCAGTGACTGTTCTCCACCCAGAATGCAACCCGCATGATCCTTTGTGAACCTCATCGATAATCATAGCACCTCTTTAGGTCCTACGCAGTGCAGGGACGCGCCTAAATAAGACTTTCGATATAAAATTTCTCCTCGCAACTCGTAGTTTGGTGCCTTCACCCTGATCTTCATTGCTTCCTTCTCTTCTTCGGGTAATGATCCGATTTCGCAGGAATTCTATGATACCTGTCATCCAAGTCGCTTCTTCTTCTTCAACAGATGCAATCGTGGTTTCTGGCTCTGTGGACTTCGTGAAGACTTGTTCTACTAATATTTTCTTTTCCGGGTGGTTGAAGGCAAGGGCCGCCAGTTTACTGAGCACATCCGCCTGCTTGTTCTGGCTCCTGGGAATTTGGCTGATCCTGAAGTCGACGAACGCGTTGGCTAGAGAATGAACCAGAGCCAGGTATGATTGCATGGATTTGTCATTGGCGTCAAAGGTGCCATTTATCTGATTGGTGACTAGCTGTGAATCCACGTAAGCTTGCAGCTTCTTTATTCCTAGCTCTCGAGCTATGCGCATTCCTGCTAACAGCGCCTCATACTCTGCCTCGTTGTTTGTCACCTTAAAGTTAAATCGTAATGCGTATGTATTCTCTTCCTGATGTGGACCTGTAAGGATTAATCATGCGCCAGCGCCCTCAGAGCTTGCCGCGCCGTCGGTAGAGAGCTCCCACAGTTCGAGCGGGGGCGCGGGAAGCTGTTCAGGTTCGTCTATCACTAGCATATCAGCGGCGGTTTCAGACAAATAATCGGCCATCACCTGCCCCTTAATAGCGCTTCTAGCGCAGTATGAGATTTCATGTTTGCCCAACTCTATTGCCCATTTGGTTAGCCTACTATATATCTCGGGCTTATAGAGTAGCTGTCGAATAGGTTAATCAGTGAGAACCACTATCAGATGTGCTTGGAAGTATCTGCGCAGACGTTGGGCGGTAACGACGAGTGCGTACACAAGTTTTTCTATGGGGCGATAATTCAGCTCGCTTCCTGATAGCGCTTTGCTGACGAAGTAGATTGGCATTTGGGCGTCCCTTCGTTCAGCAACTAAAATGGAGCTAACAACCTCCTTAGATACCGCGAGGTAAAGTATCAGAGTTTCGCCTGCAATCGGCGCTGTTAACATCGGGAGGTCTTTGAGGAGTGCCTTCATCTCCTAGAACGCCTTTTCTGCCTCGTCGGTCCACTTAAAATCTGACTTCTTAGCGCAGTCCTTCAGGGTGCGAAAGAACGGGAGTGATCTTTCGGCGGCCTTGGACAAGAATCGCGTCAATGCGGCTAACTTCCCATTGAGGCTTTGAACTTGCTTTTTTGTTTTAGGGGAGGGTATTTTTTCAATTGCTTCTATCTTCATTGGGTTAGCCTTGATTCCACGCGGAGTCACAATGTGTCCCAAAAAATTCCCTTCCTCTTCTCCAAAGCTGCACTTGGCCGGCTTGAGTTTCATGTTGATGCTTTGGAGCGTGTTAAACATTTCGAGTATATCGGCCAACAATTGTTCCTCGACATTGCTCTTAATGACGAGGTCATCAACATATGCCTTAAGGTTGCGCCCTATCTGCTTAGCAAATGCTGTATTGATAGTGCGTTGATAAGTAGCACCCGCATTCTTTAGTCCAAAGGGCATCTTAGTGTAACAGTATATCCCTTGGTCCGTGTGGAACACGGTTTTCTCTTCATCCTCTTCCCCCATTTGTATTTGGTGATATCCTTTGTAGGCATCCAGGAAGCACTTGAACCTAAAACAAGCAAGCGACTCTACTTTCCAGTCTATTTCTGGCAAAGGATAGTTGTCTTTGGGGCAAGCTTTGTTAATGTCTTTAAAATCAATACAGAGCCACCACGTTCCATCCGACTTGGCCACCAGCACAGGGTTGGCCACCCATGTCTGGTAATTCACCTTGCGCAGTATGTTGGCCTTGACCAGCTTATCCACTTCTCTGCGCAACCACTCACTTCTCTCTGGGGCCATTGGCCGCTTCTTTTGCTTAATTGGGGTCAAATTGATGCTGGCGCGGAGGTGATGCTGCGCTATCTCTCGTGGTACTCCAATCATGTCAGCATCGCGCCAACAAAACACGTCAGAGTTAGCGATGAGGATGTTCCTTAGCTTTTCCCTAGTCTCGTGTGTAAGGCTCCCCCCATTTTTACCTTCTGTTTCGAAAACTCGGGATTGACTATAACCCACCACTCATTTGCGCCCTTTTCTTCTGGAGTAGCGCTACCCTTATTAGTAACAGATGCGCATAAGGTGTTGGACGTTGACTCGAGGGTGGCAACTCCTTGATCCATCAGGAATCGAACCATCCCGTGAATGGTGGACGGTATAGCACCATTGAATGGAAGTCCTCCCTAGTATGGCATTATATCTAGAGTACGAGCGCACAACGCAAAATTCTATACTTTCGGTGCGCTTCTTTGATTTATCTCTGCTATCTCTCAGCTCCAGCTTCAAATCCAAAATTCCGATGGGCCACGCTGATTCTCCGAAAAATTCGAATAAAGCAGTAGTTGGAGGTTTGATGGTTCGCCTCACTGTTGTGGGTAGCTGTCGAAAGCAATGCTCGTACATGATGTCGACACTACTGCCGTTGTCTATGTGAAGGCGCTTAACGCCATGTCCTGACTCTGGCAGATATCCCTGCACTACAATTGGTGCGCAGGAAGTGTTAAACGTCTGAATGGCGGTGAATGATATCTCCGTCATCCTCGAGCTCCCATCAGCGCTAGCTTTGCGCTTCGTTCCTTGCTGGGGTAGGCAGTTGGCCATTGAACGCACCTATTTTTTCACTACAAGTGCCTGTATAGAAAAAATAAATGAGAAGTGGACATATAGAAAAAAGATCAAATCAAGACCTTTTAACTTGTATGTCCCACAGATGGCGCCAAATTAAGAGGGGATTTAAGGGTCAATTGAGTTTAACTCTCCGGTCCGGAGTACAGTGAATAACCCCTTGCGAGATGAGGATCTCAACAGGGGTGGTTAAATGTAGACCCACCATCGGCGGATAGTCCGGTCATTGATGGCTTGCGTCGGGAATAGGGTTTATGTTCAAGGAACGCTACCTGTATATCAAGGATGTCTAGTGTAGTGCTGTGAGTCCGGTAGCGCGGGTATAAGTCCGGTAGCGCGGGTAAGGGAGGCGCTATGCAAATAGCGCGACTGGTCCGTACGTATATACTAAAAATAGTATGTGTGTAACTTCCCAAAATAGACCAACCCCTTGCCTTGTGATTCGAGTCCGTTATTTATAGCTACAGTGTTGTCCATTCATTAGAGCCACGTGTTCCATGTTGCTTTCTTGTCTGCACTACCCGGTTATTTCGTGAAGGGGACCAGGGAATAGTACTATCACCTTTTTCGCTGGCTGTCGGCTCTTGCACAGAGATCGTGGCAAGTACAGTGTGATGACCCGGGAATTTCCGACTAAATTTAAACTTAATCTTTATATAAGTTCGACATGATAAGCAAAGTCTATTTAAATGAATCTCAAAAGTTTGAACTGTTGTTATACATTCAATTAACCCTTGACTATTTTCGACGATTCACGAATAATTGGATGTAATTAATTATGTATTTAAATAAATAAATAAATAAGAAAGTGTATATACATAATAATTAAATATAATTGAAACATTAAAAATCAAAATATGTAAAATAATATACAAGATAATAAGGCTGTTATTAAAATAAATCTATATAAATATATATGAAATTTGTACATTGTATGTGTATAGTACTATATACAAAATATGTAAATATTAAATACTCAAATATGTTATTACTTAATATATAAGTATTACATAATTAATAATATGAAATATTAATAAATTAAATTTAATAACAAGTTAAAATATTATTGTTATATAAGTATTATTACTTTCATTATTAATATAATCATTAATATTAATATCAGGAATGATACATGTAATTTGATATATTATTATTAATATTATTAGTATTATTTTTTGTCATTATTAATATCATTGTTATTAGTACAATTATAATCTTAGTTATTATTATTATTACTAAGTATTATTGTTAATCTGATTACTAAAAATTACCATTTAAGGTTATGATTATCATTATATTATTATTTTTATAATAATAATATAATTAATAACTATTATTATTTCTATTATTATTATTATTATTATTATTATTATTATTATTATTATTATTATTATTATTATTATTTATATTAGTATTAGTTACATTATTGTTGTTAATATAAATGTTAAATATTAATGTTGTATTATTAATAAATATTATGTTTCTTTATTATGTAGAGTATATATATATAAATAAAGATACAGATATGCAGATGTACATATATATTATAATGACATATACAGATTACATGTATACAGATAAATTAAGAAATAAATACGGTTTGTATATAAATATAAATACGGTTTTACATAAATAAAAATAAATAAATACGTCATATATTCTATATCATTATCAACCTGTTGGAGATTTTGGATTTTGTCTTCAAAAGCTGTACTAGAACGATTCCAATATCAGATGTATCCAAATTTAGTTTCCAATCACTTTCACTTTTTTTTTTTTTTATTATTTCTGTACTGGATGAATAAAGCCTGTCGACCGTCGATTCAATTTATAAACAAATGATTTTGATGACAAGAGATACATATAAACCTCACCTTATCATTTATCAATCATAGAAACCTTTTACAGCTATTAATTTTGGAATTTAATCAGAAAATGGGGAAGAACATCAGAAACTACCCTGTTCTTGTGACAGTTTTCAAAAATCTCAATTTTGAAATCTATTTCAAATTGTGTTAATGCAATTTTGTTAGGAACCTATCACTCAATCTATCTGGAAAGTTTCAAGGTCTAATTTATCCTATCAATCTCTAATTTTGGAGTCAAAATTTGATTTCAAAAAGTCAACTAATATGTTCATCACGAAATTCGATTGAGTTTTTATGTTTAAATTCAAATTAATTGTACAGAAAGCTTCTAGGATAGATTTGGAACATATTTCATGTTGGGATCGCGGTCTAAAACACTCTAAATTTTCGAATGTGATTTGGACTTTGAAAAACGGGTTACAGGTCTGTGCAAACAAAATTATTCAATTTTTTATTTGTTTTGTTTAATCTAATACCTCTTTAAATGTTTCTGAGTCTTAGAATTAAATTGATATAATGTTAATTATGAACAAGAACCATTTGAAATTTTAAATCAGTGTTAGATTGTTGCTTTGTATCGACTTCTACATATATTTTTTTATTTATTTATCTGTTCCTGTTGGTCAAGAACAAATACAACCCGTTTGTTTCTATGTCTGTTACATATCCTAAATCAAATTAGCAGTTGAACTGGTCTCTGATCAATTGATATTGGAGGTGAAGAAGAAGGCACTGTATTTGTAACGGGTTATAAACATTTAGCTATAGAAATATTCAGAAAAACAAGAAGCAGAAGAGTGGTTAAGTGTTGGTGCGGGTATTCGAGGGGTCGCGGGTTTGAGCCTCGTCGTGGGCAAATTCTTTTTAGGAAGCTTAATAAAGGGTATAACTATTTTTTATTTTTATTTTATAACTATTATTATCTTTATTATTATTATCATCATTATTATTATTAATATTCTAATTATTGATATTATTAGTGATTGTTATTTGTACAAGTATTATGGTTATTATTATTATTATTACTAAAATAAGTATTAGTTACCATTTATTATTTATCATAATTAAAATTGCAAATACGATTATCATTATTGTTATTACTGATATTATTACCATTTCTAGTTTTATTATTAAGTAGTAATGTTATTAATATAATCATAGTATTATTATAAGTATTACTAAAAACATAATTTTTTTACCACTTTAGTATTATTATCAAAATTATGATCATGATTATTATTAGTATGAAAATTATTATCGTAAATAATAGTATTAGCATCTTTCTATAAATAATAGAATTAATAATATTAACATAAGTAGTATCATTTAAATTATCACAGGTATTATTATTATGTAATTACTAAAATCAGTAACATAGCTATCATTATTTGTAAACATTAATATTTTACAATTATAATTATTAATATCATAATAATTATCATTAAGTATTATGATTACTATCATTTTTACCACTACTAATATTATTTTGGTTTTATTATAACTACTATTATTAATAAGCAAATATATATGTTAAAATATATATATAATACATATGACATAACGAAAAGTAATAACAAAATGAATATATGAAACATATATATTATTAAAGGTATATAACTAATAAATTTATATATATATTGTACGGTTATAACTATGTATATTAATAAATATACAAATGATATAGGTTCGTGAATCCGACGCCAACCCTATACTTGTTAAATGATGTCATGTGTATTTTTACTACAAAATACAGTATGGTGAGTTTCATTACTCCCTTTTTTAAATGCTTTTGCAATATATATTTTTGGGACTGAGAATACATGCGCTGCTTTTATAACTGTTTTACGAAATAGACACAAGTACGTGAAACTACATTCTATGGTTGAATTATCGAAATCGAATATGCCCCTTTTTATTAAGTCTGGTAATCTAAGAATTAGGGAACATACACCCTAATTGACGCGAACTCTAAAGATAGATCTATCGGGCCCAACAAGCCCCATCCAAAATACCGGATGCTTTAGTACTTCGAAATTTATATCATGTCCGAAGGAGGATCCTGGAATGATGGGGATATTCTTATATGCATATTGTGAATGTCGGTTACCAGGTGTTCAATCCATATGAATGATTATTTTGTCTCTATGCATGGGACGTATATTTATGAATAATGAAAATCTTGTGGTCTATTAAAATGATGGAAATGATTATTTATGTTAAACTAATGAATTCACCAACCTTTTGGTTGACACTTGAAAGCATGTTTATTCTCAGGTACGAAAGAAATCTTCCGCTGTGCATTTGCTCATATTAGAGATATTACTTGGAGTCATTCATGACATATTTCAAAAGACGTTGCATTCGAGTCGTTGAGTTCACCAAGATTATTATTAAGACAATTATATTTGGATATATTATGAAATAATATGCATGCCTGTCAACTGTCGATGTAACGAAAGTTTGTCTTTTAAAAACGAATGCAATGTTTGTAAAATTTATCATATAGAGGTCAATTACCTCGCGATGTAATCAACTGTTGTGAATCGTTTGTAATCGATATGGACTTCGTCCGGATGGATTAGGACAGGTCACTACATACAGGACACGTCACCCTTATGCAGCGCGCCATCGTCAAAATGGCGCCCTCAAGCGCACATTTACTTGCGCCAGAAGTGCTATAGCGCGGAGGATATGCACATGGTGCAAGTGTGATGCGCAACACGAGTCAATCGGGTATGCGTATCATTAGTGCTGATGTGGCGCTGATGTGGAGGAGAGAAGTTCAGTGAAAGAATGGAACGATTGTGCGTGGCCTTAGAGAATTACTCCGTAATACTAAAGTGAGTACAATTTTAATCTTACAACAATAATACATTGATCCCTTCAATTTCTTTATCTTATCCCTTCATCGCCTTTAACTTTCAATCCATATCGTTGCAGTCCTTCAGTATCCTAACATCTACACTTTACACCCATTAGACCAATTTTAACCTGGCGTCAGAGGGGTCCCGTCAGACACGCTGGCGGTGGGTGACGCCCCCTGACGCCTATAGTGGGGCGTCAGCGCTGACGGAACAGGGGCGTCAGTGAGATTTTATACGCGTGGTAACAGTAGCGTCAGGGGTATGTGGCGGTGTCTGAATGGTCGGGGTCCCAACAAATACTTTGACCGGTTTGGGGTTTTTTTATTTATTTTCGAATTTATCCTTTATTTACCCATTTTTATCATCATCTTCATCCACACAATTTTATCTTCTTCACACACAAACCATCCATATCTCCAACTTCAATTTTTTTTTTAAAAAAATCACTATGTCGAATCCGAATCAAAGACCACCATACCCGAACCAAAGACCACCATACCCGAACGATTACGTTTCGTACACCGATATGTTGAGGTACGGATCGTACATAGGTCAAGGTTCATCACACCCGAGCCATTTACAACAAATACCAATTATTTTGCCCCAACATCGTCCTTTGACACCCGAAGAACAACATCAAGTTTGGTTGCAACAAAACTCACTTTTTAAACAAGCCCGCAATTTCGGAACTCTGCCTCCGATCACTCCGAGTCCGGAATCTCCCCGTCCCGAAACTCCGCGTTCGGAATCTCCCCGTCCCGAAACTCCGCGTCCGGATAGTCCGGTTACTCAAGTCGATTCGGTGCCGGAAACGCAACAACGTAAACAACGAAAACATAAAAAAAAACAAGGTATAATTTCCTTTTTTTTTATAAATTTTCGGTATATGTACATGTATATATTTGTATGAAGTTTTTTTTTTCGGTATATCTATATGTATATATTTGTATTATGAAGTTTTTTTTTTGTTCGGTATATCTATATGTATATATTTGTATTATGATTTTTTTTCGGTATATGTATATATTTGAATGCATTTGATTGTTTTTTTTAGTATTTCGGTATATGTTTATGTATATATTTGTAGAATATTTTGCATATATATAGAATAGTTTGATTATCTATATGTATATATTTGTATTATGATTTTTTTTTCGGTATATGTATGTATTTGAATGCATTTGATTGTTTTTTTTAGTATTTCGGTATATGTTTATGTATATATTTGTAGAATATTTTGCATATATATAGAATAGTTTGATTATTTATATAGAATATTTCGGTATATAGAATAGTTTGATATATGTATATAGTTCGGATATAGAATAGTTTGATTATTTATATAGAATATTTCGGTATATAGAATAGTTTGATATATGTATATAGTTCGGATATAGAATAGTTTGATATGTATATGGTTCGGATATATATAGAATATTTCGATATATATAGATTATTTATGTGTATGTATAGTTTGATTATTTATGTTATATGTAGGTACCGAACAAGTTCCGATTCAAAAAAGTGCACACTATGGACTACCAAAGAAGAAGAGTGGTTGACGCAATGTTGGATCGATTTTTCTCAAGATTCCCGAAAGGGAAATTCGCAAAAGTATGAATCGTTGTGGGGTACGGTTTATAAGAAATTTAATAACAACAAGCATGAGTGGTATAGAGGCGATGACCAATTGTCCTCTAAATGGAGAAATATCAACAAAAATTGTCAAGAGTTTAATGACGCTTACAATGAAGCCCTACGAAATAGGAGGAGCGGAGAAAGTGACCTCGATGTTGAGAATAGAGCCCATGAAATCTATGTACTAAATACCAAAGGGAAAAAGTTTAATATGATGGATGCTTGGCGGTTTTTGAAAGATAAGGCGAAGTGGTACGTTCCCGGCACGCGTAGTCATGTTTCTTTAGATGCCGACGATGAAGATTTTGATGTTCCACTTTCTCAAAACGATCTTTTCGAGAATGATCCTTTTCCAAGGCCAATGGGGCGAGAACGGGCAAAAAAGAAGGCTCGATCAACAAGTACCGACACCGACAAAACTCGTTCTTCAACTCGATCATCAAAAGCGGATGAGGCTTTGGAAGCTATTTCAAAGCATAAGGAAGCAAGAGCATCGGGTATAGAACACGCGAAAAAGGAAGCAACACTCCAAACCGCGTTTCAAGGAGCTAGCATTTTAGCCATCAACCCCTCGGCAATCGATGACCAAGTCCGAAAACAAATGATTGAAGGGCTTCAAAAAGTGTTTCTCGACAAATATAGTTACTTGCTCCAACCAACGCCACCACCTCAAAACAACGACTCATCCGAAGACGACGATTAGTTTTTAAGTATTCAAGTACCGAATACTTTTTTTTCTCGTATTATGTTTTTTTTTTTAACCGAATGTATGTTTTTAAGTTTATTAATGTTTAAAATATTTTAGTTTTTATTTAATAATGTTTTAAATTTAAATTGTATAAAACAGGTGGGACATATTTGACACTGAATGAGCGTCAGAGTTATTTTGGTGTTAAAGGGTGACACTGCCACGTCACAGGCAGATTGCACTTTTTGACCAAAAAGTGAACAATCTGCATGTGACGTCACAGGCAGGGTTAAAATTGGTCTTACTTTCGGGCTTAATCAAATTCAGAATTCAAATCCATTAATTTTTGGCAGTACTCGAGAGAATGTTAACTGTTAAGTGACTCGTAAGAATTTTCACATGGAAGTTACTTAAATTGAATTTAATACAATATATTAACATATAAATATTACTCCGTAATAATTAATAAATACATTAAAGTATCAAAGAATACCAAAATGTCTATACCTCTGGTGAGGTCATCAAAGACCTAATCTCACTTATAGCCAATGAATTACTACCACTTTTCCAAAAACTGATCGTATCGACAATGATCCGACACAAATAGTTAAAAACGTAAATTAGCATCTTTAATATATTGGTCTAAAAACTCTAAATTTTATCTTGATTTTTAAATTTGATTGAAAGGTTTAAACTGAAATTTTGTTTAAGTATCAAAACAAATATTGGCTTTGCCATGAAAAGTACAACGAAGACATTGATATAGAACACACTCATAAGCAGTGGCAAATTCAGAATTTTTTTCGACGGGGACAAAAAATTTAATAAAAACATGTATACGATAATTCCATTAGAAATACATGTAAAAATGAATGACTACTCAACGTATTGAATCTGCAATATATGCTTAGTTAGAAAGAAACTCTTACCAACTAACCTAAAAACAAACTTCTTCTATGGTTCTTATACACTTTAAAGTTTTAACCAACTAAACTAGTAAGCAATGTTGCAAAAATAGGAAAACTCGGCCGATTTCTCAGGGAGAAATAGGTTTGACCTCCTTGCCGAGAACTCGTTTTGGAATCGGCCAAAAAATCGGTCAACGACCAAAAATCGGTAAAATCTCGGAAAAATCGGTCAAATCTTGAAAAAATGGGTCAAATCTCGGTAAAATCGTCAAATCTCGAAAAAATCGGTCAAATCTCGGTAAAATCGGTCAAATCTCAGGAAAAACTCGGTAAAATCTCAAAAGTCAACGAAAGCCAACTGCCGATAACTCCCCGAGTTGTCCGAGTTCTCGTTTTGGAGACCCTGCCGAGAACTCCCCGAGAACCGATTTCTGCAATCTTGCTAGTAAGCAATATGTTATATACTTCTTACACATCGTTAATAAGCATATATATAAATCAGCATAATTTTTACTAAAATATGATATAAAAAAAATTCGCGAATAATTTTTACTAAAATATAGTTAAAAATATTTCGCGAATAATTTTCGATGGTCGGGAAAAGATGACCCCAGTTTCCCCAAGATGGACCCGCCCCTGCTCATAAGTCGATACGAATAGAAACGAACTATTGATGCATATATTAGCTTTTTACCAGTCTTTCAATAACTATACTTTAAATAACTACTCATCACGAGGAAAAAGATTATTAGAGGTGCACCATAAGCGGTGTTCTCAACACTTCTTCATAACTTAATGGGAGGAAACTAATGTTACAATAGCTTCCTCACGGCTCTCAAAGAGCACGCCCTTACTTTTGTACTTTTGAAGCATATCGCAGAAATGATATAGTGAATTAAATGATCGTATGGATAAATATTAGTACTTTGCTTTAATTAATTAATATAGTAGGCCAATTTATTATAACAATGATATAACAGATTACACGGGTTCGGTCCTCATTCAGTTGCGAAAAGAATTGAAGAAGCATTACTTTTTGATTCAGTTTATAGTACTTCGTTTTGATGAATTAGAAATAGAGGAAAGTTTGATGTAAATTTGAATTATAGCCTTGCAAAGCCATTGTAACATTAGTTTTATCCCCTAGCCACTCGTTAGGGGTTGAGTTTATTAATAAAAGTTAATTTTATAAACAATGTTGATATGGCAGTTTAGTTATGGGAGGAAGTATATGTTGTAGATAACATTGGTCTTAGCATTGTACCGAATTTAAAAGTTGGAAACCATTGATTGGATATGGATTAACGCTGGAAAAACTAGTAACCAGCAACATGAAAATACTTAAATGAGAATCCAAATTGCCTAAAAATGGTTGTACAAATCTTAAAAAGGACAAAGTTGCTACCAAAATAAAAGAACCAAAAATTAAATCAACATATCATATGCTTGCCTAATATACCTTGATTGAAATGACCTTTGCTTGTCTTTCCTATCCCACCTTTTAAATGGAATACTAGTAGTGTCGCTGTTAATGCATATTAGGATTTTTCACTTTTTGAACGAGTGGTATGTATAATGTACAATTAATGCATACTATATTTAAATATAAGATTTTGAAAGCTTAATCAAATAATCATTGATCCAGCGGTATTGAAGTGTTCATGTAATTACAAGGCTATCAGTATGTTGACTTGATAATTAATGTGTAATATATTTAAATGTTAAATTTTGAAAGCTTAATCAAATAGTCATTGATCTAGCAGTATAGTATTAAGGTGTTCCTCTAATTATAAGGTTTATCAATATGTAAGGTCTAAGTCCAGAGGTAGATGTGGTAAAGTAGGGGTGTTCATAAAACTGTCAAACCGTGAAAACCGGCCGGACCGTATCAATTTAATCGGTTAGGTCCAGTTTTGAATGTTGATGGTCCGGCCGTCGGTTTGAAAATCGCCAAACCGCAAAACCTGGTTCGGTTTACAGTTTTATTAGGACGCTGGCCGGTTAAACGGACCGGACCGGACTAATATTGAGTATTTTTATCTATCAATAATGACCCATTATATAGCCAATTTGTACACTACAAGCTGTGTAGTTTATAAATATAACACGAAAATAGCATCAAATCACCAACATAATGTGTATCATTTACATATAATTTGTAAAACTAAACAGTATGCAATGTGTAGGAAGCTATTACCACAAAGATAGCATCAAATCAGCCGATGTGAAGATGTGCACTATGGAAATAGTTAGTCATCTTAAACAGACTACTTGTAAGTAGCAAAACAAACTATTTAATTTAACTTAAGTTAACATTTTAGCATAACTAATATCTAGTTATTATTTCAGACTTGTAGCCCAGCCTACATTAAAAGATTATTCTTAATATTCTTGACACAAACCAAGACAAATATACACAAAATTATATGAAAATAAAATAAAGAAAAAACCGTCAAACCGGTCAAACCGGACCGTTCCAAACCGGACCAAACCGGTCTAACAAGACAATTACTTGGTCTAATCTGGTTTGATCTGTGTTGAAACCGGATATGCCGGTTTGGTTTGAGATTTAATCAAAACCGGACCAAACCGGACCGCGAACACCCCTATGGTAAAGTCAATGTTTAAGTATGCGAATTGTGAAAAAATATGTAAAGTGTGTGAGTTGTATTTTGAAAAATAAGGTTAAATAGTAAGTATTTGGATAAAAAAATAAAAAATTTACATCAACTTTCGTTTTCCATCCTTTTTGGGCTAAAATTACAAATGGTTTTGATATGCTTAGTGGGCTTAAACTTGATGGCCCAAACATGGGACCTACAAATGAAAACGTGAAGCATCCAGGTGGAACAACCGAACAATCGAATGTAAATTTAAGAGTACTAGCAACGGGTCGCCGTTAGGCCGCCGTTGGGCCGCCGAAGCAACCACGCAGTTGCTAGCCCCCGTGATACCCTCCGCCGTTGATGGGCCGTCGGTGATTATGCCATGCTTTGACACATTGTAGCACGCTAGAGATTAATAAAAAAAATACTAAATTTAAAACTAGCCGTTGAACACTAGCCGTTTGTTTTTTTTTTTTTTTTTTTTTTTTTTTTTTTCCTATATATACTACAACTCTTACTCATAATTTTCATACTTAAAATTACAACTCAAACAATTAAAAAAAATTATACTTTTATAAATTTTCGACTATGAATTGAGATGGTGAAGATGAAATTTATGAAGAGGCGGTAGCTATTGCAAATGCATATAATCCACTTCAAGCACTTGAAGCTGTCGATTTTTTAGAAGAAAATGAAGCTGAAAAGGAAGGTGTCTCCATACCCAAAGCTCCTAGAAGACATTTCCAACGAGATCGAGAAGGAAAAGCTAAACAACTCTACAACGATTATTTTTTCCAACAAACCTACTTTCCCGCTTGATAAGTTCCGGAGACGCTATCGTATAAGCAAGTCTTTGTTTATTCCTATATGTCGAGGTATATTAATTTTAATCAACAACCTATTCCCGAATATATTAGTTTCATTCAACAAAAACAAGATACTACGGGTTTATATGATTTTAATGTTTTTCAAAAATATACGTCCGCTATAAGACAATTAGCGTACGGTGTTGCGCCTGATTTATTTGATGAATATTTACACATGTGTGAATCAATTGCTTATTTATGTTTGGAAAACTTTTGCAAAAGTGTTTTACACTTATATTCCGCCGAGTACATGAGAAGGCCAAATGCACACGATGTGCAACGTTTAATTTCAAAACATGAAGAAATACATGGTTTTCCATGTATGCTAGGGAGCATCGATTGTATGCAATGGGGTTGGAGAAATTGTCGAGTTGCTTGGAAATGGTAATATACACGAGGTGATCATGGTTACCCAACAATTATGTTAGAGGCTGTGACCTCGTGTGATACATGGATTTGACATTCCTTTTTTGATCCCGCAAGTTCAAACAACGACATAAACGTTTTAAATCAATCGAATTTATTTAAAGATTTATTAAAAGGTAAGTTACCTCCATGTAACTATACTGTTAATGAGTTGCAATTTACTAGAGGATATTATTTGGCAGATGAAATTTATCCGGAATGGTCAACTCTAGTTAAATCTTTTAATTTTTTTTTTTAAAAGGCAAGCTTGCATCAGTCCGGACCGAAGCCTAGTCATCATTTGCACACACACACACACGCGCTTTCGGGCAGGAAACCCGAACCACACTCTGAGGATCCGACCCTTTAACCATCCCGAGGGGCAGGCAGACCGGATCTTAGTCCCGGAGCGGGTCGGTAAAACCTTCCCTTTGGGCCACCTTCAAGGAATATATTTCAATTCCTAGAGCGGGTGACGAGGCTCGAACCCGAGACCTCTACCCCTGCGAGTACACAAGTGTAACCGCGGTACCATTGAAGCAATGCTTCGTTGGTTAAATCTTTTAAAATTACTATAGATTCGAAGGCAAAGAAATTTAAAAGATTCCAAGAGTCTATAAAAAAAGGTATTGAACGTCAAATGCAACAATCATTGGAGGAATTGTTTTCATTTTTGAGTAGTTTGGTGTGTTTTGGTTTTGAGTTGAGAAGTGAAGTGTTTGAAAGGATTTGAGTTAGTGGGTGTATTTATAGAAGGAAAACGAGCCGTTTTTTGAAAAAATAAAATATAAAAAAAAAACAATCGGATCCATAGCCGTTAGAATTTCAAATTTAAAGAATAAAGATGATAATATTAATAATAATATTAATAACAGAAATAATAAATTAATTATAAAATAAAAATTGAAGTAGGGTCAATGTAGTTGGTGTGATGGTTGTTACTGAATGTGATTGGTAATGTGAAAGGAAGAAGCTGTTGAGATGACGTTAATGTCGCACAATATGATTGTATGACGAATGTGATGGTAAGGAGTAGTTTAAGATTTGCCCGCTAATCGAACTCGTTCAATAAGTGGGCAACAGATCCGTTTAATGTGTGAACGAGGGGAGTAAAAAGGCAATTTTGTAAGAAAAGGGATAAATTGTTATTTGATATACATTTGTTTTACATCTTATCTACTCTAATACTATCGACTTTAAAAAGGTTATTTATATCACAAAAGGGTTCAAGAGGCAGGATCTTGGAGGCCTCATGTGGAATTACCTGAATAAAGCAAGCAATGTGTTCATACATGGCAAGAAAATGAAACCACAAATTTTATTTTCTGCCACTTATGCGGAATTGCCACAACAGAAATGTCTAGATTACATTGTACTAAATGTAAACTGACATCATGTACATTTTCATTGCTTTTAATCTTTTATAGCTTTCTCAATCTACAAAGTTATGTTGGGATTTAACCTGAGTTTTCTTTCAAAATTCTCAACCACTCAACCACTCAACAACCTCTTTGAGGTTATCTCTAATCTTTAATTACTAATTTATATAAAATTATGTTTGAATTTTATATGTTTAGTTGTGGAAAAATTACATTTATTTTGTAGAAAATTTATATTTATTAAACTAAGAAACATGTTAAAATTTGAGTTTAACCGAAAAAACTATTAAAAAAAAAATAAAAATAAAAATCCATATTCTCGAATACTATAATGGTTCTTTAGTTTTTTCAACCTCAACAATATTATGGGAAAACACACATTTTTACATAAGGAATTTTTTGATTACAAACAAATTTTATAAAAAGGATTTACAAATAAACGTGATTACGTGAAATCATTCGGATGATGAGAGAATTATAAGTATGAAATTGAAAGTAGCAAATAAAAGTGAAACCATCCTGTGTTGCTCTTTGAAATTTTGTTTGAATTTCAACCAATTTACTACTAAGGCATATATAAGGTTTAAAATAACAAGTTATTTGCTATGAATAAAAGGTTAAGAAAATAATATGAACAAGAATATGAAAAACTAAATGTGTTGAATTGATTTCAAATGGTTACAATCACATCCTTATATAGAGGATTAAAGCAAAACATAATCATAACATACCAACAACTAGACCCACTAGTAAAGCTAGATGACAACTAGCATACATGTAAACACACCAATATGACAACTAGTATACATGTGAACACACTAACAAATAGACCTAATAAAACAAGATAAAAGGTAACTTGATTATGCAAGTATGCCACAAAAGATAATGTCAAGTTGTCCACTAAACACCTTAACCATTAATTTGGTCAATAATGGTCTAAACTCATTTGGACAAGTTGAGCAACTTGATCAATAAATTTCAAAATCAAGTTGAGCAAGTTGAGCCACTTGAGTTTGAGTTGTGCAATAATATTTTAACACTCCCCCTTAATGCAAACTCCCGATCAAAAATCCTCAACGCCTCTCGAAATTTCATGAACTTGGCTTTCGTTAGAGCTTTAGTAAAGATGTCGGCTACTTGATCATTTGTCCTTACATTTGCTAGCTCGATTTTCCCGCTAAGAACCTTTTCACGAATGAAATGATACCACATTTCTATATGCTTAGTACGAGCATGAAAAACAGGATTCAAAGCAAGTTTGATTGCACTTTCGTTGTCACATTTCAGTTTGACAACATAATCTACTTCTTCAAGTATGTCACCAATCAATCTTCTTAGCCAAGTACACTCTTGAGCTGCCATAGTTGCAGCTATGTATTCCGCTTCCGTGCTCGACAAAGCAATAACATCTTGCTTCTTGCTACACAATGAAATAATCATGGAACTCATGTTAAAACAGTAACCCGAAGTTGAATGACGATCATTTGCGTCTCCCATCCAATCTGCATCTATGAAACCATTTAACAAAACATCATTACACTTCTTATACCACAAGCCGTGGCCCATTGATCCTTTCACATAACGAAGGATCCTTTTAGCTGCATCAAGATGAACATTAGTTGGACATTGCATAAATTGTGAAACAATGCCAACCGAATAAGCAATTTCTAGCCTTGTGATGGTTAGATAAATCAAATTTCCAACCATTTATCGGAACAACTTTACATCCTTGAGCTCTTTTACTTGATCCTTCTTCATTTTGAGGTTTGGTTCCATTGGAGTAGACATAGGCTTTGACTCCCCCATGTTGAAACGTTCCAAGAGACTTCTTGCATAACCTCTTTGAGAGATAAAGTACCCTTTTTCTAAATTATCAAATTCCAAGCCAAGAAAACATCCAATCTCCCCCAGATTCTTCATTTTGAAACGAACTGAAAGATCATTACTTAAACGAGAGATTTCTGACACGTTTCCTCCGGTGATAATCATGTCATCAACATATAGTAATACCAAGACATGAATACCCGATTCTTTCTTCACAAATAAACTAGAATCCGCATCAAAAATTTTAAAACCACAAAAGACAAGGTATTGTACGACTTTACCATACCAAGCTCTCGGAGCTTGTTTCAAGCCATAAAGAGCTTTCTTCAACCGGCACACATATTCTGGAAATTTATTTGAAGTGAACCCAATAGGTTGTTCCATGAACACCTCACGATCAAGCTCTCCATATTGAAAAGCATTCTTCACATCAAGTTGCCACAATTTCCACCCTTTGTAAGCTGCTAGTGAGATTATTGTTCTCACCGTCACCATTTTAGCCATGGGGCTAAAAGTTTCTTCATAATCAAGCTCACAACTTTAACAAAAGCCACGAGCCACCAAACGAGCCTTGAACCTATTAATGATTCCATCCGAGTTCTTCTTCAAACGGTACACCCATGTGCAAGTAACCGGTTTACATGCTCCCGGTTTCTTGACAAACTCCCAAGTTTCATTCTTTTCCAATGCATCCATCTCCTCTTGCATTGCTTTTCTCTAATCTGGAGAATCTTTAGCTTCTTCATAACATGTTGGTTCTTCGGTTAAGCCACCTGAAAAGAAACAAGTTGTGTTCGTGTTCACCTCATAGTCACTTAGATGTCTTGGTTGTCTCTTTTCTCTTGTTGACCTTCTAACTTGGGTTGGTACTTCTTCACTAGGTGCCACTTCTTGAGTTTGAGAAATACCATCATTCTCACTTTCTTCTTGAGTGTCGAAGCTAGGAAACATAAATTTATAATCTCTATTTTCTTCACCATTTTTGCTTGATTCAGAAAATTGAGAAGAGACTTCATCAAATACCACATCTCTTGAAGTGGTAAACTTCTTTGTTTCTAGATCCATACACCTCCAACCTTTCCTATGAGAATCATAACCAACAAAAATACATTTTCGAGCTTTTGGGTCAAGTTTGGTTCGGTTAGCTTTTGGAACATGAACATAACAAATAGAACCAAACACCCTAAAATAGCTTACATTAGGCTTTTCACCATAAGCTAGCTCAAAAGATGATTTTTGTGTACCTGACCAAGATGGTTACCGATTAGACACATGACAAGCACATTGAAGTGCTTCCGCCCAAAGCTCCTTAGGCAATCCTTTGTCATGCAACCAAGATAAGCATATTGAAACAAGGTAAGCAATCTTCCTTTCTGAAACACCATTTTGTTGAAGAGTATCCGGACAAGTTATTTGACGGGAAATACCATTTTTTTAAAATAGGTAAAGAAATCATTTGACATGAATTCTCCACCGTTATCACTCCTAAGAGCTTTTACCTTTCTCCCAAATTTGGATTCTACCGCTTCTTTGAACTCCATGAACTTTGATAAGGCTTCACTTTTCTCCTTTAGAAATTTCACCCAAGTGAACCGAGAATAGTCATCGATTAACACCATGACATAGCAATGACCGCTATAACTTGGTGTTCTTGTTGGCCCCATCAAATCCGTATGAATCAGGTCAAGCAAACCTTGTTTTTGATTTGTTGACTTCTTATATGGAAGTCGGTGTGACTTTCCATATTGACACCCTTGGCATATTACCTCCTCACGAACATTCTTTAATTGAAGAATACCATCTACTACTTATGTGAGAATATCTTCTGTAACATTTGATATCCCATATGGCCTAGTCTTGCATGCCAAATAGCTCCGTTGTCGGTTTGACTTGTTTTCTTCACATAAGCCTCACCTGCGGACAACACAAACAAAGAACCTTTCTTTTCTTCGGTAAAAAGAACATCACCCACAATCTCCTTAACATTTTCAAGGACTTTCACATCCGTTGGACCAAAAAGAACATGCTTTCTGGATTCGGTAATTTGAGGTACCGAAACTAGATTTTTGGTCAATTTAGGAATAAGATAAGCAACTTCCAAAGTAAACGTATCATTATTAACATCAATAATAACATTACCCTCCTTTTTAACTGGATGAGTTGAGTTTTCGACCGTGATTACAACTCGATTTTGCTTGTGATCTTTAACGTCATGAAGGAGAGTTCCATCACCGGTCACATGATGATAGCAACCTGAATCGACAATCCATTGATTCTTCTTGATAACCGTATCAATGGTAAAACATTGCTCCCATTTGACTTCATCATCATCATTGCTTGAACAAGCCACGTTTGCTTTTGTGACTTTAGAGCGACAATATCATTTGATGTGACCAACCTTTCCGCACTTGTAACATGTGGGAGGTTTCTTCTCATAGTTACTTTTGTAACTAGTTTGCTCTTCTTCTTTTTCTTTGCTAGAAGAACCTTTCTTGAAGTTCTTCCCATTTGAAAACAATACCGCATCATCTTCAAATTCTTTAGTCATTTGTTTGGCCAAAGCTTCTTGATTAGAGAGTAAATTCTCCAATTCTTCAACCGAAGGTTGAGTAGCCCACCCCTGAATAGAGGTTATGAACGTGACATACTCTTTCTTCAAACCGCGTATTAAATATCTTCGCAAACGAGATTCACTAATTTTCTCGTTGTCATCAATCTCTGATATTTCAGAACAGAGGTTTTTGGCTCGTAAGAAATATTCAGAAACCGTCATACCTTCTTGTCTTAAGATTGCTAAATCATTTTTCAAGAATTGCAACCTTGCGGTATTTTTATTAGAAAAAAGTTTCTCAAGAGTATCCCATACTTCTTTTGGCGAAGTAATATCACGAACGTATTCTATGAACTCTCTGCTAATTGAAGTTCTCAATGCAAAGAGAGCCTTTCCACATCGTATCTTCCATTTTCTTCGAGACTCTACATTCTCTAGAGTTTCTGAAAGGACCCGTTCATACCGATTATAAACGATTCATATCAATTGATTTCATTGTGAGGTATTTGACCTCTAAATGATACAATTTACAAACAATGCATTCGTTTTTAAAAGACAAACTTTCATCACGTCGAAAGTTGACGGCATGCATACCATTTCACAATACATCCAACTATAATAGACTTAATAATAATCTTGATGAACTCAACGACTCGAATGCAACTTCTTTTGAAATATGCCATGAATGACTCCAAGTAATATCTCTAAAATGAGAAAATGCACAGCGGAAGATTTCTTTCATACCTGAGAATAAACATGCTTTCAAGTGTCAACCAAAAGGTTGGTGAGTTCATAGGTTTATCGTAAACAATAAAATTCATCATTTTGATAGACAACAAGATTTAAATCCTGCATGGTACAAATGGGCCCGAATCCTATACCCACCTATAATGTACATGCGATATCTTTTAAATACAGTACACCTTTCTCGTGTACGAAATCATCTTTCACAAATCTTAGTAACCGTACACATATCTTGTGCACAAAAATAACATACACATAACATGTATATAAAATCATTCTCTCGATACATAACATTCACTTTACTTTCATTACTTGGCTTGGTAACCGACCTTAACATATAATGCGCATAATAATATCCCCAAAACAGAACATCTCGTCTGTATAATAACTTCGAAGTACTAAACACCACGCCCAATAGCCCTTCCGTCTAGTGAACATTCTGGGTGGGGGTGTTAAACCCGGTAGCTACCTTTAGGATTCGCGTGAATTATGGCCATACCCGATTCTAATTCTTAGGTTACCAAGCAATAATAATCAGGGGAAAAATATATTCATCAATTGGTGGCAATTATCATGTCCACATAATTCAATAATAATCCACAGAACTTCTGTCTGCATAATAATTCATTCGAGGAATGTTTTACTTGTGTCTATCTCGTCAAACATTTATAAAAGCATTTCATGTATTCGCAGTTCAAAATATATTTCAAAAGCATTTAATAAAGCAGTTGTAAAAACAGCGCATGTATTATCAGTCCTAAAAATGTAAAGAGTAAAAGGGAATCAAATGAACTCACAATACTGTATTTTGTAGTAAAAATACATATGACGATATTGAACAATGCAGGGTTGACCTCGGATTCACGAACCTATATCATTTATATATATATTAACACATATAATCATAATCGAATAGATATATATATTATATCTTAAATTATGTTATATATATATATATATATATATATATATATATATATATATATATATATATATATATATATATATATATATTTAATTTGTATATATACTTAAAATGATTAATATTTATATAGTTATATCAATATATGTATATGTATATGTATATATTAATAATACCTAATTTGTTAAAAAATGTTAATATGATAAGTACATACTTATATGTAATATTACTATAAGTATATTTTTATATCAATAATAGTAACAAAGGTTGTATTCGATTATAATGATAATAGTAGTAATAATAATAATACTGATAAAAACATTAATTATAGTAATAATAATAATAATAGTGATAAAATAATAATAATGTCTTTAAAAATAACACTAATAATAATAATGATATTAATAATAATCCTAATAATGATAATTTAATTAAAATGTTATTTTTTAATAATATTGATAATAATAATTTTAATAAAAATAATACTTTTAGTTAAAATGATACTTTTCTTAATAATGTTAA
The DNA here is from genome assembly GCF_046630445.1 of Rutidosis leptorrhynchoides. Classification (NCBI taxonomy): domain Eukaryota; kingdom Viridiplantae; phylum Streptophyta; class Magnoliopsida; order Asterales; family Asteraceae; genus Rutidosis; species Rutidosis leptorrhynchoides. The sequence continues at coordinate 404,450,822 of NC_092338.1, read as the reverse complement.
TAATGATAGTTTAAGAAATAATAATATTTATAATAATAATGATAATAATCATAATAATATTAGTTTTAATCATACTACAAATAATAATACTAATAATAATAATAATAATAATACAAATAATAATAATAATAAAAATGAAAATAGTGTACAACCTTTGAAGAACAAGTTTTCTAAAAAGGATGCCATAGACGGGGCTCGAACCCGCGACCTCCCGCCCACTTGCAAACACCCTTAACCATCAAGCCATGTCTTTTTCCATGATTTATAATTATACCTATATTTAGTTAACCCATTATCCATCTGTTTTTCCCTTCTCTTGCATCACGTCTTATCCTACTCGTGTGATTATCATTATCATCTGGCCCAACATGAGAACTAAACGGACCCTTGGCCCAATAAACGAAATCAATCCACGGCCCAACATCTTTACATGTTTTGTAAGTAATTAATGGCCCAAGATAAATTAATCAAGCCCATTGGCCTGTCTTGAATGGCTAGTGCTTGCTGGAAGAAAAAAAATAATGTCTGCATCAAATGGGAATCGAACACAGGACCTCTCGGTAATCATGAACACCCCTAAACCATTGTACCATTTCTATTTTTTCTGGAATTAAACCCATCTAATAACGATATAACCCGTACTGTTTCTTCTTCTTCTTTATTTAACGTATATCATCATAATTATCATCTAACGATTTCGATTATCATGATCATCTTCCTTCTTAGATTACCAGTATCTTTTCATATTACATCATCATAACAACATCATCACGATATCATAATTTGGTCATTATTATCATCTCAATTACCCATCATCATCGTCCTTATAATATATCATCATCACCTTAATATCCTATGGAATCATTACCTACATCAACTTCGTTACCCGCGCAGTCATCATCTTGCATCATCATCATCTCGCATTATTATCATAATCTCACCTAATTAACATCATCTTAATCTAATATCATCATCTATATTATATCATACTTATTAACCCATTATCATTACTTATTATACTATCATTATCAAACTTCACATCTATCATTACTTTTGCCATCGTGATTTTTCAAGAAAAAGAAAAGAAATATCACGTAAAATAAATGAATCATCTCTTAGTGATTTACGGCCCAAGTTGCTAAACAAATAAAGGATCTAATTTCCTTTAATACTTTATGATTTGATCAAAAAAATAAATAAACTGGACCCATGCATTTCCTTGCATACCCCATCGGTCCATAAGGAAAGTATCAAAATTATATACTCCGTATTAGTTTAGAATTTGGTAGTGTGTTTGGTCAAGTTGGTGGGGCAAGTAACATGTAAGTGGAGTATCTTTATTTCAAGCTTGTCGACCACCCAAAAAGAAAAAGAAAAGAAATGTGAAATATCATCATTATGGTTATCAAACATCATCATTTTCGCTTATTATGAAGGAGAAACATAAACCTTTACGCGTAGCAGCAACCATCTATAAGTGTTGGCGGCGGTTAGGTTTCTATCGCTACAGAAAGCAGATACAACAATGGTGGCGATTGTTGTTCGTCCAAAACAGAAATAGAATAAAGTACTGCAACAGTTTAAGTGGGAATAGAATGAACAAAACATTAAATTAGCAGCCTTTAAATGGTGGAAGTGATGGTGGTTTCAATTGGTTTATGGTTTTGGGTTTGATTGTAATTGATTAGCACATAGTTGTAGCAGTTTTTGGTTGTTAGTATGATGGCAGCAACAAACACATACGAGCAGCAAAAGTTGTATTTGACAGAAGTAAAAGGAAATAGAAATGTACGCATGATTGAAGCAACAAACAATAATTTATCATGTTGTTTTGTAGCGATGATTGCGAAAAGAGATAAGGGTCACGAGGAGAAACAAAACAAAATTGTATATAATAAAATGAATATAAAGGAGATAGTGGATTAGGATCTGTGTAAGAATGCAATAATAAGAGAATGCAACATTTACTTGTTTGAATTAAATATTATTCTGTAAAGAACTAGCCACCTTACATAAATTCTTGCGATTTTATAACTATATATTTTGGATAATTCAACACTTGCTAATTAATATAAGTCGTATCTTAATAATAATAACAATAATTAATAATAATTTTTAATAATCATATTAGAAATAATAGTTTTATTAATAGTGATAATAATAATAATAATAATAATAATAATAATAATAATAATAATAATAATAATAATAACTAATAATATTTAAATCACAACTACATTATAATTTTAATTATTCTTATAATAGTATTTATAACTATATCCATAATAATATTAATAATACTAATATTGATATTAATATGAATGAAGGTAGTAATAATAATATTAGTGTTAATAATTATATTTTAACTTGTAATCATATAAATACATATTATAAACTTCTACATATATTACTTATAAATTATTCATATTATAATACTCATATATTACATATATTAATTTACCATTGTTAATATGTAATTACTCATTATTAACTTTGTTAACATTGATAAATTATGTATATTCAATCTACTTTCTATATTTAAATAAACAGTTTAAATAACAACTTTAAGTTTATGTCATAATTACCTAATAGTTCTTTAATATATTTAATTCATAATATATAATTATTTACACGTATAATTATTTATGTATACATTTCTATTTATGATTATAGGTTCGTGAATCATCGGAAATAGACACCGGGTAATTTAATATATGATAATAGTTCAAAATTTTTGAGACTCAACTTTACAGGCTTTGCTTATCGTGTCAGAAACTTATAAAGATCAAGTTTTAATTTGAGCAAAAATTTTCGGGTTATTACAGTACCTACCCGTTAAAGAAATTTCGTCCCGAAATTTGAATGAGGTGGTCATGGCTAACAATAAAAATGTTTTCATGATGAATATGAGTTGATAAATAGAGTTTTATCATTAATGATTAATATAGATAAAACGATTCGATTATTAAAGCATACGAGTGAAGCTATCACAAAAGAGTGAAAAGTTTTGTCTTAACTTTTGACGTAGTCATGATTGAATTCCAGAATTCAAGGGATTTCAAAGAAAATCTCTGTTATCTATATAAGATTTGATTCGTCAGTGATTAAGGAAAATTAAGATCTCTTTAATTAAATACGATGATCTTCCTCGATTGCTCGGTCCGATATTTCCACTATAAATGAAGTTCTTCCGTTCCATTATTTCCCACCACTCCCCTATTCTATATTTTAATTCATACTTTAAAATCATCAGTCAATATGCTTCATCCAGTTCTGATCATTGACCTCATTCTGACTATCGCAACAATCATCCTTCTATTCCAACTCCCACCGGAGGAATCTGTTTACTTCTACTTCGCTCTTGGGGTTATTGTGCTTATCATACTCCCGTGTCTTTATATTGCTTTTCGTATTAATGTACACGGTTTGTGATTTCGGTGTTGTTGTCGAGTTTTATATCTTCCCTTATGTTTCGGAGCTCTTTGCCTTTTTATTTTATTCTCGGCCTCTAGTAAAGCGAGTAACGGTCCAGAATTCGTAAGTATGGAGTTTCGAATGAACTTAATGTTCTAAACAAGAAAGAATGTAATAGCACGATTTGATTTGTCAAATTACCAGAATCACTGAGAATAGAACTATCAAAAATATATTTTCTTGATATGTTTAGAAGTTAAGCAGAATGAAAGAGTTATGTAACATGACACATGATGAGGATATGATCTGTGAACCATTATCACGTTCCATTAGAAATTCAGCATGACTTACTGTAATATAATCACGTTGGCCAAGTGTCATTATATTATACTAACTCATGCTCAAATTCTTAACACTTCTCCAGAATTCATTCATAATTTACACTTAAGTTTTATAGAAGTTTCCAACATAATGTAATACAGATAGAATGAAGAGGTAGATAATTTCGAACAAGAATATTTATGAAAATATTCTCAGAAATATCGAAGATATTTATGATGATATTTTGGAATTTCTAAGTTCGTAGGTTGATGAAGAAAGATTTTCCGCAAGATTCTAACATGACTTCACAGCAAGGTATTCGTTGAAGGTTTCATCGGATCCGAAATTACTTGGATTCTTTGTATATATGGTATGGTCCTTGTATTTTACCTTGGTTTTCTTCAAGGTTAGCTCAATCTGTTTTTCAGTACCAAATTTTCTATCGCGTTCCTAACACTCCATTCTTTATCATCAAACTCTTAGCCATTTAGACCATCTATAATTTTGTTGTTTCCTCTGCATTTAATGCTACCATATCTGAATTATCGTTTATCAATCCAAGGTGGTTTCAAGAGAATTGTGTTTTTAGATGATTAAACTCTGATGGTAATCATCAAGATATGAATGATTGTTTAGGATGAAATTAAATGGCAAACTTATATATCAAAGTTATAATATGGCTAATCCGAATGAAAGTCGAAGTTGATTTGCTGAAGCTGTGACAAAATTGGCTAATTTTGGAAAGGTATTGTAAAGTTATTTTCGGTAATAACGCGCCAATAGATCTGGCACAGTTTTGAATTCAAAGTATGGCTTTGAAAGATGTAGAAATCTAAAAGTGATGTCTTTCGTTAAATCTTGACTTGGATTTTGATCGGTCAAAATCCGAATATGAAATTAAATTTGAATAAAAATGGTTATTATTTGGTGAACAAATACGTATATGTGTGGATTTGAACAGTATTGTTAATAACTGCTGAATCTAAATTGAAGAATGTACTGTGTAACTTATTAATGTGAAATCTAAATATTCCTCGGGTATTACCTACCCGTTAAAATATTTTTACCATTAACAGTTTGTAAAATAGAATTTTTAATTACAATCTTTATGAAAATATACTTACATATATATTTTCTTCAGATATAATCGTGGATTTAATGAGTTAATATGATATTAAACTCATCTGATTTACGGTTAGAACTAGAGTACATAATCTCTAAAACCTTAGAGATTATATAATCGTCATGAAGAACGAAGATAATAATGTAGAACGATACGTAGAACGAAGATAATGCTCGAGGTATAGATTGTGATGCTGAGGCGTGTGATATTGAGACTTGTGTTGTTGGTGGTACTGTTGGTGTCGGTGATTGATAACGCCATTTTCACACATATATTTTGGGCGTTATCTTGTTCCATTTGCTAGTATTTTGAAGACTTTGGTGGAGTTATCGAGTTATTTGAGTTTAAAATGAAGAAAGTGTCAAGATATGGTTCGTTGGCTCATTATTGTTGATTTTATTGAAGATATAGCCAAAACGAAGTTAGAGTTGAAGATAAACGTGCCCCGGGTGAAAAAGTCAGTTTCCATCGCTTCAGGATGAGGTTTATCGCGTTTTGGTCATCGTGATACGTGATGAAGTGCATCAGAACGCGACATGGAAAAGGGGTTGTTCTGACCATTCTGTCGCGTATTAAGCAGCTTTGTCGTGTCCTGTTTATCGCGTATCGCGATGAGGTTGTCGCGGATCGCGATGGTATGTCGCGGATCGTGACCAGAGTCGGTTTCAGTTGTTTTCCCTGCTTCTATAAATAGACGAATTTTACCCCAATTTAGGGTATGCAGTTTTTATTCTGAACTTTAGCCTACAGCAACTTTAGTTACGAATTTCTTTGTCTTTCTTCATTATTTTACAAGGGTTTAAGCTACAATATCATTCTTGGTTAGTTTAATTACTTTTATTAATTTGTTCTTCATTCAATTCAATGATTATGTTTAATTGTTCTTCTTATTTATTTGTTCTTTGCTTTAACATGAGTAGCTAAATATTTAGTATTCGCTTAGATGCATGAACCTAGGTGATGGATTGCGATCTTTTGGTTAATAACAATTAATTAAAATTACACAAGTTTATGTCTAGCTAAGATCCACCGTTATTAAAGCTTATTGAGTGTTAGATCACGGAAGTTATTGATTAATTAACGACAGTTAAATTGATTAATAGCTTTTACTAGATTATTGAACGTGAATAATTTAGGAATACGTGAGATTTTATGAGGGACACCGATAATAAAATTAATCGTATAGTGGTTGAGCTTGAAATTAGTTGCAATAATTGTGAGGCTGTAAGGGACACCAAACTAACCTAAGTTAGATTATAATCTTGAGTAATACCATTGTGATTTGGTTAGTAACTCTAGGTTAACGATAGTTATACTTAGGTTGCTAGTCTTAAACTGTAGGAATCGACAGATAAATACAGTGTCACATCATTGTAATTGTTTAATTAACGGGTTTAAACGAGCAATCCTAGCCTAGGGAATTGTAGCTAAGTGGATACCTTTGTTTCTTATTGAGTTAAGTTTAATTTACTTTCGCGTTTAATCAGTTTTACAACAAAACCCCCTTTTAAATCTTAGAATGATTAATAGTTCAAGTTTTCGTTTTCAATTACCTGCTCTCTGTGGAACGAATTGGTCAAATACTTGTTTAATTGCTACACGAACTGGTTATAGTTGCCTGTATTGTGTGATAATCGATAGGTATTTAGCTAATAATTTAGAGTACTAAATTACACATCAACTTTTTGGCGCCGCTGCAGGGGAGCGGTGTAATTATTGGAAATTTGGTTAAGCTTTTGATTATTCGATCCTTTTGTGAGAAGCAATTCTTGCAAAAGTTATTTTTTCTGTTTTATTATTTTTGTTTAGATTTACGCGCGGTTTTGTTGTGGTGTGATCACAGGTTAGGTACAAATAACTCTGGAACCGTCTAGAGTTTACTACACACTTAGCAAGGCTAAAGAAGAACAGGAAATCGCCGAGGATTTCGCTGAGTTACCTTTTTATATTTCGGATTTTGAGTATATTAAGGAAGAAGTTAACATGGCTGAAGGAGCAGCAGGACAGACTATGGAAGCATTGATGAAAGCCACAAGGGCTGGTAATGGACATGCTATCAGGCAACCACCAGTCACCACAGATTTTGAGGTCAAAGGACAGATTCTTAATATGATAACTCACCAATGCCAATTCAGAGGTACACTGAAGGAGGATGCATTCGAGCATCTTCGTTCCTTCAAAAGCATTTGCAACTTGTTCAAGATTGCAAATATCGCGGAGACAGTTATCAATTTGAGGGTTTTTCCTTGGTCTTTGAAAGATGACGTCAAGGATTGGTTAGACTCATTGCCTGAAGGTGAAATTGATAGTTGGGCTACAATGGAAGATAAGTTTTTGCAACATTTCTTTCCAGCTGCAAAGGCCGCTCAACTGCAGAGCGAAATTAATCACTTTGTTCAGAAGCCACATGAGACACTTTATGATGCTTGGACACGATTCGGAAAAATGTTACGTAATTGTCCTCAACACGGGTTGAACAACTTCAATAAGGTCCAAATTTTCTACAAAGGGGTTAATGTGCCGACGAGGAAAGAACTTGATATCGCTGCAGGTGGTTCTTTGATGAAAAAGACTCCGGATGACGCTTATGAAATCATCTCAGATACTGCCACGCATTCGTATGATTGGTGAAATGCCCCGTTCTTATTGATTAAAAACGTTCCATATTAATTGATTTCGTTGCGAGGTTTTGACCTCTATATGAGACGTTTTTCAAAGACTGCATTCATTTTAAAACAAACCATAAGCTTTATTTCATCAATAAAGGTTTAAAAAGCTTTATGTAGATTATCAAATAATGATAATCTAAAATATCCTGTTTACACACGACCATTACATAATGGTTTACAATACAAATATGTTACAATAAAATAAGTTTCTTGAATGCAGTTTTTACACAATATCATACAAGCATGGACTCCAAATCTCGTCCTTATTTAAGTATGCGACAGCGGAAGCTCTTAATAATCACCTGAGAATAAACATGCTTAAAACGTCAACAAAAATGTTGGTGAGTTATAGGTTTAACCTATATATATCAAATCATAATAATAGACCACAAGATTTCATATTTCAATACACATCCCATACATAGAGATAAAAATCATTCATATGGTGAACACCTGGTAACCGACATTAACAAGATGCATATATACGAATATCCCCATCATTCCGGGACACCCTTCGGATATGATATAAATTTTGAAGTACTAAAGCATCCGGTACTTTGGATGGGGTTTGTTAAGCCCAATAGATCTATCTTTAGGATTCGCGTCAATTAGGGTGTCTGTTCCCTAATTCTTAGATTACCAGACTTAATAAAAAGGGGCATATTCGATTTCGATAATTCAACCATAGAATGTAGTTTCACGTACTTGTGTGTATTTTGTAAATCATTTATAAAACCTGCATGTATTCTCATCCCAAAAATATTAGATTTTAAAAGTGGGACTATAACTCACATTCACAGATTTTTACTTCGTCGGGAAGTAAGACTTGGCCACTGGTTGATTCACGAACCTATAACAATATATACATATATATCAAAGTATGTTCAAAATATATTTACAACACTTTTAATATATTTTGATGTTTTAAGTTTATTAAGTCAGCTGTCCTCGTTAGTAACCTACAACTAGTTGTCCACAGTTAGATGTACAGAAATAAATCGATAAATATTATCTTGAATCAATCCACGACCCAGTGTATACGTATCTCAGTATTGATCACAACTCAAACTATATATATTTTGGAATCAACCTCAACCCTGTATAGCTAACTCCAACATTCACATATAGAGTGTCTATGGTTGTTCCGAAATATATATAGATGTGTCGACATGATAGGTCGAAACATTGTATACGTGTCTATGGTATCTCAAGATTACATAATATACAATACAAGTTGATTAAGTTATGGTTGGAATAGATTTATTACCAATTTTCACGTAGCTAAAATGAGAAAAAATTATCCAATCTTGTTTTACCCATAACTTCTTCATTTTAAATCCGTTTTGAGTGAATAAAATTGCTATGGTTTCATATTGAACTCTATTTTATGAATCTAAACAGAAAAAGTATAGGTTTATAGTTGGAAAAATAAGTTACAAGTCGTTTTTGTAAAGGTAGTCATTTCAGTCGAAAGAACGATGTCTAGATGACCATTTTAGAAAACATACTTTGAGTTTAACCATAATTTTTGGATATAGTTTCATGTTCATAATAAAAATCATTTTCTCAGAATAACAACTTTTAAATCAAAGTTTATCATAGTTTTTAATTAACTAACCCAAAACAGCCCGCGGTGTTACTACGACGGCGTAAATCCGGTTTTACGGTGTTTTTCGTGTTTCCAGGTTTTAAATCATTAAGTTAGCATATCATACAGATATAGAACATGTGTTTAGTTGATTTTAAAAGTCAAGTTAGAAGGATTAACTTTTGTTTGCGAACAAGTTTAGAATTAACTAAACTATGTTCTAGTGATTACAAGTTTAAACCTTGGAAAATAAGATAGCTTTATATGTATGAATCGAATGATGTTATGAACATCATTACTACCTTAAGTTCCTTGGATAAACCTACTGGAAAAGTGAAAAATAGATCTAGCTTTAACGGATCCTTGGATGGCTCGAAGTTCTTGAAGCAGAATCATGACACGAAAACAAGTTCAAGTAAGATCATCACTTGAAATAAGATTGTTATAGTTATAGAAATTGAACCAAAGTTTGAATATGATTATTACCTTGTATTAGAATGATAACCTACTGTAAGAAACAAAGATTTCTTGATGTTGGATGATCACCTTACAAGATTGGAAGTGAGCTAGCAAACTTGAAAGTATTCTTGATTTTATGTAACTAGAACTTGTAGAATATATGAAGAACACTTAGAACTTGAAGATAGAACTTGAGAGAGATCAATTAGATGAAGAAAATTGAAGAATGAAAGTGTTTGTAGGTGTTTTTGGTCGTTGGTGTATGGATTACATATAAAGGATATGTAATTTTGTTTTCATGTAAATAAGTCATGAATGATTACTCATATTTTTGTAATTTTATGAGATATTTCATGCTAGTTGCCAAATGATGGTTCCCACATGTGTTAGGTGACTCACATGGGCTGCTAAGAGCTGATCATTGGAGTGTATATACCAATAGTACATACATCTAAAAGCTGTGTATTGTACGAGTACGAATACGGGTGCATACGAGTAGAATTGTTGATGAAACTGAACGAGGATGTAATTGTAAGCATTTTTGTTAAGTAGAAGTATTTTGATAAGTGTATTGAAGTCTTTCAAAAGTGTATAAATACATATTAAAACACTACATGTATATACATTTTAACTGAGTCGTTAAGTCATCGTTAGTCGTTACATGTAAGTGTTGTTTTGAAACCTTTAGGTTAACGATCTTGTTAATTGTTGTTAACCCAATGTTTATAATATCAAATGAGATTTTAAATTATTATATTATCATGATATTATCATGTATGAATATCTCTTAATATGATATATATACATTAAATGTCTTTACAACGATAATCGTTACATATATGTCTCGTTTAAAAATGATTAAGTTAGTAGTCTTGGTTTTACATATGTAGTTCATTGTTAATATACTTAATGATATGTTTACTTATCATAGTATCTTGTTAACTATATATATATATATATATATATATATATATATATATATATATATATATATATATATATATATATATATATATATATATATATATATATATATATATATATATCCATATATATGTCATCATATAGTTTTTACAAGTTTTAACGTTCGTGAATCACCGGTCAACTTGGGTGGTCAATTGTCTATATGAAACATATTTCAATTAATCAAGTCTTAACAAGTTTGATTGCTTAACATGTTGGAAATATTTAATCATGTAAATATCAATCTCAATTAATATATATAACCATGGAAAAGTTCGGGTCACTACAGTACCTACCCGTTAAATAAATTTCGTCCCGAAATTTTAAGCTGTTGAAGGTGTTGACGAATCTTCTGGAAATAGATGCGGGTATTTCTTCTTCATCTGATCTTCATGCTCCCAGGTGAACTCGGGTCCTCTACGAGCATTCCATCAAACCTTAACAATTGGTATCTTGTTTTGCTTAAGTCTTTTAACCTCACGATCCATTATTTCGACGGGTTCTTCGATGAATTGAAGTTTTTCGTTGATTTGGATTTCATCTAACGGAATAGTGAGATCTTCTTTAGCAAAACATTTCTTCAAATTCGAGACGTGGATAGTGTTATGTACAGCCGCGAGTTGTTGAGGTAACTCAAGTCGGTAAGCTACTGGTCCGACACGATCAATAATCTTGAATGGTCCAATATACCTTGGATTTAATTTCCCTCGTTTACCAAATCGAACAACGCCTTTCCAAGGTTCAACTTTAAGCATGACCATCTCTCCAATTTCAAATTCTATATCTTTTCTTTTAATGTCAGCGTAGCTCTTTTGTCGACTTTGGGCGGTTTTCAACCGTTGTTGAATTTGGATGATCTTCTCGGTAGTTTCTTGTATAATCTCCGGACCCGTAATCTGTCTATCCCCCACTTCACTCCAACAAATCGGAGACCTGCACTTTCTACCATAAAGTGCTTCAAACGGCGCCATCTCAATGCTTGAATGGTAGCTGTTGTTGTAGGAAAATTCTGCTAACGGTAGATGTCGATCCCAACTGTTTCTGAAATCAATAACACATGCTCGTACCATGTCTTCAAGTGTTTGTATCGTCCTTTCGCTCTGCCCATCAGTTTGTGGATGATAGGCAGTACTCATGTCTAGACGAGTTCCTAATGCTTGCTGTAATGTCTGCCAGAATCTTGAAATAAATCTGCCATCCCTATCAGAGATAATAGAGATTGGTATTCCATGTCTGGAGATGACTTCCTTCAAATACAGTCGTGCTAACTTCTCCATCTTGTCATCTTCTCTTATTGGCAGGAAGTGTGCTGATTTGGTGAGACGATCAACTATTACCCAAATAGTATCAAAACCACTTGCAGTCCTTGACAATTTAGTGATGAAATCCATGGTAATGTTTTCCCATTTCCATTCCGGGATTTCGGGTTGTTGAAGTAGACCTGATGGTTTCTGATGCTCAGCTTTGACCTTAGAACACGTCAAACATTCTCCTACGTATTTAGCAACATCGGCTTTCATATCCGGCCACCAAAAATGTTTCTTGAGATCCTTGTACATCTTCCCCGTTCCAGGATGTATTGAGTATCTGGTTTTATGAGCTTCTCTAAGTACCATTTCTCTCATATCTCCAAATTTTGGTACCCAAATCCTTTCAGCCCTATACCGGGTTCCGTCTTCCCGAATATTAAGATGCTTCTCCGATCCTTTGGGTATTTCATCCTTTAAATTTCCCTTTTTTAAAACTCCTTGTTGCGCCTCCTTTATTTGAGTAGTAAGGTTATTATGAATCATTATATTCATAGATTTTACTCGAATGGGTTCTCTGTCCTTCCTGCTCAAGGCATCGGCTACCACATTTGCCTTCCCCGGGTGGTAACGAATCTCAAAGTCGTAATCATTCAATAATTCAATCCACCTACGCTGCCTCATATTCAGTTGTTTCTGATTAAATATGTGTTGAAGACTTTTGTGGTCGGTATATATAATACTTTTGACCCCATATAAGTAGTGCCTCCAAGTCTTTAATGCAAAAACAACCGCGCCTAATTCCAAATCATGCGTCGTATAATTTTGTTCATGAATCTTCAATTGTCTAGACGCATAAGCAATCACCTTCGTTCGTTGCATTAATACACAACCGAGACCTTGCTTTGATGCGTCACAATAAATCACAAAATCATCATTCTCTTCAGGCAATGACAATATAGGTGTCGTAGTTAGCTTTTTCTTCAATAACTGAAACGCTTTCTCTTGTTCATCATTCCATTCAAATTTCTTCCCTTTATGCGTTAATGCAGTCAAGGGTTTTGCTATTCTGGAAAAGTCTTGGATGAACCTTCTGTAGTAACCATCTAGTCCTAAAAACTGGCGTATGTGTTTCGGAGTTTTCGGGGTTTCCCACTTTTCAACAGTTTCTATCTTTGCCGAATCCACCTTAATACCTTCTTTGTTCACTATGTGACCGAGGAATTGAACTTCTTCCAACCAAAATGCACACTTTGAAAACTTAGCGTACAATTCTTCCTTCCTCAATACTTCTAACACCTTTCTCAAATGTTCACCGTGTTCTTGGTCATTCTTTGAGTAAATAAGTATGTCACCAATGAAAACAATGACAAACTTGTCAAGGTATGGTCCACACACTCAGTTCATAAGGTCCATGAACATAGCTGGTGCATTAGTTAAACCAAACAGCATGACCATAAACTCGTAATGACCGTAACGTGTTCTGAAAGCAGTCTTTGGAATATCATCTTCTTTCACCCACATTTGATGATACCCGAAACGTAAGTCAATCTTTGAATAAACAGACGAGCCTTGTAGTTGATCAAATAAGTCGTCGATTCTCGGTAGTGGGTAGCGGTTCTTGATGGTAAGTTTGTTCAACTCTCGGTGGTCGATACACAACCTGAATGTACCATCTTTCTTCTTGACAAACAAAACAGGAGCTCCCCACGGTGATGTGCTTGGTCGAATGAAACCACGCTCTAAAAGTTCTTGTAATTGACTTTGCAGTTCTTTCATCTCGTTGGGTGCGAGTCTGTAAGGAGCACGAGCTATTGGTGCAGCTCCTGGTACAAGATCTATTTGAAATTCAACGGATCGATGTGGGGGTAATCCCGGTAATTCTTTCGGAAATACATCGGGAAATTCTTTTGCAATGGGAACATCATTGATGCTCTTTTCTTCAGTTTGTACTTTCTCGACGTGTGCTAGAACAGCATAGCAACCTTTTCTTATTAGTTTTTGTGCCTTCAAATTACTAATAAGATGTAGCTTCGTGTTGCCCTTTTCTCCGTACACCATTAAGGGTTTTCCTTTTTCTCGTATAATGCGAATTGCATTTTTGTAACAAACGATCTCTGCTTTCACTTCTTTCAACCAGTCCATACCGATTATCACATCAAAACTCCCTAACTCTACTGGTATCAAATCAATCTTAAATGTTTCGCTAACCAGTTTAATTTCTTGATTCCGACATATATTATCTGCTGAAATTAATTTACCATTTGCTAATTCAAGTAAAAATTTACTATCCAAAGGCGTCAATGGACAACTTAATTTAGCACAAAAATCTCTACTCATATAGCTTCTATCCGCACCCGAATCAAATAAAACGTAAGCAGATTTATTGTCAATAAGAAACGTACCCGTAACAAGCTCCGGGTCTTCCTGTGCCTCTGCCGCATTAATATTGAAAACTCTTCCGCGGCCTTGTCCATTCGTGTTCTCCTGGTTTGGGCAATTTCTAATAATGTGGCCCGGTTTTCCACATTTATAACAAACTACATTGGCATAACTTGCTCCGACACTACTTGCTCCGCCATTACTCGTTCCGACACCATTTGTTCCTTTCGTTCTATTAACCCCTGGTCCGTAGACCTCACACTTCGCCGCGCTATGACCATTTCTTTTACACTTGTTGCAAAATTTGGTGCAGAACCCCGAGTGATACTTTTCACACCTTTGGCATAGCTGCTTCTGATTGTTGTTGTTTTTGCGGTTATTATTGTTGTTGGGATGATTGTTGTAGTTGCTGTTGTTGTTGTTGTTGTTGTTGTTGTTGGGCCGTTTGTTGTAGTTGCGATTGATGTTGCGATTGTTGGGATAATTGTTGCGATTATTGTTGTAATTGCTGTTGTTGTTGTATTGGTGATTCTTATCACCGTTTTCCTCCTACTTTCTTTTGACTTGCTTCACATTGGCCTCTTCAGCAGTCTGTTCTTTAATTCTTTCTTCAATCTGGTTCACTAGTTTGTGAGCCATTCTATATGCCTGTTGTATGGAGGCGGGCTCGTGTGAACTTATATCTTCTTGGATTCTTTCCGGTAATCCTTTCATAAACGTGTCGATCTTCTCTTCCTCATCTTCGAATGCTCCCGGACACAATAGGCACAATTCTGTGAATCGTCTTTCGTACGTGGTAATATCAAATCCTTGGGTTCGTAACCCTCTAAGTTCTGTCTTGAGCTTATTGACCTCGGTTCTGGGACGGTACTTCTCGTTCATCAAGTGCTTGAATGCTGACCACGGTAGTGCGTACGCATCATCTTGTCCCACTTGCTCTAGATAGGTATTCCACCATGTTAACGCAGAACCTGTGAAGGTATGCGTAGCGTACTTCACTTTGTCCTCTTCAGTACACTTACTTATGGCAAACACCGATTCGACCTTCTCGGTCCACCGTTTCAATCCGATCGGTCCTTCGGTTCCATCAAATTCCAAAGGTTTGCAGGCAGTGAATTCTTTGTAGGTGCATCCTACACGATTTCCTGTACTGCTAGATCCAAGGTTATTGTTGGTATGTAGCGCAGCCTGTACTGCGGCTATGTTTGAAGCTAGAAAAGTACGGAATTCCTCTTCATTCATATTCACGGTGTGTCGAGTAGTCGGTGCCATTTCCCGTTAAGTTCATACTTAGTAGCTAATATACAATTCAACTACTACAATTCTATATGAAAAACTGATTATAATAATATTTCGCGTTCAAACTTTTACACAATATTTTACAAACTTACAATACCGCTTATTTTACATATAGCATGAAATATAGCACACAATAAATTTGATACAAGATGGTTGTGAAGATAATTCTAGCTAGTACACAAGTCGTTCAGCAAAGGCAATAAAGACACATAATTCATACTTCCAGAAACAAGTCATGCATTCTGGTTTTACTAGGATTACTTCCCATCCTTGGTCTTGTGGAACATAACCGTTATGGCCGTTGATAAGACAGCGTGTTGTAACGTCGTCAAAGGGACGAGGGTTACGTAATGTCCAACAGTCCTGTAACAATCTAAAAACCTCATTTCTTACCCCAATTACCGACTCCGTCACTTGTGGGAACGTTTTGTTTAATAGTTGTAGCCCGATGTTCTTGTTCTCACTTTGGTGAGAAGCGAACATTACTAATCCGTAAGCATAACATGCTTCTTTATGTTGCATGTTAGCCGCTTTTTCTAAATCACGAAGTCCAATATTCGGATATATTGAGTCAAAATAATTTCTTAACCCATTGCGTAAAATAGCATTTGGGTTCCCCGCAATATATGCGTCAAAGTAAACACATCGTAACTTATGGATTTCCCAATGTGATATCCCCCATCTTTCGAACGAAAGCCTTTTATAAACCAAGGCATTCTTGGAACGTTCTTCGAATGTCTTACAAACTGATCTCGCCTTAAATAGTTGTGCCGAAGAATTCTGACCGACTCTAGACAAGATTTCATCAATCATGTCTCCGGGTAGGTCTCTTAAAATATTGGGTTGTCTATCCATTTTGTGTTTTTATACTGTAAAATAGACAAAAGTTAGATTCATAAAAAAAATACTTATTAATACAAGCAATTTTTACATATATCATAAAGCATAAGCACACTATATTACATATATTACACCACACGAATACAACTATCTTATTCCGACTCGCTTGTTTCTTCTTCTTTGGTTTTGGTTCGTTTTGCCAAGTTTCTAGGGATATATGATGTTCCCCTAATACGAGCCGTCGTTTTCCACATTGGTTTAGAAAAACCTGGTGGTTTAGAGGTTCCCGGGTCATTGTTACAACTTAAGGACTTCGGGGGTTGACGATACATATAAAGTTCATCTTGGTTGGAATTAGATTTCTCTATTTTTATGCCCTTTCCCTTATTATTTTCTTTTGCCTTTTTAAATTCAGTTGGGGTAATTTCAATAACATTTGACTCTTCATTATTATTAGGTGAGTCAATGGGACTTGTTCTAGAGGTAGACATCTATCACATAATATCAAACGCGTTAAGAGATTAATATATCACATAATATTCACATGTTAAAAATATATAGTTTCCAACAAAATTTGTTAAGCAATCATTTTTCAAGTAAACACGGTCGAAGTCCAGACTCACTAATGCATCCTAACAAACTCGATAAGACACACTAATGCAAAATTCTGGTTCTCTAAGACCAACGCTCTAATACCAACTGAAATGTCCCGTTTTTATTGATTAAAAACGTTCCATATTAATTGATTTCGTTGCGAGGTTTTGACCTCTATATGAGACGTTTTTCAAAGACTGCATTCATTTTAAAACAAACCATAACCTTTATTTCATCAATAAAGGTTTAAAAAGCTTTATGTAGATTATCAAATAATGATAATCTAAAATATCCTGTTTACACACGACCATTACATAATGGTTTACAATACAAATATGTTACAACAAAATAAGTTTCTTGAATGCAGTTTTTACACAATATCATACAAGCATGGACTCCAAATCTCGTCCTTATTTAAGTATGCGACAGCGGAAGCTCTTAATAATCACCTGAGAATAAACATGCTTAAAACGTCAACAAAAATGTTGGTGAGTTATAGGTTTAACCTATATATATCAAATCATAATAATAGACCACAAGATTTCATATTTCAATACACATCCCATACATAGAGATAAAAATCATTCATATGGTGAACACCTGGTAACCGACATTAACAAGATGCATATATACGAATATCCCCATCATTCCGGGACACCCTTCGGATATGATATAAATTTCGAAGTACTAAAGCATCCGGTACTTTGGATGGGGTTTGTTAAGCCCAATAGATCTATCTTTAGGATTCGCGTCAATTAGGGTGTCTGTTCCCTAATTCTTAGATTACCAGACTTAATAAAAAGGGGCATATTCGATTTCGATAATTCAACCATAGAATGTAGTTTCACGTACTTGTGTCTATTTTGTAAATCATTTATAAAACCTGCATGTATTCTCATCCCAAAAATATTAGATTTTAAAAGTGGGACTATAACTCACTTTCACAGATTTTTACTTCGTCGGGAAGTAAGACTTGGCCACTGGTTGATTCACGAACCTATAAAAATATATACATATATATCAAAGTATGTTCAAAATATATTTACAACACTTTTAATATATTTTGATGTTTTAAGTTTATTAAGTCAGCTGTCCTCGTTAGTAACCTACAACTAGTTGTCCACAGTTAGATGTACAGAAATAAATCGATAAATATTATCTTGAATCAATTCCACGACCCAGTGTATACGTATCTCAGTATTGATCACAACTCAAACTATATATATTTTGGAATCAACCTCAACCCTGTATAGCTAACTCCAACTTTCACATATAGAGTGTCTATGGTTGTTCCGAAATATATATAGATGTGTCGACATGATAGGTCGAAACATTGTATACGTGTCTATGGTATCTCAAGATTTCATAATATACAATACAAGTTGATTAAGTTATGGTTGGAATAGATTTGTTACCAATTTTCACGTAGCTAAAATGAGAAAAAATTATCCAATCTTGTTTTACCCATAACTTCTTCATTTTAAATCCGTTTTGAGTGAATCAAATTGCTATGGTTTCATATTGAAATCTATTTTATGAATCTAAACAGAAAAACTATAGGTTTATAGTCGGAAAAATAAGTTACAAGTCATTTTTGTAAAGGTAGTCATTTCAGTCGAAAGAACGATGTCTAGATGACCATTTTAGAAAACATACTTTGAATTTAACCATAATTTTTGGATATAGTTTCATGTTCATAATAAAAATCATTTTCTCAGAATAACAACTTTTAAATCAAAGTTTATCATAGTTTTTAATTAACTAACCCAAAACAGCCCGCGGTGTTACTACGACGGCGTAAATCCGATTTTACGGTGTTTTTCGTGTTTCCAGGTTTTAAATCATTAAGTTAGCATATCATACAGATATAGAACATGTGTTTAGTTGATTTTAAAAGTCAAGTTAGAAGGATTAACTTTTGTTTGCGAGCAAGTTTAGAATTAACTAAACTATGTTCTAGTGATTACAAGTTTAAACCTTGGAAAATAAGATAGCTTTATATGTATGAATCGAATGATGTTATGAACATCATTACTACCTTAAGTTCCTTGGATAAACCTACTGGAAAAGAGAAAAATGGATCTAGCTTTAACGGATCCTTGGATGGCTCGAAGTTCTTGAAGCAGAATCATGACACGAAAACAAGTTCAAGTAAGATCATCACTTGAAATAAGATTGTTATAGTTATAGAAATTGAACCAAAGTTTGAATATGATTATTACCTTGTATTAGAATGATAACCTACTGTAAGAAACAAAGATTTGTTGAGGTTGGATGATCACCTTACAAGATTGGAAGTGAGCTAGCAAACTTGAAAGTATTCTTGATTTTATGTAACTAGAACTTGTAGAATATATGAAGAACACTTAGAACTTGAAGATAGAACTTGAGATAGATCAATTAGATGAAGAAAATTGAAGAATGAAAGTGTTTGTAGGTGTTTTTGGTCGTTGGTGTATGGATTAGATATAAAGGATATGTAATTTTGTTTTCATGTAAATAAGTCATGAATGATTACTCATATTTTTGTAATTTTATGAGATATTTCATGCTAGTTGCCAAATGATGGTTCCCACATGTGTTAGGTGACTCACATGGGCTGCTAAGAGCTGATCATTGGAGTGTATATACCAATAGTACATACATCTAAAAGCTGTGTATTGTACGAGTACGAATACGGGTGCATACGAGTAGAATTGTTGATGAAACTGAACGAGGATGTAATTGTAAGCATTTTTGTTAAGTAGAAGTATTTTGATAAGTGTATTGAAGTCTTTCAAAAGTGTATAAATACATATTAAAACACTACATGTATATACATTTTAACTGAGTCGTTAAGTCATCGTTAGTCGTTACATGTAAGTGTTGTTTTGAAACCTTTAGGTTAACGATCTTGTTAAACGTTGTTAACCCAATGTTTATAATATCAAATGAGATTTTAAATTATTATATTATCATGATATTATCATGTATGAATATCTCTTAATATGATATATATACATTAAATGTCTTTACAACGATAATCGTTACATATATGTCTCGTTTAAAAATCATTAAGTTAGTAGTCTTGTTTTTACATATGTAGTTCATTGTTAATATACTTAATGATATGTTTACTTATCATAGTATCATGTTAAATATATATATATATATATCCATATATATGTCATCATATAGTTTTTACAAGTTTTAACGTTCGTGAATCACCGGTCAACTTGGGTGGTCAATTGTCTATATGAAACATATTTCAATTAATCAAGTCTTAACAAGTTTGATTGCTTAACATGTTGGAAATATTTAATCATGTAAATATCAATCTCAATTAATATATATAACCATGGAAAAGTTCGGGTCACTACAATTGGCATCAAGAATTAGATCTTTCTCGCTCTTCTTATGTTGCTAGTACCGAAACTAGTGACGAGCTTGCTGCAGTTAAGGCTCAACTTGCGACTTTTAAGAGACAGATGGAGTCAATGACTAAAGAGATGCACGCTATGAAAGTGGGTTGTGAATTATGCCAAGGACCGCATCTTACCAAAGATTGTGATCAAGCATCAATGGAGGAACAGGCTAATTATCTGGGTTATGTTAAGAAGGGTGATTTTGCCCTTAGTGAATTTCCGGGTGGAAGACAGTTTTTCAATCAAGCGAATAACATGGGCGGTAACAATTATCAGAGTGGTAATCCGGTTAATCAGGGCAATCAGAAGGTATATCCGTACAGGCCACCTGGTTTTAATAGCAGAAATCAGCAAGTGCCAACTAGGAATTTCCAGCAGCCTGTGCCACCAGTTCAGCAGCCAGAGAATAAGATGCCTCCTTTGGAGGAGTTGCTACGGGGTTTTATTATGAAAACGGACGAAAGTATCACTGCTTTGAGGCAAGATGGGGAATCTACAAAACAGCAAGTTAGAAATCAGCAGGCTTCGATTCAGAACTTGGAACGGGATGTGGGGCGTATTGCTCAATCTTTATCGGAGAGACCACCGGGTGCTCTCCCAGCTAATACGCAATCTAATCCCAACAACAAGATATCGGCTAGGAATGAACACGTGAATGCTATAACCACTCGAAGTGGTTTGGTTATTAACAAGGAGAATCCGAAGTCTTCTCCTATTGTTTCTTCTAATGTTTTGCAGGTACCTATTAATGAGGAGCAAAAGGAGGAAGAGCCCGGGTTAGAAAAGTCTCCTGACGAAGAGAAAAAGGAAGATGATCCGCCGACGATCATAACTAAATCACCGCCGTTGAAGGAATACAAAGCGCCAATTCCTTACCCAAAAGCGTTGACCAAGGATAAGCTCGCTAGTCAATATCAGAAATTTGAAAACATGATTAAACAGATTAGCGTGAACATGCCACTCGCGAAAGTGCTCCAAGGGATACCTAACTATGGGAAGTTTCTCAAAGATCTAATCTCCAAGAAAGGTAAGTACCATGAGGTATCCGCCGCATTCCTTCATAAGGAATGTTCGGCCATCTTGAAAAAGAGTAAGATGCCTCCAAAATTGGGCGACCTGGGTAGTTTTCTTATTCCTTGCGCTATGGGTAATTCGGATGTGTACGATGAACTTGCCGATTTAGGTGCTAGTGTTAACCTTATGCCATATTCGTTGTATCTTAAACTCGGCCTAGGAGACTTGAAACCTACAAGAATGGGGATTCGCTTAGCGAACCACTCTTTTGATACCCCCATTGGAATAGCCGAGGACATATTGGTGAAGGTTGAGTCGCTTGTATTCCCAGTTGATTTCGTGATCTTAGAGATGAGAGAGGACACTAAGGTGCCCATTATTCTAGGCCGACCATTCCTTAACACCGCGGATGCTATCATCCACGTTCAAAAAGAATAACTTAGCTTAGGTGTTGGGAATGAGAGGGTGATTTGTCACATTAATAAAGCCATGAGACACCCTATTTCAACCGATGATGAATGTTTTGCTATTGATGTTATTGATGATTGTGTTGAGCATGATTTGCAGGAATTGTTAAGAGTAGACACGTCGGATGTAATCATGATGGGTGAAGTCAACGGTGACTTCGACCCGGAAGTTGAGTTGGAGGAGTTGCTAAAAGAGGATGAGCTTAAAGAATCGGAATCATTTGAAACTATCCGGTTGAAAAATGAATTCCGCATCAAAACATCTCTAGAAGAACCGCCCACCTTGGAGCTTAAAGAGCTTCCACCTCACATGGAATATGCTTATCTTCAAGGTACGTCCCAATTGCCGGTTATTATTTCTTCGACACTTACCGGCGACCAAAAGGGTCGGTTGGTTTCCGTTCTTAAATCCCACAAAAGGGCAATAGCTTGGAAAACCTCGGACATACCGGGCATCAATCCGGCCTTTTGTACTCATCGAATCCTAATGGAAGATGATTTTAAACCCGTGGTACAACGGCAACGTCGTTTAAACCCGAATATGAAAGAGGTCGTTAAAAAAGAGGTGGTTAAATTGCTCGATGCCGGGTTAATTTATCCCATCTCGGACAGCCCGTGGGTAAGCCCTGTTCAAGTTGTGCCCAAAAAGTGAGGCACGACTGTTGTTCTCAACAAGAAGGACGAACTTGTCCCTACTCGTACCGTCACAGGATGGAGAGTTTGTATCGATTATCGTCGTTTGAACGACGCCACTAGGAAGGACCACTTCCCGCTTCCATTTATCGATCAAATGCTTGAGCGTTTAGCGGGAAGGGAGTTCTATTGTTTCCTAGATGGATTTTCAGGCTACTTCCAAATCCCCATTGATCCGAAGGACCAAGATAAAACCACATTTACTTGTCCTTTCGGTACCTTTGCTTATCGGCGAATGCCATTTGGGCTATGCAATGCCCCGAGCACCTTCCAAAGGTGTATGGTCGCCATCTTTCATGACATGATCGAAGACTTCATGGAAGTTTTCATGGACGATTTTTCTGTCTTTGGAGACTCTTTCTATTCATGTCTTGTTAATCTTGAAAAAGTGCTCAAAAGGTGCGAGGAATCAAACCTTGTTCTTAACTGGGAAAAATGCCACTTCATGGTGAAGGAAGGCATTGTCTTAGGGCACAAAATCTCTCGTGCAGGTATTGAGGTTGATAAGGCCAAAATTGATGTTATTTCAGGCCTTCCCAAACCTACAAACATTAAAGCCATTCGTAGTTTTCTTGGTCATGCGGGATTCTATAGACGGTTCATTAAAGACTTCTCTAAGATTGCCCGACCAATGACTAAACTCCTTGAGAAGGACGTTCCTTTCGACTTTAATATCGAATGCGAGAACGCTTTCAACTTCTTAAAAGAGAAGCTCACACACGCTCCTATCATGGTATCTCCCGATTGGTCTCAACCTTTCGAGCTTATGTGTGATGTTAGTGATTTTGCGCTAGGCGCGGTTTTAGGTCAATGCCACGTTAAACACTTTAAACCTATTTATTACGCGAGTAAGACACTTACGGGGGCTCAATTAAATTATACCACCACGGAAAAGGAGCTCCTTGCGGTCGTCTTTGCGTTTGATAAATTTAGGTCATATTTGGTGTTGTCTAAAACGGTCGTTTACACCGATCATTCAGCCCTTAAGTACTTGTTCTCTAAACAAGATGCTAAGCCTAGACTCATTCGTTGGATTCTTCTTCTCCAAGAATTTGACATTGAGATCAAGGATAAAAAGGGTGCCGAAAATTTAGCCGCGGATCATTTATCTCGTCTTGAAAATCCAAACCTAGAGGAACTCAATGAATCGGACATTCATGATACATTCCCCGATGAGTCCCTTATGGGTATCGAAATTGAATCCGAAACTCCTTGGTTCGCCGATATTGCTAATTATTTAGCCGCGGGCATTCTTTCCAAAGGTTTAACTTACCAACAAAAGAAGAAATTCTTTGCGGATATTAAGTTCTACTTTTGGGATGCCCCACATCTTTTTCGAATTGGGGCGGATCAAGTGATTCGTCGTTGTGTTTATGGGAAGGAGGCTCGACAAATTCTAGAGCATTGTCACCAAGGACCCACAGGTGGGCATATTGGAGCTAATTATACGGCTAAGAAAATCTTCGATTCTGGATTCTATTGGCCTACCATTTTCAAAGATGCTAGTGCCTTTATCAAAACTTGTGATGCTTTCCAAAGGGCGGGAAACATCTCCAAAAGAGATGAGATGCCTCAAACGAGTATTCAAGTTTGTGAGATATTTGACATTTGGGGGATAGATTTCATGGGACCTTTTCCCGCATTCAACAAATGCAAATACATCCTTGTGGCGGTTGACTACGTGTAAAAGTGGGCCGAGGCTAAAGCTTTGCCTACTAATGATGCAAGAGTCGTCGTTGACTTCCTTAAAAACCTCTTTTCGCGTTTCGGGCTTCCAAAGGCCTTGATTAGTGATCGCGGTACGCACTTTGCAAATCAACTACTCGAGAAGGTGCTTAAGAGTTATGGAGTAACCCACCGTTTCTCCACGGCTAACCACCCTCAAACGAGTGGCCAAGTTGAGAATACTAACCGCGCACTAAAACGCATTCTTGAAAGAATGGTGAAAAACAATCCTAAGATTTGGAACCGAAAGTTGAATGACGCGCTATGGGCATTTCAAACTGCGTATAAAACGCCCATTGGTACTACCCCATTCCGTCTCATTTATGGAAAAGCATGTCATTTGCCGGTAGAAGTAGAGCATAAGGCATATTGGGCACTTAAACAGTGTAATACGGACCTTAATGAAGTGGGAGAACATCGGTTTTTGCAAATTCATGAACTTGAGGAATTGCGAAACCATGCTTATGAGAATTCACGCATTTATAAGGAGAAAATGAAGTTATGGCATGATGCGCTTTTGAAGATGAGGAAAGAATTTGAACCGGGTGATAAAGTTTTGTTATTTCAATCTAAGTTTAAATTCTCCGCCGGAAAGCTTAGGTCACGATGGTCCGGTCCATTCGTGGTGAAGAAAGCTTTTCCGGCCGGGCACGTGGAATTGTTAGATAACGAGGGTAGAAGCTTTAAGGTGAATGGTCATAGGTTAAAATTGTATCACGAGACATTCGATAACACCGAGAGGGAGGACCTCACCCTCTACCCGAAAGACACATGAACGTGGCCATGAGTCGAGAAAACGACTCGTTAAAAAATTAATTCGTGTAGAGTTTTGTATTTTTATTTTGTTTTCTTTATTAGGTAATTTTTGTGTACTTGGTAAACCGTGAAAACTCCAAAAACAATATAAAATCTGGAAAAAAAAGCCACCAAAACGCGACAGATTGATCAGTCCGGACCCCATAGGTTGTCGCGTTTGGGGCTAAGTTATCGCGTTTGAATCCAGAGTGTCACGAAACGCGACACCTTGTCGCGAAACGCGATGGTTACAGCAGGTCGGGGTATATTAGCTGTTTACAGCTCTTTTCATCATCACCACTTAATTCTCTTTATCTCTCTCGATTTTTCTGCTCTCAATTGGCCATAACCCATCCATTAAACTAGTAATTTACTCACGAATCTTTATCTAATCAACACTAACATCATGGCTAGGGTATGATTTAATCTCTTCTTACTTGTTTTCATCTTTTTCTCATGATTACTTTCGAATTTCATTTGGGTTTAAGTGAAAAACAAGTGTGGGGGTGTGTTTATGTGTTATTGTTCGATTTTTGTTGAAGATTATGTATGGCTAACATGTTATTACTTCGATTTTCATGCCTATTGTTCTATAATTTCGTTCTTTGATTTCTAGGGTTCTTAGGTATGATTAATTGGGGGTTTTGAATTTGTGAGTTAAATTGATATATTTTGAATGTTGTATGATTGTTAGTTGAGTATAAATACCATGAATTCATGTTTAAATTGTCTATATTTTGATTTTGAATTCTAGGGTTCATGTGTAATTAGGGATTTGACTTGGTTGACTGGGTTTGACTCAGTTTGACTTTTGGATTGTGTTTAGCATGTGCCGATGATATGTATGCTTTGATTACGTGTTTGGATTGTTGGTTTACTTAGTTAAAGTTGCATATGTTACTGAGAGGATGACGTTAGTAGATTGATTTGTGTTGATTTGACATGCGTGCTTTGAATTATTTATAACTGTGAGGATTTTCATGATGATTAAGGATGATACTTGGGAATTTGTTATAAGTGACCATTGACATTGTGTGCCTTAGGTATATGTTTGAAAGAATGCAGGGTATCGCTAACGCTAACATGTCCTTTGGGATATATCTTTTTGTTTGTCATTGTATGTGTTTTTCAGACAGGAGGACGTGGTAATGTTAGGGGTGCTTCAAGTTCCGGTACTGCAGCCGGTGCAGCTGAGGAGGTTCAACCGCAACCTCCAATTCCTCAAACAGAATTACATGTGAATTTACGGTTTAATGGTCGATCGGAGGTTATTAAGCAAAGAAAGGCAGATGTTCAAGAGTTGATTCGTAAAGAATTTGAACCACATCGGGTGGTTGATTGGAATGTTTTGCAACGAGGTGGTTTACATGCTACGGTTATGGAGTATTTGCAGTTGGAATGGCGTAGTTCTGTGTATAATAATTGGGTTGCTTTCTTTGGGATTCATGAAGTAGTTTACCGGGAGTTGGTTATTGAATTTTACGCTACATATGTGATGAACCTTCACCCTGAAAATGTTGATGATCCAACGTTTATGACTTTTCGTTTGGGTGGGGTTAACCGCTCTATGTCATTATTTCAGTTGGCTACTTGTTTGGGAATTTATACCGATGAAGAACGCACACGAGTTAGTTTTCAAGATTATCTTTGGGGTGCTGAAAGGGTAATTGATATGATTGATCCTCGTGAATTTGATGCAGCTAGAGTTTGGGGGGATATTGCTTCTGATTCTGAATGGAGCCCGAGTAACTGTCCTTGTGCTCATATCATGGATCTCGCTCTTCGTGTAATTCAACGAATGGTTTCGCATACTATTACACATAGAAGAAGTGGGAAAGAGAAGGTCTCTTTACCGGACCTTTGGTATGTGAACCAATTCTGAACCAAGACACCTACTTCGGTTGCTTATGGAGTGGCTTATTTTCTTAAACATCAGGGTAGTGGACTTCGTTCTGCGGGAAGTCTGATTCGAGGTGGTCATTTTATCACGAGGATTGCGTCGGTTTTTGAGATTGATAGATCGGATATGGAGCGAATTATTACTGAGGCGGTTTTTCGAGGAGCAAGAGTAATATCTATTGAGCATGGTCAGGTTATTCCATATAGAGTTCGTCGTTGTCGTCCCCGAGATGCACAGGGGGCACATGAGGAAGATGAAGAGATGGCCGAGGGTGGTCAAGATGCGGGTCAAGGTGTCGGGGGTTAACGTTTTACAAACCAGGATTTAATGGAACAGGTGCGTAATATGCAGCTTTATAATGAGGAAACCCGAGCACGCTCGGAAAGTCAGATTGCATATGGCATTAGTGAGGTTACGTATCATCACGATTGGCATCGACACAACATGGAGCTTGTTTCTCCTAATACCATCTTTACTCCTTATGGCACTCGTGTTCCATGGACTCCAGAGTCGACAGGTCCTTATCGGGTATATGATCGCACAGCAGCTCAGGAAGTTTGGGAGGATATGGTCCGATGAAGAGGAGCAGGTTCTAGTTCTCAGTATGATGAAGGTAACCAGGGAGGTCAGTCAGGTGGTGGAGGTCCTTATAGTGGGCAGTATGATGGCTCTTATGGAGGGTATAACCCTTGGTGATTGGATGCGGTGGTGATCGTGTGGTGACAAGCAAAACAATAACTTTTTAATTTCGTTTATTAGTTTTTATTTTGGATGACTGTAATCTTAATTAGGATGATGGTAGTTGTTAGTCATTAAACTTAATACTTTGGATTTTTAAATGGGGTGTTTCGGTACCATGGTGGTACTACCCCATTAGTTATGGTATGTATGTTTTCGTTTCAGGTTCCACGGTGGTTATGCTTTAATTTTTCAAAGTCTGGCATTAAGTTCAGCACCTTACTTGATTATGATGTTTTGGTGATCGAGTGGATGCCGATGTTCTTATGCTGGCAGTAAGTTCAGCGCCATCGTGCACCGTCTTTCCGCGATCTACGGATCTAAAAATCCGGGTTTTTTCTTTTCCCTTTTTCACTATTTTGTCCTCTCGACTTTATTTTTGATTTTCTGATTTCATGTAAATGAGGGCATTACATGATCTTAAGTGTGGGGGGGGAGATAAATTCTCGCGGATTTTTAAAATTTTTGCATGATTTAATTGCCTAGTGGTCAAAATTTTTTGGAATTTTTAAACTTTTTAAGGTTATGATTGAGATGTTTAACCATGAGAGCACCCGTAGTGATTAGGGATTGACTTGGAATTTTTGGTTTTGGCCGGTGAGGTTTATTAGTTTTAAGCAAATTGTTAGTGGTTTGTTAATTATGAATGGACCTTTTTGACCATGACTTAGAAATTTTGAGTGTATAAGTGCTTGAGGAAAGATAATTGATGAAAGGTGAAAGTAAAAAGGGATAAATGTTGGATAAATTTGGTTAAAAATGTTGAAAATTCAATCTTATTTTATCTAGTTTAGTATTTGTTTCAAAGATGACAATGCAACTTATTTGTGTCAAGAAATGAAGAATAACGGTATTTAGGGCTTTAGGGTAAAATGCGAGAAAAATGGTTAAATTAGAGATTAGGATATAAATGGCTTCGTATTTTGTGTTTATGGCTTTTTGACTCTCTTAAAGAAGTGTTATACTCATAAGTGCTAGGTATGTAAGCTTGAAGAGGAAAATCACAAATCTCTGACTCCAATGGACCCTTTAAGGGGTGGCTGTTGCTGACTATGGTGTGAATGGTATTGCTTTATGTCATGAGTTAAAGATTTCCTACAACAAATCATTCATCATCATCGGTCACATTATTATCCATCCGCTACATCATACATTGCGGGTTCTACAAAGTCACAAATTGAAGACGAGGAAGACATTCAAAGAGAGTATTATGCTTCTTAAAAAAAAAAAAAAAAAAAAAGAATGCTTATGAGATCCGAGCTTAAGTAGTAGTTTCTAAGACTCGAGCTGATAGATCCTTTGGGGTGCTAGATCACCTAACCACCTAAGACCTTTTTCCGGTTTGGGATCGGTTGGTTGAAGGTTTGTTACACGGGTCAAGGACGTTACTATCTCAAGGCAAGGTGATCATCTTTAGGTACTCGTCTCATACTTATGCAGCAGTGATCATCTTTGGCTCATGATGTGGGAAATACCTAGTAAGACTAGACCTTGGGAAGAGTTACCTTTGCGGGGTACTTTGGATAAGAGAGATGTAACCAGTATGTGGATAGCTTGCATATTTAGAAATTATCAGCATGAAATGGAATCAAGAGAGTTAAAAAGTTAAACGGATTTCCCTACATAAACACAGGTATGAATCTATTTATAACTGGATCTTTGATTAAATTGTGAAGTATTGGTATTTGCAATAGCGCCTTAAATATTGTTAGTAGGCTATCTTGATGCGAATAAGGGTCATGATTACAAATACTAAACCTTATAACGTAAGATTGTTTTTATCATTTGTAATCATTTTACACCAATTGTATTTGAATGTTTATTGGTGATTAGTTATTGAGGTTGGAAAGTTAGGTCTTAAGGGTTGATTGATGCAAAGAAAAGAAGGATATTGAAAGCCTAGTAATGTGATTTTTAGGGGAAGTTAAGCGAAAAGAGTTTAGGCTTTGAGATGAAAGGTTTTTGTTAAGAAGTAAAGTTATGGAAATTTTTGAAGTTTGAGTTCTCAACCCAAATTGTCTTTACATCTCAATTCATGACCTAGAAAAAAAAATGTTTATTGAAAATTTGTTGCGATAATGGCGACTTAGGATATTGTTTTTGAAATGTGTTTGAATGAAAATGGGGCGAAGAAGGGGGGTGCGTTTGATGGTTTGTATGTTGTTTTGTAAGTGACAGGAATGTGAGGAATTGTTTTGTGAGGAAATAAGCTTATTCGTGAAAAGATGAAGAGTACGAGAGCTTGTGGAGGATTGACTTGCTTGAGGACAAGCAAGGTTCAAGTGTGGGGGATTTTGATAACGCCATTTTCATATATATGTTTTGGGCGTTATCTTGTTCCATTTGCTAGTATTTTGAAGACTTTGGTGGAGTTATCGAGTTATTTGAGTTTAAAATGAAGAAAGTGTCAAGATATGGTTCGTTGGCTCATTATTGTTGATTTTATTGAAGATATAGCCAAAACGAAGTTAGAGTTGAAGATAAACGTGCCCCGGGTGAAAAAGTCAGTTTCCATCGCTTCAGGATGAGGTTTATCGCGTTTTGGTCATCGTGATACGTGATGAAGTGCATCAGAACGCGACATGGAAAAGGGGTTGTTTCGACCATTCTGTCGCGTATTAAGCAGCTTTGTCGCGTCCTGTTTATCTCGTATCGCGATGAGGTTGTCGCGGATCGCGATGGTATGTCGCGGATCGCGACCAGAGTCGGTTTCAGTTGTTTTCCCTGCTTCTATAAATAGACGAATTTTACCCCAATTTAGGGTATGCAGTTTTTATTCTGAACTTTAGCCTACAGCAACTTTAGTTACGAATTTCTTTGTCTTTCTTCATTATTTTACAAGGGTTTAAGCTACAATATCATTCTTGGTTAGTTTAATTACTTTTATTAATTTGTTCTTCATTCAATTCAATGATTATGTTTAATTGTTCTTCTTATTTATTTGTTCTTTGCTTTAACATGAGTAGCTAAATATTTAGTATTCGCTTAGATGCATGAACCTAGGTGATGGATTGCGATCTTTTGGTTAATAACAATTAATTAAAATTACACAAGTTTATGTCTAGCTAAGATCCACCGTTATTAAAGCTTATTGAGTGTTAGATCACGGAAGTTATTGATTAATTAACGACAGTTAAATTGATTAATAGCTTTTACTAGATTATTGAACGTGAATAATTTAGGAATACGTGAGATTTTATGCGAGACACCGATAATAAAATTAATCGTATAGTGGTTGAGCTTGAAATTAGTTGCAATAATTGTGAGGTTGTAAGGGACACCAAACCAACCTAAGTTAGATTATAATCTTGAGTAATACCATTGTGAATTGGTTAGTAACTCTAGGTTAACGACAGTTATACTTAGGTTGCTAGTCTTAAACTATAGGAATCGACAGATAAATACAGTGTCACATCATTGTAATTGTTTAATTAACAGGTTTAAACGAGCAATCCTAGCCTAGGGAATTGTAGCTAAGTGGATACCTTTGTTTCTTATTGAGTTAAGTTTAATTTACTTTCGCGTTTAATCAGTTTACAACAAAACCCCCTTTTAAATCTTAGAATAATTAATAGTTCAAGTTTTCGTTTTCAATTACCTGCTCTCTGTGGAACGAATTGGTCAAATACTTGTTTAATTGCTACACGAACTGGTTATAGTTGCCTGTATTGTGTGATAATCGATAGGTATTTAGCTAATAATTTAGAGTACGAAATTACACATCAACTTTTGGCGCCGCTGCCGGGGAGCGGTGTAATTATTGGAAATTTGGTTAAGCTTTTGATTATTCGATCCTTTTGTGAGAAGCAATTCTTGCAAAAGTTATTTTTTCTGTTTTATTATTTTTGTTTAGATTTACGCGCGGTTTTGTTGTGGTGTGATCACAGGTTAGGTACAAATAACTCTGGAACCGTCTAGAGTTTACTACACACGCAGCAAGGCTAAAGAAGAACAGGAAATCGCCGAGGATTTCGCTGAGTTACCTTTTTATATTTCAGATTTTGAGTATATTAAGGAAGAAGTTAACATGGCTGAAGGAGCAGCAGGACAGACTATGGAAGCATTGATGAAAGCCACAAGGGCTGGTAACGGACATGCTATCAGGTAACCACCAGTCACCACAGATTTTGAGGTCAAAGGACAGATTCTTAATATGATAACTCACCAATGCCAATTCAGAGGTACAGCGAAGGAGGATGCATTCGAGCATCTTCGTTCCTTCAAAAGCATTTGCAACTTGTTCAAGATTGTAAATATCGGGGAGACAGTTATCTATTTGAGGGTTTTTCCTTGGTCTTTGAAAGATGACGCCAAGGATTGGTTAGACTCATTGCCTGAAGGTGAAATTGACAGTTGGGCTACAATGGAAGATAAGTTTTTGCAACGTTTCTTTCCAGCTGCAAAGGCCGCTCAACTGCAGAGCGAAATTAATCACTTTGTTCAGAAGCCACATGAGACACTTTATGATGCTTGGACACGATTCGGAAAAATGTTACGTAATTGTCCTCAACACGGGTTGAACAACTTCAATAAGGTCCAAATTTTCTACAAAGGGGTCAATGTGCCGACGAGGAAAGAACTTGATATCGCTGCAGGTGGTTCTTTGATGAAAAAGACTCCGGATGATGCTTATGAAATCATCTCAGATACTGCCACGTATTCGTATGATTGGCATCAAGAATTAGATCTTTCTCGCTCTTCTTATGTTGCTAGTACCGAAACTAGTGACGAGCTTGCTGCAGTTAAGGCTCAACTTGCGACTTTTAAGAGACAGATGGAGTCAATGACTAAAGAGATGCACGCTATGAAAGTGGGTTGTGAATTATGCCAAGGACCGCATCTTACCAAAGATTGTGATCAAGCATCAATGGAGGAACAGGCTAATTATCTGGGTTATGTTAAGAAGGGTGATTTTGCCCTTAGTGAATTTCCGGGTGGAAGACAGTTTTTCAATCAAGCGAATAACATGGGCGGTAACAATTATCAGAGTGGTAATCCAGTTTATCAGGGCAATCAGAAGGTATATCCGTACAGGCCACCTGGTTTTAATAGCAGAAATCAGCAAGTGCCACCTAGGAATTTCCAGCAGCCTGTGCCACCAGTTCAGCAGCCAGAGAATAAGATGCCTCCTTTGGAGGAGTTGCTACGGGGTTTTATTATGAAAACGGACGAAAGTATCACTGCTTTGAGGCAAGATGGGGAATCTACAAAACAGCAAGTTAGAAATCAGCAGGCTTCGATTCAGAACTTGGAACGGGATGTGGGGCGTATTGCTCAATCTTTATCGGAGAGACCACCGGGTGCTCTCCCAGCTAATACGCAATCTAATCCCAACAACAAGATGCCGGCTAGGAATGAACACGTGAATGCTATAACCACTCGAAGTGGTTTGGTTATTAACAAGGAGACTCCGAAGTCTTCTCCTATTGTTTCTTCTAATGTTTTGTAGGTACCTATTAATGAGGAGCAAAAGGAGGAAGAGCCCGGGTTAGAAAATTCGCCTGACGAAGAGAAAAAGGAAGATGATCCGCCGACGATCATAACTAAAACACCGCCGTTGAAGGAATACAGAGCGCTAAGATATGAGTTTTGTCTATACACTAATCATGCAGTCAATGCAGTAAGATGTGTCTAGACTAAGAATAATGAGCAGGTAATTTTCTAAGGATGATAAGCAGGTACTATTCGACACGAAATGATAAGCAAAACTTTTGACGTGCAGACACGGTCGAAGTCCAGAATCACTAATGCATCTAAACAACTATCAGTTAGACACACTAATGCAAGACCTGGTTAGCTAAGACAACCGCTCTGATACCAACTGAAAGGACCCGTTCATACCGATTATAAACGATTCATATCAATTTATTTCATTGCGAGGTATTTGACCTCTAAATGATACATTTTACAAACATTGCATTCGTTTTTAAAAGACAAACTTTCATCACGTCGAAAGTTTACGGCATGCATACCATTTCATAATACATCCAACTATAATAGACTTAATAATAATCTTGATGAACTCAACGGCTCGAATACAACGTCTTTTGAAATATGCCATGAATG
Source organism: Rutidosis leptorrhynchoides (assembly GCF_046630445.1). Lineage (NCBI taxonomy): Eukaryota > Viridiplantae > Streptophyta > Magnoliopsida > Asterales > Asteraceae > Rutidosis > Rutidosis leptorrhynchoides. The sequence continues at coordinate 404,417,121 of NC_092338.1, read as the reverse complement.
ACTCCAAGTAATATCTCTAAAATGAGCAAATGCACAGCAGAAGATTTCTTTCATACCTGAGAATAAACATGCTTTCAAGTGTCAACCAAAAGGTTGGTGAGTTCATAGGTTTATCGTAAACAATAAAATTCATCATTTTGATAGACCACAAGATTTAAATCCTGCATGATACAAATGAGCCCGAATCCTATACCCACCTGTAATGTACATGCGATATCTTTTAAATACAGTACACCTTTCTCGTGTACGAAATCATCTTTCATAAATCTTAGTAACCGTACACATATCTTGTGCACAAAAATAACATACACATAACCTGTATATAAAATCATTCTCTCGATACATAACATTCACTTTACTTTCATTGCTTGGCTTGATAACCGACCTTAACATATAATGCGCATAATAATATCCCCAAAACAGAACATCTCGTCTGTATAATAATCATATAACTTCGAAGTACTAAACACCACGTCCACTAGCCCTTCCGTCTAGTGAACATTCTGGGTGGGGGTGTTAAACCCGATAGCTACCTTTAGGATTCGCATGAATTAGGGCCATACCCGATTCTAATTCTTAGGTTACCAGGCAATAATAATCAGGGAAAAAATATATTCATCAATTGATGGCAATTATCATGTCCACATAATTCAATAATAATCCACAGAACTTCTGTCTGCATAATAATTCATTCGAGGAATGTTTTGCTTGTGTCTATCTCGTCAAACATTTATAAAAGCATTTCATGTATTCGCAGTTCAAAATATATTTCAAAAGCATTTAATAAAGCAGTTGTAAAAACAGCGCATGTATTATCAGTCCCAAAAATGTAAAGAGTAAAAGGGAATCAAATGAACTCACAATACTGTATTTTGTAGTAAAAATACATATGACGATATTGAACAATGCAGGGTTGACCTCGGATTCACGAACCTATATCATTTATATATATATTAACACATATAATCATAATCGAATAGATATATATATATATATATATATATATATATATATATATATATATATATATATATATATATATATATATATATATATATATACTTAAAATGATTAATATTTATATAGTTATATCAATATATGTATATGTACATGTATATATTAATAATACCTTATTTGTTAAAAATGTTAATATGATTAGTACATACTTATATGTAATATTACTATAAGTATATTTTTATATCAATAATAGTAACAAAGGTTGCATTCGATTATAATGATAATAGTAGTAATAATAATAATACTGATAAAAACATTAATTATAGTAATAATAATAATAATAATAATAATAGTGATAAAATATTAATAATGTCTTTAAAAATAACATTAATAATAATAATGATATTAATAATAATCCTAATAATGATAATTTAATTAAAATGTTATTTTTTAATAATATTGATAATAATAATTTTAATAAAAATAATACTTTTACTTAAAATGATACTTTTCTTAATAATGTTAATAATGATAGTTTAAGAAATAATAAAATTTAAAATAATAATGATAATTATCATAATAATATTAGTTTTAATCATACTACAAATAATAATACTAATAATAATAATAATAATAATAATAATAATAATAATAATAATAATAATAATAATAATAATAATAATAATACAAATAATAATAATAATAATAAAAATGAAAATAGTGTACAACCTTTGAAGAACAAGTTTTCTAAAAAGGATGCCATAGACGGGGCTCGAACCCGCGACCTCCCGCCCACTTGCAAACACCCTTAACCATCAAGCCATGTCTTTTTCCATGATTTATAATTATACCTATATTTAGTTAACCCATTATCCATCTGTTTTTCCCTTCTCTTGCATCACGTCTTATCCTACTCGTGTGATTATCATTATCATCTGGCCCAATAGGAGAACTAAACGGGCCCTCGGCCCAATAAAAGAAATCAATCCACGACCCAACATCTTTACATGTTTTGTAAGTAATTAATGGCCCAAGATAAATTAATCAAGCCCATTGGCCTGTCTTGAATGGCTAGTGCTTGCTGGAAGAAAAAAAATAATGTCTGCATCAAATGGGAATCGAACATAGGACCTCTCGGTAATCATGAACACCCCTAAACCATTGTACCATTTCTGTTTTTTCTGGAATTAAACCTATCTAATAACGATATAACCCGTACTATTTCTTCTTCTTCTTTATTTAACGTATATCATCATAATTATCATCTAACGATTTCGATTATCATGATCATCTTCCTTCTTAGATTACCAGTATCTTTTCATATTACATCATCATAACAACATAATCACGATATCATAATTTGGTCATTATTATCATCTCCATTACCCATCATCATCGTCCCCTATGGAATCATTACCTACATCAACTTCGTTACCCTCGCAGTCATCATCTTGCATCATCATCATCTCGCGTCATTATCATAATCTCACCTAATTAACATCATCTTAATCTAATATCATCATCTATATTATATCATACTTATTAACTCATTATCATTACTTATTATACTATCATTATCAAACTTCACATCTATCATTACTTTTGCCATCGTGATTTATCAAGAAAAAGAAAAGAAATATCACATAAAAAAAATGAATCATCTCTTAGTGATTTACGGCCCAAGTTGCTAAACAAATAAAGGATCCAATTTCCTTTAATACTTTATGATTTGATCGAAAAAAAATAAACTGGACCCATGCATTTCCTTGCATACTGTTGTGATTAAGAGGGGATACTGGACGTTGGTACACACAAATTTGAGAGAAAAATAACTCTATTACTCACAAGAATAGATTACAGAGTATTACAAAACTCAAAAACAAAAAAACTCTCAAACTAACACACTAGGAATTCTCACCAATCTCTAGGGTGTATTCACTCTTGGTTATGATTACACTTTTACTTACACACACACTAACTAGGTGTGATTACACTTTTCTGAATGCATTACAATGAAGGTTTCCACCTCTATTTATAGGAAAATTTTGAGGAGGTGGAAAAGTGTGAACCCTAGATGGTGTGAACGCAGAAAAGGGTGGCTAGCCGTAATCATTTTCAATTTGAATACTTCAATATGAGTTGTCAAACAAGTGGCTAGCCGTAATTGTTTCCAACTTTGCTTCTTCCATGTCCATAGTCAAAATTGGAAACTTTGAATATCTAGTATCTTCTAGATTGCGGCTAGAATGGAGACATCTAATGGCATCTAGAAGACACTAGATTATGGCTAGAACTTATTAATTCTCCCCCTCCAGCCGTATACAGGGAAACCACATCCCGGTTATGTCTCTGCATAACATTAGCTTCTCTCTAGTCACCACCTTTGTCAACATATCCGCAGGATTCTTCTTTGTATGGATCTTCACTAGTCTCAGTAGTTGTCAATCAATTACCTCGCGTATCCAATGATAGCGAATATCAATATGTTTTGTACGGGAATGGTACATGGAGTTCTTGCTCAAATCTAGAGCACTCTGACTGTCACAATATACCTTGTACTCCTTTTGCTTGATTCCAAATTCTTGGAGATAACGCTTTAACCACAACATTTCTTTTCCAGCTTCTGCGACAGCAATATACTCTGCTTCAGTTGTGGATAATGCAACACACTTCTATAGTCTTGACTGCCATGAAACAGCTCCCCCTGCAAAAGTGTAAATGAATCCTGAAGTAGATTTTCTACTATCAGGATCTCCAGCCATATCTGCATCTGTATAGCCTTCCAAGATTGGATCAGCTCCCCCGTAACAAAAACATATCTTCGTTGTACCTTTAAGATATCTGAGAATCCATTTTACCGCATTCCAGTGCTCTTTCCCGGGGTTAGAGAGAAAATGACTCACTGTTCCCATTGTGTGAGCAATATCGGGTCTCGTACACACCATTGCATACATCAAAATTCCAACCGCTGAAGAATATGGTACTGACGACATCTCCCCGATCTCTTCCTTGGATGAGGGACAAGAACTCTTGTTTAACTTGAAATGGTTGGCTAATGGAATGCTAACAGGTTTGGCATTGTTCATATTGAATCATGAAAGGACTCGTTCAATATACTTCTCCTGAGATAGCCATAACCTTCTATTCTTCCTATCTCGGGTAATCTGCATTTCCAAAATTTGTTGAGCCTGTCCTAAGTCTTTCATGTCAAAAGACTTAGAGAGTTCCTTCTTCAGCTGGTTGATCTTCGTTGCATCTTTCCCTACGATCAAAATATCGTCTACATATAGTAGAAGAGCAACGAAATTTCCTTCAGAAAACTTCTGAATATAGACACACTCATCCGCTGCAGTTTTCTTGTACCCTTGACTCACCATGCACGAGTCAAACTTCTTGTACCACTGCCTAGGTGCCTGCTTTAAACCTTACAAACTTTTCTTCAGCTTGCATACGAGATTATCTCCTGAAACCTCAAAACCTTCTGGCTGCTCCATGTAAATTTATTCATGTAAATCTCCATGAAGAAAAGCCGTCTTTACATCCATCTGTTCAAGCTCCAAGTTCATACTTGTGACCAAACCAAGTATGACTCTAATTGAAGTCATCTTGACTACTGGTGAAAATATCTCGTCAAAATCAATCCCTTTCTTCTGTTGGAATCCTTTGACTACAAGTCGTGCTTTGTATTTCACCACTTTTCCACTGCCATCCTTTTTCAGCTTGAACACCCATTTATTTTTCAGTGCTTTCTTCCCTTGTGGAAGTTCTACGATCTCATAAGTCTGATTTTTCTACAGAGAATCCATCTCATCCTGCATTGCGAGCAACCATTTTTCTTTGTCATTATGAGATACTGCTTCATGAAAACTCTCTGGTTCTCCATCTTCAGTAAGTAGAACGTACTCGAATTTCGGATATCTACTCGATGGAATCTGACCTCGTTCAGATCTACGAACTTCTAGAATATACTGAGGAGATCCACCATCATCTTCTCCTTGTGATGGTCCTGGAACGTCTGGCAGATGGGGTTGTGGCTCCCCCTGCTCAGCACCGTCATTTTCCTCATTATTTTCTACTTCCGGTATTTCATCTTGCACTGTATATTCATTTCTCATGAATGATTCCGTTGTTGCCTCTGGCACCTGAGCAGCAACATTTGATTTCTGAGATATTGTGGGCTTTTCAATATCTTCTATTGTCTGGCTTTCATGGAACACTACGTCCCTACTTCTGATCACCTTTTTCTCCTTTGGATCCCATAATCTGTATCCAAATTCTTCATCTCCATAGCCTATGAATATGCATGGAGTGGTCCTTGCATCCAGCTTCTGTCTGAGCTCTTTGGATACATGTGCGTACACCAAACATCCAAATACTCTTAAGTGAGAGTATGATGGGTCCTTTCCAGACCAAAGTTTCTCCGGAGCTTCAAAATTCAGTGCTACTGATGGAGATCGGTTGATCAAGTAACATGCGACGCTGACGGCTTCTCCCCAGAATGGCTTTGGCAGTTTAGCCATACTGAGCATGCTCCGAACACGTTCCATGATTGTTCGGTTCATTCTTTCTGCTATACCATTGTGTTGAGGGGTACGTGGAACTGTCTTCTCATGTCGGATGCCATATGATCTGCAATAGGCATCGAACTGCCTGGAAGAGTATTCACCGCCATTGTCGGATCGAAGACACTTTAACTTCTTTTCTGTCTCACGTTCTACCATGACATGAAACTGTTTGAAGTAATTGAAAACCTGGTCCTTCGTCCGCAAGAAATATACCCACACCTTTCGAGAAGCATCATCGATAAACGTTAGAAAGTATCGGTTGCCGCTAATTGATTCAACCTCCAAGGGACCGCAAACATCAGAGTGTACCAGACTAAGTAACTCTGATCTTCTCGTTGAAGAGGAATTAAACGAGACTCTATGCTGCTTACCAAACAGATAATGATTGCAAGGATTTAGTGCAGCGTCCTTGTCTACATTGATAAGCTCCTTCTTTATTAGGGTAGACAACCCTTTATCACTCATGTGACCGAGCCTCTGGTGCCATAAATTTTGTGACGCCTCTTTTTCTACAACATTAAGGCCGTCTGTGTCTGTACAGATCTTCACATGAGTTTTGTATAGTGTGCCACAAATGTGTCCTCGAGCGACTATCATAGCGCCTCTTGACAATTTCCATGTGCCTCTACTGAAATGACTATCATAGCCCTGTTTGTCTAGAGCTACTCCAGAAAGTAGATTCAGCCGAAGATCTGGCACATGGCGGACATCCTTCAAAGTGATTGTGCTCCCGGAACTTGTCTTTATCTTGACATCACCAATTCCGAAAATCTCAGCGGAACTGGAATTTCCCATCTTCACAGCTCCAAAGTCACCAGCTTTGTATGTTGTGAAATATTCCTTGTATGGAGTCACGTGGTAGGAAGCTGCGGTATCTACCACCCATTCCGTGTCTTCTCGTAAGACATGAAGGCATGTCTCATCATGGGTTAAACAATAAGCTACATCACCTGTGATAGTAACTAATGTTTCTCCACCTTTATTCTTCTACTGTGAACTGCTCTGATCTTGTTCCTCTTTCAATCTATAGCAGTTCTTCTTCATATGTCCTTCTAATCCACAATGATGGCATTTATATATTGGTTTTCTGCCATCAGCAGACCTGCCCCTGCTCTTGCTTCTGCCTCTCCATTTGTTTTTGCTACTCAATCATTGTCTCCCCCGATTCTCGGTGACAAAGACATGAGTCTGATCGGTGCCCATGTCCTTTCTCCTTGCCTCTTCACTGAATAGGGCATCCTTAACCATTGATATGGTAAGTTTGCTATTCGGGGCTGAGTTGCTGAGTGTTACTACCAGCGTTTCTCAACTATCGGGAAGGGAACTAAGTAGCAGTAGCACCTGAACTTCATCGCCAAGCAGTATCTCTACAGACGATAACTGGTTGACCAAGCTCTGGAACTCACTGGTATGCTCGGCAACTGAAGTTCCACTTTTGAGCTTCATGTTGACTAAACGCCTCATCAGCAGGGCTTTATTCCGAGCAGTCTTGGCCTGGTACATGTCCTCCAACTTTTTCCAGAGGACATATGCGTCTGTCTCTTGTGTAACATGGTGGAAGACACTATGATCAATCCATTGACGAATCTGACCAATAGTTTTTCGGTTTGATTTCTTCCACTCTTTCTCTTTGGCCGAATCAGGGTTTATACCCTTCAATTCAATAGGATCGAACAAATCCTTACAGCTGAGGAGATCTTCCATCCGAGGTTTCCACAGCGTGTAGTTTGTGGCTGTGAGCATAATCATAGCTCCGAAAGATGATGTTGACTCTTCTGTGGACATTATCACCTTACAAATAATTTTTCAACACAAACGGGGTTGAAAACTTCAGAAAACTCAAACACTCTACCAACGCCTCTAACCTAGCTCTGATACCACTTGTTGTGATTAAGAGGGGATCGACTGGACGTTGGTACACACAAATTTGAGAGAAAAATAACTCTATTACTCACAAGAATAGATTACAGAGTATTACAAAACTCAAAAACAAAAAAACTCTCAAACTAACACACTAGGAATTCTCACCACTCTCTAGGGTGTATTCACTCTTGGTTATGATTACACTTTAACTCACACACACTAACTAGGTGTGATTACACTTTTCTGAATGCATTACAATGAAGGTTTCCACCTCTATTTATAGGAAAAATTTGAGGAGGTGGAAAAGTGTGAACGCTAGATGGTGTGAACGCAGAAAAGGGTGGCTAGCCGTAATCGTTTCCAATTTGAATACTTCAATATGAGTTGCCAAACAAGTGGCTAGCCGTAATTGTTTCCAACTTTGCTTCTTCCATGTCCATAGTCAAAATTGGAAACTTTGAATATCTAGTATCTTCTAGATTGCGGCTAGAATGGAGACATCTAACGGCATCTAGAAGACACTAGATTACGGCTGGAACTTATTACATACCCCATCGGTCCATAAGGAAAGTATCAAAATTATATACTCCGTATTAGTTTAGAATTTGGTAGTGTGTTTGGTCAAGTTGGTGGGGCAAGTGACATGTAAGTGGAGTATCTTTATTTCAAGCTTGTCGACCACCCAAAAAGAAAAAGAAAAGAAATGTGAAATATCATCATTATGGTTATCAAACATCATCATTTTCGCTTATTATGAAGGAGAAACTTAAACCTTTACGAGTAGCAGCAACCATCTATAAGTGTTGGCGGCGGTTAGGTTTCTATCGCAACAGAAAGTGTAGCGACCCCGACAAATCTTCAAGTGACGGCGTCGACTACGTAGGTCCCATTACATGGTCATAAGTCTTTAAGACAACGTTTGACCAAAATATGTCGCCTTCATTTCAACCTAAAGATTGTTTCCAAAGTTTAAAAGAATTGTTCAACCAAAAGTTAAGTTACAAGGTTATAAGTACAAATGAAATCTAGGCGACACGGTTTAAAGTAAAGTCATAAGACGCTCCATGGAATGCATGTATACTCGACATCCAATGCAAGTATCAAATAATGAGCGGAAGCATGTATCACATATCGTGCAAGACCTGAGAAAAACATAGAAATCTGTCAACGAAAACGTTGGTGAAATCATAGGTTTAGTAAGTAAATTGTATTGAACCACAAGGTTCTTTATGAATTGCTTAACCAAAGTCGTTCACATTCCAAAATAGTATTTGTATCACGAGCACCCAATTATCAAGGCTTAACCGAATCTTCCCTCTGAATTTTGAATTTAGTGTTAGAACTTACACTATACATTGTTGAAATTATATTTCATTCACTAACGGTAGCGAACCGTCTGAATGAGGGTTTGTTAAACCCGTATGGCCACACAACATAATTACACGCTTACACTTACACCCTGCAAGTAGAACTAATGATAATTGGATTGAGGACTTTTGTTCAAACTCGTATGCATCTTTGTATTCGTATTTGTTCACAATGTAAAAGCATGAAAAGTAAATAAGTATGAAATGTATGTGTTTCTCAGCCCACGATGTAAAGAATAAAAGTGATTGAAAAAGTGAGACTATGATCTCACCTTGAGTGCAAGAGTTAATAAAGTACTTCGACAAGTAAACGCGTGCAAAGACAAAGCTAGTCTTGACCTAAACATATAGGTTATATCAATAACGGTAAACGCAAACGGTCAAAGATGTTCAATTAGTCCTATGGCTCGTTACGACTCGATTATATTAACATGTGAATCAACTAGTCAAGTTTCATGCAAGATACAAGTAAATAATCATGTTAGAAAGGTTGCATAAGTATTTGGTTAAGTTTGACAAAAAGTCAAACTTGGTCGGTTCAAAGTCAACGGAAAAGTCAACATGTTCGGGTCGGGTCTCGGACAAATTTTCTATGCTAGTTATTCATATATAAGCATGTTAAAACAAGTTGAAAGTGAATTGGAGGTCTAGAACCTCCCAAACATTTTTCGTGAAACGACCAACCAAAACAGCCCCTGGCAGGCAAATGGGACGGCGTCCCAAATGCCTGGACGGCGTCCCAGTGTGAAAGGCTGGACGGCGTCCCAGGGTGTAGACGGCGTCCCACTTTAAAGACCTGGACGGCATCCCAGGGTTTTAGACGGCGTCCAGAAGGCTTTCCAGGAACTGTTTTGCTGAAACACAAGTGCACGAACCAAAAACCAAACAATCACAATCTATGATCCGCAAACAATTAGAACAAGTATTTTATATCACCGGGAAGGTATTTTGACAAGGAACGCAACTAAGCACTTTTCATCAAGCAAAAACATCATATACTATAACCGAAATCCCACCAAGTGATCAATAGAGGTTTATTTTCAAGTTTCAAGTTTATCAATTGCAATTTAAGTTTCGGGAATCCAATTTATACATATGATATGCCATTTTGAAGGTAATGAAACATGTAATACAACTAAACACTTATCAATAACATTAATAAGCATTCAACGCATCAAAAGTTCGTTTTAAGAGTTGTCAACCCTAACCAAAAGTTCACAAAATCAATAATCGCGTTTATGAAGTTTCTTTAATCAATCTATACATCAAAATGAAGCTAATGATACTAGTAACACTTTTAAAACATGCACATTAACAATCTAATAACATTTGATCATCCAAAATCAAGGATTTAGCAAGTAATTTTCATAATGAACTAGTTACACCAAAAACAACAAATCGAGCATACAAATTACATACACGACATCACAATGAGCCATGGACACTAATTAACATACTTTTAAGTCAAGAACACAAATTTAAAGAAAAACTAGTGTTTTAGAAATGTTACCCAAACGAGATGAAGTTGGTACCAAAATGAAGAGGATGAAGAGAGGATCACGAATATGTAATTTATTTTGTTGTAAGCCTCCTAGATCGAATTTAGATGATGATTGAATGAATTTGGAAATTGGGTGTGTTCTTGCTAGAGAGAAAGAGAGAGAGAGAGAGAGAGAGATGGTTGAATGGTGGTGATTGGGGTGGACTAGGTGACCTAGTCAACTAGTTTGCCCCGTGTCAATTTTAGTCCCTCGAGTTTGTAGTCGGGTGCGGAAAATACCTAAACGGAATATTTTAAAACGCGTATTAAAATCCGATAACGAGAATATTTAGAATGTTAGCTAACGGAGGTTACGAATCTAGATACGAGGAATATTATCTAAAAAGAAAAAGACGGCGTTAAAAAAATAATTTAACGGAAAAATGCGGGATGTTACATTATCCACGCCTCAAAAGAAATTTCGTCCCGAAATTTAGTTGGAAGTAGTAGTCGATATCTCTTACTCGAGACTTAGAGTAGTAACTCTACGAATGAGTGAAGGTACTTTCTTGGACATTCCACGAATCCGGATAGTCGGGGTGTTACGTTGTATTGAGGTTCGATTTCTCGATCCATGATTTCAACCAGTTTTCCCATGAAGAGGAGTTTGTCATCAATAGTTGGTGCATCTAAAAGGATTGCACATTCCTGTTCCGCATGACAAGTTTCTAAGTTTGTTACACGAAATGTAGGATAAACGGAAACTTAATTGAGTCGGAAGTTCTAAACGGTAGGAAGCGGTTCCAATACGCCCAAGGTTTCAAAAGGTTCAATATTGCGGTTATAACCTTCCTCGATTTCCCAAAATGGATTACACCTTTCCAAGGTGCGGGTTCTCAATATTACGCGATTACACACTGGGATTTGTGAGGTTTTCATCTAAGTTTGGTATAACTCTTCTGGCGATCATGGGTTGTCTCTAGCCCGCCTCGGACTTGAACGATCTCAATTGTTGTTTCTTGATGGAGTTCAGATTTGGCGATTTGCTTGCCGCATGCTTTGGTTAAATGAACAGGGGTATGACATTTGCGGTCATATAGGGTTTCGGAAGTGCTGCGTTAATATACGAGTGATAGCTGTCGTAGTAAGGGGAACTATTAAAGGTGACAATACCAGTCTGTAACATGTCTTTCCAAGATTGAATCGTACGTTTGCTCGGTTCGTCGGTTGTGGGAGATACGCGGTACATATGTCTAAGCGGGTTCCCAAGGTCTCTTGCAACGCTAGAGGTGAAACGAGTATTTCAATACAGGATAAATGACGAAGATACACCGTGTTGGAATAGAATTTCTTAAGATATGTTTGAACAAGTCAGTTAGGGTTCGAAAAATGTTCGTTAGGACTATTCACCCTCGTGGCGAATACTAATGTAATATGAGGAGTTTCTCTATCCATGGAGAAATGTTACAAGGAGTTTCCTTAACGGAAATGCGAGCGATGAGGATAGGAGTGAAATGAGGACTTTGAATAGGATGAGCTTACATCTCGAGGTTGCCATAACGTGCCTCTAGTTGTTAAAAAAAAAAAATGAAGCCTGAAAGAGAAACGAGATAGTACACGTAATTGTATAGTTCGGGGTTGAATAATGGTTGGACGATTATCAGCAACGCAAGGGCGTTAAGTCAAAGACGAGTGAAGTATCGTTGGATTGTGTGTTATCTTATATTCCAGTAATATCATACGGTAACGGTGGAATAACATAGGTATGTAGTGTGGTACGTGATGACGAGAATATTGATCGGATCCACAATTTAGTATTTGAATCCTTCGTGCAAAATAACGAATTTTAGTTACGTTGATTTTGAGTCGAGAGAGTATGCCTTTCGGCGTTCAAGTAGAAATATTTCCATATTTGAGTTCCACCTGGTGCTATACGAATTAAGCTAGCAAGGTTGGTGTGAATAATCACGTTCAAGATTCGGGCACGTAGAGGTTTAGATTTCTACCTTAATGAGTTATCGAGGGTAAAGAACGAGCATCACGAGAAAAAGTCGAAAATGAATCTGCGGTAAGTCTGAGTCATGAGAGTTTCCTGATTACATGTGGCTTGATTTGGAGATTGATTGTAATGCCTCGACCATTAACATCATGGTCTAGAAAATTGGACTTCGTTCAACAGAAATTCTCACTCGGAGAATTTGGTATAAAGTTGCTCTTTTCTCAAAAGTTCGAGCGTAAGATGGTGATGTTGTTCGTTTTCCTTCTTTACTTAAATAAGTTAAGATGTCATCTATAAATACGATAACAGATTTGTCTAGATAAGTTGCATACGTGATTTAGGAGGTTCATGAATACGGACGGAGTCCTAAATAAATCAAACGGTACTAAGAGAGATTTACAACTAACGTTGCGAGTTCGGAAATGGCTTAGGAGACATCGTCTCACTTAACCCCCAATTGATGATAACCGGAACGGAGGTCGATTTGGAACCTACGGGATTCGTGCAAATAATCATGAGGTAATGGATACGAGGGAGAGGGTATCGGTTTCCAACCGAAAATTACTCAGTTCACAACAATCTATACAAGATGATGGGGAAACAATTTTTTTTTTTTTTTTTTTTTTTTAACGAATAGGTTTCGAGCTCCCTAGTTCTATAGGTGTCAAGTCAAAAGTCTTAACGTATATCCTCCAATAAAATTTATAGGCACACAATATTTTCCGTTGGTCACTTAAATCGTTTAAGTAATATCTAGGGGAAAAAGTGGAATGTAAAGAGCACGAGTCAAAGACTTGGTTAATAAACATCTAGCGGTAATCGAATCGAATAAGTATGAAATATACTGTTTGTTGTGAAGAAACGTACCCGTGACTAGTCCATCGTCGTCTCGGGCATCCTAGGTGTCGATGTTGAAAGTTCAACGGCGTGCGTTGGGGTTGATTTTCTTGTTTGGGCACGCACTCCTAAAATGACCCGGTTGGCCACATTCAAAACAAACACCCGTCTTGGGTGCATTGTGCTCCTTTTGAGCGACGGGAGCGGTATTCCTACAATCGTGGGCTACATGGCCACTTCTTTGACACTTCAAGCAAAATGGTTTGCCACATTCGCCTAAATGATGTTTGTAGCACTCGTTACAATACGGTAGGTGTCCGGTATAACCTTTCTTGCCGTTGGGGATGAAGGGCTTCTTGGCGAGGTTGTTGTAATTGCTTGATTGGGGGGCTTCCCATTTTCTTTTGTTGTCACCCGACTTATCCTCGGCTTTAGGTGCCGGCACTTCAATCTCGTCCACTGTTTCAATCAATTGACGGGCCATATTCAAAGCCTCTTGGTGGTTAGCGGGTTTGGATGACATTACTCCTTGTTTGATGCTCTTGGGGAGACCATCCATGTAAAGTTCAACCCTTAAAGATTCGGGGTTCACAAGATTTGGGCACATCAAAGCAAGTTCGGAGAATCGTTGATTATAGGCCTTAAGGTCGTTCCCGACCGCTTTCAGAGCTCTTAGTTCTTGTTCGAGCCTTCGGGTTTCTTCGCGAGGAAAATATTCGGTGATCATCTTTCCTCTTAAGTCGGCCCAAGAGAAAGCGTGGGCTTCGTGGATACCCACCGATTGTACATACGAATTCCACCATGTGAGAGCGATACCGGCGAAGGTGTGAGTGGAATATCTAACCTTGTCTTGGTCTCGACAACCGCTTATGCTAAAGACGGCTTCCGTTTGCTCAAACCATCGGGTGAGCACAACCGGTCCCCCGGTTCCATCGAAAGTGTGAGGTTTGCACCCCATGAAATTCTTATAGGAGCATCCTTCGTTGGAATTTCTGGCTCCATTGTTGTTGTTGTGATGATTGTTGTTATTGTTGTTGTTGGAGGAGTGACCGGCCATGGCCGCATCCACGGCAGTGGCTATCATACGTTGGAGGGCTTGTTCGGGAGTTTCGGGAGGAGCGCGTTGACGAGCCATTGTTCCTTCATGACACAAGAATATCGTTGGTTAGTATTCTAAATAATACTAACCGCGATATGGAATAAAGATAAAGAGAAAATTATCCTTGACTCGCCTTAAATTCTTTATGTCATAATGTCGGAACGTCCATGTGAATCACCGTAATATAATCCCGGAAATTATATTACCCTGATTCTCATGTGCATTTAACATTACTTCACAAAGTCAAGGTGGCGCGCCAACAAAATTTATTAACGTAAGATCAAGATCGAATACGAGTTAGATATGATAGAAGAGTTCGAGTATAAATGCACAAATAGTCAAGTAATTCCTACTTCAGTCTATATGCCGGTTGTAGTCTAGATTCACCTATGTACCCTATGACTCGGGGTGGACACAAATGAACTCTAAATCCCTACAACCTAGGCTCTGATACCACTTGTAGCGACCCCGACAAATCGTCAAGTGACGGCGTCGACTACGTAGGTCCCATTACATGGTCATAAGTCTTTAAGACAACGTTTGACCAAAATATGTCGCCTTCATTTCAACCTAAAGATTGTTTCCAAAGTTTAAAAGAATTGTTCAACCAAAAGTTAAGTTACAAGGTTATAAGTACAAATGAAATCTAGGCGACACGGTTTAAAGTAAAGTCATAAGACGCTCCATGGAATGCATGTATACTCGACATCCAATGCAAGTATCAAATAATGAGCGGAAGCATGTATCACATATCGTGCAAGACCTGAGAAAAACATAGAAATCTGTCAACGAAAACGTTGGTGAAATCATAGGTTTAGTAAGTAAATTGTATTGAACCACAAGGTTCTTTATGAATTGCTTAACCAAAGTCGTTCACATTCCAAAATAGTATTTGTATCACGAGCACCCAATTATCAAGGCTTAACCGAATCTTCCCTCTGAATTTTGAATTTAGTGTTAGAACTTACACTATACATTGTTGAAATTATATTTCATTCACTAACGGTAGCGAACCGTCTGAATGAGGGTTTGTTAAACCCGTATGGCCACACAACATAATTACACGCTTACACTTACACCCTGCAAGTGGAACTAATGATAATTGGATTGAGGACTTTTGTTCAAACTCGTATGCATCTTTGTATTCGTATTTGTTCACAATGTAAAAGCATGAAAAGTAAATAAGTATGAAATGTATGTGTTTCTCAGCCCACGATGTAAAGAATAAAAGTGATTGAAAAAGTGGGACTATGATCTCACCTTGAGTGCAAGAGTTAATAAAGTACTTCGACAAGTAAACGCGTGCAAAGACAAAGCTAGTCTTGACCTAAACATATAGGTTATATCAATAACGGTAAACGCAAACGGTCAAAGATGTTCAATTAGTCCTATGGCTCGTTACGACTCGATTATATTAACATGTGAATCAACTAGTCAAGTTTCATGCAAGATACAAGTAAATAATCATGTTAGAAAGGTTGCATAAGTATTTGGTTAAGTTTGACAAAAAGTCAAACTTGGTCGGGTCAAAGTCAACGGAAAAGTCAACATGTTCGGGTCGGGTCTCGGACAAATTTTCTATGCTAGTTATTCATATATAAGCATGTTAAAACAAGTTGAAAGTGAATTGGAGGTCTAGAACCTCCCAAACATTTTTCGTGAAACGACCAACCAAAACAGCCCCTGGCAGGCAAATGGGACGGCGTCCCAAATGCCTGGACGGCGTCCCAGTGTGAAAGGCTGGACGGCGTCCCAGGTTGTAGACGGCGTCCCACTTTAAAGACCTGGACGGCGTCCCAGGGTTTTAGACGGCGTCCAGAAGGCTTTCCAGGAACTGTTTTGCTGAAACACAAGTGCACGAACCAAAAACCAAACAATCACAATCTATGATCCGCAAACAATTAGAACAAGTATTTTATATCACCGGGAAGGTATTTTGACAAGGAACGCAACTAAGCACTTTTCATCAAGCAAAAACATCATATACTATAACCGAAATCCCGCCAAGTGATCAATAGAGGTTTATTTTCAAGTTTCAAGTTTATCAATTGCAATTTAAGTTTCGGGAATCCAATTTATACATATGATATGCCATTTTGAAGGTAATGAAACATGTAATACAACTAAACACTTATCAATAACATTAATAAGCATTCAACGCATCAAAAGTTCGTTTTAAGAGTTGTCAACCCTAACCAAAAGTTCACAAAATCAATAATCGCGTTTATGAAGTTTCTTTAATCAATCTATACATCAAAATGAAGCTAATGATACTAGTAACACTTTTAAAACATGCACATTAACAATCTAATAACATTTGATCATCCAAAATCAAGGATTTAGCAAGTAATTTTCATAATGAACTAGTTACACCAAAAACAACAAATCGAGCATACAAATTACATACACGACATCACAATGAGCCATGGACACTAATTAACATACTTTTAAGTCAAGAACACAAATTTAAAGAAAAACTAGTGTTTTAGAAATGTTACCCAAACGAGATGAAGTTGGTACCAAAATGAAGAGGATGAAGAGAGGATCACGAATATGTAATTTATTTTGTTGTAAGCCTCCTAGATCGAATTTAGATGATGATTGAATGAATTTGGAAATTGGGTGTGTTCTTGCTAGAGAGAAAGAGAGAGAGAGAGAGAGAGAGATGGTTGAATGGTGGTGATTGGGGTGGACTAGGTGACCTAGTCAACTAGTTTGCCCCGTGTCAATTTTAGTCCCTCGAGTTTGTAGTCGGGTGCGGAAAATACCTAAACGGAATATTTTAAAACGCGTATTAAAATCCGATAACGAGAATATTTAGAATGTTAGCTAACGGAGGTTACGAATCTAGATACGAGGAATATTATCTAAAAAGAAAAATACGGCGTTAAAAAAATAATTTAACGGAAAAATGCGGGATGTTACAGAAAGCAGATACAACAATGGTGGCGATTGTTGTTCGTCCAAAACAGAAATAGAATAAAGTACTGCAACAGTTTAAGTGGGAATAGAATGAACAAAACATTAAATTAGCAGCCTTTAAATGGTGGAAGTGATGGTGGTTTCAATTGGTTTATGGTTTTGGGTTTGATTGTAATTGATTAGCACATAGTTGTAGCAGTTTTCGGTTGTTAGTATGATGGCAGCAACAAACACATACGAGCAGCAAAAGTTGTATTTGACAGAAGTAAAAGGAAATAGAAATGTACGCATGATTGAAGCAACAAACAATAATTTATCATGTTGTTTTGTAGCGATGATTGCGGAAAGAGATAAGGGTCACGAGGAGAAACAAAACAAAATTGTATATAATAAAATGAATATAAAGGAGATAGTGGATTAGGATATGTGTAAGAATGCAATAATAAGAGAATGCAACATCGACTTGTTTGAATTAAATATTATTCCGTAAAGAACCAGCCACCTTACATAAATTCTTGCGATTTTATAACTATATATTTTGGATAATTCGACACTTGCTAATTGATATAAGTTGTATCTTAATAATAATAACAATAATTAATAATAATTTTTAATAATCATATTAGCAATAATAGTTTTATTAATAGTGATAATAATAATAATAATAATAATAATAATAATAATAATAATAATAATAATAATAATAATAATAATAATAATAATATTTAAATCACAACTACATTATAATTTTAATTATTCTTATAATAGTATTTATAACTATATCCATAATAATATTAATAATACTAATATTGATATTAATATTAATGAAGGTAGTAATAATAATATTAGTGTTAAATAATTATATTTTAACTTGTAATCATATAAATACATATTATAAACTTCTACATATATTACTTATAAATTATTCATATTATAATACTCATATATTACATATATTAATTTACCATTGTTAATATGTAATTACTCATTATTAACTTTGTTAACATTGATAAATTATGTATATTCAATCTACTTTCTATATTTAAATAAACAGTTTAAATAACAACTTTAAGTTTATGTCATAATTACCTAATAGTTCTTTAATATATTTAATTCATAATATATAATTATTTACATGTATAATTATTTATGTATACATTTCTATTTATGATTATAGGTTCGTGAATCGTCGGAAATAGACACCGGGTAATTTAATATATGATAATAGTTCAAAATTTTTGAGACTCAACTTTACATGCTTTGCTTATCGTGTCAGAAACTTATAAAGATCAAGTTTTAATTTGGTCGAAAATTTTCGGGTCGTCACAGTTTCTACGGGAATTATGGCATCACCTCCGGTCACAAGTTCCCATAGATCATGACCTTGAAGAAAAGCCTCCATACACATTTTCCAATACTTGTAGTTGTTACCTATAAGTTTCTCCATTCCATTGACCATACCACCATTGTTTCCATTTGTGCCTTCCATTTTTGATAGCAAGATAACTAGTTTGGAACTTTTGAGTAGACTTTGAGTATTTGCACACAAAAATTTAACTTGGAACCAAGCTCTAGATACCATAAAATAACAAGTTATTTGCTATGAATAAAAGGTTAAGGAAATAATATGAACAAGAATATGAAAAACTAAATATGTTGGATTGATTTCAAATGGTTACAATCACATCCTTATATAGAGGATTAAAGCAAAACATAATCATAACATACCAACAACTAGACCCACTAGTAAAGCTAGATGACAACTAGCATACATGTGAACATACCAATATGACAACTAGTATACATGTGAACACACTAACAACTAGACCTAATAAAACAAGATAAAAGGCAACTTGATTATGCAAGTATGTCAAAAAAGATAATGTCAAGTTTTCTACTAAACACCTTAACCATTAATTTGGTCAATAATGACCTAAATCCATTTGGACAAGTTGAGCTACTTGATCAATAAATTTCAAAATCAAGTTGAGCAAGTTGAGCCACTTGAGTTTGAGTTGTGCACTAATATTTTAACAAGGTTTTGGGTCATATTTTTGTTCTAACGAGTCAAAGGGGTAAGCTAATAATTTTTGCTAAGAAGTGAACGATTCAACGGGTGGAAATTGTATTCATCCTGCCAAGAATATTATAAATCACTACATGTCTATATGCAAACAATTAGGTTATTGCTCTAAACATTCAAACTTTTTATCATCAAATAACCACAACCAATAAATAACAAGGATAGTTTCAATCTAGCAACTGATAGATTTTAAAAATCATCAACTGCTCTTCATAACACAATGATAGTTATTATACATATGCAACATGCCAAAACAAACAACTTTAATAGTGAGTAAATTACATACTTTAGAAGGGAACATATTGAATGACATAATACACATTTATCAGACATGGAACACACAACATGATTGAACTTTTTTGTTTCAGAACAAACAAGTAGGCATCTTTACTCTGCCGTACAATAATTTATTCTCGTCTTCTTCTCCTTCTCCGCTCAGCTTCTCTGTCATCTTCATTCTTCAGCTGCAAACAAAATCATATGATCAAATCATATTCATCGTTATTTGACAACAAACTTTACATTACTGATCAAAAGTATAACTAACCATGATGACAAGGATGCGGATAAAGACAGCAATGAAGTCTGTGTAAAGCCTGAGTGCATGTCCAGCAAAATCCAAATCTCCAAGGTGAGCCATCTCAATGATAAATTGGGTATCAAACACCACATAACCGACAAAAACTAGAAGTCCGAAATACAACTGAAAAATAATTCATATACGTTTAGTACAGATGAATTAATCAAATCAAGAAATTTTGAGATAACGAAAGTTTTACCTGAATCTTGAAGGATAAAGATTCACCAATGATAGATGAAGCAAAATACACCCACAAAAGAATAGAGACACCGGAAGAGAGAAGTCCTCCTAGGTATAGGTGCTGCCTACGCCTAGCTAACATGGCAGAAACCGAGAAACAAGCAAATGCAATCGCAGTTCCCACAAACGCACTCACGAGAATGCTGTCCAACAAACTTACATTAGAACTAGTGTTGGTGCATTATTGGAAATCTCTGGTTCTAATCGTTATGTACGTTAAATCAGTCATTAGTTGACAAACTTTATTGTAATCGTACTTTGACTATTGGATATTTGATTGTGATTCATTAATGTTTAATCAATAGTTAAACCGGATCATTATCGACCGACAGACATATTCAGTCAATCGACAAAGAGCGTGTATTATTGAGTAGAGTAAGTCTACTATCTGTCGACTGAGAGAGACAGTCGACCAACTGTCTTTGCAGATTCTATAAATATATGTTACAGATTACATTGTCATGTTACACACCCCAAACAAACCCTAGCCGTGTTTAATCGTCTGTAATCGATCCTAAACATACCCAACACGAATAACAACTCTATGTGTCGTTCTTGTTAGAGGATATATTTATTATATATATATTAGCCCATTTGTGATGTTAGATTAGGGCTTGGCCCAAGTTTGTATCTCTATATATTTGTGTAATGTTCCATTGGAATATGAATAAGGGTATTAGGGTATCAATTGGCCAAATAAGGGTATTAGGGTTTTTAGGTTAATCGTCTGATACCATGGAATCTGATATGGTTTTCATTCATATTCCAATGGAACATTACACAAATATATAGAGATACAAACTTGGGCCAAGCCCTAATCTAACATCACAAATGGGCTAATATATATATATATATAATAAATATATCCTCTAACAGTTCTAAACTCGATCCCGATAGTTAGTATTTATTTGATTAAAGCTTGGTCTATTGATTTCCGCCTCTAGATCGAGTTTACGTTTGGTCTAAGATCCACATTAGCTCCAACAACTAGTGGATTCAAATTAGGTATGAGGGTCAAAACAGGTTGATAAAATTGAACCTACGAAAACATCTCGATTAAACTTGTCACTTCGGATTGTAACCTTGAAATACAATTTCAAATTCAACTTATGAAAATAGAAAAATAAGTACAGGACGGTTCTGGATACCTCGGGTTAATATTAATGGCCAATTTAATTGCAGGGCCAATGGAAGCTCCTTGGAACAGGGCTGCTATCATCAACAAAACAACCTTCGCACCGTCTGCATCCTGATCATAACAAAATTAAAGCAATTAGCACCATTAATTAATGATCCAAAAAGCATATTAGTAGGAGGTGAGATTTATCAACTTGATTTACCTCTCCCAGAGTAACAGAAGATATCGTATTAATGAAAAATAAGGTAGTTAAAGTTGTAATCACACCACCAATGTTCCAAATGATGTGAAGATAAGCACCAAGTGCAGATACTAGTACAGCAAAACATAACGTTGCGTAGACCTACGATTAAAAAAATTGGTCAGTATTATTATCAGGTGACAGATAAACCTCCATATTCAGTTACATATGAATTTATGAATACCTTTTTCAGATGACTTTGAACGACAGGGGAAATAATGTTGTAATCATAAGCCTCCGAAGGATTAGGATCATAATCGTAACTCGGAACGAAATGGTAAGTTTTTTGTGGTTGCGAATCGAAGGAATCCATTGTCAACGAAGAAAATGAGCAGATTTTTTGTTTTATTTTTTTCCCTAAATGGAGTTGCTGATAGTAGTAGCGCAGAATTTATAGGCGTTCCAAGTCTTTGATAATTTGTAAACGGAATTTTATTGTTAGAAATAAATAATTGTTATTGGTTGATATTATAAAATTGATGCTAATGAAAGTTTCAACTCCAGTTTTAGAATCTGAATAAACTATTTTGTCAACTAGCTATTTCATTCCCTCCGTAATAAGCTGAAAAGTTTTCATTTAAAAATACAACTTGCTATTTCATACAAGATGAGAAACACCACCATGATTAATTAAGTAGTGTGGAGTATATGAAACATGCCAATTCTTTATAAAAGTTACTTATTTGTTACATAATGTATATGAATGTCGTAACGACAAGGTTGAGTCAGTCCTGGCTAAGTCATGTTGATGTGACATGTTACTCAGTTTATTCACATTTACCAGTCGTGTCATCTTTATAGAAAGCAAATTATATTGACAAATTAAACCAATAATACAAAGTATCAAAAGGCCGAGAGATACCAAAGCCAATACAACAATCTTACCTACAAACAGTCAAACAGATGCAACAAACAACAAAACATACCTAAACATCAAAATAAGCTTTTAAAATCTAGTTGTACCATCTTTCATGACACCCATTGCGTCACCTTGACCTTATTTACACAAAAAAGGGGGGAAATGTGATGGAAGAAGTCTAATACAAAACAAAGTCAAAAGTAGATGATAAGTAGAATTAGGTATTTTGACAAATTGGTGGATTATTGGCATGGTACCAACGACTTTGGAATATTTGACCATAGCATAGCATAATTATCTTATAATATAATGTCAACCAAATATAGGAAGATTCATTGTAGCTAACATCAGTAAAAAACAAATACAACTAGGACTGGAATCAGTATTGTTTACTTTTGTGTTATGCCCTTATTGTAATTTTCTTAGAAGAAAACCAAAAACTAGAATGAAAAAAGTATAGGGCAGACCAATTAACAAGTATCCACTCATGTCGCCTTTCGGTTAGTGCGGGGGCAGCGGGGAGGGGGGTTTTACCGGTCATGCCCTCGGATTGGTCCAGGTTTCCTCCAGGGCAGTAGTTAGAGGCGGGTTATGCAACTACGGGAGATAAACGCGCGGGTGATTAAGTCCCCCTGGGTGATCCCAAACTGATGTAAAAACAATAATAAAAATAAAAATAAAAAATAACAAGTTGTTTGTTAGGTTATTTTAGGAGTTTTTGTCAGTGAATATTGTTTGAAATTTGGTATTAGAAAGGTTTATAGTATATGTTAATGTGGTATATATCAGAAAATAGGAACACATGATGTTAAGTAAACAAAAATTCAGAACACATGTACATATATAGGGTATTTTCACAATACTTTTAGTTCAATTTTTACAAATACTATAACAAAGATTTTAAATGACCAAAATCTGCAAATTCCTAAACAAGACTTTATAATCTTCAAAGTGTTAAACAAGGTGCTATGTCAACCTTCATATTTGTTAGAGATTAGTGAAGAACTCAATTCATAATGACTACTTACCCTCATCAAATTGTAGGAAGATTAAATTTTCTGATCAAATAAGATTAAGAACTAAGAATAATGATGAATTAAAAAGTGTGTTTTACTGATATTCAATGTGACAACAATTCAATCCAAGAATCCAGAAACGGCAGTCTATAAAGAACTTAGAAATATGGGTGAGAACCACAATTGTACAGACTGCATAACACTGCCTAATCAACAGAACAAGAAGCAATTACAAGGTCTCAAAAAAATTACATATCAAAAGAATTTAAACATGTATCGTACTATATTCGCGTAATACAAACAGGTCCAAAACATGTTAATAATGACTGAAGAAAATAGGAAATGGAGCCATTGCAGTTCTCATTTGAAAGTAGATAGCCTAGGAAGCTTGTCTCTCAAGTAATACAACCTCGCTCTTCTAACTTTTCGGTGCTTCACCACTTTTATTTCCTTTATGTTGGGAGAGTATCTGAACATGAATGCACTAACTATTAATAACTATTAACACGTATTCATGAAATTTAACTGTAACTCAAACCTCCTTATCTTAATCTATTATGAATGCAGTATGCAGTGTTGCAGAACTCGAAGATTCTCAGTGAGTACTCGGTTTTTGCAACTTGACGGACACTCGTTCAAACTCGGCCAACGCTAGGGATTACTCGGAAAAACGGTCAAAACTCGGGATTACTCGGTAAATTGGTCAAAACCCGGTCATATTTCGGTCAAAATCAGTCATAATCAAACTTGGTAAATATCTGAGTACTCCCCGAGTTGCCGAGTACTCCCTAATAATTCCCAACCGAGTACTTCTCGAGCAGCGTTTTTTCAACCTTGGCAGCAGGGGCAGATTTTATCAAGCATGGAGGGCCGACCGCCCCCACGAAATTTCAACTAAGTAATGGATTTTATAGCCCTTTGAGTTAAGAACGTCTAGGTTTCTGAATCAACTAAATCGGAGTCTGTATGAAAGAGATATGACCAAAATGGTGAAGGCTCACACAATATGCATTTATTAGCAAGTTACTTATCTTTTTCGTATATCTCAAACATTTTTCATCTACGCTCACTTTAAACTAAATAAGTGTTGATAAGTTCAAGAAATTAATTTAGATGATCTACAATAAGGATCAATATTGTCATCAAAAATGTATAAAATGCATACATATGGCGTATAAATTTTCGGCCCCCCTAACACCTACGGTCAAGTTCCGCCAACTTGGCAAGATGTAACCGAGTCCTACCTTAAACACAACACTTTCTATTTAGGGAGTGCCGGGGTGCACAGTGGATTCTAAGACATGAAAGTACAGTATGCTCCCATAATCATCATTCCAAGAAACCTTGGATCCATTTTGATGCACAAATTTTACAATAACATTTAATTAAAGCATGATTATGTATCAGAGCAAGTATCGTGTTCACATAACATCAAGAAGTTTAGAGAAGGGGACTTACATAGGAAACACGATTTCAACACCGACTCCAGCAATGATTCTTCGGATACGAATCGTGGTGTGAATGCCAGCATTTTGCCTCGAGATTATAATTCCCTTGTAGATAGACAACCTACGCCTGTTCTCCGGCACTTCCTGAAAATTTAAATTATTCACGTCGTAAAAATACCATCAATTTAAATTCTTAAACATCTAAAACATTTGACAACAAACTAACCAATTTGATTTCAATAATATCTCCCGTTCGAAGGTCTGGTAGTGGTCTTAAAGTTTCTGAAGCTTCAACTGCTTGCTTGTTCAAAATCTAAAATAAAATTTAAATAGCAAAATTAGACAAGCATTCTTAAGAATCAACCCTATGAATAACTTCGTATTAATTCGATTAAACTACCATTAACAACAACAACAAAAGCTGCGTACGGGCTTATTGAAAACTGGACAAAATCAGAACTTTTTAAAGTTACGACCTTATAAGATTCAACTTACGGCCTGATTAAGCCAACTAACTCAAGTTGGTAACCCCATAAACTTACGGCCTAATTAACCATAAAAACTAAACTTACCCAAAGACCCTGAATGTTCAACTATCACCCCAATTGTCATTAAAGACAAAACTTGAAATGAATGAAATTATTAAACCCTAAATGACAAAAATTTATACGAAATCAGAAAACCCTAATATTCACATATCAATAAATAAAAACTTAATAAAATAAAATGTAACAATTTTACCCCCATTATATCTCCAAGCTTAATAATAGGTTTCTTAGGTACTTTTTCTGCAACTGCCACCACCACTTCTCCTTCTTCTTCTTCTTCTTTAACTTCTTCTTCTTTAACATCATCTGTAGATTCAGCTGCAACATTATCAGCCTCACTCTCTGCCTCTGCTCTTACAACAAATGATGAAATCCAATTACGATTCTTTTGTTGAAACCTTGAAGAAACAGTGGATATTGTAGCTGAGTTGAATGGGGGTAAAAAAGATGAAACCCCAAGTTTTTTTAGATGAAAGTTTGCTGCATTTGTTGTTGGTTTCATATATAGTGCCTGCAAGTTTCAAATTTTAACCATAAAAATTAAAAGATTAACGATTATATTAAGAATTGAATGTATGAAACAAGATGAAATGGGGAAAAGGGTTTACCTGAGGAAGAACAATAGAAGCCATGGTCGAAAGTTAGGAACTCAACTGAGCAAGGGGTTGCAGAGTCTTATCTGAATTACTGGATAGTATTCTTATTTGGGAGTTTATACGGGTGATATTCGGGTCGGGTTAGATCCGAAAGTTTTCTTAAATCTTTTGTAGCTTGACTAGTTTTTTTTTTTTTTTTTTTTTTTCCGAAAAAACATATTATATAAATAAATAAAGAGAAGATCAGACGATCTTCTGGTGTTACAATTGACAGATTATACAATCTGTTTGACAACTATTGAACTCGCCAAAAGAGAGGCGATCTTACAAACAAACTACAAAATTGAAGGCAACGGCACAAACCGGGAAAAACAATCCCCAAGAACCAAACTAACAAACAAACTAAAACTGTGCCCGCTGCATCTTGACGTAACCACCAACAAGAAAGCCTGACCCAAAATAAAGTTCCTCACCTGAATTTAAGCCTGCAACCGCGAGCCAGAGCCCACACGTCACACACCAACCGCATCAACCTCCGTACGAATATCCGAATCCAAACACCCGCCTAGAAACCCAAGAAAACCTCCCTCGAGGCCGCATCGACCAGAAACCCGGATTAAATCCTCGATGATCAACACCTCCAAGCAGACCCCTGAAGCAGCCAGCCCAGAAACCCTAACCAGTCAAAGCCCAGGCCAAACGGAGGAAGGGACACCAACCGAGAAAACAACCCGAAAAACCACCCTTTTGGCACTCAACGACTCTAGAGAACACCTCTCACGACCCTAAAGCCGCCAAGGCGGCAACAACACCGGAACGCTCCGAACCGAAACCGGTGACGAGGAAAGACGAGCGAAACAGACCAAACACTCAACAAAGGAGAACGGCCCAGTCAACAATAACCAGTCAATCCGGAAAGGTAAAAATCGCCATTTTTGCAAAATAGAGAAAAACCGACTTAGCCGAAATTTCTGAAACACAACCTGCTAAGCTTCAAAAATTCGCTCCCGACAACCGCACACAGACAAAGGGGCCATAACCAACCTCCACCTATCGACCGGCTGCCACCAGCAGCAGCCTTCCTAAGTCAAACACCGGGAAACCTAACACCGGTTTTTTTCCGACTTTAAGACCATATTTAACTCTGTGGGGCGTGTTGGCCTGTGGGGGTAGAGTGCTTGCTGTTAGACAGCGTGCTGAGTGGCGTGTTGCTGAGTAGGAGTGGGATATTTTTTTATTTCTTTTTCATTTTTCATGTATTTATTTTAATTTGTTTAATTAGTTATATTATTATTTTGAAATTATAATAACAAATTAATTTAATAAAACACACTAAAATTAATAATAAAAATACGATTACATTAAAAAATTCCTAAAAATAGAAAATTACAATAAATAAAAAGACGAACTAAACTTACTTTATTTTTTTTAAAAAGTCCTAAAAATTTAAACTACTACTCGTCGTCTTCATCCGACAACTGAATTAAGTCGTCGTACTCTTGGAGCAAGTTCTTCTTCATCTTCATGAAACGCTTTCTCTCTTTCGAGTTCGCGATGTTATTAATGTCCAAGTTCGACAGAAATTTTGTGGCTTCGAGTGCGGCTTTCATACATTTCGCTTTGGTGATTGCATCCATTTGTTGAAGCTTTTTCTGTGCAACTTCGGACTTGTACTAGTTAAGTTGTTCACATAACTCTTCAAACTTTGAGCCGTTTTTTGACCGAGAGCTTTGCGTCGCGTCGGAAGATGCAGAAGTCCTAGCCGCCTTCTTTGCTTGATTCCTTCCCATGGGCCTTTCAATCGGATCATCACATAAAAGCACGTTATTAGGACGATCATCCGCGATATCAATCGTGTGGACCGCGACCTCCTCGTCATCCTGATCACGCAAACCTCCATAAACTGCTCCACCAACCGGAGCAGGCGCAATTCACTTTGGTTTGTCCTTTAAAAATTTCCAAGCATCTTTAAACGCCCACGACTTCATCATCTCATTAGTACAATACGCCTTTACTGAAATGTCCCGTTTTTATTGATTAAAAACGTTCCATATTAATTGATTTCGTTGCGAGGTTTTGACCTCTATATGAGACATTTTTCAAAGACTGCATTCATTTTAAAACAAACCATAACCTTTATTTCATCAATAAAGGTTTAAAAAGCTCTACGTAGATTATCAAATAATGATAATCTAAAATATCCTGTTTACACACGACCATTACATAATAGTTTACAATACAAATATGTTACAACAAAATAAGTTTCTTGAATGCAGTTTTTACACAATATCATACAAGCATGGACTCCAAATCTCGTCCTTATTTAAGTATGCGACAGCGGAAGCTCTTAATAATCACCTGAGAATAAACATGCTTAAAACGTCAACAAAAATGTTGGTGAGTTATAGGTTTAACCTATATATATCAAATCATAATAATAGACCACAAGATTTCATATTTCAATACACATCCCATACATAGAGATAAAAATCATTCATATGGTGAACACCTGGTAACCGACATTAACAAGATGCATATATAAGAATATCCCCATCATTCCGGGACACCCTTCGGATATGATATAAATTTCGAAGTACTAAAGCATCCGGTACTTTGGATGGGGTTTGTTAGGCCCAATAGATCTATCTTTAGGATTCGCGTCAATTAGAGTGTCTGTTCCCTAATTCTTAGATTACCAGACTTAATAAAAAGGGGCATATTCGATTTCGATAATTCAACCATAGAATGTAGTTTCACGTACTTGTGTCTATTTTGTAAATCATTTATAAAACTTGCATGTATTCTCATCCCAAAAATATTAGATTTTAAAAGTGGGACTATAACTCACTTTCACAGATTTTTACTTCGTCGGGAAGTAAGACTTGGCCACTGATTGATTCACGAACCTATAAAAATATATACATATATATCAAAGTATGTTCAAAATATATTTACAACACTTTTAATATATTTTGATGTTTTAAGTTTATTAAGTTAGCTGTCCTCGTTAGTAACCTACAGCTAGTTGTCCACAGTTAGATGTACAGAAATAAATCGATAAATATTATCTTGAATCAATCCACGACCCAGTGTATACGTATCTCAGTATTGATCACAACTCAAACTATATATATTTTGGAATCAACCTCAACCCTGTATAGCTAACTCCAACATTCACATATAGAGTGTCTATGGTTGTTCCAAAATATATATAGATGTGTCAACATGATAGGTCGAAACATTGTATACGTGTCTATGGTATCTCAAGATTACATAATATACAATACAAGTTGATTAAGTTATGGTTGGAATAGATTTGTTACCAATTTTCACGTAGCTAAAATGAGAAAAATTATCCAATCTTGTTTTACCCATAACTTCTTCATTTTAAATCCGTTTTGAGTGAATCAAATTGCTATGGTTTCATATTGAACTCTATTTTATGAATCTAAACAGAAAAAGTATAGGTTTATAGTCGTAAAAATAAGTTACAAGTCGTTTTTGTAAAGGTAGTCATTTCAGTCGAAAGAACGACGTCTAGATGACCATTTTAGAAAACATACTTTCACTTTGAGTTTAATCATAATTTTTGGATATAGTTTCATGTTCATAATAAAACTCATTTTCTCAGAATAACAACTTTTAAATCAAAGTTTATCATAGTTTTTAATTAACTAACCCAAAACAGCCCGCGGTGTTACTACGACGGCGTAAATCCGGTTTTACGGTGTTTTTCGTGTTTCCAGGTTTTAAATCATTAAGTTAGCATATCATATAGATATAGAACATGTGTTTAGTTGATTTTAAAAGTCAAGTTAGAAGGATTAACTTTTGTTTGCGAACAAGTTTAGAATTAACTAAACTATGTTCTAGTGATTACAAGTTTAAACCTTCGAATAAGATAGCTTTATATGTATGAATCGAATGATATTATGAACATCATTACTACCTTAAGTTCCTTGGATAAACCTACTAGAAAAGATAAAAAATGGATCTAGCTTCAACGGATCCTTGGATGGCTCGAAGTTCTTGAAGCAGAATCATGACACGAAAACAAGTTCAAGTAAGATCATCACTTGAAATAAGATTGTTATAGTTATAGAAATTGAACCAAAGTTTGAATATGATTATTACCTTGTATTAGAATGATAACTTACTGTAAGAAACAAAGATTTCTTGAGGTTGGATGATCACCTTACAAGATTGGAAGTGAGCTAGCAAACTTGAAAGTATTCTTGATTTTATGTAACTAGAACTTGTAGAATTTATGAAGAACACTTAGAACTTGAAGATAGAACTTGAGATAGATAAATTAGATGAATAAAATTGAAGAATGAAAGTGTTTGTAGGTGTTTTTGGTCGTTGGTGTATGGATTAGATATAAAGGATATGTAATTTTGTTTTCATGTAAATAAGTCATGAATGATTACTCATATTTTTGTAATTTTATGAGATATTTCATGCTAGTTGCCAAATGATGGTTCCCACATGTGTTAGGTGACTCACATGGGCTGCTAAGAGCTGATCATTGGAGTTTATATACCAATAGTACATACATCTAAAAGCTGTGTATTGTACGAGTACGAATACGGGTGCATACGGGTAGAATTGTTGATGAAACTGAACGAGGATGTAATTGTAAGCATTTTTGTTAAGTAGAAGTATTTTGATAAGTGTATTTAAGTCTTTCAAAAGTGTATAAATACATATTAAAACACTACATGTATATACATTTTAACTGAGTCGTTAAGTCATCGTTAGTCGTTACATGTAAGTGTTGTTTTGAAACCTTTAGGTTAACGATCTTGTTAAATGTTGTTAACCCAATGTTTATAATATCAAATGAGATTTTAAATTATTATATTATCATGATATTATCATGTATGAATATCTCTTTATATGTGATATCGCATATTTCATATGCATTTTCCTTAGCGATATCGGTTACATTTTGGTCCTTATGGATACGATTTGGAGTTATTTCGGTTAAAGTTGTGAAAGTTTGAGTTCCAAGACCAAGAAGGTTAAATTTGATGTTATTTGATGGTTTTGGACGTGTTTCGTTGTTTACAAGTGAAAAGGTTTGATTCGGTTCGAGTTTGGGTGTTAATATTGAGTTTTCAGCTTCGTTTCAGCATTTGTTACATGGAGCGCCGCTCCAAAAGGGCGCGCGCCGTGCCATTTAACTACAAAAACAGTTCGAGCATATCAGAAAACAAAATGTCAGCTCACAGACAATCGGCGCGCCGCGCGGTATATTGGCGCGCCGCGCGGGGTTGTGCCCGGGTTCAGAATTCCCTCCTATAAAAGCCCGAATTATACCCTAACTTATCATAATCGTATCCTGACGAATTCCAGCCACTTTTTGACGAACTTAGGTGATTTTTGGAGATCTTCAAGGTCATTCTAAGGTATTAATCATTCCGGGAACAAGTCTCGATTCGTGTATCTTTCAGATTTCAATCTTTAATTAGTTTTATTCTTTTGTTATCAACAATGAATTATTCTATGTCTTTGATTGTTATTTTGATTTCAGCCATGATTGTAGGCTAAACTCTTAATGTTTGTCTAGATTGAATATTTGCAAGTGTTTGGATGTTACTTTGAGGTTTTATTAATTGATGCATGATAATTATGAGTTTTGATTAAGAGCCATTCTTGTGGGTGTTAATTATTGATACTAGGTTGATTAGTGAATCTTGTTTGAACAAAGGGAACCCTGTTTCAATTTAGTGATCTAATTTCCAATTGATTTGTCTTAACCGATTGGGTGCTTACTGGACCAAGGGGGTAAACCGGGTATGGTAATTAAATAAAACAGGGGTGAATTGTGTGGAGTGAACGCGTAACCAATTGAATCTTAATCTTGTAATTAGTTAGTTACTAAGTCACAAACGAAAGATAGTTTTTGGTGAAAGGGACCCCTAAGCCAATAAGTCCTAGTTTGATGTGTTTGCTAAAAGAGAACTCTGGGTAAACCGACTCTGTAATTGCGTGCATTGATTAATAGAACTAGTGCTTAATAACAAATCATCCAACACTGCGAATAGGATATCTAGGCGAACATTCTTTTATCCATTGAATTCAAATATCTTTATTTTTCTGTCGAGTCTGCATTTATTTTATTTAAACTTAAAAACCAAAAATATTGTCTTTTATTTTCAAAGCTTCCTTGATTTGGCTAATCGTTAAATAGCCGCAAAACAAACTATCTCGTAATTTCAATTTTCATAGTTTAACTTAGTTTACTTTTATTAGTTTCAAACTTAATTCTCACGTTAATACTGTCCTTGGAACGATACTTGGAATTACCATTTTTATACTATTACACGATCGGGTACACTGCCCGTAAGTGTGTAGTAATCTTTAACCAGGCATATTTCCAGAGATAATTTATATACTAGATTTCACACATCAAGTTTTTGGCGCCGCTGCCGGGGATTATTTTTATTTTTCGTATGATGTACTTTGAGACCTATTTGGGGCAAGGCGTTTCGGTACCGGGTGGTACCACCTTGCCCATTTATGTATTTGGTGTGTTTTTTTTTTTTTTTTTGTTAGGTGTGTTGGTGAAACGGTTTTTCAAGTCTGGCATTAAGTTCAGCAAAACTACTTTAATGATGGTATTGGTGTGAGGATCGGGAATGGACGATGTTCTTATGCTGGCAGTCAGTTCAGCGCCATCTGTCACTGTCATTCCACGATCTGTGGTTAAGCTCGATAAGTTTTTATTTTTCTTACCCTTTTGATTTTAATCCATTTTTGATCTCAAGTGATGGGGACATTACTTGATCTCAAGTGTGGGGTGGGGGATGTAAAATCTCTCGGGTTGGTTATTAATAGAATCATCATTATTTTGGTTTTGATATTTAAATGACGTTTCACGGGGTTTTGGTCGTAAAAAAAAAAATTGAAAAATTTAGGGGAAAATAAAAAAAAATAAAAAAATTAGTTAGTTAAAAAGAAAAAAAAATATATATAAAAGTAGTTAAAAATTCGACCAAAACCTTTGTTTAAGTATGGCTTGGAATTTATATTTCATGATGTTTAAAGAAGCCAAAGTTGTTTTACATGTTCATTACCATTGAACATGAAATCCTACGAGTTCGAAGAACTCAATAGTAGGTCACCTGTACCAAAACGGGTGTAAACCGTGAGAGAGCGGTGATTGCATAGCGTGATTGTGACCGAATCACGTGCCAGATCAAAAACTTTTGGTTACTTGGTATAGCATACTTCCGAAACTATATCATTTTATTATTGCATCATTTAATGATGTGATACTGTGGGAAGAGGAGCCTTGAGCTTCACCAGTGCTGTCCTTTTCAGGAGCAATAGCTACGTGCTTGTGTTTGCTTAGACAACACAACCCATAGCCAAAAGCTATGGAACCCGAAGGTTTTCGGGATTTTTCAAAACCGGTGTCAATTGAAACAGATTGGCACTTCCGAGTGATTCAGATCCACTCATAAGGAAGTAAAGTCTTCCGATCGTCCTACTTGGTTCGTATACCTCTTAAGCGTGCCATTTCATTACCCATCATTTCACGATGAGGTACTGTTAGAGGAGAAAGTCTTGAACTTTCAAAACACGTTCATTATTTTGAATGTGAAATCCTACATGAACATTCAGTTCATACGTAGGTCACTTGTACAAAAACGGGTGTCAACCGTATGAACGGTGATTGGATCGTGTGGTCGAAGCCGGGCCACACGCTAGATCGAAAACTTTATAGGGCGGTCTTCATTGTTTCTCCTAACAAGGACAATGTATGCGCTCGACCACCTTTTATGACCATACAGGATGTATCCACTCCATCCTAAAGGGAGTCAAGTCTCCCGAACGACACACTTGCTGATTTATTTCAGAAGTTGTAGTCCAGACCAGTCGTAGGGTGACGAAAAACCTTGAAAAGTCATTGCTAAAATCGACTGGAAATCTACCAGGCCTCAACATCAAACAGGGAAACTGGTAGTCGAAGCTTATCTCAATGAGGGAGATTTGCTAGCTTAATGGGAAGCGCACCATGATACACAAAATGTCAGTGATTGATCAGATTCCCAGTGGATAACCTCCGGAAAGGTAAGATATCAGCTTTTAAGCCTGATGAACCTCAATCTTCATGATTGATTTAACAGATTAGATGGTTACCTCATGACTATCGATGATATCTGGACGTAATGTGTATCCTCCTAAGCACATTATTTTCTACCGACATCTCGCGATGTTAGGTACTGTGGGAGGCTTGGCTTGACCAATTGCGGGGTAGCCCGTGTGTTCTCTTAGCACATATGTTCGATTGCTTATTCCTTGGTGCTAGGTTCCCACTTGATTCCCGGTTCCATTGAAGATTATATTCGAGATTCTCTACTTCATCATTATGGTACGTTATCGAGATTACTTTTGGTTATTATAATGATTCATTTTGATTGCGGTTTGGGAAGTTACATCGGGGGGATGCAAGTGGGAACCATAGTTGTTATTTACTCCAAATCGTGCCCACGCTAGTTGCTTGTTTGGTTCTTGTTCGTTTGATTCTACATATTTGCTTGAAGACGTTATTTTATTATAGAAGATTATTATCGAGTTCATTGCTTGAGGACAAGCAAAACTCTAGTGTGGGGTTGTTTGATATCGCATATTTCATATGCATTTTCCTTAGCGATATCGGTTACATTTTGGTCCTTATGGATACGATTTGGAGTTATTTCGGTTAAAGTTGTGAAAGTTTGAGTTCCAAGACCAAGAAGGTTAAATTTGATGTTATTTGATGGTTTTGGACGTGTTTCGTTGTTTACAAGTGAAAAGGTTTGATTCGGTTCGAGTTTGGGTGTTAATATTGAGTTTTCAGCTTCGATTCAGCATTTGTTACATGGAGCGCCGCTCCAAAAGGGCGCGCGCCGCGCCATTTAACTACAAAAACAGTTCGAGCATATCAGAAAACAAAATGTCAGCTCACAGACAATCGGCGCGCCGCGCGGTATATTGGCGCGCCGCGCGGGGTTGTGCCCGGGTTCAGAATTCCCTCCTATAAAAGCCCGAATTATACCCTAACTTATCATAATCGTATCCTGACGAATTCCAGCCACTTTTTGACGAACTTAGGTGATTTTTGGAGATCTTCAAGGTCATTCTAAGGTATTAATCATTCCGGGAACAAGTCTCGATTCGTGTATCTTTCAGATTTCAATCTTTAATTAGTTTTATTCTTTTGTTATCAACAATGAATTATTCTATGTCTTTGATTGTTATTTTGATTTCAGCCATGATTGTAGGCTAAACTCTTAATGTTTGTCTAGATTGAATATTTGCAAGTGTTTGGATGTTACTTTGAGGTTTTATTAATTGATGCATGATAATTATGAGTTTTGATTAAGAGCCATTCTTGTGGGTGTTAATTATTGATACTAGGTTGATTAGTGAATCTTGTTTGAACAAAGGGAACCCTGTTTCAATTTAGTGATCTAATTTCCAATTGATTTGTCTTAACCGATTGGGTGCTTACTGGACCAAGGGGGTAAACCGGGTATGGTAATTAAATAAAACAGGGGTGAATTGTGTGGAGCGAACGCGTAACCAATTGAATCTTAATCTTGTAATTAGTTAGTTACTAAGTCACAAACGAAAGATAGTTTTTGGTGAAAGGGACCCCTAAGCCAATAAGTCCTAGTTTGATGTGTTTGCTAAAAGAGAACTCTGGGTAAACCGACTCTGTAATTGCGTGCATTGATTAATAGAACTAGTGCTTAATAACAAATCATCCAACACTGCGAATAGGATATCTAGGCGAACATTCTTTTATCCATTGAATTCAAATATCTTTATTTTTCTGTCGAGTCTGCATTTATTTTATTTAAACTTAAAAACCAAAAATATTGTCTTTTATTTTCAAAGCTTCCTTGATTTGGCTAATCGTTAAATAGCCGCAAAACAAACTATCTCGTAATTTCAATTTTCATAGTTTAACTTAGTTTACTTTTATTAGTTTCAAACTTAATTCTCACGTTAATACTGTCCTTGGAACGATACTTGGAATTACCATTTTTATACTATTACACGATCGGGTACACTGCCCGTAAGTGTGTAGTAATCTTTAACCAGGCATATTTCCAGAGATAATTTATATACTAGATTTCACACATCAATATGATATATATATATACATTAAATGTCTTTACAACGATAATCGTTACATATATGTCTCGTTTAAAAATCATTAAGTTAGTAGTCTTGTTTTTACATATGTAGTTCATTGTTAATATACTTAATGATATGTTTACTTATCATAGTATCATGTTAACTATATATATATCCATATATATGTCATCATATAGTTTTTACAAGTTTTAACGTTCGTGAATCACCGGTCAACTTGGGTGGTCAATTGTCTATATGAAACATATTTTAATTAATCAAGTCTTAAAAAGTTTGATTGCTTAACATGTTGGAAACATTTAATCATGTAAATATCAATCTCAATTAATATATATAAACATGGAAAAGTTCGGGTCACTACAGTACCTACCCGTTAAATAAATTTCGTCCCGAAATTTTAAGCTGTTGAAGGTGTTGACGAATCTTCTGGAAATAGATGCGGGTATTTCTTCTTCATCTGATCTTCATGCTCCCAGGTGAACTCGGGTCCTCTACGAGCATTCCATCGAACCTTAACAATTGGTATCTTGTTTTGCTTAAGTCTTTTAACCTCACGATCCATTATTTCGACGGGTTCTTCGATGAATTGGAGTTTTTCGTTGATTTGGATTTCATCTAACGGAATAGTGAGATCTTCTTTAGCAAAACATTTCTTCAAATTCGAGACGTGGAAAGTGTTATGTACAGCCACGAGTTGTTGAGGTAACTCAAGTCGGTAAGCTACTGGTCCGACACGATCAATAATCTTGAATGGTCCAATATACCTTGCATTTAATTTCCCTCGTTTACCAAATCGAACAACGCCTTTCCAAGGTGCCACTTTAAGCATGACCATCTCTCCAATTTCAAATTCTATATCTTTTCTTTTAATGTCAGCGTAGCTCTTTTGTCGACTTTGGGCGGTTTTCAACCGTTGTTGAATTTGGATGATCTTCTCGGTAGTTTCTTGTATAATCTCTGGACCCGTAATCTGTCTATCCCCCACTTCACTCCAACAAATCGGAGACCTGCACTTTCTACCATAAAGTGCTTCAAACGGCGCCATCTCAATGCTTGAATGGTAGCTGTTGTTGTAGGAAAATTTTGCTAACGGTAGATGTCGATCCCAACTGTTTCCGAAATCAATAACACATGCTCGTAGCATGTCTTCAAGCGTTTGCATCGTCCTTTCGCTCTGCCCATCAGTTTGTGGATGATAGGCAGTACTCATGTCTAGACAAGTTCCTAATGCTTGCTGTAATGTCTGCCAGAATCTTGAAATAAATCTGCCATCCCTATCAGAGATAATAGAGATTGGTATTCCATGTCTGGAGACGACTTCCTTCAAATACAGTCGTGCTAACTTCTCCATCTTGTCATCTTCTCTTATTGGCAGGAAGTGTGCTGATTTGGTGAGACGATCAACTATTACCCAAATAGTATCAAAACCACTTGCAGTCCTTGGCAATTTAGTGATGAAATCCATGGTAATGTTTTCCCATTTCCATTCCGGGATTTCGGGTTGTTGAAGTAGACCTGATGGTTTCTGATGCTCAGCTTTGACCTTAGAACATGTCAAACATTCTCCTACGTATTTAGCAACATCGGCTTTCATACCCGGCCACCAAAAATGTTTCTTGAGATCCTTGTACATCTTCCCCGTTCCAGGATGTATTGAGTATCTGGTTTTATGAGCTTCTCTAAGTACCATTTCTCTCATATCTCCAAATTTTGGTACCCAAATCCTTTCAGCCCTATACCGGGTTCCGTCTTCCTGAATATTAAGATGCTTCTCCGATCCTTTGGGTATTTCATCCTTTAAATTTCCCTCTTTTAAAACTCCTTGTTGCGCCTCCTTTATTTGAGTAGTAAGGTTATTATGAATCATTATATTCATAGAGTTTACTCGAATGGGTTCTCTGTCCTTCCTGCTCAAGGCATCGGCTACCACATTTGCCTTCCCCGGGTGGTAACGAATCTCAAAGTCGTAATCATTCAATAATTCAATCCACCTACGCTGCCTCATATTCAGTTGTTTCTGATTAAATATGTGTTGAAGACTTTTGTGGTCGGTATATATAATACTTTTGACCCCATATAAGTAGTGCCTCCAAGTCTTTAATGCAAAAACAACCGCGCCTAATTCCAAATCATGCGTCGTATAATTTTGTTCGTGAATCTTCAATTGTCTAGACGCATAAGCAATCACCTTAGTTCGTTGCATTAATACACAACCGAGACCTTGCTTTGATGCGTCACAATAAATCACAAAATCATCATTCCCTTCAGGCAATGACAATATAGGTGCCGTAGTTAGCTTTTTCTTCAATAACTGAAACGCTTTCTCTTGTTCATCATTCCATTCAAATTTCTTCCCTTTATGCGTTAATGCAGTCAAGGGTTTTGCTATTCTGGAAAAGTCATGGATGAACCTTCTGTAGTAACCGGCTAGTCCTAAAAACTGGTGTATGTGTTTCGGAGTTTTCGGGGTTTCCCACTTTTCAACAGTTTCTATCTTTGCCGAATCCACCTTAATACCTTCTTTGTTTACTATGTGACCGAGGAATTGAACTTCTTCCAACCAAAATGCACACCTTGAAAACTTAGCGTACAATTCTTCCTTCCTCAATACTTCTAACACCTTTCTCAAATGTTCACCGTGTTCTTGGTCATTCTTTGAGTAAATAAGTATGTCATCAATGAAAACAATGACAAACTTGTCAAGGTATGGTCCACACACTCGGTTCATAAGGTCCATGAACACAGCTGGTGCATTAGTTAAACCAAACGGCATGACCATAAACTCGAAATGACCGTAACGTGTTCTGAAAGCAGTCTTTGGAATATCATCTTCTTTCACCCGCATTTGATGATACCCGGAACGTAAGTCAATCTTTGAATAAACAGACGAGCCTTGTAGTTGATCAAATAAGTCGTCGATTCTCGGTAGTGGGTAGCGGTTCTTGATGGTAAGTTTGTTCAACTCTCGGTAGTCGATACACAACCTGAATTGTGACGACCCGTCCTTGTCCACCTGGACGAAGTCATCAACATTTGGTCCCATTGCGATGATCGACTCCAAGTAATGTCCTTAAATTGAGCAAATGCACAGCGGAAGACTTAATTCGTACCTGAGAATAAACATGCTTTAAAGTGTCAACCAAAAGGTTGGTGAGTTCATAGGTTTATCATAACAATCATTTCAATATTTTTAATAGACCACAAGATTTCATAATCATAAATATAATACACTCGCAAGTGTATGTAAAGCATTCTAAGTGGTTGAGCACCTGGTAACTATACTTAACATTTAATCACGTCGCATATTCCCTTTATTATGAAATCTCACTACACCGTACCAAGTGTAGTCACCGAAACGAAGTACTGTGCAACCGTTGAATACTGGTCGTCCAGTCCGGTTGGGGTTGTCAGGCCCGATAGATCTATCAACAGGATTCGCGTTTACAATACCCATGTAAATAATAGTTACCAAGCTACAGGGAAATATGCCAGTGGTACAACTCAACGTAGAATATATTTTTAAGTACTTGTGTCTATTTTGTAAACATTTATAAAAGCAGCGCATGTATTCTCAGCCCAAAAATATATATTGCAAAAGCAATTAAAAAGGGAGCAAATGAAACTCACCATACTGTATTTTGTAGTAAAAATACTCAAGACGTCATTGAACAAATGTGGGGTTGGTCTCGGATTCACGAACCTAAATTAATTATATATATTTATATATTGGTTAATATCTGTTTAACAATTAAGGTCAAGTCGTAGTGTACCACAATCCTAATGCTCGAGACTAATATGCGACAGTTAACAAAAATGAATTTGACTCAAAATGATTTCCAAAATTTACACATGATTAAATATCGTCATTTTATATTTTCAAATATTTTTACAAAATTTATTAGAGTAAATAATAATATAATTCATTTATTAATAAATAAAACTTTATATAAAAATATACTAAAATGATAAGTTAATATTTTATAATAATAATATTTCCATTAAAAATAATACTTTTAATAAAAATGATAATTTTAATATTACTGATAATAATCAAATATTATAACGATGATTTTAACGACGACGTAATAATAAAATTAATCATTTTTAATAATTAATACAAAAATTCAATTGACTATAACTTTTAATCCGTCCGTCGAATCCATTCGATATCTAAATGAAAAGTTTATAGTTTTTCGCCACCTTTCCAAAAACATGCATATCATATATCTTATCTCAACCGCATGAGTAACTAATTCAGATTCTATCCTAAAATATATTTTGACAAAATTAAACATACCAGCATGTATAATCCTAAATTCTCGAGCACTAGTCAGTGATACATTATTAATAAATAAAAGTTAAGTTATAAGTGCTCACGTATCAATATTGAGATTCAATATTGCAGGAAAGTACATAGGCGCAACGGAGATGATAAACACTAGTTTATCTCACGAGCAAAACCCCCGAACATTACCCATAACCTTCATAGCTATAACCCATAATCTCAATAATTCTATCTCACTCATGAAACTTGTTTTGAAAACATTTGGGCAGAACCTCGTCATAGTATTTTATGTATATTTAGTACTAATAATACTCCTAATCCTAAGATTAATAATAATATTAATCTAAATAATAATAATTTTAATAATAATAATAATAATAATTATAATTAATAATATGTTACGGAGTAATATGAGTGAAAGAATAAAAAAAATGGAACCAGAATTCGATATTTAAAGAAATTTTGTCGTCCAAGTTGCCATCACCTTTTTTATATCGGCAAAACATTACGCGTTTCGCATAGATAGGTACGCGATCCGCGTAAGGTGTCTTCACGAAAGTTGTAGATTTTTGAGTTACGGTCGTTCGGACACCAGAATCACCCTTTTTCGAGTCAGTATGAATTAGTTATGATTTTTCTCGTGCAAGTGCGCAGGTTTAATGATTTCCAACATTTTAACTTACAATCTTGTGATGAAATGTTGTAGTCTTTTGGTGCTTATTAGAAATCTTTATTTTATCTTTATTTTTATTTTTATATCATTGAAAATCCATAAAAATATTTTATAATCAAATTCTATTATATCGAAAAATGTGTTCGTACTAAATTGAATAAATATAATTTAGTTTTCCAGGATTAGTTATATTCAAAATCATTCTTTAAAAGGTTTCATATACATCGTAAAATCTTTTCAATATTAAGAAAACTAAATAATTAGCCTATCAAGTGACACAAGTCAATCATTGCAAGGTACGCTTTTGAAATTTAAACGAGACTCTCCGCTAACCTCTGTCTAATCCTCAATAATAACACTTTTGTTCTTACACAGAATCACTTTACCAAATATTCCGGATATCGTTAAAAGTAAGGGTTTCCTAATTCAAAGTGGACCTCATAATAATGACTCGTAATCAAAATATCTGATTATATTATCATTTAATCTCGTTAATTAAAATAAAATACATCCATATAAAGTATTATATATCTAATGTACATAATAGTTCGTAAATCGTCAGGCATGGTCAAAGGGTAATTAATCACATGAATATAGATTTTAAAACTTTCGAGACTCAATATTACAAATTTTGCTTATTGTGTCGGAAACATATAAAGATTAAAGTTTAAATTTGGTCGGGAATTTCCGGGTCGTTACAGTACCCACTCGTTAAAGAAATTGCGTCCCCGAAATTTGATCGAGATCGTCATGACTAACAATAAAATGTTTTTATGACGAATATGAATTGATAACTAGAGTTTTATCACCATTTAGTAATAGTGGTAAAACAGTTCGATTATGTGAAGCGTACGAGTGAAGCTATCACAAGAGATGGAGATAGAGATTTAACTTTTGACGTAGTCACAGTGAATTTCCGGAATTTAAGGGATTTAAAAGAAAATCTTGAAATCTATAGGATTTGATTCTTCGGGATTCATGGAAGATTAGGATCTCTTTAATTTATTGCGATTATCTGTCTTGATTGCTTTGTCTGGTATCTTCTCTATAAATGAACTTCTTTCGTTCCATTATTTTCACCACTCCAATTCTTTCTTTCTCGATCCATACTTTCAAACGATTGTGAAAATGCTTAATCCAGTTCTAATTCTTGTCCTCATCCTTACTATCGCAACATTCATTCTCCTTTTCCAACTTCCACCAGAGGAATCTACTTTCTTCTACTTCGCCTTTGGGGTTTTAATGTTTTTAATTCTCCCATGTCTTTACATTATGATACGTATTGATATACATGGTTTGTAATTTATGTGTTGTTATCGGGCTTTATATTCTCCCTTATATTTTGAAGCTCTATGCTTCTGTTTTCTCTTCCCGACTTCAAGTCAAGCGAATAATGGTCCAGAATTCGTAGATATAGAATTTCGAATGATTATAATGTTCTAAGTAGGAAGGAATGTGATAGCATGTTTTGATTTTCAAATTTATCAAAATTATTGAGGATAGAACTATCAAGAATATATTCTTCTTGATATGTTCGGAGGTTATGTAGAATGAAAGAGTTATGTAACATGACACATGATGATGGTACTGAGAATCATCGCGTTTCATTAGAAACTCAGCATGACTTACTGTAATATAATCACGTTGGCCAAGCGCATTATATTATACTAACTCATACATCAGTTCCCAACACTTGTCCACAATTCATTCATAATTTATACTTAAATTTTACAGAAGCTTCCAATATAATGGAATACAGATAGCATAAAAAAAGGTATATAATTTCGGATGAGAATATTTATAAAAATGTCTTCAGAAATATCGAAGATATTTATGATGATATTTTGGAATTTCTAAGTTCAAAGGTTGATGAAGAAAAAAAAAATTTCGCAAGATTTTAACGTGACTTCGGAGCATGATATTCTCTAAAGATTTCATCGGATCCAGAATTACCTGGATTCTTTGAATATAGGGTTTGGTCCTTGTATTCGTTCTTTGTTTCCTTCACGGTGTGCTCAATCCGATTTTCAGTACCAAATTTTCTATCGAGCGTTCCTAACACTTCCTTCTTTATCATCAACTATTGGCCATTAAGACCATCTACAACATGCTACTTCATCAGCATTTTCAAAGTTAACGGATCTGGGTCATCGGTTATCAAACTGAGGTGGTTTCAGGAGAATTGTATTTTTAGATGATTAAACGCTGATGGTAATATGGTGGAATATAAAAGATTCTCCAGTAACAATAAAGAGTACGCATATATATCAAGGTTATAATAAGGTTATTTCGTATGAAAAGTCGGAGTTGACTTGCTGGAGCTGTGACAAAATTTGC
Organism: Rutidosis leptorrhynchoides; assembly: GCF_046630445.1. Classification (NCBI taxonomy): domain Eukaryota; kingdom Viridiplantae; phylum Streptophyta; class Magnoliopsida; order Asterales; family Asteraceae; genus Rutidosis; species Rutidosis leptorrhynchoides. Next base: position 404,373,833 of record NC_092338.1, on the reverse strand, counting down.
TACTTTGAAAGGGATTACCGAATTATTTTGGGTAATAATAACACTAAAGGAATTAGCACATCTACGTGTTAAACGTTTACTCAGTTTCCGAAAGTTTTTCAGATGCATAACTATATGCATCAATCTTTTCTTTCGTAGATAAAGTGCGGCTGGTTCATCCTCTCGATCGAGGTGTTTTCAAGAATTTTGAAAGGTTTGAACGCAGATTGTAATCGTCAAGATACAAACGAGGTTTAAGATGAAATCAAGTGGCAAACTTGAAGAATTGTTTAGTTGCATATGTTATAATCGATATTTTAATTCATTTTAATTGTCCAAAGTTAGTAGTCCAATAGTCCAATAGTCCAATAGTTCATATATATAGTTTAATATATAATATTCGAATTAATTAATACGCATCGTGACCCGTGTACCGGTCTCAGTATTGATCACAACTCAAACTATATATATATTTTGGAATCAACCTCAACCCTGTATAGCTAACTCCGTCATTTGCATATAGAGTGTCTATGGTTGTTCCAAGATAGATATATAGATGGGTCAATATGATATGTCGAAACCTTGTATACGTGTCCCGTTATTTAAAGTGTATAAATAAATAACAGAAATTAAATAACGATAAATAAAGTGCGTAAAGTAAATAACATAAATTAAATAACGATAACTTAAATGCGTAAAGTAAATAACAGAATTTAAATGACGATAAATAAAATTGAGATAATTAAATTGCGATAAATAAAATGTAATCAGTTAGCTAGGAACAGTTAGCTGGAACAGTTAGCGTGGATTCTTAACAAAATTTCAATTAGTTAATTCGTTTGTTTCTAACAAATTTTATTTTGTCCAATGTTTCCTTCATTATGCCACTTGTTAGATTTTGATAAGTCAAAATCCAAATATGAAATTGAATGAAAAGGGTTATTATGCGGTGAACGGATACGTATATCGGTGAATGTAAGTAGGATAGTAAATGACTGTTGAATCAGATTTGAAGAATGTACTGTGTAACTTATTAATGTGAAATCTAAATATTCCTCGGGTATTACCTACCCGTTAAAATATTTTCACCATTAACAATTTGTACAAAAGAATTTTTAATTACAATCTTTATGAAAATATATATACATATATATTTTCTTCAGATATAATCATGGATTTAATGAGTCAATATGATATTAAACTCATTTGATTTACCATTAGAACAAGAATATATAATCTCTAAAACATTAGAGATTACATAATCGCCATGTCGAACGAAGATAAAGTAGATAGAACGGTACGTTGAACGATGATTATGCTCGAGGTACAGAATGAGATGTTGAGGCATGGATTGTTGAAACTTGGGTTATTGGTGGTACTAGTACCGTTGGTGCTGAAGCGGGTTATGTTACTGAAGCTGGTAAATTTTGCACCATATTTTCCAAATTGATTACTCGAGCGCGAAGTTCGTTGACTTCTTCTATTATTCCGGAATGATTGTTTGTAAGAAAGGGTGAATGAATAAGGTTTAGAATCTGAGTTATGATATAATCGTGACGAGATATTCGGGCAATGAGGGTGAAAATGGTGTTACAAACAGGTCCGCCGGTAAGTGCTTCAGGTTCTTCATCAAGAGGTGAATTCAATTAGTGAAAGGGATCGCCTTCTACACGTCTCCATTGATTAAGTCGACTACGAACCCATCAGATGAATTGGGGATGGATGATTGGTTGATTCATTCTGGTGACACTGCTTTCGGAGCTTAGGTGAACCTCCATATCGGAATAGCTGTCGGAATCCGAGGAATTCGAACTGGTTGAGGAATTCATCTCGTACGATCAGATGTAGGATTTTCGAAAAAAAAATAGATTATAGGATGTAGATTAGTACCCTGCAATACATAATTTACATATGCATATATAATACTACAATCCCATAAGTTACGGAGGAATCTACGGAAGCTGTCAGGCAAAGGTAACAATAACAGATATTCTAAGATATGAATTTATCTATACCCTGTCTATGCAATAGAGGCAGTAAGACGTGTCTAGACTTAGGAATGCTAAGCAGGAAATTTTCCACTAGGAATGATAAACAATACGTATAATATGCAGCTAAGGTCGAAGTCCAGACTCGCTAATGCATCCTAACAACTATTAGTTAGACACACTAATGCAAGACCTGGTTCACTAAGACCACCGCTCTGATACCACCTGTGATGACCCGTCCTTGTCCACCTGGACGAAGTCATCAACATTTGGTCCCATTGCGATGATCGACTCCAAGTAATGTCCTTAAATTGAGCAAATGCACAACGGAAGACTTAATTCGTACCTGAGAATAAACATGCTTTAAAGTGTCAACCAAAAGGTTGGTGAGTTCATAGGTTTATCATAACAATCATTTCAATATTTTTAATAGACCACGAGATTTCATAATCATAAATATAATACACTCGCAAGTGTATGTAAAGCATTCTAAGTGGTTGAGCACCTGGTAACCATACTTAACATTTAATCACGTCGCATATTCCCTTTATTATGAAATCTCACTACACTGTACCAAGTGTAGTCACCGAAACGAAGTACTGTGCAACCGTTGAATACTGGTCGTCCAGTCCGGTTGGGGTTGTCAGGCCCGATAGATCTATCAACAGGATTCGCGTTTACAATACCCATGTAAATAATAGTTACCAAGCTACAGGGAAATATGCCAGTGGTACAACTCAACGTAGAATATATTTTTAAGTACTTGTGTCTATTTTGTAAACATTTATAAAAGCAGCGCATGTATTCTCAGCCCAAAAATATATATTGCAAAAGCAATTAAAAAGGGAGCAAATGAAACTCACCATACTGTATTTTGTAGTAAAAATACTCAAGACGTCATTGAACAAATGTGGGGTTGGTCTCGGATTCACGAACCTAAATTAATTATATATATTTATATATTGGTTAATATCTGTTTAACAATTAAGGTCAAGTCGTAGTGTACCACAATCCTAATGCTCGAGACTAATATGCGACAGTTAACAAAAATGAATTTGACTCAAAATGATTTCCAAAATTTACACATGATTAAATATCGTCATTTTATATTTTCAAATATTTTTACAAAATTTATTAGAGTAAATAATAATATAATTCATTTATTAATAAATAAAACTTTATATAAAAATATACTAAAATGATAAGTTAATATTTTATAATAATAATATTTCCATTAAAAATAATACTTTTAATAAAAATGATAATTTTAATATTACTGATAATAATCAAATATTATAACGATGATTTTAACGACGACGTAATAATAAAATTAATCATTTTTAATAATTAATACAAAAATTCAATTGACTATAACTTTTAATCCGTCCGTCGAATCCATTCGATATCTAAATGAAAAGTTTATAGTTTTTCGCCACCTTTCCAAAAACATGCATATCATATATCTTATCTCAACCGCATGAGTAACTAATTCAAATTCTATCCTAAAATATATTTTGACAAAATTAAACATACCAGCATGTATAATCCTAAATTCTCGAGCACTAGTCAGTGATACATTATTAATAAATAAAAGTTAAGTTATAAGTGCTCACGTATCAATATTGAGATTCAATATTGCAGGAAAGTACATAGGCGCAACGGAGATGATAAACACTAGTTTATCTCACGAGCAAAACCCCCGAACATTACCCATAACCTCCATAGCTATAACCCATAATCTCAATAATTCTATCTCACTCATGAAACTTGTTTTGAAAACATTTGGGCAGAACCTCGTCATAGTATTTTATGTATATTTAGTACTAATAATACTCCTAATCCTAAGATTAATAATAATATTAATCTAAATAATAATAATTTTAATAATAATAATAATAATTATAATTAATAATATGTTACGGAGTAATATGAGTGAAAGAATAAAAAAAATGGAACCAGAATTCGATATTTAAAGAAATTTTGTCGTCCAAGTTGCCATCACCTTTTTTATGTCGACAAAACATTACGCGTTTCGCGTAGATAGGTACGCGATCCGCGTAAGGTGTCTTCACGAAAGTTGTAGAGTTTTGAGTTACGGTCGTTTGGACACCAGAATCACCCTTTTTCGAGTCAGTATGAATTAGTTATGATTTTTCTCGTGCAAGTGCGCAGGTTTAGTGATTTCCAACATTTTAACTTACAATCTTGTGATGAAATGTTGTAGTCTTTTGGTGCTCATTAGAAATCTTTATTTTATCTTTATTTTTATTTTTATATCATTGAAAATCCATAAAAATATTTTATAATCAAATTCTATTATATCGAAAAATGTGTTCGTACTAAATTGAATAAATATAATTTAGTTTTCCAGGATTAGTTATATTCAAAATCATTCTTTAAAAGGTTTCATATACATCGTAAAATGTTTTCAATATTAAGAAAACTAAATAATTAGCCTATCAAGTGACACAAGTCAATCATTGCAAGGTACGCTTTTGAAATTTAAACGAGACTCTCCGCTAACCTCTGTCTAATCCTCAATAATAACACTTTTGTTCTTACACATAATCACTTTACCAAATATTCCGGATATCGTTAAAAGTAAGGGTTTCCTAATTCAAAGTGGACCTCATAATAATGACTCGTAATCAAAATATCTGATTATATTATCATTTAATCTCGTTAATTAAAATAAAATACATCCATATAAAGTATTATATATCTAATGTACATAATAGTTCGTGAATCGTCAGGCATGGTCAAAGGGTAATTAATCACATGAATATAGATTTCAAAACTTTCGAGACTCAATATTACAAATTTTGCTTATTGTGTCGGAAACATATAAAGATTAAAGTTTAAATTTGGTCGGGAATTTCCGGGTCGTTACATGAATGTACCATCTTTCTTCTTGACAAACAAAACAGGAGCTCCCCACGGTGATGTGCTTGGTCGAATGAAACCACGCTCTAAAAGTTCTTGTAATTGGCTTTGCAGTTCTTTCATCTCGCTGGGTGCGAGTCTGTAAGGAGCACGAGCTATTGGTGCAGCTCCTGGTACAAGATCTATTTGAAATTCAACGGATCGATGTGGGGGTAATCCCGGTAATTCTTTCGGAAATACATCGGGAAATTCTTTTGTGACGGGAACATCATTGATGCTCTTTTCTTCAGTTTGTACTTTCTCGACGTGTGCTAGAACAGCATAGCAACCTTTTCTTATTAGTTTTTGTGCCTTCAAATTACTAATAAGATGTAGCTTCGTGTTGCCCTTTTCTCCGTACACCATTAAGGGTTTTCCTTTTTCTCGTATAATGCGAATTACATTTTTGTAACAAACGATCTCTGCTTTCACTTCTTTCAACCAGTCCATACCGATTATCACATCAAAACTCCCTAACTCTACTGGTATCAAATCAATCTTAAATGTTTCGCTAACCAGTTTAATTTCTCGATTCCGACATATATTATCTGCTGAAATTAATTTACCATTTGCTAATTCGAGTAAAAATTTACTATCCAAAGGCGTCAATGGACAACTTAATTTAGCACAAAAATCTCTACTCATATAGCTTCTATCCGCACCCGAATCAAATAAAACGTAAGCAGATTTATTGTCAATAAGAAACGTACCCGTAACAAGCTCCGGGTCTTCCTGTGCCTCTGCCGCATTAATATTGAAAACTCTTCCGCGGCCTTGTCCATTCGTGTTCTCCTGGTTCGGGAAATTTCTAATAATGTGGCCCGGTTTTCCACACTTATAACAAACTACATTGGCATAACTTGCTCCGACACTACTTGCTCCGCCATTACTCGTTCCGACACCATTTGTTCCTTTCGTTCTGTTAACCCCTGGTCCGTAGACCTCACACTTCGCCGCGCTATGACCATTTCTTTTACACTTGTTGCAAAATTTGGTGCAGAACCCCGAGTGATACTTTTCACACCTTTGGCATAGCTGCTTCTGATTGTTGTTGTTGTTGTTGCGGTTGTTATTGTTGTTGGGATGATTGTTGTAGTTGTTGTTGTTGTTGTTGTTGTTGTTTTTGTTATTGTTGTTGGGCCATTTGTTGTAGTTGCGATTGATATTGCGATTGTTGGGATAATTGTTGCGATTATTATTGTAATTGCTGTTGTTGTTGTATTGGTGATTCTTATCACCGTTTTCCTCCCACTTTCTTTTGACTTGCTTCACATTGGCCTCTTCAGCAGTCTGTTCTTTAATTCTTTCTTCAATCTGGTTCACTAGTTTGTGAGCCATTCTACATGCCTGTTGTATGGAGACGGGCTCGTGTGAACTTATATCTTCTTGGATTCTTTCAGGTAATCCTTTCACAAACGCGTCGATCTTCTCTTCCTCATCTTCGAATGCTCCCGGACACAATAGGCACAATTCTGTGAATCGTCTTTCGTACGTGGTAATATCAAATCCTTGGGTTCGTAACCCTCTAAGTTCTGTCTTGAGCTTATTGACCTCGGTTCTGGGACGGTACTTCTCGTTCATCAAGTGCTTGAATGCTGACCACAGTAGTGCGTACGCATCATCTTATCCCACTTGCTCTAGATAGGTATTCCACCATGTTAACGCAGAACCTGTGAAGGTATGCGTAGCGTACTTCACTTTGTCCTCTTCAGTACACTTACTTATGGCAAACACCGATTCGACCTTCTCGGTCCACCGTTTCAATCCGATCGGTCCTTCGGTTCCATCAAATTCCAAAGGTTTGCAGGCAGTGAATTCTTTGTAGGTGCATCCTACACGATTTCCTGTACTGCTAGATCCAAGGTTATTGTTGGTATGTAGCGCAGTCTGTACTGCGGCTATGTTCGAAGCTAGAAAAGTACGGAATTCCTCCTCATTCATATTCACGGTGTGTCTAGTAGTCGGTGCCATTTCCTTCAAAATAGTCATATGGAACAAGTTAATCATACAGAATATTAAGAGTAGTTAATAGTATTTCGTAGCATAATATGAACTCATTTATAAAAGCTTTTTCTTCATATTAGCGTTTTATAAGTTTAAATTCGGGTAGTACCTACCCGTTAAGTTCATACTTAGTAGCTAATATACAATTCAACTACTACAATTCTATATGAAAAACTGATTATAATAATATTTCGCGTTCAAACTTTTACACAATATTTTACAAACTTGCAATACCGCTTATTTTACATATAGCATGAAATATAGCACACAATAAATTTGATACAAGATGGTTGTGAAGATAATTCTAGCTAGTACACAAGTCGTTCAACAAAGGCAATAAAGACACGTAATTCATACGTCCAGAAACAAGTCATGCATTCTGGTTTTACTAGGATTACTTCCCATCCTTGGTCTTGTGGAACATAACCGTTATGGCCGTTGATAAGACAGCGTGTTGTAACGTCGTCAAAGGGACGAGGGTTACGTAATGTCCAACAATCCCGTAACAATCTAAAAACCTCATTTCTTACCCCAATTACCGACTCCGTCACTTGTGGGAACGTTTTGTTTAATAGTTGTAGCCCGATGTTCTTGTTCTCACTTTGGTGAGAAGCGAACATTACTAATCCGTAAGCATAACATGCTTCTTTATGTTGCATGTTAGCCGCTTTTTCTAAATCACGAAGTCCAATATTCGGATATATTGAGTCAAAATAATTTCTTAACCCATTGCGTAAAATAGCATTTGGGTTCCCCGCAATATATGCGTCAAAGTAAACACATCGTAACTTATGGATTTCCCAATGTGATATCCCCCATCTTTCGAACGAAAGCCTTTTATAAACCAAGGCATTCTTGGAACGTTCTTCGAATGTCTTACAAACTGATCTCGCCTTAAATAGTTGTGCCGAAGAATTCTGACCGACTCTAGACAAGATTTCATCAATCATGTCTCCGGGTAGGTCTCTTAAAATATTGGGTTGTCTATCCATTTTGTGTTTTTATACTGTAAAATAGACAAGAGTTAGATTCATAAAAAAAAATACTTATTAGTACAAGCAATTTTTACATATATCATAAAGCATAAGCACACTATATTACATATATTACACCACACGAATACAACTATCTTATTCCGACTCGCTTGTTTCTTCTTCTTCGGTTTTGGTTCGTTTTGCCAAGTTTCTAGGGATATATGATGTTCCCCTAATACGAGCCGTAATTTTCCACATTGGTTTAGAAAAACCTGGTGGTTTAGAGGTTCCCGGGTCATTGTTACAACTTAAGGACTTCGGGGGTTGACGATACATATAAGGTTCATCGGGGTTGGAATTAGATTTCTCTATTTTTATGCCCTTTCCCTTATTATTTTCTTTTGCCTTTTTAAATTCAGTTGGGGTAATTTCTATAACATCATCGAAATTCTCGTCGGAATCCGATTCATCGGAGAATTGGTAATCCTCCCAATATTTTGCTTCCTTGGCGGAAACACCATTGACCATAATTAACCTTGGTCGGTTGGTTGAGGATTTTCTTTTACTTAACCGTTTTATTATTTCCCCCAACGGTTCTATTTCTTCATCCGGTTCCTCCTCTTCCGGTTCTGATTCTTCTTCCGGTTCCGACTCTTCTTCCAGTTCCTCTTCGGGAACTTGTGAATCAGTCCACGAATCATTCCAATTTACATTTGACTCTTCATTATTATTAGGTGAGTCAATGGGACTTGTTCTAGAGGTAGACATCTATCACATAATATCAAACGCGTTAAGAGATTAATATATCACATAATATTCACATGTTAAAAATATATAGTTTCCAACAAAATTTGTTAAGCAATCATTTTTCAAGTAAACACGGTCGAAGTCCAGACTCACTAATGCATCCTAACAAACTCGATAAGACACACTAATGCAAAATTCTGGTTCTCTAAGACCAACGCTCGGATACCAACTGAAATGTCCCGTTCTTATTGATTAAAAATGTTCCATATTAATTGATTTCGTTGCGAGGTTTTGACCTCTATATGAGACATTTTTCAAAGACTGCATTCATTTTAAAATAAACCATAACCTTTATTTCATCAATAAAGGTTTAAAAAGCTCTACGTAGATTATCAAATAATGATAATCTAAAATATCCTGTTTACACACGACCATTACATAATAGTTTACAATACAAATATGTTACAACAAAATAAGTTTCTTGAATGCAGTTTTTACACAATATCATACAAGCATGGACTCCAAATCTCGTCCTTATTTAAGTATGCGACAGCGGAAGCTCTTAATAATCACCTGAGAATAAACATGCTTAAAACGTCAACAAAAATGTTGGTGAGTTATAGGTTTAACCTATATATATCAAATCATAATAATAGACCACAAGATTTCATATTTCAATACACATCCCATACATAGAGATAAAAATCATTCATATGGTGAACACCTGGTAACCGACATTAACAAGATGCATATATAAGAATATCCCCATCATTCCGGGACACCCTTCGGATATGATATAAATTTCGAAGTACTAAAGCATCCGGTACTTTGGATGGGGTTTGTTAGGCCCAATAGATCTATCTTTAGGATTCGCGTCAATTAGGGTGTCTGTTCCCTAACTCTTAGATTACCAGACTTAATAAAAAGGGGCATATTCGATTTCGATAATTCAACCATAGAATGTAGTTTCACGTACTTGTGTCTATTTTGTAAATCATTTATAAAACCTGCATGTATTCTCATCCCAAAAATATTAGATTTTAAAAGTGGGACTATAACTCACTTTCACAGATTTTTACTTCGTCAGGAAGTAAGACTTGGCCACTGGTTGATTCACGAACCTATAAAAATATATACATATATATCAAAGTATGTTCAAAATATATTTACAACACTTTTAATATATTTTGATGTTTTAAGTTTATTAAGTTAGCTGTCCTCGTTAGTAACCTACAGCTAGTTGTCCACAGTTAGATGTACAGAAATAAATCGATAAATATTATCTTGAATCAATCCACGACCCAGTGTATACGTATCTCAGTATTGATCACAACTCAAACTATATATATTTTGGAATCAACCTCAACCCTGTATAGCTAACTCCAACATTCACATATAGAGTGTCTATGGTTGTTCCGAAATATATATAGATGTGTCGACATGATAGGTCGAAACATTGTATACGTGTCTATGGTATCTCAAGATTACATAATATACAATACAAGTTGATTAAGTTATGGTTGGAATAGATTTGTTACCAATTTTCACGTAGCTAAAATGAGAAAAATTATCCAATCTTGTTTTACCCATAACTTCTTCATTTTAAATCCGTTTTGAGTGAATCAAATTGCTATGGTTTCATATTGAACTCTATTTTATGAATCTAAACAGAAAAAGTATAGGTTTATAGTCGTAAAAATAAGTTACAAGTCGTTTTTGTAAAGGTAGTCATTTCAGTCGAAAGAACGACGTCTAGATGACCATTTTAGAAAACATACTTTCACTTTGAGTTTAATCATAATTTTTGGATATAGTTTCATGTTCATAATAAAACTCATTTTCTTAGAATAACAACTTTTAAATCAAAGTTTATCATAGTTTTTAATTAACTAACCCAAAACAGCCCGCGGTGTTACTACGACGGCGTAAATCCGGTTTTACGGTGTTTTTCGTGTTTCCAGGTTTTAAATCATTAAGTTAGCATATCATATAGATATAGAACATGTGTTTAGTTGATTTTAAAAGTCAAGTTAGAAGGATTAACTTTTGTTTGCGAACAAGTTTAGAATTAACTAAACTATGTTCTAGTGATTACAAGTTTAAACCTTCGAATAAGATAGCTTTATATGTATGAATCGAATGATGTTATGAACATAATTACTACCTTAAATTCCTTGGATAAACCTACTGGAAAAGAGAAAAAATTGATCTAGCTTCAACGGATCCTTGGATGGCTCGAAGTTCTTGAAGCAGAATCATGACACGAAAACAAGTTCAAGTAAGATCATCACTTGAAATAAGATTGTTATAGTTATAGAAATTGAACCAAAGTTTGAATATGATTATTACCTTGTATTAGAGTGATAACCTACTGTAAGAAACAAAGATTTCTTGAGGTTGGATGATCACCTTACAAGATTGGAAGTGAGCTAGCAAACTTGAAAGTATTCTTGATTTTATGTAACTAGAACTTGTAGAATTTATGAAGAACACTTAGAACTTGAAGATAGAACTTGAGAGAGATCAATTAGATGAAGAAAATTGAAGAATTAAAGTGTTTGTAGGTGTTTTTGGTCGTTGGTGTATGGATTAGATATAAAGGATATGTAATTTTGTTTTCATGTAAATAAGTCATGAATGATTACTCATATTTTTGTAATTTTATGAGATATTTCATGCTAGTTGCCAAATGATGGTTCTCACATGTGTTAGGTGACTCACATGGGCTACTAAGAGCTGATCATTGGAGTGTATATACCAATAGTACATACATCTAAAAGCTGTGTATTGTACGAGTACGAATACGGGTGCATACGGGTAGAATTGTTGATGAAACTGAACGAGGATGTAATTGTAAGCATTTTTGTTAAGTAGAAGTATTTTGATAAGTGTATTTAAGTCTTTCAAAAGTGTATAAATACATATTAAAACACTACATGTATATACATTTTAACTGAGTCGTTAAGTCATCGTTAGTCGTTACATGTAAGTGTTGTTTTGAAACCTTTAGGTTAACGATCTTGTTAAATGTTGTTAACCCAATGTTTATAATATCAAATGAGATTTTAAATTATTATATTATCATGATATTATCATGTATGAATATCTCTTTATATGATATATATACATTAAATGTCTTTACAACGATAATCGTTACATATATGTCTCGTTTAAAAATCATTAAGTTAGTAGTCTTGTTTTTACATATGTAGTTCATTGTTAATATACTTAATGATATGTTTACTTATCATAGTATCATGTTAACTATATATATATATCCATATATATGTCATCATATAGTTTTTACAAGTTTTAACGTTCGTGAATCACCGGTCAACTTGGGTGGTCAATTGTCTATATGAAACATATTTCAATTAATCAAGTCTTAACAAGTTTGATTGATTAACATGTTGGAAACATTTAATCATGTAAATATCAATCTCAATTAATATATATAAACATGGAAAAGTTCGGGTCACTACATTTACCGCACCCTCGTAAAAGCATTGTTCGGTTTTCCCACTACGCCTTAGATTGCATTTTTCCGCCTCATAATAACCTTGAAAAGCTTTACACCCCCTGTCCACATAATGCCATTTCCCCGATAACGCATCCTCATTTTGATACCATCCGTGCTCGTTATTGTTGAATTTGTTCATTACAGTGTGCCACAAAGATTGATATTTTTGAGAGTTTCCGACAATCAAATTTTCGGACTCATCAAGCCAACATCTCGCCAACCAAACCTCTTCGGCCGATGTCTAAACTCTTTTTTGGATTGGTTCCCGTACCTTATCTTTGGCTTTTCGTTGGTGTTTTCTTCTCCTCACGCCACCGGGTTGTTCGGGCTCAACTTCGGGTTGAGTTTGTGGTTGAGTTTCTGGTTGAGTTTCTGGTTGTGTTTGAGAGTCAAGTTGTGGGAGTTGTTGCGGGCTAAGACCGAGCTCTCTTTGAATCTCTTGTAATTTTTGGATTTGTTGTAATCTTTGGATTTGTTGCTCAAGTTCTTGTTGACTCATATTAAACGAGCTAGTGGTATGGTTGGCATAACCAAGAGAAGAAGGTCGAGATGAAGATGATGAGCCCGGAGTAGTCGGTTCACCGGTGCCGGTCATAATATTGTTATAAATCGACCACTCATTCGGATGAGACATTGTTTGTGTTTGATTTTGATGATGTGTTTTTGAGTTGTGTTTGATTAAAGTGAATATGTGTGTTTGTGACGATCGCTCCAAATCCATATGGACGAACACGTCATTCATTGATTTCCTTGTGAGGTATTTGACCTCTATGTGATACATTTTGTAACATTGTATTCGTTTGAAAAGGTATTTCATAAATGAATATATAAATTTCAGGTTTTTAACATCTGATGATTCCTACGTATAGACAATCACCATTTAAATGGTTTACAATAATACATCTGTTGACAATACAGTCAAAATAAGATACATGGTAATGGTTTGGTGAATGCAAGTTTCTTGTATATAGCATGTATGACTCCAAGCACATATCTTGTATCACGTATAAGCAAACAGCGGAAGACTTCTAGAATCCTGAGAATAAACATGCTTTAAGTGTCAACACAAAGGTTGGTGAGTTCATAGTTTTAATATTACACATAATTCGTATATCAATGTGGATTACAAAAGTTCAGTTGTTTTATTCAAAACGTTTATCAATAGGTTTTACATAAAAGGTGGATCACAAGATTTCAGTTGTTTCATCCGAAACGTTTATCAATCGGTTCTACAAAATTGAGCACCCTGGTAACTAAACTTTAACATTTATATAATTTGTACCCTTTGTATAATCATCTTAATAATACACGCAAACCAACGTGTACGCTTCTCAAATAGCATACGTCCGTTAAAAGGCTAGTGCTCTAGCTCGGACGGGGATGTCAAGCCCTATGGATCCATATACAACTATTCGCGCCCACCAGTGCTTATAACCGGCAGTTACTAGTTACCAAAGCTAAGGGATTTTCGGTTCAAACTCAGTGTAGAATTTAGCATGTACTTGTATCCATTGCGTTTAAAATTAAGTGCATGTATTCTCAGCCCAAAAATATAGATTGCAAAAGCAATTAAAAAGGGAGCATATGAAACTCACTCAAATCAGTTTTAGTTTTTGTATTCATTTTATAAAACAGCGCATGTATTCTCAGCCCAAAAATATGTATAAAAAGGGATCAATGAACTCACTGTTTAATATTGATATACAATATTGTAGGAAAGCACGTAGACGCATCGGAGATGATAAACACGAGGTTTGATTCACAAAAATACCCCCGAACATTACCCATAATTTTCTTGGCAATAACCCATAATTTTCTTAGTTCTAGCTCGCTTGGAAACCATTTTGAAAGTGACAAGCTCATAACCTCGTCGTAGTATTTTATGTATAATACTAATTAATAATAATAATAAGATTATTATTAATATTAATCTTAATAATAATAATAATAATAATAACAACAATAATAATAATAATAATAATAATAATAATAATAATAATAATAATAATAATAATAAAATAAATACGGAGTAATATGTATGTGTGTGTGTTAATGTGTCGAGCAAAATGCCATTTTATAGCATCAGGCCAGACTTTTGCCTCCATGCGATCGCATGGATTTATAGGCTTGTGGCCATGCGATCGCATGGCCTCAGATTCCAGCTCACAAATTTTTGTTTTCTTGTTTGTCGACATAATATTAAATTAATATAAATATAATTTATATAATTTATATAATTAATTATATATTATATTAAATTTACGTGCATAGTTGACTTGTAATTTTTGTTCCGATAAGTCGTACGTCATCACTCGACTTATGTCCCGGTTCCGGTTTTTCGAATGTCCTTTCGTACCTTTAGAACACTTTCATTTTACGTTTCGTGTCACGTACCTTTGTCAAAATATAGCCTTAAATTATTCATAAACTATACCACTCATAGTATAACTTAAACTTTCAAATGTTTTGGTCATTTACTTCTATAAATCATCGTCTCGCTATTTGTTAATATATACATATAATATATACATTTTCATTTTGAAATAGTGTTTTACTGTAGCAAAGTTACTGTAGCAAATCACTGTAGCAAAGGCAATTTCACTGTAGCAAAAGTGATTTTCGAAAACACTGTAGCATTTTGAGTAATGTGGCAATTTGAAAACACTGTAGCAAATTAGTGTTTAACTGATTCATCTTAAGCGCTTTAGTTAACTTATCTAAATATCAATTGAATCAATAAACGAATGTTACTATCGTTTATTATATATATGTATATATCTTTTTAATATACATAAATCATTTTTTAAATACACATTGGAAGTTATTTATAAATAAATTTTAATAATAAATATTTCAACTTATCATATACATTCAAATAGATATTTAAACCAATAAGTTTAATGTACGGTATCAAACAATTAATACATTGTTACCTTTTCATGTTATAGTATATATGTATCTATTTACATATAATTGTTCGCGAATCGTCGAAAACAACCGAAGAGTATTTAAATATATAAAAGTAATTCAAAAATTTTGAGATTCAGTTTTACAGACTTTGCTTATCGTGTCGGAAATGTTAATCATACAAAGATTAAGTTTAAATTTAGTCGAAATTTCTGGGTCATCACAGTGTTTGATTTAATATAGTGTATATTTATGTTATGTATATATGTATATATACGGCTATAAATCAAAACAAAAAAGTTTCCGTTGCATGCATGTGTGGGTGGGGTGAGTACACGTCGGCAATTTGGTTCAAACACGTGTTCATTTGTTGTGTGCTAACTTCTAGCACGCGTGCCACAAACACCACCAACACGCCGCGCTAACCCGTGTTGGGTGGCGTGTTGGTTACAAAAACCGTGCAACACGGGTGCGTTAGAGACGGTCTAACTTTAAATATTTTTATTTATATTAAATATTATTCGATATAATTTATATAAATAGATTAATATTCAAATGTATTTTACTAATATAATGTTCATTAAATATTATATAGCACATAAAAAATAATTTAAAGTCAATGTTAAAAAAAACAAAACTTCTAAATTCAAAATATGACTATTAATATAAGTTGAAAGAAGTATTGCTAAAACTGAAAACGAGAAATTTTAGATATAAAATATTCGAATTATAGTAATACTTCACAAATAAGTTTTCAAAAACTAATTTTTTTAAAAATAGATTAATTTCAACTACATCGATCCATAGTCACATTATATAACCTATGTAATAATTTTATTAAACAATTGCATAAGATACATATATACCAGTATAAAACATACATTAGAAGCAAGCTATTTTAAAAACTACCTTAAACATTCGAACTCGAACACGTCTACGTTTCTTGAAAGTAAAATCATCTGTTATCTCAAAGGTAAAAAAAATCTTTCTACAATACCCCCTTAATATAAAAAATCAGACACTTCTTAAGAAAATTGTAACTCATTGTGCTACAATATATATATATATATATATATATATATATATATATATATATATATATATATATATATATATATATATATATATATATATATATATATATAATTGTAACTCATTGTGCTACAAAGTCTTGTTATAACAATTTTCATTGATGAGAATACTTTTCTATTCTTGAAACTCAAAGAGTTAATATACGACGAATCAATCATTCAACAAAGAGTACACTTTCGGCCTATCAGTTTCTTAGTTTCTTGTAGGCTTTTACATAACTTAGTAATTGTTTAAACCTCTTATAGATAATTAGGCAAATCTAACTTATAATGCTGCAACTTCAAGTTTTAACTGGATACTTTTCTTCTTTTTAGAGTCTAAAGGAAAGATAGTTTTTACTAATTTATAAAATTGTAATTTAGTATCAGAATTAAAAATATGTAATTAGGCCAAAAACTATAAAAAAAATATACATATTTTTAGGAGTCAAACAAATAATTAAAGCGATATTAAATACGAATATAATTTATGAATAAAGACTACTGTATATATGTAGAGGTGACAAAAAAAAATCTAGATGGCATTATGATCTTTGGTTGTCTTGCATGTTTTTATGAAGGCATTACAAAAAATTTATAAAAATGTACTCACTTCGTTTCATATTTATTGTTACTAGAAAAAATAAATAGTTTAAGAAAATGTTATAAAAGTTTTGTTGTTTCTGTTACTCTCCAGTTTTACTCTTATCTTTTTTCTTCCCTTTAATTATATTAACATACAATAAATTTTAACTTCTTTTTATTTTTTTCTATATATTTATTTATGAATAAAAATAATTATTTATTTATTATTTTGCTGTATATTTATTTATGAAATGAAAGTTAACAATTAATTTAAAACATTTTAAAATAAAATAGTTGACTAATTTAAATTAGTGACGGAAGACACTAGTATGAGTAGATTTTAGTGTAACAAAAACTAGCAAACTAAATTTCGCTATCCAATTGTATTCCTCTCATCAAAACCAACCCCATTCTTCTCCCGCCAAATTCGGTTTCTTTCCGCCAAATTCGCCCTTCACACACAACACACAAACACATTCTAATCCCATTTACTTTTCATCATTCGTTTGATTTCACCATGCAACAAATCTTTGTTCGTACAATTCTATCATTTTTTATACGTATAGATTTGTAATTCCTATAAAATTAGGGTTTACATTCTATTTATTCATTTAGATTCATAAATTATGAGTCGGATGAGAGGAATACCTCCTGGAATTTTGTTAATTAGAAAAATCAGAGGTAAAGATTGGAGCTTGAAAACGTATAGATATATAATTCTGTTTGTTACTTTTATTGCTTATACTGCATATCATGCTTCTCGAAAACCTAGTAGCATTGTTAAAAGTGTATTAGATCCACACCCTAATAAATTTAATGATTCTATGAATGGTCATCTTCCATGGCCTTTAGGAGACCTATTTATAAAATCTGGAATTAATGATACTCTTAAGGTGGATTCATATGAGAATGATGGATGGGTCCCGTTTAACGGGAAATACGGGACGTCGAAATTGTTGGAAACTAAACTTGATTTTGGGCTATGTGTTTTAGATTTGGGCTTGCAAGTATACAAATATTTTGGATCAAGATTATAGCCCATTATGTAGAAGCTTCTTGTAATATGTAGTAGTGAAAGTGTGTAGAATGTGTGTAGAATAATCTTGTAAAATATCTAGGTCTAGAAATACTAGGAAATATCTAGATAGTAGTAGATGATGGAGTGATCTAGACTACTCCATTGAGTAGTATAAATAGAGGGCTTCACCCCTCATTTGTAATCAAGCAACAAAGCAATTCAATAAGCAAATCAAGTAATAAACAAAGCCTTCAAGATCAATCAAACTTCTAAATCATCAATCATCTCTTCCACAAATAATATACATAACCTCCTATTTCCAACAAATTGGTATCAAGAGCTTGGTTCGACAAGATGATGTCCAACAATGTCATCACGTTTCCTCGCCTCACAAAGGATAATTATGATCGATGGAGCATCCAAATGAAGACCTTCCTAGGTGGACAAGATTTATGGGAGATTGTGGAGGAAGGCTATGAGGAACCTGCAGAAAAAGGTCCTCTCGGCAAGGAGAAAAAATTAATGAAGACGAACGATCAAAAGGCTCTTTCCATCATCCAACAAAGTGTAGATGATGGAGCTTTTGAGAAAATTGCAAGTGCAACCACCGCCAAGAAAGCATGGGAGATCTTGGAGAATTCTTATAAGGGAGTTGATAAGGTGAAAAAGGTTCGACTACAAACACTACGAGGTGAGTTCGAATCCTTAAATAAGAAAGACTCAGAATCAATTTCTGATTATTTTACAAGAGTCTTGGCGGTTGTCAATCAATTAAAGAGGAATGGCGAAACTTTAAGTGATGTGAGGGTCATTGAGAAAATTCTTAGATCATTAGATTCAAAATTCGACTATATAGTCGTAGCCATTGAAGAATCTAAAGATCTAGAATCAATGACTATCGATGAACTCATGGGTTCACTACAAGCCCATGAAGAGAGGTTCAATAAGAAAAATAAGGAGCCTTTGGAGCAAGCTTTACAAGCAAAACTCTCTTTCAAGGAAGAGAACAGTGAAAAGACTCATCAAACGAGTCAACGAGGTCGTGGTCAAGTACGTGGCCGAGGACGAGGGCAAGGATATATCAAACGTGGAGGTTATAGTTCTTACAAAAATGAAGAAAGAAGTCAAGATTTTCACCCGACAAGAGGTCGTGGGAGAGGTTACACAAGTAGAAAGCCAAGGTATGACAATTCTCAAACCAAATGCTATAATTGTCATAAATTTGGCCACTATGCTTCGGAATGCGAGAAGTCAAACAATTACGTGCAAGAAAGAGCAAATTTTGCACAAGAAGATACTGAAGCCGTGGAAAACACTTTGTTACTAGCATGCAAAGGTGAAGATAACAGAGAATCAAATTTGTGGTATCTCGACACGGGTGCAAGCAACCATATGTGCGGTGACAAAAACATGTTTGTGGAGTTAGACGAGGTAATTAGTGGAAATATCACCTTCGGAGATTCCTCTAAAGTCCCGGTTAAAGGCAAAGGTAAGATTCTCATCCGCTTGAAAAATGGAAGGCATCAATTTATCTCTAACGTGTATTATGTGCCCAATATGAAGACGAATATACTGAGTATTGGACAACTCTTGGAGAAAGGCTATGATATTCACATGATAAATCGTACCCTTTCTTTAAGAAACCAAGAAGGAGGTTTGATTGCTAAGGTGCCAATGTCAACGAATAGGATGTTCATGCTAAATATTCAACATGACATTCCAAGATGTTTAAAAGAATGTTTCAAAGATAATTCTTGGCTTTGGCACATGAGATACGGGCACTTAAATTTTGGAGGCTTAAAATTATTATCGAGTAAAGGAATGGTGAAGGGTTTGCCTCCAATTAATCATCCGGATCAAATATGTGAGGGATGCCTTCTAGGAAAGCATTTTCGAAACAGTTTTCCAACAGAAGCTTCTAGTAGAGCGAAGAAACCTCTAGAACTTATTCACACGGATGTGTGTGGACCCATCATCCCACCGTCTTTTGGTAAAAATAGATATTTTCTTCTATTCATTGATGATTTTAGTCGAAAAACATGGGTCTATTTTCTAAAAGAGAAGTCGGAAGCTTTTGGAATGTTCAAGAAGTTTAAAGCATTTGTGGAGAATCAAAGTGGTCTCACCATAAAGGCGTTGAGATCCGATCGTGGAGGAGAGTTCACATCCAAGGAATTCAAGAAATTTTGTGACAACAACGGGTTACGACGTCCTATAACTCTTCCGTATTCACCTCAACAAAATGGTGTTGCGGAAAGAAAAAATAGGACCATTCTTGATATGGCCCGGAGTATGTTAAAGAGCAAAAGGATGCCTAAGGAGTTTTGGGCTGAGGCAGTGGACTGTGCGATCTATCTATCAAATCGCTCGCCCACTAGAAGTGTCAAGAACAAAACGCCCATTGAAGCTTGGAGTGGAAGGAAGCCCGGCATCTCACACCTTCGAGTGTTCGGAAGTGTGGCATATGCTCATGTGCCAGATCAGAAGAGGACGAAGCTCGATGATAAAAGCGAGAAACTCATATTCGTGGGTTATGACTCAAGTTCGAAGGGTTACAAGCTATACAATCCCAAGAATGGTAAAGTAATCTCAAGTCGAGACGTGGTGTTCGATGAAGAAGCAACATGGGATTGGAATGTTCCCGAAGAGGAGAACTACGACTTTCTCCCTTATCCATTCGAGAGTACTGCAAAGAACGAAGAATATCTAGAAGTTCAAAAACCTTCTAGTACACCATCTCCGCACTCTCCACATACTCCAACCACTACACCTAATGAAGTGACACCAACATCAGGAGGAAAATCAAGTAGGCTACAACATCACACAAGGAGCATTGAGGAGTTGTACGAGGTAACTCAACCTATGGAGGATCTAACATTGTTCAGCCTTCTTGCCGATTGTGAGCCAATAAGTTACGAAGATGCAGCAAAAAGCCAAAAGTGGAAACGTTCCATGGACGAGGAGATTCAAGCAATCGAGAAGAATGATACGTGGGATCTTGCTACACTTCCAAAAGGGCATAAGGCTATTGGTGTAAAGTGGGTGTACAAGGCTAAGAAGAATTCCAAAGGTGAAGTTGAAAGATACAAGGCAAGGTTGGTGGCGAAGGGATATAGTCAACGAGCTGGCATAGACTATGAAGAAGTATTTGCTCCCGTCGCTCGTCTAGAAACTATAAGATTAATAATCTCACTTGCGGCTCAGCATAATTGGAAGATTTATCAAATGGATGTCAAATCCGCGTTCCTTAATGGCCACTTAGAAGAAGAAGTCTATATAGAACAACCTTTGGGATACATCGTGAAAGGCCAAGAGAATAAGGTGCTGAAATTGAAAAGGGCCTTATATGGGTTGAAGCAAGCGCCTCGAGCATGGAATAGCAGGATAGACAAGTATTTCCAACAGAATGGCTTTACAAAATGCCCACATGAGCATGCTCTCTATACCAAAGTAAGCAAGGAAGGAGATGTTATGATTGTGTGCCTATATGTGGATGACTTGATATTCACTGGCAGTAATCCCAAAATGTTTGAGGAGTTCAAGAAAGCAATGGTTCGGGAGTTCGAGATGACCGACATTGGACTTATGGCTTACTATCTTGGGATCGAGGTAAAACAAAAGAAAGAAGGAATATTCATATCCCAAGAAGGTTATGCGAGTGAGGTGCTCAAGAAGTTTAAGATGAATGAATGCAAGACAATGAACACACCGGTGGATTGCAATCTCAAATTGTCAAAAGATGATAAAGGATACTTGGTGGACCCAACACAATACAAGAGTTTGGTTGGAAGTCTGAGATACCTAACCTGCACGAGGCCAGATATTCTCTACGGAGTTGGACTAGTAAGTCGATACATGGAAGCACCTACAATAAATCACTTGAAGGCAGCCAAGAGGATACTTCGCTACATCAAAGGTACGATTGACTATGGCCTGTTTTATTCGCCTTCTAATCACTTCAAGCTAGTTGGATACAGTGATAGTGATTGGGCTGGAGACAAAGATGATCGTAAGAGTACGAGTGGTTTCGTGTTCTATATGGGAGATACGGCGTTCACATGGAGCTCGAAGAAGCAACCCATTGTGACTCTGTCAACGTGTGAAGCCGAGTTTGTTGCAGCAACATCGTGCACCTGTCATGCAATATGGCTCAGGAAGTTACTAAATGAGCTTAAGTTTTTTCAAAAGGAACCTACAGAGATATATGTGGATAACAAGTCTGCGATTGCTCTAGCAAAGAATCCAGTCTTCCATGATCGAAGCAAACACATCGATACAAAATACCATTACATAAGGGAGTGTGTTACAAATAAAGAGGTGCAGATAAAGTACGCGAAGTCACTTGACCAAGTTGCTGATATTTTCACAAAGCCCCTAAAACACGAGACATTTAAGAGATTGCGGAATATGCTCGGAGTGACGAAATCAAGTTTAAGGGGGGCTGTTGGAAACTAAACTTGATTTTGGGCTATGTGTTTTAGATTTGGGCTTGCAAGTATACAAATATTTTGGATCAAGATTATAGCCCATTATGTAGAAGCTTCTTGTAATATGTAGTAGTGAAAGTGTGTAGAATGTGTGTAGAATAATCTTGTAAAATATCTAGGTCTAGAAATACTAGGAAATATCTAGATAGTAGTAGATGATGGAGTGATCTAGACTACTCCATTGAGTAGTATAAATAGAGGGCTTCACCCCTCATTTGTAATCAAGCAACAAAGCAATTCAATAAGCAAATCAAGTAATAAACAAAGCCTTCAAGATCAATCAAAC
Source organism: Rutidosis leptorrhynchoides (assembly GCF_046630445.1). Lineage (NCBI taxonomy): Eukaryota > Viridiplantae > Streptophyta > Magnoliopsida > Asterales > Asteraceae > Rutidosis > Rutidosis leptorrhynchoides. The sequence goes on along the minus strand of NC_092338.1, from coordinate 404,351,346 downwards.
TTCTAAATCATCAATCATCTCTTCCACAAATAATATACATAACCTCCTATTTCCAACAGAAATTAGGGGAAATTGATGTTGCATTTCTTGCTGTTTATTCGTTAGGGATGTATGTTGCTGGACATTTAGGTGATACTTTGGATCTTAGGTTGTTTTTAACAACCGGAATGATCGGAAGTGGGATATTCGTTGCGTTATTCGGGATGGGTTACTTTTGGGACGTGCATCGTTTTTGGTACTTTTTATCTATGCAAATGTTGGCGGGATTGTTTCAAGCGACAGGGTGGCCGTCAGTTGTTGCAGTTATTGGAAATTGGTTTGGAAAACGAAGAAGAGGGTTGATTATGGGGATTTGGAACGCGCATACGTCCGTTGGGAATATTAGTGGGTCCCTTCTTGCTGCAAGTGTTTTGGATTATGGTTGGGGGTGGTCGTTTATTTTACCGGGAGGTTTTATTGTTGTTGCAGGGATTTTCGTTTATTTGTTCTTAGCTGCGTATCCTGAAGATGTCGGGTTTCCGTATCCGAGTGATTCTTCTCCGAACGCAAGAGGGTCGATTCGTGATGATAGTTTGTGGGATGAAGGTTGTACTTCGAATGATGAAGAAGCTCCTGTTCCTAGAATTTCGTCTGTGAATCGAAAAGGGGTTGGATTTATTGGAGCTTGTTTTATACCTGGTGTTATTCCGTTTGCGTTGTGTTTGTTCTTTTCGAAACTTGTGGCTTACACGTTCCTCTTTTGGTTGCCGTTTTATTTAAGTCAAACAGGTACCTTCTTCACGCGATTTATATGATTTCATTCGCGTTACAATGCAACTTATCTGTACTCTAACTTAAATTGTAGTTTTATTGTAAGGCTATAAATGCATAAATTGCTTGTTGTAACAGGTCAAACAGTTAAGTTTTATACGGGTTGGGTAACTTGTAATACTATTTGTCTTCATTTTTTATATTTGGGTTTATACGTTGACAATTCCCAAGTGGTCGGAGCCACGAGTTCCTTGCAAAAGGTCTTAGGTTCGAATCCCGTCCAAACCGAATATATAGTGGTTGCCAGGGATGGGTTGGAAACAACCATGGAGTAGAGAGTATGGTGTCGGATTACTTGCCCTCCCGGGTAGCCCGAACATGAAAAATCTTCTAACTTTTTTTACGTTGACAATTCCCTTTGGGTGATTTTTGACATGTTTGAATTGTTTCCTTTTTAGCTATATGGACTGACCCTTAAAAGTCAAAATTGACTCATCTAGTTACTTTAAGTAACCTATTCTTGTTCTCTAATGGGTTTTATTGAGATTTTTTTGGAGTGCCTTTGATTGCCTCGTAATTGAATGGTTCAATACTGAATGTTGAACCGTTCAACATTCAGCGCGTTTGCTACTAACAACTGAGTGACAAATGATGCCGAACTGTTCAACAATTTGTGCTGAACCATTTAGAGTAAAATACTCACTTAACCATTCAGCACCTCCATAATTATTCATATATTGAACCATTTAGTGCTTACTCATTATGTTTTATCAAACGCAACATTGGTGTATCATCTTCTTCATTTTTATTATCTGAGGGGTGATGGATAAAATACTTTTATGTATGTTTTAACACATCTGAATTCATTTTAATAAGTACAAATTAAAGTTTTCATCTTTTTATTGGTAATTATGCAGAAATTGGCGGAGAGCGTATGTCAGTAAAATCTGCAGGAAACCTATCAACGTTATTTGATGTAGGCGGGATTTTTGGCGGAATTTTAGCCGGATTCATATCAGATAAACTCAAAGCGCGGGCCACCACAGCAGCCAGCTTTATGTACGCTGCAATACCATCAATGCTTCTGTATCGTTCATACGGGAACATATCAAAAACCATGAATATTATACTCATGATTATTGTTGGCTTATTTGTAAACGGTCCATACGCACTTATTACAACTGCAGTATCTGCAGATCTTGGTACACATAGTTCGTTGAAAGGCGATTCACGAGCCCTGGCTACAGTAACCGCTATTATTGATGGTACCGGTTCGATTGGGGCGGCTTTGGGCCCGCTTTTGACCGGTTTTTTATCAACAAAGGGATGGGATGCAGTTTTTGCAATGCTTATGATTGGTGCTTGCATTGCGGGTTTACTTTTAAGTCGTTTGGTGTGTACTGAACTCACTGAAAGAACTTCCTTAATTAGCCCTCGTAGACGGAACAGTGGTGAAGGTATGTATCCTTTTTTTTTTTTTGTAAATGTATATATGTAAATAAGGGTCAATTAGATGATGATAGATATTTCGTATAAATATGGGTCGGAAATGGTCATAAGATAACCCAGATAAGGCCTCGTTACACTCAGAATTCCTCCTTTATCCGTTTACTTGTTTACCTATCTGACATTTGCACAGTTACACATCTGATTATCTAGTTGTTATAAGCTTTAAACAACAATACCACATCCAAACACTACATCTGTAGCAATGTTGTAAAAAGCCCCGATTAATCCCAGTTACTCATTTTAAGAACAGACTGTTCCGATTTTCCAAAATTCTTTTAGTTAATCGGTTAACGTCGGTTAGTGGGTCAAAATCGGTTTTTTTTGTCAAAGTCAATCAAAGTCAAAATTGGTCAACATTTTAACATGTATTTTAAACTAAATAGTAAGAGCTTTTTTTAACAAATGAACGATTATGTTTATGTTTTTAGACAATTATATTAAAGTTGAAATTTATTTTTCGGGTTAAAGCTACAAATAGGCTATATATTTTCTCAAATGTCCCGATGTCGCCCATATACCCATTTGCATCTCACTGTCGGCTATATACTTTCAAAAAGTGTACCAATGTCAACATTTCGTTACCGGTTATCTGCTGAAATTTATTATTTAAAGATATAAAAAGTACAATCCTATTAGTCCCCGGTTAATCCTCGAATTGCAGATTACTCCCTCCAAAGTCCCGACAGAGTAATCCCCCGAATAACGAGTATCTATAGCTGTTTAAGTATGTTTTGTTACAGTTGATTATCTGTTTTTATTATTAGATACAGAGTTTTACATAACGACTTTCAAAAAATGCACGCCCAAACACCCCATTATATAAAATCATCCTATAATCTGTCAAATATCTTAATAAATGCATAATATGAAAGATATTTTGGGATCTGTGTGTTGCATTAGGGAGCATTTGTTACTTTTCGTTTTAACTTATTTAAGTTGTTTCGCCAATTGCAGCTCCTTTATCTCAATCACTTTTACGTGAGGGGAGGAGGTAGTCTAAAGCGAGCATTACCGACTCTTTTTGGGATGTCAAGAACAAATTACAAAGAAGATAGAACGAGAAGATAGCCGTTCGAAAAAAAAATGTATCACTCAATCTAGGCTTCGAAAATACTATCAAAGTATTTTAGTCCACTCACTAGATTATAACAGTTCCCTCCTAACTCGTTCTTATAAGATTTTGATTAACAAATCTATACTCTTATTCTTCTACAATACATTTCATTGAGTTTTTTAAACTCTTTCAAGTAAGTAATGCGTTGATTAAAATGAAGTTGTTGCCATGACATCAAAAAAACATGTGGTCATACATGCTTGGTAGGTGGCTACAAAAAAATAGAATAGTAATGTTGACATCTTTGGCTCCAAAAGTCATACACATTACATGTGCAATTTTTTTTTTTTTTTTTTGAAAAGCAAAACTTTTATAATTATAATCACAAATACAAGGATGGGAGCATCCATGACTAGCAGCCCCAAAAACAGTTTAAACATGTGCAAATTTACCCACCGTCCAACAGAAAATATGAAATATATTTTTGAATGTAAACAATACTTTATCTTTCTATTAATTCATCGAAAAATTATTATTATTATAAATTATTATTTTTTTTTTTTTTGCAATCTGGTAATTTTTTTTAAGGCAAGTAGTCGGTATCAAATACTCTAATTTACCACGCACGCACGCGCTTTTGGGAGAAAACCCGAATCACATTGCAGGAACCCGATCCTTAAACCATCTCGAGGGGCAGGCGGACTGGGTTTGAATCCTGAAGAAAACCCTCACGAGGTCAATCTTGAGCTCCATCTTTTAGACAGATTGATTAATAGGATGGACAGAGCGAGGCTCGAATCGAACTCATGATCTAACCCAAGTCCCACACACAAGGTGTGGGGATACCATTAAAATTAGACCAATATCAAATATACAAATATAATATAATATTGTTAAGAATAACAATAAAGCTTTGATGTAATGTGTAACATCATATATTTCCACCTAAAGAATTACCTCATATACTAAAACATGAACTAAATGAAGCAAACGCACACATCAAACAAGACTTTTCACACCAATGTCCACCCCATGAATCGAATCTATGATCTTAAGGTTAAAGGGGCACCTCGATACCGCTAGGCCAATAACTTTTGGTAAACATAAAATTGATTTAATGAAATACCAAATTAAATACAACTTTGAAGGTAATTTGGTGATTTATATTTGAAAAAGATTAAAAAAACTTTTAAACCATAATTAGGTTGTGTACGGTCATAAAATTTCCCGGGAAAATTCCAATTTAACTTGTGACAGTGGTCACAAACAGACTCACAACAATGTCGGCAATCAATTCATCTTTCTTATCTTTTCACACAACAAGTCCATATCTTCATCATCAACTAAAAACAACTCATAATCACCTCACCAATTACTCTTCAACAAAATACCCAAAAACGACAACCAAACCAGGATGTCTAACAATCAGCAGCAGCAGCAGTGCACAATCTGATATTCGAAAGGAACAAGTTGTCATCGTAGGAGCTGGAGTCGCAGGCCTCTCCACTGCAGTTTTTTTACACAAGTATCTTTTTTTTTTTTTTTTTTACTATTATTATTTTTAATTTTATTTCGTTTACATTCTATCGAAAAGATAGAAAATTTATTACTTAGGATGAGAGTTTTTGTGGTGTAAAGATTGGGGGTTCGATCGTTGGTGCTGGAGCAAGGGGATTCATTGCGAACCGGAGGAATTTCGCTGACTTTGTTCAAGAATGGTTGGAAGATTTTGGATGCAATGGGAGTTGGTGATGAACTTAGATCTCAATACCTTGAGGTTCAAGGGTATGTTTGTAATTTAACACTTTTCTTTAAATTACTCTGGCTTACCTCTTTTTTGGATCCTAGGTTTCAATTGTGTTTCACCATTGCACAAATTGATTATCCCTGCATCTAGTGTTGCTAGTTAGTTATCCTGATTTGGAACTTTAGTTGTTTCTATACATGACAATTGAGACCCATACTCTTAAATTTGAGTCAATTGGGTCATGCGGGTCTTGAGAGAAATTAGGTATGACAATGTAAACCAAAACTTAGAAAAGGTCTAAAGGGTTCCTAGTTTCCTACCAACCTATTGGGTCCTATACCAAAATTAAAGAAACGGGTCCAATGGGTATCAATTCCTAAAGCTAATAACTAGAGATGGGTCAAATGGTTCTTGTGAATGGGTCAAATGGGTCGAGCACAACAAGTTTCATTCGTCAGACATTTATCAAAGCAATCACAAATATGTACATTTATATTTTCTTATATATATAAATCGTAAAATATAGACGTAAAACGTAATAAGTAGATGACCCGTTTGGACCCATTTACCTGTTTGACCCATGACCCTTTTCAACCGGTTGTTACAGACGATGTAATGTTTAAATGTGACTCATTTATACGCCATGAGTAACCTTTTTAGTGACATTTACCCTTTATTCTGGATTTTGATTTAACAAAACATTAAGTTACTTCCATGTTCTAAATTTTTGTTTGATTTTGATGTTGCTCCCTTTTCTGATTGTTTTTGATCAAATCAACGATGCAGGATGGTGATTAAAACAGAAAATGGAAGAGTTCTACGCTCATTCACATTCAAAGAAGAAGATCAAACGTACGTATATTATTAGCCTCATTTCTTTATTTATCCATGTCAACTTTATGTCACCGAAATTTGTATTTGGTGCATACGTGAACAGTCAAGAGGTTCGCGTAGTTGAAAGAAAAGCTCTTTTGGAAACTCTGGCTAAACAACTACCTGTAGATTCCATTTCTTATTCCTCAAAGTTGTCAAAGATCGAAAAAAATGAAAATGGTGAAACCTTGCTACAACTTGCTAATGGTACTCAAATATCATCCAAGGTAGATATTAGTCTCTGCAGAAAGAACAATTTCATGTAACAATAGTTGTAGAGTTAACAAACTTATCATCATTATATTAACAGGTGGTAATTGGATGTGATGGAGTTCGCTCTTCGGTGGCTAAATGGATGGGTTTTTCTGAGCCTAAATATGTGGGATATTGTTCGTTTCGTGGGCTTGCAAATTACCCTGATGGACAACCTTATGAGTCACTGGTAAATTACATTTATGGACGAGGCATACGTGCCGCCTATATCCCAGTTTCTCCAACAAAAGTATATTGGTTCGTGTGCTTCAATAGCCCTGTACCAGGTACGGACGTCACTATATAAAGAGCTGTTTAGTCTTTTTACATTAAGGAAGTGAGTTTTGACCCATAATAACTAGACTGGCAGCTTAGGTCAATCTATTTATGAATAAGCCGACTTAGGTTGTATTTTATGTGAAACGGGTTGGTTCGTATGGGTTGGAAGTGTTAGGTCAGTTAGATTTAAAATCGCTCAAATTCTAGTTTTATGCATACTTATTAAAGGATTGTTTCTATTCAAAGATTCAAATTATTAGTATTATATAAAATTTGTCTTTGTAGGCATAAGTAGCGCACAATTTGTTTATACAGAAAGGACCCAATTAAACTCAAACTCGTTTTGACCCATCACCGAACCCATCCGACCCGTCTATCTAGTCAGTCTTAGAATGTGTTTGTTTACCTCTTAATTGAATGATTCGGCGTTGAATGATGAACCATTCAGCATTCAAGACTTTTGTTTTTGAAATCCGAATGACACATCATGCTGTATGATAACCTAGAATTTAATAAGCCGCTGATGTTCTAATTTTAATTTGGAGGGATCAAGGTTGAAACTTGACGTATTTAGACCCCAGAATCATAACCTTATAATCTTCCGTCACTGACTTTTATCGTTCAGCTCCCGAACCTTTCAGAGTTGAAACAATCTCTTAATCATTAAGCACCTTCATTTTCTGTAATATCCTACTTAAATCATATCCTGCACTTATCAAGCAAGTATATTGATTTTTTATTCATTTAAAACGTTAATAAGGTAATTGTATCTCATTCATATTGCTGATTCACAAAGATTATTAAACAACTTATTGTCATTCACGATCACTTTCATTCAGAACATCTAAATCATTCAGATTATGAATCGTTCAACGCTTAATCATTATGTTTAATCAAACACACCCTTAGTTATTCTAATAGTTGTGTAAATGTAAGGTGGCAGGTCCAAAGATTACAGATCCATTTGTCTTGAAGAAACAAACAAAAGAACTAATAAAGAATTGGCCTTTGGAGTTTCGAAATGTTATAGATGCCACCCCAGAAGACACTATCATCCGGACCCCAGTAGCTGACAGGTGGTCGTGGCCAGGACTGAGCCCATCGGCCTCATCAGGTGGGGTCGTTTTGGTTGGTGATGCGTGGCACCCAATGACTCCTAATATTGGTCAAGGTGGTTGTTGTGCTTTAGAAGATGTCGTTGTTTTAGTGCAAAAGCTCGCGCCTGCACTTAATGCTGGACCCACATTCATTGAAGATGCGCTGAGGTCATACCGAAATGAGAGATGGACACGAGTCTTTTCAATGACCGTACGGGCTAATGTGACTTGTGCTGTTTTGCACTTAGAGAACCCAGTGGCTTGTGCAATTAGGGACCATGTGCTTGTCCCTAAGTTGATTAGGCTCGGACCAATGTTGGAATATACCAACTTTGAATTCGATCCATTACTGCAAATTAGCCCTTGATGGTGTGGCAGGTAAAGCATTTATCTAGTTTAGTAGTTAAGGGGTGTAAGTGTTGTGTGTGGTTTATTCTCGTCTTAGTATCAAACAGTTGATTGGTTTTGTTATTCATTGTGCGTCTTAGTATCTTATTCATTGTGCGTGTAGAACTTGATTTTATTATTCAACATAAGTAATGTTATTCATTTTTTGTAGTTGTTTTTTTTTCATTTTATTATAAGTTTCTTCATGTTATTCGAACTAAGATTGCTCGATTATTATCGCTTGTTTCGTTCGATTTTGAAGTTAGTATTTGCAATTGAAATTAGGGTTCTTAGATCTTGAATCTCGTGAAACAACGTGTTTTGGCTATATCCGGGTACTGTTGAAGTAGATCTAGGGTTTCAAAATGGAAACCCGAATCTATCTCGTTTGAAAATCTCATTTAGGTTCGAATGGAATCATGACGCATCCATGTAATGATTAGAAACTACGTCATATTATATGCATGTGTGATGCGCATATTGTATGCATGCGTGACGCGAATATTTTATGCATGTACTGTTCGTAACACAATTTTTAAAATTTATTTGAACTGTAAAATCTATAGCTGTATGACCTGTATTTAAAATTACATCTTTTTATAGTAAATTTAACTACTAACAAATTACTAACAATCATTGTTCGGTTATTTGTGGTTATAAATTTTCCCGGGGAGAACCCCACTCCTCACATGGTTAACTTCTCCACCACTCAATTCAGTGGGATCACAAAACACACACACATGATTCAGGTTTCATGATTCAGTTTTCATCTCTGAAACATCATCCCAAAACACACTCACAAAAATGGCTACAATCTCTTCATCTTTCTTAATTTTTCACACTCCATGTCTTCATCAACAAACCATTGCTACTCAGCTCACCAATAACCCTCGAAAAAATTACCGAAAAACATTCAAACGAGGTTCTCTAACAATCAACAGTGCACAATCGGATATCCGAAAAGAAGAAATCGTCATTGTAGGAGCTGGAATCGCAGGCCTCGCCACAGCAGTTTCTTTAAACAAGTTTTTTTTTTTTTTTTTTTTTTTTTTTTTTTTTTATGTTTTTTTTTTGTTTATATAAAAAAAAAGATATCAAGAAATTTTATTACTTACGTTGAGAGTTTTTTATCGTGTAAAGATTAGGGGTCGGATCGTTGGTGCTGGAGCAGGCGGAGACATTGCGAACAGGAGGAACTTCACTGACTTTGTTCAAGAATGGTTGGAAGATTTTGGATGAAATGGGAGTTGGTGATGAACTTAGATCTCAATACTTTGAGGTTCAAGGGTATGTTTGTAATTTAACACTTCTCTTTGAATTACTATATCATACTCCGTACAAAACACTGTTTAAGTTACCTCTATGATCTTGTAAATTTGGGCTTGATTTTGATGTTGCTTCCCTGTTTGAATGTTTTCATGAAATCAACGGTGCAGGATGGAGATGAAAACAGATTCAGAAAGAGTGTTACGCTCATTCGAATTTAAAGAAGATGATCCAACGTACGAATATTAATAGCATCATTTTCTATATATATATCAATTTCATGTTTATGTCACCAAAATCTGTATTTGGTGCATATGTGAACAGTCAAGAGGTTCGTACAGTTGAAAGAGGAATCCTTTTGGAAACTTTGGCTAAAAAACTACCGGCAGATTCCATTTCTTACTCTTCAAAGTTGGCGAAGATTGAAAAACATGAAAATGGCGAAACTTTGCTAGAACTTGCTAATGGTACTAAGATATCATCCAAGGTAGATACTTGTTTTGAACACCCTGCAGAAAGAACAAATTTCATGTGTTAAAATATAATGTAAATTAGAGCTAACCAATTGTTTAACATTATATCAACAGGTGGTAATTGGATGTGACGGAGTTCGTTCTTCGGTGGCTAAATGGATGGGATTTTCGGAGCCTAACTATGTGGGATATTGTGCGTTTCGTGGGCTTGCAGACTACCCTAATGGACAACCATATGTGCGGCGGGTAACTTACATTTATGGGCAAGGTGTACGTGCCGGCTTTGCCCCAGCTTCAAAAACAAAAGTTTATTGGTTCGTGATCTTCAATAGCCCTGAACCAGGTACGACGCCACTATATAAAGGGTAGTTTAGTCTTTTTACACTTAAGAAAATGACTTGTGACCCATTTATTATGAATGAGCCAACTTGGGTTCTGTTTTATGTGAAAGGGAGTGGTTCATATGTGTCCGAATGGGTTGGGTCAGTTGGATTTAAAGTCGCTCGTCTATATTTGATGCATACGTCCTAAAATATAGTTTCTACTCAAAGATTCAAGTTCTCATTACTACACGAATTGTCTTTGTAATCATGATTAGTGACTAGATAACTTTTAACAAATGGAATAAAATTTGGCCAGTCTCAACACATACAAAAAAGGACCCGTTTGAACCCTAACCCATTTTGACCCATCACCAAACCCATACTACCCTTCTATCTAGTCAGTCTTGGTTATTCTAATAGTTGTGTAAATGTAAGCTTGCAGGTCCAAGGATTACCGATCCATTAGTCTTAAAGAACCAAACCAAGGAACTAATCAAGAAATGGCCCTCGGAGTTGCAAAATATAATTGACGCCACCCCAGACGACACTATAATCCGGACCCCAATAGCTGACCGGTGGTTGTGGCCAGGACTGAGCCCACGGGCATCATCAGGTGGGGTCGTTCTGGTTGGTGATGCATGGCACCCAATGACTCCTAATCTTGGTCAGGGTGCTTGTAGTGCTTTAGAAGATGCCCTCATTCTAGTGGAAAAGCTCGCACCTGCACTTAAGGCTGGACCAACAGTCATTGAAAATGCCATGAGGTCGTACGAAAATGAGAGATGGTCTCGAATCTTTTCAATAACTATAAAGGCTAACTTGTTTGGTGCTGTTTTGCAGTCAGAGAACCCAGTGGTTTGTGCAATTAGGGACAACGTACTTGTCCCTAAGTTGGTTAGGCTCGGAACAATGTTGGAACATACCAACTTTGAATTTGAGCCATTACTGCAAACTAAGATTTAAAGAATGAAAAAATATCCTTTTCATTTTCGGACAGGAAGGAAGCCTGTGTGATGATGTGGCAGCAAATGTAATGTTTTTTTTTTTTTTCATAAACCAGTAATGTTTTTTAATAGAGTAAAGCATATGTAATAGTCTATGAAAATAAATAGTAAGAGCTCCCCTGTCCATTTTACCATCTTTTGTTGTAACATTGATAATTTTCGGATTGCCAATAATCATTAATCTGTTTGCAACGGTTAAATCATCATATTACTTCGACATACTAAAAATGACCATCGTTAAATGACCAAAATGCCCAGGTTTTACTGATCACCGGTGAGGGTATTCTGGTCATTTTTCTGACATATTTTTTACAAAGGTTTTAGGCATAAAGCTTAACCATTTCCTGCAGCAACGCTCGGGCCCTTCCCGCTCATTGATATCTGAACTTGGGTGGCTTGAAAGGCGAACAAACAGAGGAAGTTGTAAGCTTCAAGTTCACCAATAATCACCACAAGAGCATTTTCCATCCTTAAAATGATGAAACCGCGAGTTATCTCTCATGATGATTTCGCTTTCCTCTATTGCGGATATATATTTGGTAGCCTCATGACAATCACCACAAACCCTTAAATTCTTGAAAACCCGAATTGGAACCCCTATTGCCATTTTAATCAAACCATACGCAATCGCCAATTTCTCACTATGCCATAGCAAAAGTTTTTCCTTTTGTTTATCACCCACATCATGTAATGCAAATTCAAGAACAGGAACATACCCTGCTAGTTTCATTTTCTTCTCCAATTGGTTCAATTTTTCATGAACTAATCCCAATTAGGGATGAATTCTATCTCCTGATCTAAACTCGTGTACACAATTCTTTATTTCAATCCCACTATACCCGGGAAACTTTATAACTTTATTATCCTTCATTAATCTTTTAACCTTAGAAACAGAATCCCATTTACTCATGGCTGCATATACATTAGCAAGTTGAACGTATGCTGCTGCACTTGACGCGTCACAATCGAGCAAATTCCTAGCAGCATATTCAGCTAGTTCTAAGTTCTTGTGGACCCTACATGCGCCTAAAAGGGTTCCAAAAATAGCCGGATAGGGCTTAAAAGGCATACTTTTTATAATTTCTAAAGCATCAAGAAGCTTACCTGCTCGACCAAGAAGATCAACCATACAAGTATAGTGATCGGGCTTGGGTTTGATCATGTAGTCTTTTTGCATCAAGTCAAAGTACTTAATCCCAAGATTGACAAATCCAGCATGGTTACAAGCCGTCAAAATGTAGGAATATTTGCATATACGAAACTGAAACATATAGATTACACAAACATAATATTCATATAACGATCATGTAATCATAATAAGAATGAAAAGATAGAACGATCTAACCGAATTGAAGGTTGAACCGGGCTTGTGTTTGACACAATTCCCTTAAACAGATTCGACGTCTGTTCCCAGGGTACACCGGTCCGAAGCAGCGTACTACCGGACTTGAACACTTGTCTGAAAGGTAACCGGAAGCGGGGTGACCGAAGTTGTAGAAGAAGAAGCTCCAAGGTTATGGAAAGGTGTTTGTTAGTTGATTCATATTTTCTAAATACCAAAGTATGGTATTTATAGTGCAAACATAATCTAAATTGATAACAAAAGATTTACAAAATCACAAGTCAAATCTTTTAGGATCTTAGAAGGAAAAGAAAAGATTGACAAAATCTAAGAAAAGATTTACAAAATACTTGGTTGATAAATCAAATATTTTCTTACTTTGCACTTAAACTAACAACTTTGAGACGCGATATCTCATTCACCATTAACCCGTTTTTGGACACACTTTAGTTCGTTTTTAAAGCTCTCATTAGTGGCTACAAAACCCACTAAATAGGTGTTAATATATATCACTTTATTATATATTAATTTGTGTCCAAAAATTGGTGGAACATACTTTTTCAACCAAATTTTTCAACAATCCCCCACATGAATGGAGATCGCTTCTTAGTAACAACTATCTTCCTATTAAATTTCAGCGGTTGAATCTTGCATACGATAAATAGGTGTTACCCTTTGAACTTTCGCTTGTGAAAACGCACTTAGTCTACTGGCTCTGAGTAGACGTCGATGTCTTTGAACTCGTCTGCCGTTTGTGTAGGCGACAATACGCTTCACACAAGACTCTCCCTGACAATCTCAAGTCCTCATAGTTATGTTCGTTATGGTCATGAACATTAGCCTGGTTGTGCGAGATCTTATCAAGTATTGTGCCCCAACAATACCCTTCGAAGCGACCCCACTTCTCTCTCACATAGGTGATTCACCACCGAATGGCTACTGATTAACCACGCATGATTATTTCAGTTGAATCATTAAAAGCCATGGGCTTATCCTCTTACATGTCACTTTTAGGAATGAACTAGGAAGTCTACTCATAATTAGTAAACTCCCTTTAAAATTGTAGGGGTTGCTAGTTTAGTAATTAACTCCCCCACAGTGACTTTCGCCAGTTCATACAAGTAGGTTGTCCTATTGAACTCAGATCTTGGGATCTCCAGTCAACTGAGTTAGGTTTTCCTTCATATAAACTTAGCCTTTCAGGAGCTTCAGTCTCATTCTCGTGCACGACTCATACACTAACTCTCTGCTTAAGCCTTTTATCAGTGGATCCGCAACATTATCCTTTGACTTCACATAGTCAATAGTGATAATTCCCCTAGAGATTAGTTGTCGTACTTTATTATGTCTACGTCTCATATGTTTATTCATACCATATGTTTATTCATACCATTACACATTGTAATATGAGCTCTACCAATCACCGATTGGCTATTACAATATATACATATGGCCGGCACCTGCTTAGGCCATATTGGTATATCCTTAACGAATTGACATAGACATTCTGCCTCTTCACCAGCTTTATCTAAAGCGATAAATTCTGATTCCATCGTGGATCTAGCAATAATCGTTTGTTTACACGATTTTCACGAAATAGCAGCACTTTCAAGTGTGAATACATATCCACTTGTCGCTCTGGAATCATACAACTCCAATGAGATGTACTTGGATTACTCTTGTATCTACTCAGCTTACTTACAGCATATGCTAATTCGGATCGAGTACAACTCATTAGATACATTAGAAAGCATTATCATATATCATGTTCTTGATATCAAAATACAAGACACCCCCAAGAGTTACTACTTATCAAAGCTTCCCCCACATGTCTTGCAACTTGATATCATAATCATATATCTAATATGATTCTAATCAATGAAGCGTTCAAATGCTTACACATAAGATATGCATCTTTTGTGATTTGTATTTTAGCACATTTGAGCAATTCTTAGTCATATTCTAGGTTTGACCTAGAGACGTTGAATTTAGAAAACTTAACAAAGTTCTCGCACTCAAATTATATTTTCACATCTGAATTCTGATTAGGCAATTCAAATCTCAAGATAATAAAATAATAAAGATTGACATCTTTATGTTTATAATTATCTTCAATATCATAATTCACATAATATGTGAATAATTCACATCATCAATGATGTTCACAATATACCAAATCCTTCTATTACTGAATGAAAGCGATTTTGTCTTTAAATATATTCAACACAATGAAATATTAGTTGTTAATTGATCTCTGCATATAATCATCATTAACAAGTCCAAGTCTAGCACTCCATAGACTTTATGTCCAAAGCATTAGAATAAAAGACGCATCATTCATATTCTCTATAGCTTTTTTCACAAGAAATGTCATACCATATCTCTTGTATCATGACAAAAACACTTCATATACTTAAACACCGCATTAAATATACATTTGAAGAGGGTTTAAAAATATCATGTATATCCTTTTATACATTCAATAGTAGTTCCTCTATAAGGAGAAAGTTCCTTCAATTCTGTATAAATAGAATTTTCTTTAGAAATCCCTCGGGTTCATATCAAATGATTCAGTTTATTATCACAAAATAAATATTCATTGTCTATCGTAGACGAACTTTCACATTCCTTTGTATTGCATGGAAATGCCTTTTCAAAGAATGAACCTTTCCCGATTCCATTATCGAACGTTTGTGTATATCCGAAATCTTGGATTCATACACAAGGAAGCGATAAGCACTACTGTGTTTACACATCCGATAAATATGCAGTCAACAGTCTTTGATCCTATCTTTTGTGCCTTAGGTAGGGAACAACTACCGTTGCTAGGTAACCCCACAATTTGAGGTACTCATAGGATGGTTTTCTTTTCCACCATAACTCATATGGGGTTTCATCCCTATTCTTTTAGGGTATCTTATTTAAAAGATAGTTTGCCGATAGGATGACTTCCCCCCACATTGACTGGCTTACACTAAAACTCATCAACATGGCATTCACCATTTCTTTCAAGGTTCTATTCTTTCGTTCAATAGTCTCATTCGATTGAGGTGAGTAAGGTGCAATGAATTCATATCTAATGCCATTTTGTGAACAAAATTCAGCAAACTGTGTGATATATTCACCACCTCTATCACTACGAACAACCTTGATTTTTCATTCAAGTTGATTCTCAACTTCGTTTTATAAAACAATAAACTTCTCAATTGCTTCATCTTTACTTTAAAACAAGTAAACATAACAATACTTCGTGCTCAACAAACTGAGTTAAACCAAACATGTTTCAACTCAACTAGATTAAACCAATCAGGTTTCAACCAAATAGGTAAACCGAGCAGGTTTAACCTAATAGGTTTAAACTCAAACGGGTAACCAAACAGGTATCACCTTAAAAACCGTTTCAACTCAAACGGTTAAACCGAACATGTAAAAAACCAAAAGATTTATACTAAACGATTAAACTAAACCGTTTCAATAAAACCGATTAAACCAAACATGTTTAAGCCCATCTGTTAAACAAACAAGTTTAAATCCGGTTTAATAACAGTCTAAAACTGTCCAAATATTGTCCCGAAGATAGTCTATAACCAGTGTCGAATACTGTCTGGAAACAGATCGAAATACAGTTCGAATTCAGTCCAGAAACGGTCCGAAGACTATTCGAAAACACGTTATAGAACGATCGACTTGCGCACAAGTAATCTGAATGATTCCAAACCTGAACCGCGCTCTCAATTTGAGCATCATATTCCCCTTCAGCAACTTGGGAGTGGTTTCAGCCAAAAACCTCGCAAGGTTCAGTCAAGAACCGCGCAAGGTTCAGCATGGTCAGACAAAAGAATTTTTTTTTTTTTTTTTTTTTTTTTACCAACGTATAAAGTTCACAATTGTGTACTTCTCAAGTCTTTCAGCCTGTGTAAGAACCGCATGACGTTCCCATCAGCAACGTGAAAAGTGGTTTTAGTCAAGAACCCCGCAAGGTTCAGCGTGGTCAGATAAAAGAATATCTTTTATTTCCAATGCTTAAAGTTCACACACGTGAACTTTTCAGGTTTCTCTGCATCTGAATTCAACAACGAATTAAATAACAAAATTTGCAACAACTATAAATCACGTAATATAAAATTGCAAATTTTGACCAAGTATCACTTAGTTCATATAAGCAACATCCCAATATATTTAATTCATGTCATGCAAATTAATATGAAGTAGTACTCCGTAATTCAATACGTGTTAGAAATAAATCATAACAACAGTCCATGCTCCAAAAGGATAAGAAATTTAATTATTCAGAACTTCAGAATAATTAACAAAATATATATCGCATATAAAACTAATAACCGAGTTTATTACGGAGTATATCGCAAACGATAAACATGTACCAAATATTTAAATATCATGTATATATTCACCAATAGTCAATAAGACTAAAGTCTCTGAGCACCAAATAGCTATGCATATATACAATTACACCTTTAGATCAAATATCTACTAGCCATACAGTTAAATGTACATTTATTTATTTTAAACTAAAAAGGTCATTATCATAATCAATTCAATTATGCATATATATATCATCATAAAGTATTAAATTTCAATATACATTCAAATCAACGAATTTAGTAAATCATATATTTTCATGCATAACAACTACTCCCATTAAATAACAACTACTTCCATTAGGCCATTATCCAATATCCAATAATTAAATGGAATCTCATCATTATATAAATATGACCGATAAGATCCGTTACCAATTGCACCAAAATTACTCTATGAACTTATATCTCATGGCTACGGAGCATACATACTTCATAGATATAAACTTACATGAATCATTAACAAAACAATACCAGTAGCCTTATAAATATCCAGAAAAGGCAATCCGTTTACATAGCATCAATAGCAAGTGTTTTCTACTATCAACATATTAAAACACAATTACTAAGCTATTTCAGGACTTCGAGATGGTTAAATAAAATATCCATATAATATAAGTGTTGGTCAAAGTGGGGTTTGAACTAGTCAAAGTGTAACTCAGGCCAACGCTCTACTTATTTGATCGATCGAGATAATATTTAAAGTGCTTTAAGGTTTTTATGGCACTTGTATCAAACAATTAATATTTAACAGAAACCACAATCAAATTGATATAGCAATTACACACAAAATAAATATGCATCACTTCTATAAAAGGATTTAAAGAACACGTCAGTTATCATTAGCTTATTTAAACTCTGAACACAAACATATTATAAACTCAACACATATAAGTTGTGTTGGGGGTGCAAACCTATCCCACATAGGAGGGAGACAAAAACAAATGTATGTATATAAGTCTAAGGGGAAGTCCCTCTAATACCAATTGATTTTAGAAAAGGATGGACTCTTGGGCTTATATTGCAGGACATTGTGTTTGGGCTATGCGATCTTACAAGTTGTTCATAGCCGCATTCAGAACAAGAATATTATGAATAACACATTGATTTCAGCAAAATTATGCCACCAAATTATAATATGTATGTATGTAGCTTTTATCATAATCAGTTTGTAAAGTAACAAATTAATAGCACACACATAGCATCACATACAGCATATGACACATTGACACATAACATGTATTATAATAATATATGCTCTCCACAATATGTTATATGGCCCCATATTTAAATTAGGAAAGGAATCTCCAACACACCATAACATATTCTGTATTTGCCCCATTAGTCAGAAAAATTATTTGATATTCCTAATTTATTACGGAGTAACATAAACGATTGGGTTAGTCTTCATGAGAGTTAAACAAGATCCACTATTCTTTATTTAAAAAAATATATCTTGAGCATTGGTATACAAGATTAGTAAATGAATACAAGAACATATGCATGCGTGTCATCAAAAAAAAATAAAAATCACTAATTTGATTATATGTGCCACCAAATATAACATATCAACTAGCAGGAATATTATTCCGTATAAACAATAATAACAAGATTACTAATCAGTTTCATGATCGGATTATTAACATATTAATTTCGTATATCGAATCTGTTTAAGTTTGTAGGAATATTTGCATATACGAAACTGAAACATATAGATTACACAAACATAATATTCATATAACGATCATGTAATCATAATAAGAATGAAAAGATAGAACGATCTAACCGAATTGAAGGTTGAACCAGGCTTGTGTTTGACACAATTCCCTTAAACAGATTCGACGTCTGTTCCCAGGGTACACCGGTCCGAAGCAACGTACTACCGGACTTGAACACTTGCCTGAAAGGTAACCGGAAGCGGGGTGACCGAAGTTGTAGAAGAAGAAGCTCCAAGGTTATGGAAAGGTGTTTGTTAGTTGATTCATATTTTCTAAATACCAAAGTATGGTATTTATAGTGCAAACATAATCTAAATTGATAACAAAAGATTTACAAAATCACAAGTCAAATCTTTTAGGATCTTAGAAGGAAAAGAAAAGATTGACAAAATCTAAGAAAAGATTTACAAAATACTTGGTTGATAAATCAAATATTTTCTTACTTTGCACTTAAACTAACAACTTTGAGACGCGATATCTCATTCACCATTAACCCGTTTTTGGACACACTTTAGTTCGTTTTTAAAGCTCTCATTAGTGGCTACAAAACCCACTACATAGGTGTTAATATATATCACTTTATTATATATTAATTTGTGTCCAAAAATTGGTGGAACATACTTTTCCAACCAAATTTTCCAACACAAAACTCATATGAATGTGATCCAAACTGGTTTAACCCCATCGTTTTTCATATTATCAAACAATAAAAGAGCTTTTTTACCTTCACCATGTTGAACGTACCCCGAAATCATTGTGTTCCATGTGACGAGATCTTTATGTGACATTTCAAGAAACAATTCCCACGCTGCATCCAAGTCACCACACTTGCAGTACATGCTAATTAACGATGTATTCACCATGGTATGCAACGAAAGCGGAGATTTTTTCAGAACTTGATGAACTTGCTTAGGTCATACCGAAATGAGATATGGACACGAGTCTTTTCAATGACCGTACGGGCTAATGTGACTTGTGCTGTTTTGCACTTAGAGAACCCAGTGGCTTGTGCAATTAGGGACCATGTGCTTGTCCCTAAGTTGATTAGGCTCGGACCAATGTTGGAATATACCAACTCTGAATTCTAGCCGTTACTGCAAATTAGCCCTTGATGGTGTGGCAGGTAAAGCATATAATCTTGTTGTTAAATATATCAATCTAATTATGTATTGTTAAAGTTCATAGTTAGTTATTTTGTTTGGTTGTTTCATGTTATTTTTGGGATGTGTTGTATTTATACTTAAGTTGGAGGGTCAAGTTTATCTAGTTTAGTAGTTAAGGGGTGTAAGTGTTGTGCGTGTGAACTTAAATTGATTCGACAGAAGTGGTGTTATTCATTTTTTTTTTTTTGAACGGCAAGCTTGCATCAGTCCGGACCGAAGCCTAGTCATCATTTGCACACACACAAGCGTTCGGGCAGGAAACCCGAACCACACTCAGGGGATCCGACCCTTAAACCATCCCATACGGGGCAGGCGGGCCGGACCTTAGTCCCGGAGCGGGTCGGTAAAACCTTCCCTTTGGGCCACCCTCAAGGAATTTCTTTCAAATAATATCCTTTGTAGGTGACGAGGCTCGAACCTGAGACCTCTAGCCCGGCGGGGGTGCTAGGCACCACCACATGTCCACTGAGCCAAAGCTGCGGGGACTGTTATTCATTTATAGTAGTTGTTTTTTCATTTTATCATCGCTTGTTTCGTTCGATTTTGAAATTAGAGTTTGGGATTGAAATTAGGGTTCTTATATCTTGAATTTTGTGAAACAATATGTTTGGGCTATATCCGGGTACTGTTGAAGTAGATCTAGGGTTTCGAAATGGAAACCCGAATCTGTTTCGTTTGAAAATTTAATTTACGTTCGAATGGAATCTTGACGCATCCATGTAATGATTAGAGACTACGTTAAAATGACACCAATTTGTGATGCGAATATTGTATGCATGTACCGTTTGTAACACAATTTTTTAAAATTTATTTGAAACTTTAAAATCTATACCTGTATGACCTGTATTTGAAATTACATCTTTTTATAACTACTAACAAATGAACAATCTATTCGGTTATTTACTGTTATAAAGTTTCCCGGGAAAACCCCCACTCCTCACCTGGTTAACTTGTCACCACTCAATTCAGTGGTCACAAAACACACACACACACACAATCATGATTCAGTTTTCATCTCTAAACCATCCCAAAAGACACTCACAAATATGGCTGCAATCTCTTCATCCATCTTAATTTTTCACACTCCATCTCTTCATCAACAAACCATTGATACTCAGCTCACCAATTACCCTCGAAAAAGATACCGAAAAACATTCAAACCAGGTTCTCTAACAATCAATAGTGCACAATCGGATATCCGAAAAGAAGAAGTAGTCATCATAGGAGCTGGAATCGCAGGCCTCTCCACAGCAGTTTCTTTACACAAGTTAGTTTTTTATGTTTTTTTTTTTTTTTTTTTTTTTTTTTGTTTATATAAAAAAGATATCAAGAAATTTTATTACTTTCGTTGAGAGTTTTTTATCGTGTAAAGATTGGGGGTCCGATCGTTGGTGCTGGAGCAGGCGGGGACATTGCGAACAGGAGGAACTTCACTGACTTTGTTCAAGAATGGTTGGAAGATTTTGGATGCATTGGGAGTTGGTGATGAACTTAGATCTCAATACCTTGAGGTTCAAGGGTATGTTTGTAATTTAACACTTTTTTTTGAATTACTATATCCTGCCTGATTATTGATACAACAATAACAATACTAAATCCTACATAAGTGAGCCTGATTATTGATACAACAATAACAAAACTCAATCCTACGTAAGTGAGGTATGGGAAGGTAAGATGTAGACAATCTTTCCCCTATCCTAGAATAAAAAGAAGTCATTCCTCCACCCGGAGTGAGATACCCCAATAGTAGAGAAAGTCGTCTCTCAATGTTCTACGGATAGAGATTGCTTCTGAATGGACCTCCGACCAATAAGTAGGTTAAAAAAAAAAAGTGAGACGCCATGGAAATGGTATAATCAAATTTCCATGTGTTTTAAACCTGTCTGAAGTTCAATTTATGCTCTAAGCGATAGCCAATTCGCCAATAAATCGACGCTTGCTATTGACTCGATAAAACACTGTTTAAGTTACCTCCATAGTCTTCTAAATTCTGGCTTGATTTTGATGTTACTTCCCTTTATGAATGTTTTCATGAAATCAACGCTGCAGGATGGAGTTAAAAACAGAAAAAGGAATAGTGTTACGCTCATTCACATTCAAAGAAGAAGATCAAACGTACGAATATTAACAGCATCATTTCTATATATCTATATATCAATGTCATGTTTATGTCACCAGAATCTGTATTTGGTGCATATGTGAACAGTCAAGAGGTTCGCGCAGTTGAAAGAAGAACCCTTTTGGAAACTTTGGCTAAACAACTACCAGTTGATTCCATTTCTTACTCCTCAAAGTTGGCGAAGATTGAAAAACATGAAAATGGTGAAACTTTGCTTGAACTTGTTAATGGTACTCGGATATCATCCAAGGTAGATATTAGTTTTGAACACTTTGCAGAAAGAACAATTTCATGTGTTAAAGTTTTATGTGAATTAAAGAGTTAATCAATTGATTAACATTATATCAACAGGTGGTAATTGGATGTGACGGAGCTCGGTCTTCGGTGGCTAAATGGATGGGTTTTTCTGAGCCTAAATATGTGGGATATTGTGCGTTTCGTGGGCTTGCAGACTACCCTGATGGACAACCTTATGAGTCGCGGGTAAATTACATTTATGGACAAGGCTTACGAGCTGGCTATGTCCCAGTTTCACCAACAAAAGTTTATTGGTTCGTGTGCTTCAATAGCCCAGCACCAGGTACGACGTCACTATATAAAGGGTAGTTTAGTCTTTTTACACTAAAGGAAATGAATTGTGCCCAATTATAACTAGACTGGCTGTCTCAACCCATTTATTTATGAATGAGTCAACTTGGGTTCTGTTTTATGTGAAAGGGAGTGGTTCATATGTGTCCGAATGGGTTGGGTCAGTTGAATTTAAAGTCTATTTCTGATGCATACCTCCTAAAATATACTGTAGTTTCTATTCAAAGATTCAAGTACTCATTACTACACGAATTGTCTTTGTAATCATGATTAGTGACTAAATCATTTTTAACAAATGGAATAAAATTGGCCAGTCTCAACACATACAGAAAAGGACCTGTTTGACCCCCAACCCATTTTGGCCCATCACCAAACCCATCCGACCCTTCTATCTGGTCAGTCTTAGTTATTCTAATAGTTGTGTAAACATAAGGTGGCAGGTCCAAAGATTACGGATCCATTAGTCTTAAAGAACCAAACCAAGGAACTAATCAAGAAATGGCCCTCGGAGTTTCAAAATATAATCAACGCCACCCCAGACGACACTATCATCCGGACCCCAATAGCTGACCGGTGGTTGTGGCCAGGACTGAGCCCACCGGTATCATCAGGTGGGGTCGTTCTGGTTGGTGATGCATGGCACCCAATGACTCCTAATCTTGGTCAAGGTGGTTGTTGTGCTTTAGAAGATGCCGTTGTTTTAGTGCAAAAGCTCGTGCCTGCACTTAAGGCTGGACCCACAGTCATTGAAGATGCCCTGAGGTCGTACCAAAATGAGAGATGGACACGAATCTTTTCAATGACCATACGGGCTAATGTGATTGGTGCTGTTTTGCAGTTAGAGAACCCAGTGGTTTGTGCAATTAGGGACAATGTACTTGTCCCTAAGTTGGTTAGGCTCGGACCAATGTTGGAACATACCAACTTTGAATTAGAGCCGTTACTACAAACTAAAATTTAAAGAATGAAATATATCCTCTTCTTTCTGGGTTAAGAAGGAAGCCATTGATGATATAGCAGGTAATAAAGCGTATAATCTATATCAAGTATAGAATACCCCATTTAGCAAGTATTTGTATCATCTCTTTTTGTACAAAAAAAAAAAGAATGTAATTATATAAACCAAATCTTATTTTCAGAAGGTAAAGAAATTTTTAACACAAATTATGGTCATTTATAAACACGGTGTTAGGGTTGCACCATGAGGCAGAAAGAATAAACTAAGGAAAGTTTCAGGAATGAGGAAAAAGTATTATGGAAAGGGAATCAAGAGAAAGAATTATGGCTCTAATACCATAAAGACGAATATTTTTCAATGAATAATCCTTTTTCATTGATTCATACATGGGCAGCTTTACATAAACGATATTGGACTTGCTAACTAACTATATAATCATATACATATAGTCTAATAATTTACATTTTATCTATAACTATTTATTTACCATCTTAAGAAGAGTCAGACAAATAAATTTAAAGGGGTTTTACTCATGGGTGATGGTTAGTAATCTAGTAATTTTATTTTTTTTCATACACAAGTAATTGTGAATCTTAATATGGTAAGAAATAATATAATAATAATAATAATAATGTGAATACCTCCCCTGACTCAATATGTTAGTTCTGTCCATTTTACTATTTACTATCTTTATTATATAAATAACTTATATCTTAAATATACACAAACATAAATCACATATATCGGTAGACAAAGACCCTTTGATACAAGAATGTACAAAAGAGTAATTGATGAATATACTTGTTGAGGATCATATTCGTTTTAATTAGTACTCATAATCAACAGCTCGTATTGTATAACAACTGAGGCATTGCTTGAGTAGTATACGAGGGGGCAGCCTGTTTATCATCAACGAGTAGGTGCAGGTTCGATTCCAAGGGCCGGGATTTAATCGGTACCGCCAGCAATTAGCTTCTCGGAGGGGGTTTTCCCAACCTTCAACCGTACTGCCAGGGTTGTTGCGCTTTAGGTTTCCTCCTAACACGTGTGTGGGTGGCATATGATCGCGAAGGTGGTTAAGTTCCCTCCGGGTGATGTCGATACTGCCGTTCAAAAGAAAAAAAAAAAAAAAAAAACAGTTCGCGCTGAATAATTAGTACACATAATCAACAGCTCGTATTGTATAATTACCAATTCCTTAATATGTGTAATTAATATTAATAGGCGTTTTTGTTTTGTTCATGTAAAATTGCATACTGCAATTTATTTAGGTAATACCCGCGATGATGAAATAATTAAGTAAAGAACGACAAATAATAATGAAACCAAAACTATTTAATTAATTATCATCCTATGACAAATACTTAGGTAACGTTTTAAACAATATGGATAGAATATAGTAAGATAAAGATTTGGTTCAGGAAAAGCAGCAAAAGTCAGATTTTAGTCTAAATGTGTAAGGGTGCAAACCAAAGTCCCACATCGGTCATGGGATAAAACAAATGTATGTATATAATTCTAAGGGGAAGTCCCTCTATCACCAATTGGTTTTAGAAAAGGATGGACTCTTGGGCTTATATTGCAGGACATTGTGTTTGGCTATCGATCTTAACAAATGGTATCAGAGATAGGTCATAGCCCCGATGTGGTGGACGGCGCAGTAGGGCGCACCCCTGAGCGCACGGTGCGACGTTGCGCACCCTCAGTTGTAGGGGAGGCCCAGATGGACTTGGGTCGATCTTAACAAAATGAGTAGAGATGGTCTGAATATGGATACTGTGTGCCTCAAATTTTAGTCTAACTGAATGCTGTCTTAACTGCAATTTACTTGCTGAATATGACACCTTCATCTGTTCATAATTAAAAGTCTCTATCTACATTTGTAATGGTCTTGATCTAACTTAGTCTAATTTATGATGCTAATGTTTTGTATCTAGTTGAGACAATTTTGACTAGTTCCAGGCCGGAGAAATGTATTGATTGCTTAGACTTGATAAAGTACTGATTGTCAATACTTTTATAAATCATTCAGTCAAAGTGCAACAACGAGACTGTATCCACTTACTTTGATCGGCGGTTTTTGAGGAAGTGAAGGCAGTTGGATGCACGTTGACCACACTACGATGTAACAAACATTGACGATTCTTGGATCTCCAGCAATCATCAGTCTGTTTACAACGGTCGAATCATCATATGGATATCTGAAATTGGGTGGCTTGAAAGGCAGAAAACAGAGGCAGTTGTGAGCTTCAAGTTCACCAATAATCACCACAAGAGCATTTTCCATCCTTAAAATGATGAAACCGCGAGTTATCTCTCATAATAATTTCCCTTTTCTCTATTGCGGATATATATTTGGTGGCCTCATGACAATCACCACAAACCCTTAAGTTCTTGAAAACCCTAATTGGAATCCCTATTGCCATTTTAATCAAACCATACGCAATCGCCAATTTCTCACTATGCCATAGCAGAAGTTTTTCCTTTTGTTTATCACCCACATCATGTAATGCAAATTCAAGAACAGGAACATAACCTGCTAGTTTCATTTTCTTCTCCAGTTGGTTCAATTTTTCATGAACTAATCCCAATTCAGGGTGAATTCTATCTCCTGATCTAAACTCATGTACACAATTCTTTATTTCAATCCAACTATACCCTGGAAACTTAATAACTTTATTATCCTTCATTAATCTTTTAACTTTAGAAACAGACTCCCATTTACTCATAGCTGCATATACATTAGCAAGTTGAACATATGCAGCTGCACTTGACGCGTCACAAACTAGCAAATTTCTAGCAGCATATTCAGCTAGTTCTAAGTTCTTGTGGACCCTACATGCGCCTAAAAGGGTTCCAAATATAGCCGGGTGGGGCTTAAAAGGCATACTATTTATAATTTCTAAAGCATCAAGAAGCTTACCTGCTCGACCAAGAAGATCAACCATACAAGTATAGTGATCGGGCTTGGGTTTGATCATGTAGACTTTTTGCATCGAGTCAAAGTACTTAATCCCAAGATTAACAAATCCAGCATGGTTACAAGCCGTTAAAACTCCTATAAATGTGATCCAATCTGGTTTAACTCCATCTTTTTTCATATTATCAAATAATAAAAGAGCTTTTTTACCTTCACCATGTTGAGCATACCCCGAAATCATTGCGTTCCATGTAACGACATCTTTACGTGACATTTCAAGAAACAATTCCCGGGCTGCATCTAACTCACCGCACTTACAGTACATGCTAATTAACGATGTATTAACCATAGTATGTAACGAAAGTGGAGATTTTATCATAAAGTTATGAACTTGCTTACCTAATTTTAACGAAGAAAGATTACTACAACCAAGTAGCACACTACTCATAGTTGACGGGTTGGGCTTAACCCCTGTTTCAACCATCGTCCTAAAAAGTTTCAAACCATCACCCGCTCGTCCGTTTTCTACATACCCCGACACCATGGTATTCCACGTCACAAGATTTCTCTCAGGCATTTCATCGAACACTTTCTCCGCCAAATCAACCTTCCTAGACTTCATATAACCTGTTACCATTGCCGTCCAAGCAACCACACTTTTAACAGGAGCATCGTTAAACAACTTTCCCGCCGAAATCAAATCACCAACACCAACAAAACCCGATATCATCACGTTCCATGTAACATTATTTTTCTCCGTCATCTTTTCGAAGAACTCGTAAGCTTTATCCATCATCCCGTTTTGACAAAACCCCGAGATCATTGTATTCCAAGACGCGGTATCTTTAACTAACATTTGATCAAAGAACTCCTGACCAGCTTTGATACCACAGTTATGCATATAACAATTCAACATAGTGTTATACGAAACAATATCTGGTTCAGGTATTTTATCGAACAGTTGGCGTGCATGTTTAACATTCCCCGATACCTTTGTATATCCAGCTAGCATTGAATTCCAGGTAACAGTAGTCTTGATTGACATGCTTTCAAATACATTGTAAGCTGAATTAAGATCACCTTGACGGATGTAATTATTAATTAACCTGTTCTGTAACTTAACCGAGTCAAACTCAGTTGAGTAAAAACGGTTTGTTACATTTAAGGGAAATGGTTTAGATTTCAAATGTGTAATCACGTGACTTAATCTTGTCGAAGTGGGAAACAAACTATGCAATGGTTGCAAGATAACATTGAGAAATGGAAACACGTGATGTATTCTACGGCATTGAATCATGCTAAAGCTTTTATATTGTTTGATAGTGAAACGTGTTAACAATCCTCCCTTTAATTCACAGTTTACATCTTTTTAAATGTAATGATTCTATCGACGAATTCATTACCGAAGAAATCAAAGCAATAATGGCTTATATCAATCTTATTGATACGCTGAATAAGATTAAAAGTTTACAAGATGAAGGCTGAACCTTTAGGACCAAGAGCGCCAAAAGATTTATAGCTAGAGATCGGGTGGCCGTCGCCAATCATGAATGATTTGCAACGTAGTTGAAAGATAACTTCAGAAGACGATTTAGGAGGAGTAAATCATATTACGTAAAACCAATATCAAAGTTTAAACAACTTTTGTAAAAGTGTTTCACTTACAATCGACACAAGTATTTGCAAAATCAAAAATTCAATATGTCCAATGATCAAACCTAAAACTGATAGTAAAAAGTTTGAGCGCTTCATTTGGGAAAAAAGTGAGTGATAGATCGTTTTAACTTCGTCAGTCATACAAACTCGATTGGAATTTGAATTCACGGGGGGTGTAAAACGATCAATCGAATTAATTTAATCAATTGAATTGAGTAAACTAATATCTAAGAGGATTGAACTCCGGTGATTGACCGGATTCAATCGAAGTGTTACTGACAGTTAGTTGTCTGATGTCATTTTAGTAGAGTAATGTTGTGTTTGTGTCGTTTTTAATGGATGACTCGACGGGTGTATTTATAGGTATCAAAAGTTTGTTAGAGGGAATGATGACGTGACACATGTTCCTTTCATGGTTGTAACAAACTGGCGTAACAAACTTTGTTGTAACAAACTGGCGTAACAAACTTTCCTAAAATCATGGGCTGACGTGACGTGGACACACCACTTGTGTGTTATGGCCCAGATATCCTGATGTTCGTGTGCAGACTATCGGGTAGCCTACACACTTTGTTAAGTTCAAAGGGCCTATGTGTGAACACAACCTTAAATCTTTTACGCATTTCTTCACAGTATCCTCCATTCGAATAATCTTTTAGACGTCATATAATTCGCGACTTTGTTTGACTTATATGCGAACACAGGCTTAAGTCTTTAAGTGCTTCTTCACAGCATCCTCAATTCGGATAATCTTCTAGACGATATATACGTCGCAGCTTTATTTGATACTATCTGTCAGGTTAACTTCTAAACGGCCCGTGTCTTCTATCCAGTAGACGGTTATAGTACCGATTTGTTTTTGTCTTGTGTTCTTTTCACCACGGATCTTGCTTCTAACTGGTCACGGCTCCTTAAACGTGGAGAGGATTTTGTTTGTTTAAATGCACACAACTACACAAGTCTTATACAAATAAGACTTATTTGATACGGATCGAATAAGCATATCATCATCAATATTTACAATCTAAACATCTAGAATTGTATGGTTTTCTGGAGATGCTCAAAAATATCAATAGTATGCTGTGAACTTTAAAAAACTGTCAGATGGCTTGGAAATTTCGTTATATATGAGGTGGTCAAGGTTGTTCAACAATGCTCGCCTCGTTTGAACTCAAATTTTCAGTTTCTTTACAATAACTTTTGAAATATCGTTATATATGAGGTTGTCAAGAGTGTTCAACAATGCGCAGGCCTCGTCTACAGAACTTGCGCAGGCCTCGTCTACAGAACTAACGTGTAGCTCAACAGTAAGTTTTGCAGAATAGAAGCAGCAGCTAATTCGTTCCAGATGAAATGAATAAACAGGTGATATCCAATAGACAGCACGACAGCAGCCAGACATCATATATCATACTGACTTCTAATAAGATCCTATGATTCTTAGAAGTATGCATGCAGAAGACAGTAGATAACTAGTTTCAAAAACATAAGGGGTACCAAAACGACCATATCAAAACTGATAATTGAGTAAAAACTCGAAGTATTCAAGGCTATAAAAATGGTAACCTCAAAATGACCTACAATATTCACCAAATGGTGAACAAAACCAAGTCATGATTCAAAAAGGCAACCAAGGCCATAAGAGACAATTTACACAAGTTAAACATAACACCATTTTAAGTTTGTAGATAAAAAGAAACATCATCGACAACCCACACTAAATGTCTAACTCACTTGACCCCCAACAATGGGAACTGGCCCACATCCTCAATGGCAGGTGCAGCAACGTTATTAATTCGGTTTCCACCACCATATCCTCCTCTAGACCCACGGCCACGGCCCCTACCTCGGCCACCGCCACTGTAGTACTTTTCCCCATCAGCTGGCTTCAGAAACTCATTGATGCTTAGGGACTGTTGTAATAAATGTAAACCAATAAGAAACTTCTCCAGAAACATAAATACATGAGTCTATTGGTATTTATCATTTTGCACACAAACAAGAAATAAACCAACAAACTAATTTATACGGTGTAGGAAAAAATTTAATGTTCTCAATTGGGTGGCAATAATGACCCAATTAATTACGAATGAAAAGACTAGTCATCAGCGACGGAGCTTCTGTAGGGCAGGGGGGTGCCATGGTCCCCCCAAAACAATATGTCCTTAATAGCAAATTCTATAGTTTTAGGGACTAGACATGGTAAATTTAAGTATTGGCCCCACCAACCTCGCTAGCATACTGTATACGATTTTTTTTTTTAATTATTATGGCCCCCTCATTTTTGACGTTCAAGCTCCGTCGCTGCTAGTCATAATTAATCTCTACAAACAAAAACGAAAAAAATAGGGCCCATCAGCTGGTCTAAGACAATAGTCACGATTTGTCAATACAAACTTACACAAGTAACTTAAGCATGGCTGCAAAACTCGCTACTCGGGGAGTACTCGGGTATAGACTTTGGAGGGAGTAATCAGCAATTCAAGTATTAATCGGATTGGACTTTTTATATACATTTACAATAATAAATTTCAAAATTATGTGTAGAAATAAAAGAAACCCATAAACATGAACTTTAAAATAATTGTTTAATAGCATAAACTTAATTGTCCATTTTCTCAAAAACTCTAAAATTCTAGTTTATACTCGTGTTAAAATGTTGAACAACTTTGAATTTGACAACTTTGACCAACAAATTAAATTTTGAATAAAGGATTTTAGTAAATTGGTTTGGTCTGTTCTTAAAAAGAAGTAATCGGGGATTAATCAAAAATTAATCAGAAATAATCAGGTTTTTAGTTAAAGGAACTGAACATAGAGAATAGAGTCAATTAAATTTCAAGACACGAGTAGATAAGAAAAAAATGTAGAACTCAGCCAGCCAGTACGTTTAACCAAAAATTAAATTAAGAAAAACACACTTTTGCAATCACTCAGCATATCGCATTAAGAAGCATGAATGTATGTTTTAGGGAGACCCAGATATTAAAAAAATCAAATGTTTACTGTAAGGAAAATCAAAAATTGACTTGTATCACAAACAGGCCATCACGAGCAATTTGCAGCCTTTATGCACATGGTAATAAGAATAAAAAATTGAACTAATTTGTAAACTCACCTTCTTAGCTTTTTCTTCCTTGTCAGTAGCCTCTTTGCGCTTATCCTTCTCAGAACCCTAATCGTGAAATATATAACAGTTACATACCAAACAACAAAAAACATAACCATAAAAGATAACGCAGTGCAAACGAATATCTACCAGTTTCACAAATATGTCCTCTTCACTCTTCTTGTTCGAGAGCAACTGCATTTTCGCTAAATCTTTATCCAGTCCGACCTTTCTTTCCTCCGACTTGAGTGCCAGCAAAGCTTTTCTCTTCTCTTCAAGCACCTTCTCATACTCTTCCAGAGTCATTTCCTGTAGCATACAGATAACAGCCAATGAACCATTTAGAACCAAACCTCACACCAGCATAACTAGATCTCAAATAAGCATTTGACCACTTTAGAAATTATGAAAAAATCATCCATCTACCTAATCAAATATTATATTGTCACATGAATCTTCATCTCGACAAGAGATGAGGCTGACGAAGTCGAATAAACAAAGGTTTGAGAATGCAGCATAAAGCGACGATGCATTATGTAATTGTCTGTTTCGAGAAAGGTAATTTTAGATAATCGTCAAGAAAACACGATTTCACCATAAACTAATGAGATAATCAATGTTATCTCATAGACGATCTAATACTCTTAATAGCAGAGTGTTGTTAGTTTTTTAAGATGTTTTTCTGTAAAGAAGTTGTGAAGGTCAAAGGTCTGTATATTGAATACTGAAGACCGTTTGTTTTTATGTCTGCAAAATAAGTTAATCCCGTCTGCAACACTTAAAAACATATTTCTAATTCTACGAGACTGCAGACAGAATAAGACATTACTCCATATTTTATCTTATGTCTTCAAAACAATACAGTCTGCACTAAAAATGTATGCGCGCCGCCCGCAGACACAAGACATAATAAGATCTGCAGACTGAAAAACAAACACCACCTATGAATTAAACAAAACTCATATATCATTATGCAAACATATCATACACCCACTAAAATACAGTTAACCAGCTAGTGTTTTGACATAATGTGCAATAGCTATACATGGAAAAAAAAGATAATCAGAAAAGAACATATTATAAGCTAATAGATAGTCACCTCTACTTCGGGCTCTTTTTCCTCTGCCTCAGTTGCGGGATTCTCCTTGGTGTCAATTCCGTCTTCCTGTCCAGCTGGCTTCTCTGACTCCATTTTCTTCTCACCATCCACCACAGGTTCTTCAGGTTCCCTAGATTAAGAAAACAGAAAAAAAAAATTAATTTAATAAAAATAAAATAAGTAAAGAGTAAAAGACTATAAATATGAAAACTAAAAACTACAACTTACAAAGGAACCTCATCAGTGGCAGTTCCCCAATTGCCACGACCAGCACCATCCTTCTTAAACTCATTACTGCATACGAAAAAGAATACAAGTAAATAAGCAATCAATAAATAATGGGTTTCTTTTATACATTAGATAAAAATGAGCATATGAATGTAATTGCTTACCCACGACCAGTCCCGCTATGACGATCATACACCCTTCTCGGGCGTTCACCTTCTTCATCCCCATTAGAGTAACCACCACGACGGACACCGCGATATCCACCACCACGGGGCCCACTAATAAATTCACGACTAAAGGACCTCTCAGACTCCCCATCTTCTGATGGTTTGTAACCTCTATTGAAACCGTTGTTGGATCCATTCGAGTTCTCCCTGTTAGTGAAATCCCGGTTGAAGCCACGTCCACCACGACCACCACCATTAGCACCACGACCACCACCATTAGCACCACGACCACCAAAACGACCACCTCCCCTCTGACCATCAGCCTTGGCCTCTTGCACTAAAAAGAAAACCAACACGTAATGCCAAACATCCAACATAACCATACACATAATCCATATGTTAACAAATTATAAGAATACATATTCAATCATACATTCCTCGGTTTATAACAAATCATAAAATCCAAAAAAACCACATATAAATTAAGTAATCTGAAAAGCACTCTCCAAAACATTTCATCACAAAATTCGAACTATAAATTATTAAATCGGAACATATTAATCATGCATACACATAATCACTAGTAAGCAACAACTAGAACCTTATCCACATCCTTTAAATATATTTAATATTTAATAATTAATAAAATTAATTGAAGGCAACTAAATTTAAAAAACGTTTTACCAGCCTGAGCAGGTGGAAGCGGTTTGGACGGAAGTTTAGCGGCAGGCTTAGTCAAACCACCGGCCGGCAACTTCTTACTCCCCGGAGCAGCAGCGGCAATCTCCGGCAACTTAGAGATGAGCTGGCTAGGGTCATCATTATCATCATCAACCAAAAGATTAAACGGATTCGATGATGCCATTTCAACAAAAAACGATGAAAATGAATATCAGTAACCAAAAATTAACGAATAACAAAATCGAAAACCTATAAACTGATCTTAGCGTCCATGAATTGAATTAACTGATTAACAACAGATGTATGTAAAACTAGTGACTGGATGCTAACTATTTTATGTATTGTGTTTCTTCGGTGTGAATTAAAAACCCTAGCCAAAGCGGCAGAGATGAAATGAAATTAGAGTGTAAATGTTGGTTTTAAAACCCTACAAGAAGGTTTTGTAAAATTTGTGGGTTGGGTTGTATTTGGATTCTGAAGCTTAAATTATTGGGCCAAGTGAATAAGTCCAGCCCATTGTAGTCACATAATGAAAAGTTTATTTTTTTTTTCTTGAAATGATGCGAAACAAAAACATGAACCAACTAATCCCACGAAATGGATATAAGGCGTCTATTCATATAAATCAAACAAATATTGTGACGACTCGGAAATTTCCGACCAAATTTAAACTTAATCTTTATATAATTTCGACACGATAAGCAAAGTATGTAATGTTGAGTCTTGAAAATTTTGAACTGTTTCACATATGCAATTACCCTTCAACTCTCTCCGACGATTCACGAACCATTAATTGTAAATAAATGTGTATACACATAAATATAAATATATATATATATATATATATATATATATATATATATATATATATATATTAACTTAAAATAATAATATACGCTTTAATCGTTAGAACTGAAAATATAAAATAATATTCAATATAATTGTTATTAAAATATATAGAGAGGGTATATCAAATATAATTATTTAATAATTGTAATACTCGTTGGACGTTTCGATTATTATTTAGAGAAGTTAATTCGAACTTATATGATTTTAAAATAAATGGTGATCCGAAAATGAGTTCTATAATTTTTAGGCTTACTAAAAAATGTATTTAGGAGCTATTTGTTAAATTTTAAAACTTTTTATATTTTACTTGGGGTTAGGAGTGAATAATTAATGTAATTTTTATTTAGTGATTAATAATCAAATTTTATACCATAATGACTAAAATAAATAAATATAGTTAATTTAAAAATATGGGATTTTTCTGAATACTTTTTATTCGCCACTGAGTAACAACGGAGTACAAAATAATAATCCGTGAAAACTGTCGGTAGAATATAAACCGGTTAATTTACGTGATTCAATTATATTACTATGCTTGATTGTACCTATTACTACTTTTCTATTTTGTTTCATTACACCCACTTATGAATTCCGTTTCCTTTCCTTTTCTCAATTCCTATCCACTACTTGTTTCTGAATATTATATATATATATATATATATATATATATATATATATATATATATATATATATCCTGTGTTTGTTTGTGAACCATCAAATATCTATATCTCTATCTCGATGTATAAAAGATATAGCTACACGTTATAATGGGAGCACATACATGTTTATACACTGCATGCTTATATTGAAATCCAACACTATTTTTCTTCTTGTTTATTTATCAACCATCACCGATATCAAACAATCTCCACAAGCGTCTCTATGCAACTCAGATTGTTTTATGCTTCTTTCTTATTCAAACAACCATAATACCATAACCATTGTTCATCTCTTTTCTGATAACTATTCTGCTCGACATCATCATCTACAATGATTATCACCAATCAAATTTTTCTCTCGTTTGAGAGAAATCAAACCCAAACAAGAAAAACTGTCACGCTGCTAATGCAAGTTTGTATACTATCATTCTGTTATAATCATAAGCCGAACTCCACCATCAAACATCACCCGACAACCACAATCACCATCTTCGTTTAATCACTCACCAAACCCACAATCACCTCTTATTGTAAAACCCATTTGATGTTTGCTCTACTAAACCAAAGTTACCACTGCACCAACTTATGTCTTCGGTTTCAAGACCCATTGAATCATCTTACGGACACCATCACAACCATCTCACCCATCATCATCTCCACCACCGATACATTTAACTACCACACCTTCACCACACTTATAAACCATCGCCTTCTAAACATTAACCCACCACCCATCACCTATCTCTTCCCTATTTTTCTGTTTCGTTATCGTGAACCCAATATACACCCTTAACCGAATCACCCCATCGAGACCCATTTAAACGAACATCACCACCTCCTATATTTTTTTTTCTTTCTCTCTTCGTTGTTCTTGTTGCTACCATTACTATTCTATTTTCTGTTCATGTTTCGAGCCAACATTGCAACCATCGAATTCGATTTAAATTGATGCTATACGCCTCCTGTTACAGCTCAATATCATGATTGTTTAAACACAAAACATACGAAATTCTGCTGCAAGGTGTATTCTATTTTTTTTCTTCTAGAAACCGTAAATAAAGGGAAACAATAAAGTGACTAGAGAGTTATAATACATGATGGGTTTGGAATTGAATGGTTACCAGCTAGATAGTCGACTGTTATATATATATTTTTTATTTATTTGGTCGACCTTCTTGTCCCACATACATCCTTATTCCATCATCATTGTTTTCATTTAAACGAACCATATACTAGATATTAATTCGGTTGGACATGATTAAATTGTTATTGGGCTACAGACCACGAGTTTAAGAGTTCCAATTTATGGGTATTTGATTTTACAAGTTGGGCTAAGTAACTTTGTATCTTGGGCTTTGCTTGGGAATGAGTCTCAAATGATTTGGTGTTCAAAAGCTATAACCTCTTTTGTTGTTATGAAGAACGATGGCCAAGATGATTAGAAACTAATGTTAAGATCGATGATAGTTTGATGATAATTAGATGATGATGTGATGAACGTAGGATGTAGATGATATTAGGATGATATGATACATAATTATAATATATGATGATGAAATGATTACATGAAATGATGATAGATTGATAATGAAGTGTAAGATGATGATTGTGGAATAAGAATGATGATGATGAAACTGAAAACGTTAAAAATGATGATAAAGTGATCGTGATATAATGATGGGATGATGGAAGCTTGAGGAAAGGCAGACGAAATAGGATATATAGTTATAATTCGGGTTTAAAACAGAAATGAGATGGTAGAGGGATGGTTGGACGTATTGTTTGGGTTATCGAGAGGTCTCGGGTTCGAGCCCTACTGGTGGCATATTTTTATTTAATCCTATCAAATTGAGGTAGTTTTCATTTTTAAATTTTTATTATTATTATTATTAATATTGTTGTTAGTATAATTGGTATGGTTATTATTAGCATTATTATTATCACATTTATATTTATAAGTATTACAAATATTATTATCATTAGTATTAATAAGTATCATTTATATTATTATTATTATTATTATTATTATTATTATTATTATTATTATTATTATTATTATTATTATTATTATTATTATTATTATTATTTTTATTATTATTATTATTATTATTATTAATGTTAATATCGTATTATTATCAATATTAGGATTATGATTATTATTACTATCATTAATAGTTCTATGAAAATAATAAAATTTATTATTAGTTTCAGTAAAATTAATACTTGTATCATTTTATAAATGATAACATTGTTATTAGTATTATTACTAGTACTATAATTATTATTAGTATTACAATTATCATTATAAGTATCATAATCATTGTTATTATTATTATTATCATTATAAGTAAGATTATTTATAATAATGAGTACTACTAAATATATAAATTACTAAAGTCATTATCCTAAGTATCATTAACCAAAAAATTTATATTTTACAGTTATTATTATAACTATCATTATTAATATCATTAATAAAATTATTAACAATAATACCTTATTTAGTAATATTAAGTATTAAGATTATTATCATTTTTATCGTAGTATTACTAAAATTACTATTTTTTAACAAACAAATAATATATACATATATAAAAATATATTTAATACATATAACATAACAAAAAGTAATATTTTATATAACAAAATAAATATATGAAATATATATATTATTAATATAAAAAGTATATAACTAACAAATCTGTATATATTGTTCGATTACAACTATGTATATTAATAAATATACAAATGATATAGGTTCGTGAATCTGAGGCCAACCTTGCACTTGTTCAATGACGTCATATGTATTTTTACTACGAAATACAGTATTGTGAGTTTCATTACTCCATTTTTAAATGCTTTTGCAATATATATACTTTTGGGACTGAGAATACATGCGCTGCTTTTATAACTGTTTTACAAAATAGACACAAGTAATCAAAACTACATTATATGGTTGAATGATCGAAGCCGAATATACCCCTTTTTGCTTGGTAACCTAAGAATTAGTAAACCAGTCTACTAATTGACGCGAATCCTAAAGATAGATCTATTGGGCCTAACGAACCCCATCCGTTGTAGCGGAAGCTTTAGTACTTCGAGTTGTTTTATCATGTTCGATGGATGTCCCGGAATGATAGGGGATATTCTTATATGCATCTAGTTAATGTCGGTTACCAGGTGTTCACCATATGAATAAATTTTGTCTCTATGCATGGGACGTATATTTATAAGAACTGAAAATGAAATTCTTGTGGTCTATTAAAATGATGGAAATGATTATTTATGTTAAACTAATGAACTCACCAACCTTTTGGTTGATACTTTAAAGCATGTTTATTCTCAGGTATGAAAGAAATCTCCCGCTGTGCATTTGCTCATTTTAGAGATATTACTTGGAGTCATTCATGACATATTTCAAAAGACGTTGCTTTCGAGTCGTTGAGTTCATCAAGATTATTACCAAGTCAATTATAATTGGATATATTATAAAATGGTATGCATGTCGTCAACTTTCGATGTAATTAAAGTTTGTCTTTTTTTAAAAAACGAATGCAATGTTTGTAAAATGTATCATATAGAGGTCAAGTACCTCGCGATGTAATCATATGTTATTGTATTCGTCCTTATGGATTAGGATGGGTCGTCTCAAATATACCTTTCTAATAATTGGCAATGTGCCCCTAAAACCATTCCCAACAGTGTAGCCTGTTGACGCTAACGAGAGTCGAAGAGTATACTTTTTGAACTACTTACTGTAAGGTGGCAAATGTCTAAGTTGGGATATCTTAGTGAGTAAATGCCAAAAAGAACTCACAAATTTTGGGTTTTTATTTGTTTAATTGATTGAATTATATTGTTAATTACATTACATCAATTTTTTTTTTTTTGAAAGGCAAGTTGTTGGCATCGAATACTCTCATTTGCCACGCACGCACGCGCTTTCGGGCAGGAAACCCGAACCGCATTACAGGGTCTGAACCTTATACCATCCCGAGGAGCAGGGGGTTGGACCTGAATCCTGAATACGGATCGGTAAAACCTTCCTGGGGCAATTCGGCTTTCAGGAAATAAATCACACGAATATTTTTAAGATGACGGACTCGAACTTGAGACCTCCACACCCCCATCCCAATGCACAAGTGCAAAGGGGTGAACCACTGGACCACAAGGATGGGTTCATTACATTACATTAAATTAAACACATTATAAAATTAAGTTAGTTACATTGTTCATGTAGGTTTTATAATTTTATTTACTTTTATAATTCAAAATTTTTTTACCTAAAAAAACCCAAATACCATTATTTTTGCGATAGTAGCTTTTATTTTTCTTGTTCTTCATCCATGATTTTTTTCGAGACTTCCTACTCACCATTTTTTCTTATAAACATCATATTTCACCATTATTTTCTAAAATAAATCAAACACGAATGAAATCAAATCAAGTCATACTCATTTACACCAATCAAACCAATAAGAAGCCGACACATCACATCTGACACCGCTGTTTTTTCTGTTTCGCAACTGACTAACGCCGGCCTTACGTCACCGTTGACGCCACGTTAGCGGCGTTAGCCGGCGTCACCCGCTCTACGTCGCCGTCACCAGAGCCTGTTGACGTCACATTGTAACTGGTATAATGGTATTTTTCGGAGGTTTGATTAGCTATTATTTCGTAGCCGTGGTGATATGGTTACGAAATAATAGGTAAAGTTTGATTAGCTTAAATATCACTAGCTCCTTAAATATTGCATATTAAGCTAAGTGTAATTTTCACATGTCACAATTATTCATATATACCGTTATCAACCTTTAAAATCACATATTTACCCAAGTAAATCACATATTTACCCAAGTAAATCACATAATATCATATATACCCAATTTAAATACTAAAACTACCATATGTACCCATTTAATTTAGAAAATTCACTAAACCCAATTATACACAAATTAATTCATATTTCATCCATACTCCTATATACTACTACGATCATCAGAAAAATTACACACATTTTTTCATACACACATGTCCTATTATTATAGTATATTCATACACACATTTGTTCATATAAAATCATAAGAAAAGCTACCAAACAATTTTTAATACTAATTTTGAGGGAATCGTAACGTATTACTCTGTATTAGTAAAATTATGACATTACATAATTATATTAAACCGATTTCTAAAATCTGATAGAACTCGAGCAATTTTTTATTGTTGCAACTACACGCAATATGAAACATGTATGTATTTATAGTCGCGTTTTGCCAACGAAACATACTAACATACTAGAAATGCGTCATTTTTAAGAGCTTTCGACGATCGTCCGAGCACATTGAAAACGGTGACACGTGGACGTTTTTATTTCTAAGAACAACCATTAATTAAAGATTTGTTTATTTATTTATTGTAATTAAAGTGAAAAGAATTGGGACGCAGGGAGTACATAATTTGTTTGTGGAGATATAACGTCAAAGAAGAAATTTTATACAAAATTTGTTTGTTGGAGAAGGTTGATAAGAGTGGTTTATAAATCTGCATCATAAAATACATGTATGTTCCTTCTCGAACTTCTAAAGTATGAATGTGACCAACTGTACTTCTCTAACCTCTAAATTATGAACTTGGTTCCAACACTTATTTGTCCATTTCATTCTAGTCTTATTGATTCTTCTTTGTTATTTGTGGTAGTCAAAATATGATGTAACATATTATTTGAAAGACACACATTTAAAATTGTAATAGCCTCGCTTTGGGCCGAGTAGAAATGACACATTTACCCTTGCGGGTTAATATAGTGATTTTAATAATTATGTGTTTTATAATTATTGTGTATGGGATAATGTGCGTTTTGTGACAAGGGTCACATAATATATTTCCTTTTGTGAATTGGACTTAGAATGAATAAGTTATTAAAGATTTTGGGTTTTAGATAACTGGTAAATACCCGTGTGTTAGACGGAAGAGCTTACCTTAGTGTGAAGAAACCTAAATTAAACATATATGTACTGTACGTTCATTTCCTTGACATTTTTAGCAAGAACTTAACCCTAAACACCCTTTTTGCTCTCAAATCCTTAAAATCAAGAAGTTCAAATCGAAGCTAGTAATTTCGTTCATCAGATTGTAGTGATTTCAAGTAATCAAACAAGGTAAATATCTTTGAATTTGATGAATTTAAAAGTGGGTTTTGGGTTAAAATGGGTTTTGATGAATTTTGAGTTTGATTCTTGAGTATATGTGTTTGTTTTGCTTGATTGATGTTAGGAATAGTTTACATAAGTGTTATGTGATATTATTGAGCCTTTGGATCGACCAAAACAAGCAAAAATCGAATTTTTGGGTCAAAAACGCGAAAAACAGCGTGCTGGAGCTGTTCTTCAGCTCCCACGCGAGTGACAGGTCACCCGCACGAGTGACCACACTTTTGAGGGTCAACCACACGTGTGAGGACTCACTCGCACGAGTGAGGCCTCAGCCACACGTGTGACCACCAGTCAGAATTGTGGAAACTTGTTTTGGTCATAACTTTCAAACCGTAACTCCGTTTTTGATGAATCAACTATCGTTGGAATTGTATTGAGGAGTAGCTTCTAATGATAAGGTTTTAAAAGACTAAATCAAACTTTATGTTGGATGGAAAAAGCTAGAATTGCAGTTATGCTGCTGTTCTTGCTCAACCGTGCGAGTGAGACACTCACCCGTACGGGTGAGGTGTCCAACCGTGCGTGTGAGCTAATAAATTTTAACGACCCGTCAAAGTACACTTGACGACCATTGTTATCTTGGTCCCACAGCTTGATCATAACTCTATATGAATTTAATAAATAACCTTGCATTCTTTGTTTAAAAATGATTTCCTATAAAGGAAATCTACCAAAATATGTAAGTTTAGAAAAACCATACATTATTACTTAACCAACAGTTGACCAAAACAAAGTCAACAACATCCACTATTAAATGTATCAAAATAGAATGCAAGTTATTGTTTAACAAAAGCTGCCATCATAAATATGCAGACTCTCTAAGCACAGCGGAAGCAATCAATCATGAACCTGAGAATAAAACATGCGAGTAACTGTCAACAAAAATGTTGAGTGAATTATAGGTTTAATATTGCAAACAATATTTAATTTAAACAATAAAAATTTATGTTTGCAAACATAAAAACTCCTTTTTGGACCAAAAAATTATATGCTAGAAAACATATAATAAAACATTATTCCATTTTCCGTGAGCCACCTGGTAACCACTTAACCATTTATTTACCCTTGCCAAACACAATAAATAATATACACCGAACAAGTGTATCTACAACAAAATGCGAAGTACTAAACATTCCGATTATAAATTGCTAGCGCGACTAGCTCGAAATGGGGTTGTCAAACCCGATAGATCTATCCGTAGGATTCGCGTTCGCCAGTAGAAACCAGTGATTACAGTTACCAGACTAGGGAATATTTTTGTTCAACTCACAATGAATAATTTAAACCAACTTCCACTTGTCCAAAATATAAAATAAATTGCATGTATTCTCATCTCAAAGATTAAAAATAGAAAAATGGGACTATAACTCACCTTAAAGCAAATGAAGTAACCAGACAAATATGCGAACAGCAAGTGAAGTAAAGTGATCAAGAATGATCACAACACCGACCTATAAATAAAGCAGGTCGATATAAATAACTAACTTAGGTCAAGTCTTAGTATGATAGCTATAGTACTTGTTGCAAGTAGACATAGAACAACACTCAGTATGCTTCGGTTTGATCGGAACAGCGTAAGGACACGTACTTTCTATTTTTAGAAAGTTTCTATTTTTAGCAGGTTTCCATTTTTGGAAAGTTTCTATTTTTAGCAGGTTTCCATTTTTGGAAAGTTTCTATTTTTAGCAGGTTTCTATTTTTGGAAAGTTTCTATTTTTAGCTGGTTTCCATTTTTGGAAAGTTTCTATTTTTGGAAAGTTTCTATTTTAGGAAAGTTTCTATTTTTAGAAAGTTGCTATTTTTGGAAAGTTTATAAGTTAGGAAAATTTCCTTAATTAGAAAGTCAACAAAAGTCAATTGAAAGTCAAAGTCAACCGAAAGTCAACTCAAAAGTCAACCTTGGTCAAACATAGTCAACATAAATTTTAAAAGTGTAAGTTGTAATAATAACATAGGTTATAATGTTAATTAAAGTTAAACATGTATAATTATGTCATAACATAAGTTTAATTAAGTTAAAATGAATTATTAAAGTTAACATAAGTTTAATTGATATAATTATTATAACATAAGTATTTAATTAATTAATTAAATATTAGTCATAATATAAGTATTATTAATTAATAATAAATTTTAAATCATATCATAAGTATTATTAATTAACAATGAATTATTAATCATATCCTAAGTTTCTAATTATAATTATTAAATCATAAATATTTAATAATTAAATCATAATTAAATAATAAATAAGCCTTATAATAATTAAATAATTAATTAATCCTTATTATAAGTCTTATAATAAAAATCTCATAATATAAGTTTAATACTTATCATAAGTATTTTTCATTAATAATAAAAGTATTATTAACCATAAGTTTAATTAAAGTTTAATTGAATAATGATTAATTAATAAATGATATAATAAATACATATCATAAGTCTTAAATAATAATAATTACTTTTTATATCATAAGTAATTAAATAATAATGAAAGTCATTATTTATATCATAAGTTTAATAATTAATCATAAGTTTTAAATCAAAAGTTCATCGGGTCGTATCTTGAGCCCCGGGTGTCGGTTTTCGGCGAGTTTTATATATATCTCCGCCTAATCAAACCACCCGACACATTGGTACACTCAAGAACACACCAAGAACAGTCCACAAGTCGTGGTTGAAATGTCCCGTTCTTATTGATTAAAAATGTTCCATATTAATTGATTTCGTTGCGAGGTTTTGACCTCTATATGAGACGTTTTTCAAAGACTGCATTCATTTTAAAACAAAT
The DNA here is from genome assembly GCF_046630445.1 of Rutidosis leptorrhynchoides. NCBI lineage: Eukaryota > Viridiplantae > Streptophyta > Magnoliopsida > Asterales > Asteraceae > Rutidosis > Rutidosis leptorrhynchoides. Next base: position 404,307,693 of record NC_092338.1, on the reverse strand, counting down.
CATAACCTTTATTTCATCAATAAAGGTTTAAAAAGCTTTACGTAGATTATCAAATAATAATAATCTAAAATATCCTGTTTACACATGACCATTACATAATGGTTTACAATACAAATATGTTACAACAAAATAAGTTTCTTGAATGCAGTTTTTACACAATATCATACAAGCATGGACTCCAAATCTCGTCCATATTTAAGTATGCGACAGCGGAAGCTCTTAATAATCACCTGAGAATAAACATGCTTAAAACGTCAACAAAAATGTTGGTGAGTTATAGGTTTAACCTATATATATCAAATCATAATAATAGACCACAAGATTTCATATTTCAATACACATCCCATACATAGAGATAAAAATCATTCATATGGTGAACACCTGGTAACCGACATTAACAAGATGCATATATAAGAATATCCCCATCATTCCGGGACACCCTTCGAATATGATATAAATTTCGAAGTACTAAAGCATCCAATACTTTGGATGGGGTTTGTTAGGCCCAATAGATCTATCTTTAGGATTCGCATCAATTAGAGTGTCTGTTCCCTAATTCTTAGATTACCAGACTTAATAAAAAGGGGCATATTCGATTTCGATAATTCAACCATAGAATGTAGTTTCACGTACTTGTGTCTATTTTGTAAATCATTTATAAAACCTGCATGTATTCTCATCCCAAAAATATTAGATTTTAAAAGTGGGACTATAACTAACTTTCACAGATTTTTACTTCGTCGGGAAGTAAGACTTGGCCACTGGTTGATTCACGAACCTATAACAATATATACATATATATCAAAGTATGTTCAAAATATATTTACAACACTTTTAATATATTTTGATGTTTTAAGTTTATTAAGTCAGCTGTCCTCGTTAGTAACCTACAACTAGTTGTCCACAGTTAGATGTACATAAATAAATCGATAAATATTATCTTGAATCAATCCACGACCCAGTGTATACATATCTCAGTATTGATCACAACTCAAACTATATATATTTTGGAATCAACCTCAACCCTGTATAGCTAACTCCAACATTCACATATAGAGTGTCTATGGTTGTTCCGAAATATATATAGATGTGTCGACATGATAGGTCGAAACATTGTATACGTGTCTATGGTATCTTAAGATTACATAATATACAATACAAGTTGATTAAGTTATGGTTGGAATAGATTTGTTTCCAATTTTCACGTAGCTAAAATGAGAAAAATTATCCAATCTTGTTTTACCCATAACTTCTTCATTTTAAATCCGTTTTGAGTGAATCAAATTGCTATGGTTTCATATTGAACTCTATTTTATGAATCTAAACAGAAAAAGTATAGTTTTATAGTCGGAAAAATAAGTTACAAGTCATTTTTGTAAAGGTAGTCATTTCAGTCGAAAGAACGACGTCTAGATGACCATTTTAGAAAACATACTTCCACTTTGAGTTTAACCATAATTTTTGGATATAGTTTCATGTTCATAATAAAAATCATTTTCTCAGAATAACAACTTTTAAATCAAAGTTTATCATAGTTTTTAATTAGCTAACCCAAAACAGCCCGCGGTGTTACTACGACAGCGTAAATCCGGTTTTACGGTGTTTTTCGTGTTTCCAGGTTTTAAATCATTAAGTTAGCATATCATATAGATATAGAACATGTGTTTAGTTGATTTTAAAAGTCAAGTTAGAAGGATTAACTTTTGTTTGCGAACAAGTTTAGAATTAACTAAACTATGTTCTAGTGATTACAAGTTTAAACCTTCGAATAAGATAGCTTTATATGTATGAATCGAATGATGTTATGAACATCATTACTACCTTAAGTTCCTTGGATAAACCTACTGGAAAAGAGAAAAATGGATCTAGCTTCAACGGATCCTTGGATGGCTCGAAGTTCTTGAAGCAAAATCATGACACGAAAACAAGTTCAAGTAAGATCATCACTTGAAATAAGATTGTTATAGTTATAGAAATTGAACCAAAGTTTGAATATGATTATTACCTTGTATTAGAATGATAACCTACTGTAAGAAACAAAGATTTCTTGAGGTTGGATGATCACCTTATAAGATTGGAAGTGAGCTAGCAAACTTGAAAGTATTCTTGATTTTATGTAACTAGAACTTGTAGAATTTATGAAGAACACTTAGAACTTGAAGATAGAACTTGAGAGAGATCAATTAGATGAAGAAAATTGAAGAATGAAAGTGTTTGTAGGTGTTTTTGGTCGTTGGTGTATGGATTAGATATAAAGGATATGTAATTTTGTTTTCATGTAAATAAGTCATGAATGATTACTCATATTTTTGTAATTTTATGAGATATTTCATGCTAGTTGCCAAATGATGGTTCCAACATGTGTTAGGTGACTCACATGGGCTGCTAAGAGCTGATCATTGGAGTGTATATACCAATAGTACATACATCTAAAAGCTGTGTATTGTACGAGTACGAATACGGGTGCATACGAGTAGAATTGTTGATGAAACTGAACGAGGATGTAATTGTAAGCATTTTTGTTAAGTAGAAGTATTTTGATAAGTGTATTGAAGTCTTTCAAAAGTGTATAAATACATATTAAAACACTACATGTATATACATTTTAACTGAGTCGTTAAGTCATCGTTAGTCGTTACATGTAAGTGTTGTTTTGAAACCTTTAGGTTAACGATCTTGTTAAATGTTGTTAACCCAATATTTATAATATCAAATGAGATTTTAAATTATTATATTATCATGATATTATCATGTATGAATATCTCTTAATATGATATATATACATTAAATGTCTTTACAACGATAATCGTTACATATATGTCTCGTTTAAAAATCATTAAGTTAGTAGTCTTGTTTTTACATATGTAGTTCATTGTTAATATACTTAATGATATGTTTACTTATCATAGTATCATGTTAACTATATATATATATCCATATATATGTCATCATATAGTTTTTACAAGTTTTAACGTTCGTGAATCACCGGTCAACTTGGGTGGTCAATTGTCTATATGAAACATATTTCAATTAATCAAGTCTTAACAAGTTTGATTGCTTAACATGTTGGAAACATTTAATCATGTAAATATCAATCTCAATTAATATATATAAACATGGAAAAGTTCGGGTCACTACAGTGGTGATCAGACATGACACCACTTGGAACTTCAATTCAATCAAAATCGTGTTTTAGACATAACGGGTGATTCGTGGCTCGATTTTAGATGACCCGAACATGAAAGTTCGTCTCACCATCAAACCTAACACACTAACACACCCTAAAGTCACCAAATATGGTCACAAAGTCGGACCAAACCTGGTTCATACCAATATCCCATTTCAATCTTAACAAAATACCATTTTGATCATATCTAGGGCTCCGAAAATCGAAACGATATGAATCCGGAGTCTAAAATTAATGTCTTGATGAGAGGAACTCATATAACCACTTTATTTTAACATTTATAACAGTCAAAATATCAGAATTGCATGAAAAGGCTGCTGTCCCAATCAAATCAAACCGAAAACATAACAAATCGAGTATTTCTACGCATCAAATCACCAATACAACAATACACAAGTACTATAACATCATCATACATATAAAAATCAGTAAAAATAATAAAAATTGAAAAAGCTAGGGTTAGGGTTTATACCCTAATCAAGAATTGATTAGTATGAACGCGTAGAGATCGAAGAGATGAATCCGATTATGTTGAAAGCCCTAAATTCCAAACAACCATTTTTGATGAATAATGGTGATGTTGGTGCTGTAGGTGACGTCCAAGGAGAAAGGGAGGAGAAGGAGAAGTGGAAAAATAATGAAATGTAATTAGGTTCTAGGTTTTGTAGTCTAAAAATGCAATTAAGGATGATTAATTTGACAAAATGGAAAAACCAATCCCCCCCCATGGGAATTTCGGTTGAATTAGGCATGGGGTGGGCCCCTTAGTGGTCTAAGTTGACAAATGAAAGAAACCTTGTGGCCCGAACGCTCGAACGAAACCCGAAACGCGAAAACACCGCTACGCGATTAAATATTCGGAGAGATAACATATACGCGACAAATAAAATATATAAATACTATATATAAACATATGACATAAAAATATCATATTTAAAATAATTGAGATTTAAAAATCCTAAAAGCTTGACCGTTGGTTTGAAAACTGAAAAGATTCGCCGGATAGAAATCCGCGACACGTAGAAACGTATAACTTAAAATATGAACACAAATATTCATACGACACAAAATAATTAATATATTATTACAAAAATAATAATATAGGTCATAGAAATGACGTGGCACGAATAACAATTAACAGACGTTAAATAATTAACGGTAAAAGATAACGGAAAAAGTAGGGTCGTTACAGTACCTTCCCGTTACGGAAATTTCGTCCCGAAATTTAAGCAGGTGCAGGGGTTGACTCGGCATCTGGGAAAAAATGCGGGTACTTCTACCTCATCTGATCTTTACGCTCCCAAGTGAACTCGGGACCGTGTCTGGCGTTCCATCGAACTTGGACGATAGGAATTCTACTCTACCTGAGAGTCTTAACTTCTCGATCCATAATCTCAACAAGTTCCTCGATAAAATGGAGTTATTTATCAACATGCAGCTCCTCAAGAGGAATGGTCTCATCGACCTCGGCCAAACACTTCTTCAAATTCGACACATGAAAAACATCGTGAACAGCACTGAGTTCTTGTGGTAATTTCAAACGATAAGCCACGGGTCCAACCCTCTCACTAATTTCAAACGGTCCAACAAAACGAGGATTCAACTTTCCCCTTTTACCAAAACGTATCACGCCCTTCCAAGGTGATACCTTTAACATAACCCGATCAACGAACTACAATTCAATATCGTTCCTTCTCTTATTGGCATAACTCCTTTGCCTACTTCTGGCGGTTCTCAATCTCTCTTTAATCTGTACGACCTTCTCGGTAGTCTTATGAATAATCTCTGGGCCTGCGAGTTGAGCATCCCCAACCTCATTCCAACAGACATGAGACCTACACTTTCTACCATACAGAGCTTCAAACGGTGCGGCTTTAATACTTGCTTGATAGCTGTTATTATAAGAAAATTCAGCTAGTGGCAAATACCTATCCCACCCATTACCAAAATCAATAACACACGCTCGTAACATGTCTTCTAACATTTGAATGGTCCTTTCACTCTGGCCATCCGTTTGAGGATGATAAGCGGTGCTCATATCCAACTTAGTTCCCAAAGCATCTTGTAAGGACTGCCAAAACCTCGATGTAAATTAACTGTCTCGGTCCGAAATAATTGATACGGGAACACCATGTCTCGAAACAATCTCCTTCAAATACAAAAGAATAAGCTTCTTCATTGAATCTATTTCCTTAATTGGCAAGAAATGAGTTGACTTGGTGAGTCGGTCAACAATCACCCAAATGGTATCATAACCACCCACAGCTCTTGGTAACTTCGTAATTAAGTCCATCGTAATACCTTCCCACTTCCACTCGGGAATTTCAGGTTGCACCAAAAGTCCTGACTGTTCTGATGTTTAGCTTTAACCTTAGCACTGGTCAAACACTTAGCCACATACGTAGCCACATCAGCCTTCAAATGAGGCCCCCAATACAGCTCCTTAAGATCATGATACATCTTTCCTGAACCAGGATGAATAGAGTACCTAGACCTATGAGCCTCCTCTAGAACAAGTTGTCGCAGATCACCAAACTTCGGAACCCAAAGGCGCCCCGCAAAATACCGAGTACCATCGGTTCGTACCTATAACTGTTTACTCAAGCCTCGGACCTTCCCGTTACAAAATTCTCCTCCTTCAAGGCTTCTTGTTATGCCTCAAGAATCTGCTTAGCGAGGTTTGTTCGAATTGTCATAATCAAGGCCCTAAACCTGCGAGGTTCAGCCCCTTTCTTTACGACTTAACGCATCAGCCACAACATTGGCCTTTCCCGGATGATATAAAAGTTCGCAATCATAATCATTCAATGTCTCAACCCATCTTCGTTGCCTCATATTCAACTGTTTCTGATCAATAATATGTTGAAGACTTTTGTGATCAGTGTACTCTGTACTTTTGACCCCATAAAGATAATATCTCTAAGTCTTGAGTACAAACACAATAGCTCCCAACTCTAAATCATGGATTGTATAATTCTGCTCGTGAATCTTCAACTGACGTGACGCGTAAGCAATGACTTTCTTTCACTGCATCACGCGAAGCATCACAATAAACAACAAAATCATCATTACCCACAGGTAGTGGCAATATTGGAGCGGTAGTCAGCTTCTTCTTCAGAGTTTGAAAAGCAGTCTCTTGTTCATCCTTCCACTCATACTTCTTCCCCTTGTGCGTTAAAGCAGTCAGAGATTTTGCTATACGGGAGAAATCTTGAATGAACCTTCTGTAGTAACCTGCCAACCCTAGAAACTGACGAATCTGAGTAGGAGTCTTCGAAATTTCCCACTTCACAATTGCCTCAATCTTGGCAGGATCAACCTTTATTCTTTGTTTACTTACAACATGTCCAAGGAATTGAACTTCTCCTAACTAGAAAGCACACTTAGAGAACTTAGCGAACAACTCTTCTTTCCTCAATAAATCAAGCACCAACTTCAAATGTTCCTCGTGCTCTTCAACACTCTTGGAATAAAAAAGGATGTCATCGATGAAAACAACGACGAATTTGTCCAGATAGGGTCTACACACACGGTTCATGAGGTCCATGAACACAACAGGTGTATTTGTCAATCCGAACGGCATAACAAGGAATTCGTAGTGACCATAACGGGTGCGGAAGGCAGTTTTCGGAACATCAGATTCTTTAACACGCAGTTGATGATAACCGGAACGAAGATCGATTTTAGAATAAATAGACGAACCTTGAAGCTGATCGAACAGATTATCAATTCTAGGAAGAGGGTAACGGTTTTTTTTTTTTTTTAACAGTGAGCTTGTTCAACTCGCGATAATCAATACACCATCGGAACGAACCATCTTTCTTCTTAACAAACAAAATAGGAGCTCCCCAAGGGGACAAACTGGGATGAATGAAATATAGTTGCAACAATGAAAGAAGAAATATATCGAGTAGTCACATCGGTGGCATAGATATTTAAGGCAATTCTCTCAAAGGAGATAAGGAGAATCATGGACTTCAAAGTAAATTTTCATTACATTTCCGAAAGGAAGACGTACGAAAGGCGTGATATTTCAACGAGAGTGAACTTCCTGGTACAATGAGCGAGGAAATCTAGGATTCATCCATATTCTTAAATTTATGTGCGGACGAAAAGAACGCGAATCATGGGTTATAAAGAATGGTCGACTCCAGATGAGATGAATCTCCAACAATAATTTTGTGTACCTCAAAGTATTGAATCCTAGGATTGATGTTTACGAGGGTGTTGCAGTTAATCGCGAATATTGAGAGTAGAAACTCCTCAAACGGTCTAGTGTAGTATACATCCATGATACCCACTATAACAACAGTTGGGGTAGAAACCCACATAGCGCCTTTTCTACAATAGGGTGACCACCGAGTGTACCCCAGAAAATCGATTTATCGGTCCGCGTTTCAGCCATGTCTAACCATAAGAGGGAAAATTTTATGAGCGCAAGGACTTTCCAACAAATTTTATAAAACCGGCATCCAAAGTGGTGTAAGAGTTTCTATCATTGAACTTAATGGTAAGTTTCATCCTTAAACGGATGATGGGAAGATCTGTGACCCAAACACTCTGTAAAGAAATGTGAAAATTTGATAAAATCAACCAAAGGAGTTTTGAAAAAGTTTTAAACGTTTGATGTGACAACATGAACAGAATGAAGTTCTTAGTAAATTTTGAAGTATGTACAACGTGTACCATTTTATATAAAACAAATTGACTTAGTCAAACAGCTCAATAAATGAGTGGTTTTAAAATAATTTTGAAGGTATAATTTAGTATATACTAGCCAAAATAGGTAAGGGTAAATTTATTCATTTGAATCCATACATACATATATGATTTTATAAATTGTATACATGAAAAAAAAATATTTCATTACTTCTATTCACCCACAAATTCCGTGAGAACCGCCCAATTAAACAAATGTATAAAACTCCCGATGATAAACAGAGTATCCGTAATCAGAGGTTACAAGTTGAAGTAAGATCGTGGAAGATCGAGTAAAGGACTTGAATCGTCGTGCAACATTTGACCAACAATGTTACGAGGTCATGAAAACCAATGAGTTAAATGTTATTTTGACTATTATCAGGACAGAAGTCCTTGGGCCAAAACTGTTCCCGAGCGAAGCTGTTGCTAACAAGCGAGTTATGAAGGATAGAGCATGAGATAGATAATCTGGTTAAAACGAGCTTCTCGTATATCAACAAATAAGATAATGAATATTTTCCCTACCCATGTAATACATCGGAATTTCTGAATGGGTAGTGTAAAAATTTCCTTTGACTCCCTTTCTATTCCTCATGTCACAATATTGGGACTTCTTTATGAATTAACGCAATATAATCACGTTGGCCTGACACCATTATATTTCACTAATTCATAGTTCCATTCCAATAGCACTACATGAGGTCAGGACGCGCGATCAACCTCGGATTTCCACACAGTTTCTCTAAAATGATTTCTTAAACAATGTGCTAAGGATAGCACAAGAGACAAAAACATCAAAAGTAATGTATAAGAGTAACGATGACATAGAAATGTCCTTGAAGTACCAAGAATCTTTAAAAGTCAAGAATGACGTCTTTCCGGTTCGAAAACCAAAGCACCAGCGCACAAAGGCACAGCGGCACGTAATATAACAAGAATGTTATATACCTAAACATAATAGCTGACATTGAAATGTCGAGCCTTTAGAAGTCAAGAATGACATCTCACGTAATATAACTCAAACGTTATATACATAACCATAATAGATGATATATAAATGCCGAGAATTCCAGAACACGTAATATAACTCAAACGTTATATACATAACCATAATAGATGATATATAAATGCCGAGAATTCCAGAACACGTAATATAACTCAAACATTATATCAATAAACATAATTGATGACATAGAAATGTCGAGAATTTCAGAAGTCAAGAATGACACCCCCTCGGTTTCATGAGGTGTTCTTATAAAAGATGGACTCGCATGAGTTGGAGAATATGTTTAAATCGGAATAGGAGTTCCTCCTGGATTCCGAACATAATAGAGATGTATGTATGATAACAATATACATACCAATACGATACAAATAATCACATATAATATTATATTATAGGCCGGGCTGTAGACTAGACTCACTAATGCGCCCTATTGACTCGGGTAACGACATCAATGCAGCCTAATTCCCTACAACCAACGCTCTGATACCAACTTTAACGACCCGTCAAAGTACACTTGACGACCATCGTTATCTTGGTCCCACAGCTTGATCATAACTCTATATGAATTTAATAAATAACCTTGCATTCTTTGGTTAAAAATGATTTCCTATAAAGGAAATCTACCAAAATATGTAAGTTTAGAAAAATCATACATTATTACTTAACCAAAAGTTGACCAAAACAAAGTCAACAACATCCACTATTAAATGTATCAAAATAGAATGCAAGTTATTGTTTAACAAAAGTTGCCATTATAAATATGCAGACTCTCTAAGCACAGCGGAAGCAATCAATCATGAACCTGAGAATAAAACATGCGAGTAACTGTCAACAAAAATGTTGAGTGAATTATAGGTTTAATATTGCAAACAATATTTAATTTAAATAATAAAAATTTATGTTTGAAAACATAAAAACTCCTTTTTGGACCACAAAATTATATGCTAGAAAACATATAATAAAACATTATTCTATTTTCCGTGAGCCACCTGTTAACCACTTAACCATTTATTTACCCTTGCCAAACACAATAAATAATATACACCGAACAAGTGCATCTACAACAAAATACGAAGTATTAAACATTCCGATTATAAATTGCTAGCGCGACTAGCTCGAAATGGGGTTGTCAAACCCGATAGATCTATCCGTAGGATTCGCGTTCACCAGTAGAAACCAGTGATTACAGTTACCAGACTAGGGAATATTTTTGTTCAACTCACAATGAATAATTTAAACCAACTTCCACTTGTCTAAAATATAAAATAAATTGCATGTATTCTCATCCCAAAGATTAAAAATAGAAAAATGGGACTATAACTCACCTTAAAGCAAATGAAGTAACCAGACAAATATGCGAACAGCAAGTGAAGTAAAGTGATCAAGAATGATCACAACGCCGACCTATAAATAAAGCAGGTCGATATAAATAACTAACTTAGGTCAAGTCTTAGTATGATAGCTATAGTACTTGTTGCAAGTAGACATAGAACAACACTCAGTATGCTTCGGTTTGATCGGAACAGCGTAAGGACACGTACTTTCTATTTTTAGAAAGTTTCTATTTTTAGCAGGTTTCCATTTTTGGAAAGTTTCTATTTTTAGCAGGTTTCCATTTTTGGAAAGTTTCTATTTTTAGCAGGTTTCTATTTTTGGAAAGTTTCTATTTTTAGCTGGTTTCCATTTTTGGAAAGTTTCTATTTTTGGAAAGTTTCTATTTTAGGAAAGTTTCTATTTTTAGAAAGTTGCTATTTTTGGAAAGTTTATAAGTTAGGAAAATTTCCTTAATTAGAAAGTCAACAAAAGTCAATTGAAAGTCAAAGTCAACCGAAAGTCAACTCAAAAGTCAACCTTGGTCAAACATAGTCAACATAAATTTTAAAAGTGTAAGTTGTAATAATAATAACATAGGTTATAATGTTAATTAAAGTTAAACATGTATAATTATGTCATAACATAAGTTTAATTAAGTTAAAATGAATTATTAAAGTTAACATAAGTTTAATTGATATAATTATTATAACATAAGTATTTAATTAATTAATTAAATATTAGTCATAATATAAGTATTATTAATTAATAATAAATTTTAAATCATATCATAAGTATTATTAATTAACAATGAATTATTAATCATATCCTAAGTTTCTAATTATAATTATTAAATCATAAATATTTAATAATTAAATCATAATTAAATAATAAATAAGCCTTATAATAATTAAATAATTAATTAATCCTTATTATAAGTCTTATAATAAAAATCTCATAATATAAGTTTAATACTTATCATAAGTATTCTTCATTAATAATAAAAGTATTATTAACCATAAGTTTTATTAAAGTTTAATTGAATAATGATTAATTAATAAATGATATAATAAATACATATCATAAGTCTTAAATAATAATAATTACTTTTTATATCATAAGTAATTAAATAATAATGAAAGTCATTATTTATATCATAAGTTTAATAATTAATCATAAGTTTTAAATCAAAAGTTCATCGGGTCGTATCTTGAGCCCCGGGTGTCGGTTTTCGGCGAGCCTTATATATATCTCCGCCTAATCAAACCACCCGACACATTGGTGCACTCAAGAACACACCAAGAACAGTCCACAAGTCATGGTGATCAGACATGACACCACTTGGAACTTCAATTCAATCAAAATCGTATTTTAGACATAACGGGTGATTCGTGGCTCGGATTTAGATGACCCGAACATGAAAGTTCGTCCCACCATCAACCCTAAAACACTAACACACCCTAAAGTCACCAAATATGGTCACAAAGTCAGACCAAACCTGGTTCATACCAATATCCCATTTCAATCTTAACAAAATACCATTTTGATCATATCTAGGGCTCCGGAAATCGAAACGATATGAATCCGGAGTCTAAAATTAATGTCTTGATGAGAGGAACTCATATAACCACTTTATTTTAACATTTATACCAGTCAAAATATCAGAATTGCACGAAAAGGCTGCTGTCCCAATCAAATCAAACCGAAAACATAACAAATCGAGTATTTCTACGCATCAAATCACCAATACAACAATACACAAGTACTATAACATCATCATACATATAAAAATCAGTAAAAATAATAAAAATTGAAAAAGCTAGGGTTAGGGTTTATACCCTAATCAAGAATTGATTAGTATGAACGCGTAGAGATCGAAGAGATGAATCCGATTATGTTGAAAGCCCTAAATTCCAAACAACTATTTTTGATGAATAATGGTGATGTTGGTGCTGTAGGTGACTTCCAAGGAGCAAGGGAGGAGAAGGAGAAGTGGAAAAATAATGAAATGTAATTATTTTCTAGGTTTTGTAGTCTAAAAATGCAATTAAGGATGATTAATTTGACAAAATGGCAAAACCAATCCCCCCCATGGGAATTTCGGCTGAATTAGGCATGGGGTGGGCCCTTTAGTGGTCCAAGTTGACAAATGAAAGAAACATTGTGGCCCGAACGCTCGAACGAAACCCGAAACGCGAAAACATCGCTACGCGATTAAATATTCGGAGAGATAACATATACGCGACAAATAAAATATATAAACACTATATATAAACATATGACATAAAAATATCATATTTAAAATAATTGAGATTTAAAAATCCCAAAAGCTTAACCGTTGATTTGAAAACCGAAAAGATTCGCCGGATAGAAATCCGCGACACGTAGAAACGTATAACTTAAAATATGAACACAAATATTCACACGACACAAAATAATTAATATATTATTACAAAAATAATAATATAGGTCATAGAAATGACGTGGCACGAATAACAATTAACAGACGTTAAATAATTAACGGTAAAAGATAACGGAAAAAGTAGGGTCGTTACATAAATCATGCGAGTGGACTTTAAAGTCACTCGTTGGTGTAATTTGTCAGTTGTACGAGTGAGGATACTCAACCGTACGAGTGAGATGGTCATTCGCACGAGTGAGACCTCATCCGTGCGAGTGACAGTGTTTGTATGTTTGGGTCGAGTGTAATTCTGACCCATTTACTGCATTACTGTGATATTTATTCTAATGAGTAAATTGAAAAGTGTACTAACTAGAGAACTGATATTCTCAGGTGATAAACGAAAAGGTGAAGGCTCAGTGATATAAGACAACTGAGTACTTGTGCTTCCAGGTGAATGGGATTATCCTTATGGATGTGATTATACAGTGACAAGTATAGTGATATGTGCCATGCTTAACTAGACTGTGTAGGAGTCTTTGACCAGTGATGTGACTATATGTGATTATGTGCGCACCCAGTGCTAACATCGAGGAGTTTTGTGCGACGTAAGAGGTCGATTGTGTTTACCTTTTTGGGGTAATAGAATTGGGTCCAAGCGTTACTTATTAGTGGTATAGTATGAATGACGAGTGCGTCACGTCTGGAAGACTATACCAGTGATTCAGTAGTGTGGACTATCGGTATATTCCAGCTTGATCAGCTATGGGTTGCCGGTCCTCTTGTTTATGGCTTTTAGTGATCTAGTAACCAGTGCCTTTAAGCTGTGCTTGATGCTTGTAGTGATGTCCACCTAGATATTGTCATTCACTTAGCGTTATGCTAATTCCCCCACAGTGTTTTGCCCTGCAGGTATAAATTAGCAGCTTTTAGTGGATTTTGCAAGGCAAGTGAAGATGTTTGACACAGTGAATAACTCTGATGTTTTGTAATAAACTATATAGTTAAATGGCTTGTAGTAATAACGTAACACCCGTGTTTTGTGTAATCATATGTTTGTGTAAATAACATATGTTATGTAAATTAATTAGTCTTCCGCTGTGAGCATTCTTAAAAAAAAAATGTATGCAAAAAGTACGGTGTTACAAGTTGGTATCAGAGCATAGGTTTGACAGTATGTACACTGTGTAATTGCCATACTCCCAAACTTATGAATGTGTCGTGTCAAACATCCAAGTGGGGGGACAAGTGAATGTAGAATTATGCACCCATGTGATTGTGATAGGTACTAACGGATTATCTACTAAGTTTTGTGTGAGATGTTGTGATAAGACAGGTATGGCTGATCAATTAAACCCCGCAGAAGCCCCTATGACCCCAAGATATATTGGAGCCTTATGTGATGATTTTGTGGGTGTGTCGAATCAACCCGGAGCATCGTAACCAACTACATCACAAGATAAGGATCGGTATATTAGGCAATTACAGGATGAAGTTCAAGAGTTACGAGGGAAGATGATTGATATGGGACAACAGCAAGTGTCATCAGTTCCAGTTGCATTGAGAGCCAATAACCGGAATACACCTTCAGGTTTTCCAGTGCTACCTTATATATCTGTACCTTGGAGATTTGTACCACAGTTACCTCCAGACCCATTTCTCTACCTAAACCAACCCTCCATGGCCTATCCATATTCAGTTCTAAATAATCCAGTGACAAGTGAATCATCTCATACTCAACAGTTTTTAAGTGTGTTACCTCCGGGACATGGAACTATGGTTAGAGGTACGATTTGTTTGTTCCAGACTCCAGTGATAAATGAAACCGATAAAAATGAAGAAAAAATTGAAAGTGGCAATCAGAAAAAGAAGAAAGATAAACTAAAGGTAACAACTAAGAAAGACAAGAATATTAATAATAAAAAAGGGGACAATCCTTCCAAGGTGAATCTAGTGTAGGAACGAGATCGAAAAAAGTGGTGTAGACAGTGTAAAATTCCCCATGTTGGACAATGTTCGGTAGCGACACGACGGTGTCTTCGTTGTGGGGTAATAGGGCATGATTCTCAAGTTTGTTCGTATACAGATGGTGTTTGTTGGAATTGTCAGTTAGGAGGTCATCAAGCGAGGCAATGTCCGTATGCGAAAAGATCTAGTGTTGAGGTGGGGTCAGGGGCAGGAGTAGGTGCGGAATTAATTGAGAGATTGTCTACATCATCTTCTGGGTAGAAGAGAAAGTGTTCTCCTACTTTTCAAGGTACGTTTTGATATATAGGTGTACCGTTTAATTGTGAATAAATGCCTATATATGTTTGTTATATATATTGTGCTCAACTAAGAACAGTTGTGACATGATTGCTTCTTTCTAACGGGGTAGAAGTAGCCAGTGGTTTGACGGCTATAGTCCCAACAGTTGTGTCTGTAGCTATTAGTGACATTATTGGGATTTATTCCCTTTGATTGGTTAACATGCTTTATGTGATTTGCCATAATTAGTGAGAATTATTGGTTGTGTATTACATATGCATATGATACCTCATGTCTGTTATACTCGACTAAATATAGTGATATGTATGATTCGTTAAGACTGCGCAGGGCTTATATAAAATACATTTCTTTTATTTAATTTATCGGGACACTCGTAGTGGCCCATAGGAATTAGGGTTGAATAGTAGTTCACCGGTGTGTATAATGATGGACTTGAACTCTGTGTTCTGTTGACATTATATGTTAATTGCTTGTATGTGAATCATGAAAGAACTGTTAAGTGTGACATTAGCTCCATTATTTTAATATGCATGATTAGACTGGTGATGTAAGATTCGTAGTGATACCTTAAGGAATTGTTTCCCTTCCTGTACCCTTACGAATTTTATTGTGACCTTTAGAAGTGGGTGTGGGTGGTGCCCCTTATATTGTGTCATTGGAAAATAGTGAAACTGTTGACTTGAATGGGGATTTGTACCCGATTCGTGTTATGACTTAGAATAAGAGTTAATTATATAACCATGTGTGAAGAATTAGTGGTGGTTAATAGCATGAGACTATTAAGACTAGTGATTAGAAAATAATATAATAATAATTTTGCTTTTAACAAAGCTTAATAGGAAATTGTGTACCAGGATAAGGTGTAAACCATATAGGAATTTCCTCAACGAGTAACTCAGAATAAGGGTATGATTTAGTGAAATATACTCGCGCCTGGCCAACAGAAGTATATTATAGTAAATCATACAGGAATTCTGAGAAATTGAAGGAAATTTAGTTGACTTGGATCATACGTGGACCGTGAAATGACTGTTGGACAGTGAATAGTTCGCATATAATATGACTAGCCTAGACAATTTTAATGAATTAAAGTTTTGTTTTAAGGACATAAGTGCATATTTTAGTGAAATAAAGGGAATTCTGTTGCCATTGCTTTAAAATTTGAAGGAATTTAACTGTGTAAAAAGTTAAACCTGACAATAAATACGTGAATTTGATCGTATCGAGTGACATAAGGACATAATTTGGGACCTTGACTGATAAGTGACTATGGAAATTGTGATCACTAGTGATTAGTGATATGTGCTTAGACTGTGCCTTGTAGTATGTGTTTAGTGTACGTTACTGCATGTGACTATTTATACACCCAGTGCTCACGACGATGGTGAATTTCGTCGTTGAGTTGAAGTTAATGATGAATATCAACGTAAGATATCAACTTTTCCATTATTAGTGTTGGGAAGTGTGTTGATTGTGTACCCCGACCAGATGGTGATGCCTGGACTATATTTGTGTCTAAAGATTAGTGTAATGTTGTGTTTTAACTATGGAGCAAACCGCTCGTTTGTGTCAACTACATGAACCCTAAGTATCGAAGTAGGTGACGATAGAATTTTTCCAAGTCACAAAGTTTGTGTCTGGAATTATTTTGACATAGAGGGTAGTCTTTTCCCTGTGACTTGTTTAGTGATGCCTATATCAAGCTCGGATGTAGTGTTAGGCATGAATTGTCATGGTGACCATAAGGCCAGTACTAAGCGCCAAAGGAAGATTATCTCTTTTCTGTGACTGGTGGGAAACGGGTAGTGGTTTGCAGTGATAGAAGCGAGTTCCGTTGTCCATTATTATCGATGATGAAAGCTCAGAAATCTTCGGCCAAGGGATGTAATTCTTTCTTAGCTTATGTGATCGATGTAAAGAAGGAAGAGAAGGTAGTGTTTGATATTTCTGTAGCGTATGAATATTCAAAAGTGTTCCCCGATGAATTATTAGACCGCGGGTTCATTCGTCCGAGTTCTTCGCCATGGGATGCACCAGTGTTATTCGTGAAAAGGAATGATGGTACAGTCGAATGTGTATAAATTATAGTGCATTAAATAAAAGAACAATAAAGAATAAGTATCCGCTTCCTAGAATAGATGACTTATTCGATCAACTTCAACGAATTTCATTATTTTCAAAAATAGATTTCCGTTCAGAATATCATCAGGTTCGTGTTGTTGAATCTAACATTCCTAAGATTTCATTTCATACTCATTACCGTCATTATGAGTTCTTAGTGATGCCGTTTGGGTTAACTGACGCTCCAACAATTTTCATGGATCGCATGCGTAGGATGTGTAAACCGTTTTTGGATAAGTTTGTTATCGTGCTTATTGATGACATCTTAGTGTACTCCAAAACCAAATCCGAGCATGATGAGCATTTAAGACAAGTGTTAGAACTCCTAAGACGTGAACAATTGTGTGCAAAATTCTCAAAATATGAGTTTAGGTTACGTGAAGTTTAAAATTTTGGGTCATGTTATCTGTGATGAAGGTATTAAAGTGGATCCATATAAGATTGTAGTTGTGATGTGAAATGTCCCGTTCTTATTGATTAAAAACGTTCCATATTAATTGATTTCGTTGCGAGGTTTTGACCTCTATATGAGACGTTTTTCAAAGACTGCATTCATTTTTAAAACAAACCATAACCTTTATTTCATAAATAAAGGTTTAAAAAGCTTTACGTAGATTATCAAATAATGATAATCTAAAATATCCTGTTTACACACGACCATTACATAATGGTTTACAATACAAATATGTTACATCGAAATCAGTTTCTTGAATGCAGTTTTTACACAATATCATACAAACATGGACTCCAAATCTTGTCCTTATTTTAGTATGCAACAGCGGAAGCTCTTAGTATTCACCTGAGAATAAACATGCTTTAAACGTCAACAAAAATGTTGGTGAGTTATAGGTTTAACCTATATATATCAAATCGTAACAATAGACCACAAGATTTCATATTTCAATACACATCCCATACATAGAGATAAAAATCATTCATATGGTGAACACCTGGTAATCGACATTAACAAGATGCATATATAAGAATATCCCCATCATTCCGGGACACCCTTCGGATATGATATAAATTTCGAAGTACTAAAGCATCCGGTACTTTGGATGAGGTTTGTTAGGCCCAATAGATCTATCTTTAGGATTCACGTCAATTAGGGTGTCTGTTCCCTAATTCTTAGATTACCAGACTTAATAAAAAGGGGCATATTCGATTTCGATAATTCAACCATAGAATGTAGTTTCACGTACTTGTGTCTATTTTGTAAATCATTTATAAAACCTGCATGTATTCTCATCCCAAAAATATTAGATTTTAAAAGTGGGACTATAACTCATTTTCACAGATTTTTACTTCGTCGGGAAGTAAGACTTGGCCACTGGTTGATTCACGAACCTATAACAATATATACATATATATCAAAGCATGTTCAAAATATATTTACAACACTTTTAATATATTTTGATGTTTTAAGTTTATTAAGTCAGCTGTCCTCGTTAGTAACCTACAACTAGTTGTCCACAGTTAGATGTATAGAAATAAATCGATAAATATTATCTTGAATTAATCCACGACCCAGTGTATACGTATCTCAGTATTGATCACAACTCAAACTATATATATTTTGGAATCAACCTCAACCCTGTATAGCTAACTCCAACATTTACATATAGAGTGTCTATGGTTGTTCCGAAATATATATAGATGTGTCGACATGATAGGTCAAAATATTGTATACGTGTCTATGGTATCTCAAGATTACATAATATACAATACAAGTTGATTAAGTTATGGTTGGAATAGATTTGTTACCAATTTTCACGTAGCTAAAATGAGAAAAATTATCCAATCTTGTTTTACCCATAACTCCTTCATTTTAAATCCGTTTTGAGTGAATCAAATTGCTATGGTTTCATATTGAACTCTATTTTATGAATCTAAACAGAAAAAGTATAGGTTTATAGTCAGAAAAATAAGTTACAAGTCGTTTTTGTAAAGGTAGTCATTTCAGTCGAAAGAATGACGTCTAGATGACCATTTTAGAAAACATATTTCCACTTTGAGTTTAACCATGATTTTTGGATATAGTTTCATGTTCATAATTAAAATCATTTTCCCAGAATAACAACTTTTAAATCAAATTTTATCATAGTTTTTAATTAACTAACCCAAAACAGCCCGCGGTGTTACTACGACGGCGTAAATCCGATTTTATGGTGTTTTTCGTGTTTCCAGGTTTTAAATCATTAAGTTAGCATATTATATAGATATAGAACATGTTTTTAGTTGATTTTAAAAGTCAAGTTAGAAGGATTAACTTTTATTTGCGAACAAGTTTAGAATTAACTAAACTATGTTCTAGTGATTACAAGTTTAAACCTTCGAATAAGATAGATTTATATGTATGAATCGAATGATGTTATGAACATCATTACTACCTCAAGTTCCTTGGATAAACCTACTGGAAATGAGAAAAATAGATCTAGCTTCAAAGGATCCTTGGATGGCTTGAAAGTTCTTGAAGCAGAATCATGACACGAAAACAATTTCAAGTAAGATTTCCACTCGAAATAAGATTGTTATAGTTATAGAAATTGAATTAAAGTTTGAATATGATTATTACCTTGTATTAGAAAGATAACCTACTGTAAGTAACAAAGGTTTCTTGATCTTGGATGATTACTTGGAATGGATTTAGAAAACTTGGAAGTAAACTTGCAATCTTGGAAGTATTCTTGATTTTATGAAACTAGAACTTTTGGAATTTATGAAGAACACTTAGAACTTGAAGATAGAACTTGAGAGAGATCAATTAGATGAATAAAATTGAAGAATGAAAGTGTTTGTAGGTGTTTTTGGTCGTTGGTGTATGGATTAGATATAAGGGATATGTAATTTTGTTTTCATGTAAATAAGTCATGAATGATTACTCATATTTTTGTAATTTTATGAAATATTTCATGCTAGTTGCCAAATGATGGTTCCCACATGTGTTAGGTGACTCACATGGGCTGCTAAGAGCTGATCATTGGAGTGTATATACCAATAGTACATACATCTAAAAGCTGTGTATTGTACGAGTACGAATACGGGTGCATACGAGTAGAATTGTTGATGAAACTGAACGAGGATGTAATTTTAAGCATTTTTGTTAAGTAGAAGTATTTTTATAAGTGTCTTGAAGTCTTTCAAAAGTGTATGAATATATATTAAAACACTACATGTATATACATTTTAACTGAGTCGTTAAGTCATCGTTAGTCGTTACATGTAAATGTTGATTTGAAACCTTTAGGTTAACGATCTTGTTGAATGTTGTTAACCCATTGTTTATTATAACAAATGAGATGTTAAATTGTTATATTATCATGATATTATGATATATAATATATCTTAGTATGATATATATACAGTTAAATGTCGTTACAACGATAATCGTTACATATATGTCTCATTTCGAAATCATTAAGTTAGTAGTCTTATTTTTACATATGTATTTCATTGTTAATACACTTAATAATATATTTAATTATCATTTAACATAATTAACCAAGTGTATCAATATCTTAATATGATTCATATGTACCTAGTAAGACGTTGTTATAACGATAATCGTTATATATATCGTTTTCGAGTTTCTTAAATTAATAGTCTCATTTTTATGTATATAACTCATTGTTAAAATACCTAATGAGATACATACTTATAATAAAATCATTTTAACTATATATATAACCATATATATGTCATCGTATAGTTTTTACAAGTTTTAACGTTCGTGAATCACCGGTCAACTTGGGTGGTCAATTGTCTATATGAAACCTACTTCAATTAATCAAGTCTTAACAAGTTTGATTGCTTAACATGTTGGAAACACTTAATCATGTAAATAACAATTTCATTTAATATATATATAAACATGGAAAAGTTCGGGTCACTACAGTACCTACCCGTTAAATAAATTTCGTCCCGAAATTTTAAGCAGTTGGAGGTGTTGAAGTATCTTCTGGAAATAAATGCAGGTATTTCTTCTTCATTTGATCTTCACGCTCCCAGGTGAACTCGGGTCCTCTACGAGCATTCCATCGAACCTTAACAATCGGTATCTTGTTTTGTTTAAGTCTCTTAACCTCACGATCCATTATTTCGACGGGTTCTTCAATGAATTGAATTTTTTCATTGATTTGGATTTCGTCCAACGGAATAGTGAGATCTTCTTTAGCAAAACATTTCTTCAAATTTGAGACGTGGAAAGTGTTATGTACAGCCGCGAGTTGTTGAGGTAGCTCCAGTTGGTAAGCTACTGGTCCGACACGATCTATAATCTTGAATGGTCCAATGTACCTTGGATTTAGTTTCCCCCGTTTACCAAATCGAACAACGCCTTTCCAAGGTGAAACCTTAAGCATGACCATTTCTCCAATTTCAAACTCTATATCTTTTCTTTTACTGTCCGCGTAGCTCTTTTGTCGACTCTGGGCTGTTTTCAATCTTTGTTGACTTTGGATGATTTTCTCGGTAGTTTCTTGTATTATCTCCGGACCCGTAATCTGTCTATCCCTCACTTCACTCCAATAAATCAGAGACCTGCACTTTCTACCATAAAGTGCTTCAAACGGCGCCATCTCAATGCTTGAATGGTAGCTGTTGTTGTAGGAAAATTCTGCTAACGGTAGATGTCGATCCCAACTGTTTTCGAAATCAATAACACAAGCTCGTAGCATGTCTTCAAGCGTTTGTATCGTCCTTTCGCTCTGCCCATCAGTTTGTGGATGATAGGCAGTACTCATGTCTAGACGAGTTCCCAATGCTTGCTGTAATGTCTGCCAGAATCTTGAAATAAATCTGCCATCCCTATCAGAGATAATAGAGATTGGTATTCCATGTCTGGAGACAACTTCCTTCAAATACAGTCGTGCTAACTTCTTCATCTTGTCATCTTCTCTTATTGGCAGAAAGTGTGCTGACTTGGTGAGACGATCAACTATTACCCAAATAGTATCATAACCACTTGCAGTCCTTGGCAATTTAGTAATGAAATCCATGGTAATGTTTTCCCATTTCCATTCCGGGATTTCAGGTTGTTGTGGTAGACCTGATGGTTTCTGATGTTCAGCTTTGACCTTAGAACACGTCAAACATTCTCCTACATATTTAGCAATATCGGCTTTCATACCTGGCCACCAAAAATGTTTCTTAAGATCCTTGTACATCTTCCCCGTTCCAGGATGTATTGAGTATCTGGTTTTATGAGCTTCTCTAAGTACCATTTCTCTCATATCTCCAAATTTTGGTACCCAAATTCTTTCAGCCCTATACCGGGTTCCGTATTCCGGAATATTAAGATGCTTCTCCGATCCTTTGGGTATTTCATCCTTTAAATTTCCCTCTTTTAAAACTCCTTGTTGCGCCTCCTTTATTTGAGTAGTAAGGTTAGTGTGAATCATTATATTCATAGATTTTACTCGAATGGGTTCTCTGTCCTTTCTGCTCAAGGCGTCGGCTACCACATTTGCCTTCCCCGGGTGGTAACGAATCTCAAAGTCGTAATCATTCAACAATTCAATCCACCTACGCTGCCTCATATTCTGTTGTTTCTGATTAAATATGTGTTGAAGACTTTTGTGGTCGGTATATATAATACTTTTGACCCCATATAAGTAGTGCCTCCAAGTCTTTAATGCAAAAACAACCGCGCCTTATTCCAAATCATGCGTCGTATAATTTTGCTCGTGAATCTTCAATTGTCTAGACGCATAAGCAATCACCTTCGTTCGTTGCATTAATACACAACCGAGACCTTGCTTTGATGCGTCACAATAAATCACAAAATCATCATTCCCTTCAGGCAATGACAATATAGGTGTCGTAGTTAGCTTTTTCTTCAATAATTGAAACGCCTTCTCTTGTTCATCCTTCCATTCAAATTTCTTCCCTTTATGCGTTAATGGAGTCAAGGGTTTTGCTATTTTGGAGAAATCTTGGATGAATCTTCTGTAGTAACCAGCCAATCCTAAAAATTGACGTATATGCTTCGTAGTTTTTGGGGTTTTCCACTTTTTAACGGTTTCGATCTTTGCCGGGTCCACCTGGATACCTTCTTTGTTCACTATGTGACCGAGGAATTGAACTTCTTCCAACCAAAATGCACACTTTGAAAACTTAGCGTACAGTTTTTCTTTCCTCAATACTTCTAGCACTTTTCTCAAATGTTCTTCGTGCTCTTGATCATTCTTTGAGTAAATAAGTATGTCATCGATGAAAACAATGACAAACTTGTTAAGATATGGCCCACACACTCGGTTCATAAGGTCCATGAACACAGCTGGTGTGTTAGTCAATCCAAACGGCATAACCATAAACTCGTAATGACCATAACGCGTCCAAAAAGCAGTTTTTGGAATATCATCCTCCTTTACTCGCATTTGATGATATCCAGAACGTAAATCGATCTTCGAATAAACCGACGAGCCTTGTAGTTGATCAAATAAGTCGTCAATTCTCGGCAGTGGATAACGGTTTTTGATGGTAAGTTTGTTCAACTCTCTGTAGTCAATACACAACCTAAATGTACCATCCTTCTTCTTGACAAACAAAATAGTAGCTCCCCATGGTGATGTACTTGGTCGAATGAAACTACGTTCTAATAGTTCTTGCAGTTGGCTTTGCAGTTCTTTCATCTCACTGGGTGCGAGTCTATAAGGAGCACGAGCTATTGGTGCAGCTCCTGGTACAAGATCTATTTGAAATTCAACAGATCGATGTGGAGGTAGTCCCGGTAATTCTTTCGAAAATACATCGGGAAATTCTTTTGCGACGGGAACATCATTGATGCTCTTTTCTTCAGTTTGTACTTTCTCGACGTGTGCTAGAACAGCATAGCAACCTTTTCTTATTAGTTTATGTGCCTTCAAATTACTAATAAGATGTAGCTTCATGTTGCCCTTTTCTCCGTACACCATTAAGGGTTCTCCTTCTTCTCGTACAATGCGAATTGCATTTTTATAACATACGATCTCTGCTTTCACCTTCTTCAGCCAGTCCATGCCAACTATTACATCAAAACTCCCTAACTCTACTGGTATCAAATCAATCTTAAATATTTTGCTACCCAGTTTAATTTCTCGATTCCGGCATATATTATCTGCTGAAATTAATTTACCGTTTGCTAATTCGAGTAAAAATTTACTATCCAACGGCGTCAATGGACAACTTAATTTAGCACAAAAATCTCTACTCATATTGCTTCTATTCGCACCCGAATCAAATAAAACGTAAGCAGATTTATTGTCAATAAGAAACGTACCCGTAACAAGCTCCGGGTCTTCCTGTGCCTCTGCCGCATTAATATTGAAAACTCTTCCGCGGCCTTGTCCATTCGTGTTCTCCTGGTTCGGGTAATTTCTAATAATGTGGCCCGATTTTCCACATTTATAACAAACTACATTGGCATAACTTGCTCCGACACTACTTGCTCCGCCATTACTCGTTCCGACACCATTTGTTCCTTTCGTTCTGTTAACCCCTGGTCCGCAGACCTCACACTTCGCCGCGATATGACCATTTTTTTTACACTTGTTGCAAAATTTGGTACAGAACCCCGAGTGATGCTTTTCACACCTTTGGCATAGTTGCTTCTGATTGTTGTTGTTGTTGCGGTTGTTATTGTTGTTAGGATGATTGTTGTAGTTGCTGTTGTTGTTGTTGTTATTGTTGTTGTTGTTGTTGTTGTTGTTGTTGGGCCGTTTGTTGTAGTTGCGATTGATGTTGCGATTGTTGGGATAATTGTTGCGATTATTATTGTAATTGCTGTTGTTGTTGTATTGGTGATTCTTATCACCATTTTCCTCCCACTTTCTTTTGACTTGCTTCACATTGGCCTCTTCAGCCGTCTGTTCTTTAATTCTTTCCTCAATCTGGTTCACTAGTTTGTGAGCCATTCTACTTGCCTGTTGTATGGAGGCGGGCTCGTGTGAACTTATATCTTCTTGGATTCTTTCCGGTAATCCTTTCACAAACGCGTCGATCTTCTCTTCCTCATCTTCGAACGCTCCCGGACACAATAGGCACAATTCTGTGAATCGTCTTTCGTACGTGGTAATATCAAATCCTTGGGTTCGTAACCCTCTAAGTTCTGTCTTGAGCTTATTGACCTCGGTTCTGGGACGGTACTTCTCGTTCATCAAGTGCTTGAATGCTGACCACGGTAGTGCGTACGCATCATCTTGTCCCACTTGCTCTAGATAGGTATTCCACCATGTTAACGCAGAACCTGTGAAGGTATGCGTAGCGTACTTCACTTTGTCCTCTTCAGTACACTTACTTATGGCAAACACCGATTCGACCTTCTCGGTCCACCGTTTCAATCCAATCGGTCCTTCGGTTCCATTAAATTCCAAAGGTTTGCAGGCAGTGAATTCTTTGTAGGTGCATCATACACGATTTCCTGTACTGCTAGATCCAAGGTTATTGTTGGTATGTAGCGCAGCCTGTACTGCGGCTATGTTTGAAGCTAGAAAAGTACGGAATTCCTCTTCATTCATATTCACGGTGTGTCGAGTAGTCGGTGCCATTTCCTTCAAAATAGTCAAATGGAACAAGTTAATCATACAGAATATTAAGAGTAGTTAATAGTATTTCGTAGCATAATATGAACTCATTTATAAAAGCTTTTTCTTCATTTTAGCATTTTATAAGTTTAAATTCGGGTAGTACCTACCGGTTAAGTTCATACTTAGTAGCTAATATACAATTCAACTACTACAATTCTATATGAAAAACTGATTATAATAATATTTCGCGTTCAAACTTTTATACAATATTTTACAAACTTACAATACCGCTTATTTTACATAAAGCATGAAATATAGCACACAATAACTTTGATACAAGATAGTTGTGAAGATAATTCTAGCTAGTACACAAGTCATTCAGCAAAGGCAATAAAGACACGTAATTCATACGTCCAGAAACAAGTCATGCATTCTGGTTTTACTAGGACTACTTCCCATCCTTGGTCTTGTGAAACATAACCGTTATGGCCGTTGATAAGACAGCGTGTTGTAACGTTGTCAAAGGGACGAGGGTTACGTAATGACCAACAGTCTCGTAATAACCTAAAAACCTCATTTCTTACCCCAATTACCGACTCCGTTACTTGTGGGAACGTTTTGTTTAATAGTTGTAGCCCGATGTTCTTGTTCTCAATTTGGTGAGAAGCGAACATTACTAACCCGTAAGCATAGCATGCTTCTTTATGTTGCATGTTAGCCGCTTTTTCTAAATCATGAAGTCCTATATTCGGATACATTGAGTCAAAATAATTTCTTAACCCGTTGCGTAAAATAGCATTTGGGTTCCCCGCAATATATGCGTCAAAGTAAACACATCGTAACTTATGGGTTTCCCAATGTGATATCCCCCATCTTTCAAACGAAAGTCTCTTATAAACCAAGACATTCTTGGAACGTTCTTCGAATGTCTTACAAACTGATTTCGCCGTAAATAGTTGTGCCGAAGAATTCTGACCGACTCTAGACAAGATTTCATCAATCATGTCTCCGGGTAGGTCTCTTAAAATATTGGGTTGTCTATCCATTTTGTGTTTTTATACTGTAAAATAGACAAGAGTTAGATTCATAAAAAAAAAAAATACTTATTAATGCAAGCAATTTTTACATATATCATAAAGCATAAGCACACTATATTACATATATTACACCACACTAATACAACTATCTTATTCTGACTCGCTCGTTTCTTCTTCTTCTTCGGTTTTGGTTCGTTTTGCCAAGTTTCTAGGGATATATGATGTTCCCCTAATACGAGCTGTCGTTTTCCACAACGGTTTAGAAAAACCTGGTGGTTTAGAGGTTCCCGGGTCATTGTTACAACTTAAGGGCTTCGGGGGTTGACGATACATATAAAGTTCATCGGGGTTGGAATTAGATTTCTCTATTTTTATGCTCTTTCCCTTATTATTTTCTTTTGCCTTTTTAAATTCAGTTGGGGTAATTTCTATAACATCATCGGAATTCTCGTCGGAATCCGATTCATCGGAGAATTGGTAATCCTCCCAATATTTTGCTTCCTTGGCGGAAACACCATTGACCATAATTAACCTTGGTCGGTTGGTTGAGGATTTTCTTTTACTTAACCATTTTATTATTTCCCCCACCGGTTCTATTTCCTCCTCCGGTTCCTCCTCTTCCGGTTCTTCTTCCGGTTCTGATTCTTCTTCCGGTTCTTCTTCGGGAACTTGTGAATCAGTCCAATATATATTCGACTCTTCGTTATTATTAGGTGAGTCAATGGGATTTGTGCTAGAGGTAGACATCTATCACACAATATCAAACATGTTAAGAGATTAATATATCACATAATATATACATGTTAATAATATTTAGTTTCCAACAAAAATGTTAAGCAATCATTTTTAAAGAAAACATGGTCGAAGTCCAGACTCACTAATGCATCCTAACAAACTCGATAAGACACACTAATGCAAATTTTCTGGTTCTCTAAGACCAACGCTCGGATACCAACTGAAATGTACCGTTCTTATTGATTAAAAATGTTCCATATTAATTGATTTCGTTGCGAGGTTTTGACCTCTATATGAGACGTTTTTCAAAGACTGCATTCATTTTTAAAACAAACCATAACCTTTATTTCATAAATAAAGGTTTAAAAAGCTTTACGTAGATTATCAAATAATGATAATCTAAAATATCCTGTTTACACACGACCATTACATAATGGTTTACAATACCAATATGTTACATCGAAATCAGTTTCTTGAATGCAGTTTTTACACAATATCATACAAACATGGACTCCAAATCTTGTCCGTATTTTAGTATGCAACAGCGGAAGCTCTTAGTATTCACCTGAGAATAAACATGCTTTAAACGTCAACAAAAATGTTGGTGAGTTATAGGTTTAACCTATATATATCAAATCGTAACAATAGACCACAAGATTTCATATTTCAATACACATCCCATACATAGAGATAAAAATCATTCATATGGTGAACACCTGGTAATCGACATTAACAAGATGCATATATAAGAATATCCCCATCATTCCGGGACACCCTTCGGATATGATATAAATTTCGAAGTACTAAAGCATCCGGTACTTTGGATGGGGTTTGTTAGGCCCAATAGATCTATCTTTAGGATTCGCGTCAATTAGGGTGTCTGTTCCCTAATTCTTAGATTACCAGACTTAATAAAAAGGGGCATATTCGATTTCGATAATTCAACCATAGAATGTAGTTTCACGTACTTGTGTCTATTTTGTAAATCATTTATAAAACCTGCATGTATTCTCATCCCAAAAATATTAGATTTTAAAAGTGGGACTATAACTCACTTTCACAGATTTTTACTTCATCGGGAAGTAAGACTTGGCCACTGGTTGATTCACGAACCTATAACAATATATACATATATATCAAAGTATGTTCAAAATATATTTACAACACTTTTAATATATTTTGATGTTTTAAGTTTATTAAGTCAGCTGTCCTCGTTAGTAACCTACAACTAGTTGTCCACAGTTAGATGTACAGAAATAAATCGATAAATATTATCTTGAATCAATCCACGACCCAGTGTATACGTATCTCAGTATTGATCACAACTCAAACTATATATATTTTGGAATCAACCTCAACCCTGTATAGCTAACTTCAACATTTACATATAGAGTGTCTATGGTTGTTCCGAAATATATATAGATGTGTCGACATGATAGGTCGAAACATTGTATACGTGTCTATGGTATCTCAAGATTACATAATATACAATACAAGTTGATTAAGTTATGGTTGGAATAGATTTGTTACCAATTTTCACGTAGCTAAAATGAGAAAAATTATCCAATCTTGTTTTACCCATAACTTCTTCATTTTAAATCCGTTTTGAGTGAATAAAATTGCTATGGTTTCATATTGAACTCTATTTTATGAATCTAAACAGAAAAAGTATAGGTTTATGGTCAAAAAAATAAGTTACAAGTCGTTTTTTTAAAGGTAGTCATTTCAGTCGAAAGAATGACGTCTAGATGACCATTTTAGAAAACATACTTTCACTTTGAGTTTAACCATGATTTTTGGATATAGTTTCATGTTCATAATAAAAATCATTTTCCTAGAATAACAACTTTTAAATCAAAGTTTATCATAGTTTTTAATTAACTAACCCAAAACAGCCCGCGATGTTACTACGACGGCGTAAATCCGATTTTACGGTGTTTTTTGTGTTTCCAGGTTTTAAATCATTAAGTTAGCATATCATATAGATATATAACATGTGTTTAGTTGATTTTAAAAGTCAAGTTAGAAGGATTAACTTTTATTTGCGAACAAGTTTAGAATTAACTAAACTATGTTCTAGTGATTACAAGTTTAAACCTTCGAATAAGATAGCTTTATATGTATGAATCGAATGATGTTATGAACATCATTACTACCTCAAGTTCCTTGGATAAACCTACTGGAAATGATAAAAATAGATCTAGCTTCAAAGGATCATTGGATAGCTTGAAAGTTCTTGAAGCAGAATCATGACACGAAAACAATTTCAAGTAAGATTTCCACTCGAAATAAGATTGTTATAGTTATAGAAATTGAATTAAAGTTTGAATATGATTATTACCTTGTATTAGAAAGATAACCTACTGTAAGTAACAAAGGTTTCTTGATCTTGGATGATTACTTGGAATGGATTTAGAAAACTTGGAAGTAAACTTGCAATCTTGGAAGTATTCTTGATTTTATGAAACTAGAACTTTTGGAATTTATGAAGAACACTTAGAACTTGAAGATAGAACTTGAGAGAGATCAATTAGATGAATAAAATTGAAGAATGAAAGTGTTTGTAGGTGTTTTTGGTCGTTGGTGTATGGATTAGATATAAGAGATATGTAATTTTGTTTTCATGTAAATAAGTCATGAATGATTACTCATATTTTTGTAATTTTATGAAATATTTCATGCTAGTTGCCAAATGATGGTTCCCACATGTGTTAGGTGACTCACATGGGCTGCTAAGAGCTGATCATTGGAGTGTATATACCAATAGTACATACATCTAAAAGCCGTGTATTGTACGAGTACGAATACGGGTGCATACGAGTAGAATTGTTGATGAAACTGAACGAGGATGTAATTTTAAGCATTTTTGTTAAGTAGAAGTATTTTTATAAGTGTCTTGAAGTCTTTCAAAAGTGTATGAATATATATTAAAACACTACATGTATATACATTTTAACTGAGTCGTTAAGTCATCGTTAGTCGTTACATGTAAATGTTGTTTTGAAACCTTTAGGTTAACGATCTTGTTGAATGTTGTTAACCCATTGTTTATTATAACAAATGAGATGTTAAATTGTTATATTATCATGATATTATGATATATAATATATCTTAGTATGATATATATATACAGTTAAATGTCGTTACAACGATAATCGTTACATATATGTCTCATTTCGAAATCATTAAGTTAGTAGTCTTATTTTTACATATGTATTTCATTGTTAATACACTTAATAATATATTTACTTATCATTTAACATAATTAACCAAGTGTATCAATATCTTAATATGATTCATATGTACCTAGTAAGACGTTGTTATAACGATAATCGTTATATATATCGTTTTCGAGTTTCTTAAATTAATAGTCTCATTTTTATGTATATAACTCATTGTTAAAATACCTAATTAGATACATACTTATAATAAAATCATGTTAACTATATATATAACCATATATATGTCATCGTATAGTTTTTACAAGTTTTAACGTTCGTGAATCACCGGTCAACTTGGGTGGTCAATTGTCTATATGAAACCTATTTCAATTAATCAAGTCTTAACAAGTTTGATTGCTTAACATGTTGGAAACACTTAATCATGTAAATAACAATTTCATTTAATATATATATAAACATGGAAAAGTTCGGGTCACTACATGATGAATTGGAATTAACCAAAGAATCCGATAGAAATTGAGAGTTTTCTAGGATTGCCGGTTACTACCGACGATTTTGTAAGGATTCCTTTCAAAGATTGCAAGATTTAAAAGTGAATACGAATAAGAAATTAGTGGGGGAACGCGTTAGGACTTTGGACAAAAAAAAAGTGATCAAATTGCGCAAGAAACAGACGCCAATAATGCTTGTGAATGGAAGCATAGTTTAGGCACCGATCTGACATGGGAGACCGAAGAGTGGATGACTTCTAGATACGCATATATTTAACCGTGATTAGATTCCGAGGACGGAATCTTCTTAAGGGGGTATATTTGTAAAAGCCTCGCTTTGGGCCTAGTAGAAATGACACATTTACCCTTGCGGGTTAATATAGTGATTTTAATAATTATGTGTTTTATAATTATTGTGTATGGGATAATGTGCGTTTTGTGACAAGGGTCACAGAACATATTTCCTTTTGTGAATTGGACTTAGAATGAATAAGTTATTAAAGATTTTGGGTTTCAGATAACTGGTAAATACCCGTGTGTTAGATGGAAGAGCTTACCTTAGTGTGAAGAAACCTAAATTAAACATATATGTACTGTACGTTCATTTCCTTGACATTTTTAGCAAGAACTTAACCCTAAACACCCTTTTTGCTCTCAAATCCTTAAAATCAAGAAGTTCAAATCGAAGCTAGTAATTTTGTTCATCAGATTGTAGTGATTTCAAGTAATCAAACAAGGTAAATATCTCTGAATTTGATGAATTTAAAAGTGGGTTTTGGGTTA
This sequence comes from Rutidosis leptorrhynchoides, assembly GCF_046630445.1. NCBI lineage: Eukaryota > Viridiplantae > Streptophyta > Magnoliopsida > Asterales > Asteraceae > Rutidosis > Rutidosis leptorrhynchoides. Next base: position 404,275,966 of record NC_092338.1, on the reverse strand, counting down.
AAATGGGTTTTGATGAATTTTGAGTTTGATTCTTGATTATATGTGTTTGTTTTGCTTGATTGATGTTAGGAATAGTTTATATAAGTGTTATGTGATATTATTGAGCCTTTGGATCGACCAAAACAAGCAAAAATCGAGTTTTTGGGTCAAAAACGCGAAAAACAGCGTGCTGGAGCTGTTCTTCAGCTCCCACACGAGTGACAGGTCACCCGCACGAGTGACCACACTTTTGAGGGTCAACCACACGTGTGAGGACTCACTCGCACGAGTGAGGCCTCAGCCACACGTGTGACCACCAGTCAGAATTGTGGAAACTTGTTTTGGACATAACTTTCAAACCGTAACTCCGTTTTTGTTGAATCAACTATCGTTGGAATCGTCTTGAGGAGTAGCTTCTAATGATAAGGTTTTAAAAGACTAAATAAAACTTTATGTTTGATGGAAAAAGCTAGAATTGCAGTTATGCTGCTGTTCTTGCTCAACCGTGCGAGTGAGACACTCACCCATACGGGTGAGGTGTCCAACCGTGCGTGTGACCCATTTACTGTATTGCTGTGATATTTATTATAATGAGTAATTTGATTGAAAAGTGTACTAACTAGAGAACTGATAGTCTCAGGTGATAAACGGAAAGGTGAAGGCTCAGTGATATAAGACAACTGAGTACTTGTGCTTCCAGGTGAGTGGGATTATCCTTATGGATGTGATTATACAGTGACAAGTATAGTGATCTGTGTCATGCTTAACTAGACTGTGTAGGAGTCTTTGTCCAGTGATGTGACTATATGTGATTATGTGCGCACCCAGTGCTAACGTCGAGGAGTTTTGTGCGACGTAAGAGGTCGATTGTGTTTACCTTTTTGGGGTAATAGAATTGGGTCCAAGCGTTACTGATTAGTGGTATAGTATGAATGACGAGTGCGTCACGTCTGGAAGACTATACCAGTGATTCAGTAGTGTGGGCTATCGGTATATTCCAGCTTGATCAGCTATGGGTTGCCGGTCCTCTTGTTTATGGCTTTTAGTGATCTAGTAACCAGTGCCTTTAAGCTGTGCTTGATGCTTGTAGTGATGTCCACCTAGATATTGTCATTCACTTAGCGTTATGCTAATTCCCCCACAGTGTTTTGCCCTGCAGGTATAAATTAGCAGCTTTTAGTGGGTTTTGCAAGGCAAGTGAAGATGTTTAACACAGTGAATAACTCTGATATTTTGTAATAAACTATATAGTTAAATGGCTTGTAGTAATAACGTAACACCCGTGTTTTATGTAATCATATGTTTGTGTAAATAACATATGGTATGTAAATTAATTAGTCTTCCACTGTGAGCATCCTTAAAAAAAATGTATGTAAAAAGTACGGTGTTACAAACATATTTCAATGAATCAATAACAAAATGGGTAAATTTTGACCCTTTTGATCTGGTCAACTAATCAAACTCATTACCATTTTATTTACACTTTCATATAGTAACAACCATGACTTATTTAAAATAGAGTACGTGTTCAAACTAACCACACTTAAGCTATTGGGTCGACATGTCCCCCTTAAACGCAATCACAAATATTGTTTGAAAATCTAGATCAAGCGTCATAAAATTAAAATAAGTGACTTATTCAAAACGGATTTTGAGTAGTCGTGCAACGCACGATCTCAAAACCTAGTGTGTGTGTGTGTGTGTATATATATATATATATATATATATATATATATATATATATAGTAGAAGGATCAAATGAGAAATTTTTTGGTGTGAGAACCCCGAGAACTCAAAAATACACTGAAATTCGAACAAAAAATGGAAATTCGAGCAAAAGAAGTGCCGGGCGAGCAAAAAAAAAAAAGAGAATTCGATCAAAAAAGGGGAAGGAAGAACAAAAAAAAGGCGGCCGAACAAAAAAGGGGATAGTCGAACAAAAATTGTGATAGTCGAAACAAAAAAATGTAGAACACATTGATAGTCGAACAAAAATGTGTTCTACATTTTGGTAATTCGAACAAAAAAAAAATCGTTCGTCCGTGTCCCTTTTTTGGTCGAATTTCAGTGTATTTTTGAGTTCCTAGAATTCTCACACTAAAAAAGTTTTCACTGGATCCTCTCTCTCTCTCTCTCTCTCTATATATATATATATATATATATATATATATATATATATATATATATATATATATATATATATATATATATATATATATATATATATATATTATCAACCGGTATGCATAATTTTATAATAACAACAATAATGTTATTACTTACTATTACTATTGTAACTTAAAAAGGTCGGATATATAGATTTGTGTCATTACCCAATTATACAGGCCGATTATGCAAGTTTATATTGAAAATCGTTCATGGACGCAAGCCTAAATTTTTTATAAACGATAATCATATCCAGCAATAGACCCGTAAACTCGGAACTGAAGCCGGCCCAAAATTTATGATTTCGAATTTTTTTGGTCGAGTACCGATATATATTTACCATTGATGACATCACAATTAAAAGTTGCTTTTCAAAAAAAAAAAAAAAAAAAAAAAAAAAAATTTGATGACATCACAACATTCAACAAATAAAGAACTTAGACCTTAACATTTCAATCTTTGGAGTATCTTTGTCCCTTCTTTGACACATTAATTTCTAATAGTATCATAAGTTTCCATTTATTGTTTGTAGGAAACTACATTGCAAGTCCTTAAGGTTACAAACTTGCAATAATCAAACTTAACTTTGTACAGTTGACCAAGCCAAAACTTAACTTTGTACAATTGACCAAGCCAAAACTCAAACTTAACACCGTAGTATTTAGATGTCTATTGGGAAAATGTGTACGGAAAAAATGAAACCATATAACTTGAATTAGTAGGTTTTGTCATTCGTTGAATTGGAGTTGGTTTTATACTTTTATTAAACTAATACTTTTTCATAGTTCAGAAAGAATAAATGAAGACTTTGAGTCTTTGACTTGACAACATATAACCGCCTATCAATTTCAATCGGACATCATATGATTTATGTGTTCGTTTGGTGAAATTATTCCTATATTCCTTTTTACAATTGAATAGCGGAAAATGTACATATTTCAAAAAAAAATTTGTAACGAGAAATGCCTGTGAACGAGTACATTAGCTCCCAAAACATTTAAACTTCGAAAATCGGGAACTCATGCGTCACCCCGATGACTATTAAAACACATTCTACTGTAAATCTCTAATTAGGCTCAAGAAGGCATTGACAAGGATAGCTATATGTTTATAAAACTTCTGCCACCGTAAATCCCTAATTGAGCAAAGTCCAATTGTTTTTTCCTTTAGTTTAAAGGATAACTATTTATGTATAAAAGTATGCATTGTGATCAACGTACGTTTTTTTTTTTATAACGGTAACTCACATACCCAATACAAATTTTATTCACAAATATGTCTACTACTAGACTTGAACCCCCCCCCCCCCCCCCCCCCCCCCCCCCATTCTTTAGTTGAAATGCTCATCAAATATTGCTAGGCTATGAGCCCTTTGCTAGTTTAATCAACATACACCATACACCATACACTATTAGTTAAATGTGAAACATTGAGTTGTAGCTCAACTGGTATTGCTTTGCCTCTCTTAGTGAGAAAATGCTCGAAAAACAACATTCATCACTGATGAATGTTAATTCTGCCAGATATAACATTTATCGTGATGTTCATATTTTCACCTGATATTGTCATTAACTTTCAAAAAACTAATAAAAAAATTAAAATTTACTTCACTCTTTCATTCTAAAATTCATTTCCCTCTTCATAAGCGCGTGCTCTTCCCCCCCTCCAGTGGCGGTACTTAGTGGAACCCAAAGAGGGTATCCGCCCCACCTGAATTTTACGGAACAAAAAATTTTACACTAAAAAAAAAAAATTTACAAAAAAAATAAAGTTTTTTTTAGTGTTTACCCCTGCTGACAATGAAAAATTTATTTAATTTTTACACCGCCCCATCTGTATCCGAGTTCAAGTTCCGCCACTGCCCCCTCCCCCCCCCCACCCCACCCACCCCCTCCTCTCTCTCTCTCTCTCTCTCTCTCTATATATATATATATATATATATATATATATATATATATATATATATATATATATATATATATATATATATATATATATATATATATATATATATATATATATATATAGTGAAAGGATTCCTAGAGAACTAGAGTATGTAGAGAACTCATAGAACTCATAGATTGAACTTCAATCTATGTGGAGATTGAGCTTCAATCTTGGAAAAAAAATACAATCTGGGAAAAAAAACTGCAAAAAAAATAGCGAATCTGCACAGGAAAAAAAAAGTGAATCTGCAAAAAAAAAAAAAAAAAATGCAAAAAAACGTCAATCTGCACGCAGATTGACTCAATCTGCACAAAAAAAATCAAATCTGCACAGAAAAAAGTCGATCTGCAAAAAAAAACAGCAAAAAAAAAAAAACGCAGATTGACTCAATCTGCATAAAAAATACTGGAAAAAAGTCGATCTGTAAAAAAAAAAAACTGGAAAAAATCGTCAATCTGCACGCAGATTGACTGAATCTGCAAAAAAAATAAAATTCTGAACAGAAAAAAAAATTGCAAAAAACAAAAAAAAAAAATATGTGAATCTGCACGCAGATTTAGTGAATCTGCACGAGTTCCATGAGTTCTCCATGGATCCTCACCCTATATATATATATATATATATATATATATATATATATATATATATATATATATATATATATATATATATATATATATATACATAGTGTTGCAATATTTTTGTATTTCTATTTTCTTATAGTGCAAGGCCTTTTCCGATATTCCAAGGGGATTAAGTTAAGATAAAAAATTAATTAAAAAAAACAACTCGTATCAAACTAGTTTGCGATGTACTCCGTATAAACTAGACAACAAAAGTCAAATTTGTACGGCAAAGTGATCAGTAAAATCGACGTCATGAAGTACGCGTATACGTATTACGCAAAATGCTAGATCAAATGTCAATGGTTTGTATGATTTGTTTTAATTTATTTATACGTCTCACTTATCTAGGCATGGCCTTTTAATTTAATTTATTTCCCTTTATTTATGTTTATAAGAGCACTCCCATTCGGAGTGTCTTCGTATCGTTAATATAGTCGCCAATTTAAAAATGCCAATAGCATTGAATAGCCAAACCATTGTTAATATGTATTCGTGAATGATTTCGTCCATTTTGAGCATTTTGATTCACGGACTTATGTGCTACATTTACTTGTACATATAGCATTAGTTTTTGTAAATTATTTTATAAATTAATAATTTAGTGGGTATGTCATGGTTGGAGTAAAATGTGATAGGTTAGTGATGAAAATGGAATGAGAAGTAAATGGTGATGTGGCGCTGATATAGTAGTGTGTTAATATGAAGAAGAATGTCATGGTTGGGAATACTCTAAGGAGAAAGGGCAGAAAATTCTGGTTTTTTAAGTCTTTTAATAAAGAAAGGTGAAAGAAATTGGATAAAAAGTTGTGGTGATCGATTTGTATACAAAAAAGTAGGTTTACCTACAGCCGATTTAAAAGATGTAAAAAATTGTACCCGAGTTTATTATAGAGTTCTACGAGTCTATGAGTAATATTTTTACTTACCAAACCTACGGTTGTGATCTAACTTAAAAGTGTTTATATATAGCAACTTTATATTCTAAACTACTTTATAGACCCTATAACGTCGATCAAGCAAAAGAATTAAACATTAGCTTATTGCGAAAACGAAGAACAAAAGAAGTTTCTCAAAGTTTAACATTTTATTGAATAAATGAAGAACATAAACAATGAAAAACAGAGGATAGACGATCTCAAAGTTATGAGATCGGTTCTTGCTGCAGGCAAAGACAACTAACCTCACCCCAAGACCTCTTTATTTATAGAGTCTTGGGGATAAGAATTAGGAAACTAAATCCCCTAGATAAATGCAAATCCCACTAATTAAGGGATTTATACAAACTACCGATTCTATCCAATCAATTCTAATAAATAGGAAATATTTTCCTAACAATAGGAAATCTTTTCCTAACAATCTCCCCCTAATTGATTAGGATAAAACAATCGGTTACAAGATGTAAATATAGACTAAAAATAAATCTAATCTTTGTCTTCAAAGCTTTAACCATCTTGTATGATCTTCATAACTCTTGATAAACTGATCTTTCTTTAATCTTGATTCTCCTCCTCTTTATTTATCATTGTTGTACACATAGCCTCAACATCTCATCAGCACTTATGTATCCTGAAGACAAATCATCAACTAACATGAACATAATCATGACAAAACTGCATTTGAAAATATGCATGAAAAACCGCGTTCACCACCGCTTAACCACTTGCGTATAAATGTTGAACATATTTGTTGAATATTCATCTTCATAAATGTTGATTATGTTGAGCTAACATCCGGTCTTCTTATTGAGGAATAACCACTTCAAAATCTGAGTTCAAAAGAGATGAACTCAAATGGGTCTGACCTGATTTGAGTCTGGAGTCATAGAGTCTGAAGTATTTTGAGTCTGACCTCGTGTAAGTCTGACTTCTGCTAAGTATAAGTTCATGCGAAACTGAAGTCTGAATCTGATCTTTATAATATGTGCTTGAGTCTGATCTTGAGTCTGCATTTGAGTCAAACTGTTAAGTCCGAAATCCAGACTCATATCTCAATCAGAGTCTTGAGTCTGAGTTTCCAGACTCAGAATTACAGCTGAACTAAAAATACATATCTTTTAATATAATTATCAGATCAAGCTAAAAATTTTACACGAGATAGATCTATATGCCGTTAACCTCATATCCAAAAATCATGACGATCCAACGGCCAACGAATCTAAAACAATCGTTTTACATAGACTGCGCGTAGCATTACGAATCTGAAAACGATTTTTCTTTTGTATCTTCAATAAGACATCTTTTGCTCGAAAATGACCGGATCATCAACAAGATATGTTGATCCTGCTCTGATACCAATTGATAGACCCCATAACGTCGATCAAGCAAAAGAATTAAACATTAGCTTATTGCGAAAACGAAGAACAAAAGAAGTTTATCAAAGTTTAACATGTTATTGAATAAATGAAGAACATAAACAATGAAAAACAGAGGATAGACGATCTCAAAGTTATGAGATCGGTTCTTGCTGCAGGCAAAGACAACTAACCTCACCCCAAGACCTCTTTATTTATAGAGTCTTGGGGATAAGAATTAGGAAACTAAATCCCCTAGATAAATGCAAATCCCACTAATTAAGGGATTTATACAAACTACCGATTTTATCAATCAATTCTAATAAATAGGAAATATTTTCCTAACAATAGGAAATCTTTTCCTAACACTACTCGGTCGTATAAATTTGTTTCTAACTATTAAAATATGGCTTACCGTTATAAAATGAGGTTATTTAACCACTTAAGGTTACCTCAATATTGAAATCGTTTTTTTTTTTTTATTATTATTATTATTATTTTTTTAATTATATCCATTTATTCAAAAATTATTTTTTCTGATTTTATGTAAAACAATTTGCTACTAGCTAACTCGGTCATTTTCCTTTTATGTTTGTTGTTTTATCTTTATCTTTTTTTTTTAAAACAAAGTAACAATTGATGTTTCGAAATAATAGTATGGTTTAGACAAACAACGAGATCTATGTAATTAGCAAGAAGTCTATATATCGTATCCTTCTTGAAAAAAGATTTACAAAAAAGGGTCGTACAAGTTATAATTTACGATGGACTAGGCAAACAATTTGACATTTGCATCTCTCTTTCTAAATTCAACTTCAACCCATTTGCTTTGCTTGTGTATAATTTCTTCACATTTGAATTTTGGTCATGAATCAACTTTGCCAAGCTTCTTTTAGCATTTGCTCTAAATGGACAATGTGATCCCATAAAACCATCCACCAAGTGTAGGTACGCTTCCAAGTCATGACAACATGACACGTCAGCATTCGGTTTTAGATACGGAGAATTCTTCGTATCAACTCTTAGTTCAGTGCCCGCATGCGTATATGCCCATGGCATATTGTTATCGAGTACGTTCAACACTTTGTTAACGCTTTTCGACTCTCTTAGTTTTTTGTCAAGTTCTTCGCTGACAAACATTCCCGGAACACGAGTTATGATGTCTTGAGAATTCGCTATTCGTAACACTTTCACATTTTGTGATGCGAGACGCTTTGCGAATCCTCGGTTGCCAACACGAGGGCCACCAAACGTGTAAACCGCAATCGGTGGCACATCTTCTACACTAGTACTAACGTCATCAGCCACTAATAAGGCTAAAGCCGCACCTAGACTATGCCCAGTCACAGTTATACTTAAATTTTCACCTTTGTATAACTCGGTTAACCGTTTTATTTCAGTAACAACGGACTCTCCTAGGCTCTCAACGTGAGCACCACCGGTCTTGTAAAGGCTTAAAAAACCACATTGTACTTTTGGTTGTCCGTAACTAGGGTTCATTTTCCCCGGAATTTTTACTAGTAGGTCCCGCATGTTTTCAGCCCATTCAAGACACGTGGCAGTTCCACGAAGGGATATAACTATATCTCGTCGACCCATTCTAAAAATCTCTCTTTGATCTTCACAAACTGATACGTACCCTATACAACTAGTGCGTTGAGTCATCCACTCGAGATCTGGTGCCACCTTGTCAACCCAATCGGGCAGTCCCACTGATGACGTAGCATACAAGGTCTTAGTTACCTTGTATGCCTTATCCGGGACCGCCACATGTCGGGCAGAAGGAGCTTCTTTGCCCGAGGTGGTGGGATCCGAGTGAAAACAATGATACGCGGCTTGAATAAACTCGCCGTAACGGACCATTTCTCGACGCAGATTCTCATCAAGCGGGTCAATTAGACCCGCCCAGTTATTGCTCCCGTGATACTCCCTCCACCGGGAAGCTAAACTATTCCGGGGAGAATATTCGATTCCGTTTTTCGACAACAACCGTTGCAGCCGGTTAAGGTGGCGAGGAGACATATCCTCAGTCGCCTTATTTTCAAGCCAAATTTGAGGCAAATTTAGGCCATCTAAAAGACCCTTTCCTTTATTCTCTGGTTCAACGCTGTCGTTTTTAGCAAGTTTGGGTTCAAATGGAATCAATGGAGGTTTTTCTGTTCCTATAAGTTTTTCAAGATTTAAAAGATGCTGTCTTGAATTCTTGGTGGTTGTATTAGTTGTGTTTTTTGATAAACAACCATTTATTGTTGACCCATTGCAATTAACAGAAAATCTTGTCTGAAATATTTGGAAATTGTTTGCTGGAACTGTTGAACCAATTTGCATCATGGTTAATTGTTTATAAATAAATAAATAAAAAAAAAGAAGGATCTTGAAAGAGATTAAATGAAAAAAGTCGAACACTTAATGCTAAATTAAAGAAGAATGTGGAGTAGAGAAAAAAAATAAAGAAAAAAGGAAAAATGATAGCTGAGATCAGGTGGGGATGAATGTTGTATGTGGACATATATAGGGAAGAGATAAGGGTAGAAAGTGTAAATATTGCTTAAATGTTTGATAAGTTGAGATATTGGTCCTCCGAGTATGTCAATAAGTCATAATGCTTGTGTCAAGTATGATATTAACACTTAGTCCCCTTGAAGATTGAAAAACCATGAAATTAGGTACGACTTTTCTAGAGTATTTTAATGACTTCAGTCAACATTATTCGATGTATACAAATTTATGTATCTTTAAACACTGTACGCTACAACTACAACAGTCAAACTAACTTTGCTTGACTAAAGATTAATAAACTGGTACAATATTACAAAATCAATCAATAAGTGATGAATGAAATAAGGTAAGTAGTAGTTCTTAAATTTTATGTAAACATAAAGGATATATTACTACATGTCATTTAATAAGAGTACCATGTGTAAAAAACTAAGAATGTCAATTGCATTCTAGCAAATGTATATCATGTGTATTTCAAATTTTAAGGTCAATGTCAAAGAATGTTATATTGTTAATAGATCGTTATGTTAATATTATGTATGTCATCATTGAAAACTTACGTGTATTTTGAGTATGTATTTATATGAGTTAGGATCCTCAAACCTCTATTTAATTACATTATAACTCATTGCTTATGATTGTTGTCATCATTAAAACTATAATTAACGTTTAAATATTAATGTTAGATCTTAAACATCAAGGGTCCAATAAAAGAATGTTAAAACTAACCAAAACATTTGCACCAAACAACTTAATTATGAAACTAACAAACTTAACACCAATCTTGAACCATACAAGAACTATGAAACCAACATAGCACCAAAACTGCGAGACCAATAATATGCTAACTTGTTATCGAAAACCCTGCAAAATCAATAAAGAAAAATCAGACTAATCACTAAAGAGATCACTACTTACATCAAATCGGCACCCAAAGTCGTCAATATATGTACACAAACCAAAAATGTTGTATTTATATGTACATCCTGAAAAAGTTAAATATAATACGTTTAGACGTGGCACGTTTATCATTCTCCAAATAACAATAATAATAATAATAACAATAACAATAACAATAACAATAACAATAATAATAATAATAATAATAATAATAATAATAATAATAATAATAATAATAATAACAGAAATAATAATAATAATAATAATAATAATAATAATAATAATAATAATAATAATAATAATAATAACAATAATAATAATAATAGAAATAATAATAGAAATAATAATAATAATAATATTAATTAATAATAATAATAATAATAATAATAATAATAATAATAATAATAATAATAATAATAGTAGAAATAATAATAATAATAATAATAATAATAATAATAATAATAATAATAGTAATAATAATAATAATAATATTAATAATAATATCGCTATTACCACATTTTCTTTTATTTACACTTGAAAAAAGACAAAGTTACCATTTCTTCATGGTTGCTTTATGTTAGAGTCAATAAGATAATCAAGCCTATTTCATAAAAAGTACTTGAAAAAATAAAAGTGGTTGGCCAATTAATCGAGATTTAACTATGCTTGCTAATTGTTCATTAATATATTTATTACATTAATTATTATCCCTAATCAAGTGGCAGTCCATTATGTTGTTAGTATTGACTTTATATTAAAGTCAACACCTTTGTTATAGTTTGTGGAACTTCAATGTTTTTTTATTATAATATATTTTTATTTTTTTTAAAAGCCAAACTCACACACTTATCTAATAATAACACGAATATATACACCACGAAATGTCCTAAGCAGGACTCGAACCCCCAATCTCAAAGTTGTAAGGGTGACTTTGATACCGTCAAACCATTGCCTCTTTGATTTTGTGAAACTTCACTATGAGAATCAAAATAACAAAATGTAAAAAATGACCTAAATTTTATACCTTAGTTTATGGATTAGTTACAAAGTTAAATCATAGAAGTCCCTTGATAATAATAGAAGAGATTTTTTCTATTCAGAATATTTAAACATAATGATTATATTTACTTATATGTATAAGAATTTTATAGAAGCTTCTAAAAGTTTGCCTGAACTGAAACCTGGTTGGCCGTTACTTCGTCGAGCCATCTCTTCGAGAAGACTTTCGTCGGATCAATCACCTGTTCGTCAAATATCCGTGGTTCAATGGGCGATGAGGTTGCCCGTTAGAAGCCAGTTACTACTTACTAATTATTCGAGTGATGAAACAACTGATAATAAAGTTGATCGATCTTTACATGGTGAAGATGGAGCTATTGTGGTTCATGGTGATGAGAATCAATTCGATTCGAGTTCTTCATTGAATAGTGATGCTGTCGTGACCCGTCCTAATCCATCTGGACGAGTACATTACATTTGGTTACATCGCGAGGTACTTGACCTCTATATGATACATTTTACAAACATTGCATTCGTTTTTTAAAAGACAAACCTTCATTACAATGAAAGTTGACGGCATGCATACCATTTCATAATACATCCAACTATAATTGACTTAATAATAATCTTGATGAACTCAACGACTTGAATGCAACGTCTTTTGAAATATGTCATGAATGACTCCAAGTAATATCTCTAAAATGAGCAAATGCACAACGGAAGATTTCTGTCATACCTGAGAATAAACATGTGTGACGATCGCTCCAAATCCATATGGACGAACACGTCATTCATTGATTTCATTGCAAGGTATTTGACCTATATATGATACGTTTTGTAAACATTGCATTCTTTTGAAAAGGCACACCATAAATGAATATTTAAATCAAAGGTTTTAGACATCTGATGATTTCTACATATAGACAATCACCGTATATAATAGTTTACAATAGTACTTCCGTTGACAATGCAGTCAAAATAAGGTACATGATGATGAATTGGTGAATGTAACGTTTTCTTGAAAAATATGCCATATAAGACTCCATGCACATAGCTTGTCTATCATATAAGCAAACAGCGGAAGACTTCTAGGGAACCTGAGAATAAACATGCTAACAAGTGTCAACATAAAGGTTGGTGAGTTCATAGTTTGTATGTTTCGCATAATCTGTATATAAAGATGGATCACAAGATTTCAGTTGTTTCATCCAGAAACGTTTATCAAAATATTCTACGAAATTGAGCACCCTGGTAACTAAACTTAACGTATATATAATTTGTACCCTTTGTATAATCATCTTAATAATACACGCAAACCAATGTGTACGCTTCTCAAATAACATACGTCCGTTAAAAGGCTAGTTCTCTAGCTCGGACGGGGATATCAAGCCCTATGGATCCATATACTACTACTCGCGCCCACCAGTTCTTATAACTGGCAGTTAACAGTTACCAAAGCTAAGGGATTTTCGGTTCAAACTCAGTGTAGAATTTAGTATGTACTTGTATCCATTGCGTTTAAAATAAAGTGCATGTATTCTCAGCCCAAAAATATATATTGCAAAAGCAATTAAAAAGGGATCAATGAAACTCACCTTAGCAGCACATAAAGTTGTTCATCGTAATGTGACCGAAACTTGGTATATCAAATAATGGTAGATCTCAACGTATTAATATTGAGATTCAATATTGTAGAAAAGTACGTAGACGTAAAGGAGATGATAAACACTAGGTTTGATTCATAAATATACCCCCGAACATTACCCATAATTTTCTTAGCTCTATCCCGCTCGAAAACCCATTTTGTAGGTGACACGTTCATAACCTCGTCGTAGTATTTTATGTATAATACTAATTAATAATACTAATAATAATAAGATTAATAATAATATTAATCTTAATAATAATAATAATAATAATAATAATAATAATAATAATAATAATAATAATAATAATAATAATAATAATAATAATAATAATATAAATAAATACTTAGGAGTAATATTAAGAGTGTGAGAACTGAAATCGTGCAATTTATAGAACCTTTTCTGAAAAAGCACCCCATGCGATCGCATGGGATTTATGCTTCAAGGCCATGCGATCGCATGGCCCTCTGATCCATCTCACAAACTTTTAACTTTTTGTTTGTCGACATAATTTTATATAATATATATAATATATTTAATTTATATAATTAATTATATATTATATTAAATTCACATGCATAGTTGACTTGTAATTTTTATTCCGATAAGTCGTACGTCATCACTCGACTTATGTCCCAGTTCCGGTTTTTCAAATGTCCTTTCGTACGCTGAGAAAACTTGTATTTTACATTTCGTGTCACGTACCTTTGTCAAAATATAGCCTTAAATTATCCCTAAACTATACCACTCAAAGTATATCTTAAACTTTCGAGTATTTTGATTATTTACTTCTATAAATCATCGTCTCGCTATTTGTTAATATATATATAATAACAATTCGTTTTTATGACCAAGTTAATATTATATTTTATCGTATTGTTAAATATATATTTTCGATATTAATAAACACGTTTTAAAATACATATCGCAAGTTATTCATATATCTAATTCCAACAGTTGATATTCCTTATTATTGTATGTGTCCAAATTACGTTATTTAAACAAACACTTTACCATTTATTCCGAATACCGTTAAGAATGAATGATTTCCCAAATCAACGTGGACCTTTCAACAGAGACCCGTAATAATATCATAATCCTTAAGGGACTCAATAATTATCTTTTAATTCAATCGTTTGGCATAATCTTTTAACTCTGTATCTAAATATATCAATCAGATAATCAAACCAATAAGTTTAATGCACAGTATCATATACTCAACACTTTGTTACGTTTTCAAGTTATGGTATATATATGTATCTATTTACCTATAATTGTTCGCGAATCGTTGAGAACAATCGAAAGGTAATTGAATAGTTCAAAAATTTTGAGATTCAACTTTAAAGACTTTGCTTATCGTGTCGGAAACGTTAAAGATTAAGTTTAAATTTGGTCAAAAATTTCCGGGTCATCACAGTACCTACCCGTTAAAGAAATTTCGTCCCGAAATTTGAGTGAGGTCGTCATGGCTAATAATAAAAATGTTTTCATGACGAATATGAGTTGGAAAATAGAATTTTATCACCATTAAATAATACGGATAAAACAATCCGATTACTCGAAGCGTATGAGAGAAGTTATAGTAATAGAGTGAAATGGAGAATAGAGATTCGTCTTATCTCTTGATGTAGTAACGATTGATTTCCGGAATTTTAGGAATAGAAAATCTTCATAATTTAAATAAGATTTGATTCTTCGGAATTTAAGGAAATTAGGATTTCCTTTGATTAAATGCGTAATCTGCCTCGATTGCTATGTCTGATATTTTGCTATAAATTAACCTCTTCTGTTTCATTTATTTTCACCACTCCTATAATCTTCTTTCTTATTTCATACTTACAAAAGATTTGTGAAAATGCTTCATCCAGTTCTGATTCTTGATATTTTCTTGGCTATCATATCATTCATTCTTCTTTTTCATCTGTCACCAGAGGAGGTTATTTTCTTCTACTATTACCTTGGGGTTATATTATTTTTCATTCTCCCGTGTCTTTATATTGCTATACAACACGGTTTGTAATTTCGGGGTTATTTTCGGGCTTTATATTTTCCATTATATTTCGGAGCTTCATGCTTTCATTTTCTCTTCCCGACTTTAAGTCAAGCGAATAATGGTTCAAAATTCGTAGGTATGGATTTTGAAATGAACATAATTAATGTTCTAAGAAAGAAACGGTAATGGCACAATCTGACTTGTCAAATTACCAGAATACCTCGAAAAAGACCGAATCATCAAGAAAAATATTTTCTTAATATGTTTAGAGGTTAAATAGAATGAAAGAGTTATGTAACATGGTTCATGATGAGGGTATGATCTGTGAACCTTTATCACGTTCCATTAGAAACTCAGCATGACTTACTGTAATATAATCACGTTGATCAAGTGTCATTATATTATACTAATTCATGCTTCAGTTCCCAACACTACTTCAAACATCCATTTTTCGAATTTTTCAGATTTTAGAAACTAAAATAGTTTCTTTTATAATGTAACACAGATAGCGCGAAGAGATGAATAATTTCAGATAAGAATAATTATAAAAATATCTTCAAAAATATGGAGGATATTTATAATGGAAGATACGATGATATCTTAGAATATTTAAGATAAGATGATGATGGAAAATATTGTCCGCAAAGGTTTTAGAGTAAGGAGCAAGGTATTTGCTAAGGATTTCTGCAGACACTGAATCATTTGTATTCTTTGAAGGTAGATTTCGTCTTTGTGATTTGTCCACAGCCTCCTTCATAGTCTGCTCAATCCATTTTCCAGTTCTAAACCTTCTCCTTTTCTCAGCTTTACCACCATACTATTCTTAATCATCAAACTTTTGACTGTTAAGGTCGTTTACAGTTTTTGCTGCTTCATCAGCATTTTTTCAAAATTCGGAGGGCTATTTCATAGTTTGGGATGTTTTTCAGAAACTTCACATTCGAAGTATGTAAGTCTAGAAGATAGACATTATATGTATATATATATCTGTTGGCGTAGAATTGCTGCGAAATTCGAAATACTGATTGCTAATTCCCGGTAGTTGGTATGACAATTATTGTTACAAGATGTGGATGAGTACATGATAGGGTTTCAATGAGTATATGGGTTTTTCGAAAGGTAAAGGATAAATGAAGTTGTTGGTAAATTTACTGCTAATGTGGTGGAACATAAAAGGTTCCCCGGTAACAAAAACGTATATACCAAAGTTTCAAGTTTGAAAGGTTGTCGTTGACTGGTTGAATGGTTGATAATACTGGATACTTTGAAAAGGAACTGCAAGGTTATTTTTGGTAAAAACAATACTAAAGGATCTTTCACAGTTTTGAAGTCAAAGTATAGCTTTGAAAGATGTAGAGATCTAAGAATGATTTCACCGGTTCAGAGTTATGACTTGGATTCTGATATGTCAATATCAGAATATGTAATTGAATTTGTATGAAAACGATTGTATATCATTGTGAGCATTGTTAATAATTTTTTTTTTAATCAAAGTTGAAGAATGTACAGTGTAACATATTAATTGTGAACTTATATATTTCCCGAGTATTACCTACCCGTTAAAGATTTCACAATTAATATTTTGTACAAAAGAATTTTTATTACCGTCTTTATGAAAATATATGTATGTATATTTTCTTCAGATGTAATACAGATTTAATGAGTTAATATCATATTAAGCTCATTTGATTTTCGGCTTGACTTAGAAATAAATGATCTCTAAAACATTAGAGATTACATAATCTTCGCGGAGTATCTCATTAATGAAATCAATACTTCATTATTTATTCTTATTCCTTGGTGAAGGATGTTGATGCTCGGGGAATTTTTGTGAACCTTACAAGGCACAGATGATGTTTTCTGGAAAGTTTCGAGTACATCGAAAATGAAAATGTAGAATCAATTATGTAATTGAATAATACACTTGGTTTATTAGGAAATGGAATTCATTGCGTTGAAACAGAGATTGTAGTTAACAAGGTTAAGTTGTTATCGAAGGATGTACATCATACCACATTAATAATATGAATTTAACCGAGTAGTATTTACCCTTTTTCAATTCATACATAATAGCTTAGTACGAAAAGATTTATGATGGTTTTAAAATTTATATATATTAAATATACATAAAATTTCTTCAGGGGAAATGAGTTAATACTTCATCGATTATTGTTGCTGGTATTTCTTGGTAACTACGGTGCGTATGACGTTGATGCTCGTGGAATAGATTGTGAAGTTGAGGTTTGCGATGCGGATGTTGTTGGTGGTGGTAATGGTACTGTTGGTGTTGTTGTCAGTGGTACTGTTGATGCCGGTGATGCTGCTGGTGTTTGTAACCTTTGCACCATATTCTCTGGGATGATTGGCGGTTCGGACGAGCGGATGAATAAGATCCAGAATTTGAGATAGTATATGGTCATGACGAGATACTCTGGAAATGAGAGAGAAAATGGTGTCTCGAACAGGTTCGCCGGTAAGTGCTTCAGGTTCTTCGCCAAGAGGGCAATGTGGTGGATGGAAGGGATCGCCTTCTTCTTGTCTCCAATAATTAAGTAAGCTACGAACCCATCCCCAATTCATCCAGAATAGAAGATGGCTAATTGGTTGATCCATTCCAGTTACACTGTCTTCGGAATTCAGATGAATATCCATATCGGAATAGCTGTCAGAGTTTGAACTAGATACGGGATCCATCTTGTATAATTAGGGAGATGATTTTTGATATGAATTAGATTATAGAATTTAGTTTGGTATTCTTCAATACATAATTTACATATGTATATATAATACCAAATTCCATAAATCACGGAGAAATTTTCAGAAGTTATCAGGAAAAGTTTACAGTAACAGATACGCTAAGATATGAATTTTGTCTATAAACTATTCATGCAATCAATGCAGTAAAACGTGTCTAGACTATGAATGATAAGCAGGTAATTTCCGACAAGAAATGATAAGCAAAACTTTTAACATGTAGACACGGTCGAAGTCCAGACTTACTAATGCATCCTAACAACTATCAGTTAGACACACTCATGCAAGACCTGGTTCACTAGGACCAACGCTCTGATACCAACTGTGACGATCGCTCCTAATCCATATGGACGAACACGTCATTCATTGATTTCATTGCGAGGTATTTGACCTATATATGATACGTTTTGTAAACATTGCATTCTTTTGAAAAGGCACACCATAAATGAATATTTAAATCAAAGGTTTTCGACATCTGATTATTTCTACATATAGACAATCACCGTATATAATAGTTTACAATAGTACTTCCGTTGACAATGCAGTCAAAATAAGGTACATGATGATGAATTGGTGAATGCAACGTTTTCTTGAAAAATATGCCATATAAGACTCCATGCACATAGCTTATCTATCATATAAGCAAACAGCGGAAGACTTCTAGGGAACCTGAGAATAAACATGCTAACAAGTGTCAACATAAAGGTTGGTGAGTTCATAGTTTGTATGTTTCGCATAATCTGTATATAAAGATGGATCACAAGATTTCAGTTGTTTCATCCAGAAACGTTTATCAAAATATTCTATGAAATTGAGCACCCTGGTAACTAAACTTAACATATATATAATTTATACCCTTTGTATAATCATCTTAATAATACACGCAAACCAACGTGTACGCTCTAGCTCGGACGGGGATATCAAGCCCTATGGATCCATATACTACTACTCGCGCCCACCAGTTCTTATAACTGGCAGTTAACAGTTACCAAAGCTAAGGGATTTTCGGTTCAAACTCAGTGTAGAATTTACTATGTACTTGTATCCATTGCGTTTAAAATAAAGTGCATGTATTCTCAGCCCAAAAATATATATTGCAAAAGCAATTAAAAAGGGATCAATGAAACTCACCTTAGCAGCACATAAAGTTGTTCATCGTAATGTGACCGAAACTCGGTATATCAAATAATGGTAGATCTCAACGTATTAATATTGAGATTCAATATTGTAGAAAAGTACGTAGACGTAACGGAGATGATAAACACTAGGTTTGATTCATAAATATACCCCCGAACATTACCCATAATTTCCTTAGCTCTATCCCGCTCGAAAACCCATTTTGAAGGTGACACTCTCATAACCTCGTCGTAGTATTTTATGTATAATACTAATTAATAATACTAATAATAATAAGATTAATAATAATATTAATCTTAATAATAATAATAATAATAATAATAATAATAATAATAATAATAATAATAATAATAATAATAATATAAATAAATACTTAGGAGTAATATTAAGAGTGTGAGAACTGAAATCGTGCAATTTATAGAACCTTTTCTGAAAAAGCACCCCATGCGATCGCATGGGATTTGTGCTTCAAGGCCATGCGATCGCATGGCCCTCTGATCCAGCTCACAAACTTTTAACTTTTTGTTTGTCAACATAATTTTATATAATATATATAATATATTTAATTTATATAATTAATTATATATTATATTAAATTCACATGCATAGTTGACTTGTAATTTTTGTTCCGATAAGTCGTACGTCATCACTCGACTTATGTCCCAGTTCCGGTTTTTCAAATGTCCTTTCGTACGCTGAGAAAACTTGTATTTTACATTTCGTGCCACGTACCTTTGTCAAAATATAGCCTTAAATTATCCCTAAACTATACCACTCAAAGTATATCTTAAACTTTCGAGTATTTTGATCATTTACTTCTATAAATCATCGTCTCGCTATTTGTGAATATATATATAATAACAATTCATTTTTATGACCAAGTTAATATTATATTTTATCGTATTGTTAAATATATATTTTCGATATTAATAAACACGTTTTAAAATACATATCGCAAGTTATTCATATATCTAATTCCAACAGTTGATATTCCTTATTATTGTATGTGTCCAAATTACGTTATTTAAACAAACACTTTACCATTTATTCCGAATACCGTTAAGAATGAATGATTTCCCAAATCAACGTGGACCTTTCAACAGAGACCCGTAATAATATCATAATCCTTAAGGGACTCAATAATTATCTTTTAATTCAATCTTTTGGCATAATCTTTTAACTCTGTATCTAAATATATCAATCAGATAATCAAACCAATAAGTTTAATGCACAGTATCATATACTCAACACTTTGTTACGTTTTCAAGTTATGGTATATATATGTATCTATTTACCTATAATTGTTCACGAATCGTTGAGAACAATCGAAAGGTAATTGAATAGTTCAAAAATTTTGAGATTCAACTTTACAGACTTTGCTTATCGTGTCGAAAACGTTAAAGATTAAGTTTAAATTTGGTCAAAAATTTCCGGGTCATCACAACATGCTTTAAAGTGTCAACCAAAAGGTTGATGAGTTCATTAGTTTATCATAAACAATCATTTCCATTATTTTAATAGACGACAATATTTTCATTCTTTCCATAAATATACTTATCATATCAGGCATTTCGCAAACTGCATAGAGATAAAAATCATTCATATGGTGAACACCTGGTAACCGACCTTAACAAGATGCATATAGAATATCCCCATCATTCCGGGACTCCCTTCGGACATGATAAATTTGAAGTACTAAAGCATCCGGTACTTTGGATGGGGCTTGTTGGGCCTAATAGATCTATCTTTAGGATTCGCGTCAATTAGGGTGTCTGTTCCCTAATTCTTAGATTACCAGACTAAAAAGGGGCATATTCGGTTTAATAATCCAGCCATAGAATGTAGTTTTAAGTACTTGTGTCTCTTTCGTCAAACATTTATAAAGCAGCGCATGTATTCTCAGTCCCAAAAATATATATTGCAAGAGCATTTAAAAAGGGAGCAAATGAAACTCACAATATTGTATTTTATAGTAAAAATACATATGACGACATTGAACAACTGAACAATGCAGGGTTGGCCTCAGATTCACGAACCTATATCATTTGTATATAAATTAAAATGTATAATCGTAATCGAACAAGTTTATATATTATATCTTAAATTATATATTATACTTATTTAGTTTGTGTATATATTCAAAATGTTTAATATCTATATATTTAGTTATATTAATATTATCTATATATATATGGTTGGTATTATATAAAAATATCATTAGTTTGTTATATATAAGTATTTATATAAATAATGTTATTATGTTTGATATGTAGGTATATAAACTATTAATATAATTACAATATATGTATTAAGTATATTTTAGGTACAAAATATTTATCTGTAACAAAAATGATAGTTTCGATAATAATGATTTACTAATAATAATAACTTTCTTGATATCGATAATACTAATAATAATAACGATATTGTTAAAATTGATACTTATGTTAATAATAATAATAGTAAAACTAATGATACAAAAATGATATTAATACTAATATTAGTGAAAATAATAATAACTTGTATTGTTTTTATAATAACAATAATAATAATGCTAATCATAATCATAATAATAACAATAGTACTTAAATGATAAAATTAATAATGATAATAACATTAATAATACTTATAGTAATAATAATGATAATTGTTATAACACTTATTATGATACTAATAATTATTATTATAATACTTATAAGACTAATAATAATAATATTGGTTATAACACATATATTTATGATAATACTAATAATAATACTAATAATAGTAACAATAATAATAATAACACTAATAACAATAATAATCATAATAATAAATGTAATAAATAAAACTACCTTTAAATGGTTTTCCAAAAAAAATGCCCACGACCGGGCTTGAACCCGAGACCTCTCAAAAACCCCTAACAATCTAGACCATCGGCTCTGCTTTTGTTTTTCTGTTAAAACCCATGATTAAAAGTTTATAACTAAACCCGTATGATCTCCTTCTTCTTCTTCTTTAGCAGTTCGAAGAAAAAAAAATACCATAATCTTAACAGCCATTTAAAGGTTTGAAGTACGATATTATTGAAAAGGAAACAACTTGAAATTGAAATTTTTAAATAGCCACGACTAAAAAAAATAAAAATAAAATAAAATAACAATAGCTGTTCGTAAAAAAAAAATGGAACTCAAACTTTGATTCATAGATTTAGGCATTTTTAAACTGAATTTTCTTCATGAAATAGATTGTAAATCCCTCCTATAAACTTTCGCAATCATCAATTGCTCCAGAAATGACATCATTGATCCGAATTTCTCGAAGAACAACTTGTTTGACTTTTTCAATTCGAACGTTTGACTCCAAAATTCGTAATCAAAATAAAAGTTTAAAAGCTGAATTTTTACAGATAGTTTAAACAAAATATTCCTAACCTTTCTGCAAATTTAGATTTTCGAAAATGGTTTGAATTCGGGCTCTTAAAAAAAATTACGCGTACAGAGTGTACTAGCTTATTATCTGTGTTTTTTTAATTAACTGATATAATTGATGTAGTACTTATAATCATCCATCGGTATTGTGTAATGTTCATCTGAAATCGACTCGTAACAACCATTAGACAAGAAGTACAGAAGTCCCAATCGGAAGAAGAAAAAATACAAAATCAGAAAAGAAAAAAAATAACAATTTCGTACAATTTGATTCTAGCAAAAAGGAAAAATCGATTTGTTATATAGTGAGCTTGATTGGGACTGGTAACGGATCCAAGTCAGGAAGATCAATCAGAATATAGAATAAAAATTTAAACAAATCGTATTAATTTCAGTTTTATAAAATATATTCGAATAATATTAATAATAAATAATAATAATAATAATAATAATAATAATAATAATAATAATAATAATAATAATAATAATTATTAATAATGATAATGTTAATCATTAATAATGATATTAATAATAGTAATAATAATATTTTTAAAGCTAAAAATATTATGCTAATAATAATAGGGATAATGATAATAATAAAAATGATGATAATAAAATTACATAGTATTAAATGATAATAATAATATAAATCACAAGAATAATGATATTGATAATAATGTTAGTAGTATTATTAATAATAATAATAACATTCATGTTAATAATAAGTTGTATAAAACTAACAACACTTATAATAATTTCTAATAATCTCAGTAATAATAGTAATGATGTTAATAATATTAATATTGATAGTTATAATGATATTAATATAACAAATTCGGCGTATCAAATTCATGTCTATATATACTTAGTAATATCGACTATTATTATTGTTAATATTAATATTAATAATAATACAGAAAGTAAGTATAACAACCATTTTAGTAATAGTACTTATATAATAAATTAATGTATCATATCGGTTAATAATATTAAAATGATAATTAATATATCAACTATATTTTAATTTATAATTAAATTTAATTATTATCATATTCTGTAATATTTAAGAATGATATAATATATATTATATAGTAACATATATTGAATATTTATACATTTTATATACATTACAATATACATATTAATTATATATAGAAGTTATATATATATATATACATATATATATATATACATATATATATACATATATACATATATATACATATATATATATATATATATACATATATATATATATATAGTGGTAGGATCAAGAGGGAAGTAACCATTCGGGGGGAAGCGGGGGGAAGCAAAAACTTTTTTTTTTTCTTTTCGTTTTTTGAAAAAACTTTGTTCACGAATATTATAGATGAGATGAAAATATGAACATTTAGTAGAGACACTTTGTGATAAATGTTTTTATTTTGGCGGGAAAACGCGCGAAGAAGTAATATTTAACAATTATCGAATTTTTCGAGCGTATTTTGAGGTTTTAGCTATTGGGGTTTAGATATGAGGGTTTAGATATTAGGGTTTATAGGGTTTAGATATTAGGGTTTAGAAAATTAGGGTTTAGGGTTTAGATTTAGGGTTTAGATTTAGGATTTAGATTGAGTTTTTAACACGAACGGTTTAGAGTTTAGGGTTTAGGGTTTAGGGTTTAGGGTTTGGTGTTTTGGGTTTATGGAATAAACCCAAAACACCAAACCCTAAACCCTAAACTCTAAATCGGGCTAAATTTTACTTCACAAAACATGAAAAAAACGTTCATATTCTTCACGAACAATATTATCTTGAATGTTATTTTTGTCGATCATTTTCCCGCCTAAATAATAACATTCATCATGAAGTGTCTCTTCTAAATGTTCATATTTTCGTGTGATCTTGATGTCGAAAAAAAAAAATTCAAAAAAAATTCAAAAAAAATAATTTTTTTGCTTCCCCCCGATTGGTTACTTCCCCATTGATCCTGCCCCTATATATATATATATATATATATATATATATATATATATATATATATATATATATATATATATATATATATATAATCTTTTTATCTGGTATTTTATTTTACATATTTAATTCAAATGATTAAATTGTATTTTATTATCTCAAATTTCTATATATACCATTATTTATATTCATGTATGTATATATATATACACATATTATTTATAAACAACAGTTCGTGAATCGTCGAGAATGGTCAAAAGGGCAAATGCATTCATGTAAACCGTTCCAACGTTTTCGAGACACAACATTACGAACTTTGCTTATCGTGTCGAAATCAGTTAAAGATCAAGTCTAAATTTGGTCGGAAATTTCTGGGTCGTCACAGTACCTACCCGTTAAAGAAATTTCATCCCGAAATTTGATTAAGATGGTCATGACTGACAATAAGTATGTTTTCATGACGTATACGAGCTAAAAATTAGAGTTTCATCATCAGCGAGTAATATGGATAACATAATTCGTTTATGTGAAGAATACGAGTGAAACTATCACAAAAGAGTGAAGTGAGTAAATGTAGGTTTGTCTTAACCGGTGACGTAGTCACAGTTGATTTCCAGAATTCAAGGGATTTAAAGAAAATTTTTGAAATCTAAAAGATTTGATTCTTCGGCGAATAAGGAAATTAAGATCTCTATAATTAAATACGGTGATCTGCCTCGATTACTCTGTCTGATAGTTCCATTATAAATTAAACTTTTTTCGTTCCATTATTTTCCACTCCTATACTCAATTCCCAAATTCAAAAGATTATGAAAATGCTTAATCCAGTTCTGATCATTGTTCTTATCCTTACTATCGCAATGATCGTTCTTCTTTTCTAACTCCCCCCGGAAGAATCTGTTTATTTCTATTATGCTCAAGGGATTATTGTATTTATAATCATCCCGTGTCTTTATATTGCTATACGTACTGATATCCACGGTTTGTAATTTCAGTGTTGTTGTTGGGCTTTATATTTTCCCCTATATATTGGAGCTTCATGCTCTTGTTTTTCTCTTCCTGACTTTAAATCAAGCGAATAATGGTCCAGAATTTGTAGGTATGGAGTTTCGAATAATCCTAATGTTCTAAGTAGAAAGAAACGTAGTAGCACGATCTTGATTGGTTAAATTACTAGATTTCAAGAGAAATAATAGAATTATCAAGAAATTAAGTTCTTGATATGTTTAGAGATTAGGTAGAATGTAAGAGTCATGTAACATGGCACATGATGACGTTATGATCTGTGAATCATCACGTTCCATTTAAAAACTCCGCATGACTTACTGTAATATAATCTCGTTGATCAAGTGTCATTATATTATACTAACTCATGCTTCAGTTCCCAACACTACTTCAAAAACATTCATATTTTGATTCAAATTTTTCAGAATTTAGAAATGAAAACAGTTTCCTTTCTGATGTAACATTGATAATGCGAGAAGATAAATGATTTCGGATAAGAATAGTTATGAAATTATCTTCAGAATATCGAGGATATTAATAAAGAAAGATACGATGATATCTTAGAATTTCATAATCAAATTGTGATGAAGAAATTCATTCACGATGATTTAGAGCGATTAAGGAGCAAGATATTCGCTAAAAATTTCATCAGAAACAGAATCATCAGGATTCTTTATGTACAAGTTTAGTCCTTGTGATTTGTTCAGAGTCTCCTTTATGGGTTGCTCAATTCGTTTTCCAGTTTCAACTTTTCTGAGTTTTTCCAACATACTTTCTTTATCATCAAACTTTCGATGGTTAAGATCGTTTACGGTTTTTGCTGCTTCATTCAGCTTTTTCAGAATTCAGAGAATTGATTCGTAGACTGGGTGGTTTTTAGAATTTCAGAATGGAAGTTCATAATTCTAAGAGATAAATGTTATATGTACATATAACTGTTGATGTAAAAACGCTGCGAGAATCAAAATACTGATTGCTGATTCTCAGTAATTGGTATGTCAATTCTCGTTATAAAATGTAGATGAGTATATGATAGGGTTGTAATGAACAAATATAATGGTTCTTCAGAGAGACTTAAGCCGATGAGTAATGAAGTTTCTGGTAAGTTTCTGCTAATGTGGTGAGATATAAACGATTTCTCGGTAATGATGACGAAAGGTAAACTTATATATCAAAGTTATAATAAGGCTAATCCGAATGAAAGATCGATGTTGATTTGCTGGAGCTGTGAAAAAAATGGCTAATTTGGAGAGAGATTGTAAAGTTATTTTC
The DNA here is from genome assembly GCF_046630445.1 of Rutidosis leptorrhynchoides. NCBI lineage: Eukaryota > Viridiplantae > Streptophyta > Magnoliopsida > Asterales > Asteraceae > Rutidosis > Rutidosis leptorrhynchoides. The sequence goes on along the minus strand of NC_092338.1, from coordinate 404,249,387 downwards.
GGTAATAACAACGCCAAAGGAGCTAGCACAGATACGTGTTAAACGTTTACTCAGGTTTCGAGTGTTTTCAGGTGCATGACTATATGCATCATTCTTTTCTTCCGTAGATGAAATGCGGTTGGTTCATCCTCTCGATTTAGGTGTTTTCAAGAATCATGAAAGGTTTGAACGCAGATTGTAATTGTCAAGATACAAATGAGGTTTAAGATGGAATCAAGTGGCAAACTTGAAGAATTGTTTAGTTTCATATGTTATAATCAATATTTTAATTCATTGTAATTGTCCAATATTGGTAGTCCACGGTTAACAGTCCACAGTTAGTAATTCAAAAATTCATATATAGTTTAATATATAATATTCAAATTAATTAATACGTGTCGTGATCCATTATATACATGTCTCAGACTCGATCACAACTCAAAGTATATATATTATTTTAGAATCAACCTCAACCCTGTATAGCTAACTCAAGCATTACTGCATATAGAGTATCTATGGTTATTCCAAATAATATATATAGATGCGTCGATATGATATGTCAAAACCTTGTATACGTGTCCCGATATTTAAATTGCGTAAAATAAATAACAAAAATTAAATGACGATAAATAAAATTGCCAGAATTAAAATTACGATAATTAAATTGCGATAAATAAATGTAATAATGAATTAACAATTAGCTAAGAACAGTTAGCTAGGATTTTGTTAGCGTGGTTTCTTAACATAATTTCTTATAGTTAATTTGTTTGTTTCTAACAAATTTTATTTTGTCCAATGTTTTCTTCATTGTGCCACTTGTTGGATTCTGATAAGTCAAAATCCAATTATGAAATTGAATGAAAATGGTTACTCTGTGGTGAACGGATTCGTATAGCTGTGGGTGTAAGTAGGATAGTAAATGATTGTTGAATCAGATTCGAAGAATGTACAGTGTAACTTACTAATGTGAAAACTAAATATTCATCGGGTATTACCTACCCGTTAAAATATTTTCACCATTAATAGTTTGTACAAAAGAATTTTTAATTACAATCTTTATGAAAACATATATACATATATATTTTCTTCAGATGTAATCATGGATTTAATGAGTTAATATGATATTAATCTCATTTGCTTTTCGGTTTGAGCTAAAATAAGTAATCTCTAAAACTTTTTAGAAACCACATATTCTTCGCAGAATATTTCTTCAATGAAGTTATGGATCAATACTTCATCGTTCATTGTTGTTGGTACTCCTTGGTATCTATGGTGCGTATGATGTTGATGTTCGTGGGACAGATTGTGATGTTGAGGTGTGGGATGCGGATGTTGCTGTTGGTGGTAGTGTTGGTGCCAGTGATGTTGTTGAAACTGGTACGTTTTGCACCATATTTTTCCAAGGCTACAACTCGGGTGCGAAGCTCGTTGACTCCTTCGATTACTCCAGGATGATTGTCGGTCGGAACGAGCGGATGAATAAGGTTTTGAATTTTAGATAGAATATAATCGTGGCGAGATATTCGGGAAATGAGGGTGAAAATGGCATTACGATCAGGTTCGCCGGTAAGTGCTTCAGGTTCTTCGCCGAGAGGGGAATGTGGTTGATGGAAATGATCGCCTTCTTCTTGTCTCCAATGATTAAGTAGACTACGAACCCATCAGATAAATTGGGGATGGCTGATTGGTTGATTCATTCTGGTGACGTTGCTTCCGGAGTTTAGGTGAACATCCATGTCGGAATTACTGTCGAAATTCGAGGGACTTGAACTAGTGGCGAGTTCCATTTCGTACGATTGAGTAAAGGGTTTTTCAATATAAAATGATTTTCGGATATCGGATGATATTCTAATTACATAGAATACCTATACATAGTACAAAAGATCCCGTAGATTACGGAGGGAATTACGGGAACGTGTCAGATAAAGTCTACAGTAACAGATACGCTAAGACATGGATTAGCAGATACGCTAAGATATGAATTTGTCTATACACTATTCATGCAATCAATGTAGTAAGATGTGTCTAGACTAAGAATGATAAGCAGGTAATTTCCTAAGGATGATAAGCAGATGATTTCCGACTATAAATGATAAGCAAAACTTTTGACATGCATACACGGTCGAAGTCCAGACTCATTAATGTATCCTAACAACTACTAGTTAGACACATTAATGCAAGACCTGGTTCGCTAAGACCACCGCTCTGATATCACATGTCGTGACCCATCCTAATCCATCTGGACGAATACATTACATTTGGTTACATCACAAGGTACTTGACCTCTATATGATACATTTTACAAACATTGCATTCGTTTTTTAAAAGACAAACCTTCATTACAATGAAAGTTGACGGCATGCATACCATTTCATAATACATTCAACTATAATTGACTTAATAATAATCTTGATGAACTCAACGACTCGAATGCAACGTCTTTTGAAATATGTCATGAATGACTCCAAGTAATATCTCTAAAATGAGCAAATGCACAGCGAAAGATTTCTTTCATACCTGAGAATAAACATGCTTTAAAGTGTCAACCAAAAGGTTGGCGAGTTCATTAGTTTATCATAAACAATCATTTCCATTATTTTAATAGACCACAATATTTTCATTCTTTCCATAAATATACTTCTCATATCAGGCATTTCGCAAACTGCATAGAGATAAAAATCATTCATATGGTGAACACCTGGTAACCGACCTTAACAAGATGCATATAGAATATCCCCATCATTCTGGGACTCCCTTCGGACATGATAAATTTGAAGTACTAAAGCATCCGGTACTTTGGATGGGGCTTGTTGGGCCCAATAGATCTATCTTTAGGCTTCGCGTCAATTAGGGTGTCTGTTCCCTAATTCTTAGATTACCAGACTAAAAAGGGGCATATTCGATTTAATAATCCTGCCATAGAATGTAGTTTTAAGTACTTGTGTCTATTTTGTCAAACATTTATAAAGCAGCGCATGTATTCTCAGTCCCAAAAATATATATTGCAAGAGCATTTAAAAAGGGAGCAAATGAAACTCACAATATTGTATTTTGTAGTAAAAATACATATGACGACATTGAACAACTGAACAATGCAGGGTTGGCCTCAGATTTACGAACCTATATCATTTGTATATAAATTAAAATGTATAATCGTAATCGAACAAGTTTATATATTATATCTTAAATTATATATTATGCTTATTTAGTTTGTGTATATATTCAAAATGTTTAATATCTATATATTTAGTTATATTAATATATCTATATATATATGGTTGGTATTATATAAAAATATCATTAGTTTGTTATATATAAGTATTAATATAAATAATGTTATTATGTTTGATATGTAGGTATATAAACTATTAATATAATTACAATATATGTATTAAGTATATTTTAGGTACAAAATATTTATCTGTAACAAAAATGATAGTTTCGATAATAATGATTTACTAATAATAATAACTTTCTTGATATCGATAATACTAATAATAATAACGATATTGTTAAAATTGATACTTATGTTAATAATAATAATAGTAAAACTAATAATACAAAAATGATATTAATACTAATATTAGTGAAAATAATAATAACTTGTATTGTTTTTATAATAACAATAATAATAATCCTAATCATAATCATAATAATAATAGTAGTACTTAAATGATAAAATTAATAATGATAATAACATTAATAATACTTATAGTAATAATAATGATAATTGTTATAACACTTATTATGATACTAATAATAATTATTATAATACTAATAATAATAATATTGGTTATAACACATATATTTATGATAATACTAATAATAATAATACTAATAATAGTATCAATAATAATAATAACACTAATAACAATAACAATAATAATTTATAATAATAATAACAATAATAATCATAATAATAAATGTAATAAATAAAACTACCTTTAAATGGTTTTCCAAAAAAAAATGCCCACGACCGGGCTTAAACCCGAGACCTCTCGAACACCCCTAACACTCTAGACCATCTGCTCTGCTTTTGTTTTTCTGTTAAAACCCATGATTAAAAGTTTATAACTAAACCCGTATGATCTCCTTCTTCTTCTTCTTTAGCAGTTCAAAAAAAAAAAAAAATACCATAATCTTAACAGCCATTTAAAGGTTTGAAGTAGGATATTATTGAAAAGGAAACAACTTGAAATTAAAATTTTTAAACAGCCACGACTAAAAAAAAAAATTAACAATAGCTGTTCGTAAAAAAAAATTGGAACTCAAACTTTGATTCATAGATTTAGGCATTTTTAGACTGAATTTTCTTCATGAAATAGATTGTAAATCCCTCTTATAAACTTTCTCAATCATAAATTGCTCCAGAAACGACATCATTGATCCGAATTTCTCGAAGACCAACTTGTTTGACTTTTTCAATTCATACTTTTGACTCCAAAATTCGTAATCAAAATAAAAGTTTAAAAGCTGAATTTTTACCGATAGTTTAAACAAAAGATTCCTAACCTTTCTGCAATTTTAGATTTTCGAAATTGGTTTGAATTCGGGCTCTTAAAAAAAATTACGCGTACATAGTGTACTATCTTATTATCTGTGTTTTTTTTAATTAATCGATATAATTGAGGTAGTTCTTATAATCATCCAACGCTATTGTGTAATGTTCATCTGAAATCGACTCGTAACCACCATTAGACAAGAAGTACAGAAGTCCCAATCGGAAGAAGAAAAAAATACAAAATTTGAAAAAAATAAAAATAAAAAAAATAACAATTTCGTACAATTTGATTCTAGCAAAAAGAAAAATCGATTTGTTATATAGTGAGCTTGATTGGTGTGACGACCCGGGAATTTCTGACTAAATTTAAACTTAATCTTATTTGATTTCGACACGATAAGCAAAGTCTGTAATATTGAGTCTCAAAAGTTTTGGAATTATATTCATATATTCAATTATCCTTCGACTGTTCCCGATGATTCACGAACAATAGAGTGTAAATAAACATGTAAATACATATATATATATATATATATATATATATATATATATATATATATATATATATATATATATATATATATATATATATATATATAAATATAGGTATTGAAAATACTAAAATGTAATTAAATCATTAGAATTAAATATGTAATATATTATACAAGGTAATAAGGTGATTATTAAAATAAAACTATATATAAGTGTATATGACTTCTATAAATAGTTATTTGGATATGTATATTACAATATATAAAAGATTTAACTATTATATGTTATATATAAATATAATTATTAAAATATACAAGATTAATAATATGTAATACTAATATATTAAATTTAACTACAAGTTAAAATGCTATTAATGCTATTACTTTTAAAATCAATAATAGTATTATATATAACATATAAATATGAAATTTGATAAGTAAAAAAAAATTGTTATTAATAATATTAATAGTATTATAATTAGCATTATTATAAGTATCATTAATAATACTATTATTATTATTATTATTATTATGTTTATCATTTATATTTATAATTATTAAATCTATCTTTTTATTAAAAGTTTCCATTATCTTTATTATTAAGAGTATCATATCAATACTTGCTATTACACTGTATTATTTGATATTATTATTATTAATGATTATTAATATATATATATATATATATATATATATATATATATATATATATATATATATTTAATTACAAACATGATCATTATGGTTATTAGAAAATAAAATATTTTTATAAAATTAATATTATTATCCTTTGATTATTATTAAAATCATTATTATTCATTATTATTATTAATACATATAATTATTATTATTATTTGTATTAGTGATATTATTATTATTATTATTATTATTATTATTATTATTATTATTATTATTTATTAATCATTAATATTAGGTTAATTATATAAAATAGGAAGAACTCGTACCAATCTATTAGATGTATCAATCAGACTGTTCTATAATATCAACCCCGTATTCAAAATCGATTCAAAGTCGTAGGGGAATCACCAGATACCAACAAAATCAGTTTGCTATCACATTCAACTCTTATTTTTTTTTTTTATATTTCTGTATCTGATGGATAAAAACTGTCGACTACCTTATGCCATAAATCAAACAAGTTTACCATTATTTATAACAACAACTCATTCAATTCAATATCTATCATTATCAATTATATCTGAAATTTGTGTGAATTAAACAGAAATAAATATATACAGCTCGCTTATCTCTGTTCAGGTCTCATTTTTCAAAAGTTTCGATTTTGAATCAATTAACAAAATCTATAAATGCAGAAAGGTTAGAAATCCTTCTTTGAATCTATCTGCAAAGTCTCAACTCTCAAATCTTTATATTGATCCTGAATTTTGAAGTCAAAGGTTTATTTTCTAAAAGTCAAACTAAGTGTTCTTAGTAAAAGTCGAGTTCTGTTCGATGTTTCAAGTCAAATTTATGGTTCATACAGTTTATAACAAAGATTTAAAACCTTTTTCATTTAGGAATCTTGATCTAAAACGTTCTAAATTTTGAGTTTGATCATCGAGTTCATCGTGTTCATGAGGAGGCTGTTACAGCCATTTAACTTTATTTATTTTCTGTTCTGTGTTGATAAACCAATTCACTCCCAGCTGGTATTGTTACATTTCGTATTCAAAACTTAATAAAATCCTAAACCTGTTGTTGCTATTGATTCCTGCTTTGGTCGATTTCAAATGAAGAAAATGAACAATTTTAAAAAGAGTTATAAATATTTCGAGGTATATAAAAACAGATAAACAAGCATGGAAGAGTGGTGTTGAGTGTTGACGGGTATACGAGGGATCCGGGTTCGAGTCTTGTAACTGCCATATTTTTTTAGGAAGAGCTTTATGAGGTAGTTTACTATCTCTATTATTTTTATTATTATGTAGTTATTTATCTTTATTATTATTATTATGATTATTATTATTATTGTTATGTTATTATTATTATTATAAGTATTAGTTAACATTTATCATTAGGATTATAATTAAGAATATTGTTATTATAATTATTATTATTACAATTTTAGGAATTATACTAACATTATTGTCAATATCAAATATTATTATTATTTAGTATTATTGTTATTTTTATCATTTCTATTGAATAGAATTATGGTATTATTAATATTATTATTAATAACATGATTAGTGTCATTAATATAGTTTATGTTATTACCATTACTAGTACTACTATTAAATAGTATTATTCTTAATATTATCAGTAGTATTATTATAAATATTACTAACACTGTTATTATTATTAAAATTACCATTTTAAATATTATTATCATTATTACGATTATGATTAAGTATTATTATTATAAAAATAATACAATTTTCATAAATATTAGTATTCCTATCATATTAGAACTATTATTAGTAACATAAGCACATTATTAATAATATTATCATCATTTTTATAATTACCAATATTAATTTAGTATAATTAAAATTACTGTTTTGATAAACAAAGGATATATATAAATAAAAAGATATTTAGTGCATGTAACATAACAAAAGTTATATTACATAAGTATGTATTAATCATATTAACAAATTTTATATAAATAATCATATATAATAAATTAGGTGTTCTTAATATAATATTAATCAGACAAATATATATATATATATATATATATATATATATATATATATATATATATATATATATATATATATATATATAAAATATAATTTAAAAATATAAAATATATATATTTGTTCGATTTCAATTATGTGTGTTAATATACATACAAATGATATAGGTTCGTGAATATGAGGCCAACCCTACACTTGTTCAATGCTGTTATATGTATTTTTACTACAAAATACAATATTGTGAGTTTCATTTGCTCCCTTTTTAAATGCTTTTGCAATATATATTTTTGGGACTGAGAATACATGCGCTGCTTTTATAAATGTTTTACGAAATAGACACAAGTACTTAAAATTACATTCTATGGTTGGATTATTAACCGAATATCGCCCTTCAAGTCTGGTAACCTAAGAATTTAGGGAAATGGCCCCTGATTGACGCGAATCTTAAAGATAGATCTATAGACCTTGACAAGTCCCATTCGGGGTACGAATGCTTTAGTACTTCGAGATTATTATACAGACGAGAGGTTCTATTTTGTGGATATTCTATGCATTAAGTTAACGTCGGTTACCAGGTGTTCAATCCATATGAATGATTATTTTTGTCTCTATGCATGGGACGTATATTTATGAGAAATGGAAATCTTGTGGTCTATTAAAATGATGGAAATGATTATTTATGTTAAACTAATGAACTCACCAACCTTTTGGTTGACACTTTAAAGCATGTTTATTCTCAGGTACGAAAGAAATCTTCCGCTGTGCATTTGCTCATTTTAGAGATATTACTTGGAGTCATTCATGACATATTTCAAAAGACGTTGCATTTGAGTCATTGAGTTCATCAAGATTATTATTAAGTCAATTATAGTTGGATATATTATGAAATGATATGCATGCCGTCAACTTTCGATGTAAAGCAAGTTTGTCTTTTAAAAACGAATGCAATGTTTGTAAAATGTATCATATAGAGGTCAAGTACCTCGCGATGTAATCAACTATTAGGAATCGTCTATAATCAATATGGACTTCGTCCGGATGGATTAGGACGGGTCTTTACAATTGGGACTTGTAACGGATCCAAGACAGGAAGATCAATCAGAATATAGAATAAAAATTTAAACAAATCGTATTAATTTCGGTTTTATAAAATATATTCGATTAATATTAATAATAAATATAGATAATAATAATAATAATAATAATAATATTAATAATTATTAATAATGATAATGTTAATAATTAATAATGATATTAATAATAGTAATAATAATATTTATAAAGTTAAAAATATTATGCTAATAATAATAGGGATAATGATAATAATAAAAATGATGATAATAAAATTTCATAGTAATAAATGATAATAATAATATAAATCACAAGAATAATGATATTTATAATAATGTTAGTAGTAATAATAATAATAATAATAACATTCATGTTAATAATAAGTTGTATAAAACTAACAACACTTATAATAATTTCTAATAATCTCAGTAATAATAGTAATGATGTTAATAATATTAATATTGATAGTTATAATGATATTAATATAACAAATTCGGCGTATCAAATTCATGTCTATATATACTTAGTAATATCGACTATTATTATTGTTAATATTAATATTAATAATAATATAGGAAGTAATTATAACAACCATTTTAGTAATAGTACTTATATAATAAATTAATGTATCATATCGGTTAATAATATTAAAATGATAATTAATATATCAACTATATTTTAATTTATAATTAAATTTAATATTATCAGATTATGTAATATTTAAGAATGATATAATATATATTATATAGTAACATATATTGAATATTTATACATTTTATATACATTACAATATACATATTAATTATATATAGAAGTCATATATATATACATATATATATATATATATATATATATATATATATATATATATATATATATATATATATATATATATATATATATATATATATATATATATGTATATCATCTTTTTATCTGGTATTTTATTTTATATATTTAATTCAAATGATTAAATTGTATTTTATTATCTCAAATTTCTATATATACCATTATTTATATTCATGTATATATATATATATATATATATATATATATATATATATATACACACACATATTATTTATAAACAACAGTTCGTGAATCGTCGGGAATGGTCAAAAGGGAAAATGCATTCATGTAAACTGTTCCAACGTTTTCGAGACTCAACATTACGAACTTTGCTTATCGTGTCGAAATCAGTTAAAGATCAAGTTTAAATTTGGTCGAAAATTTTCGGGTCGTCACAGATGCGATAAGTTTACCGGAAGAACTGGAGGGCCTTCATGAAAGATACTCGAGTAGTTGTAGATTGTTTAAATTTGAAGAACTAGTAGCAGCAACGGCGAACTTCAAGCCTGGTTTGTTCCTTCATTATGCGTATTCACTATTATCAAGGTTGTAAAAGACGCGAGTCGGGGATGAGTCAGTCAGGACTTTGGTGGGACGAGTCGCTCAAGTGGGGGACGAGTGAGGCGTTAACCAACGTTGACTTTTAGTACTCATTCCGTTACAAAAAAGAGTCCACATTATTTTTTTATTTGTCCCAAAATAAATGTCTCTTACACGAGATAACACTAAAACACCAATGAATTTCCAGTTCTACCCTTTTTTATAAATGGAAAGATAAAAAAATAACATACAACTTATCGGTGGAAATGGAAACCATGAGTTACTTAGTTGAAGTTAACTTAATTAGTAAAGTAATTGTCAAAATGGACATTTCAATAATATATTTTTTGTTGAGGGACATTTTTTCCGGGATGTAAGTAGTAATAAATAGTAATAAAATTAGACACAAACGCACATATATATACATTTATTTATCCCAACTGACTTTGAAACCTATGTAAATTTGATTCTATCATTTTCATGGTTTTTATTTTTATTTTATTTTATTTCTATTTATTTATTTATTTATTTATTTATTTATTTTTAGGGTGTTTTTTTTCAAAAAAAATAATTTTCATACTTTTTGGCCGGAGGTCCACTCGGAAGCAATCTCCTTATCTGTCTTATAGAGAGAGGGATGACTTTCTCTACTTTTGTGAGTGTTTCCACTCTGAGTGGAGAAATGACTTGTTTCTATTCTCGGATAGGGGAATGATTGTCTACATCTCACCTCCATCATACCCCACTCATGTGGTATTGAGTTTGTTGTTGTTGTTGTATAAGAATTTTATAATGACAACTTTAAGGGTTGTCATTAAAAATTAAACTAAATATGTGAAATAAATAATAGTACACCCGGGGTAGATATTTTCATGGAGGGTGGTTATTAAAATGTACATGCAAAATTAGCATGTTTTACTTTCCTAATAACAACTTATAGGATTGTCATTAAAAATTTTCATTTGAATATTGTATATGATGTATGATATCTTTATACAATAACAAATAGTGATATTGCTTCGTCGGCTTTAATTATTAATAATCATATCATTTTGTAACACTAACACAAAATAAACTTATGATATACACACATTTTGGAGGGCAATAGCAACATCTAGTGGTGGTTGAGAAAAATAAAGGTGGGGGTACTTTTATGCACCTAAAATAAACTCTTTAGCTCATTTGAATCATGTTCTTAATCCATTTGCATTAGATAAAACATACCACAAAAGGTCAAAACTCTAATCCCATCTCATAAGCTATAAATATTTTTCCGATCTACAAACTCTTCTGTTAAAGTTATCTTTATTTGATCTGTCCAAAAAATATTTGCATATATATGAAGTTTTGTTTATATTTGTATCATCGTTTAATAAATTGAGAACATATTGGGGTGTAAAGATGGAAAAAAACAAATTATGGTGACTCATATTCTGCAGATTCGACTAGTTTTGGTGCTTTAAATCTTTAATCAGGTTGTTTAATTATAAATGTAATGTTTATTTAAATTAGCATAATGTTATTAATGTTTCTTTATAATTATTTAAATTTAAATACTTAAAATTTGGAGATGGAAGTGTAAGATATGGATGGTTTAGTGAAAGGAAAATAAAAGTAAAAGGGGATAGTACTAAAAGATGACGCTAATATAAATGAGAAAAATCCAGTTAAATGATACGGAGTATTAAGGGGGTGTTTGGGGTTGCGATTAGAAGTTGATTTTTTGATTATTACGTTTTTAAATCGTAAATAATCAAATAATAATGTTTGGAAAGTTACCTGTAAAAATCAATTAATTGCGTTTTCAGGAGCTTAAAATGTGAATTTGGAGAAGTAAGGAGGTACTTACTGTTTGAAAAACGGGATTTTGGTTCTCCCATTTTTTCCTTTAATACCCTTTTCCATTAATAAAATCATTTCTTTACAATACAACTTAATTTAAATTAATATCAATCCTTTCTACATCAAACTCTTATGAGTGAATAGGAATATCACATGGCAATCTAATACTTTCATAAGTAAATGGTAATATCACTTGGCAAAACTAAAATGTTTACAGTGTTAACTTGTTCGTTTGTAATATATCTATCAATTTATTATTTGATTATTAGGTAAAAGTACTATAAATATTTCTTACCTACGATATGGTTACATATGTGTTACTAACAGTTTTACAATTGTATAATATATCTATCAATGTATTATTGCATAAAAAGGGTCTTTCAAAAAAAAAAAAAAAATATTATTGCATAAAAGGTTTTATTTATTTTATTTTTTTAAAACAATGCCCTTTTTGGTAATTTTACAAGCAACTTATTAAATAATCATTTTTTTCCAAACACTCAATCTGATTATTACGTTATCAAACAACATAATCAAATCCAAACATCATTAATCAAAATCACGTTTTGATACAGCTGATTATTTGATTCTAATTATTCAAAACGTATAATCAGTTTTCTAATCGCAACCCCAAACACCTCCTAAGATGGTAATGACCTTAAATTGACTAGGCTCTCATTGTTTAATACTTACCATACTTAGATTAATATCGTTTAATCAAGATTAAACTTCTGGATCTCAAATTCATTTGTTGTCAACATGTTCTTGGCAGGGGCGGACCTATATACAAGTGAGTGGTAGCACGTGACACTACTGAAATACGGGATGTAGTGGAAAATGTTTGGGGTTTTTAACTAGTGACATCAGTGGACAGTGTAAATTTTTGTGTGTGACACCACTAAAATAAGTCATCTAGTAGAAATTTTTTTGAGTATTTAACCAGTGACACCAGTGATACCACTGACTACTATTCCTAGATCCGCCACTGGTACTTCTTGGTATTATAAACGAGTGGAACGCGTGAAAATTTGATGTGTGTCCAGATCAATCGACTAAGGCCAGTGCTTGTAGCTGGACCACCTATGGTCCATAAAGAAAAAAATTGTTAAAAGTTGATCTTAGAATCACATTGTACATGTTTTGTTGATGTGTGTCAAGTGTTATAATCCGTGAGTGCAATGGAGAAATGACAAATGCAAGGTACCAGATATAAGAGACGAGTATAATGTTGATCACATAATTTTAATGTTTATTTATAACCAAAAATATCGATTAACATCACTCAATAGGAGTTTGCAATCACTAACATCGCATATGTAACGTGATAAGATCAATTTCGTGCCTACCATATTTTCGTCAATCAAGGTATAGTATCTTTATATCGTATTCGTATATCTAATATATATTCGCATAGAACTTATGGGCACAGCCCAACGGTTCCCCATGTACTTTGTGTTGGGGTGCAAACCCAATCCCACATAGGAGGGAGATAAATTACAAGGGCAATATATAAGTTAGTGGACTACTCCCTCTATCACCAATTGGTTTTAGAGTGAAACCTCATTAGCTTATATGATTGTGATACTTGGTGGTTAATTGAGCTAGTAAAAAAAATAAAGGATCCTATAATGTGAATGTCTTTTGCTTGAAGGACAAGTGTAATTTGGTGGACAAGTTTAACTCTTCCTATAAATTGAGGACAAGTGTAACTTGGTGGACAAGTTTAACTCTTCCTATAAATTGTAACTGTTGGTGCATTATTAGTCCCCGAGTTCATTACGACCAGCTTGATAAGCTGCAACCGCATGATTGCACGTGCTGTGTGTATATAATGGAAATTACGGGTTCCTAATGATTTGAGTATAAAACCCTCTCTGGTTTGCTCCCGTGGTAATAGATATTTATGGAATGACTTTTGCTTGAAGGACAAGTGTAACTTGGTGGACAAGTTTAACTCTTCCTATAAATTGTAACTCCTAGCCTCATTGTAATGTATGGGCACGGTGACGAATTAAAACGATAAATAAAGTACAAATTGTTGGTGAATTTAGTGTCATCCAACGTACATTTTAATTAGTTGCGATTTACTTGAATGCAAGTGTTAGCTAGCTATACTTAACAATGGGTCGGAGAATGTGGAATACACGCCCATAAGAGTTGGCTACTAACTGTCGCGCAAATTGCGGGGGTCAAGGGGGATGCGCCCCCCATGCGGGGTCCAAGGGGCAGCTCCCCTGGCGGGGTCCAAGTGAAGGGTTACACCATAAGTGAAGGGTTACACCCTTTCATTTCCTAACTATTTTCTATAACAGTTTTATGAACGAATTATTTGTTCGTTCTGCATTCAACAACAAACAGAAAACACACACATATTCTCTAACAATTTGATCAGTGATTTCGTTGCCAAAAACACTGATTGCGTTCTTGTCTTATCTCTGTAAATATTTCGTGCAACCAAGGCAATCGTAGGGTCGAAATACTTTATAGATTTGTTAGAAAACCGACAGTCAATTATACCCGATTTCTAACACAAACGACACGGGTATTTAACGTGGTTATATCCCAACTCCAAAACACGGAGAAGGGTTTACTCCACGGGCACAAACCAGAGATTTTCTACTAATAATTTTGTGCACACATTCCTACTAGAAGATTTAATTTAAGGCAACAAGATCTCTACGACTTGTTCACCAAGTCAAGCTCCCTACAACTTGTTCACCAAGTCAAGCTCATTACGACTTGTTCACCAAGTCAAGTTCCCCAGGACTTGTTCACCAAGTCAAGCTCTCTTCGACTTGTTCCTTTGATCAAATTCTTCACACCTTCAACAATCTGGGGGCATACTTCAATTGATCTTCTTGTGTAAGAAGATGGTGGTGCAAGAAACCGAGATGGACTATGATAGTAACTGGAGATCGGGTTGAAGCTTAGCGGTTTTGATGTCGAAAGACTTCCTTCCCTCCGGTGTGAAAGAGTGGCATGACCTGGATGTTTGATTCCGACAGTATCAAAAGTCGTAGCTGAGAAGAGATCGGGAGTTGCTATGGGAGTGAAAAAATATTGATAGTTGAGGCAGTTATTGGTTTCTAGTTCTGACAAGTAGTGTTGAAGACCTTGTATCGAAAGTCTACTCATCCGAAGTATGCGTTGAGTGTGCGTGTCCCAAATGGAGTTTGGTGGTATAATGGTGGTTTGACTTTCTTGGATGGAATGGAGATTGATGTTCGGGTTTGTTCAAAATCTTCAAGTGGGAGATTGTTGAGTAGTGAAGAGTTTGCTCAAAGTCTTCAAGTGGGAGATTGTTGAAGGTGTGAAGAATTTGATCAAAGGAACAAGTCGAAGAGAGCTTGACTTGGTGAACAAGTCGTAGGGAACTTAACTTGGTGAACAAGTCGTAAACAGCTTGACTTGAACAAGTTGTAGGGAGCTTGAGTTGGTGAACAAGTCGTAGAGATCTTGTTGCCTTAAATTAAATCTTCTGGTAGGAATGAAGTATGGAGCAAGTAATAGATATTTATGGAATGTCTTTTGCTTGAAGGACAAGTGTAACCTGGTGGACAAGTTTAACTCTTCCTATAAATTGTAACCCCTAGCCTCATTGTAATGTGTGCACAAAATTAATAGTAGAAAATCTATGGTTTGAGCCCGTGGAGTAAACCTTTCTCCGTGTTTTGGAGTTGGGATATAACCACGTTAAATACCCGTGTCGTTTGTACTTTATTTATCGTTTTAATTTTTTTTCGTTTGTGGGTAAGTGATTCGCATAAATCGTTTGTCTTGTTGTAACATCCCGTTTTTCATCATACATGTCCGAGGTACGTAATTGATCTTTAGAATGTTCAATAATTGTATAAAGATGATTGTACGATGCGTGTATGAAGGGTACCAAGCATGTACGTGTCGCTTGTTCGAATGTCGAAGAAAACTGGACGTTGTTTGAGTTACAAGGTGTGTACGTACCTTTTCGACCCCAAATAAATTTGAGTTGATATTTCAAAACCTTACCATTAGAAAGGAAATCTTATTACATTTCCAACGATATTTGATTCATCGAAAACGGAGTTACGATCAAAAGTTATGGCCAAAACAAGTTGCTAAAGTTCGGATGAAATAGGCTAACTCCGCGGCGCGACCAGAATCTCCACGGCGCGGATTTTGCCTATTTTGAGGGTCAGAAAGCTTGAAAATGTGAACTAAAATCACCCTTTAAGCCACGACGCGGAGGGTTTACTCCGCGGTGCGGAGATAGGCACGATCTGATGCTTTTCAGCCTTTTAATGAGTTAAATGAAGGGCAAAATTGGTATTTCACATGTGGACGGGTTTTGGAGCCTCAAATCTGATCCCAACCTTATCCAAACCTCATTTCTTCCATTTTCTTCTCATCCACTTCCATCAAAACCTAGAGAGAGAGGGAGAGGTTCTAGAGAGAGAATTGGAGATTTGGAGAAGATGAAGAGTGAATCGGGTCAAGTCTCAAGTTTTAAAGTTGTTCCCTACGTCTCTAGCTACGTTGTGATAGTGTTGGTAAGTCTTAACTCCGTGTTTTGAGTTTTAATCGATTTGTAGCTATGGTTTGTTCATTTGGGACTTGTAAGACCCATTTGGGGGTTAAATGGGTGAATTTGAGTTAAATTGATGTAAGGAAACCCTAGTGGTTATAATCTTGGGTTTGGTCATGTAAATTGAGGTTTGTAAGTGTTATTGGTGTTGTTAAGTCACTAATACACTTGTGTAATGATGAAAGTTTGTTAATGGGTGTAAGTTTGACCAAAATATAAGTCTTGGTGTTAAAATGGGTCAAATGGGTAACGGTTGACCTAGTTGGTTAAGATGGGTATGAAATCCCCTAAGTTTGTGTTAGTTGGTGTTAGTAGACCTTAATCGCTAGCTTTTAGTGATTTATGATGAGTCTTGGCCATTAATGGGCGGTTTTGGTGTAAATGGGTCATTTAATGCATTTGGGTCATTAAATGCTCAAGAGTTAAGTGTTGGTGGTTAGTTCCACTAGTTTGTATGTTGATTTTGTACTTAATGTACTAGGTACCTTGCGTTGAAGCTTGCGGAGTTGTATAATCATCATCACCTAGGAGTTGAGGTGAGTGGAATAATTATGCATGTATGTATATAGTGTATTTATTTGTGAATGTTATGGTATGAACCAACGAGCCGGTAGTACCATAACATGTATGTGACGAGTGTCATGATGTGAACCACGAGCCGGTAACATCTTGGTATTTAGGTTGATGCGAGCACCATGAGCCGATAGCATCAAAGTGTGAACCACGAGCCGGTAGCACTATAAAATGAGGTGTGAACCACGAGCCGGTAGCGCCAAAATGTGAACCAAGGAGCCGATATCACTATAAAATGAGGTGTGTGAACCACGAGCCAGTAACGCCAAAGTGTGAACCAAGGAGCCGGTAGCACTATAAAAGAGTATGACTCAAATGCGTAATGGCGTGAACCAAGGAGCCGGTAGCGTCATAGCATTACGTATGGTGTGAACCATGAGCCGGTAGCACCATAGCCTTTATGGTTAACCATATAGTTTGTGTATGTATTGTAGTGTAGCATATTATATTTCGGTGTATATGCTATTGTTTATGCTAGTTGCGGTAATGGAGGTTATTAGCTTTATATTTGGTGTTCGTATGCTAATATTATATTGCTAGCATGTTTGTGGTATGTGAGTAGGTGGTTGCCAGTAGGTATATTATATATGCATGTGTATACATATTGCACTCACTAAGCGTTAGCTTACCCCTCTCGTTGTCTACTTTTTCTAGGTACAAGTATGGAAATGGGTAAAGGAGTTGTCGGGAATTAGATATTCCCATGTTGGATGCTAGTTGAAGCTTTTGGAAGTCGACCTAGTGTTTTGGGTAGTTTAGCCCCAAACCATGCTCGGGTGTTGTTTGGTTTAAAACTATCATTTAATGGGTCGAACTTGTAAACATTTTATTAAAGGCCTTTGTGCCTCTTTATGTAAACGTTAAACTTGTTGTATGTTTAATCGGGTGGTATGAACGGTTTACATTATGTAACCATTTAATTGGGCGTTAATGGTTTATTAATTGAAAAAAAAATTTGTCGGGTTGCATACGGCTTAGGTTGTTTCAAGTGGTATCAGAGCATGGTCTAAGGGATTTAGGAGACTTGAGATAAGTGTCTAGACTTAGACTTTATTGTGTATGCGTTTTATGCAGGACTTGTAGGAGACGGATCGGACCGGATTTGGTTGGTGCCTAGGTTTAGGTGAACTAACTATGCACTAATTATTTTGTGTTGTGTTTGTAATCATCAAGCGAGATAGACGTTGTACTAGCAAGTTAACACGGCGTGCTTGTGTAACAATGACTAGCTACCTTTGTTACGGGTTCAAACCGTGCCAAACGAGCGATGTACGACGATTGTTGAGCAAGATGGGGCGTTGTAGTGTGAGTGAGTTTATATGCGTTCGTGGTTTAATCGTTTTTGCATTCCTTAGAATGAAGACGGAAGATGAATATGGAATGGACGGGCCTACTCAAGAAGGAAAGGATGAAATAACGTTAAGGATTGAGGCAGAGTTCGAACGCTATATCTCGATCTTCGCCGACAAGGTTAAACAAGTTGTCCCAGAGTCGTTCGAGGGACTAGTAACCGAGATGGTCCGAGACCAAGTTACTAAGGTCGTGAGGGAAGAGTTGGAAAAGAGGTTTCTTGAACCTCAAGGTAGTGGTGATGAAGGAGTACCTGCAAGGTTAGAGTCACATGGCGCTCCTGGTAAGAGGGCGAGGAGTACGCCTGAAGGTGTGGGGAACGTGAAAAAGAGGAGTAAGAGAGGTTATGTACCTACGTGCTATAATTGTGCAAAAAGGGGTCATTTTTCGCGTGATTGTCCAAATACACCTTCTAACAATGAGACATGTTTTAAGTGTCAAAAAGAGGGACACCGAAAGGCGGAGTGTCCCGAGTTGTTTAATGATCAAGGTAAAAGTGTAGTGGAGAGCACGGGTAGTATGGTGAAGGGAGTGTCGGGATCCAGTATGTCAAAACGTTACAATTGTGGCAAAAGGGACATAAGTCTCGAGAGTGTCCGTCGGGCAAGACTGTATGTTTTTACTGTCGGAAGGAAGGGCACCAGAAGTCAGAGTGTCCCGAATTGGTTGTTAAACAGACTTGTAAGTTGGGAGATTTCGCGCCCACGTGTTATAATTGTCTACAACGAGGTCATTTGGCACGGGATTGTGTGAGTATGCCTTTAAGCACGATCAAGTGCTTTATTTGCCAGAAAGAGGGACACCGAAAGTCAGAGTGTTCTGAATCATTTGCCGATCGGGTTAAGAGGTTAGAACGTGAGTATTCGATGGATAGTGAAGCGCGGAAGTCCAACGATGCTGCTTCAGGTACTTTCGTTTTCGATACAAAAATGCCTTATGATTATTTATTGAGTGTCGATGGATTCGGGTATGTGTTAGAAGACTTAACTCTCGTTTCGAGATCTAACTAGTCTCGAGTGAACGTGTATGTAATTAGTACCCATAAGGGTCTGGAGTTAGTGAACTCGGTGACGATTTGATTTGTTAGTGAGTTCGATGACGGTGCACCGGGGTGATGCTTGAGTCGTTGACTCGTGATAGTGTGACCTGGGTCGGGTGCATGGTGTTAATACATAGTATTATTATGGGTAGCATTCCTAATGGAATTACCCTACGATTAACGGCCGGATTGACGGATGAAGGGCAAAGGACTTAAGTTTCTAAGCATTCCTAGGGTGGAGTGAGGGGTTTGGTTTTACCAACCTTTACAAATGGGCTTTTAAACTTGTGGGTCGAAACTTATATTTTGATGTGTAAGTGAGCGTATGGAGCTCGATGGTCAAATACTCGAATTATGGATGTTAAAACATGTAAACTTTATTTATTCGTGCGGCGGAAAGTCTTGTGTTTATGTTTGTCGATTTCCACAAAAATCGGTGTCGTATAATTTTTAACAAGTCAGAATCAGGTCCAGGCATGTGCCTCACCGCGACCCCTTTGGGGCGCGCCGCGAGTTATAACGCGTCTTGGTGACAACTTCTTGATGGTCCCTGACCTCCAGTTCCCGTTGTAGGCCACGCCGCGGCCAGAGGAACCGCGCTGCGGTAATTGCATGACCGGCTTGGTCTGTCCACCTTTTTAAAAAAATGTGTTTTGCGATGTTTAACGGGTCGGGTCATTACAGGTGAATGTACGGCATTAGAATCCTAGGTGGGGGGAGTAAGTACCGGGGATTTCAGAATAATCCCTATCTAGTAGATGTGCTGGGCTTTAGTGTTGGGTTGATAACGCGTGTTCGTTATAGTGTCAGAAGTTGAAGAACTGTAAGGTTCATAGGTTGGATATGATTGAAGTCGTTTTAGTCTTAAGACTGGTAGCATAGGACGAATGGAACAATGTGATTGACGTACGAGTCGTGAGATACTAGACTGGTAAATTTCATCTCCCTTTTACGAGATGGATGTGCAAGATTGTTAGGGATGCGGACACGGACTTGACGGTCGAATAAATTAAGGACGGTGTTTGATGGCGAGGATGCGGGTAACGCAATTGTTAAGTTAACATTGTTCACTCTTTTTCCCAGAGGGGAAGCATAGGTGTATTATCGGTCGGACAAATTCAGGTACAAGGAGTCGAGTGAACCCACCGGATGGAAAGTCTACCCTTCGGGTAGCGGTATCTTTGATATACGAGGTACGAGTCATGTTGGCGGTAAGTCGTTGCTTAATTGACGCCAACGGGTGACAGTGAGCGTCAATGTTGTGGTAAAAGGAATTCGCGAGAATTCGTGGGCTATGATCGATGAGGAGATTGGTCATATAGGTCGATGTGTTGTGTCTTGACTCTGTTGCTGAGTCTTTGGTTGTCTAGGCTTTTTACGTTGTGGTTTTTGGGTCGTTAAACTCGTTCGAGTGAGACCCGTAGGATTTGTCGATTGTGTTAAGCATTATAGTGAAACCAATTAGGGCGTAACCGAAGTGTAGTTGTACGTTTGACGATATTAACATGCTAGGAGGTATATACATGTTAATTGGTGGTTCGATTTCGTTGGCTTGGATACGATGTGGCAAGTGTGGTACGCTCTTGACGACCGCTCTTTTCTTCTATGATTTTCGGGTGTATGCGTGGTGTGCCATTCGAGTGGCATTTTTGTTAACTACGATTGCGGTTTGATACGGTGCGCGTAGCGAGTGTTCATAGAATTTATGTGAGAAGGTAACCGTGATGATGTTTATGACGAAGTTGGAAGAGTATAAGCCTTGGTGTTTCCAAGCATCTCCTTAGTGATGAGTCGAAGGGTTAATAGGCTAGTGGTGCGGCCTAGATGAATTGAAACTAGCGGGTGTCGCTAGAAGGTTATGGGCGCTGAGCCGTAAAGTTCTTGGAAATTGCGCAATTTCGAGTAAACAGGAGACGCGTGACACCGAGAGTAGACCCCATAAGGGTCGATTTCTTGAGACTCGGTAGTAGTAATGGGAGTTGCATAACACTGCGTCAGGTGCCTCTTTATACCTGCTAGTGAATTGTTTCACTCCGATGGTGAGATTACTTTGTATTTGAGTACCGGTGAGGAAACCGAAGATACAACTGTGGTACTGCGGTGTTTAGCGGGCGTTAGCGTTGACCGATTTAAAGGATCGAGGTTCGAATACCTTGTTATAGATCCGCGAAGAATTCGTTGAGTATGACCATCATTGAGACCGGTCATGTGGGTTTGTGTAATGTCAGGATTTCGCAAAATGTTATCACTTTGGAATAAATTGTGAAGGTATTTTTGTGGCATGAGCTGGAATGGCGAAGTTCCCGAATGGCGGATACGAGAGATTTTCGTAAAGCGTCAGGATGATTCCCGAATACACCACGATTGAAAGGCGCGACGATGATGATTATCGTGAATTGTTCTACTTTTAGGACGATTGTGAGGTGTATGGTACGACTTTGGATACTCGGCGTAGGAGCAAATGGTTGCGGTTGTTTTGTTTCGTGGGTTGATTACTCGATATCGTTGAAAGTGGTGGAATAATAAGGCCATTGGAAGAATGTTATGAAGTTTTCACGGTGTACTTCCGAGTGAGTGGTGGAAATTTTGGTCAAATAAAAGTGCGAAGTACGGTTGTTGTAATATAATGCGTTAATGTACGAAGCGAGAATTCAGATGCATGATTACTACATGTGTAACTCCGCGTTGAAAATGAAAAGTTTCGAGGAAGAAGTGTTTAACTTCTAGTGTTGAAGCGGATCACGAGGACGTGATCCAATTTAAGTGGGGGAGAGTTGTAACATCCCGTTTTTCATCATACATGTCCGAGGTACGTAATTGATCTTTAGAATGTTCAATAATTGTATAAAGATGATTGTACGATGCATGTATGAAGGGTACCAAGCATGTACGTGTCACTTGTTCGAATGTCGAAGAAAACTGGACGTTTTTTGAGTTACAAGATGTGTACGTACCTTTTCGACCCCAAATAAAGTTTTAGTTGATATTTCAAAACCTTACCATTAGAAAGGAAATCTTATTACGTTTCCAACAATATTTGATTCATCGAAAACGGATTTACGGTCAAAAAGTTATGGCCAAAACAAGTTGCTGAAGTTCGGATGAAATAGGCTAACTCTGCGGCGCGACCAGAATCTCCACGGCGCGGATTTTGCCTATTTTGAGGGTCAGAAAGCTTGGAAATGTGAACTAAAATCACCCTTTAAGCCACAGCGCGGAGGGTTTACTCCGCGGCGCGGAGATAGGCACGATCTGATGCTTTTCAGCCTTTTAATGAGTTAAATGAAGGGCAAAAATTGGTATTTCACATGTGGACGGGTTTTGGAGCCTCAAATCTGATCCCAACCTTATCCAAACCTCATTTCTTCCATTTTCTTCTCATCCACATCCATCAAAACCTAGAGAGAGAGGGAGAGGTTCTAGAGAGAGAATTGAAGATTTGGAGAAGAAGAAGAGTGAATCGGGTTAAGTCTCAAGTTTTAAAGTTATTCCCTACGTCTCTAGCTACGTTGTGATAGTGTTGGTAAGTCTTAACTCCATTTTTTTTTTGAGTTTTAATTGATTTATTGCTAGGGTTTGTGATGTGTGCTGCAGCGTATACGAAATAGTTATATTTTTATTACGAAATACTATTAAATACGATACAATTTTACACAAGTTATTTATTTATTTATAGAGTGGATATACCTAAACTTTGCTACAACACTTATAGGCAGTGTACCTAATCGTACAGTAGTGTAGTTTTTAGTAAGTCCGGTTCGTTCCACAGGGATACAGTAAACAAGTTTAACGGTATAATTTTTTAAACTATATTTGTATAAATATATACATATATATATATATATATATATATATATATATATATATATATATATATATATATATATATATATGTATATATATATATGAGTAATATTATTATTATTATTATAAAAGGGGGGTTTTACCGTTTATTATTATTATTATTATTATTATTATTATTATTATAAAAAGGGGGGTTTTACAGTTTAATGACCGGTTTGTCGATTTTATGTCTTAAGTCGCAGTTAAAACCTAATGTAAAATATTAAAAATAAATATAACTTAATTTAAAGCGTAAAGTAAATGACAATAATTAAAGTGCGATAAATTAAAAGTGCGATAAATAAAATGACGATAAATGAAATTGCGATGATTAAAAAGTACGATAATTAAAATGACAGTAAATAAAAGTGCGATGAAATATGAAATAAAGGAATTATGCTTATTTAAACTTCTGTAGTCATGATGTTTGACGTGTTGATTT
This sequence comes from Rutidosis leptorrhynchoides, assembly GCF_046630445.1. NCBI lineage: Eukaryota > Viridiplantae > Streptophyta > Magnoliopsida > Asterales > Asteraceae > Rutidosis > Rutidosis leptorrhynchoides. Next base: position 404,225,643 of record NC_092338.1, on the reverse strand, counting down.
TAATTTATTACCATGGGTTAATTGTCCTTTGTCCTGGATTATTCGATATGTCCATACGGTTTTGTCCATAATAGTCCATCAGTCATAAATATAAAGTGCGAGGATCTTCGTCAAATTATCCTTATACCCGAAGTCAAATATTCCAACTAATTGGGGATTCGAACTGTAACAAGGTTTTAATACTTTGTTTAATGAATACACCAGGTTATCGACTGCATGTAGTCCAAGGTTTTAATACTTTGTTAACAATTACACCAATTACCCTTGAATGTAATCCACCCCTGTTTTAATGAGTCTATTAACTATTAATCCATTCCCGTGTCCGGTAAAATGAATGATAATTTGTATTTATAGATATCCCGCCCACCGTACCCGATTAAGCGTATGTGGTTATATATAGATACGTCAACTTGTAACCTTTATATTAAATTAACGAGGTATCGTTTAGTTAATATAAAACTCATTAATAGCCCATAGTCTAATTTCCACAAGTGTCGTTCTTTTGTCCAAACTCCAATTATGGTACAAAGCCCAATAACCCCGTCTTTAATATTTAGCCCAACATCACGATTACTTCGGCTTAAATAAGCATAATAATAACTTAGCTACGAGACATTAATTTAAAAAGGTTAAACATAACTTACAATGATTAATAATAGCGTAGCGTTACATGGACAGAATTTCGACTTACACACTTACAACATTCGCTAACATAACCTTATTATTATTAATCTTAAATTAAAATTAAAATTATAAATATAAATATATATATATTTGTGAGAGTGAGAGATTGAATATATTGTGTATATTTTTGGCCAGAACTCGCGAAATTTATAGGACCAGACCTGCTACAGTCATCCATGCGATCGCATGGATTTAAAGCTTCCAGGCCATGCGATCGCATGGCCACCTTTTCCTGGTCACAAAGCTTTCAAAACGTGGGCTGCTATGATTAATTTAATATATAATATAATATATATAATTTTATATATTTAATTATATATTATATTATATTCTTGTACTCCGTTGACTTGTAATTTTAGCTCCGTTGCGTCGCGCGTTGATAGTTGGTTCATGTCCCGGTTCCGGATTTTCAAACGTCCTTGCGTACTATTTAATATCTTGTACTTTGCGTTTTGCGGCTTGTACTCTTGTAACTTTTAGACGTTTCTCATCAATAAATTGAACCACTTTGATTGTACTTTGTACTTTTTAGCTTTTTGGTCGTTTGCATCTTCAAATCGTCGAATCCGTCTTTTGTCTTCACCTTTTATTATTTAAACGAATATCACTTGTAAATAGAACAATTGCAACTAAAATCTTGTCTTTCTTGAAGGATAATGCTATGAAATGTATGTTCGTTTTTAGCATTATCAAATATTCCCACACTTAAGCATTGCTTGTCCTTAAGCAATATAGAACTTGAATATAACTTTACTAGAATCACTTCTTTATTTTTCACACTTTGTACATCAGTGATTTCTATACGGCGGTATGAACAATGATAGTAACGTTGTGGTTTACAGTCCCACGTGACTATGAAAATTTAGATCCTTTAGGAAATTGGATCTTTATGAAAACATTTGATCTTTTGAAAATTTCAATCTAGCTTTTACCCTAGATAAGTTTTCCGGAATAACCCTTCACCGGTGTTTGCAAAATGTTTGTGGGTTTTGTGAGTTTCAGATTTGAAAATTTTAGCTCAAAACTTATGGTTTTGTGTCACCCACTTGCTAACCTTGTATTGGGAAAGCAACACGTCCAGTTTACTTGCTCCGTATATTACCTTTCGGTAAACTACCGTCCAGTTGTAAAGGAAAGCGTTAAACAAGCAACTGTTAAGGCAATGTCCCATGACATGCAGATAATTATGGTCAAAAATGTGTCGGATGCAATTACTATCCTTTGTAGGAGAAATAGTAAAGATCACCCTATAATTTTTCGGTCTGGCACAAGGTCCTGTCTTTGACCATGCTATGCAACCACCGTTCTTACGGTTTACACCCGATTTGGTTCAGGTGACCTAATGAATTCCAGGTGAATTCCTAGGATTTTACGTTCAATGGTAATGAATGCATTGAAAATAGGGTTTTCAGAAAACAAATCGGTTTGTAATTTGATCAAAATATTTTCTCGTTCATGCTCGAGTTTAGATATCATTGAATTCCATGAGTTTGTAATTCTCAATCTTTAAAAGTCAATCTCAAGTATTGAGTAATATCAGGCTTAAAAGCTGATTTTTGATATTTAAGGAGATTATCCTTTCTGGGGATCTGATTCATTAGTCTTATAAGCTAATTTGCACGGTGCCCCCATTGTACGAGACAGATCCTCTCATGGTTAGGATAAGTCTGACCACTTGGCGACCCTGTTTGATGCTGAGGTCCGTAGATTTCCAGCTGATTTTCAAGAAAACTTTTCAAGGTTTTTTGTAGACTCTACAACTGGTCTGGACGACAACTTCCTGACCTAAATCAAGAAGCGCGTGTCTTTTTCTCGAAAGACTTTACTTCCTTTTAAATTCTATTTATATTACAATAAACTGGGTAAAACTGATTAATATCGTCCAAAACAAAAGTATCTTCAATTATTTGTACAAAAATATGTGACATATGTTCTAAATAACTTGGTAAATTTTTCCCACACTTGACTTTTATTTTTCATTTCTTTGTCTTTTTATTTTTCTCTATTCCATTTTAAATGAATTCTAACATTTTGGGTTGTTTCTCAATTTATGTCCTTTACGAGGTAACAATAATTTCGGTGTTAACACCTAGTTTTATCGTTCATAAATATGTATAAACATAATTTTGAGTTCATTTAGTTGAAAATTTTGAAAAATTTTACTAGAATTGGGTAGTCAGTATATAAGACTAGGGCTGTTCTTTATTATCAGAGAGCACTAGATTCTAATATAACTACTGTGTTACTAGTATTTTAAATGGTAACAAAGTGTTTAAATTTAAAATTTTAAAAAGCCGAAAGAATTTAACCCCTTCCCACACTTAAGATCTTGCAATGCCCTCATTTGCAAGAAATCAGTACAATTTAAATTATTGAGGGTGATTAGCGTAGAAAAATGATTAAATTTTACCAAAATTTCCAAACATATTGGCGTTTGTTTGTTGAATGATAAATGGTGCACATCATTTGTTCATTCCGTCTTGTTGTTACATCACATTTGTTTTTCATTTTGTCGTTAAAATTAGTAGCTTTTGCTGAACTTAATACCAGTCTTTGAAAATTCGCTGTTTTACCCTGTTGTGTACAATTGACAATATACATACATACAAATAATAACATGCATGGTAATTTGAAATGGGACTTAACATCACACTTTTAAATTATAAATATGAAATATTAGTAACAAAATAAAAAAAAATGTTAAAAATTACATAAAAGTATCACAATATTATATGTTTTAAACATAAGTAAATAAAAATAATAAAAGATAAAAATCACCAACGGGAACTGTATCAATCTGGATAGGGGTTCCAGTTCATGTCGTAGGTCGGGTTCCACGGTTGGTTATAGGTGTACTGATAGGCTTGGTTCGGGTCGTAGAGAGTAAATGGTGGTCGCATATCGGGCTGGTGTGGCGGATAGTAAGCAGGTCGGGTCGGTACGTAGTTATTTGGTACCTGAGGTGATAGCTGGCTCATGATCTGATGTTGATGATAGTGCCATCTATCATGCTGTCGTTGCCTGGAATGCTTGTACACATTCTCGGTGTGCCACTGCTCGCACTGACTATGTCTAGCCTCGTTTTTCATTTCTACCTCATATATACGCTGGTAAATGTCAGTAACAGCCTCCCTAATGACATCCCTAATGTCATCCGCTTCCTCCATTTCCTCATCTGAACCTCTCTCTACCTGTGGATGAGGGCCCTGATATGGTACTGTCTGATTGCGTCGGCTCTTTAATACCTTTGCACCTTGATAGACCCGCAATCCTAAAGTCTCATCTTGTTCCCTAGACACCATCAGTGGACCCCCTTGATCCCTATCTACACCTAAATACTCTCCAATGAGAGTAACAAAAATACCTCCTCCTATTATTCCCCCGTCCTGTATAGCTTCCGCTATCTTAGACAAATAAAAACCAACACAGTAGGGGATATTAACAAAGCTTCTAGTGTTTCGAATACACTTAAGGTAAAATAAATCGTGTAGAGTCATTTTCTCCTTGTTGTTACCTCTTTGTGTAATCGAATTAGCTAAAAATCTATGTATAATGCGAAGCTCTGCTTTGTTAATATCTAAATAGGAGTGTCTTCCTCCCCGCATAAAAACATTATAATTTGACATACGCCTCCAGACGGCGTCTGCGTCAAAATTTCTATCTACCCTCTCACCATGATAAATCAAATTTGTACAATCAGGTAGTAGTAATTCAGCGGGAGTATAAATCTGTAAAGCCCTGGCCATGTCCAGCATGGACATCCTATACATCCTACGACCAAGTAAAAATCTAAGAAAATTCCTATCGTCTAACCTAACTACATCCGTATTAAATGATATAGTACTCATAAGCTCAACACACCATTCCTTATATACAGGCCTACGAATGGTGAATAAACGTTCCCAATTGGGAAAATAAGAGTTCCCATACCTTTGGATCAGATGCTGCCTAACTGAGTTAGCTAGTTTGACCCTTTTCAAAGGCTCCCAATCGATTACCCTCGGTACTTCTACATTTTTCGTTACCAGTTTAAATTTGTTACTTTGGTACGTCGGGTAATCTCTCCAACTTCGATCAAATCTCAAATTGAGATGTAACAACTCTTCATGAATCGTTGGGTGTTCTATTATTGGATGAATCAGAAATTGTACGTAGGCTTTAACATATTCTTGTTCCGGATCATAATATGGTATGTGTTGATCATTATGATATTGTTGTTCTTATTGTTGTTCCTGTTCAGGTTCTGGTTCATATTGTGGCTCATATTGCATTTCTGGCTGTGGTTCGTTTTCAGGTTGTCTGGATGATGATGCACCGCCAGATTCGGTATATTTCTGCAAAACACATTAAACACAAAATTTGTGCATCCAAATATGCATTAGTGTTAGCAAAATAACAACTTGAAACAATTACAATGACATGCTTAATCCATATTAAACTCATGCTCATTTTCATATTTTTATCAATTCTACACTTTTTCAAATAAGCATATATGAAAATGTTTACAAAGTTCATAAGTATTCAACTCAAATAACATGTTAAAATAACCATTACTAGCAATTAAACAAGTTTTAAATGGCATTTACATCAATTTAATCAAGTTCATGAATTTTAGACTTAAAAAGTCCACTTTAATTCTCAAAAATCATGTTTAGGATCAAAGTTTGTATCATTTAGCTACCTAAACATGTTACACTACTTAATTTAGCAATAATTCATGACAAAAATTGGCCATAACCTGTTTATATCAAAAAGCCCCAAATTGCTCAAGAACACAAACCCTAGATTTCTAAAATTTTTGAAGTTTTTGGCTTCAAATCATGTTAAATAGCATCAATCTAGGTTATACAAGCATAATATACTAACAATTTAAATCTAATTACACTAAAAATTATCAAATTAGTATTATAGCAAATAATTGAAATTATCACAAAAATTAGGAATTTTATGAGTTTAGGGGTGAAATCTTTACCTTTTTGCTTCCCCATCTGAGAAAAGGCATGATTGTAGCGGATTATTGTGAGAAATTTGGTGAATTTTGGTGAAAAATTGGTGAAATTTGAGTGTTTGTGTGTGTTTTCGTGAATGTGTGTGTGTATTATGTTGAAGACAGAACAGCTCGCTGGGACTTTGTTCCTGACCAGCATTTTGGTCCCATGCGACCGCATGGTTTTGAAGCACAAACCCCATGCTATCGCATGGGTTATTTCCTTTTTTTTAATTATAAAAACCTTTAACTAATAAAACATAAATTAATAAATTTTAAAAATTTGTTTCTTTTAAGAATGAGGGCGTTTCGGATCGTTGTCCTAGTTCGTCTCTCGACAAAATTTTAAAATTTGTCATTTTTAAGCGTTGTTTTAAATGCAAAGATTTTTGGGTTTTTTTTAAATGTTTTTGGCATTCTTTAATTCAATAAGATTAAAAATAATGATAATAAAATTTCTCGTCCCGCCTTCGGGTAAAGCAATTTCGGTTCAATGACCTAGTCTTCAACTCACGACGAATTTTAAATATCAAATTTTTAACTTAATGAAATAAAGTAAATTTTTGTTTTTAAATTCACATCAAACTTAAATTTAAAATGCATAAAATTTAAAAATTCATATAAATATCATTAATATTTTTATACATTAATTTTACAAACTTATATTAAAAATATTAATTTTTAAAATATTTAAAAACTTAAATATATTGGTTTTAGAAATTTACAATAATAATTTAATATTAATTTAAAAATAAGGTAAAAATTAAAATTAAAAATATTTTTTGTCTTTTATCCCACTTTAATCAATAAAATATTATCAAAAATATACACCCCTCTTTTGGGTAAAGTAATTTCGGCTATATTACCTAGTTTTACTCCTGACGAATTTCTGAAATATTTTGGATTGATTGATTAAAGATATTTATACCTTAAGAATAAACGGTAAATTTCGCAGTGATGTAATAAATTTTTGTATGATATCAATAATTTCGGTTTCGCATACCTAATTTTATTGAATACCAATTTAATACTTTATAGTGAATGATTCAGCGTTTATTATCAAAAGGTTAAAAGCAATAAAATAAAAATAAAAACTGTACATACTTACCTGTGAGAAAGAATTCTCAGAGACCTGCTTTAGCTGACTCATAGGAGAGTCGTGTGATTTGATTTTCCATAGCTACATAAGTGTAACCTCGATTCTTCAATAACTTTTCTTCTAAACACATGAAGGGTCCTTCTCTGCATAGAGTAACAAATTCGGTATTTGAATATGTTTGATTATTCGAACATTTACCTTCGTGTGACCATTTTCCGCATTTATGACATCTTTCAAGGTGTCGTGCTCTTCTTTTTGTTGCGGATTTTGATTTTCCTTTACCAAAATGTATCTTATGATGATCTTTCCTGAGTTCTTTCCTCACTTTGTCCATTTTACCTCTTATGGATGATACCAGTTCACTCAGAAAAGTGTTATTATTACGTTTAGTAATCATAGCGTATAGTAGTAGACCATGGTTCAGATTAAAGGAATTCTTCATCTCGTAAAACCTAAAAAAATAAAAATTCATAATGGAGGGAGAAGACTAGTTCTTTAGGGTCTGCTAGGGAAAGACCATTCGGATTCCATTCTCGGAAAATACATGAAAACAGAATATCTAACTCTAACAGAAATATATATTATACTTAAAAGACTCGAATCTTCCCACACTTAGTTAGCTGTGGTGTCAAAATTGTGATTAACTTCATTGTCAACTTCCATCAGACCATGTATGTAATGTTTAACTCTATGACCATTAACCTTAAATTCAATCCCATTTGAATTTATTAACTCTACTGTTCCGTATGGGAAAACTCTTTTGACTATGAATGGTCCAGACCATCTTGATTTCAATTTTCCAGGAAATAGCTTGAATCGTGAATTGAAAAGAAGAACTCTGTCTCCTTCTTTAAATTCTTTTGAACTTCTGATTCTTTTATCATGCCATTTCTTTGTTCTTTCTTTATAGATTAACAATTTTTCATATGCTTCATGTCTTAATTCTTCTAATTCGTTTAGTTGACTTAACCGTAGACGCCCGGCTTCATGTAAATCAAGATTACATGTCTTTAAAGCCCAAAATGCTTTGTGCTCAATTTCTACTGGAAGGTGACATGCTTTTCTGTAAACGAGTTTAAAAGGTGTGGTTCCAATTGGAGTTTTGTAGGCTGTTCTAAAAGCGCAGAGTGCATCCTCCAATTTCATGGACCATTCCTTCGGATTTGATCCTACGGTTTTCTCTAGAATACGTTTTAAAGCTCAGTTGGTATTTTCAACTTGTCCACTTGTTTGTGGATGATAAGCGGTTGAGATTTTATGAGTTACTCCATATCTTTTGAGAACTTTCTCAAGTTGATTGTTACAAAAATGAGTACCCCGATCACTTATTAAAGCTCTCGGTGTTCCAAACCTTGCAAAAAGACATTTTAAGAAGTTGACTACAACTCGTGCATCGTTAGTTGGGAGAGCTTGTGCTTCCGCCCATTTAGATACATAATCAATGGCAACGAGAATGTAGAGATTATTATGAGATTTTGGAAATGGACCCATAAAGTCAATACCCCAAATGTCAAATACTTCACATACTTGAATGACACTTTGTGGCATTTCATCACGTTGACTTATTTTTCCGGCCCTTTGACAAGCATCACAGGATTTACAAAGAAGGTGTGCGTCTTTGAAAATTGTAGGCCAATAGAATCCAGCGTCGTAGACTTTTCTTGCTGTGAGTTGAGGCCCATAATGCCCTCCTGTTGGTCTTGTGTGACAATGGTTTAAGATTTGACTGGCTTCATCCCCGAATACACATCGGCGTATTATTCCATCGGAACAACTTTTAAACAAATGTGGATCTTCCCAGAAATAGTGTTTTATATCACTAAAGAATTTCTTTCGTTTTTGGTACGACAACTCTTTTTCAAGGAATCCACATACTAAGTAGTTTGCATAGTCTGCAAACCTTGAAATTTCATTATAATCGATCTTCAAAAGATATTCATCAGGAAAGTTATCTTGTATGGCCGATTCATTTAGAACTTTTAATTCGGGATTTTCAAGACAAGAAAGATGATCAGCGGCGAGATTTTCTGCTCCCTTTTTGTCTCGGATTTCAATATCGAACTCTTGTAGGAGTAAGATCCAACGGATTAATCGTGGTTTGACATCTTGTTTCGAAAATAGGTATCTAAGAGCAGAATGGTCGGTATAGACCACCATTTTAGCTAGAACGAGATATGAACAAAATTTGTCAAAAGTAAAGACAATAGCAAGGAGTTCTTTTTCAGTAGTTGTGTAATTTGTTTGTGCCCTTTGTAACGTCTTACTTGCGTAATAAATAGGTTGAAATCATTTTTCAATCCTTTGTCCTAAAACGGCTCCCATTGCAAAATCACTTGCATCGCACATGAGTTCAAATGGTAGATTTCAATTTGGAGTTATCATGATCGGAGCATTAGTGAGTTTTTCTTTAAGAATATTAAAAGATTTGATGCATTCATCTGAAAAGATGAACGGAGCATCCTTTTCTAGGAGTTTATTCATAGGAGTGGCAATTTTAGAAAAATCTTTTATGAAACGTCGGTAAAAACTGGCATGCCCTAGAAAACTCCTAACTCCTCTAACATTGGTGGGATGTGGAAGTTTAGCAATTACATCTACTTTAGCTCTATTCACTTCAATTCCTTCCTTTGAGATTTTATGTTCAAGAATGATGCCTTCTTTAACCATGAAATGGCATTTCTCCCAATTAAGTACTAGATTTGATTATTCGCATCTAATAAGCATTCGTTCAAGATTAACTAGACATGTTTCAAAAGTATCACCGAAGACTGAAAAGTCATCCATGAAAACTTCCATGCATTCTTCTATCATGTCGTGAAAAATCGCCATCATGCACCTTTGAAAGGTTGTAGGGGCGTTGCAAAGTCCAAATGGCATGCGTTAGCAAAAGTACCATAAGGGCACGTGAATGTGGTTTTCTCTTGGTCCTCGGGTGCTATTGGAATTTGAAAATATCCGAAAAAACCATCAAGAAAACAATAGTAACTATTTTCGGCTAATCTTTCCAATATTTGATCAATGAAAGGTAAGGGAAAGTGATCTTTTCTGGTGGCATCATTTAATTTTCTATAATCAATACAAACATGCCATCCTGTTACAGTCCTAGTAGGAATAAGCTCATTTTTCTCATTTGTGATGACAGTCATGCCACCCTTCTTAGGTACGCATTGAACTGGGCTTACCCATGGACTATCAGAAATTGGATAAATTAAACCTGCATCTAGTAGTTTAATAATTTCTTTCTTAACAACATCTTGCATATTAGGATTTAGTCTTCTTTGGCGTTGCACATACGTTTTATGACCTTATTCCATAAGGATTTTATGTGTGCAATACGAAGGACTTATTCCTTTAATATCATGAATTTTCCATGCAATAGCTGGTTTATGAGCTTTTAGCACAGAAATGAGTTGAGATTTTTCATTTTCAGTAAGAGAAGACGATATTATTACAGGTAATTCAGATTCATCATGTAAATAAGCATATTCCAAATAGTTTGGAAGTAGCTTTAACTCTAATGTCGGTGGTTCTTCTATCGATGATTTATATCGATATCTGTCTTCCTCTTTTAGCATTTGAATTTCTTCTGTTGTTGGTTCATATCCATTAGCCATAAGTGTAGCTAACATTTCAGTTTCATCAATTGGTTCAGTTCCTTCTCCTAAAGAACATTCTCCTGTTCCTTGTAATTCTGGAAATTCTTCTAACAACTCTGCATGTGAATCTATAGTTTGAATATAATAACATGTATCATCTGCAGATTGCGGTTGTTGCATGGCTCTATCAACAGAAAAGGTAACACTCTCGTCCTCTATACTTAGGGTCAGTTTCTTACCGAACACGTCTGTTATTGCTTTAGCCGTGTTTAAGAATGGTCTTCCTAATATAAGAGGAACTCGAGAATCTTCTTCCATGTCCAGAATAACAAAGTCTACTGGAAATACTAAAGTACCAACTTTAACTAGCATGTTTTCCATTATCCCTCTAGGATATTTTACTGATTGATCTGCTAGTTGTATACTTATTCGTGTTGGTTTCAATTCTCCAAGGTCTAGTTTAGCGTATAGTGAATACGGCATTAAATTTATACTAGCACCTAAGTCCGCTAATGCTTCTATTGAACTAAGACTACCCAGAAAACATGGAATTGTGAAACTTCCTTGATCAGAGAGTTTTTCTGGCATCTTATTCAACAACACTGCAGAACAATTAGCATTCATAGTAACAGCCGAGAGTTCTTCCATTTTTTTTTCTATTTGTGATTAGATCTTTCAGAAATTTAGCATATCTAGGCATTCCTGAAATCACATCAATGAAAGGAAGATTTACATTTATTTGTTTAAACATATCCAAGAATTTATATTGCTCGGCTTCAAGTCTTTCTTTTCTCATTTTACTTGGGTAAGGAAGTGGTGGTTGGTATGGTTTAACATAAGGTTTAGCCTTAACTGTGTTATCTTCATTAACCTTTTCAACTACCGGTTCTGTTTCATTCTCTTGCTCAGATTGTGGTTCTTGTGAAGTAGAAATAGCGTTATCAGAAATTACAGGTATTTCAGGTGGTTTAAGTGTAATACCACTTCTTGTAGTAATGGCTTTAGCTGTTTCATTCCGGGGGTTAGCATTTGTATCACTAGGTAGACTTCCCGATTTTCTTTCACCTATCAACCTTGCTAGGTGAAATGTCCCGTTCTTATTGATTAAAAACGTTCCATATTAATTGATTTCGTTGCGAGGTTTTGACCTCTATATGAGATGTTTTTCAAAGACTGCATTCATTTTAAAACAAACCATAACCTTTATTTCATCAATAAAGGTTTAAAAAGCTTTACGTAGATTATCAAATAATGATAATCTAAAATATCCTGTTTACACACGACCATTACATAATGGTTTACAATACAAATATGTTACAACAAAATAAGTTTCTTGAATGCAGTTTTTACACAATATCATACAAGCATGGACTCCAAATCTCGTCCTTATTTAAGTATGCGACAGCGGAAGCTCTTAATAATCACCTGAGAATAAACATGCTTAAAACGTCAACAAAAATGTTGGTGAGTTATAGGTTTAACCTATATATATCAAATCGTAACAATAGACCACAAGATTTCATATTTCAATACACATCCCATACATAGAGATAAAAATCATTCATATGGTGAACACCTGGTAACCGACATTAACAAGATGCATATATAAGAATATCCCCATCATTCCGGGACACCCTTCGGATATGATATAAATTTCGAAGTACTAAAGCATCCGGTACTTTGGATGGGGTTTGTTAGGCCCAATAGATCTATCTTTAGGATTCGCGTCAATTAGGGTGTCTGTTCCCTAATTCTTAGATTACCAGACTTAATAAAAAGGGGCATATTCGATTTCGATAATTCAACCATAGAATGTAGTTTCACGTACTTGTGTCTATTTTGTAAATCATTTATAAAACCTGCATGTATTCTCATCCCAAAAATATTAGATTTTAAAAGTGGGACTATAACTCACTTTCACAGATTTTTACTTCGTCGGGAAGTAAGACTTGGCCACTGGTTAATTCACGAACCTATAACAATATATACATATATATCAAAGTATGTTCAAAATATATTTACAACACTTTTAATATATTTTGATGTTTTAAGTTTATTAAGTCAGCTGTCCTCGTTAGTAACCTACAACTAGTTATCCACAGTTAGATGTACAGAAATAAATCGATAAATATTATCTTGAATCAATCCACGACCCAGTGTATACGTATCTCAGTATTGATCACAACTCAAACTATATATATTTTGGAATCAACCTCAACTCTGTATAGCTAACTCCAACATTCACATATAGAGTGTCTATGGTTGTTCCGAAATATATATAGATGTGTCGACATGATAGGTCGAAACATTGTATACGTGTCTATGGTATCTCAAGATTACATAATATACAATACAAGTTGATTAAGTTATGGTTGGAATAGATTTGTTACCAATTTTTCACGTAGCTAAAATGAGAAAAATTATCCAATCATGTTTTACCCATAACTTCTTCATTTTAAATCCGTTTTGAGTGAATCAAATTGCTATGATTTCATATTGAACTATATTTTATGAATCTAAACAGAAAAAGTATAGGTTTATAGTCGGAAAAATAAGTTACAAGTCATTTTTGTAAAGGTAGTCATTTCAGTCGAAAGAACGACGTCTAGATGACCATTTTAGAAAACATATACTTCCACTTTGAGTTTAACCATAATTTTTGGATATAGTTTCATGTTCATAATAAAAATCATTTTCTCAGAATAACAACTTTTAAATCAAAGTTTATCATAGTTTTTAATTAACTAACCCAAAACAGCCCGCGGTGTTACTACGACGGCGTAAATCCGGTTTTACGGTGTTTTTCGTGTTTTCAGGTTTTAAATCATTAAGTTAGCATATCATATAGATATAGAGCATGTGTTTAGTTAATTTTAAAAGTCAAGTTAGAAGGGTTAACTTTTGTTTGCGAACAAGTTTAGAATTAACTAAACTATGTTCTAGTGATTACGAGTTTAAACCTTCGAATAAGATAGTTTTATATATATGAATCAAATGATGTTATGAACATCATTACTACCTCAAGTTTAGTAGGTAAACCTACTAGAAGTGACAAGAAATAATCTAGCTTCAAAGGATCTTGGATGGCTTGAAAGTTCTTGAAGTAGGATCATGACACAAAAACAAGTTCAAGTAAGATTTTTACTCGAATTAAGATAGTTTATAGTTATAGAAATTGAATCAAAGTTTGAATATGAATATTACCTTGAATAAGAAAGATAACCTACTATATATAACAAAGGTTTCTTGATCTTAGATGATTACTTGGAATGGATTAGAAAGCTTGGAAGTAAATTAGTAAACTTGAAGGGATTTTTGAAGTGTTCTTGAAGTGTTCTTCCTATGATGATTATAGCTTGATTCTTGAAGTGATTTTTGATGAAGATGATGATTAACTACTGGAAAAATACGTTCATAATAGTGTGTGTGTGTTGAGAGAGAATTAGAAAGAGAATTGGAAGTGAAATGGAGTGAATGATGAGTGGTAATTGGTGAGTGGTGAGTGGGGTTAAAAGGAGTTCTAGTTAGTTGACTAGCTCATGGTAGAAGTTAAAATTGATTAGTCATACATGACATAATCAAGAGTGGAATCCCATGCTAGTTCCTATTGGTATATACCCATAGTAAGTACGTTTTGAAGCTGTGTATAATACGGGTAAGAATACGACTAGAATTCTTGATGAAAGAAAAGAATGGGAAAGTAACTGTAACCATTTTCGTTAAGTATGAGTGTTTTGATATATGTCTTGAAGTCTTCCAAAAGTATTTTAATACATCTAAATACACTACATGTATATACATTTTAACTGAGTCGTTAAGTCATCGTTAGTCGTTACATGTAAGTGTTGTTTTGAAACCTTTAAGTTAACGATCTCAATTAATGTTGTTAACCCATTGTTTATTATATCTAATGAGATTTTAAATTATTATATTATCATGATATTATGATATATTAATATATCTTAATATGATATATATACATTTAAATGTCGTTACAACGATAATCGTTACATATATGTCTCGTTTCGAAATCCTTAAGTTAGTAGTCTTGTTTATATGTATATAACTCATTGTTAATATACTTATGGAGATACTTACTTATCATAATATCATGTTAACCATATGTATATCCATATATATATATCGTCATGTCGTTTTTACAAGTTTTAACGTTCGTGAATCGCCGGTCAACTTGGGTGGTCAATTGTCTATATGAAACATATTTCAATTAATCAAGTCTTAACAAGTTTGATTGCTTAACATGTTGGAAACATTTAATCATGTAAATATCAATCTCAATTAATATATATAAACATGGGAAAGTTCGGGTCACTACAGTACCTACCCGTTAAATAAATTTCGTCCCGAAATTTTAAGCTGTTGAAGGTGTTGACGAATCTTCTGGAAATAGATGCGGGTATTTCTTCTTCATCTGATCTTCACGCTCCCAGGTGAACTCGGGTCCTCTACGAGCATTCCATCGAACCTTAACAATTAGTATCTTGTTTTGCTTAAGTCTTTTAACCTCACGATCCATTATTTCGACGGGTTCTTCGATGAATTGGAGTTTTTCGTTGATTTGGATTTCATCTAACAGAATAGTGAGATCTTCTTTAGCAAAACATTTCTTCAAATTCGAGACGTGGAAAGTGTTATGTACAGCCGCGAGTTGTTGAGGTAACTCAAGTCGGTAAGCTACTGGTCCGACACGATCAATAATCTTGAATGGTCCAATATACCTTGGATTTAATTTCCCTCGTTTACCAAATCGAACAACGCCTTTCCAAGGTGCAACTTTAAGCATGACCATCTCTCCAATTTCAAATTCTATATCTTTTCTTTTAATGTCAGCGTAGCTCTTTTGTCGACTTTGGGCGGTTTTCAACCGTTGTTGAATTTGGATGATCTTCTCGGTAGTTTCTTGTATAATCTCCGGACCCGTAATCTGTCTATCCCCCACTTCACTCCAACAAATCGGAGACCTGCACTTTCTACCATAAAGTGCTTCAAACGGCGCCATCTCAATGCTTGAATGGTAGCTGTTGTTGTAGGAAAATTCTGCTAACGGTAGATGTCGATCCCAACTGTTTTCGAAATCAATGACACATGCTCGTAGCATGTCTTCAAGCGTTTGTATCGTCCTTTCGCTCTGCCCATCAGTTTGTGGATGATAGGCAGTACTCATGTCTAGACGAGTTCCTAATGCTTGCTGTAATGTCTGCCAGAATCTTGAAATAAATCTGCCATCCCTATCAGAGATAATAGAGATTGGTATTCCATGTCTGGAGACGACTTCCTTCAAATACAGTCGTGCTAACTTCTCCATCTTGTCATCTTCTCTTATTGGCAGGAAGTGTGCTGATTTGGTGAGACGATCAACTATTACCCAAATAGTATCAAAACCACTTGCAGTCCTTGGCAATTTAGTGATGAAATCCATGGTAATGTTTTCCCATTTCCATTCTGGGATTTCGGGTTGTTGAAGTAGACCTGATGGTTTCTGATGCTCAGCTTTGACCTTAGAACACGTCAAACATTCTCCTACGTATTTAGCAACATCGGCTTTCATACCCGGCCACCAAAAATGTTTCTTGAGATCCTTGTACATCTTCCCCGTTCCAGGATGTATTGAGTATCTGGTTTTATGAGCTTCTCTAAGTACCATTTCTCTCATATCTCCAAATTTTGGTACCCAAATCCTTTCAGCCCTATACCGGGTTCCATCTTCCCGAATATTAAGATGCTGCTCCGATCCTTTGGGTATTTCATCCTTTAAATTTCCTTCTTTTAAAACTCCTTGTTGCGCCTCCTTTATTTGAGTAGTAAGGTTATTATGAATCATTATATTCATAGATTTTACTCGAATGGGTTCTCTGTCCTTCCTGCTCAAGGCATCGGCTACCACATTTGCCTTCCCCGGGTGGTAACGAATCTCAAAGTCGTAATCATTCAACAATTCAATCCACCTACGCTGCCTCATATTCAGTTGTTTCTGATTAAATATGTGTTGAAGACTTTTGTGGTCGGTATATATAATACTTTTGACCCCATATAAGTAGTGCCTCCAAGTCTTTAATGCAAAAACAACCGCGCCTAATTCCAAATCATGCGTCATATAATTTTGCTCGTGAATCTTCAATTGTCTAGACACATAAGCAATCACCTTCGTTCGTTGCATTAATACACAACCGAGACCTTGCTTTGATGCGTCACAATAAATCACAAAATCATCATTCCCTTCAGGCAATGACAATATAGGTGCCGTAGTTAGCTTTTTCTTCAATAACTGAAATGCTTTCTCGTGTTCATCCTTCCATTCAAATTTCTTCCCTTTATGCGTTAATGCAGTCAAGGGTTTTTCTATTCTGGAAAAGTCTTGGATGAACCTTCTGTAGTAACCAGCTAGTCCTAAAAACTGACGTATGTGTTTCAGAGTTTTTGGGGTTTCCCACTTTTCAACAGTTTCTATCTTTGCCGGATCCACCTTAATACCTTTTTTGTTCACTATGTGACCGAGGAATTGAACTTCTTCCAACCAAAATGCACACTTTGAAAATTTAGCGTACAATTCTTCCTTCCTCAATACTTCTAACACCTTTCTCAAATGTTCACCGTGTTCTTGGTCATTCTTTGAGTAAATAAGTATGTCATCAATGAAAAAAATGACAAACTTGTCAAGGTATGGTCCACACACTCGGTTCATAAGGTCCATGAATACAGCTGGTGCATTAGTTAAACCAAATGGCATGACCATAAACTCGTAATGACCGTAACGTGTTCTGAAAGCAGTCTTTGGAATATCATCTTCTTTCACCCGCATTTGATGATACCCGGAATGTAAGTCAATCTTTGAATAAACAGACGAGCCTTGTAGTTGATCAAATAAGTCGTTGATTCTCGGTAGTGGGTAGCGGTTCTTGATGGTAAGTTTGTTCAACTCTCGGTAGTCGATACACAACCTGAATGTACCATCTTTCTTCTTGACAAACAAAACAGGAGCTCCCCACGGTGATGTGCTTGGTCGAATGAAACCATGCTCTAAAAGTTCTTGTAATTGGCTTTGCAGTTCTTTCATCTCGCTGGGTGCGAGTCTGTAAGGAGCACGAGCTATTGGTGCAGCTCCTGGTATAAGATCTATTTGAAATTCAACGGATCGATGTGGGGGTAATCCCGGTAATTCTTTCGGAAATACATCGGGAAATTCTTTTGCAATGGGAACATCATTGATGCTCTTTTCTTCAGTTTGTACTTTCTCGACGTGTGCTAGAACAGCATAGCAACCTTTTCTTATTAGTTTTTGTGCCTTCAAATTACTAATAAGATGTAGCTTCGTATTGCCCTTTTCTCCGTACACCATTAAGGGTTTTCCTTTTTCTCGCATAATGCGAATTGCATTTTTGTAACAAACGATCTCTGCTTTCACTTGTTTCAACCAGTCCATACCGATTATCACATCAAAACTTCCTAACTCTACTGGTATCAAATCAATCTTAAATGTTTCGCTAACCAGTTTAATTTCTCGATCCCGACATATATTATCTGCTGAAATTAATTTACCATTTGCTAATTCGAGTAAAAATTTACTATCCAAAGGCGTCAATGGACAACTTAATTTAGCACAAAAATCTCTACTCATATAGCTTCTATCCGCACCCGAATCAAATAAAACGTAAGCAGATTTATTGTCAATAAGAAACGTACCCGTAACAAGCTCCGGGTCTTCCTGTGCCTCTGCCGCATTAATATTGAAAACTCTTCCGCGGCCTTGTCCATTCGTGTTCTCCTGGTTCGGGCAATTTCTAATAATGTGGCCTGATTTTCCACATTTATAACAAACTACATTCGCGTAACTTGCTCCGACACTACTTGCTCCGCCATTACTCGTTTCGACACCATTTGTTCCTTTCGTTCTATTAACCCCTGGTCCGTAGACCTCACACTTCGCCGCGCTATGACCATTTCTTTTACACTTGTTGCAAAATTTGGTGCAGAACCCCGAGTGATACTTTTCACACCTTTGGCATAGCTGCTTCTGATTGTTGTTGTTGTTGTTGTTGCGGTTATTATTGTTGTTGGGATGATTGTTGTAGTTGCTGTTGTTGTTGTTGTTGTTGTTGTTGTTGTTGTTGTTGGGCCGTTTGTTGTAGTTGCGATTGATGTTGCGATTGTTGGGATAATTGTTGCGATTATTGTTGTAATTGCTGCTGTTGTTGTATTGGTGATTCTTATCACCGTTTTCCTCGCACTTTCTTTTGACTTGCTTCACATTGGCCTCTTCAGCAGTCTGTTCTTTAATTCTTTCTTCAATCTGGTTCACTAGTTTGTGAGCCATTCTATATGCCTGTTGTATGGAGGCGGGCTCGTGTGAACTTATATCTTCTTGGATTCTTTCCGGTAATCCTTTCACAAACGCGTCGATCTTCTCTTCCTCATCTTCGAATGCTCCCGGACACAATAGACACAATTCTGTGAATCGTCTTTCGTACGTGGTAATATCAAATCCTTGAGTTCGTAACCCTCTAAGTTCTGTCTTGAGCTTATTGACCTCGGTTCTGGGACGGTACTTCTCGTTCATCAAGTGCTTGAATACTGACCACGGTAGTGCGTACGCATCGTCTTGTCCCACTTGCTCTAGATAGGTATTCCACCATGTTAACGCAGAACCTGTGAAGGTATGCGTAGCGTACTTCACTTTGTCCTCTTCAGTACACTTACTTATGGCAAACACCGATTCGACCTTCTCGGTCCACCGTTTCAATCCGATCGGTCCTTCGGTTCCATCAAATTCCAAAGGTTTGCAGGCAGTGAATTCTTTGTAGGTGCATCCTACACGATTTCCTGTACTGCTAGATCCAAGGTTATTGTTGGTATGTAGCGCAGCCTGTACTGCGGCTATGTTTGAAGCTAGAAAAGTACGGAATTCCTCTTCATTCATATTCACGGTGTGTCGAGTAGTCAGTGCCATTTCCTTTAAAATAGTCAAATGGAACAAGTTAATCATACAGAATATTAAGAGTAGTTAATAGTATTTCGTAGCATAATATGAACTCATTTATAAAAGCTTTTTCTTCATATTAGCGTTTTATAAGTTTAAATTCGGGTAGTACCTACCCGTTAAGTTCATACTTAGTAGCTAATATACAATTCAACTACTACAATTCTATATGAAAAACTGATTATAAAAATATTTCGCGTTCAAACTTTTACACAATATTTTACAAACTTACAATACCGCTTATTTTACATATAGCATGAAATATAGCACACAATAAATTTGATACAAGATGGTTGTGAAGATAATTCTAGCTAGTACACAAGTCGTTCAACAAAGGCAATAAAGAAACGTAATTCATACGTCCAGAAACAAGTCATGCATTCTAGTTTTACTAGGATTACTTCCCATCCTTGGTCTTGTGAAACATAACCGTTATGGCTGTTGATAAGACAGCGTGTTGTAACGTCGTCAAAGGGACGAGGGTTACGTAATGTCCAACAGTCCCGTAACAATCTAAAAACCTCATTTCTTACCCCAATTACCGACTCCGTCACTTGTGGGAACGTTTTGTTTAATAGTTGTAGCCCGATGTTCTTGTTCTCACTTTGGTGAGAAGCGAACATTACTAATCCGTAAGCATAACATGCTTCTTTATGTTGCATGTTAGCCGCTTTTTCTAAATCACGAAGTCCAATATTCAGATATATTGAGTCAAAATAATTTCTTAACCCATTGCGTAAAATAGCATTTGAGTTCCCCGCAATATATGCGTCAAAGTAAACACATCGTAACTTATGGATTTCCCAATGTGATATTCCCCATCTTTCGAACGAAAGCCTTTTATAAACCAAGGCATTCTTGGAACGTTCTTCGAATGTCTTACAAACTGATCTCGCCTTAAATAGTTGTGCCGAAGAATTCTGACCGACTCTAGACAAGATTTCATTAATCATGTCTCCGGGTAGCTCTCTTAAAATATTGGGTTGTCTATCCATTTTGTGTTTTTATACTGTAAAATAGACAAGAGTTAGATTCATAAAAAAAAAAATACTTATTAATACAAGCAATTTTTACATATATCATAAAGCATAAGCACACTATATTACATATATTACACCACACGAATACAACTATCTTATTCCGATTCGCTTGTTTCTTCTTCTTCGGTTTTGGTTCGTTTTGCCAAGTTTCTAGGGATATATGATGTTCCCCTAATACGAGCCGTCGTTTTCCACATTGGTTTAGAAAAACCTGGTGGTTTAGAGGTTCCCGGGTCATTGTTACAACTTAAGGACTTCGGGGGTTGACGATACATATAAAGTTCATCGGGGTTGGAATTAGATTTCTCTATTTTTATGCCCTTTCCCTTATTATTTTCTTTTGCCTTTTTAAATTCAGTTGGGGTAATTTCTATAACATCATCGGAATTCTCGTCGGAATCCGATTCATCGGAGAATTGGTAATCCTCCCAATATTTTGCTTCCTTGGCGGAAACACCATTGACCATAATTAACCTTGGTCGGTTGGTTGAGGATTTTCTTTTACTTAACCGTTTTATTATTTCCCCCACCGGTTCTATTTCTTCATTCGGTTCCGATTCTTCTTCCGGTTCCGATTCTTCTTCCGGTTCCGACTCTTCTTCCGGTTCCTCTTCGGGAACTTGTGAATCAGTCCACGAATCATTCCAATTTACATTTGACTCTTCATTATTATTAGGTGAGTTAATGGGACTTGTTCTAGAGGTAGACATCTATCACATAATATCAAACGCGTTAAGAGATTAATATATCACATAATATTCACATGTTAAAAATATATAGTTTCCAACAAAATTTGTTAAGCAATCATTTTTCAAGTAAACACGGTCGAAGTTCAGACTCACTAATGCATCCTAACAAACTCGATAAGACACACTAATGCAAAATTCTGGTTCTCTAAGACCAACGCTCGGATACCAACTGAAATGTCCCGTTCTTATTGATTAAAAACGTTCCATATTAATTGATTTCGTTGCGAGGTTTTGACCTCTATATGAGACGTTTTTCAAAGACTGCATTCATTTTAAAACAAACTATAACCTTTATTTCATCAATAAAGGTTTAAAAAGCTTTACGTAGATTATCAAATAATGATAATCTAAAATATCCTGTTTACACACGATCATTACATAATGGTTTACAATACAAATATGTTACAACAAAATAAGTTTCTTGAATGCAGTTTTTACACAATATCATACAAGCATGGACTCCAAATCTCATCCTTATTTAAGTATGTGACAGCGGAAGCTCTTAATAATCACCTGAGAATAAACATGCTTAAAACGTCAACAAAAATGTTGGTGAGTTATAGGTTTAACCTATATATATCAAATCGTAACAATAGACCACAAGATTTCATATTTCAATACACATCCCATACATAGAGATAAAAATCATTCATATGGTGAACACCTGGTAACCGACATTAACAAGATGCATATATAAGAATATCCCCATCATTCCGGGACACCCTTCGGATATGATATAAATTTCGAAGTACTAAAGCATCCGGTACTTTGGATGGGGTTTGTTAGGCCCAATAGATCTATCTTTAGGATTCGCGTCAATTAGGGTGTCTGTTCCCTAATTCTTAGATTACCAGACTTAATAAAAAGGGGAATATTCGATTTCGATAATTCAACCATAGAATGTAGTTTCACGTACTTGTGTCTATTTTGTAAATCATTTATAAAACCTGCATGTATTCTCATCCCAAAAATATTAGATTTTAAAAGTGGGACTATAACTCACTTTCACAGATTTTTACTTCGTCGGGAAGTAAGACTTGTCCACTGGTTGATTCACGAACCTATAACAATATATACATATATATCAAAGTATGTTCAAAATATATTTACAACACTTTTAATATATTTTGATGTTTTAAGTTTATTAAGTCAGCTGTCCTCGTTAGTAACCTACAACTAGTTGTCCACAGTTAGATGTACAGAAATAAATCGATAAATATTATCTTGAATCAATCCACGACCCAGTGTATACGTATCTCAGTATTGATCACAACTCAAACTATATATATTTTGGAATCAACCTCAACCCTGTATAGCAAACTCCAACATTCACATATAGAGTGTCTATGGTTGTTCCGAAATATATATAGATGTGTCGACATGATAGGTCGAAACATTGTATACGTGTCTATGGTATCTCAAGATTACATAATATACAATACAAGTTGATTAAGTTATGGTTGGAATAGATTTGTTACCAATTTTTCACATAGCTAAAATGAGAAAAATTATCCAATCTTGTTTTACCCATAACTTCTTCATTTTAAATCCGTTTTGAGTGAATCAAATTGCTATGATTTCATATTGAACTCTATTTTATGAATCTAAACAGAAAAAGTATAGGTTTATAGTCGGAAAAATAAGTTACAAGTCGTTTTTGTAAAGGTAGTCATTTCAGTCGAAAGAACGACGTCTAGATGACCATTTTAGAAAACATACTTCCACTTTGAGTTTAACCATAATTTTTGAATATAGTTTCATGTTCATAATAAAAATCATTTTCTCAGAATAACAACTTTTAAATCAAAGTTTATCATAGTTTTTAATTAACTAACCCAAAACAGCCCGCGGTGTTACTACGACGGCGTAAATCCGGTTTTACGGTGTTTTTCGTGTTTCCAGGTTTTAAATAATTAAGTTAGCATATCATATAGATATAGAACATGTGTTTAGTTAATTTTAAAAGTCAAGTTAGAAGGATTAACTTTTGTTTGCGAACAAGTTTAGAATTAACTAAACTATGTTCTAGTGATTACGAGTTTAAACCTTCGAATAAGATAGTTTTATATATATGAATCGAATGATGTTATGAACATCATTACCACCTCAAGTTTAGTAGGTAAACCTACTGGAAGTGACAAGAAATGATCTAGCTTCAAAGGATCTTGGATGGCTTGAAAGTTCTTGAAGTAGGATCATGACACAAAAACAAGTTCAAGTAAGATTTTTATTTGAATTAAGATAGTTTATAGTTATAGAAATTGAATCAAAGTTTGAATATGAATATTACCTTGAATAAGAAAGATAACCTACTGTATATAACAAAGGTTTCTTGATCTTAGATGATTACTTGGAATGGATTAGAAAGCTTGGAAGTAAATTAGTAAACTTGAAGGGATTTTTGAAGTGTTCTTGAAGTGTTCTTCCTATGACGATTATAGCTTGATTCTTGAAGTGATTTTTGATGAAGATGATGATTAACTACTGGAAAAATACGTTCATAATAGTGTGTGGGTGTTGAGAGAGAATTAGAAAGAGAATTGGAAGTGAAATGGAGTGAATGATGAGTGGTAATTGGTGAGTGGTGAGTGGGGTTAAAAGGAGTTCTAGTTAGTGGACTAGCTCATGGTAGAAGTTAAAATTGATTAGTCATACATGACATAATCAAGAGTGGAATCCCATGCTAGTTCCTATTGGTATATACCTATAGTAAGTACGTTTTGAAGCTGTGTATAATACGGGTAAGAATACGACTAGAATTCTTGATGAAAGAAAAGAATGGGAAAGTAACTGTAACCATTTTCATTAAGTATGAGTGTTTTGATATATGTCTTGAAGTCTTCCAAAAGTATTTTAATACATCTAAATACACTACATGTATATACATTTTAACTGAGTCGTTAAGTCATCGTTAGTCGTTACATGTAAGTGTTGTTTTGAAACCTTTAAGTTAACGATCTCAATTAATGTTGTTAACCCATTGTTTATTATATCTAATGAGATGTTAAATTATTGTATTATCATGATATTATGATATATTAATATATCTTAATATGATATATATACATTTAAATGTCGTTACAACGATAATCGTTACATATATGTCTCGTTTCGAAATCCTTAAGTTAGTAGTCTTGTTTATATGTATATAACTCATTGTTAATATACTTATGGAGATACTTACTTATCATAATCTCATGTTAACCATATGTATATCCATATATATATATCGTCATGTCGTTTTTACAAGTTTTAACGTTCGTGAATCGCCGGTCAACTTGGGTGGTCAATTGTCTATATGAAACATATTTCAATTAATCAAGTCTTAACAAGTTTGATTGCTTAACATGTTGGAAACATTTAATCATGTAAATATCAATCTCAATTAATATATATAAACATGGGAAGGTTCGGGTCACTACACTAGGTTGCTTACTTCTTGTTCCAAATTTTTGATAGAAGCTTGTTAATTTCTAAATGCTTGAGCATTTTTTTCTTTAGTTTGTTTCTGACATGTGAAAATTTGAGTTTGAGATTCAACTAGCTTCGACATCATATCTTCTAAATTTGGCTTTTTATCATCGGTTTGTGGTGGTTTATTTGGAAAAATAGGTCTTTGCTGATTGTAAGTATTATTGGATACTTGTTGATTGCTAGGACCTTGTTGGTTGTTGTATGGAACATTTTGATTATAATTCTGATTTTGATTGTAGTTTGGTCTTGGCAGTTGATAATTATTCTGATAATTATTTCCAGGCTTTTGGTTTATATATGAAACATTCTCTCTTTGTTTCATTGTTTGTTCAATACTGAGACAATATTTTGTCAAATGTGGTCCTCCACACTGCTCACAACTAATTTGTATTGAGTGAATATCCTTAGTCATCTTTTCCATTCGTCTCATGACAGCATCTATCTTTGCAGAAATGGAATCAAAGTCATGGCTAGAATCGGCTCTATCTGCTTTAGATGATCTAATGATATCTTTTTCTTGATGCCACTCATGTGATTGGAAAGCAGTGTTATCAATAATTTTGTAAGCTTCAGTTGCGATTTTCTTCATAATGGAACCACCAGCTGCTATATCTATGTCTTTGCTTGTAGTGATGTCGCATCCTTGGTAGAATATTTGTACTATTTGATAAGTGTCTAAACCATGTTGCGGACATCCTCTTAACAACTTTCCAAATCTTGTCTACGCCTCATATAGAGTTTCATTTGGCTTTTGTGTGAACGTAACAATTTCTCCTTGAAGTCTCACGACTTTAGATGCCGGAAAGAATTGTTTAAGAAAATTTTCAACTAAGACATCCCATGTATTAATCGCCCCTTCAGGTAATGATTCTAACCAATCTTTGGCTTCTCCCTTTAAAGTCCAGGGAAATAACATGAGATAGATCTGTTCATCCTCCACTTCTCGGATTTTAAATAGTGTATAGATCCTATTAAAGGTACGAAGATGTTCGTTTGGATCTTCCTTCGGCGCACCACTAAATTGGCATTGATTAGTTACCATGTGTAGGATTTGTCCTTTGATTTCATAATCTGGCGCATTAATGTCTGGTTGAGTAATTGCATGACCTTGGCCAGTGCGTTTAGCCCTCATTCGGTCTTCCATACTTAGAGGTTCCAATTTCTCCATGATTGAATTGGTTGAATCTGAATCACTAGAGGATTCTGATTTAATAGTTTCTTCCTCAACAATCTCTGGATGAGTGATTTGTGGTTCAGGAGGAATGATTAGTGGTTCAGGATCTCTGAATTGTCCCTGAATATCCTCCGAATTCTCAATTGTGAGGTCGGGTTCAAAAAATGGATTATCAGAAATTTGAATTGGAGTACTTGGTCGACTAGATGACGATTCTAAAAAAAATCAACGACGACAATATTGGCTAGATGTCTTGATCGAGTTACAGGTGGTGAACGTATGAAAGGTGGTGAACGTTTTGCTCGGTGCATTCACTGAATATCCTATTAGTTATAAAAGATAAAAATTATATAAGTTATCAAATTAATAGACTTTTCTGATTTTGCCCACGTTTCGAATAGCCAATAGATGTAGCAGGTAGCCAGGACCCTTTAAATCGGAAGCCCACAACTCGCCACTAACAAATCCAACTATTACTACAAACCAGAAAATTTTGGATGTCTATCAATTTAACCACTTAAAATAATTTTTTATTTTGAAATTTTAGAGAAGAAATAGAAAATTCTATGTCCTAAAAACTAGAGCGTCGAGAAATAAGAAAGAAAAAGAGCGCGTCGAAAAACGTCGAAAGTCGAAAAATAATAAAAAGAACGTAGCGCGTCGAAACTTAAAAGTCTAAAAACTAAGAATTAAAAGTTGCGTCTAAAGGTATAGCTTAAAGGAATTCTATATCCAAAACGGCAATTACTTAAAAAATACTAAAATTTTAAATACTAAAGCAATAAGCGACGTCGTAAAATTCTAAAGCACCTAAATCTTAGTCTAAAGAAAAAGCACTTAAGGGATTTTACGGCAAAGCCTAAAATTTAGAAATAAAAATAACTACTGCAAAATACTACACTTAAAACTAATTAAGAACGAAATATATACAAATTACGAATTAACGATAAAAATATACAAAATGTAAAAATAAGCTTAAAGTTATAAAAATACAATTTTTATAAAAATATTATTTTTATATTATTTATATAAAAGTATTAGTTTGATATATTTAATTAAACTTAATAAAACTAATTAAAACTAAAAATAAAACTAAATTAAACTAATTATTATTTTAATTAACCCTAATTAGGTAATTAATTAATAATATTAGTTATTAAACCAAAACCCTAATTCGTACGTCAGAGGTACCAGGTCTGTTACATCACCTCATGCGATCGCATGAGGTTTGCGAACGAATTCCATGCGTTCGCATGGAGTTGGTTACCAGGCCGGATTTTGGGCTTCACAGGCTTCGGCCTAACTAAATTTTAATTTAATTTTTATTTTGATTTTTAAATTTCTGTTTTTAATTTATATAAAAAAATGTAATAAAAACTAAAAAAAAATTACTTATTAATCTTAAGTTTTAACAAAAGAAAAATAAAAATATAAACTTTTTAATTTAAATACTTAAAAATATAGAAATATAGAAATATAGAAATATATATATATATATATATATATATATATATATATATATATATATATATATATATATATATATATATATATATATATATATATATATATATATATATATATATATTATCTTTTTATATTTTAAAAAAAACTTATATATTTTTACAAGACTTACTTAAAAACTATTTTTTTTAGCGTTTTGTTTTCGGCGTTGATGAGATCCCCGGCAGCGGTGCCAAAAATACTTGATTGTTATGCGAGGTGTATACAAAATAGTTATATTTTTATTATGAAATACTATTGAATACGATACAATTTTACACAAGTTATTTATTTATTTATAGAGTGGATATACTTAAACCTTGCTACAACACTTATAGGCAGTGTACCTAATCGTACAGTAGTGTAGTTTTTAGTAAGTCCGGTTCGTTCCACAGGGATACAGTAAACAAGTTTAACGCTATAATTTTTTAAACTATATTTGTGTGTATATATATATATATATATATATATATATATATATATATATACATATATATATATATATATATATATATATATATATATATATATATATATATATATATATATATATATATATATATATGAGTAATATTATTATTATTATAAAAAGGGGGGTTTTACCGTTTAATGACCGATTTGTCGATTTTATGTCTTAAGTCGCAGTTAAAACCTAATGTAAAATATTAAAAATAAATATAACTTAATTTAAAGCGTAAAGTAAATGACAATAATTAAAGTGCGATAAATTAAAAGTGCGATAAATAAAATGACAATAAATGAAATTACGATGATTAAAAAGTACGATAATTAAAATGATAGTAAATAAAAGTGCGATGAAATATAAAATAAAGGAATTATGCTTATTTAAACTTCCGTAATCATGATGTTTGACGTGTTGATTTTAATTTATTACCATGGGTTAATTGTCCTTTGTCCTGGATTATTCGATATGTCCATACGGTTTTGTCCATAATAGTCCATCAGTCATAAATATAAAGTGCGAGGATCTTCGTCAAATTATCCTTATACCCGAAGTCAAATATTCCAACTAATTGGGGATTTGAACTGTAACAAGGTATTAATACTTTGGTTAATGAATACACCAGGTTATCGACTGCATGTAGTCCAAGGTTTTAATACTTTGTTAACAATTACACCAATTACCCTTGAATGTAATCCACCCCTGTTTTAATGAGTCCATTAACCATTAATCCATTCCCGTGTCCGGTAAAATGAACGATAATTTGTATTTATAGATATCCCTCCCACCGTACCCGATTAAGCGTATGTGGTAGATACGTCAAATTGTAACCTTTATATTAAATTAATGAGGTATCGTTTAGTTAATATAAAGCCCATTAATAGCCCATAGTCTAATTTCCACAAGTGTCGTTCTTTTGTCCAAACCCCAATTATGGTACAAAGCCCAATAACCCCGTATTTATTATTTAGCCAAACATCACGATTACTTCGGCTTAAATAAGCATAATAATTACTTTATCTACGAGACATTAATTTAAAAAGGTTGAACATAACTTACAATGATTAATAATAGCGTACGTTACACGGACAGAATTTCGACTTACACACTTACAACATTCGCTAACATAACCTTATTATTATTAATCTTAAATTAAAATTAAAATTATAAATATAAATATATATATATTTGTGAGAGTGAGAGATTGAATATATTGTGTATATTTTCGGCCAGAACTCGCGAAATTTATAGGACCAGACCTGCTACAGTCATCCATGCGATCGCATGGATTTAAAGCTTCTAGGCCATGCGATCGCATGGCCACCTTTTCCTGGTCACAAAGCTTCCAAAACGTGGGCTGCTATGATTAATTTAATATATAATATATATAATTTTATATAATTAATTATATATTATATAATATTCTTGTACTCCGTTGACTTGTAATTTTAGCTCCGTTGCGTCGCGCGTTGATAGTTGGTTCATGTCCCGGTTCCGGATTTTCGAACGTCCTTGCGTACTATTTAATATCTTGTACTTTGCATTTTGCAGCTTGTATTCTTGTAACTTTTAGATGTTTCTCATCAATAAATTGAACCACTTTGATTGTACTTTGTACTTTTTAGCTTTTTGGTCGTTTGCGTCTTCAAATCATCGAATCTGTCTTTTGTCTTCACCTTTTATTATTTAAACGAATATCACTTGTAAATAGAACAATTGTAACTAAAAGCTTGTCTTTCTTGAGGGATAATGCTATGAAATATATGTTCGTTTTTAGCATTATCAGTTTGTTCATTTGGGACTTGTAAGACCCATTTGGGAGTTAAATGGGTGAATTTGGGTTAAATTGATGTAAGGAACCCTAATGGTTATAATCTAGGGTTTGGTCATGTAAATTGAGGTTTGTAAGTGTTATTGGTGTTGTTAAGTCACTAATACACTTGTGTAATGATGAAAGTTTGTAAATGGGTGCAAGTTTGACCAAAATATAAGTCTTGGTGTTAAAATGGGTCAAATGGGTAACAGTTGACCTAGTTGGGTAAGATGGGTATGAAATCTCCTAAGTTTTTGTTAGTTGGTGTTAGTAGACCTTAATCACTAGCTTTTAGTGATTTATGATGAGTCTTGGCCATTAATGGGCGGTTTTGGTGTAAATGGGTCATTTAATACATTTGGGTCATTAAATGCTCAAGAGTTAAGTGTTGGTGGTTAGTACCACTAGTTTGTATGTTGATTGTGTACTTAATGTACTAGGTACCTTGCGTTGAAGCTTGCGGAGTTGTATAATCATCATCACCTAGGAGTTGAGGTGAGTGGAATAATTATGCATGTATGTATATAGTGTATTTATTTGTAAATGTTATGGTATGAACCAACGAGCCGGTAGTACCATAACATGTATGTGACGAGTGTCATGATGTGAACCACGAGCCGGTAACATCTTGGTATTTGTGTAACGACCCGACTTTTTCGACTTGCTTTTGTGCTTTGTGCCTTCACGAAACTGCGTATTTGTGCGTACTGAGCTATATTATACTCTGAGATCTTACTAGATGTGGATTACTTTCGTTTATATGTTAAAACGTGTCATTAAGTATGTAGGTTACTTAACTTGATCCCCGGAAGCCTTTACGACTGTTATTGTCACTTAACGTTTAGAATGAGCTATGTTTGTCGGTACACGTTTAACTTTGGTCATAATCGGAATATTATGACTACGAAATACTAATTGTTATTTTATAATAACAATTGCTTGGGCTTTTTGGATGCTTAATTACGCTTAGTAATTTACTAGAACATACTACTTAGTCTTGTTGGACTTTCTACCTTGTTGGACTTTAGCCCACCCTACTCTAGCTAGTGGACTATTTAATTAGCCCAATTATTAGTGGATTATGACCCAATTATATGTAAGACAAATGCCCATTTATAAGAGCCAACATACTAGCATTTTTGCTTACCATTATCCTTAATGTTGCATGGGATCCTAACAATAATCACCACCTTTAGACCACCACTAATCAAAAAGCAACTTGTCCCCCCCTTTGTCCCCCAAAGTCGACGGCCAAAGGGCCTCCCCACCCCTATAAATATCAAGCCATTTCCTCACATTTCACACTTGATTTCATTCTCATTTTTCACATACTTGTTCTCTTATTTTCTCTCTTGTCTTTCTCACTCTAAAACTTGTAAGTTTCTTGATTTTCTTATTCTTCTTCCTTTCTTGGTCATGACATCATCATCATTGGAAGGTCAAACTCTTTAGCTTTTAGATCTTGTTATATCTTGTAGATTCAAATTTGTATTTGGATCCTTCAAGAACATGAAAGATTCAAGCTTCCTAGCTTTGAATCTTCACTTATTTTTTTAGATCTAAATCTTTTAGCTTATAATCTTTGTATTTTGTTGTAAAGATCCAAACTTGTGCTTGTAGTCTTCATGTAACTTGAAGATCTAGCTTTATGCTTCAAGGATCTCCAAGAACAACCAAGATTCAAGCTTTCTAGCTTTGAATCTTCATTTCTTTTATTGGATCTAAGTTTTCTAACTTATGATCTCATTATTTTGTTATAAAGATCAAAACTTGTGTTTATGATCTCCATGTAACTTGAAGATCTAAGCTTTATGTTTCAAGATCTTCAAGAACACCAAAGATTCAAGCTTTCTAGCTTTGTAATCTCATAACTTGTGTGAAAAGGATCCAAGCTCTCTAGCTTAGGGTTCCATTACTTTATTTGATCAAGTTTGTGTTCATACTTGTTTGATTGAAGGAAAGTTTGTAGCTTTAGTTGTAAATAGAACTTGTATTTGTGTTAAGACTAAGAATATGATGTAACCTTGGTTCATCATCCTTCTAAAACTCTTAAGTGAGTTGTATTCTTACTTGGTCTTAACATTGTAACGACTCGAAAAAATCGTCATTGACGGCGCCGTATACTTGTAGTGACCCGAACTTTTCCATGTTTATATATATTAATTGAGATTGATATTTACATGATTAAATATTTCCAACATGTTAAGCAATCAAACTTGTTAAGACTTGATTAATTGAAATATGTTTCATATAGACAATTGACCACCCAAGTTGACCGGTGATTCACGAACGTTAAAACTTGTAAAAACTATATGATGACATATATATGGATATATATATATAGTTAACATGATACTATGATAAGTAAACATATCATTAAGTATATTAACAATGAACTACATATGTAAAAACAAGACTACTAACTTAATGATTTTTAAACGAGACATATATGTAACGATTATCGTTGTAAAGACATTTAATGTATATATATCATATTAAGAGATATTCATACATGATAATATCATGATAATATAATAATTTAAAATCTCATTTGATATTATAAACATTGGGTTAACAACATTTAACAAGATCGTTAACCTAAAGGTTTCAAAACAACACTTACATGTAACGACTAACGATGACTTAACGACTCAGTTAAAATGTATATACATGTGGTGTTTTAATATGTATTTATACACTTTTTAAAGACTTCAATACACTTATCAAAATACTTCTACTTAACAAAAATGCTTACAATTACATCCTCGTTCAGTTTCATCAACAATTCTACTCGTATGCACCCGTATTCGTACTCGTACAATACACAGCTTTTAGATGTATGTACTATTGGTATATACACTCCAATGATCAGATCTTAGCAGCCCATGTGAGTCACCTAACACATGTGGGAACCATCATTTGGCAACTAGCATGAAATATCTCATAAAATTACAAAAATATGAGTAATCATTCATGACTTATTTACATGAAAACAAAATTACATATCCTTTATATCTAATCCATACACCAACGACCAAAAACACCCTACAAACACTTTCATTCTTCAATTTTCTTCATCTAATTGATCTCTCTCAAGTTCTATCTTCAAGTTCTAAGTATTCTTCATATATTCTACAAGTTCTAGTTACATAAAATCTAGAATACTTTCAAGTTTGCTAGCTCACTTCCAATCTTGTAAGGTGATCATCCAACCTCAAGAAATCTTTGTTTCTTACAGTAGGTTATCATTCTAATACAAGGTAATAATCATATTCAAACTTTGGTTCAATTTCTATAAATATAACAATCTTATTTCAAGTGATGATCTTACTTGAACTTATTTTCGTGTCATGATTCTGCTTCAAGAACTTCGAGCCATCCAAGGATCCGTTGAAGCTAGATCCATTTTTATCTTTTCCAGTAGGTTTATCCAAGGAACTTAAGGTAGTAATGATGTTCATAACATCATTCGATTCATACATATAAAGCTATCTTATTCGAAGGTTTAAACTTGTAATCACTAGAACATAGTTTAGTTAATTCTAAACTTGTTCGCAAACAAAAGTTAATCCTTCTAACTTGACTTTTAAAATCAACTAAACACATGTTCTATATCTATATGATATGCTAACTTAATGATTTAAAACCTGGAAACACGAAAAACACCGTAAAACCGGATTTACGCCATCGTAGTAACACCGCGGGCTGTTTTGGGTTAGTTAATTAAAAACTATGATAAACTTTGATTTAAAAGTTGTTATTTTGAAAAAAATGATTTTTATTATGAACATGAAACTATATCCAAAAATTATGGTTAAACTCAAAGTGGAAGTATGTTTTCTAAAATGGTCATCTAGACGTCGTTCTTTCGACTGAAATGACTACCTTTACAAAAATGACTTGTAACTTATTTTTCCGACTATAAACCTATACTTTTTCTATTTAGATTCATAAAATGGAGTTCAATATGAAACCATAGCAATTTGATTCACTCAAAACGGATTTAAAATAAAGAAGTTATGGGTAAAACAAGATTGGATAATTTTTTCTCATTTTAGTTACGTGAAAATTGGTAACAAATCTATTCCAACCATAACTTAATCAACTTGTATTGTATATTATGTAATCTCGAGATACCATAGACACGTATATAATGTTTCGACCTATCATGTCGACACATCTATATATATTTCGGAACAACCATAGACACTCTATATGTGAATGTTGGAGTTAGCTATACAGGGTTGAGGTTGATTCCAAAATATATATAGTTTGAGTTGTGATTAATACTGAGATACATATACACTGGGTCGTGGATTGATTCAAGATAATATTTATCGATTTATTTCTGTACATCTAACTGTGGACAACTAGTTGTAGGTTACTAACGAGGACAGCTGACTTAATAAACTTAAAACATCAAAATATATTAAAAGTGTTGTAAATATATTTTGAATATACTTTGATATATATGTATATATTGTTATAGGTTCGTGTATCAACCAGTGGCCAAGTCTTACTTCTCGACGAAGTAAAAATCTGTGAAAGTGAGTTATAGTCCCACTTTTAAAATCTAATATTTTTGGGATGAGAATACATGCAGGTTTTATAAATGATTTACAAAATAGACACAAGTACGTGAAACTACATTCTATGGTTGAATTATCGAAATCGAACATGCCCCTTTTTATTAAGTCTGGTAATCTAAGAATTAGGGAACAGACACCCTAATTGACGCGAATCCTAAAGATAGATCTATTGGGCCTAACAAACCCCATCCAAAGTACCGAATGCTTTAGTACTTCGAAATTTATATCATATCCGAAGGGTGTCCCGGAATGATGGGGATATTCTTATATATGCATCTTGTTAATGTCGGTTACCAGGTGTTCATCATATGAATGATTTTTTATCTCTATGTATGGGATGTGTATTGAAATATGAAATCTTGTGGTCTATTGTTACGATTTGATATATATAGGTTAAACCTATAACTCACCAACATTTTTGTTGACGTTTAAAGCATGTTTATTCTCAGGTGAATACTAAGAGCTTCCGCTGTTGCATACTAAAATAAGGACAAGATTTGGAGTCCATGTTTGTATGATATTGTGTAAAAACTGCATTCAAGAAACTGATTTCGATGTAACATATTTGTATTGTAAACCATTATGTAATGGTCGTGTGTAAACAGGATATTTTAGATTATCATTATTTGATAATCTACGTAAAGCTTTTTAAACCTTTATTGATGAAATAAAGGTTATGGTTTGTTTTAAAATGAATGCAGTCTTTGAAAAACGTCTCATATAGAGGTCAAAACCTCGCAACGAAATCAATTAATATGGAACGTTTTTAATCAATAAGAACGAGACATTTCACTACTTAGGTCCCGTTACGTGCTCATAAGACTTTAAGACAACGTTTGACCAAAATATGTCGCATTCATTTCAAATGTAAAGATGTTTCAAAGTTTACAAAGTAGTTCGATAACTAATACGTTACAACGTTTTAAAGTACAATTGAAACCTATGCGACACAGTTTTAAGTAAAGTTAAAAGACGCTCCATGTATGCATGTATACTCGACATCCAAACAAGTATCAAAAATAGTTAGCGGAAGCATGTAACACATATCGTTCAAGGACCTGAGAAAAACATAGAAAATCTGTCCACGAAAACGATGGTGAAATCATAGGTTTAGTAAGTGAGTACGTAAGTAAGTAAGCTGAATCACAAGATTTATAACGTTGAAATAATAGTAAACCATTCTTAAAGTTGTTATCATATAACACCCAGCCAAATTTTCATCTGACGGCGTATTAATCAAGGTCCCACAGTTAACAGTTACGCCCTCTATATGAGACGTTTAAAGCAATTGCATTTAATTTTATTAAAAGTTGACTTCAAAACATAAGTAAATAATCCCAAAATAGAAACACTGCTGTGATCGTAACCACAAGCCAACAGTATTTAAACAGTTAAAAAGTTTTAAATGCAAAAGTAAATAATGTTCTTTAAATAGTATGCTGACTCCACGGCCAGACATGCAACAAACACAGTGGAAGCCTACCTCTTAAGGACCTGAGAATAAAACACGCAAAAACAGGTCAACAAATAATGTTGGTGAATCTACCGATTTAAAGTTATGTAACAGTATCTGAAGAACAGTTATCAGAAAAATAGTTTAAATTCCTTGACCACGAGATTTTACAAGTACAACTCCAAGTTGCGAAACGTTTGCATAATCTATGAGCACCTGAATACTAGCAATGACCCGAGTATAGAAACCACTATATTCGCCTTAACCTCATAAAATATTATACACTTGTTCGAGTGTATTTAATGTTCAAAGTAAATGCACCACAGTTAATATTGTAGGGTGAGGTTGTCAACCTAACGGATCCGTTCATCTAAATTGTGCTTACACCGATGGTATTAAAAGTATTCAAGCTAGAGGCTTTGTGAACAAACTTAATATGTATATATAGTACTCGTGTCAATACAAAAATCATTTGATAATGTAAGTATAACAGCGTGTATTCTCATCCTTGAAAACGTGTAAAAAGCGGGACTGTAGACTCACCTTTGAATAAAGCTCGGATGACAGACAAAAACTTGTACGAATTATAGCTGAGTAATGTAACCTAAGTATACATATTTAGGTTGGTTAATAAATATGCCTTAAAAAAATGTGGTTTCATAGTATTTGTTGTCTCATTGCTCGATTCGACGCGTTTCAAAGTAAAAGTCAACATATAGTCAACTAGATCATGCAAGTCAAATAAAGTCAACCAAAGTCAAACCAAAAGTCAAACTTGGTCAAAGTAGTCAACTAAGGTCAACATCAGTAGGTTCATGTAAAATATTGGTCAACATGTCAAACCTAAGTCAAACAACACGTTTTAGGTCATACATGGTTAATTTCACAATTTCAGTTTATCGTTGTGCACAAAGTTCATGTACATGTAGCAAACTTAGCATATTATCTCATAGTACAAAATTCATGCAAACATGGAAAACTTCAGATCATAAGTATACTCAAAATATATTCCAAAAAGTCCAGCCAGGGTCTGATACGATAATTAAAAGTTAGGAATCAGAAGGGATACATTTATGGTTTGCCAAGTCAGTTTCTGACCACACACTGATTTTGTTTTGGCTATAACTGGAGCTAGGGACATGAAATTGATACAATACCAGTGTCCATAGTTCAAGGACAAGTTAAACTAACACACATCAAAAATTGAGCAATTTTTGTTTAGCCAATTTGTACAGACTAACCGATCTTTACGGATCTATCAGTTTTAGATAGCAACTAGACATGTCAAATTATCAAGCTTATAACTCATGGCAATTAACGTTTTCAGATGTTAACATGCAAATGAAATATGTCAAGGAACATATGAAATAACATAATCCAGAAGATCAAAGCCTCAATCTATTTCTAGTTCACTCTAGGTAATTATTTCTAGCATTAAAATAGTTTCGGTACACTTTAACGTATGAATTTTCGTTTAAACATATCGGGAGCATTACAAAAGCTTTTGATGCAATTATTAAGTCTAAAATGCATGATTTTTCACAAGAATTACAGTAGTACCCTTTTCATTAGCTAATTCAATAAACACATATCTGTGAGGACCCGTCCTAATCCATCCGGACGAAGTCATCAATATTTGGTTCCTTTGCGATGATCGACTCCAAATATTGTCCTTAACATGAGCAAATGCACAGCGGAAGACTTAATTCGTACCTGAGAATAACATGCTTTAAAACGTCAACATAAAGTTGGTGAGATATAGGTTTTATGTTAGCAGCGTTATAACTATGGACCACAAGATTTTCATATACATACATAATACACTCGCAAGTGTATGGAAAAGACGTTGAGCACTTGGTAACCATACTTAACATTTAAATCACAGCAGCATATTCTTAAATAAACCCTACACCGTACCAAGTGTAGTAACGAAACGAAGTACTGTGCAACCGTTTAAAACTGGTCGTCCAGCCCGGTTGGGGTTGTCAGGCCCGATAGATCTATCAACAGGATTCGCGTTTACGCTCCTCACGTAAATTTTAGCTACCAAGTATAAAGAGATATGCCATGGTACAACTCAACGTAGAATTTATATTTTTGATCACTTGTGTCCATAACATAAATCATTTATAAAAAAAAACAGCGCATGTATTCTCAGCCCAAAATATTTAGAGTTAAAAGGGAACTATATACTCACCATACTGTATTTTGTAGTAAAAATACATATATCATCATTTAACAAAAGGTTGGCCTTGGATTCACGAACCTATAACATTTATATATGTTATTACATATAATCGTAATCGAATAATTTATATATTTATTTATTATGGATAACATTTTATAACTCATATGTTTCATTAAAGATATATTTATTCTATATATTTTAAATAAAAATATTGATATAGTTATATATATGTATTAAGTATAATACTATTTGTTTAAAAATAATAGTTGTATTAATACTAAAATAATGATAATAATAATTTTAAAATTTCAATAACAATACTGGTAATGATGATAACATAAAAAAAATTATACTTTTACTAATAATAATAAACTGGTGAAAATGATAAAAATAATAATAATACTTATGTCAATAATAATAATATTAATAATAATACTTTTGCTTTTTATGATAATAATAGTTCCAATAACACAATACTAACTTTAATATTAATGAATTTAATAATAATTCTTATTATTTTAATTATAGTCATAATAACCTTTATTTTGGTATATTAACAACAATAACAATAATTATAATGTTAATAATACTAAATTAATTAAATTAATAATAATAATAATAATAATAATAATTAATTAGAATACTACCTTAAGGAAACTGGCCTAAAAAAAATAACAGTCCATGCCCGGGCTCGAACCCGAGATCTCCCGCTCAAACACATCACCCCTTAACCATTCAGCTACGCCTGTTTTTCTGTTATCATTCTACCCAGATATATTTATAACTCGTAATCATTTTTAGGTTCAACTTCATCTCCTTCATTCAATAACTTAATCAACCCTAATCCTTTAAACTTTAACAGTAAGTACTAAATCTAATTCAGGGTTCATCCTCCATTATATAAACGGTTATAAATGATAAAAATGGGTAAAAAGAATAAACGAAAATAGAATTTTAAAGAAGTTGCTGTGTCTCGACATGCTTAAAAAAAATATTGCTTTTCAATTTGAAAACGTTTTGGACAAATCCTTCAACACGAAATACATTTTATATCACTCCTAGAAACCAAAAGAATTATCAATTCAACCAGAAACAAATCACAGTTGTTGAATTTGAAGTTTGAGGATCCGTTTGACTTTTGAACTCAAAGGGTTGACTCGAAAATTCGACCTTAATATAAAGAATTGGATCTTGAAACTTAACAGATAGTTTTCAATAAAGATTCCTAACCTATCTGCATTTCTAGATTTTGAGATTTGATTGAAAATTGAAGTTTTTGGAAATTGGTTCAGGAACAGGGCTTTTAACGGGTTCAGTTTTTTTTATTAAGTTTACTGATTTGATTTCTGTAATACAACAATGGTTAGGAGTATATAGTGATGGAATTCTTAAATAGCCTGAGATGATCTCCTGTTCGATGGAGAAGTGACTCGACAATGGGTCACGAGCGAAACAGGATAATAGAATAAAAATAATATCTGATTCATGAGCTGGACACATATATGTCTGTATAAATTTTTAATTTTTTTTTATATCTATTAAAAATAACTATTAAATATTAAATATCTTAATAATTATAACAATATTAAAGATCATAATAATTTTTAAGTATAGTTTTAATAATAATATTAATAATAATTATAACAATATTAATAATAATACTACTTTTAATAAAAATGATAATAATAATATTAATTACAAGAATAATGTCCTTTTTACTAATAATATAGTTAATATTAATATTAATAATCATAATAATGTTAATGATAACAGTAATAAGTTTGTATCTTATAATAATTGATATAATCTTTGTAATATTAATTACATTGTAACGAGTTACATGTATCAATCTTATATCTATATGTTATTATAATACGAATAATACTAATATTAATACTTATTTTTATTATTTATATATATATGAAAATAAATATAATATCTATATTCTATTTTGTAACTATGTATTAATATTACATTTTATCAGTTATGTAATACCATTGAATATTCAGTATAATGGTATTTAATTAATCAGTAATTTTTATGTCTCAATCATATATATTATATATATACATCTATAACCACATTTTAATTGTCAAATAATATATTAATTATATATATATATATATATATATATATATATATATATATATATATATATATATATATATATATATATATATAGAAACAAATATTCTCAAATGTAATATTAAATACTTTTATTAACATTAACAACCTACGTAAATTTATTTTATTCTACTTAACTAACATTTTAATAACTATATCACATGATAGTTCGTTAATATAATCAATTACATGCTTAATTATTTATATATACATTCCTATTTATAATTAAAGGTTCGTGAATCGTCAGGCACGGTCAAAGGGTAACGGATTTCATGAACATAGATTTCGAGGTTTTCGAGACTCAATATTACAGATTTTGCTTATCATATCGGAAACATATAGAGTTTAAGGTTTCAATTTGGTCGGAAATTTCCGGGTCGTTACAGTACCCACCTGTTAAAGAAATTTCGTCCTCGAAATTTGATAGAGGTTGTCATAAATAACAATAGGAATGTTTTCATGACGAATATGAGGTAATAGTGAAGTTTTATCATTATTGAGAGATTTAGATAAAACGATTCGATTATGTAAGGCGTACGAGTGAAGCTATCACAAAAGATTGAAATGAGTAAATATGGAATCGTTTTTAACCGATGACGTAGTTATGATTAATTTCCGGGATTTAAGGGATTTTAAGAAAATCTTACGTAATAAGATTTGGTTCTTCGGCGATCAGGATCTTCTTTGATTTAATGCGGCAATCTGTTTCGATTTCTTTGTCGGATATTTCACTATAAATCCACTCCCTTTTCTTCCTTACTTCCATACCTCACATCTTTTATTCTTCCTCCCTCAATTCATACCTTAGAGTATTCTTTAAAATGCCCATTCCGTTCTGATTCTTGTTATACTTCTAACTTTCATATCTTTTATTCTTCTCTTTCATCTACTGCCAGAAGATTCTATTCACTTCTATCATTTCCTCAGAATCACAATGTTTTTAATTCTCCGGTGTCTTTACGTTGCAATACGTATTGATATACACGGTTTGTAGTTTCAGGGTGATTATTGGGTTTTATATCTTCCCTTATACTTCGATGTCCTTGCTTTTGTTTTCTATAATCATTATCATCCACAGTTAATACTCTCTTCCATTTACTGCGATTTATACTCCAATTTCTATTTCGGAGCTTCATTCTTTTTCTTTTCCTCCTTTTCAACTAAGCATCTTTTGTAATGGTCCAGAATTCGTAGGTATGAAATTCGAAATGAATATAGTTAATGTCCTAAGAGAGAATTGGTAATGGCACGATTTTTGATTTGTCAAATTACCAGAATATCCTGGAAAAGACCGAATCATCAAGAGAATATTTTCTTGATATGTTTAGAGATTGGATAGATTGTAAGAGCCGTGTAACATGGCACATGATGATGGTACTGTGAATCATCACATTCCATTAGAAACGCAACATGACTTACTGTAATATAATGAAGTTGATCAAGTTTCATTATATTATACTAATTCACGCATCAGTTCCCAACACTGCTTCAAAACATTCATATTTTAAACTTGAAGATTTCAGAATTTAGAAACTAACACAGTTTCTTTTATGTTGTAACGCAGATATTACGGGGAGATAGATGATTGCAGATAGGAATAGTTGTGAAAATATCTTTAGAAATATGGAGAATATGTATAGCGGAAAATATGAAGATATCTTATAATATCTAAGATAAGATGATGATGAATAATATCATCTGAAAAAGTTTAGAATAAGGAGTAGGGTTCATACTGACGGTTTCAACAGACACTGAATCATTTGCATTATTTGAAGGCAGGTTCATTCCTTGTATTTGTTCTTTGTTTCCTTCACGGTTAGCTCAATCCATTTTTCAGCACTAAATTTTCTATCGAGCGTTCCTAACATTCCCTTATTTATCATCAAACTTTTGGCCATTTAGGCCATCTAAAATTTTACTGTTTCCTCTGCATTTAATGCAGTCATATCTGAATCGTCGATTATCAATCCGAGGTGTTTTTGGGCGAATTGTGTTTTTAGATGATTAAATGCTGATGATAACATGGCGGAGTATGAAAGGTTCCCCGGTAACGATGAGGAAAACCAATCGTATATATCAAAGTTATAATAAGACTTATTCGATTGAAAGGTCGAAGTTGTTCTGCTGAAGCTGTGACAAAATTGGCTACTTTGAAAAGGAATCGTAAGGTTGTTTTTGCTAATAAATGCTAAAGAATTCGTCGCGGTACGTGTTAAACTATGACTTTGGGTTCAAGAGTTTTTCATGTGTATAGATCTTTTCTTCTGTAGATGAAGTGCGGTCGGTTCAACTTCTCGATTGAGGTATTTTCAAGAATCCTGATAGGTTTGTACGCGGATTGTAAACGTCGAGATACAAATGAGGTTTAGGATGAAATCAAGTGGCAAACTTGAAGAATTGTTTAGTTTCATATGTTATAATCAATATTTTAATTCATTTTAATTGTCCAAAGTTAGCAGTCCAATAGTCCAGTTGTCCACTAGTCCAATATATTCATATATAATTTAATATATAATATTCGAATTAATTAATACGTATCGTGACCCGTGTACCGGTCTCAGTATTGATCACAACTCAAACCATATATATATTCTGAAATCAACCTCAACCCTGTATAGCCAACTCCAACATTCACATATAGAGTGTCTATGGTTGTTCCGAAATATATATATAGATGGGTCGATATGATAGGTCGAAACCTTGTATACGTGTCCCGTTATTTAAAGTGCGTAAAATAAATAATAGAACTTAAATGACAATAAATTAAATTGCGATAAAATGTAATACGGAATTAACAGTTAGCTGGGAACAGTTAACTAGGAACAGTTAGCGTGGATTCCTAACAGAATTTCTCATAATTAATTTGTTTGTTTCTAACACTTTTTATTTTGTCCAATGTTTTCTTCATTATGCCACTTGTTGGATTCTGATAGATAAAAATCCAAATATGAAATTTGAATAAAAATGGTTATTCGGTGGTGAACAAATACGAATATCGGTGGTTGTAAGTAGAATAGAAAATGACCGTTGAATCAGATTCGAAGAATATACACTGTAACTTATTAATGTGAGATCTAAATATTCCTCGGGTACTACCTACCCGTTAAAATATTTTCATCATTAACAGTTTGTACGAAAGAATTTTTAATTACAATCTTTATGAAAATATACTTGTATATATATTTTCTTCAGATGTAATCATGGATCTAATGAGTCAATAAGATATTAATTTTTTTTTTTTTTGATTTATCGTTAATACTTGATTACATGATCTCTAAAGCATTATAAATTACATAATCATCATGTCGAACGAAGACAAATGAGGTAGAACGATATGTAAAGCGAAGGTAATCGATGTAGAACGATATGTAGAACGAAAATCATACTCGAAGTACAGATAGTGATATTGAGGTGTGTGATGTTGATATCTGAGGTACAAATTGTGATGTTGCGGTTTACGACGCGGTTGTGGTTGAGGGTGATATGGGTACTGTCGGTGTTGATGATGGTGGTACGGATTATGTTGCTGGTGCTGCTGCTGGTGTTTGTAACCTTCGCACCATATTCTCCAAAGCCGTCACGCGAGCGCGAAGTTTGTTAACTTCTGCTAGTACACCGGGATGATTGGTGGTTGGAGTGAGCGAATGAACAAGATCTGAAATATGGGATAGTATATAATCGTGACGAGATACTCTAGAAATGAGAGAGAAAATGGTTTCTCGAACAGGTTCGCCGGTAAGTGCTTCAGGTTCATCGCCAAGAGGGCAATTTGGTGGATGGAAGGGATCACCCTCTTCATGTCTCCAGTGACTTAGTTTATTACGAACCCACCCCCAATTCATCCAGAATAGATGATGGGAGATTGGTTGATCCATTCCGGTGACGCTGCCTTCGGAGCTGGAATGAAAATCCATATCGGCATAGCTGTCATAATCTGAGGAATTTGAACTAGATGCGGAATCCATCTTGTATAATCGGAAAAATGAATTTTTGGTATGAAATAGATTATAGAAGTTAGATTTGGTACTCTTCAATACATACTTTACATATGTATATATAATACCAAAATTCCGTAAATTACGGAGAATCTTTGAAAAGATGTCAACTAAAGTCCAAAGTAACAGATATGCTAAGATATGAATTTTGTCTATACACTATCGATGCACTAAATGCAGTAAGACGTGTCTAGACTTATGAATGATAAGCAGGCAATTCCCTAAGGATGATAAGCAAATAATTTACGACTAGAAATGATAAGCAAAACTTTTAACATGCAGGCACGGTCGAA
This sequence comes from Rutidosis leptorrhynchoides, assembly GCF_046630445.1. Taxonomy (NCBI): domain Eukaryota; kingdom Viridiplantae; phylum Streptophyta; class Magnoliopsida; order Asterales; family Asteraceae; genus Rutidosis; species Rutidosis leptorrhynchoides. The sequence continues at coordinate 404,181,424 of NC_092338.1, read as the reverse complement.
GTCCAGACTCATTAATGTATCCTAACAGCTACTAGTTAGACACACTAATGCAAGACCTGATTCACTAAGACCACCGCTCTGATACCACCTGTGAGGACCCGTCCTAATCCATCCGGACGAAGTCATCAACATTTGGTTCCTTTGCGATGATCGACTCCAAATATTGTCCTTAACATGAGCAAATGCACAGCGGAAGACTTAATTCGTACCTGAGAATAACATGCTTTAAAACGTCAACATAAAGTTGGTGAGATATAGGTTTTATGTTAGCAGCGTTATAACTATGGACCACAAGATTTTCATATACATACATAATACACTCGCAAGTGTATGGAAAAGACGTTGAGCACTTGGTAACCATACTTAACATTTAAATCACAGCAGCATATTCTTAAATAAACCCTACACCGTACCAAGTGTAGTAACGAAACGAAGTACTGTGCAACCGTTTAAAACTGGTCGTCCAGCCCGGTTGGGGTTGTCAGGCCCGATAGATCTATCAACAGGATTCGCGTTTACGCTCCTCACGTAAATTTTAGCTACCAAGTATAAAGAGATATGCCATGGTACAACTCAACGTAGAATTTATATTTTTGATCACTTGTGTCCATAACGTAAATCATTTATAAAAAAAAACAGCGCATGTATTCTCAGCCCAAAATATTTAGAGTTAAAAGGGAACTATATACTCACCATACTGTATTTTGTAGTAAAAATACATATATCATCATTTAACAAAAGGTTGGCCTTGGATTCACGAACCTATAACATTTATATATGTTATTACATATAATCGTAATCGAATAATTTATATATTTATTTATTATGGATAACATTTTATAACTCATATGTTTCATTAAAGATATATTTATTCTATATATTTTAAATAAAAATATTGATATAGTTATATATATGTATTAAGTATAATACTATTTGTTTAAAAATAATAGTTGTATTAATACTAAAATAATGATAATAATAATTTTAAAATTTCAATAACAATACTGGTAATGATGATAACATAAAAAAAATTATACTTTTACTAATAATAATAAACTGGTGAAAATGATAAAAATAATAATAATACTTATGTCAATAATAATAATATTAATAATAATACTTTTGCTTTTTATGATAATAATAGTTCCAATAACACAATACTAACTTTAATATTAATGAATTTAATAATAATTCTTATTATTTTAATTATAGTCATAATAACCTTTATTTTGGTATATTAACAACAATAACAATAATTATAATGTTAATAATACTAAATTAATTAAATTAATAATAATAATAATAATAATAATAATTAATTAGAATACTACCTTAAGGAAACTGGCCTAAAAAAAATAACAGTCCATGCCCGGGCTCGAACCCGAGATCTCCCGCTCAAACACATCACCCCTTAACCATTCAGCTACGCCTGTTTTTCTGTTATCATTCTACCCAGATATATTTATAACTCGTAATCATTTTTAGGTTCAAATTCATCTCCTTCATTCAATAACTTAATCAACCCTAATCCTTTAAACTTTAACAGTAAGTACTAAATCTAATTCAGGGTTCATCCTCCATTATATAAACGGTTATAAATGATAAAAATGGGTAAAAAGAATAAACGAAAATAGAATTTTAAAGAAGTTGCTGTGTCTCGACATGCTTAAAAAAAATATTGCTTTTCAATTTGAAAACGTTTTGGACAAATCCTTCAACACGAAATACATTTTATATCACTCCTAGAAACCAAAAGAATTATCAATTCAACCAGAAACAAATCACAGTTGTTGAATTTGAAGTTTGAGGATCCGTTTGACTTTTGAACTCAAAGGGTTGACTCGAAAATTCGACCTTAATATAAAGAATTGGATCTTGAAACTTAACAGATAGTTTTCAATAAAGATTCCTAACCTATCTGCATTTCTAGATTTTGAGATTTGATTGAAAATTGAAGTTTTTGGAAATTGGTTCAGGAACAGGGCTTTTAACGGGTTCAGTTTTTTTTATTAAGTTTACTGATTTGATTTCTGTAATACAACAATGGTTAGGAGTATATAGTGATGGAATTCTTAAATAGCCTGAGATGATCTCCTGTTCGATGGAGAAGTGACTCGACAATGGGTCACGAGCGAAACAGGATAATAGAATAAAAATAATATCTGATTCATGAGCTGGACACATATATGTCTGTATAAATTTTTAATTTTTTTTATATCTATTAAAAATAACTATTAAATATTAAATATCTTAATAATTATAACAATATTAAAGATCATAATAATTTTTAAGTATAGTTTTAATAATAATATTAATAATAATTATAACAATATTAATAATAATACTACTTTTAATAAAAATGATAATAATAATATTAATTACAAGAATAATGTCCTTTTTACTAATAATATAGTTAATATTAATATTAATAATCATAATAATGTTAATGATAACAGTAATAAGTTTGTATCTTATAATAATTGATATAATCTTTGTAATATTAATTACATTGTAACGAGTTACATGTATCAATCTTATATCTATATGTTATTATAATACGAATAATACTAATATTAATACTTATTTTTATTATTTATATATATATGAAAATAAATATAATATCTATATTCTATTTTGTAACTATGTATTAATATTACATTTTATCAGTTATGTAATACCATTGAATATTCAGTATAATGGTATTTAATTAATCAGTAATTTTTATGTCTCAATCATATATATTATATATATACATCTATAACCACATTTTAATTGTCAAATAATATATTAATTATATATATATATATATATATATATATATATATAGAAACAAATATTCTCAAATGTAATATTAAATACTTTTATTAACATTAACAACCTACGTAAATTTATTTTATTCTACTTAACTAACATTTTAATAACTATATCACATGATAGTTCGTTAATATAATCAATTACATGCTTAATTATTTATATATACATTCCTATTTATAATTAAAGGTTCGTGAATCGTCAGGCACGGTCAAAGGGTAACGGATTTCATGAACATAGATTTCGAGGTTTTCGAGACTCAATATTACAGATTTTGCTTATCATATCGGAAACATATAGAGTTTAAGGTTTCAATTTGGTCGGAAATTTCCGGGTCGTTACAATATCTCAAAGAATTCGGATTTCAATTATAAACTAGTCAAAACTTCGATTTAGCATATCTTAAGCATACGGTAACGAAATCAAGTGAAATCAAAGCCTAAAGTTAATAGTTTTTCAAAAGCTAAACATCTAAACATGTTACATGATCAGATAAAAAGTCAACTCTCATCAGATCCTTGAGAATACAATTCATTTTTCATGTAAACAATATCAATTGATCAAATTAACGACTAACAGCGAGTAATAACACAATCAATTGAGCACTAGACTTGATTACACTATGTAATTGAATAAAATTAGATTTAATTAAAATGGGGTTAGTGTACTTATACCTCAAAACACAATTTGTTTATACTAGCGCGTAGAGAACCATCCAACGTCGTTGTCTCATGTTGAGCTGTTTCTGATCGAATATGTGCTGTAAACTCTTATGGTCAGTGAAGATAGTAAACTTGGTTCCATACAGGTAGTGTCTCCACATTTTAAGTGCAAAGACAACAACTCCTAATTCAAGGTCGTGCGTAGTGTAGTTCTGCTCATGAATCTTTAACTGTCGCGATCCATAAGCAATAACCTTATTTCGTTACATGAGCACGCAACCCATTCCTTGACGTAAAGCATCACAATAAACAGCAAAATCTTCACTTCCCTCGGGTAGAGACAATATCGGTGCAGTTGTTAACTTCTCCTTCAACAACTGAAATGCAGTTTCTTGCGGTTCTGACCACTCATACTTCTTGCCCTTATAAGTCAACGCGGTTAATGGTCGGGCAATCTTAGAGAATCCCTCGATGAATCTCCTGTAGTAACCAGCTAAACCCAAAAATTGTTGGATCTGAGTTGGCGTCTTTGGAGTTTCCCAATTCTTAAACGACTTAATCTTTGCTGGATCGACCTGTATTCCATTGGCCCCTAAAACATGGCCAAGAAATTGTACCTCTGGTAATCAAAAGTCACACTTAGAGAACTTTGCATACAACTGCTCTTTTCTAAGCATGGTCAATATCGATCGTAGATGCTGTTCGTGCTCTTCCTTGTTCTTGGAGTACACCAATATATCATCAATAAACACAATGACGAATTTATCTAGGTATGGCTTACACACATGATTCATGAGGTCCATGAACACTGCTGGTGCGTTCGTCAAACCAAACGGCATCACTGTAAACTCATAATGTCCATAACATGTTCTAAACGCCGTCTTCGGGACATCAGCTTCTTTGACTCTCAATTGATGATACCCGGATCTCAAATCAATCTTCGAATAATAACTAGATCCCTGTAGTTGATCAAATAAGTCATCAATCCTCGGTATCGGATACCGATTCTTGATTATCAACTTGTTCAATTCTCTGTAGTCGATACACAATCTCATCGACCCATCCTTCTTTTTAACAAACAAGACTGGAGCTCCCCAAGGCGAAGAACTTGGTCAGATAAATCCCTTATCTAACAACTCTTGCAATTGGCTAGACAACTCTTGAAGCTCTGGGGGTGCAAGTCTGTAAGGTGCGCGAGCCACCGGTGCCGCTCCTGACACTAAATCTATCTGAAACTCAACTTCTCGATGCAGTGGGAGACCAGGTAACTCCTCCGAAAAAACTTTAAGAAATTCCTTAACTATAGGAACGTCTTCAGGTCTCCTTTCATCAGGTACAATTTGGCTTACATGAGCCATAAACGCGATACATCCCTTTCTCACATATCTCTGAACTTTCAAGCAGTTAATGAGATGTAATTGCGAACTGTTTTTCTCTCCATAAATCATCATAGGTTCACCATCAGCAATAGAAATACGAATAGCCTTTAGGTCACAGACCACCTCAGCTTTGTTATCAGCTAACCAGTCTATTCCAACCACAAGGTCCAAACTTCCCTGTTTAATAGGTATCCCATCAATGCTAAAAGGCTTACCCCCTAACGTCAAAGTACAACCGCGATAAATCTTATCGGCTCTCATCAAGTTACCATTCTCTAGTTCTATGGAATACACGTTATCTAGGGGAGAAACGGGATTTTTAACATTGTGACAGACATCCTTAGATATAAAACTTCTATCAGCACCAGTGTCAAACAAAACATAAACAGGTTGATCATTGAGTGAAAACGTACCCGTGACTAGCTTCGGAGCATCACGAGCTTCCGTGAAATTGATGTTGAATGCCCTGCCTTGAGCATTCCCATTGTTGTTGTTCTTAGGACAGTCCCTCTTGAAATGGCCCGGCTGTCCACAACCATAACAGTTCTTACCATTACCAGCATTGTTCGCATTGCTTGCAATGTTGTTGTTGTTGTTGTTGTTGTTGTTGGTGTTGCCGTTGAGGTTAACCTTACAATCTTTCGCCAAATGGCCAAACTTCTTGCACCAGTCACAAATTAGAACAGCACAGTTTCCGGTGTGATGCTTGCCACACTTTTGACATTGTAGCTTTTTGCCCTTATACCCGGAGTTAGTTCCGGTGACCCCAGTGTCGTTGCGGTAAGTATCTTGCTTCTTGAATGGCTGTTGGTTAAAATTCTTATCTTGACCACCACTCCACTTCCTCTTACCATCATTGGTCTTATTCTCATTCACTGCAGTACCCTTTCCTCTTTGGGCAATCTGGTCCAGTAACAAACTAGCCATGTCAATAGCTTCTTGCACGTTTGCGGGTTTAGAAGTAGTGACCCCGCATTGAATATTCTCACTTAGACCTTAGATGTACAGTTCCACCTTATGCCTCTCCGGAGTAACCATCTCAGGACATATCAAAGACAACTCAAAGAATCTCTTGTTGTAGGCGGTAAGATCACTGCCTACCAACTTCAGCTCTCGAAACTCGCGTTCCATTTTCTTAATCTCATTTCATGAACAATACTCTTCTATCATTCTTTGCTTCAAGGTGTCCCAAGGTAGGGCATAAGCTTGATCATGACCCAGGGATTGAGCATAGTTGTTCCACCAGGTGAGCGCACTGTCCGACAGCGTGCCCGTAGCAAAACCTACCCGGTCATTATCATTACACCCACTGATGCGAAAAACTGACTCAAGCTTTTCAAACCATCGAGTGAGACCAACTAGTCCTTCAGTTCCGTTGAAAGGATGTGGGTTGCAACTAGTGAATGTCTTGTAAGAACATCCATTACGGCCTTGAGTGCCGTTCCCATTGGTGTTGCTCGAACCACCACGATCGTTACTGTTGCGGGCGTTATTGAGTTCTCTCAGTAGTTTAACTCTTTCGGCCGCAATTCCTTCGGCGACCATTCTCCTGATCTGAGCGGCAGCTGATTCCTTTGGAGGCATCTTCAACACAGGAAAACACACTAGGTCAGTGTCAAAACAATGCTATATATAAAAATATACTAGCAACGAGTGTTGAAGACTAGTAAATAATAATAGTACGAAGAGATTCGTAAGTAGTGAGAAGTAGTGTAAGTAGTACATGTAGTGATAGTAGTGATAGTAGTGTCACTAGCGATAGTAGTGGTAGTAGTGACACTAGTGGTAATAGTGGTGGTACTAGTGTTATGTAGTGATAGTAATGGTAGTAGTACTAAGTAGTAACAATAATGATAATCATGGCAGTATCACAAAACACAAGTAGTATAATCATACAATGTTACTAAATACAGAATATTACAGCATGCAATAAAAGATAATAATTATTCATAGTATAATCCACCATTATTATAATAAAATCCAAAGAGTAATAAACCAAATTCCAAAAGTAATAATCCAAACGATAAACATAACGTACTAGTAGCCCGGTTTAAAACACCCGGTAAGTCTTATATAATCAAATAAAGAAAGGATGGTGGATGAAAAAGAAAAGAAAGCTCATGGTCGGATGACCCTTAACTTCCTCTTCTGTCAGGTACGGGAGGCAGGTCCATCATTCCTCGGCCTATCATGTTCTGCCTCCAACACATCAACCCTGGCAGTCAAGGCTGCTATCAATCGCTCCATGTCGAAGAACCTTGCTTCGGTCTCGTACATATAAGTGTGTAGGGACGTAACCCTTGAGTCCAACCTGTCGAGATCATCAGGATGAGGGTATGTCCTCGCAACATCACTCAAAGCATTAACACGATCAACTACATTCATGTTTCGATTAGTATGAATCAGGTCCAACTCATAAAGATTAACGGGATAGTTTGGCATCCGGTGTGGAGCAGGTGCTGGTGCTGGAGCAGGAGCAGGTGCATTCACCTCAGCCACACTTGAGTTGTTGCTACTGTTTTCGGAATCCTGTGACATCTAACTCACAAGACAAGAACACATATAAAGCAGGTTAGTCAAACAAATAACGTTAGTCATAAAGTACTCATGTAATGACTAAGTCCCGGTCGTAGTCTAGACTCACTAAAGTGTCCTAATGACCAAATCAGACACACTAATGCAAGTCCTAGTTTCTCTACGAACCGTTAGCTCTGATACCATCTATAACACCCAGTGAAATTTCCATCTGACGGCGTGTTAATCAAGGTCCCACAGTTAACAGTTATGCCCTCTATATGAGACGTTTAAAGCAATTGCATTTAATTTTATTAAAAGTTGACTTCAAAACATAAGTAAATAATCCCAAAATAGAAACACTGTTGTGATCGTAACCACAAGCCAACAGTATTTAAACAGTTATAAAAGTTTTAAATGCGAAAGTAAATAATGTTCTTTAAATAGTATGCTGACTCCACGGCCAGACATGCAGCAAACACAGCGGAAGCCTACCTCTTAAGGACCCGAGAATAAAACACGCAAAAACAGGTCAACAAATAATGGTGGTGAATCTACAGGTTTAAGGTTATGTAACAGTATCTGAAGAACAGTTATCAGAAAAATAGTTTAAATTCCTTGACCACGAGATTTTACAAGTACAAATCCAAGTTACGAAAAGTTTGCATAATCTATGAGCACCTGAATACTAGCAATGACCCGAGTATAGAAACCACTACACTCGCCTTTACCTCATAAAATGTTATACACTTGTTCGAGTGTATTTAATGTTCAAAGTAAATGCACCACAGTTATTATTGTAGGGTGAGGTTGTCAACCTAACGGATCCGTCCATCTAAATTGTGCTTACACCGATGGTATTAAAAGTATTCAAGCTAGAGGCTTTGTGAACAAACTCAATATACAAATATAGTACTCGTGTCAATACAAAAAGCATTTGATAATGTAAGTATAACAGTGTGTATTCTCATCCCTGAAAACGTGTAAAAAGTGGGACTGTAGACTCACCTTTGAATAAAGCTCGGATGACAGATAAAAACTTGTACGGATTATAGCCGAGTAATGCAACCTAAGTATACGTATTTATGTTGGTCAATAAATATGTCTTAAAAAATGTGGTTTCATAGTATATGTTGTCTTATTGCTCGACTCGACGCGTTTCAAAGTAAAAGTCAACATATAGTCAACTAGATCATGTAAGTCAAACAAAGTCAACCAAAGTCAAACCAAAAGTCAAACTTGGTCAAAGTAGTCAACTAAGGTCAACATAAGTAGGTTCATGTCAAATGTTGGTCAACATGTCAAACCTAAGTCAAACAACACGTTTTAGGTCATACATGGTTAATTTCACAATTTTAGTTTATCGTTGTGCACAAAGTTCATGTACATGTAGCAAACTTAACATATTATCTCATAGTAAAAAATTCATGCAAACATGGCAAACTCCAGATCATAATTATACTCAAAATAGATTCCAAAAAGTCCGGCCAGGGTCTCATACAATAATTAAAAGTCAGGAATCAGAAGGGATACATTTATGGTTTGCCAAGTCAGTTTCTGACCGCGCACTGATTTCGTTTTGGCTATAACTGGAGCTAGGGATATGAAATTGATACAAGACTAGTGGCCATGGTTAAAATACAAGTTAAAATAACACATATCAAAAATCGAGCAATTTTTATTTAGCCAATTTGTACAGACTAACTGATCTTTACTGATCTATCAGTTTTGGACAGCAACTAGACATGTCAAATTATCAAGTTTACAACTCATGGTAATTAACGTTTTCAGATGTTAACATGCAAATGAAATATGTCAAGGAACATATGAAATAACATAATCCAGAAGATCAAAGCCTCAATCAATTTTTAGATCACTATAGGTAATTATTTCTAGCATTAAAACAGTTTCAGTACACTTTAACGTATGAATTTTCGTTTAAACATATCACGAGCATTACAAAAGCTTTTGATGTAATTATTAAGTCTAAAATGTATGATTTTTCACAAGAATTACAGTAGTACACTTTTCATTAGCTAATTCAATAAACACATATCTCAAAGAATTCGGATTTCAATTATAAACTAGTCAAAACTTCGATTTAGCATATCTTAAGCATACGGTAACGAAATCAAGTGAAATCAAAGCCTAAAGTTAATAGTTTTTCGAAAGCTAAACATCTAAACATGTTACATGATCAGATTAAAAGTCAAATCTCATCAGATCCTTGAGAATATAATTCGTTTTTCATGTAAACAATATCAATTGATCAAATTAACGACTAACAACGAGTAATAACACAATCAATTGAGCACTAGACTTGATTACACTATGTAATTGAATAAAATTAGATTTAATTGAATTGAGGTTAGTGTAATTATACCTGAAAACACAATTTGTTTATACTAGCGCGTAGAGAACGATGCAAGCAACGATATTGATCAATGAAGCAAAAACAAAAGATCAATACTTGATGGAGAATTGTAGGGATGAAGGTAGACGACTATTTGGTGTGTATGGGGCTGCAATCATAGAGCAAGAATGATAGAAAAAAGAATGGGACATGTTATCTTGTTATTTAGGATTTAAGGGAATATAGTTAGTGTCCTAAACAACCAAAAGTCAACAAACATTGGCCTAAAAACCAATAGTCAACAACCATGGACTAATCATGGGACCAAGAATGATGAGGTATGAGGTCACGGCCATGTGGCCTCGGGCTCGGGTCTCGGGCTCGTTTTGTGTAAAAGCTTGTACTCGTGGTCCGTTTCAAGTGCCGTTTAGTCGTACTGAAGGCCCGGAACGCTAAACCGATTGTTAAAACGCAACCAAACGTTTAATTTATTAAAAACCCAATAAATTAAATATTTTTAAAAAGTTAATAATTAATAAATTAGTTATTAAAATAAACCCGAGCGTTTCGTTGCTCGAAAAGCAGTTATCAAAACCGCATCATTTTTATCGTATTTCTTTATCTGAAATGTTTATTCGCATTAATATCAACTCATATTAATTATTGTAACCCTCCAAGGATCAAGTATGTATTTATTACACATAAACACATAAAAGTCAAGTAATCGCCGTTAAATTAATTAACAGAAAGTTAACGGAAGTGACGAAAAAAGCAGGGATATTACATATCACGAGAACCCAATTATCAAGGCTTAACTTTCCACGAACCCCATAAATAAAGTGTTAGAACCTACACTTATACCCAAAAATATATTTCATTCGCTTAACGGTAGCGAACCATCCGAATGAGGGTTTGTCAAACCCGTATGGCCACACAACATAAATTCTCGCTTACACCCTGCAAGTGTAACTAATGATAATTGAATTGAGGCATTTTTGTTCTAACTCGTACGTAGAATGCTTGTTTTCGTACTTGTGTTCACTTTATAAAACAAAACGTTTATGTTTTCTTATCCTAATTATAAGTATAAGAGAGTAAAGTGGGACTATGATCTCACCTTGAGTGTACGAGAATAAATAATTCACAAAGTTAACGTGTGCAAGAACTAATGCTAGTCTTGACCTAAACAAGTAGGTCGTATCAATAACGGTAAACACGATTGGTCAAAGTTGTTCAATTAGTCCTATGGCTCGTTACGACTCGATTGTATAGTATGTGAATCACATTGTTATGTTTCATGCAAGATACAAGTATAAAAGCAAGTTGGAACGATTGCATAAGTTTTTGGTTAAGTTTGACCAAAAGTCAAACTTGGTCAAAGTCAACGGGGTTGGGTCGGGTATCCTACAATTTTTCTTCAATTAGTAATCATATATAAACATGTTGGCCAAGTTTCATGTTAATCGGAGGTACGTAGCATAGTTAGAATTAAACGGTAAACGACCAAACAAAACAGAATTCTGCAGTTCATTTGGATGGCATCCAAAATGGCTGGACGGCATCCAGCAATGAAGGCCTGGACGGCGTCCAAAGGTTGGGACGGCGTCCAAACACCCGGGCAGTTGCAGTTTGCTAAAATTTCACAAGTCTCGAACCAAAACTCAAACAAACACAAATTGTGAACCGAAAACATTTAAAACATGTACCTTATATCGTTGGAAAGGTATTTTGACAAGGAATACAACTAAACACATATCATAAATCAAGTTAATCATTTACAACAACAAAAACCTCATCGAATGATCGTTAAAAGTTCTTTATTCAAGTTTCAAGTTCGTAAAATGCATTTCATGATTCTGGAACCCAATTTTCACATACAATATGCCGTTTCGTAGGTAATTACACATACAATACAACTAAACACTTACATATAACATTGCAAAGCATTTAATGCATCGAAAGTTCGTTTTAAAATCTATCAAACCCTAACCAAGAATCATGAAATCAATAATCATGTTAATGAGGTCTTACCAAGCCAACCAACATATCAAATTGAAGCTAATAATACTAGTAACATATTTAATACAATATCATTAATATTTAACAACATTAAATCACCCAAAACCAAGGATTAAACTAACGTATTTCAAGTGTTCATGCTAGTTACACCAAATAACAAGATCGAGCATACAAATTACATACACGACATCACAATGAGCAATAGATACTAATTAACACCATTTCAAGTCAAAAACACTAAGAACATGAAATCTAGAATTTTTAGAAAGTTACCCAAATGAGATGAAGTTGGTATCAAGTTGTAGAGGGTGAAGAGAGGATTCCAAATATGTAATCGGATTTGTTGTGAGCTTCCTAGATCGAATTTAGATGATGATTGAATGAATTTGGGAGTTGAGAGCAAAAAGTGGTTGACTAGTTGACCTAGTCACCATTTTGGCCACTAGTCACGATTATTCCCTCAAGTTTGTAGTCGGGTGCGGGAATTGACCGAACGAAATATTTTAAAACGCTAGAGTAAACGAGAGATGTTATAATTAAATTACAAAAATAATAAGAACGCTAGCTAACGGAGGATACGAATCTAGATACGAAGAGTATTATATAAAATAAAAAGACTGGCGTTAAAATAACTTAACGAAAAAATGCGGGATGTTACATTACCCACACCTTAAAAGAAATTTCATCCCGAAATTTAGTTGGAAGTAGTAGTTGTTGTTTCTCCTTCGAAACCTTGCTTTGCAAATTCTACAAATAGGTGAAGGTACTTCCTTGGGCATTTCAACGAACTTTGACAGTCGGGATTTCACGTCATCTCAGAGTTTGGTTTTACGATCCATAATTTCAACCGGTTCTCCTATGAAGTGGAGTTTGTCATCAATAGTAAGCTCATCTAAAAGAATAACAAGTTCCTGTTCCGCAGGGTACTTCTCTAAGTTCGATTCCTGGAATGTAGGATAAACGGGAACTTAATCGAGTTGGATCATCTAAACGGTATGTAGCGGGTCCAATACGCCTTAAGATTTCAAAAGGATCAATACATCGCGGAGTTAACTTTCCACGTTCCCGAAGTGGATTACACCTTTCCAAGGTGCGATTTCTCAATATTACGCGGTCACTCACTTGGAATTCGAGAGGTTTACATCTAACATCGGCATAGCTCTTTTGGCGACTACGGCCGTCTTGAGCCTTTCTTAAATTGAACGATCCCAACGGTTATTTCTTGAATGAGTTTGGATCCGGTGATTTTCTTGTCACCTACTTCGGCCCAGCGAATAGAAGAACGACAATTGCGACCATAAAAAGTTTCAAAGAGGTGCGGCGTTAATACTTGGATAATTGCTATCGTTGTAAGAGAAAACAACTAAAGGAAACAATAGAAGTGTGTAACATGTCTTTCCAAGATTTGAATCGTACGTTTGCTTGGTCCGTCGGGTTGTGGATGATACGCGGTACTCATGTCTAAACGTGTCCCAAGGCTTCTTGTAAATCTAGAAGTGAAACGAGTATTTCGATCCGAGATAATTGACAATGGTACACCGTGTTGGAATAGAATCTCTTCAATGAATAGTTGTGTAAGTTTTTCCTATCTTGTCGGTTTCTGAATACGTTTAATAAGGTTATTCCCCTTCGTGGTGAAAGCTGGTATTGTAGTGTCCCGGAAAAATTCGACTAATTTTAAATCAAACTCTCGATACGATATTGTATTTTCAACACGATAAGCAAAGTCTGTTAGGTTGGATCACAAAAAAAAATTTGAACTGTTTCATATATTCAATTGACCTTCGACCATTCCCGACGATTCACGAACAACTATTTGTAAATAGTTATATATATATATATATATATATATATATATACATAATAATATATATAAAAGTATATATATAAATATTACTTGTAAATATATAATATTATATTTATTTGTTTAAAAAGATATAAATTAATACATTTATTTACTTAAACTTGTTAATTAAGATTGGTTATATACATAGAAAGAGCATATATTAAAGATAAATGATTTTGAGCTTAATTGGTAAACGTCGGTAACACTCGGTTGATGTTTTGTTAGTTTTAATATAGATATTGTACATGTTCATGAAGGGTTGAAATAAAAGTTGGACTGTAAATTGATTACGAAGATTTTAGATTTGTCAAAAATATTTTTTATCTTTTTAGTTTAAATTTTTATACTCCGTACATGTTATTTGGTACAGAAAATAAATAATTACCGAACCTTTTTGATCAAGTTTCAAACAGTTAATGAGTGAAATAATTAAATATATTTAATCTAAAAATTTAGGATTTTTAGGAACACTTTTATATTCTAACTGTTTAGCAATGGTCACGATATAGCACAGTCTATGAAAACTGTCGGTAAGTAAATGCCAATTATATGGCTGCTAACTGTGGATATTTGATTCTTTCAAACTAGTGAGCATTGTAGTTGAATATTAAATTTGTCACTGTTTGTGTTTCTATCCCATTTAGAATTATATAGATATTTATACGTGGATTTACACTATCACACAAATGATCAATTTTAAACTGCAACTAGTACCCTTCTCATGCTTTTGCTCAATCACAACCTCAACCAAACATCTTCAAAACCCCACTACTTCTTTTGCTTGTTTTTACTAATCGAGCTCTCATTTGTCTACCGAAACTGCAACAAACCCATTTAACCCACCATAATCACCTGTGTCTTCTACTTTTGTATCTATTTGATCATCACTTTGATCACCATGAACTAACACTCCATCGTTGAACCATCACCACCTCGGTTCCTTTTTTTTTTTATATATATCAAACACCATAAACCACCAAATCAACCACTGCTTCCACCACTTTAAACTTTGCCATCACCTCTCCATTAAACAATCACTCACCACCCTCACTTCCAACCGTGATCACCACCAGGAAATTAAAATCGATTAACACCACCTTTTCGAATACCCACTGTTGACTAAGGACACCCTCACAACCACCGTACTTCACCATCATCATAGTGCTGCTGCACTTACTTATTAAATGGTTCCGTCTACTATAAACCGTAACCATCACCACAACTAACCGCCACCACACCACCACCGATGCTTTACAGCCGGTCACCACCGCCACAGTTCACTGCCACCATCAGACCTCCATCAATAACCATCACGATCGCGATTAACCACCCTCCACCACCAAAGAACCATCGTGAGCGCCACCATGACAACCTCCACCATCGACCACTCCACAACCGCTATATATCTCTCTCTCTTCCCTCTCTCTCTAACTATCTTCCTCTCTTGTCTTGCTTTTTGTTTCGTTTGCAACATCACTAAACCACCACACTCTTACTCTCTCTCCTAATCTTAATTCACAACCAACACTCTGGCACCTTGTATCTGTGTTTCGAACCACTCTTGGACCACCATCTCACAAAAACCCTCATGAACCGTCACCCTAAACAACCTCCAAGAACCGTTATGATTTCGTTACTATACCCTAATTGTGTTCTAACCTCTCAAGCCAAGTTCCAACGTTTGCTGTTACGTCTCTCTCCTGTATATATATTTTTTTTCTCTTCGTTACTGCTATACACGACCCCAACCTTATCACCCTGATACACTTCTTGATGTTTTCCATCCCGTCGTGACCTGCTGCTATTATGTTCGAAAACAGCTGTAGGTTTCTATGAATTTCTGTTATATGTCAATAATAATGCTTCAAGAGAAAAGAAGGGGGTTTCGATGATGTCTGGTGTCGATGATGAACGCGATGATGATGAGAATAAGAAACAATGAAAGGAACCAAATGATGTTATGTTATGATGAAGATGATGTCATGAGTCACGATGATGATGACGGTATGTTAATCCTGTTTCCGTTCGAGAATACCAGACCCAGTTTCACATTTTGCCCTTTGAATCTAATTAATCAATAAATGGGTCAATTGGGTTTTTAATGGGCTTACAAAGTTGGGCATGGTTGATGTTAGTTCTTGGGCTGCTATGTCCTGTTTATAAATGGGCCGAAACCCAGATTGATTAGGATGTTAGAAGGAGAAAAATGGATTCATAGTTATATAGGTTTAAGGTGTTTATTAAAACAGAAAAACAGAAACGGAGTGATGGTCAGGAGTGTTTATCTGTGAACGGGAGGTCGTGGGTTCAATTCCTGCTAATGGCGATTCTTTTTAAATCCTATTCTTTTGAGGTATAACTTCTTTTTTATTATTATTATTATTATTATTATTATTATTATTATTATTATTATTATTATTATTATTATTATTATTATTATTATTATTATTATTATTATTATTATTATTATTATTATTATTATTATTATTATTATTATTATTATTATTATTATCAATATTATTGTTATAATTACAAATAAAAATATATATAAAAACATTATCATTATATTAATATTACTTAATATTATATTTTGTTATTAATTAAGTAATATTAAAATTTAATAAGATAAGTATTAATTTTATGCAAAGTATGAAGTAAATATATTAAGTTTGTCTATATAACATAATATAACAAGTATATTATTATTAATAATAATATATAAATTCGTTCGATTACAAGTACATATTTTAATATATATATATATATATATATATATATATATATATATATATATATA
Source organism: Rutidosis leptorrhynchoides (assembly GCF_046630445.1). Classification (NCBI taxonomy): domain Eukaryota; kingdom Viridiplantae; phylum Streptophyta; class Magnoliopsida; order Asterales; family Asteraceae; genus Rutidosis; species Rutidosis leptorrhynchoides. The sequence goes on along the minus strand of NC_092338.1, from coordinate 404,165,043 downwards.
TATATATATATATATATATATATATATATATATATATATATATATACAAATGATATAGGTTCGTGAATCCGAGGCTAACCCTACACTTGTTCATTGTCGTCATATGTATTTTTACTACAAAATACATTAGGTGAGTTTCATTAATCCCCTTTTAAATGCTTTTGCAATATATATTTTTGGGACTGAGAATGCATGCGCTTTTATAAATGTTTTACGAAATAGACACAAGTAATCAAAACTACATTATATGGTTGAATGATCGAAATCGAATATGCCCCTTTTTATTAAGTCTGGTAATCTAAGAATTAGGGAACAGACACCCTAATTGACACGAACTCTAAAGATAGATGTATCGGGCCCAAAAAACCCCATCCAAAGTACCGGATGCTTTAGTACTTCAAAATTTATATCATGTCCGAAGGAGGATCCCGGAATGATGGGGATATTCTTATTTGTATATTGTGAATGTCGGTTACCAGGTGTTCAATCCATATGAATGATTTTGTCTCTATGCAAGGGACGTATGTTTAGGAGAAATGAAAATATGAAATCTTGTGGTCTATTAAAGTTATGAAATGATTATTTATGATAAACTAATGAACTCACCGACCTTTTGGTTGACACTTGAAAGCATGTTCATTCTCAGGTATGAAAGAAATCTTCCACTGTGCATTTGCTCATTCTAGAGATATTACTTGGTGTCATTCATGTCATATTTCAAAAGACGTTGCATTCGAGTCGTCGAGTTCATTAGAATTATTATTAAGTCAGTTATAGTTAGATATATTATGAAATGGTATGCATGCCGTCAAATTTTCGATGTAATGAAAAATTGTATTTTTAAAAACGAATGCAATGTTTGTAAAATGTATCATATAGAGGTCAAGTACCTCGCGATGTAATCAACTGTTATGAATCATTTATAATCGATATAGACTTCGTCTGGATGGATTAGGACGGGGCGTTACAGTTGGTATCAGAGCGGTGGTCTTAGCAAACCAGGTGTTGCATTAGTGTGTCTAACTAGTAGTTGTTAGGATGCATTAGTGGGTCTGGACTTCGACCGTGTCTGCATGTCAAAAGTTTTGCTTATCATTTAGTATCGAAAATTACCTGCTTATCATTCTTAGTCTAGACACGTCTTACTGCCTCTATTGCATAGACAGTGTATAGATAAATTCATATCTTAGCGAATCTGTTATTGTTACCTTTGCCTGACAGCTTCCGTAGATTCCTCCGTAACTTATGGGATTTTTAGTATTATAGATGCATATGTAAATTATGTATTGCAGGGTACTAATCTACATCCCATAATCTATTCCTTATCGAAAATCCTTCATCTGATCATACGAGATGAATCTCTCAACCAGTTAGAATTCCTCGGATTCCGACAGCTATTCCGATATGGAGTTTCACCTATCAGCATCACCAGAATGAATCAACCAATCAGTCATCCTCAATTCATCTGATGGGTTAGTAGTCGACTTAATCAATGGAGACACAAAAACGGCGATCCTTTCCACCAACCGAATTACCCTCTTGGCGAAGAACCTGAAGCACTTACCGGTGAATCTATCTGAAACATCTTTTTTTAGCCTCATTTCCAGAGTAGTCGACATGATTATATTCTATCCACAATTCTAAACCTTATTCATCCGTTCATTCCGACCGACCATCATTCCGGAATAATAGAAGAAGTCAACGAGCTACGCGCTCAAGTAATCAATTTAGAAAACATGGTGCAAAATTTACCAGCTTCAGCAACATCACCGGGACCAATAGCACCATCAACAACCCAAGTCTCAACATCACATGTCTCAACATCTCATTCTGTACTTCAAATATAATCATCGTTCTACATGACGTTCTACATCATTTATCTTCGTTCGACATGGCGATTATGTAATCTCTAATGTTTTAGAGATTATATATTCTTGTTCTAACGGTAAACCAAATGAGATTAATATCATATTAACTCATTAAATTCGTGATTACATCCGAAGAAAATATATATGTATATATATTTTCATAAAGATTGTAATTAAAAGTTCTTTTGTACAAAATGTTAATGGTGAAAATATTTTAACGGGTAGGTAATACCCAAGGAATATTTAGATTTCACATTAATAAGTTACACTGTACATTCTTTGAATCTGATTCAATGTTCATTTACTATCCTACTTACATCCACACATATACGTATCCGTTCACACAGAATAACCATATTCATCTAATTTCATATTGGGATTTTGATTTATCAGAATCCAACAAGTGGCATAATGAAGAAAACAATTGACAAAATAAAAAAAAAATTGTTAGAAACAAACAAATTAACTACGAGAAACTTTGTTAAGAATCCACGCTAACTGTTCCAGCTAACTATTCCTAGCTAACTAATTACATTTATTTATCGTAATTTATTTATTTATCGCATTTTAATTATCGCAATTTACATTCTCGCAATTTTATTTATCGTCATTTAATTTCTGTTATTTACTTTACGCACTTTATTTATCGTTATTTAATTTCTGTTATTTATTTTACGCACTTTAAATATCGGGACACGTATACAAGGTTTTGACATATCATATCGACGCATTTATATATTATTTGAAATAACCATAGACACTCTATATGCAGTAATGATCGAGTTCTCTATACAGGGTTGAGGTTGATTCTATAATAATATATATAATTTGAGTTGTGATCGAATCTGAGACAAATACGGGTCACGATACGTATTAATTAATTCGAATATTATATATTAAATTATATATGAATTGTTGAATTGCTAACTGAGGACTATCAATCGAGGACTATCAACATTGGACAATTAAAATATTGATTATAACATATGAAACTAAACAAATCTTCAAGTTTGTCACTTGATTTCATTTTTAAACCCCATTCGAATCATCACGATTACAATCTGCGTTCAAACCTTTCATGATTCTTGAAAACACCTCAATCGATAGGATGAATCAACCGCACTTCATCTACAGAAGGAAAGATTTATGCATATAGTTATGCACCTGAGAAACTCTCGACAACTGAGTAAAAGTTTAACACGTAGCCGGGTCAGATCCTTTGGCAGTTATTAGCAAAAATAACATTGCAACTCTTTTTCAAATTAGCCAATTTTATCACAGCTTCAGCAAATCAACTTCAACTTCCATTCAAATTAGCCTTATTATAACCTCGATATATAAGTTGCCTGTCGTCATCGTTACCGGAGAACCGTTTATATTTCACCACATCAGCAGTAAAATTACCAGCAACTTTAATGAATTTGGACTTTCCGAAAAATCATTATATTCATTGAAACCCAATCTTGTATTCATCTATACCCTGTAACAATAATTGCCATACCAATTACCGGGAATCAGCAATCAGTATTTCGAATCTCGTAGTATTTCTACATCAATAGTTATATGTATACATATAACAATTATCTCCTAGAATTACGATCTTCAATTCTGAAATTTTGAAAAGGCACCCAGTTTACGAATCGATACTCTGAATGTTGAAAAAGGTGAATGAAGCAGCAGAAACTGTAGGCAACCGTAAACGACCTTAGTTGTCGGAAGTTTGATGATAAATAATAATATGTTGGAAAAGCTCAGAAACGTTGGAACTGGAAAACGGATAGAGATAACCATGAAGGAGACCAAGGACAAATACAAGGACCATACCCTATATTCAAAGAATCCATATAATTCTGGATCCGTTTAAATCTTTAGAGAATATCTTGCTCCGAAGTCATGTTAAAATCTTACGGAAAATCTTTCTTCATCAACCATCGAACTTAGAAATTCCAAAATATCATCATCAATATCTTCGATATTTCTGAGGATATTTTCATAAATATTCTCGTCCGAAATTATATACCTCTTCGTGCTTCCTGTGTATCATTATATTGGAAACATTCAATAGAAAATTTAGTACCGAAAAGTAGATTATGCGAAACTATGAAGAAAGCCGTGGACAAATCAAAAAGAATAAGTTTGACTTCAAAGAATCCAAATGATTCAATGTCTGCTAAGGTCTTTAGTGAATATCTTGCTCCTTACTCTAAACCCTTGCAGACAATAGTTTCTATCATCCTCTGATCTTAGATATTCTGAGATATTATCGTATCTTTCATTATAAATATCCTCCATATTTCTAGAGATATTTTTATAACTATTCTTATTTGAAATCATTAATCTCTTCGTACTATCAGTGTTACATCATATAGAAACTGTTAGTTTCTATATTCTGTAAACTTTCGAGCTTAAAATATGAAAGTTATTGAAGTAATGTTGGGAACTGATGCATGAGTTAGTATAATATAATGACACTTGATCAACGTGATTATATTACTGTAAGTCATGCTGAGTTTTTAATGAACATTATGATTCACAGATTATAACGTCATCATGTGTCATGTTACATAACTCTTTCATTCTGATTAACTTCTGAACATATCAAAAAAATATATTCTTGATAGTTCTATTCTCAGTGATTCTGGTAATTTGACAAATCAAATCGTGCCATTACGTTCTTTCTCGTTTAGAACATTAAGTTCATTCGAAACTCCATACTTACGAATTCTGAACCATTACTCGCTTTACTAGAGGTCGAGAGGAGAATAAAAAGGCAAGGAGCTGCAAAATATAAAAGAGGATATAAAGCCCAATAACAACACGGAGGTTACAAACCGTGGATATTAATACGAATAGCAATATAAAGACACGGTAGAATTAAGAATAGTATCACCCCAAGGAAATGGTAGAAGTAAACATATATTTTTTTTTGAAGATTGAAAAGAAGGATGACAGAAATGATAATTAGGAAAATATCAAGGATTAGAACTGGATTAAGCATTTCCACAATCGTTTGGATGTATGAACTAAGAAAGAAAGTATAAGAATGATGAGAATAATGGAACGAAAAAGCTTAATTTACAATGGGAATATCAGACAGAGTAATCGAGGTAGATCACCGTATTTAATTATAGAGATCTTAATTTCCATAAATCCCGAAGAATCAGATCTTATAGATTTCGAAGATTTTCCCTAAATCCCTTGAATTCCGGAATTCAACCAAGGCAACATCAAAATTTAAGACGCGCCTTATTTTCTAAATTCAACCCTGACTCTGTCAAAATTTAAGATGAATCTTTACTTTCCTATTTCACTCTTTGGTGATAGCTTCATTCGTACTCTTCGAATAATCGAATTGTTTCATCCATATTACTCAATGATGATAAAACTCTATTTATCAACTCAAATTCGTCATGAAAACATTTTTATTGTTAGCCATGACCACCTCACTCAAATTTCGGGACGAAATTTCTTTAACGGGTAGGTACTGTAGTGTCCCGGAAAAATTCGACTAATTTTAAATCAAACTCTCGATACGATATTGTATTTTCAACACGATAAGCAAAGTCTGTTAGGTTGGATCACAAAAAAAAAAAAAAAATTTGAACTGTTTTATATATTCAATTGACCTTCAACCATTCCCGACGATTCACGAACAACTATTTGTAAATAGTTACATATATATATATATATATATATATATATATATATATATATATATATATATATATATATATATATATGTAATAATATATATAAAAGTATATATATAAATATTACTTGTAAATATATAATATTATATTTATTTGTTTAAAAAGATATAAATTAATACATTTATTTACTTAAACTTGTTAATTAAGATTGGTTATATATACTGAAAGAGCATATATTAAAGATAAATGATTTTGAGCTTAATTGGATAACGTCGGTAACACTCGGTTGATGTTTTGTTAGTTTTAATATAGATATTGTACATGTTCATGAAGGGTTGAAATAAAAGTTGGACTGTAAATTGATTACGAAGATTTTAGATTTGTCAAAAATATTTTTTATCTTTTTAGTTTAAATTTTTGTACTCCGTACATGTTATTTGGTACAGAAAATAAATAATTACCGAACCTTTTTGATCAGGTTTCAAACAGTTAATGAGTGAAATAATTAAATATATTTAATCTAAAAATTTAGGATTTTTAGGAACACTTTTATATTCTAACTGTTTAGCAATGGTCACGATATAGCACAGTCTATGAAAACTGTCGGTAAGTAAATGCCAATTATATGGCTGCTAACTGTGGATATTTGATTCTTTCAAACTAGTGAGCATTGTAGTTGAATATTAAATTTGTCACTGTTTGTGTTTCTATCCCATTTAGAATTATATAGATATTTATACGTGGATTTACACTATCACACAAATGATCAATTTTAAACTGCAACTAGTACCCTTCTCATGCTTTTGCTCAATCACAAACTCAACCAAACATCTTCAAAACCCCACTACTTCTTTTGCTTGTTTTTACTAATCGAGCACTCATTTGTCTACCGAAACTGCAACAAACCCATTTAATCCACCATAATCACTTGTGTCTTCTACTTTTGTATCTATTTGACCATCACTTCAATCACCATGAACCAACACTATATCGTTGAACCATCACCACCTCGGTTCCTTTTTTTTTATATATATATCAAACACCATAAACCACCAAATCAACCACTGCTTCCACCACTTTAAACTTCGCCATCACCTCTCCATTAAACAATCACTCACTACCCTCACTTCCAACCGTGATCACTACCAGGAAATTAAAATCGATTAACACCACCTTTTCGAATACCCACTGTTGACTAAGGAAACCCTCACAACCACCGTACTTCACCTCCATCAACAACCATCACAATCGCCATTAACCACCCTCCACCACCAAAGAACCATCGTGAGTGCCACCATGACAACCTCCACCATCGACCACTCCACAACTGCTATATATCTCTCTCTCTAACTATCTTCCTCTCTTGTCTTGCTCTCTGTTTCGTTTGCAACATCACTAAACCACCACACTCTTACTCTCTCTCCTAATCTTAATTCACAACCAACACTCCGGCACCTTGTATCTGTTTTTCAAACCACTCTTGGACCACCATCTCACAAAAACCCTCATGAACCGTCACCCTAAACAACCTCCAAGAACCGTCGTGATTTTGTTACTATACCCTAATTGTGTTCTAACCTCTCAAGCCAAGTTCCAACGTTTGCTGTTACGTCTCTCTCCTGTATATATATATTTTTTTCTCTTCGTTACTGCTATACACGACCCCAACCTTATCACCTTGACACACTTCTTGATGTTTTCCATCCCGTCGCGACCTGCTGCTATTATGTTCGAAAACAGCTGTACGTTTCTATGAATTTATGTTATATGACAATAATAATGCTTCAAGAGAAAAGAAGGGGGTTTCGATGATGTCTGGTGTCGATGATGAACGCGATGATGATGAGAATAAGAAACAATGAAAGGAACTGAATGATGTTATGTTATGATGAAGATGATGTCATGAGTCACGATGATGATGACGGTATGTTACTCCTGTTTCCGTTCGAGAATACCAGACCCAGTTTCACATTTTGCCCTTTGAATCTAATTAATCAATAAATGGGTCAATTGGGTTTTTAATGGGCTAACAAAGTTGGGCATGGTTGATGTTAGTTCTTGGGCTGCTATGTCCTATTCATAAATGGGCCGAAACCCAGATTGATTCGGATGTTAGAAGGAGAAAAATGGATTCATAGTTATATAGGTTTAAGGTGTTTATTAAAACAGAAAAACAGAAACAGAGTGATGGTCAGGAGTGTTTATCTGTGAACGGGAGGTCGTGGGTTCAATTCCTGCTAATGGTAATTCTTTTTAAATCCTATTCTTTTGAGGTATAACTTCTTTTATTATTATTATTATTATTATTATTATTATTATTATTATTATTATTATTATTATTATTATTATTATTATTATTATTATTATTATTATTATTATTATTATTATTATTATTATTATTATCACTATTATCAATATTATTGTTATAATTACAAATAAAAATATATATAAAAACATTATCATTATATTAATATTACTTAATATTATATTTTGTTATTAATTAAGTTATATTAAAATTTAATAAGATAAGTATTAATTTTATGCAAAGTATGAAGTAAATATATTAAGTTTGTCTATATAACATAATATAACAAGTATATTATTATTAATAATAATATATAAATTCGTTCGATTACAAGTACATATATATATATATATATATATATATATATATATATATATATATATATATATATATATATATATATATATATATATATATATATATATATATATATAAATATATATAAATGATATAGGTTCGTGAATCCGAGGCTAACCCTACACTTGTTCATTGTCGTCATATGTATTTTTAGTACAAAATACATTAGGTGAGTTTCATTAATCCCTTTTTAAATGCTTTTGCAATATATTTTTTTGGGACTGAGAATGCATGCGCTTTTATAAATATTTTACGAAATAGACACAAGTAATCAAAACTACATTATATGGTTGAGTGATCGAAATCGAATATGCCCCTTTTTATGAAGTCTGGTAATCTAAGAATTAGGGAACAGACACCCTAATTGACGCGAACTCTAAAGATAGATCTATCGGGCCCAACAAGCCCCATCCAAAGTACCGGATGCTTTAGTACTACGAAATTTATATCATGTCCGAAGGAGGATCCCGGAATGATGGGGATATTCTTATTTGTATATTGTGAATGTCGGTTACCAGGTGTTCAATCCATATGAATGATTTTGTCTCTATGCAAGGGACGTATGTTTAGGAGAAATGAAAATATGAAATCTTGTGGTCTATTAAAGTTATGAAATGATTATTTATGATAAACTAATGAACTCACCGACCTTTTGGTTGACACTTGAAAGCATGTTCATTCTCAGGTACGAAAGAAATCTTTCGCTGTGCATTTGCTCATTCTAGAGATATTACTTGGAGTCGTTCATGTCATATTTCAAAAGACGTTGCATTCGAGTTGTCGAGTTCATCAGAATTATTATTAAGTCAGTTATAATTAGATATATTATGAAATGGTATGCATGCCGTCAAATTTTCGATGTAATGAAAGATTGTATTTTTAAAAACGAATGCAATGTTTGTAAAATGTATCATATAGAGGTCAAGTACCTCGCGATGTAATCAACTGTTGTGAATCATTTATAATCGATATGGACTTCGTCCGAATGGATTAGGACGGGGCGTTACAGGTATAGTGTGGGAGTCTCTCTCTATTGATAGATCGGATGATAAAATTTCCTTATACGGAAGTATGAGTGTAATGATAGGAGGAGTTTTCATTTTTGGATATAGTCGCATCACGCGTCTTATGGTCAAATGTTGAGACTTGGTGGAAAACGAGGTAGTACACATAGTTATATATGTTTTGGAGTCGAGTAGTAGTTGGCCATATATCGGAAGCATAAGGACGATAAGTCAATGAAGAAAGAGGTATCCTTGGATTGTGTGTTATCTTAGGTTCCATTAATATCCGATGGTAATAGTGAATTAACAGAGTTATGTAACCTGGTATGTGGTGATGAGAAGATTGATCGGGTCCATAATTAAGTATTCCAATTCTTCGTGCAAAATAACGAATTTCAGTTTCCTTGATTTCGAGTCGAGAGAGGATGCCTTTCAGGCGTTTACTTAGAAGTATTTTCATATCTGATGTTTCATTTTGTGCTACACGAATTTGGCTAATAAGGTTGGTGTGAATAATCACGTTCAAGGTTTGGACACGGAGAGGTTTAATTCTTCCCTTCTTGAGTTAACGAGGTTAGAGGATGAGCAATACGGGAAAAGGTTGGGAACGAATCTTTGGTAATAACCGACGAGATCCAAGATTTTATGAATACGAGTTAGAGTCGTAAGGGTTTCCCGATTACGTGTGTCTTCGATGTTTGCGAGGTCTACTTTAATACCTTGACCACTAACAACGTGGTTTAGGAATTGGACTTCGTTTAACCAAAATTCACACTTGGAATAATTTGGCATAGAGTTGCTCTTTTCTCAAGAATTCAAGCACAGGATGGAGATGTTGTTCGTTTTCTCTTTCGCTTTTTGAATAGGTTAAGACATCATCTATGAATACGAAAACGGATTTGTCTAGATAAGCTTGCATACGCAGCTCATAAGATCCATGAACACGGACGGAGCCTTAGTTAAATTGAACAACACTAAAAGAAATAAATAACTATCGTAGTGAGTTCGGAAAGTAGTTTTGGAGACATCTTCTCCCTTAACCCTCAATTTATGATAACCGGAATGGAGGTCGATTGGAATACACACGAGATCCTTGTAATTGATCAAGAGATCATTGATACGAGGAAGAGGACATCGGTTCTTAACCGGAAATTATTTATTTCACGCTAATCTATACACATTTGTAGGGAAACATTTTTCTTCTTAATGATTAGGGTTGAGCTCCCTAGTTCTATAGGTATCAGGTCAAGTTCAAACTCTTTAACCAAAAAGTTTAACGTACACCTTTCGATAAAATTTGTCGACACGCAATAGTTTTCCGTTGGTCACTCGAATGGCATAAGTAATATCTAGGGGGAGTGGTGGAGTGCAAAGAGTACGAGTCAAAGCCTTGGTTATAAAACATTTATCGGCACCCGAATTGAATAAACAAGAAACATAAGAGTTGTTGAGAAGAAACGTACCCGTGACTAGTTCATTGTCATCTCGGGCTTCCTCGGTGTTAATGTTGAAAGCTCGGCCACGTGCAGTGGGGTTGGCTTTCTTCTTTGGGCACGCATTCTTAAAATGACCCAATTGGCCACATTCGAAACAAACACCCGTTCTGTGTGCATTGGGCACCTTTTGGGCGACGGGGGCGAAAATAGTTGGCCAAATGACCACTTCTTTGACACCTGTGGCAAAATGGCTTGCCACATTCACCGAAATGATGTTTGTGGCATTTGTTGCAAAAAGGTTGGGTTCCGGCATAACTTTTCTTGCCGTCGGAGGTGAAAGGCTTGTTGGTGAAGTCGTTGTTGTAGTTGCTTGATTGAATGACTTCCTATTTTCTTTTGTTGCCACCCGATTTATCCTCGGCCTTTGGCGCCGGAACTTCAATCTCGTCCACCGTTTCAATCAATTGACGGGCCATCTTTAAAGCCTCTTGTAGGTTAACGGGTTTGGATGACATTACCCCGTGTTTGATGCTCTTAGAGAGACCATCCATGTAAAGTTCAACCCTTAGAGACTCGGGATTCACAAGGTTTGGGCACATCAAGGCTAGCTCGGAAAATCGTTGATTATAGGCCTTGAGGTCATTTCCGACTGCCTTTAAACTTCTTAGCTCATTTTCGAGCCTTCGGGTCTCTTCGCGCGGAAAGTATTCGATGATCTTCTTTTCTTTTAAGTCGGCCCAAGAAAGAGCGTGGGCTTCATCGGTACCTACCGATTGCACATACGTATTCCACCATGTGAGAGCGATACCGGCAAAAGTGTGGGTGGAATATTTGACCTTGTCTTGGTCCCGGTAACCATTAAAGCTAAAAATGGCTTCCGTTTGCTCAAACCATCAAGTGAGAGCAACCAGTCCTCCGGTCCCATCGAAAGTGTGAGGTTTGCACCCCATGAAAGCTTTGTAGGAGCATCCCTCGTTTGAATTACCGGCTCCGTGATTGTTGTTGTTGTGGTTGTTGTTATTGTTATTGGAGGCGTGACCGGCCATAGCCGCATCTACGGCAGTGGCTATCATGCATTGAAGAGCTTGTTCGGAAGTCTCATTACGTGGTACACGTCGAGGAGGCATTGTTCCTTTAAGACACAAGAATATCGTTGATTAGTATTCTCAATAATACTAATCATGATACGGAACAAGAATAAAGAGAAAATTTTCCGTGACTCGCCTTAAATTCTTTATGTCATAATGTTGGAACGTCCATATGAATCACCGTAATATAATCCCGGCAATTATATTACCCTAATTCATATGTGCATTCGACATTATTTCATATAGTCAAGGTGGCGTGTCAATCAAATTAAACAACGTGAGATTAAGATGGAATAAGAGTTAGATATGAATAGAAGAGTTCGAGTATAATTGCACAAGTAGTCAAGTAATTCCTACTTCAAGTATATATGCCGGTTGTAGTCTAGACTCACTAATGTACCCTATGACTCGGGGTTGACACCAATGAACTCTAAATCCCTACAACCAATGCTCTGATACCATCTGTAGCGACCCGAAAAAATCGTCATTGATGGCGTCGTCTACTTAGGTCCCGTTACGTGGTCATAAGTCTTTAAGACAACGTTTGACCAAAATATGTCGCATTCATTTCAAATGTAAAGACGTTTCAAAGTTTGCAAAGTAGTTCGATGACTAATACGTTACAACATTTTAAAGTAAAATTGAAACCTATGCGACACAGTTTTAAGTAAAGTCAAAAGACGCTCCATGTATGCATGTATACTCGACATCCAAACAAGTATCAAAAATAGTGAACGGAAGCATGTAACACATATCGTTCAAGGACCTGAAAAAAACATAGAAAATTTGTCAACGAAAACGTTGGTGAAATCATAGGTTTAGTAAGTGAGTACGTAAGTAAGTAAGCTAAACCACAAGATTTATAACGTTGAAATAATAGTAAACCATTCTATAAGTTGTTATCATGAGTACCCAATTATCAAGGCTTAACTTTCGACGAACCCCATAAATAAAGTGTTAGAACCTACACTTATACCCGAAAATATATTTCATTCGCTTAACGGTAGCGAACCGTCCAAATGAGGGTTTGTCAAACCCGTATGGCCACACAACATAAGTTCTCGCTTACACCCTGCAAGTGTAACTAATGATAATTGAATTGAGGCATTTTTGTTCTAACTCGTACGTAGAATGCTTGTTTTCATACCTGTGTTCACTTTGTAAAACGAAACGTTTATGTTTTCTCATCCCAATTATAAGTATAAAAGAGTAAAGTGGGACTATGATCCCACCTTGAGTGTACGAGAATAAATATACTTCACAAAGTTAACGTGTGCAAGAACGAATGCTAGTCTTGACCTAAACAAGTAGGTCGTATCAATAACGGTAAAAACGATTGGTCAAAGTTGTTCAATTAGTCCTATGGCTCGTTACGACTCGATTGTATAGTATGTGAATCACGTTGTCATGTTTCATGCAAGATACAAGTATAAAAGCAAGTTGGAATGATTGCATAAGTTTTTGGTTAAGTTTGAACAAAAGTCAAACTTGGTCAAAGTCAAAGTCAGCGGGGTCGGGTCAGGTATCCGACAATTTTTCTTCAATTAGTAATCATATATAAACATGTTGGCCAAGTTTCATGTTAATCGGAGGTGCGTAGCATAGTTAGAATTAAACGGTAAACGACCAAGCAAAACAGAATTCTGCAGTTCATTTGGATGGCATCCAAAATGGCTGGATGGCATCCAACAATGAAGGCTTGGACGGCGTCCAAAGGTTGGGACGGCGTCCAAACACCCGGGCAGTTGCAGTTTGTTAAAATTTCACAAGTCTCGAACCAAAACTCAAACAAACACAAATTGTGAACCGAAAACATTTAAAACATGTACCTTATATCGTTGGAAAGGTATTTTGACAAGGAATACAACTAAACACATATCATCAATCAAGTTAATCATTTACAACAACAAAAACCTCATCGAATGATCGTTAAAAATTCTTTATTCAAGTTTCAAGTTCGTAAAACGCATTTCATGATTCGGGAACCCAATTTACACATACAATATGCCGTTTTGTAGGTAATTAAGCATACAATACAACTAAACACTTACATATAACATTGCAAAGCATTTAACGCATTGAAAGTTCGTTTTAAAATCTATCAAACCCTAACCAAGAATCATGAAATCAATAATCATGTTAATGAGGTCTTACCAAGCCAACCAACATATCAAATTGTGACGATCGCTCCAAATCCATATGGACGAACACGTCGTTCATCGATTTCATTGCGAGATATTTGACCTCTATATGATACGTTTTGTAAACATTGCATTCTTTTGAAAAGGCTCGTCGTAAATGAATATTTAAATCAAAGGTTTTCGATATCTGATGATTTCTACATATAGACAATCACCGTAAATAATAGTTTACAATAGTACTTCCATTGACAATGCAGTCAGAATAAGATACATGGTGATGATTTGGTGAATGCAACGTTTCCTTGAAAAATATGCCATGTAAGACTCCATGCACATAGCTTGTCTAACATATAAGCAAACATCGGAAGTCTTCTAGGGAACCTGAGAATAAACATGCTAACAAGTGTCAACACAAAGGTCGGTGAGTTCATAGTTTTAATGTTGCGCATAATCTGTATATAAAGGTGGATCACAAGATTTCAGTTGTTTCATCCAAAAACGTTTATCAAAATATTCTACGAAATTGAGCACCCTGGTAACTAAACTTAACGTATATATAATTTATACCCTTTGTATAATCATGTTAATAATACATGCAAACCAACGTGCACGCTTCTCAAATAGCATACGTCCGTTAAAAGGCTAGTGCTCTAGCTCGGACGGGGATATCAAGCCCTATGGATCCATATACTACTACTCGCGCCCACCAGTTCTTATAATTGGCAGTTACTAGTTACCAAAGCTAAGGGATTTTCGGTTCAAACTCAGTGTAGAATTTAGTATGTACTTGTATCCATTGTGTTTAAAATAAAGTGCATGTATTCTCAGCCCAAAAATATATATTGCAAAAGTAATTAAAAAGGGAGCAAATGAAACTCACCTTAGCAGCATATAAAGTTGTTCACCAAAATGTGACCTAAACTCGGATTACCAAATAACCGTAGATCTCAACCTAGAGAACATATGTTGGTCAATAAATGTCTATCAAGCTAGGTCAGGTCATAGTGTATCACAATCCTAATGCTCGAGACCGACATGCAGAAGTTTAACAAAAGTCATCTCAAAAGTCAACCTGACCCAATATGATCTTTAAATCTATACATGTTTATTAACATAGTATAAGTCTTGATAATTGAACGAATTTATAGTTTATCAAACTCAAAATATTATTTATTTCAGGTGCTATATTATATTTGAATTATCATGGCAATCGAACATGATTTTCATATAGTTTTCCAATACTTGGAAAATCAGATTATAGTGTTTATAAAGCTTTAAAACATGATAAGACAGTCAACTTTGACAATTGTTCAACAAGACGAGACGTGCCTTATATAGAAATTCATTTACTCGATTAGTAATATTTGAAAATCCAATTTATCAATCTTATAAACAAGTTGTTTAAATATCAATTACAGATTCAAAATCAATTTCAATTAATGTTAATTATAATTCAGTTGACCATAACTTTTAATCCGTTCATCGAAAACATACGATTTCTAAATGAAAAGTTATTGATTTTTCGCCAGATTTCCAAAAACATGCATATCATATACCTTTTATCAGTAATATATGTATTTAATTCGTGATTCATCATAAACTATTTAACGAGGAAATTTAGCATACAAGCATGCGTAAATATATACAATCGAGCACTAGACATGGATACACAATTAATATATAAAAAATAAGATCTAATTGCTTACGTATCAATATTGTGATTCAATATTGCAGAAAAGTACGTAGACGCAACGGAGATGATAAATACTAGTTTGACTTGCGAACAATACTCACGAACATTACCCATAACCTCCATAGTTATAACCCATAGTTTCCCTAGCTTTATCCCGCTCGGAAGGCTTGTTTGAAAATAATTCGCTCATGACCTCATCGTAGTATTTTATCTATAATAATACTAATAATAATACTCCTAACTATAAGATTAATAATAATATTAATCTTAATAATAATAATAATAATATAAATAATAAATATAAATAATAAATATAAAATATAATATGGAGTAATATAGATATTAATATGTGTGTGTGCGTTGAGAAAACTGGCCAATTTATAGAATGTTTCTGAATTCTGACTGCCATGCGATCGCATGGGTTTTATGCCTATTTCTCATGCGGTCGCATGGCCCTAAAATCCAGCTCACAATTTTTTTTTTGTTTTCTTGTTTGTCAACATATTATTATATATATAATATATATATATTATATTATATTCATGTACATAGTTGACTTGTAATTTTTGGTCCGTTGACTCGTACGTTGATACTCGACTCGTGTACCACTTTCGGTTTTTCGAACGCACTTTCGTACTTTTAGAAAACTAGCCTTTTACGTTACGCGACGTGTACCCTTATTAATAATTTGACTTACTCATCAATAAATTACCTTATAAAAAATGTAACTTATAAAATTGAGCGTTGTGGTCATTTGCTTCTATAAATCAGTGACTCGTTGTTTATCAAAATATATTATTTTAAATCATGACGTTTTTTTACAAAGTTAATATTATATTTTTGTAAAAAAAATATTTTTATATATATATATATATATATATATATATATATATATTATAATGGTTCGTGAATCGTCAGGGTTTGGTCAAGGTTAAATGAATGTATGAATACAGTTTACACTTCTTGAGATTCAACTTAACAAACTTTGCTTATCATGTCGGAATAATATAAAGATAAAGTTTAAATTTGGTCAGAAATTTCCGGGTTGTCACAGTACCTACCCGTTAAAGAAATTTCGTCACAAAATTTGATTGAGATGGTCATGGCTGACAATAAATACGTTTTCATGATGCTTGCGAGCTGAAAATTAAAGTTTTATCATCAGCGAGTAATATAGATAAAACAATTTGGTTACACGAAGAGTATAAATGAAGTTATCACAAAGGAGTGAAATGAGTAGGTAAAGTTTCGTCATATCTTTTGACGTAGACAGGTTGATTTCCAGAGTTCAAGAGATTTGGAGAAGGTCTTAGTAATAAGATTTGATTCTTAAGAAATCAAGGAAATTAGGATCCTCTTTAAATGCGATCATCTGTTTTGATTACTCTGTCGAATATTTCACTATAAATCCACCCCCTTCGTTTCCTTACTTTTACCATTCCTATACTCAATTCCCAAATTCAAAAGATTGTGAAAATGCTTAATCCAGTTCTGATCCTTGTCCTTATCCTTACTATCGCAACAATTATTCTTCTTTTCCAACTTCTGCCAGAGGAATCTGCTTACTTCTACTTTGCCCTTGGGGTTATAGTGCTTTTAATTCTCCCATGTCTTTATGTTCCGATAAACATTGATATACACGGTTTGTAATTTATGTGTTGTTATCGGGCTTTATATTCTCCCTTATATTTCAAAGTTCCTGCTTCTGTCTTCTATAATTATTGTCATTCCCAGTTAATGCTCTCTTTTATTTGCTACGATTTATACCCCAATTTCTATTTTGGAGTTTTGTCCCTTCGTTTCTTCTTCTTGTGACTAAGCATTGCTTGTAATGGTCCATAATTCGCAGATATGAATTTCAGAATGAACATTGTTAATGTTCTAAGAAGAAAATGGTAATGGCACGATCTTGATTTGTTAAATTACCAGAATACCCTGGAAAAGACCGAATCATCAAGAAATATTTTCTTGATATTTTAGAGATTAAATAGAATATAAGAGTCGTATGACATAGCACATAATGACGTTATGATCTGTGAATCATCACGTTCCATTTAGAAACTCAACATGAATTACTGTAATATAATCACGTTGATCAAGTGTTATTATATTATACTAACTCATGCTTCAGTTCCCAACACTGCTTCAATAACATTTAAGTTCAAACTTTTAAGATTTTAGAAACTAAAACAGTTTCCTTTCTGATGTAACACTGATATCGTGAAGAGATAAATGATTTTAGATAAGAATAGTTATGAAAATATCTTCAGAAATATCGAGGATATTTATAATGAAAGATACGATGATATCTTAGAATTTCTAATATCGAAAGATGATAAAGAAGATTTGTCCGTAAAGGTTTAGAGTCAGGAGCAAGGTATTCATTAATGACTTCAGCATATACTGAATCATTTGGATTCTTTGAAGGCAGGTTTAGTCTTTGTGATTTATCCACAGCCTCCTTCATACTTTGCTCAATCCGTTTTCCAGTTCCAAACGTTCTCTTTTTCTGAGCTTTTTTTTACTGTTAAGGTCGTTTACAGTTTTTGCTGCTTCATCAGTTTTTTAAACATTCAGAGTATCGATTCGTAGACTGTTGCTTTTCAGATTTTTAGAATGAAAGCTCATAATTCTAAGAGATGAATGTTATATGTATACATATGATGTTCTAGTACAGTTTTGAATTCAAAGTATGGTATTTGAAAGATGTAAGAATCTAATAGTGATGTTTTCTGTTAAATCTGGGCTTGGATTCTGATTTTTCAAAATTAGAATATGTAATCAAATTTGGATGCGAATTGTTGTTTTGATTTCTATGAAAGAATGTATATCGTTGTGAAAGTAGTGAGTATAGTTGATGATTTGCTGAATCAGAATCGAAGAATGTAACATATTAATTGTGAATTTATATATCTTTCGGGTATTACCTACCCGTTAAAAGTTTCACAAGTAATATTTTGTACCAGAAAATTTTATTACAGTCTTTATGAAAATATATGTATGTATATTTTCTTCAGATGTAATACAGATTTAATGAGTTAATATCATATTAAGCTCATTTGATTTTCGGCTGGATTAGAAATGAATAATCTCTAAAACACTAAAGATTTAATAATCTTCACGGAGTATTTCACTAATGTAATCAATACTTCGTTATTCAGTTTTATTGATATTTCCTCAGTGAATCATGTTGGTGCTCATGGAACTCTTGCTAGCTTCGCAAGGTACGAATGATGTTTTCTAGAAAGTTTCGAATACATCGAAGATGAAAGTATAAAATCAAACATATAATTGAATAATATACTTAGTTTATTCTGAAATGGAATTCATTGAGTTGAAACGGAGATTATGGTTAACGAAGGATATACATCATAGCATATCAGTAACATGAACTAACCGAGTAGTACCTACTAGTTAAGATTCACATGTAATAGCTTAGTACGAAAATATTTATTTTGATTTCAAAATTCATATATATTAAATATACATATAATTTCTTCAGGGGAAATGAGTTAATACTTCGTAACTCGTTGATATAATATACGCGTTATTGATTTATGATGATGTTGGTGATTATGAAATTGGCGGAACTTGTAGTGCTACAGGTTTTGCTGGTGTTGGTGATACTGACGGTACTGTTGATGCTGCCGGTAAAACAAATCTAGCTTGTAAATTATGCACCATTCCGATCAGGGTTTTATTTCATCATTTCTATTTGCTCAATCATTTGGTTTACAATTAGAACTAGAATAAGTAATCTCTAAAAATTTTAGAAACTACATATTCTCTGCAGAATATTTCTTCGATGAAGTTATGAATCAATACTTCATCGTTTGTTGTTATTGGTATTCCTTAGTATCTATGGTGCGTATGACGTTGATGTTCGAGGTACAGATTGTGATGTTGAGGTGTGGGATGCGGATGTTGTTGTTGGTAGTGGTAATGATACTGTTGGTGTTGATGATGGTGGTACTGTTGATGCCGGTGATGCTGCTGGTGCTTGTAATCTTTGCACCGTATTCTCCAAAGTCACTACCCGAGCGCGAAGCTCGTTGACTTCTTCTATTATACCGGGATGGTTATTGGTTCGGACGAGCAGATGAATAAGATCCAGAATCTGAGATAGTATATAATCATGACGAGATACTCTGGAAATGAGAGAGAAAATGGTGCTTCGAATAGGTTCACCGGTAAGTGCTTCAGGTTCTTCGCCAAGAGGGCAATGTAGTGGATGGGAGGGATCACCTTCTTCTTGTCTCCAATGACTAAGTAGGCTACGAACCCATCCCCAATTCATCCAGAATAGATGATGGCTAATTGGTTGATCCATTCCGGTTACACTGTCTTCGGAGTTCAGATGAATATCCATATCGGAATAGCTGTCGGAGTTTAAGGAATTTGAACTAGATACGTGATCCATCTTGTATAATTAGAGGGATGATTTTTGATATGAAATAGATTATATAATTTAGATTGGTACTCTTCAACACATAATTTACATATGTATATATAATACCAAAATCCCGTAAATTATGGAGAAATTTTCGGAAGATGTCAGGAAAAGTTTACAGTAACAGATATGCTAAGATATGAATTTTGTCGGTACACTATCTATGCAGTAAATGCAGTAAGACGTATCTAGACTTAGGAATGATAAGCATGTAATTTTTGATAAGAAATGATAAGCAAAACTTTTGACATGCAGACACAGTCGAAGTCCAGACTTACTAATGCATCCTAACAACTATCAGTTAGACACACTTATGCAAGACCTGGTTCGCTAGGACTAATGCTCTGATACCATGTAATGACCCGAAATTTTCCGACCAAATTATACTTATGAGATTAATATTTACATAAATTAAACCATACCAACATGTTAAGCAATCCAAATTGTTGAGACTTGTGTTTTTGAAAAGAGTTTTACACAACGTTTGACTGTCCAATATGACCGATGATATCACGAACTATATAACATACGATAATTATACGTTTGTGTATATATATGTATTTATATATATTTAACATGATCTAAGGATGGTTTAACATCTCATTGTGTACTAATGACAATGAGTTATAAGTATATTTTGAAACTACTAACTTAAGTTTTCAAAACGATAACTATACGTAACATTCTTTGATATATATACTTATAATCTATAATGCTTATACATGTATCGTATATATAATGTATTTAATCACTTTTTAAGGACTTAAATACATAAAACAATATAAGTATATTCACAAAAGATAGCTATATTTGAATTCTCGTTCCGTTTCCTCAAGATTTCTATACGTATATCTAGGGTATATGTACCCGTATCATACCCAGCTTCTATACGTATTTACTATTGGTATATACACATCAAATCAACATACTAATCAATATTATTACTGCCCTAGATATGAGGTAACTAGTATTTGTCAAGTAGTATGAATTATTAGTAAGAAAACAAAATTAGGAATCCTTTTCTTTCTTTATAAACTAAAAACGTTTTTATAAATGAACACCATTTCTTCACTCCATTTTCTCATACCTACACCCTCATTTCTCTCTCAAAATACTCCTAACTTCATACTTGATCATCTCCAAGCATTTTCCCCATCATTTAGCTTCAATTACAAGCCTTAAACACCATAAGAAAACTCTTTCAAGAACATATCAAAATAACCACCCATTTGAAGAAGTTTACTTCCAACCTTTTGATCTAACTCCACCACTCTTTGATTCCAAGATTATTTCTTATCTTTTGCAATAACTTTGTCCAAGTAACTTGAGGTAGTAACCTTGTTCATAATCTTATTCAATTCATATTCATATAGCTATCTTATTTTGTGGTATAAAATTTTAACAACAAGAACATAGTTTGAATGATTTCAAACTTGTTCGCAAACTAAATAGATCCTTTTAACTTGACTTTTAAAAAACTTCAAGACCTGTAATATATCATAATGATATGCTAACCTAACAAGATATAACTTGGTTTTACAAAGAACATCTTAAAAACTGAATCTACGTCGTCGGAGTGCAACCGAGGGCTGTTTTGGGTTGGATAATTAAAAACCATCTTGAACTTTGAATTGGAAGTTCATGTTCTGGAAAAATGATATTTCTTATGAATATGTTAACACATAAAAATTTCATGGTTTAACTCAAAGTGTAAGTATTTTTAGAAAAATGATCATTAAATGTTGTTTTTATGATGGAAAATGATCACTTTCATAAGTTTCACCAAAGTTTGACCTATAACCTATGATTTCAAATGTAAACTAAGGTATTTTCAGTTCATATTCTTAAAATTTTACTCGATCCAAGGAAGTGGCAAGTTAAACCAACAAAAACGGAGTTGTAATGAAGAAACTACGACTAAAACAAGATTGGGTATCCGAAGCTAGTTTAGCTACGAAAATATTTGGAGAAAAAGTAAATTAATCATATCTTTTCTAATTAATATGATATTTTATATATAATTACTTATGATCTGATTTTATATATTTCAGGACCACCCGTAAACAACACGAGAAGATTAATCATAAGACCTCATGATTGTACGCAACACGTCATTTGACAATACGGTACTTTATGTACGCAACACGTCATTTGACAACATGGTACCAAGGGTCGAGATTAATTCTGATCAATACGAATACGATGGGGTCTTTATTTATTTTATTTAAGAAACTAATTGTGGACCACTAACATCAGACTGCTAACTACGGACTAAGAAAATATTAAAAGTATTAAAAGTATATAATATATATGTAACGATTACTTAAAAAGAAAATATGTTGATATATTATATATATGGTTAGGTTCGTGATATCTATCGGAGACCAAGTTGAATTAAATACCTTCAAGGCAAAGGTGAGTTTCATTTGCTCCCATTTTAATTGCTTTTGCAATATATATTTTTGGGCTGAGAATACATGCGCTGCTTTTATAAATGTTTACAAAATAGACACAAGTACTTAAAAATATATTCTACGTTGAGTTGTACCACTGGCATATTTCTCTGTAGCTTGGTAACTACTATTTACATGGGTATTGTAAACGCAAATCCTGTTGATAGATCTATTGGGCCTGACAACCCCAACCGGACTGGACGACCAGTATTCAAAGGTTGCACAGTACTTCGTTTTGGTGACTACACTTGGTACGGTGTAGTGAGATTTCATAATAAAGAGAATATGCGATGTTGATTAAATTTTAAGTATGGTTACCAAGTGCTCAACCACTTAGAATGCTTTACATACACTTGCGAGTGTATTATGCACTTAGAATGCTTTACATACACTTGCGAGTGTATTATGTTTATGATTATGAAATCTTGTGGTCTATTAACATATTGAAATGATTGTTATGATAAACCTATGAACTCACCAACCTTTTGGTTGACACTTTAAAGCATGTTTATTCTCAGGTATGAATTAAGTCTTCCGCTGTGCATTTGCTCAATATAAGGATATTACTTGGAGCCGATCATCGCAATGGGACCAAATGTTGATGACTTCGTCCAGGTGGATTAGGACGGGTCCTTTCAGTTGGTATCAGAGCGGTGGTCATAGCGAACCAGGTCTTGCATTAGTGTGTCTAACTAGTAGTTGTTAGGATGCGTTAATGAGTCTGAACTTCGACCGTGTCTACATGTCAAAAGTTTTGCTTATCATTTCAAGTCAGAAATCATCTGCTTATCATCCTTAGGAAATTACCTGCTTATCATTCATAAGTCTAGACACATTTTACTGCATTTACTGCATTGATAGTGTATAGACAAATTCTTATCTTAGCATATCTGTTATTACGAACTTTGACTGATATCTTTTCAAAGATTCTCCGTAATTTACGGGATTTTGGTATTATATATACATATGTAAATTATGTATTGCAGAGTACCAAATCTAACTCCTATAATCTATTCCATACCAAAAATACATTTTCCCCATTATACAAGATGGATTCCGCATCTGGTTCGAATTCTTTAGATTTCGACAGTTATGCCGATATGGATTTCCATTCGGGCTCCGAAAGCAGCGTCACCGGAATGGATCAACCAATTTCCCATCATCTATTCTGGATGAATTGGGGATGGGTTCGTAATATACTAAATCACTGGAGACAAGAAGAAGGTGATCCATTCCATCCACCAAATTGCCCTCTTGGCGATGAACCTGAAGCACTTACCGGCGAACCTATTCGAAACACCATTTTCTCTCTCATTTCTAGAGTATCTCGTCACGATTATATACTATCCCATATTACAAATCTTGTTCATTCGCTCGCTCCAACCGCCAATCATCCCGGTGTACTAGTAGAAGTTAACGAACTTCGCGCTCGCGTGACGGCTTTGGAGAACATGGTGCGAAGGTTGCAAACACCAGCAGCAGCACCAGCAGCATAATCAGCACCACCATCAATAACATCAACAATACCATCATCACCACTAACAAACAACATCCGCATCACACCTCTCGACATCATAATCTGTCCCACAAACATCAACATCATACGCACCATAGATACCAAGGAGTACCAACAATAATGAACGATGAAGTATTGATCCATAACATCATTGATATTCTGCGAAGAATATGTGGTTTCAAAAAGTTTTAGAGATTTCTTTTTCTAGCTCAAACCGAAAAGCAAATGAGATTAATATCATATTAACTCATTAAATTCATGATTTCATCTGAAGAAAATATATATGTATATATGTTTTCATAAAGATTGTAATTAAAAGTTCTTTTATACAAAATATTAATGGTGAAATTTTTTTTAACGGGTAAGTAATACCCGAGGAATAATTAGATTTCATCTTAATAAGTTACATTGTACATTCGTCGAAGCTGATTCAACAGTCATTTACTATCCTACTTACAACCACCGATATACGTATCCGTTCACCGCAGAATAACCATTTTCATTCAATTTCATATGTGGATTTTGAATTCCCAGAATCCAACAAGCGGCATATGAAGAAAACATATGACAAAATAAAATCTGTTAGAAACAAACAAATTAACTATGAAAAATTTTGTTAAGAATCCACGCTAACTATTCCAGCTAACTGTTCCTAGCTAACAGATTACATTTTATTTATCGCAGTTTATTTATCACAATTTAATTATCGCACTTTTATTTATCGTCATTTAATTTCTGTAATTATTTTACGCACTTTAAATATCGGGACACGTATACAATGTTTTGACATATCATATCGACACATCTATATATATTATTTGGAATCACCATAGACACTCTATATGCAGTAATGATCGAGTTCTCTATACAAGGTTGAGGTTGATTCTACAATAATATATATAGTTTGAGTTGTGATCAAGTCTGAGACGTATACGGGTCACGACACGCATTAATTAATTCGTATATTATATATTAAACTATATATGAATTATTGGACTGTTACTGTGGACTATCGACTGTGGACTAATGACATTGGACAATTAAAATGAATTAAAATATTGATTATAATATATGAAACTAAACATTTCTTCAAGATTGCCACTTGATTTCATCTTAAACCTCATTGTATCTCGACGATTACAATCAGCGTTCAAATCTATCATGATTCTTAAAAACACCTCAATCGAGAGGATAAACCAACCGCACATCATACTACGGAAGAAAAGATTGATGCATATAGTTATGCACCTGAAAAACCCTCGGAAACTAAGTAAACGTTTGACACGTATCTGTTCTAGTTCCTTTGACATTGTTATTACCGAAGATCGTTTTGCAATCCCTTTCCAAAGTAGCTAATTTTGTCACAGCTCCAGCAAGTCAACTCCGACTTTTCATCCGAAACAACTTTATTATAACCACGATATATATGCGTACTCTTTATTGTTACTGGGGAACCTTTTATATTCCACAATATTACCATCAGCGATTAATCGTTCTAAAAACACAATTCTCCTGAAACTACCTCGGTTTGATAACCGATGACCCAGATCAGTTAACTTTGAAAATGCTGACGAAGCAGCATGTTGTAGATGATCTTAATGGCCAAAAGTTTGATGATAAAGAAAGGAGTGTTAGGAACGCTCGATAGAAAATTTAGTACCGAAAAGCGGATTATGCGAAACTATGAAGAAAGCCGTGGACAAATCACAAAGAATAAGTTTGCCTTCAAAGAATCCAAATGATTCTGTGCCTGCTAAAATCGTTAGCAAACATCTTATTTCTCATTCTAAACCTTCACAGACAAATCTTCTTCATCATCCATTGATATTAGAAATTCTAAGATATTCTCGTATGTTCTATTATAAATATCCTCCATATTTCTGGCGATATTTTCACAACTATTCTTATCTGAGATCATTTATCTCTCCGTAATATCTGCAACATAAAAGAAACTGTGTTAGTTTCTAAATTCTGAAACCTTCGAGTTTAAAATATGAATGTTTTGAAGTAGTGATGGGAACTGAAGCATGGATTAGTATAATATAATGACACTTGATCAACGTCATTATATTACAGTAAGTCATGCTGAGTTTCTAATGAAGCATGATGATTCACAGTACCGTCATCATGTGCCATTTACACGACTCTTACATTCTATCTAATCTCTAAACATATCAAGGGAATATTTTTCTGGATGACTCGGTCTTCTCCAGGGTATTCTGGTAATTTAACAAATCAAAATCGGTCTATTACCATTTTCTTCTTAGAGCATTAGCTATGTTCATTCTGAATTTTATATCTACGAATTCCGGACCATTACTCACTTGACTCGAAGTCGGGAAGAGAAAACGAAAGCATGAAGCTCCGAAAAATAATGAAGAATATAAACTCCGATAATAACCCCGAAATTACAAACCGTGTATATCAATGCAGATAGCAATATAGAGACACGAGAGAATTAGAAACACTATAAACACAAGAGTATAGTAGAAGTAAATAGATTCTTCTGGTGGTAGATGAAAAAGAAGAATGACAGATATAAAAGTTAGGAGTATATCAAGAATCAGGACTGAATGGAGCATATTGATGAATGCTTTAAAGTAAGAATCAAGGGAGAAAGAATAGAAGGTGTGAGTCGTGGAAAATAAGGAAATGAAGGGGTGAATTTATAGTGAAATATCTGACAGAGCAATCGAAACAGATTATTGCATACAATCAAAGAAGATCCTGATTTCCTCAATCACCAAAGAACCAAATCTTATTACGTAAGATTCTCTTTAAATCCCTTAAATCCCGAAAATCAATCATAACTACGTCATTGGTTAAGACGAATATATTTTACTCATCTCACTCTTTTACGATAGTCTCATTTATATTCTTCGCATAATCGAATTGTTTTATCTACATTACTCAATGATGATAAAACTCCATTATCACCTTATATTTGTCATGAAAACCTTCTTATTTTTATCCATAACAACCTCTATCAAATTTCGGGGACGAAATTTCTTTAACGGGTAGGTACTGTAATGACCCGAAATTTTCCGACCAAATTATACTTATGAGATTAATATTTACATAAATTAAACCATACCAACATGTTAAGTAATCCAAATTGTTGAGACTTGTGTTTTTGAAAAGAGTTTTACACAACGTTTGACCGTCCAATATGACCGATGATATCACGAACTATATAACATACGATAATTATATGTTTGTGTATATATATGTATTTATATATATTTAACATGATCTAAGGATGGTTTAACATCTCATTGTGTACTAATGACAATGAGTTATAAGTATATTTTGAAACTACTAACTTAAGTTTTCAAAACGATAACTATACGTAACATTCTTTGATATATATACTTATAATCTATAATGCTTATACATGTATCGTATATATAATGTATTTAATCACTTTTTAAGGACTTAAATACATAAAACAATATAAGTATATTCACAAAAGATAGCTATATTTGAATTCTCGTTCCGTTTCCTCAAGATTTCTATACGTATATCTAGGGTATATGTACCCGTATCTTACCCAGCTTCTATATGTATTTACTATTGGTATATACACATCAAATCAACATCCTAATCAATATTATTACTGCCCTAGATATGAGGTAACTAGGATTTGTCAAGTAGTATGAATTATTAGTAAGAAAACAAAATTAGGAATCCTTTTCTTTCTTTATAAACTAAAAACGTTTTTATAAATGAACACCATTTCTTCACTCCATTTTCTCATACCTACACCCTCATTTCTCTCTCAAAATACTCCTAACTTCATACTTGATCATCTCCAAGCATTTTCCCCATCATTTAGCTTCAATTACAAGCCTTAAACACCATAAGAAAACTCTTTCAAGAACATATCAAAATAACCACCCATTTGAAGAAGTTTACTTCCAACCTTTTGATCTAACTCCACCACTCTTTGATTCCAAGATTATTTCTTATCTTTTGCAATAACTTTGTCCAAATAACTTGAGGTAGTAACCTTGTTCATAATCTTATTCAATTCATATTCATATAGCTATCTTATTTTGTGGTATAAAATTTTAACAACAAGAACATAGTTTGAATGATTTCAAACTTGTTCGCAAACTAAATAGATCCTTTTAACTTGACTTTTAAAAAACTTCAAGACCTGTAATATATCATAATGATATGCTAACCTAACAATATATAACTTGGTTTTACAAAGAACATCTTAAAAACTGAATCTACGTCGTCGGAGTGCAACCGAGGGCTGTTTTGGGTTGGATAAATAAAAACCATCTTGAACTTTGAATTGGAAGTTCATGTTCTAGAAAAATGATATTTCTTATGAATATGTTAACACATAAAAATTTCATGGTTTAACTCAAAGTGTAAGTATTTTTAGAAAAATGATCATTAAATGTTGTTTTTATGATGGAAAATGATCACTTTCATAAGTTTCACCAAAGTTTGACCTATAACGTATGATTTTAAATACAAACTAAGGTATTTTCAGTTCATATTCTTAAATTTTGACTCGATCCAAGGAAGTGGCAAGTTAAACCAACAAAAACGGAGTTGTAATGAAGAAACTACGACTAAAACAAGATTGGGTATCCGAAGCTAGTTTAGCTACGAAAATATTTGGAGAAAAAGTAAATTAATCATATTGATAATGCTAAAAACGAACATATATTTCATAGCATTATTCCTCAAGAAAGACAAGCTTTTAGTTGCAATTATTCTATTTACAAGTGATATTCGTTTAAATAATAAAAGGTGAAGACAAAAGACAGATTCGACGAATTGAAGACGCAAACGACCAAAAAGCTCAAAAGTACAAAAGACAATCAAAGAGGTTTCAATTATTGATAAGAAATGTCTCGAAATTACAAGAGTACACGATTCAAAACGCAAAGTACAAAATATAAAATTGTACGCAAGGACGTTCGAAAATCCGGAACCGGGACCAGAGTCAACTCTTAACGCTCGACGCAACGGACTAAAAATTACAAGTTAACTATGTATAAAAATATAATATAATATATAATTAATTATATTAATTATATATATATTATATTTATAAATAAAAACCGTCGGCAGAGAAAGACTCCAAAGTTGTGAGCTGTAATTTCATTCTTCGCGACTCGCGGAGTTTGAAGGCAAAAATGCCGCGAGTCGCGGAGCCCCAAATTCAGAAACCCCCTATAAAGCTCGCGCATTCTGATCGTAAAATATCATCTTTTTCTTCTTCTCTCATATATACGTAAAATATATATATATAATTTATATTTTAATTTTAATTTTAATTATAATTCTAATAATAAGGGTATGTTAGCAAATGTTGTAAGGGTGTAAGTCGAAATTCTGTCCGTGTAACGCTACGCTATTTTTAATCATTGTAAGTTATGTTCAACCTTTTTATATTAATGTCTCGTAGCTAAGTTATTATTATGCTTATTTAATCCGAAGTAATCATGATGTTGGGCTAATTACTAAAATTGGGTAATTGGGCTTTGTACCATAATTGGGGTTTGGACAAAAGAACGACAATTGTGGAAATTAGACTATGGGCTATTAATGGGCTTTATATTTGTTTAACTAAATGACAGTTTGTTAATGTTAACATAAAGATTTACAATTGGGCGTCCCTATAAATTACCATATACACTCAATCGGACACGATGGGCGGGGTATTTATATGTATGAATAATCGTTCATTTAACCGGACACGGGAATGGATTAATAGCCACTAGAATAATTAAAACAGGGGTGAAATTATGTACAAAGGACACTTGGTATAATTGATAACAAAATATTAAAACCTTGGGTTACACTCAGTCGACATCCTGGTGTAATTATTAAACAAAGTATTAAAATCTTGTTACATTTTAAGTCCCCAATTAGTTGGAATATTTAACTTCGGGTATAAGGATAATTTGACGAGGACACTCGCACTTTATATTTATGACTGATGGACTGTTATGGACAAAAACCAGACGGACATATTAAATAATCCAGGACAAAGGACAATTAACCCATGGGCATAAAACTAAAATCAACACGTCAAACATCATGATTACGGAAGTTTAAATAAGCATAATTCTTTTATTTCATATTTAATTTCCTTTATTTTATATTTAATTGCACTTCTAATTATCACATTTTTATTGTTATTGTATTTAATCGCACTTTTAATTATCGTACTTTTTAATTATCGCAAGTTTATTTTATCGCACTTTTATTATTCGCAATTTCATTTATCGTTATTTACTTCATGCTTTAATTTAAGTCTTGTATTTATTTTTAATATTTTACATTTGGTTTTAACTGCGTCTAAAGTTTTAAAATTGACAAACCGGTCATTAAACGGTAAAAACCCCCCTTTATAATAATAATATTACTTATATATATATATTTGTATTTTTATAAAAGTAAACTAATATAGCGTTGAGCTTTGTTTAAAAAAGATTCCCTGTGGAACGAACCGGACTTACTAAAAACTACACTACTGTACGATTAGGTACACTGCCTATAAGTGTTGTAGCAAGGTTTAAGTATATCCATTCTATAAATAAATAAATATCTTGTGTAAAATTGTATCGTATTTAATAGTTTTTCCTAGTAAAATATAAACTATTTCGTATCCCTTAGCTTTGACATCAAGTATTTTTGGCGCCGCTGCCGGGGAGATTTCTAAACGCCGGAAGCGCAACGCTAATATATAAAAAAAAAAACGTTTTAAATATTCGAAAATATAAAAAGAAAAACAAAAATATAAGTAGTTTTAAGATTTTGTTAAATATTTAAGTTTTATAAGTTTCTTTATTTTAGTAAATAAAAATATAAGTTTTATTTAAATATCTTTTATTTATATAAAAACAGAAAACAGAAAAAAATAATAATAAATAAATAAATAAATAAAGAAAAACGCGTCGAAGATTAAACCTGTCATCTGAATTTCTGAACCCCGCGAGTCGCGGGGTTTGAAGCTTTGAATACCGCAAGTCGCGCAGGGGACCTGACACACGAACAGGAAGCCCTAATCCTGCATTTATTACGGATTATTATTAATTATTATTATTATTAACCCTAATTATTATTATTATTATTATAATTAAGTTTATTTTTAATTTAAGTTTTATTTAATTTATATTTTAGTTAAATTAGTTTAATTAAATTGTAAAATTAGTAGTTTTATTAAATAAATAATATAAAAATAATATTTTTATAAAAATTGTAATTTTTACAACTTTTTGTATATTTTTATATTTTGTCCCTTTTTAATCGTTGTAGCGTAATATTTGTATTTTTTTAGCTCATATTTAGTTTTAAACTTAGTTTTTGCCATAGTCATTTTTACTCCTAGATTTTTAGGCTTTGCCGTAGAATTCCTTAAGTGCTTTTTCTTTAGACTAAGATTTAGGTGCTTTAGAATTTTGCGACGCCTTTTTAAGTTTTAGTTTCTTTTTAAGTTATTTTCATTTGGGATTTAGTTTTTCCTGTAAGCTTTAATATTTTTAGACGACCTTTTACTATGTATCAATTATCATTCCAATTAGTAATCTCAATTTGCGATTATAATTTTAAGTTAGTTGTAGTAATAAGGTTAGGTTAGTCATGTATTTTTAAGTTTTATAAGTTTCTTTTATTTTTCCGTCACCTTTTATTTTTCAACCATTTTTCTTTTTCAACCTTTTTCCGACGAACTCTTTTTCTTTCATATTTCTCGCTATTCTAGTTTTTAGGACATAGATTTTTATTCTACTTCTTATCTAAATTTCTTAAAATTACGAAAATTTATTTTAAGTGGTTAAATTAATAGACATCAAAATTTTCTGGTTCGTAGTGATATTTGGATTTGTACGTGGACCGGGTTATTGGAGCCAAACAGTCCTTAATTATATTGAGACCAAACGAATCCTGCCCCTCTGCTGCATCTTTTGGCTATTCAAAACGTGGGCAAAATCAGAAAAGTCTATTAATTGGATAACTTATTATAATTTTTCTTTCCTTTTTAAAACTAATAGGATATTCAGTGAATGCACCGAGCAAGACGTTCACCACCTTTTGTACGTTCACCACCTGTAACTCGATCAAGACATTTAGCAAATATAACCTCCGTTGATTTTTCTTTAGAATCGTCATCCAGTCGACCAAGTACTTCAGTGCAAATTTCCGATAATCCATTTTTTGAACCCGACCTCACAATTGAGAATCCGGAGAATATTCTGGAACGGTTCGTAGATCCTGAACCACTAAACTTTCCTCCGGAGCCACCAATCATTCAAACAGAGATTGTTGAGGAACGAACCATTAAATCAGAATCCTCTAGTGATTCCGATTCAACAAATTCAATTATGGAGAATCTGGAACCTTTAAGTATGGAAGACCGAATGAGAGCTAAACGCACTGGCCAGGGTCACGCAATTACTCATCCAGACATTAATGCGCCAGATTATGAAATCAAAGGACAAATTCTACACATGGTGACTAATCAATGCCAATTTAGTGGTGCGCCGAAGGAAGATCCAAATGAACATCTACGTACCTTTAATAGGATCTGCACACTATTTAAAATCCGAGAAGTGGAGGATGAACAGATATATCTCATGTTATTTCCCTGGACTTTAAAGGGAGAAGCCAAAGATTGGTTAGAATCGTTACCTGAAGGGGCGATTGATACATGGGATGTTCTAGTTGACAAATTTCTTAAACAATTCTTTCCTGCATCTAAAGCCGTAAGACTTCAAGCAGAAATTGTTACGTTCACACAGAAACCGAATGAAACTCTATATGAGGCATGGACAAGATATGGAAAGTTGTTAAGAGGATGTCCACAATATGGTTTAGACACCTGTCAAATAGTACAAATATTCTACCAAGGATGACATCACTACAAGGAAAGACATAGATATAGCAGCTGGTGGTTCTATTATGAAGAAAACCGAAACTGATGCTTACAAAATTATTGATAACACTGCTTCCCACTCACATGAGTGGCACCAAGAAAAAGATATCGTTAGATCATCTAAAGCAGCTAGAGCCGATTCTAGCCATGACTTAGATTCCATTTCCGCAAAGATAGATGCTGTGGAGAGACGAATGGAAAAGATGACTAAGGATATTCACTCAATACGAATTAGTTGTGAGCAGTGTGGAGGACCACATTTGACAAAAGATTGTCTCAGTATTGAATTAACAATGGAACAAAGAGAGAATATTTCATACATAAACCAAAGGCCTGGAAATAATTATCAGAATAATTATCAACCGCCAAGACCAATTTACAATCAAAACCAGAATTATAACAGAAATATTCCATACAACAACCAACAAGGTCCTAGCAATCAACAAGTATCCAATAATACTTACAATCAGCAAAGACCGAATTTTCAAAACAAACCACCACAACAAACCGATGATAAAAAGCCGAATTTAGAAGATATGATGACAAAGCTAGTTGAAACTCAAACACAGTTTTTCACATCTCAAAAACAAACCAATGAACAAAATGCTCAAGCATTTAGAAATCAACAAGCTTCTATTCAAAATCTGGAACAAGAAGTAAGTAACCTAGCAAGGTTAATAGGTGAAAGAAAACCGGGAAGTCTACCTAGTGATACAAATGCTAACCCCCGGAATGAAACAGCTAAAGCCATTACCACAAGAAGTGGTACAACACTTAAACCACCTGAAATAACTGTAACTTCTGATGAAGCTATTCCTACTCCACAAGAACCACAACCTGATCAAGATAAGGAAAAAGAACCGGTAGTTGAAAAGGTTAATGAAGATAACACAGTTAAGGATAAACCTTATGTTAAACCATACCAACCACCACTTCCTTACCCGAGTAAAATGAAGAAAGAGAAGCTTGAAGCCGAGCAGTCCAAATTCTTGGATATGTTTAAACAGATAAATGTAAATCTTCCTTTCATTGATGTGATTTCAGGAATGCCTAGATATGCTAAATTCTTGAAAGATCTAATCTCAAATAGAAAGAAAATGGAAGAACTCTCGGCTGTTACTATGAATGCTAATTGTTCAGCAGTGCTGTTGAATAAGATACCAGAAAAACTATCTGATCCAGGAAGTTTCACAATTCCATGTTTTCTGGGTAGTCTTAGTTCAATAGAAGCATTGGCAGACTTAGGTGCTAGTATAAATCTAATGCCGTATTCACTATACACTAAACTAGACCTTGGAGAATTGAAACCAACCAGAATAAGCATACAACTAGCCGATAGATCAATAAAATATCCTAGAGGGATAATGGAGAACATGCTAGTTAAAGTTGGTACTTTAGTATTTCCAGTAGATTTTGTTGTTTTGGACATGGAAGAAGATTCTCAAGTTCCTCTCATATTAGGAAGACCATTCTTAAACACGGCTAAAGCAATGATAGACGTGTTCGGTAAGAAACTGACCCTAAGTATAAAGGATGAGAGTGTTACCTTTTCAGTTGATAGAGCAATGCAACAACCACAATCTGCAGATGATACATGTTATTATATTCAAACTATAGATGCACATGCAGAATTATTAGAAGAATTTCCAGAATTACAAGAAACAGGAGAATGCTCTTTAGGAGAAGGTAATGAACCAATTGATGAAGCTGAAATGTTAGCTACACTTATAGCTAATGGATATGAACCAACAACAGAAGAAATTCAAATGCTAAAAGAAGAAGACAGATATCGATATAAATCATCGATAGAAGAACCTCCGAAATTAGAGTTAAAACCACTTCCAAACCATTTGGAATACGCTTATTTACATGGTGAATCTGAATTACCTGTAATAATATCGTCTTCTCTTACTGAAAATGAAAAATCACAACTCATTTCTGTGTTGAAAGCTCATAAACCAGCCATTGCATGGAAGATTCATGATATTAAAGGAATAAGTCCTTCGTATTGCACACATAAAATCCTTATGGAAGAAGGTCATAAAATGTATGTGCAACGCCAACGAAGACTAAATCCTAATATGCAAGATGTAGTTAAGAAAGAGATTATTAAACTGCTAGATGCAGGTTTGATATATCCAATTTCTGATAGTCCATGGGTAAGCCCAGTTCAATGCGTGCCTAAGAAGGGTGGCATGACTGTCATTACAAATGAGAAAAATGAGCTTATTCCTACTAGGACTGTAACAGGATGGCGTGTGTGTATTGATTATAGAAAATTAAATGACGCCACCAGAAAAGATCACTTTCCCTTACCTTTCATTGATCAAATGTTGGAAAGATTAGCCGGAAATAGTTACTATTGTTTTCTAGATGGATTTTCCGGATATTTTCAAATTCCAATAGCACCCGAAGATCACGAGAAAACCACATTCACGTGCCCTTATGGTACTTTTGCTTACAAACGCATGCCATTTGGACTTTGTAACGCCCCTGCAACCTTTCAAAGGTGTATGATGGCGATTTTTCACGACATGATAGAAGAATGCATGGAAGTATTCATGGATGACTTTTCAGTCTTCGGTGATACATTTAAATCATGTCTAGTTAATCTGGAACGAATGCTAATTAGATGCGAACAATCAAATCTAGTACTTAATTGGGAGAAATGCCATTTCATGGTTAAAGAAGGCATCGTTCTTGGACATAAAATTTCAAAAGAAGGAATTGAAGTGGATAGAGCTAAAGTAGATGTAATTGCTAAACTTCCACATCCCACCAATGTTAGAGGAGTTAGGAGTTTTCTAGTGCATGCCGGTTTTTACCGACGTTTCATAAAAGATTTTTCTAAAATTGCCACTCCTATGAATAAACTCCTAGAAAAGGATGCTCCATTCATCTTTTCAGATGAGTGTATCAAATCTTTTAATATTCTTAAAGAGAAACTCACTAATGCGCCGATCATGATAACACCAAATTGGAATCTACCATTTGAACTAATGTGCGATGCAAGTGATTTTGCAATGGGAGCCGTTTTAGGACAAAGGATTGAAAAATGATTTCAACCTATATATTATGCTAGTAAGACATTACAAGGAGCACAAACGAACTATACAACTACTGAAAAAGAACTCCTTGCTATTGTCTTTGCTTTTGACAAATTTCGATCATATCTCGTTCTAGCAAAAACGGTGGTCTATACCGACCATTCTGCTCTTAGATACCTATTTTCAAAACAAGATGCTAAACCAAGATTAATCCGTTGGATCTTACTCTTACAAGAGTTTGATATTGAAATCCGAGATAAAAGAGGAGCAGAAAATCTCGCCGCCGATCATCTTTCTCGTCTTGAAAATCCCGATTTAGAAGTTCTAAATGAATCAGCCATAAAAGACAACTTTCCTGATGAATATCTATTGAAGATAGATTATAAAGAAATACCATGGTTTGCAGACTATGCAAACTACTTAGTTTTGGATTCCTTGAAAAAGGATTATCGTACCAAAGACGAAAGAAATTCTTCAGTGATATAAAACACTATTTCTGGGAAGATCCACATCTGTTTAAAAGTTGTCCCGATGGAATAATACGCCGATGTGTATTTGGAAATGAAGCTAGTAAAATATTAAACCATTGTCACATAGGACCAACAGGAGGGCATTATGGGCCTCAACTAACAGCAAGAAAAGTTTATGATGCTGGATTCTATTGGCCTACAATTTACAAAGACGCACACTTTCTTTGCAAATCCTGTGATGCTTGTCAAAGGGCCGGAAAAATAAGTCAACGTGATGAAATGCCACGAAATATCATCCAAGTATGTGAAGTATTTGACATTTGGGGTATTGACTTTATGGGTCCATTTCCAAAATCTCATAATAATCTATATATACTCGTAGCCATTGATTATGTATCTAAATGGGCGGAAGCACAAGCTCTCCCAACTAACGATGCACGAGTTGTAGTCAACTTTTTAAAACGTCTTTTTGCAAGGTTTGGAACACCGAAAGCTTTAATAAGTGATCGGGGTACTCATTTCTGTAATAATCAACTTGAGAAAGTTCTTAAAAGATATGGAGTAACTCATAAAATATCCACCGCATATCATCCACAAACAAGTGGACAAGTTGAAAATACCAACCGAGCTTTAAAACGTATTCTAGAGAAAACCGTAGGATCAAATCCGAAGGAATGGTCCATTAAATTGGAGGATGCACTCTGGGCTTTTAGAACAGCCTACAAAACTCCAATTGGAACCACACCTTTTAGACTTGTTTATGGAAAAGCATGTCATCTTCCAGTAGAAATTGAACACAAAGCATTTTGGGCTTTGAAGACATGTAATCTTGATTTACATGAAGCCGGACGTCTACGATTAAGTCAACTAAATGAATTAGAAGAATTAAGACATGAAGCATACGAAAATTCGTTAATCTATAAAGAAAGAACGAAGAAATGGCATGATAAAAGAATCAGAAGTTCAAAAGAATTTAAAGAAGGAGACAGAGTTCTTCTTTTCAATTCACGATTCAAGCTATTTCCTGGAAAATTGAAATCAAGATGGTCTGGACCATTCATAGTCAAAAGAGTTTTCCCATACGGAACGATAGAATTGATAAATTCAAATGGGATTGAATTTAAAGTTAATGGTCACATAGTTAAACATTACATACATGGTCCGATGGAAGTCGACAACGAAGTTAATCACAATTTCGACACCACAGCTAACTAAGTGTGGGGAGAATCAAGTCTTTAAAAGATAATATGTATTTCTGTTAGAGTTAGATTGTCTGTTTTCGTGTAGTTCTCGAAAATGGAACCTGAATGGTCTTTCCCTAGCAGACCCTAAAGAACTAGTCTTCTCCCCCCATTCTGAATTTTTATTTTTTTTAGGTTTTTACGAAATGAAGACTGCCTGTGAACTAAACCATGGTCTAATGCTACACGCTTTGATCACTAAACGTAATAATGACATACTACCAAGTGAAATAGTATCAGTAATCAGAGAAAGAATGGACGGAGTTAGAAAAGAATCCAGATGCGAAGATAATAAGTTACAATTTGGTAAAGGAAAATCAAAATCCGCAGCGAAAAGAAGAGCACGACACCTAGAAAGATGTCACAAATGCGGAAAATGGTCACATGGAGGTAAATGTTCAAATAATCAAACCTATTCAAATACCGAATTTGTTACTTTATGCAGAGACGGACCATTCATATGTTTAGAAGAAAAGACACTGAATGCTCGAGGTTACGCCTATGTAGCCATGGAAAACCAATTAAACCGACTATCTTATGAATGGGATAGATCATATAACTAAGAAATGTATTTCACAGGTATGTCTGTACAGTTTTTATTTTTATTTTTAACCTTTTGATAATAAATGCTAATTTGTTCGCTAAAAAGTATTAAATTGGTATTGAATAAAATTAGGTTTGGCGACCGAAATTATTGATATCATTCAAAAATTTATTACATCACTGCGAAATTTAACGTTTATTCTTAAGGTATAAATATCTTTAATCAATCAACCCAAAATATTTCAAAAATTCGTCATGAGTTAAATTAGGTCTTGGAACCGAAATTACTTTACCGAAAAGAGGGGCTCATATTTTTGATAATATTTGATTGATTAAAGTGGGATAAAAAGACAAAAAGATTTTTAATTTTATTTTTACCATGTTTTTAAAATTAATATATAAATCTTAAATTAATATTGTAAACTTTGTAAAAACAATATTTTTAAAATTGTAAATATTTGAAAAATTAATATAAGTTTGGTATGAATTTATAAATTTTTAAATTAAGTTTGGTGTGAATTTTTAATTTTTAAAAAATATAAATTTTTAATTTTATGCATTTCAAATTTTAAGTTTGGTGTGAATTTTTAATATTAATTTTGAATTTTATATTTAAATTGTGTGAATTTAAAAACAAAAATTTACTTTATCTCATTAAGTTAAAATATGATTTTTAAAATTCGTCGTAAGTTGAAGACTAGGTCTTTGAACCGAAATTGCTTTACCCGAGAGAGGGACGAGAACTTTTATTATCATTATTTTTAATCTTATTGAATTAAAGTATGCCAAAAACATTAAAAAACAAAAAAATCTTAGCTTTTAAAACAATCGCTACAAAAAGACAAATTTTAAAATTTTGTCGAAGGACGGACTAGGACATCGATCCGAAACGACCTTGTCCTAAATAACAAGGGAAACAAAATTTTAAAAATTAAGTACTTAATTGTTTTAATAAGTTAATGATTATAAAAAAAAAAAAAATAGCAAACTCCGCGACTCGCGGAGTTTGAAGGGTTAAATGCCGCGAGTCGCGGAGGGACCAAAACCCAGAAAAAAAATAAAGAGCTGTAACAGATCAGTGCACTCCACAACTCAAAAACACAGCGAAAAACTGCCGAAAAACCCCGCGAAATACACCCCAAAATCACAATTTTTAACCGTTAATCACCAAATCTTTTACTAAAATCATGTTGAGAATGATGCTATCTAGGAATTACTCAAGAAAAACGGTAAATTTCTACACCTAAACACCATTTAATCCGAAATTTGGTGTTCTTGAGCAATTTTTTCCCCAATTTGATTTTGATGCTTTTTAGTGTAATTATGATTAAATTGTTTATGTATTATGCTTGTATAACCTAGATTGATGCTGTTTAACATGATTAGAAGCCTTAAACTTCAAATTTTGAGTAATCTAGGGTTTGTGTTCTTGAGCAAATTTGGGGCTTTTTGATATAAACAGGTTATGGCCGATTTTTGTCATGAATTGTTGCTAAATTAAGTAGTGTAACATGTTTAGGTAGTTAAATGATCCAAACTTTGAGCCTAAACATGATTTTGAGAATTAAAGTGGACTTTTTCAAGTCTAAAATTCATGAACTTGATTTTTGAGAGATAATGCCATTTGAAACTTGTTTAATTGCTAGTAATGATTATTTTGACATGTTATTTGAATTGAATGCTTATGAACTTGACGAACATTTTCGTATATGCTTATTTGAAAAAGTATAGATTTGATGAAAATATGAAAATGAGCTTAAGTATGATATAAATTGATCATGTCATTGTAATTATTTTGATTGATGATTTTGCTGACACTAATGCATATTTGGATGCACAAAAATTGTGTTTGATGTGTTTTGCAGACTGAAAGGGGTGAATCTTCATCCCAAGCCCGCAATGCTCCTGCTGAGAACGCAGAACAACAGGAGGTGGATAACTACTACAAGCAGGATATACCTCATCCAGTCATGACCTTTTCTGATATGCACTTGGAAGAGTTGCACCCGAACCTGAGATTTGACAGACTTTGGATAGATTATCCAAAATATCAAAGGGGTTTGCATACTCTTCATTCTAAGGTTGTTGAGGTACCGAGGGTCATAGAATGGGGACCCTTAGAAGTTGTAGAATTGGCCGGGCCAATTAGGGAATTACTTGTACAGAGGTATGGTAATTCTACTTTTAATGACTGGGTACGTTTATTCACCATGCGTAGACCTGTATATAAAGTATGGTGTGAAGAATTGTTATGTAGTATAGAGTTGAATGATCGGGTAGCTAGTTTAACCGATCGTTCTTTTATTAGATTTTTGTTAGGCGGTTCGATGCGCCACATGTCTTTACTGGACATGGCTCAGGCTTTACGTATATATACGCCTGAGGAGTTAGCATCTACCGATTGTAGAGGGTTGATACTAAACGGTAGAAAGATAGATGAAAATTTTGATACACACGGTGTGTGGGGTCAAATGACAAGCCATCAGCGTTTCAAAGGGGGAAATTACTCTTATTTGGATATAGATAGAGCCGAATTAAGAGTGATTCATAGGTTTTTAGCTATTTCGATTACACAAAGGGGTAAAAACAAGGAAAAGGTAAATGAACAAGATTTGTTTTACCATATGTGTATTCGAGACCCATAAAGCGCTGTAAGTATACCATATTGTGTGGGTTATTATTTAGCAGCTATGGTTCGGGGGATGCGACCGCATAGCATAATAGGAGGTGGTATTTTTATTACTTTGATTGGTG
The DNA here is from genome assembly GCF_046630445.1 of Rutidosis leptorrhynchoides. Taxonomy (NCBI): domain Eukaryota; kingdom Viridiplantae; phylum Streptophyta; class Magnoliopsida; order Asterales; family Asteraceae; genus Rutidosis; species Rutidosis leptorrhynchoides. Next base: position 404,124,125 of record NC_092338.1, on the reverse strand, counting down.
AATATCTCGGTGTGGATATAAGTCGGGGGGAATTATTAGTAGAAGAACCGGAACCTCGCGATACTATAGGTTTAAATGTATACCATGGTGCGAAAGTTTTGAAGAGGCGAAATAACGCCGCAGTACAATACCATGGTAGACATCCACAGGTGGAGAGAAACCAACAGCAAGGTAATGTAGGAGGGGGGAATGAGATGCAAGAAATGCAAAGGTTTATAGCTTCTCAGGAATACGAAAATGCTAGACAGAGAGCATTTGAAGATTGGCAAGTTCATCAGAACCAAATCATAGCTCATTGCCAATATATAGGTAGAAACTATATTCCTACACCGAAACCCATCTTCCCTCCTTGGTCTATAGAGATGCAGCCACCATATCCTACGTATAACCCTGCCGAAGCATTCTATAGCACCTATGGTTATGCCTGGAACCCCTATTGGTACCAGTATCATCCCTAGTATACTTAGTTTTATTTTTTTATTTTTTTTGTAATTTGTAATTATTGATACGTTTAATGCTTTTGTTAATATTGTAATCATTTTTATAATTATCTAACTTTTATTCTTAGATTTTAATAATTATTGAATGTGGGGTAATATACCAAACTTCAAAAATATGTATATATATTTGCAGTTTATCTTATGTACACAACAGGGTAAAACAACGCATTTTCAAAGACTGGCATTAAGTTCAGCAAAAGCAACTAATTTTGACGACAAGATGTAAAATATATGTGAAATAACAACAAGACGGAATGAACAAATGATGTGCACCATTTATCATTCAGCAAACAAACGCCAATATATTTGGAAACTTTGGTAAAAATTTAATCATTTTCACACAAATCACCCTCAATAATTTAAATTGTTACTGATTTCTTGCAAATGAGGGCATTGCAAGATCTTAAGTGTGGGAAGGGGTTAAATTCTTTCGGATTTTAAAATTTTTATCTTAAACACTTGGTTACCATTAAAAATACTAGTAAAGCAGTAGTTGTATTAGAATCTAGTGCTCTCTGATAATAAAGAATAGCCCTAGTCTTATATACTGACTACCCAATTCTAGTAAAAATTTTCAAAATTTTCAATTAAATGAATTCAAAATCATGTTTATACATATTTATGAACGATAAAACTAGGTTTTAACACCGAAATTATTGTTACCTCGGAAAGGACATAAATTGAGAAACAAACTAAAATGTTAAAATTCATTTAAAATGGAATAGAGGACGATAAAAAGGAAAATAAAAGCCAAGTGTGGGAAAATTTACCAAGTTATCTTAAACATATGTCACATATATCTGTAACAAATAACTGAAAATACTTTTGCTTTGGACTAAACTAAACTGTTTTACCAAATGAAAGAAAAGAAAAGATGGATCTACACGATGAATCAATTCCATCATTAAAAGGAAGTAAAGTCTTCCGAAAAAGACACGCGCTTCTTGATTTAGGTCATGAAGTTGTCGTCCAGACCAGCTATAGGTTGACGAAAAATCTAGAAAAGTCATCACTAAAATCAGCAGGAAATCCACGGACCTCAGCATTAAACAGGGTCGCCAAGTGGTCAGATTTATCCTAACCATGAGAAGGATTTATCTCGTACAATGGGGGGGCACCATGCAAATTAGCTGGATAAGACTAATGAATCAGATCCCCAGAAAGGATAATCTCCTTAAAGATTAAAAATCAGCTTTTAAGACTGATATTACTCAATCCTAGAGATTGACCTTAAAGATTGAGAATTCAAACTCATGGAATTCAATGATATCTAAACTCGAGCTTGAACGAGAAAATATTTTGATCAAAATTATAAACCGATTTGTTTTCTGAAAACCCATTTTCAATGCGTTCATTACCATTGAACGTAAAATCCTAGGAATTCACCTGGAATTCATTAGGTTACCTGAACTAAATCGGGTGTCAACCGTAAGAACGGTGGTTGCATAGTGGTCAAAGACAGGACCTTGTGCCATACCGAAAAATCATAAGGGTGAGCTTTACTATTGCTCCTACCAAGGATAGTAATTGCGTCCGACACGTTATAGACCATAATTAAAAGCATGTCAGGGGACATTGCCTTAACAGTTGCTTGTTCAACACTTTCCTTTACAACCGGACGGTAGTTTACCGAAAGGTAATATACGGGACAAGTAAACTGGACGTGTTGCTTTCCAAATACAAGGTTAGCAAGTGGGTGACACAAAACCGCAAGTTTTGAGCTAAAATTTTCAAATCTGAAACCCACCAAACCCACAAAAATATTTTGCAAACACCGGTAAAGGGTTATCCCGGAAAACTTATCTAGGGTAAAAACTAGATTTAATTTTCAAAAGATCAAATGTTTTCATAAAGATCCAATTTCCTTAATGGATCTAAATTTTTATAGTCATGTGGGACTGTAAACCATATCGTTACTACCATTGTTTATACCGCCATATAGAAATCACAGATGTACAAAGTGTGAAGAATAAAGAAGTGATTCTAGTATTTCAAGACGATATTGCTTGAGGACAAGCAACGCTCAAGTGTGGGAATATTTGATAATGCTAAAAACGAACATATATTTCATAGCATTATTCCTCAAGAAAGACAAGCTTTTAGTTGCAATTGTTCTATTTACAAGTGATATTCGTTTAAATAATAAAAGGTGAAGACAAAAGACAGATTCGACGAATTGAAGACGCAAACGACCAAAAAGCTCAAAAGTACAAAAGACAATCAAAGAGGTTCCAATTATTGATAAGAAATGTCTCGAAATTACAAGAGTACACGATTCAAAACGCAAAGTACAAAATATAAAATTGTACGCAAGGACGTTCGAAAATCCGGAACCGGGACCAGAGTCAACTCTTAACGCTCGACGCAACGGACTAAAAATTACAAGTTAACTATGTATATAAATATAATATAATATATAATTAATTATATTAATTATATATATATTATATTTATAAATAAAAACCGTCGGCAGAGAAAGACTCCAAAGTTGTGAGCTGTAATTTCATTCTCCGCGACTCGCGGAGTTTGAAGGCAAAAATGCCGCGAGTCGCGGAGCCCCAAATTCAGAAACCCCCTATAAAGCTCGCGCATTCTGATCGTAAAATATCATCTTTTTCTTCTTCTCTCATATATACGTAAAATATATATATATATATATAATTTATATTTTAATTTTAATTTTAATTTTAATTATAATTCTAATAATAAGGGTATGTTAGCAAATGTTGTAAGGGTGTAAGTCGAAATTCTGTCCGTGTAACGCTACGCTATTTTTAATCATTGTAAGTTATGTTCAACCTTTTTATATTAATGTCTCGTAGCTAAGTTATTATTATGCTTATTTAATCCGAAGTAATCATGATGTTGGGCTAATTACTAAAATTGGGTAATTGGGCTTTGTACCATAATTGGGGTTTGGACAAAAGAACGACAATTGTGGAAATTAGACTATGGGCTATTAATGGGCTTTATATTTGTTTAACTAAATGACAGTTTGTTAATGTTAATATAAAGATTTACAATTGGGCGTCCCTATAAATTACCATATACACTCAATCGGACACGATGGGCGGGGTATTTATATGTATGAATAATCGTTCATTTAACCGGACACGGGAATGGATTAATAGCCACTAGAATAATTAAAACAGGGGTGAAATTATGTACAAAGGACACTTGGTATAATTGATAACAAAATATTAAAACCTTGGGTTACACTCAGTCGACATCCTGGTGTAATTATTAAACAAAGTATTAAAATCTTGTTACAGTTTAAGTCCCCAATTAGTTGGAATATTTAACTTCGGGTATAAGGATAATTTGACGAGAACACTCGCACTTTATATTTATGACTGATGGACTGTTATGGACAAAAACCAGACGGACATATTAAATAATCCAGGACAAAGGACAATTAACCCATGGGCATAAAACTAAAATCAACACGTCAAACATCATGATTACGGAAGTTTAAATAAGCATAATTCTTTTATTTCATATTTAATTTCCTTTATTTTATATTTAATTGCACTTCTAATTATCGCATTTTTATTGTTATTGTATTTAATCGCACTTTTAATTATCGTACTTTTTAATTATCGCAAGTTTATTTTATCGCACTTTTATTATTCGCAATTTCATTTATCGTTATTTACTTCATGCTTTAATTTAAGTCTTGTATTTATTTTTAATATTTTACATTTGGTTTTAACTGCGACTAAAGTTTTAAAATCGACAAACCGGTCATTAAACGGTAAAAACCCCCCTTTATAATAATAATATTACTTATATATATATTTGTATTTTTATAAAAGTAAACTAATATAGCGTTGAGCTTTGTTTAAAAAAGATTCCCTGTGGAACGAACCGGACTTACTAAAAACTACACTACTGTACGATTATGTACACTGCCTATAAGTGTTGTAGCAAGGTTTAAGTATATCCATTCTATAAATAAATAAATATCTTGTGTAAAATTGTATCGTATTTAATAGTTTTTCCTAGTAAAATATAAACTATTTCGTATCCCTTAGCTTTGACATCACATATCTTTTCTAATTAATATGATATTTTATATATAATTACTTATGATCTGATTTTATATATTTCAGGACCACCCGTAAACAACACGAGAAGATTAATCATAAGACCTCATGATTGTACGCAACACGTCATTTGACAACACGGTACTTTATGTACGCAACACGTCATTTGACAACATGGTACCAAGGGTCGAGATTAATTCTGATCAATACGAATACGATGGGGTCTTTATTTATTTTATTTAACAAACTAATTGTGGACCACTAACATCAGACTGCTAACTACGGACTAAGAAAATATTAAAAGTATTAAAAGTATATATATATATATATATATATATATATATATATATATATATATATATATATATATATATATATATGTGTGTGTGTGTGTGTGTAACGATTACTTAAAAAGAAAATATGTTGATATATTATATATATGGTTAGGTTCGTGATATCTATCGGAGACCAAGTTGAATTAAATACCTTCAAGGCAAAGGTGAGTTTCATTTGCTCCCTTTTTAATTGCTTTTGCAATATATATTTTTGGGCTGAGAATACATGCGCTGCTTTTATAAATGTTTACAAAATAGACACAAGTACTTAAAAATATATTCTACGTTGAGTTGTACCACTGGCATATTTCCCTGTAGCTTGGTAACTACTATTTACATGGGTATTGTAAACGCGAATCCTGTTGATAGATCTATTGGGCCTGACAACCCCAACCGGACTGGACGACCAGTATTCAAAGGTTGCACAGTACTTCGTTTTGGTGACTACACTTGGTACGGTGTAGTGAGATTTCATAAGAAAGAGAATATGCGACGTTGATTAAATTTTAAGTATGGTTACCAAGTGCTCAACCACTTAGAATGCTTTACATACACTTGCGAGTGTATTATGCACTTAGAATGCTTTACATACACTTGCGAGTGTATTATGTTTATGATTATGAAATCTTGTGGTCTATTAACATATTGAAATGATTGTTATGATAAACCTATGAACTCACCAACCTTTTGGTTGACACTTTAAAGCATGTTTATTCTCAGGTATGAATTAAGTCTTCCGCTGTGCATTTGCTCAATATAAGGATATTACTTGGAGCCGATCATCGCAATGAGACCAAATGTTGATGACTTCGTCCAGGTGGATTAGGACGGGTCCTTTCATACCAACTGTGACGATCGCTCTAAATCCACATGGACGAACACGTCATTCATCGATTTCATTGCGAGGTATTTGACCTCTATATGATACGTTTTGTAAACATTACATTCTTTTGAAAAGGCTCACCATAAATGAATATTTAAATCAAAGGTTTTCGATATCTGATTATTTCTACATATAGACAATCACCATAAATAATAGTTTACAATAGTACTTCCGTTGACAATGCAGTCAAAATAAGATACATGGTGATGATTTGGTGAATGCAACGTTTCCTTGAAAAATATGCCATGTAAGACTCCATGCACATAGCTTGTCTAACATATAAGCAAACGGCGGAAGACTTCTAGGGAACCTGAGAATAAACATGCTAACAAGTGTCAACACAAAGGTCGGTGAGTTCATAGTTTTAATGTTGCACATAATCTGTATATAAAGGTGGATCACAAGATTTCAGTTGTTTCATCCAGAAACGTTTATCAAAATATTCTACGAAATTGAGTACCCTGGTAACTAAACTTAACGTATATATAATTTATACCCTTTGTATAATCATCTTAATAATACACGCAAACCAACGTGTACGCTTCTCAAATAGCATACGTCCGTTAAAAGGCTAGTGCTCTAGCTCGGACGGAGATATCAAGCCCTATGGATCCATATACTACTACTCGCACCCACCAGTTCTTATAACTGGCAGTTACTAGTTACCAAAGCTAAGGGATATCGGTTCAAACTCAGTGTAGAATTTAGTATGTACTTGTATCCATTGTGTTTAAAATAAAGTGCATGTATTCTCAGCCCAAAAATATATATTGCAAAAGCAATTAAAAAGGGAGCAAATGAAACTCACCTTAGCAGCATATAAAGTCGTTCACCAAAATGTGACCGAAACTCGGATTACCAAATAACCGTAGATCTCAATCTAGAGAACATATGTTGGTCAATAAATGTCTATCAAGCTAGGTCAGGTCATAGTGTATCACAATCCTAATGCTCGAGACCGACATGCAGAAGTTTAACAAAAGTCATCTCAAAAGTCAACTTGACCCAATATGATCTTTAAATCTATACATGTTTATTAACATAGTATAAGTCTTGATAATTGAACGAATTTATAGTTTATCAAACTCAAAATTTATTTATTTCAGGTGCTATATTATATTTGAATTATCATGGCAATCGAACATGATTTTCATATAGTTTTCCAATACTTGGAAAATCAGATTATAGTGTTTATAAAGCTTTAAAACATGATAAGACAGTCAACTTTGACAATTGTTCAACAAGACGAGACGTGCCTTATATAGAAATTCATTTACTCGATTAGTAATATTTGAAAATCCAATTTATCAATCTTATAAACAAGTTGTTTAAATATCAATTACAGATTCAAAATCAATTTCAATTAATGTTAATTATAATTCAGTTGACCATAACTTTTAATCCGTTCATCGAAAACATACGATTTCTAAATGAAAAGTTATTGATTTTTCGCCAGATTTCCAAAAACATGCATATCATATACCTTTTATCAGTAATATATGTATTTAATTCGTGATTCATCATAAACTATTTAACGAAGAAATTTAGCATACAAGCATGCGTAAATATATACAATCGAGCACTAGACATGGATACACAATTAATATATAAAAAATAAGATCTAATTGCTTACGTATCAATATTGTGATTCAATATTGCAGAAAAGTACGTAGACGCAACGGAGATGATAAATACTAGTTTGACTTGCGAAAAATACTCACGAACATTACCCATAACCTCCATAGTTATAACCCATAGTTTCCCTAGCTCTATCCCGCTCGGAAGGCTTGTTTGAAAATAATTCGCTCATGACCTCGTCGTAGTATTTTATGTATAATAATACTAATAATAATACTCCTAACTATAAGATTAATAATAATATTAATCTTAATAATAATGATAATAATAATAATAATAATATAAATAATAAATATAAATAATAAATATAAAATATAATATGGAGTAATATAGATATTAATATGTGTGTGTGCGTTGAGCAAACTGGCCAATTTATAGAATGTTTCTGAATTCTGACTGCCATGCAAGCGCATGGATTTTATGCCTATTTCTCATGCGGTCGCATGGCCCCAAAATCCAGCTCACAATTTTTTTGTTTTCTTGTTTGTCGACATATTATTATATATATAATATATATAATTTATATTAATTATATATATATATATATTATATTATATTCATGTACATAGTTGACTTGTAATTTTAGGTCCGTTGACTCGTACCGTTGATACTCGACTCGTGTACCACTTTCGGTTTTTCAAACGCACTTTCGTACGTTTAGAAAACTAGCCTTTTACGTTACGCGATGTGTACCCTTATTAATAATTTGACTTACTCATCAATAAATTACCTTATAAAAAATGTAACTTATAAAATTGAGCGTTGTGGTCATTTTCTTCTATAAATCAGTGACTCGTTGTTTATCAAAATATATTATTTTAAATCATGACGTTTTTTGACTAAGTTAATATTATATTTTTGTAAAAAAAATTATATATATATACACGCATATTTTTCAATCCAATTATAATGGTTCGTGAATCGTCAGGGTTTGGTCAAGGTTAAATGAATGTATGAATACAGTTTACACTTCTTGAGATTCAACTTAACAAACTTTGCTTATCGTGTCGGAATAATATAAAGATAAAGTTTAAATTTGGTCAGAAATTTCCGGGTTGTCACAAAATTTAAAGCTAATGATGCTAGTAACATATTTAACACAATATCATTAACATTTAACAAAATTAAATCACCCAAAACCAAGGATTAAACTAACCCATTTCAAGTGTTCACGCTAGTTACACCAAATAACAAGATCGAGCATACAAATTACATACACGACATCACAATGAGCCATAGACACTAATTAACACCATTTCAAGTCAAAAACACTAAGAATATGAAATCTAGAGTTTTTAGAAAGTTACCCAAATGAGATGAAGTTGATATCAAGTTGTAGAGGGTGAAGAGAGGATTCCAAATATGTGATCGGATTTGTTGTGAGCTTCCTAGATCGAATTTAGATGATGATTGAATGAATTTGGGAGTTGAGAGCAAAAAGTGGAAGTAGGAGGAAGAGAGAAAGAGATAAGTGAATGAATGAGTGGTGGTGAAGTGGTTGACTAGTTGACCTAGTCACCACTTTGGCCACTAGTCACGATTAGTCCCTCAAGTTTGTAGTCGGGTGCGGGAATTGACCGGACGAAATATTTTAAAACGCTAGAGTAAACGAGAGATGTTATAATTAAATAAAAAAATATTAAGAACGCTAGCTAACGGAGGATACAAATCTAGATACGAAGAGTATTATATAAAATAAAAAGGCGGGCGTTAAAATAATTTAACGAAAAATGCTGGATGTTACAAACATATTGTGTGTTGATGGTTGAATCTTGTTCAAAGTGATGCTAACACATCAATGAGTTGTACACTTGAAGCTATAAGCATCAAAGATGAGAACCGTGATGAGCATCAAGCACCAAGAAACCCACCGGAGCACTTGTTTGCTGTTTTTCGGGGTCTGATCAGACTCCTGGACTTCTGAAAAATTAATTTTTAGATATTTCGTTTCGAGTAGATGACGTTTCGGTTAGGCCTCACCTAAATCCGATAAACGGTTTAGGATTTATAGCCTTCCGAAAGTCACTACGCCTTTGTAACGACGTGCTGAAAATTCTGACCTACTCGTACTTAAACCGTCGCCACGGTCAAAAGAAGACGAGTTAGATTCTGAAAATTGGACAACGGTTAGAGGACTCACATACGGAGCCATGGCCACTAACTACGCATCTTTTTGATTTGTATAGAGGTCGTAACAGCTGTCCAAAGTCAGCCTTTTGTTTCGATCTCTATTCTTGTTAAACTTACTTTAGCTTTGATGATGATGATGATGACACTTGAACTTAATTTATTCAATATTAAACTTATGGGGACAACCTACTGACCTAGATACCTTTGACTTAGGTTGACAACCTTTCGGACCGACTTACTACCTGCATACATTTCATATCAACTTTTACTGCTTATTCACTTGGAGTTATAGCATCCCTTTTTACCTTAACTATTTTTGGGACTGAGAATACATGCGCTTTTTACGTTTTACATACTAGACACGGGTATTTAAACTTTATATATGTGTGGGTAACATAACAGCGCAAAGATTCCCCTTAGCTCGATAACTTTTAATCATTGGTTTCCTAACCGTGAACGCGAATCTTAGATATGGATCCATAGGGTTTGACATCCCCACTCGGGCTAGTTATGCTAGCATTCAACGGGTGTTTAATACTTTAAGGACAAAGACACTCGCCAAGTGCACTTTTAGGGGGTGATATACATACGTTAAGTCTAGTTACCGGGTGCCCACGGTTAAGCATATACTTTTCATACTGATTTAAACTGCTGATTGAAGCACTGAAATCTCGTGGTCTACATTACTTTACTGATTACAAACTATAACTCACCAACATTAAAGTTGAATTTTAAGCGTGTATTTCTCAGGTGCTTAGACGATGTTTCTTCCGCTGTTAGACTTACTGTCTTGGTGTTATAGACTTGCTCTTATGGACCTGCTGTGTTAGATTTTCGCTGCATTACTTAGAGATGTCTCAATCATGAACTTTTTATTTTGCATTCGTAACTTATGTTATTTTCAAACAATGGCTTTGTAATGACCTTTGGGTCACATACTTATGTTAACGCTTCTATTCATAGGAAGCACGTTATCTTTTGTAAAACGCTATCTTTTTATGAATGCAAAACTGGTTTTCAAACAACATATAGTGTTTGACCTTGTAATGATCCTGTTGTTGATGAATCGTACACGATGGTTTTGTACGGGGCGTCACAATTTGGGTTGATGCGAGCACCATGAGCCGGTAGCATCAAAGTGTGAACCACGAGCTGGTAGCACTATAAAATGAGGTGTGAACCACGAGCCGGTAGCGCCAAAGTGTGAACCAAGGAGCCGGTAGCACTATAAAATGAGGTGTGAACCACGATCCGGTAACGCCAAAGTGTGAACCAAGGAGTCGGTAGCACTATAAAAGAGTATGACTCAAATGCGTAATGGCGTGAACCAAGGAGCCGGTAGCGTCATAGCATTACGTATGGTGTGAACCATCACCATAGCATTTATGGTTAACCATATAGTTTGTGTATGTATTGTAGTGTAGCATATTATATTTCGGAGTATATGCTATTGTGTATGCTAGTTGCGGTAATGGAGGTTATTAGCTTTATATTTGGTGTTCGTATGCTAATATTATATTGCTAGCATGTTTGTGGTATGTGAGTAGGTGGTTGCAAGTAGGTATATTATATATGCATGTGTATACTTATTGCACTCACTAAGCGTTAGCTTACCCCTCTCGTTGTCTACTTTTTCTAGGTACAAGTACGGAGAAGGGTAAAGGGGTTGCCGGGAATTAGATATTCCCATGTTGGATGCTAGTTGAAGCTTTTGGAAGTCGACCTAGTGTTTTGGTTAGTTTAGCCCCAAACCATGCTCGCGTGTTGCTTGGTTTAAAACTATCATTTAATGGGTCGAACTTGTAAACATTTTATGTAAACATTAAACTTGTTGTATGTTTAATCGGGTGGTATGAACGGTTTACATTATGTAACCATTTAATTGAGCGTTAATGGTTTATTAATTGAAAAAAAAAATTGTCGGGTTGCATACGGGTTGGGTTGTTTCACTTGTTAGGGCCTACTGAATTCCTAACACTTTGTGTCATGGGTAGTGATTACAATGGATACCGATCCAATGGATATCCAACCGATCCACCCGAAAATTCGTGGCTATGGACGATCTAAGTTTTATAGACATAGATACGGATATGGATGTTGATATGGATGAAAAGTTTTATCCGATATAGATACGGATATGGATGTGGATATGGATGAAAAGTTTTATCCATCGATGAACCTGCTTTCACCCGAAATAACTAAATATATAAATTTAACACTCGAATTAATATCATTTATGTAGTGATATTTCATTAATTATATTCATCTTTATTTATATTTTCTCTAAAAATACAAATATATTCTCTTATTTTTTGTTTTTTTTGAATCATTAAATGTATTTATCGTACTTTGGTGGTTTAAATGTGAGTCTATGCAACTAAAAAGTAAGCAACTTACAATAAATCGATATCTTTACATGTTTAATAGGCTATTTGTTGTTTATTTGTTATACAGATTAGTAAAAATGTGACTTTCGGTAGCATAAACTATTAAAAAATATTAATTTTGATCGTATACACTGAATCACCGCTTATAATTGTTAAAAATAAAATAAATTTAAGTGGATATGAATGATTATCCATTAACCCGCTTCACCCGACGGATATGGATATGGATGGATGAAATTTTTAAAAATGGATATGGATTAAAAAATAAATGGATATGGGTATGGATACGGCCTCACCCAATCCATATCCAATTCATTGTCATCCCTAGTCATGGGATAGGGAGAACTCATGGGTTCGATATTTAGGGATGACATGATTTTTTTAAATAATTGAACATCAATAATGGTGGTATATATTGACCCTATTGGGAGGTTTTACCAGATTCGTTCACAGACCTTTTTTCAGGAACACTGCCCGAATGGATGTGTTCCCGGGTACCGTCGATCGAGTTTCGGTTTCCGCCCAAACGTGTGTGATAAATGCAAATGATGAGGGTCGTTGAAATAAATGATCTAGTGATGCTAAAAAAATCGTCGTTCAATATATATATATATATATATATATATATATATATATATATATATATATATATATATATATATATATATATATATATATATAAGTAACTAGAGGGGGTGAATAGTTACTTAATAAGATTTTTAAACTTTTTCGATGATCAACAATATTTGAACAATCCTTGATCAATTTAATCAACTCAAACCAATGTGTGACGTGTTTATGTTTGTAGTAATGCGGAATGTAAAATAAAGAACATAAACACAAGAATTTATAGTGGTTCGGGTGGATGTTAACTAATCCACCTTAATACACTACCCGATTAACTAATCCGGAGTTTTGCTTCACTGAGCACCTTTCTCCAAATCCGGCGGAGATCCGATTTACAAGCCTTGTACTTCTTCTTAGACAACAAACCTAATCCTTCTATCTCTTTGAAAGATTACCTCCAACTTACATCAACTTGTCTTCACCTTTGACAAATATTAATCCCCAATGGAATTAATCAACTCCCTAGTTCCCTTTAAGGAAGATGATAGCTAAGATAGCATATGCTTCTAATTAAAAAGTACAAGACTCACCCTTTCTAGTGATGACAATCGTAAGAGAATTCTAAGGATTAATACAACACTATGTAAATTTACAAAGATAGTAATTTGAAAGTAAGTTTACAACTCCTTCTATAATCTATGATATTATAGAACTTCTCTTACTAATCAAAAACATATGTATAAGTGTTATGTTCTTGTGATTCTTTGGTGATTTTGAACTGTAGCATGCAAGAGGTCCAAGTATTCAAAGTTCTCCAAGTCTTGCTATATATATGGAGAGATAAAAAAGTAGCCGTTTCTGCGGCTAGGACTACGGTCGACCGAGGATCGACCGCACGCGGTCCATTCCAAAACTCCTATCTGTTTTTTTTAATCTTATACAAATATTATTCATATATGATTAGATATTATTTTAACTAAATTTGAATACAAGGACTTAATTAATTTAAAATGGAAATGGGTAACCCATGGATCATGGACCCACAGGGTCGGGCATATTGGGCTAACCATTGGCCTACAGTTAAAACTCGAATTTATAACTTGGCCCGAAAGATTAAACGTACGCGATCCGAATGTTAGAACATTACGCGATTTATGATGCATGAGAAGAATAAAAATTCATGAAATAAAATACAGGAATATTTTATTATTATGAATGACATAGGAATGTCATTTAAAAGAATTCGGATTTGGAAATCACGAAAGTCTATTCGTTGGTTTGGAAACCGAAACGATTTACCGAAATAAAATGTTACACGTAGAAACGTATTAATACATAAGTACACATTTTCATTTAACAAATAATATGGAAATATTATTTATAATATAACAAGTCATATAAAAATGATGTGGCAAGAATACCAGATAACGAAAGTTAAATATAATCAATTACGTCACAACCAATTAAATGAATATATATATACACACATATAAATAAAATAATAACACCTAACAGCGTAACCAGGGACTAGTTTTATATATCATGACTCATAATGATTTAAAAAAATTGGCGTAGAAAAACATAGTATTTAACTAACGATGGTCAAATATTTAACGGAAAAAGTCGGGTTGTTACAGTCCTTGTGGCTGACTCAAAATATACGGGTAATCCAAAGTTGATTTTTTCAACTAAATAGTCAAGAAGTATGGACTTATTCCACGGATAGACCAAAATCGTCGGCGTTGTTAACTTTTTTCGGTAAGGACTACCCGTGTAATTTTGTCTACTACTTACTTATAACAAAATAAGTACCATTAAATTCACTAAAATAGCTGGGAATTCTTTCTCATCCTCATTCGTTAAGAAGGTTGAAAATGGTGCAAATACTCATTTTAGAATGAGGTTTGGCTCCCTAGTTCATCCTTTGCCCGAGACTTAGATTTCCTAGGCTCTTTCTCATCCTCATTCTGTTTACAATCGGGTTATAATTGGCGAGTTGGGCTTGGAAAGCTTATGGTTCTGAAGTAAATAACATTTTAATGAAGCTCCGAAATTGGTTGAGTGGTAAAAAGCCTCAGTTGTTTGTGGGCATGTATCCTTGAAAAAATAGGTGCATGTTCAAATCCCGGGGGGAGTTTTCTCCAAAGGTTGTGCCTCTGGTATTCTTCACTCTATGCGGGACAAGCTGTTAACCTAAAACATTCCGGGTACGCTTTGCGTGATGGAAGCGAGGATTTTCTTCCTAATGGGTGCGTGGCAAATGAGAGGATTCGTTTCCGATATTGTTGTTCTAAAAAAAAATCAAGGTGATGGCTGGCAGTGGAACTTAGCAACTTAAGGTAAATTTTTGGTCAACCATATTTCTAAATTAATAGATAAGGCGTTATATGGCAATGGTGGTGATCTCGCGAAGATAAGATGGATACTATGGATTGTGAAAAAGATATACACATTTATCTGGATGTTAAATCAATATCACTTGCTTACCCGGGTAAGCTTGGTCGAACGAGGTGTCCATATAGACTCGGATAAATTCATTTAATGAAATAATGATCAGGGAATTTTTTTTTCAAAATAGTTCTATTTTCTAACTATATTACAGATTTCGAAATTCAAACAAATTTTTTATAAAAATAGGTAAACCAGTGTTTCATTTGCCGGTTGCCAGTTTTGGGCCCAAACTGGTGTTTCATTTGCCGGTTTGGCTCCCTAGTTACATTTCATAATATTTTTAAGCCATGTTTGCTCTAACAGTGCAAACCGGCTTTCGAAATGTCAGTTTGTATTTTTTTCTCTTTTTTTTTTTTCATATTATGTTATGTTTGTATTATTTAATATTTATTATTTTTTTATAAAATTATTTATTAGTTTGTTAATAATGAATTTATTTTTTATTTTTCATATTATGTTATGTTTTTATTATTTAATTATTAGTTTATTAATAATGTGTTTATTTTTTTATTATGTAATATAATTTTTAGTTTATTAATTTGATTGTAAAACGAGTTTTCAATTATTAAACTATTCATTATAATAAAAATACAATCATTATAACAAAAGATAATAACGAGTTCTCGTAAAAAAAATTCAAACTATTGACTCTGATTTGTATACTGAGGGAAACCATTATCAGGTCATTGGTAGTTTTGTGTACCATAGAACTGGAACCCCGGATCATGCTGAGTTTGATGCGTGACGCCCATCAAATGACGCAGAAAGTCAATAAAAGCCTGCAGGTTTGGTTGACTATTTGGTTGCATTTGAGATGTAGTCATCGCGCTTATCCTTGTTAAACCCTCCTCCTGCACAATAGGTAAATGTAAACAAATATTAAAACCAATTCATTTCACACAAATGCTATAAAATAATTATTTTACTTACATACATATTCTCTTTCGTTGCCCAATCACGATATTAGTTGGCGGGTTGTGGTCTCCTAATATCACGTATTACCACTATTGTACGCACGTAGTACCATGGAAAGTAATGACCATTCGTGCCCGTGCCCACCCCCGACGTAGGAATATAGTTCATATGAGCTCGTTCATACCACTGGCTTATGTACTCAACTTGCGGGTTCGTTAGCCTTATATCCACGTTTGCTCTTGACCGTAGGGTTGTGCCGTGTATGACATGATGTTGTTGCGGTGTGAACAACAAGTCCGATGGCGGAATATCCTGAATCTATCCGAACTGTCTGCATACCCTATCTGGGAGATGCATCTTAATCGTAGTTCAAAATAGAATAGCACCACGGTATGTCCACAAGTTAACATCAACTCTACACTCAGCGGGTAGACGGTGCATAATCGTTCCATACGGAAGCCAAAGAAACTTCAACAACATAATAAAATATTAGTTTATTTTAATATCTACATATAATTTATAAACTTTATATGTAGATTTATATATCCTCGTTATATACCTCATTAGGGCGTATCCCCGACAATGCTGAGCGACACGTATTCAATACATGTGTGGGTATATCTACGAAGCTCTTTGGTCCATACCACCTACATTAATGAAAGTAACTTATATAGTTACAAATAATCAAAAGAACTATAAGTAACTAGAAGTATATAAATTACAAATAATATACCTCACACCATACGGTCCATCCAAAGGAGCATTGGATGCAAAGTCTATATCGTGCACAAGACGTGGCGCAAGACTAGGAATTCTTTCATACAACCAATGTTGTACTAAAAGAATCTCACTATTTATGCCTAATTGGTCTGTCTTTTTAGCTATATAACACAAATTTCTATATACATGTGCGAGCACCGCACTACCCCAACTCAAACGTTCAAAGTCGATGAGGTGATACACATAGTTTATCGAAGCACTGGTGGAATTACTGCCAGGGAATAGAAAGGAAGACAAGGCAGCTAACAACTAAACTCTAGCCGGTTGTTGGTGAGATCTAATAGTCTCACCAACGGGCTCATTCAACTTCGCGCATAAAGCAGATATTAAGATGTGTCCTGATTTTATTTTATTATGAGGAATGTCAATCCCTAAATATGGGCCAGCAAAATCAGACCATTGATCCGGAGTCTTGTTGTGCCATACACCCGACATAACATCTCTATTTATGGGTAAACCCCATAAAATTTGAACATCTTGCAACTTTATCGTTGCTTCTCTTACGCAAAACATTTTAACAAACATAAATAATATATATAAGAATATATATGTATATATATATGTAAATAATATATATACGAATTATAGTTCATATTAATATATAATATACGTATATAATATATATATATATATATATATATATATATATATATATATATATATATATATATATATATATATATATATGAATTATAGTTCAATACGTATAAAAATATATACGTATATATATAATATTATATATATACGAACTATAATATATATACGAAATAAATATAAATATATGAATTATATATATATATATATATATATGAATTAATTTAAATATACGAATAAATTAATTTAAATACATAAAATATATATATTTTATATTTAATTAATTTAAATACAAATTAAATTAAATACAAATTAGTTACATTTACATATATGAATAATTGGTTAATTAAATATAAATATTCAAATACGAATTAACTAGTTATATAAATACGAATTATTTGGTTAAAAACATTTTACCAGTAGGGAAGTGGAAGGTATGTGTCTCCGGCCGCCACTGTTCAACCAACGATGAAATAAGAGCGTGATCCAATAGTTGGTATCCTATTTTGAAAACCTGCCATAAACCCGTATGTTGAATATAACGGTGAACCCGTGCGTCTATAAAATCGTCTGCAGCTACCACACCTTCCATATAATGCCATAAACCCCGATCCGATCATCTTAGTTTAACTTTTTCAGATTTATCAGGAACACCAACATCTTGAACAGCACCCATAAAAACCTTGTAACGACCCGCCAAAATCGTTGACACGGTACGTTATCTTTAGTCCCATTGCGAGGTATTGACATCTATATGATACACGGTGATGATTTTGAATGCAACGTCATTTGAAAATATGCCATGAATGACTCCATGTAATGTATTTTTCAATTAGCAAATACACAGCGAAAGCATTTTTAATACCTGAGAATAAATATGCTAAAAAGTGTCAACCAAAAGGTTGGTGAGTTCATAGGTTTATCATAAATAATGATTTTAGTAATAGTAATAGACCACAAGATTTAGTTTAAAGTTGAATGATACCAAATATATCAATCTTAAAGTGTTACTGCAGTTTGTAATATCGCGACTAAACAAAATTTACCCCATGACACCTTGTACAGTCAGTGTCGTTGAATCATTATTATGTAACTAAAGACCAGAGGTTAAATGGTTAGAGAAGTTACACTCAATAGGCCTATTCACAATAATTAAGTTTGCCTTTTATACGCAGCAATTAACGATATTACGATGAGGATTTGCATGACAAAGCAAGACAGCATAATAACATTTGGGTACTTGTGTCTAAACGTAAAAAAGTTATACAAATAGCGCATGTATTCTCAGCCCAAAAATATAGATTTCAAAAGCAATTAAAAAGGGAGCTATGAAAACTCACGATACTGTATTTCGTAGTAATTATGCGTATGACGGCACTGAACAAGTGCAGAGTTGACCTCGGATTCACGAACCTATATAAATTGTATATTTTTAATACATAATATCGTAAAATCACATAATTTCATTTATTAATATATAATATTTATATATTTATAGTTATATAGAATTTTATAATAAATTTCCATTTAAAAACGTATACTTATATTATATCTTAAATTATATGTTATATATATTTATTTTGTATAAATATTTAAAATAATTAATATTTATATAGTTGTATATATACATATGATTAATATTATATTAAAAATCAATAATTTGTTATATGTAAATATTTATATAAATAATCTTAATATATATGATTATATGTAATATTATAGTAGTTGTAATAAATATACTCTTATATAGAAAATATTTATTTGTTATAATAATCTTGTTAATATAAAAGTAATAATGATAATAATAATAATAATATTGATACTAATAATAATCTAAATGATAATTTTAATAATAATATAATTTTTGATAAAAATGATAATAATAACAGTAATAATAATAATTATTATAATAACTATAATAATAATGATTTTTCTAGTAATGATAATAATGATAATAACAATTATAACTATGATAATAATACTAATATCAATAATAATAGTTTTAGTACTAACAATAGTCTTAATCATAATAATAATAATAATAATAATAATAATAATAATAATAATAATAATAATAATAATAATAATAATAATAATAATGATAATAATAATTCTAAATAAAAATGATAATTTTTAGTAATAATAATAATAAAATTAATAATAATAATAATAGAAGTAATAATAATATTAATGATAAAAATTAATAAGTTGTATTATAATGATAATAACCATAATTATAATAATTATAATAATTTTAGTATTAATGGTATTACTAATAATGTTAATAATAATATTAGTAATTATATTAATGATAATATTTAATAACAATAATAATAAAAATAACACTAATAATATTGATATAACAAATTATACTTATTTAGTTTAAGCAATTAAATCATATATTATTATTTCAAACTATTATATATATATATATATATATAATAATAATAATAATAATAATAATAATAATAATAATAATAATAATAATAATAATAATAATAATAATAATAATAATAATAATAATAATGATAATAATAATTCTAAATAAAAATGATAATTTTTAGTAATAATAATAATAAAATTAATAATAATAATAATAGAAGTAATAATAATATTAATGATAAAAATTAATAAGTTGTATTATAATGATAATAACCATAATTATAATAATTATAATAATTTTAGTATTAATGGTATTACTAATAATGTTAATAATAATATTAATAATTATATTAATGATAATATTTAATAACAATAATAATAAAAATAACACTAATAATATTGATATAACAAATTATACTTATTTAGTTTAAGCAATTAAATCATATATTATTATTTCAAACTATTATATATATATATATATATATATATATATCTATATACAATAATTTTTCGTGAATCGTCGGAAGCGGTCGAAGGGTAATTGCATATATGAAAATAGTTCAAAATTTTTCGAGACTTAACCTTACAGACTTTACTTATCGTGTCAAAATTATTAATTCATATATAGAATTTGGTTTAAAATAAGTTAAAATTTTCCGGGTCATGACAGTACCTACCCGTTAAAGAAATTTCGTCCCGAAATTTGATCGAGGTCGCCATGACTAACAATAAGAATGTTTTCGTGACGAATATGAGGTGATAAATAGAGTTTTATCACCGTAGAGTAATATGGATAAAATAATTCGATTACCCGAAGAGTATGAATGAAGCTATCACAAAATTGTGAGATGAGGAAAATAAGATTCGTCTTGACGTTTGACGTAGTCACGGTTATTCATCCGGGAATCAAGGGATTTTAAAGATAATCCTTGAAATCTATATAAGATCTGATTCTTCGATAATTAAGAAAATTAGGATCCTCTTTACTTAAATGCGATCATCTGCCTTGATTGTTATGCCTGATATTTTGCTATAAATTAACCTCTTATGTTCCATTATTTTCACTACTCCTATACTTTCTTTCTCAATTCTCATTTTCAAAAGAATCGTTAATATGCTCCATCCTGCTCTTATTCTGGATATTTTTCTGACTATCGCGTCTGTCATTCTTCTTTTATATCTACCACCGGAGGAATCTGTTTACTTCTATTACTTCCTTGGGGTTATAGTGTTTTTCATTCTCCCGTGTCTTTATATTGCTATACGCATTGATATTCACGGTTTATAATTTCTGTGTTGTTATCGGGCTTTATATTTTCCCTTATATTTCGGAGTTCCATGCTTTTGTTTCTCTTTCCCGATTTTAAGTAAAGGAAGTAATGGTCCAGAATTCGTAGGTATGAATTTTCAATTGAACATAGCTAATGTTTTTAGAAAGAAATTATAATAACATGATCTTGATTTGTTAAATTACCAGAAGTTACGAAAAAATAGAACTATCAAGAAAATATGTTGTTGATATGTTTAGAGATTAAGTAGAATGTAAGAGTCGTGTAACACGGCGTATGATGACGGTATGGTCTGTGAATCATCATGTTCCATTAGAAACTCAGTATGACTTACTGTAATATAACCACGTTGATCAGACGTCATTATATTATACTAACTCATGCTTCTATTCCCAACATTACTTCAAAACATTCATAATTTAAACTCGAATTTTTCAGAGATTTAGAAACTAAAACAGTTTCCTTTATGATGTAACGCAGATAGCGCGAAGATATAAATAATCTCGGACAAGAATAGTTATGAAGATATCTTCAGAAATATCGAGGATATTTATACTGAAAGATATGATGATATTTTAGAATTTTAAAAAAAATATATTTAAAATCGAAGAATAATGAGGAAAATTCTTCTGTATGGATTTAGAATGTGTAAAGAGATCTTCTGTGATTTCCATCAGAAATCGAATCATCTAGATTCTTTGGGTATAGGTTTAATCCTTGTGATTTTTCTACAGTCTCCTTCATGGTTTGCTCAATCCGTTTTTCAGTACCAAGTTTGCTTTTGAGCTTTTCCAACATACCATTTATTTTTATCATCAAGCTTTTGGCTGCTAAGGCTGACTATAGTTTTTGCTGCTTCATCAGCTTTTTCAAAACTCAGAGAATTGATTCGCAGGCTGAGGTGCTTTTTAGAATTTCAGAATTTGGAATACACAATTTTAGGAGGTAAACTTTATATGTATATATATATATATATATATATATATATATATATATATATATATATATATATATATATATATATATATATATATATATATATAACTATTGTCGTAGAAACGCTGCAAGATTTGAAAAATAGTGATTGATGATTTCTGGTATTTGGTATGGCAATTATTTTTACCAGATGCGGATGAGTACATGATAGGGTTCCGATAAATAAATATTGTGATTTTTCGGAGAGATTTAAGTCAAAGAGCAATGAAGTTTCTGGTACGTTTACTGCTAATGTGGTGGGATATAAAAGGTTCTCCTGTAATGAAAATAAAAAGGGCAACCGTATATATCAAGTTTATAATAAGGCTAGTCCGAATGAAAAGTTGAAGTTGATCTGTTGGAAATGTGACAAAACTGACTATTTTGAAAAAGAATTGCAAGGTTATTTTCGGTAATATTAATGTCAAAGGATCTGACATAGATACGTGTTAAACTTTTACTTATGTTCTGAGGGTTCTCCAGGTGCATGACTATATGCGTAATCTTTCATTCCGTAGATCACGTGTGGTGGTTCATCTTATCGATTGTTCATTAGTTGAGGTGTCTACAAGAATTTTGTAGGGTTTGAATGCAGATTGTCATCGTCAATATATATATGATGAAATCGTCGTGAATCTTGAATGATTCGAATATCTTTTTGTGTTTTATGAATAAAAGTGATGTTCTAGTACAGTTTTGAATTCAAAGTATGGTTTTGAAAGATGTATGAATCTAAGAGTGATGTCCTATGTTAAATCTTGACTTGGATTCTGATTTATCAAAATCAGAATATGTAATCGAATTTGTATGAGAATGATTGTTCTGATTTTTATGAAAGAATGAACATCGTTGTGAAAGTAGTGAGTATGGTTAGCAATTTTTGTATCAAAATTGAAGATTGTACATGGTAGCATATTAATTGTGAACTTATATATTTCTTGGGTATTACCTACCCGTTAAAAATTTCACAAGTAATATTTTATACAAGAGAATTTTTATTATAGTCTTTATGAAAATGTATATTTTCTGCAGATGTAATATAGATTTAGTGAGTTAACATACTACTGTATTAAACTCATTTGATTTTAGCTGAAACTAGAAATGAATAATCCCTAAAACTTTAGAGATTACATAATTGCCGCAGAATATTTCTCCAATGAAGTTATGAATCGATACTTCATCGGTTATTGTTGTTGGTATTCCTTGGTATCTATGGGGCGTATGATGTTAATGTTCATGGAATTCTTGTGAATTTCACAAGGCACGAATGATGTTTTCTAAAAAGTTTTGAGTACATCGAAAATGAAAGTATACAATCAAACATGTATTTGAATAATACACTTGGTTTATTATGAAATGAAATTTATTGAGTTGAAACAGAGATTATAGTTAACGACTGTTAATTCATTAATGAAGGATGTACATCATAGCATATTAGTGATATGAATTAACCAAGTAGTACCTACCAATTAAGATTCACACATAATAGCTTAGTATGAAAAGATTTTTATTACGATTTAGGGATATACGTAAATATATATATATACATATATTTTTTAATCGTGAACCGAAAATAATGAATTAATATTTCATAATTCATCATTCTCGGTACTCTTCGGTGTCTGTGGTACTTACGGAGCTTGTGGTGATGGGAATGATGCTGGTGCTAGTGGTGTTGCTGATGTTGTTGGTATTGATGGTGGTACTTGCGTAGTAGGTGCGAGCCTAGCTTCAAAATTGAACACCGTCACCTCCAGGGTTTCTACTTTACGCTCGAGTCTATGAATTAGTTCTACCCATTCTTCCGTAAGGTTTGTCAATTCTTGATATTTAGTTCGAAGTCTTCTAACTTCTTCTAATAATCTTATCTGATTAGATTTTGGGAGTTAAGGAGGAATACTGTCTTTAACTACATCGAGTCGACCTTCGAGGCGGAAAATCCTTGCGAAAAGAGTGAAAATGGTGTTGCGGATAGGTTCACCGGTAAGCGGATCGAGTACTCTGACGTTTGGTGGTAAGTTTGGCTCGTGATATGGAGTACCTTCTTCATTTCTCCATAGGGTGAGTATTTCACGAACCCATCCCCATTTTCTAAAGAAATCACGGTAGTTGATCGGTTGGTGCGCTCCCGTCACGCTGTCTTCGGAGCTTAAGGAACTTGGTCTATTTGTAGATGCCATCTTACTTGATCACATAAAAGATTTTTGGGTATGAAAAGAGTTGTTAATATGAAATGATAGTTGGATGTATTCTCAATGCATAATATGAATAGATATATAATACCAGGATTCCTTAAATTACGGAGGAAATTGCGGACATCGCCAAATATGATCCACTATAATAGATATGATAGGATATGATTCGTCAATACACCGTGTATGCAATAAATGCAAAAACATGTGTCAAGACTTAAGATGATGAACATGAGATTTTTCGACAGAAATGATAAGCAAAACTTTTGACATGCAGACACGGTCGAAGTCCAGACTCACTAATGCATCCTAACAACTATCAGTTAGACACATTAATGCAATATCTGATTCGCTAAGACCAACGCTCTGATACTAACTATAACGACCCGCCAAAATCGCCATTGACGCGGTACGTTATCTCTGGTCCCATTGCGAGGTATTGACATCTATATGATACACGGTGATGATTTTGAATGCAACGTCATTTGAAAATATGCCATGAATGACTCCATGTAATGTCTTTTTCAATTAGCAAATACACAGCGGAAGCATTTTTAATATCTGAGAATAAACATGCTAAAAAGTGTCAACCAAAAGGTTGGTGAGTTCATAGGTTTATCATAAATAATGATTTCAGTAAGAGTAATAGACCACAAGATTTAGTTTAAAGTTGATTGATACCAAATATATCAATCTTAAAGTGTTGCTGCAGTTTGTAATATTGTGACCAAACAAAAGTTACCCCATGACACCTTGTACAGTCAGTGTCGTTGAATCATTATTATGTAACCAAAGACCAGAGGTCAAATGGTTAGAGACATTACTCTCAATAGGCCTATTCACAATAATTAAGTTTGCCTTTTATACACAGCAATTAACGATATTATGGTGAGAATTTGCATGACAAAGCAAGACAGCATAATAACATTTGGGTACTTGTGTCTAAACTTAAAATAGTTATAAAAATAGCGCATGTATTCTCAGCCCAAAAATATAGATTTCAAAAGCAATTAAAAAGGGAGCTATGAAAACTCACGATACTGTATTTCGTAGTAATTATGCGTATTAGGCACTGAACAAGTGCAGAGTTGACATCGGATTCACGAACCTATATCAATTGTATATCTTTTAATACATAATAT
The DNA here is from genome assembly GCF_046630445.1 of Rutidosis leptorrhynchoides. Lineage (NCBI taxonomy): Eukaryota > Viridiplantae > Streptophyta > Magnoliopsida > Asterales > Asteraceae > Rutidosis > Rutidosis leptorrhynchoides. Next base: position 404,098,919 of record NC_092338.1, on the reverse strand, counting down.
CGTAAAATCACATAATTTCATTTATTAATATATAATATTTATATATTTATAGTTATATAGAATTTTATAATAAATTTCCATTTAAAAACGTATACTTATATTATATCTTAAATTATATGTTATATATATTTATTTTGTATATATATTTAAAATAGTTAATATTTATATAGTTTTATATATACATATTATTAATATTATATTAAAAATCAATAATTTGTTATATGTAAATATTTATATAAATAATCTTAATATATATATTTATATGTAATATTATGGTAGTTGTAATAAATATACTCTTATATAGAAAATATTTATTTGTTATAATAATCTTGTTAATATAAAAGTAATAATGATAATAATAATAATAATATTGATACTAATAATAATCTAAATGATAATTTTAATAATAATATATTTTTTGATAAAAATGATAATAATAACAGTTTTAATAATAATTATTATAATAACTATAATAATAATCATTTTTCTAATAATGATAATAATGATAATAACAATTATAACTATGATAATAATACTAATATTAATAATAATAGTTTTAGTACTAACAATAGTCTTAATCATAATAATAATAATAATAATACTTATTCTAATAATAGTAATAATAATATTAATAATAATAATTAGGAATATAATAATAATTAGAATAATTAATAATACTAATAATAATAATAATAATAATAATAATAATAATAATAATAATAATATTAATAATAATAATAATAATAATAATAATAATAATAATAATAATAATAATAATAATAATAATAATAATAATAATAATAATAATAATAATAATAATAATAATAATAATAAAACTACCTCACAAGAAAAAGCTCCAAAACAAATAATTGCCTTTGCCCGGGCTCGAACCCAAGACCTCTCGCTAAACAACCATACCCCCAAACCATCTGATCCATTTTGTTTTTCTGATATTATTCATATAATAATTTTATTTAACCTGTTTTCTATTTTCATCATCTTCTTCATAATATATAATTCGACCAGAGGCAAATCAAAACCATAACAGCAATATGAAAATTGATTAGGTTTTAGAATTTGCAAACGAAACAGAAATAAGACTGTGATTCATTTGGATTATCATATCAAATAAAAATCGAAATAAAATAGCAGCAGTAGAATAAAAATGCAAGAACAACTCAAACTTTGATCATGAAATAAAGATCGTTTTAGATAATAATTATAACATGAATTAGATAGTAAATCGTTCCTAAAAACTCTATGAATCATCAATTGATCCAAAATCTTTAAAACAAATTCGAATTTTACAAAGAACAGACTGTTTAACTTTTTGAATTAAAACTTTGACTCACAAATTTGGGTTCGATAGATGAAATTGGATGGTGATATCTTACAGACAGATTGACCAATGAATTCTAACCTAACTGCATTAATGGATTTTGATAATTGGTTCGATTTTGATTTATGGCCAAAAATTTGAATATGCAGGGGAACCGTCATTTTTTTTTTAAATTTTGTTTTTGGATTTTGTTTTGTAGAAGGCAAATTTTATAGAGTGATTAATACATGTTGTAGTGGCTATAATTGATCCTAATTGTTTTGTAGTGAATATGGGAATCGATAGGAAAATCACGATCAATAAAGAGATTAAAAAAAATTAAAAGTAGACAGGGTCCTAAAACTAATTTTGGTCCTATCTGTTTAATTAATATTAACAATAAATATATTAAATAAAATATTACTGATAATATAAAAAAATACTAGTAATAATAATAATAGAGATAATAATATTAATAATAATAATATCAAAATAATATTAATATTAATAAGAATAAAGATAATAATAATTCTAAATAAAAATGATAACTTTAGTAATAATAATAATAAAATTAAAAATAATAATAATAATAGAAGTAATAATAATATTAATGATAAAAATTAATAAGTTGTATTATAAAGATAATAACCATAATTATAATAATTTTAATAATTTTAGTAATAATGGTATTACTAATAATGTTAATAATAATATTAGTAATTATATTAATGATAATATTTAATAACAATAATAATAAAAATAACACTAATAATATTGATATAACAAATTATACTTATTTAGTTTAAACAATTAAATCGTATATTATTATTTCAAACTATTATATATATATATATATATATATATATATATATATATATATATATATATATATATATATATATATATTGAAAAGACCCGTCCATATTACTATAAATGCAGTACGTTATTCATTGGTCTCATAGTGAGGTATTTGACCTCTATATGATACGTTTTAGAAAAATATTGCATTCATTTCATAAAAAGCACACTATTATTATACATAATGCATGTTTTAAACAAGTGGGCGATTATTTAAGAAATAATCCCCATGATACATCGGTTTCCAAATACTACACACGTGACATAACAATCGAATATAATACATGACAAAGGTTTTATTGAATGCAACACTTCATTTAAACAAAAGCATGAGACTCCATGCACAGCTTGCTCAGATAATGTAACATCGGAAGACTTATTAAGGAGCTGAGAATAAACATGCTTAAACAGTCAACACAAAGGTTGGTGAGATATATAGGTTTAGCATCGATATAAATATAGACCACAAGATTTTCATAGTTATAAATATATGTACACTCGCAAGTGTATAAAAGTAATCTATAAGTTGTTGAGCGCTTCGGTAACCATACTTAACCATTAATGTGGCATATTCCCTTTATTATGAAATCTCCCTACACTGTACCAAGTGTAGTAAAAATGAAGTACTATGCAACCGTTTACGATACTAGAGCGACTAGCCCGGTTGGGGTTGTCAAACCCGATAGATATATCAATAGGATTCGCGCTTACATGTTCTTACAACATGTAAATATTAGTTACCAAGCTATTAGGGAAGATATGCAAGGTGGTACAACTGAACGTAGAATATATTTTAAGTACTTGTGTCCATGGCGTAAAACATAAAATGCATGTATTCTCATCCCAAAATATTTGTAGAGTTTAAAAATGGGACTATATACTCACGGTAGTAAAAGTATATTAATAATAAGTTTTTAACTTATTAAAAATATGGTCGTCGTCCTTGGATTCACGAACCTATAATAATAATAACGATGCAGATAATAATACATGTGAACAAAATTAATATAGCAAGTTCATATCATATATTCAATCACATGTGATTGTTTAAGTTTATATTTTCAATCACATGTGATTATTTAAGTTTATATTTTCAATCACATGTGATTATTTATATCTTTAATCACATGTGATTATTTAAGTTTATATTTTCAATCACATGTGATTATTTAAGTTGTCAAGTTTAGTAGTCCAAAATAGTCCGAAAAGTCCAATAGTCCAACAGTCCAATAATCGGTATATATATATATATATATATATATATATATATATATATATATATATATATATATATATATATATATATATATATATATATATATAATCTTAGAATTACCCCACGGCGTATTGTGTACGTATTGTCTTATATTAACTAAGACGTATTGTGTACGTATTGTCTTAGGATTTATCAAAACATATTGTGCACGTATTGTCATGGAACATACCAAGATTATTATATATATACAATCTCGAAATTAATCAAGATTATAATGTTTTGTTATACTAATGATAACATGTCCAAATATATATAGGATATAGGAAAAGTTAACAAGGATATGGTTAATATAGTTTTTATAATATAAATTTCGTCCATACCACGTTAATTTTAGCAGGTTTTGTTTTGCTCGCCAAATATTCATTACAACTCTGTTTAAAGTGAATCAAATTGCTATGGATTCCTTAAGAAGTCAATTTTACAAAACCAATTCGAAAATTTCATCCCAAGTAGTAATTTTTAGAGCTTTAACCTCTTTTTGTGTCGGTGGACAGATTTGGAAAAATCCCGGCATCCACCCAATATATGATTTTTGATAAAATAATTCCACTTTATCTAAAATCATGAAAAAAATACTGGAAGTCTTATTTACATATATTAACATATTTCCAAAGTCTTAGCCTCGAACTCAAAGTCTAAGATAGGTTTTTAATTCCCAAACCAAAACAGCCCGCTTTTTACTGAATGGAGATTAAAGGATATATGTTAAGTTTCAAGGTGTTCTTCATATGTACAAGTTATAAGTTCTTATATTAACTTAATATAACATCATAATACATATAAATAAGTGTTATTAGAGTTAATTTAGAAAGATTGGATTAGTTTTTCAAAGAATCAACTAAACTATGTTCTAGTTTATAAACTCTTATATAGATAGCTATAAACATATGAATTGAACAAGAGTTGAAGTAGAGTTTTTACCTCAAGTTTAGAATGTAAAGTTGCTGGAAAGAAGTAGTAGAACAAAACTTGAGAGAGTTTTTGCAAGTGTGTGTAAAAATTGAAAGTAAAATTTGGAAAATGAATGTGTTAAAATGAGTTAGAAATGGTGCTTATTTATAGGCTTGAAAATTTGGCTTTTAGTGAAAATATCTAAGATAAGTTAAAATGTATTAAGTCATGGATGACATATTAAATTGATTAGGTCATGGATGACATATTACACAAATAATTGCAGATTTCTATTGGTATATACCAATAGTAAATACTTCTAGAAGCTGTGTATAATACGGGTAAAAATACCGTATGAATGCGAGTAGAATTCTTGAGAAAATTGAACAGAAATATGAGTATAGCTATCCTTTATATGTATTGGTATATTATAAAGTGTATTCAATACTTATAAGGATGTATTTACACTCGTAATACATTATATGTAAATACATTTTAACATAAGTTAATTACGTCGTTTAAATAGTAACATATATATTGTTCAAAAACTCTTTAAATTAGTAGTATGAAAATATATATACAATACTTTGTTAATATACTTAATGAGATATTTAATTATCATATTTTCAAGTTAAATATATATAAATCCATATATACACACAATAATTAAACAATTAAACAATTAAATCAAGTTATGGCGTTCGTGAATCGTCGGAATAAAAGGGTGAACAAGAGCTTGTGTAAAACTCTTTCCGGAGGTTCAAGATTTATTAAAAATTCATTGCTTATCAAGTCAGAATTATATAAAGATTAAGTTTAAATTTGGTCAGAAATTTCCGGGTCGTCACAGTACCTACCCGTTAAAGAAATTTTGTCCCGAAATTTGATCGAGGTCGTCATGGCTAACAATAAGAATGTTATTATGACGAATATAATTTGATTCATATGGTTTTATCATGATTGAGAAATATGGATAAAATAATTCGATTACTCGAAACTTATGAGTGAAGCTATCGTAAAAGAGTGAAATGAGAAAATAGGGATTCGTCTTATCTTTTGACGTCATCACGGTTGATCTCCGGATTAAAGAAAATCTTTGTAATCTATATAGGATTTGATTCTTCGGTGATTAAGGAAATTATAATCCTCTTCGATTTAATGCGATGATTCATCTCGATTTTTCTGTCGGATATTTCACTATAAATCCACCTCCTTCGGTTCCTTTTAATTCACACCTTCTATTCTTTCTCCCTCAATTCTTACTCTAAAATTATTCGTCAATATGCTTCATCCAGTGCTGATTCTCGATATACTCCTCACTTTCATATCTGTCGTTCTTCTTTTTCATCTACCTCTGGAAGAATCTATTTACTTCTACTATACTCTTGGTTTTATAGTGTTTTTAGTTCTCCCGTGTCTTTATATTGCTATATGCATCGATATATACGGTTTATAGTTTCTGGGTTGTTGTTGGGTTTTATATCTTCCCTTATATTTCGATGTCCCTGCTTCTGTCTTCTATAATCATTGTCATCCCCAATTAATGCTCTCTTTTATTTGCTGCGATTTATACCCCAATTTCTATTTCGGAGTTTTGTCCTTTCGTTTCTTCTTCTTGCGATTAAGCACCGCTTGTAATGGTCCAGAATTCGCATATATGAATTTCGGAATGAACATTGTTAATGTTCTAAGAAGGAAATTGTAATGGCACGATCTTGACTTGTCAAATTACTAGAATACCTCGAAAAAGGCCGAATCATCAAGAAATATTTTCTTGATATTTTAGAGGTTAAAGAGAATACAAGAGTCGTGTAACATAGCACATGATGACGTTATGATCTGTGAATCATCACGTTTCATTTAGAAACTCAGCATGACTTACTGTAATATAATCACGTTGATCAAGTGTCATTATATTATACTAGTTCATGCTTCAGTTCCCAACACTACTTCAAAAATATTTCTATTTTAAATTCGAAAGTTTCAGAATTTAGAAACTAAAATAGTTTCTTTTATGATGTAATACAGACAGTGCGAAGAGGTAAATGATTTCAGATAATAATAATTATGGAAATATCTTCAGAAATATGGAGGATATTTATAATGAAAGATACGATGATATCTTAGAATTTCTAATATCAGAGGATGATGAAGAATATTGTCCGTAAGGGTTTAGAGTCAGGAGCAATGTATTCGATAATGACTTCAGCAGACACGGAATCATTTGGATTCTTTGAAGGTAGATTTCGTCCTTGTGATTTATCCACAGCCTTCTTCATGGTTTGCTCAATCCGTATTTTTCAGTACCAAATCTTCTCTTTTTCTGAGCTTTGCCAACACACTACTCTTTATCATCAAACTTTTTACTATTAAGGTTGTTTATAGTTTTTGCTACTTCATCAGCATTTCGAGAACTAGTTCGCAGTTTAGGGTGTTTTTCAGAAACTTCACATTCAAAGTATATAAGTCCAGAAGATAGACACATATAATTGTTGGCGTAGACATGCTGCGAGATTTCAAAATACTGATTGCTAATTTCCGATGATTCGTATGGAAATTCTCGTTACAAGATGCAGATGAGTAAATGATGGGGTTTTGATAAATATAAAGATTTTTCGGAAAGTCAAAGATCAATGAAGTTGTTAATAAGTTTACTGCTAATGTGGCGAGATATGAAAGGTTCCCCGATAATAATGATGAAGGGTAATCATTATAATAAGGCTTATTCGAATGAACAATTGAAGTTGGTTTGCTGGAGCTGTGACAAAACCGTCTATTTTTAGAAGGGATTGAAAAGTTATTTTAGCTAGTAAATGCCAAAAGGTTTGACATGGATACATGTTAAATTATGACTTTGGTTTCAAGAGTTTTTCAGGTACGTAACTGTGGATAACATGTGGTTGGATCATCATCTCGATTGTTCATTATTTGAAGTGTCTTCAGGTATTTCGAAGGGCTTGAATACAGATTATAATCATTAATATACATACGATGTTCTAACACAGTTTTGAAGTCAAAGTATAGCTTTGAAAGATGTAAGAATCTAAGAGTGATGATACCGGTTATATCTTGAATTGAATTCGGCTATTTCAAAATCAGAATATGTAATTAGATTTTTGAATGAGTATGGTTGTTTTGATTTCTATAAAAGAATGTATATTGTTGTGAAAGTAGGGAGTATAATGGATGATTTGCTGAATCAGATTCGAAGACTGTAACATATTAATTGTGAATTTATATATCTCTCGGGTATTACCTACCAGTTAAAAAAATGTCACAATTAATATTTTGTACAAAAGAATTTTATTACAGTCTTTATGGAAATATATGTGTATATTTCTTCAGATGTAATATAGATTTAATGAGTAAATATTAAATTAAACTCATTTGATTTATGGTTACGGCTAGGATAGATAATTTCTAAACTTTAGAAATTACATAATCGTCGTAGAATGTTTTCCCAATGAAGTTATGAATCAATACTTCATCGTTGTGGTATTCCTTAGTATCTACAGGGCGTATGACGTCGATGCTCATGGGACAGATTGTGAAGTTGAGGTTTGCGATGCGGTTGTTGTTGGTGGTGGTAATGGTACTGTTGATGTTGTTGATGGTGGTACTGGTTATGTTGTTGGTGCTGCTGCTGGTGTTTGTAACCTTTGCATCATATTCTCCAAAGCCACTACCCAAGCGCGAAGCTCGTTGACTTCTTCTATTACACTGGGGTGATTGTCGGTTCGGACGAGCGGATAAATAAGATCTAGAATTTGGTGTAGTATATAATCGTGACGAGATACTCTGGAAATGAGAGAGAAAATGGTGTTTCGGATAGGTTCGCCGGTAAGTGCTTCAGGTTCTTCGCCAAGAGGGCAATGTGGTGGATGGAAAGGATCGCCTTCTTCTTATCTCCAATGATTAAGGAGGCTACGAACCCATCCCCAATTCATCCAGAATAGATGATGACTGATTGGTTGATCCATTCCAGTCACACTGCTTTCGGAGCTTGAGTGGGATTCCATTTCGGAATCCGAGGAACTTGAACTGATGACGAATTCCATTTAGTACGATTTGATAAAGGATTTTTTGATACGAAATAATTTTTCGATACGAAATGATTTTTCGGCTATCGGGTGGTATTTTAACTACATAGAATATATATATATATATATATATATATATATATATATATATATATATATATAGATCAAAAGATTTCATAGATTACGGAGGAATTTACGGAATATGTCAAGCAAAGTTTACGGTAATAGATACGATAATAAAGCAAAACTTTTGACATGCAGACACTGTCGAAGTCCAGACTCACTAATGCATCCTAACGACTTATCAGTTAGACACACTAATGCAGACCTGGTTCGCTAAGACCACCGCTCTGATACCAACTAAAAAGACCCGTCCATATTACTATAAACGTAGTACGTTATTCATTGGTCCCATAGCGAGGTATTTGACCTCTATATGATACGTTTTAGAAAAATATTGCATTCATTTCATAAAAAGCACACCATTATTATACATAATGCATGTTTTAAACAAGTGGGCGATTATTTAAGAAATAATCCCCATGATACATCGGTTTCCAAATACTACACACGTGACATAGCAATCGAATATAATACATGACAAAGGTTTTATTGAATGCAACACTTCATTTAAACAAAAGCATGAGACTCCATGCACAGCTTGCTCAGATAATGCAACAGCGGAAGACTTTCTTAAGGACCTGAGAATAAACATGCTTAAACAGTCAACACAAAGGTTGGTGAGATATATAGGTTTAGCATTGATATAAATATAGACCACTAGCCCGGTTGGGGTTGTCAAACCCGATAGATATATCAATAGGATTCGCGCTTACATGTTCTTACAACATGTAAATATTAGTTACCAAGCTATTAGGGAAGATATGCAAGGTGGTACAACTCAACGTAGAATATATTTTAAGTACTTGTGTCCATAGCGTAAAACATAAAATGCATGTATTCTCATCTCAAAATATTTGTAGAGTTTAAAAATGGGACTATATACTCACGGTAGTAAAAGTATATTAATAATAAGTTTTTAACTTATTAAAAATATGGTCGTCGTCCTTGGATTCACGAACCTATAATAATAATAACGATTCAGATAATAATACATGTGAACAAAATTTATATAGCAAGTTCATATCATATATTCAATCACATGTGATTGTTTAAGTTTATATTTTCAATCACATGTGATTATTTAAGTTTATATTTTCAATCACATGTGATTATTTATATCTTCAATCACATGTGATTATTTAAGTTTATATTTTCAATCATATGTGATTATTTAAGTTGTCAAGTTTAGTAGTCCAAAATAGTCCGAAAAGTCCAACAGTCCAATAATCGGTGTATATATATATATAATCTTAGAATTACCCCACGGCGTATTGTGTACGTATTGTCTTGCATCAATCCAGAGACGTATTGTATATGTATTGTCTTAGAATTAACTAAGACATATTATGTACGTATTGTCTTAGGATTTATCAAAACGTATTGTGCACGTATTGTCATGGAACGTACCAAGATTATTATATATATACAATCTCGAAATTAATAAATATTATAATATTTTGTTATACTAATGATAACATGTCCAAATATATATAAGATATAGGAAAAGTTAACAAGGATATGGTTAATATAGTTTTTATAATATAAATTTCGTCCATACTACGTTAATTTTAGCAGGTTTTGTTTTGTTCGCCAAATATTCATTACAACTCCGTTTAAAGTGAATCAAATTGCTCTAGATTCCTTAAGAAGTTAATTTTACAAAACAAATTCGAAAAGTTCATCCCAAGTAGTAATTTTTAGAGCTTTAACCTCTTTTTGTGTCGGTGGACAGATTTGGAAAAATCCCGGCATCCACCCAATATATGATTTTTGATAAAATACTTCCACTTTGTCTAAAATCATGTAAAAAATACTGGAAGTCTTATTTACATATATTAACATATTTCCAAAGTCTTAGCCTCGAACTCAAAGTCTAAGATAGGTTTTTAATTCCCAACCCAAAACAGCCCGCTTTTTACTGAATGGAGATTAAAGGATATATGTTAAGTTTCAAGGTGTTCTTCATATGTACAAGTTATAAGTTCTTATATTAACTTAATATAACATCATAATACATATAAATAAGTGTTATTAGAGTTTATTTAGAAAGATTAGATTATTTTTTCAAAGAATCAACTAAACTATGTTCTAGTTTATAAACTCTTATATAGATAGCTATAAACATATGAATTGAACAAGAGTTGAAGTAGAGTTTTTACCTCAAGTTTAGAATGTAAAGTTGCTGGAAAGAAGTAGTAGAACAAAACTTGAGAGAGTTTTTACAAGTGTGTGTGAAAATTGAAAGTAAAATTTGGAAAATGAATGCGTAAAAATGAGTTAGAAATGGTGCTTATTTATAGGCTTGAAAATTTGGCTTTTAGTGAAAATATCTAAGATAAGTTAAAATGTATTAAGTCATGGATGACATATTAAATTTATTAGGTCATGGATGACATATTACACAAATAATTGCAGATTTCTATTGGTATATACCAATAGTAAATACTTCTAGAAGCTGTGTATAATACGGGTAAAAATACCGTATGAATGCGAGTAGAATTCTTGAGAAAATTGAACAGAAATACGAGTATAGCTATCCTTTATATGTATTGGTATATTATAAAGTGTATTCAATACTTGTAAGGATGTATTTACACTCGTAATACATTATATGTAAATACATTTTAACATAAGTTAATTACGTCGTTTAAATAGTAACATATATATTGTTCAAAAACTCTTTAAATTAGTAGTATGAAAATATATATACAATACTTTGTTAATATACTTAATGAGATATTTAATTATCATATTTTCAAGTTAAATATATATAAATCCATATATATACACAATAATTAAACAATTAAACAATTAAATCAAGTTATGACGTTCGTGAATCGTCGGAATAAAAGGGTGAACAAAAGCTTGTGTAAAACTCTTTCTGGAGGTTCAAGATTTATTAAAAATTCATTGCTTATCGAGTGAGTCAAAGCTAAGGAAATTATGGGTTATAGCTAAGGAGGTGATAGGTATGGTTTGGGGGTATTGCTCGTGAGATCAAATTAATGTTTATCATCTCCGTTGCGTCTACGTACTTTCCTGCAATATGGAATCACAATATTGATACATGAGCATTCATATCTTATCTTTTATATATTAATAGTGTATCCATGTCTAGTGCTCGAGTATATATGTTTATGCATGTTTGTATGCTTTAATTTTGTCGTTAAACAGTTTATGATGAATCACGAATTTGATACATATGCTACTGATATAACGTATATGATATGCATGTTTTTGGAAAGCTGGCGAAAAATTATTAACTTTTCATTTAGAAATCGCATGATTTCGATGAACGGATTAAAAGATATGGTCAACTGAATTATGTTTGACGTTAATTGAAATTGTGTTTGAAACTGTAAATTAATATTTAAACAACTTGTCTATGAGATTGATAAATTGGATTTTTAGATATTAATAATCGAGTAAATGAATTTCTATATAAGGCACGTCTCGTTTTGTTGAACAATTGTCAAAGTTGACTGTCTTATCAGGTTTTAAAGCTTTATAAACACTATAGTCTGATTTTACAAGTATTGAAAAACTATGTGAAATAATAAAATATTTTCGATTGCCATGATAATTCAAATATAGCTCCTGAAATAAATAATATTTTGAGTTTGATAGACTATAAATTCGTTCAATTATCAAAACTTATACTATGTTAATACAATAAACATGTATAGATTTAAAGATCATATTGGGTCAGATTGACTTTTGAGATGACTTTTGTTAACTTTTGCATGTCGGTCTCGAGCATTAGGATTGTGATACACTATGACCCGACCTAGCTTATTAGACATGTATTGACCAATATATGTTCTCTAGGTTGAGATCTACGATTATTTTGCATTCCGAGTTTCGGTCACATTTCGGTGAATGATGTAGCGACCCGACAAAATCGTCATTGACGGTGCCGTCTACTTAGGTCCCGTTACGTGGTCATAAGTCTTTAAAATAACATTTGACCAAAAAAATGTCGCATTCATTTCAAATGTAAAGATTTTCTTCAAAGTTTACAAGAATAGTTCAACCACTAGTTACGTTACAATGTTATAAGTACAAATGAAACCTATGAGACACAGTTTTAAATAAAGTCAAAAGACGCTTCATGTATGCATGTATACTCGACATCCAATGCAAGTATCAAAATAATGAGCGGAAGCATGTATCACATATCATTCAAGGACCTGAGAAAAACATAGAAAATCTGTCAACGAAAACGTTGGTGAAATCATAGGTTTAGTAAGTGAGTACGTAAGTAAGTAAGTTGAACCACAAGTTTAGTATAAGTCGATTATTCCAATTGTTTGAATTCCATAAATTTTGTTGTTTATTGAGCACCCAATTATCAAAGCATAACTGTATCATTTACCTCCGCATAAAAGTGTTAGAACATACACCGTAACAGAATATATTTCATTCGCTTAACGGTAGCGAACCGTCCGAATGAGGGTTAGTCAAACCCGTATGGATCCACACAACATAGTCTCGCTTACACCATCAGGTGTAACTAATGATAACTGAATTGAGGATTTTCGTTCAAACTCGTTCGTGAAATGTTTGTTTTCGTACTTGTTCAATTTTTAAAACGAAACGTTTATGTTTTCTCATCCCAAATATAAGTATAAAAGAGTAAAAGTGGGATTATGATCTCACCTTGAGTGCACGAGTAAAAAAAGTACTTCACAAAGTAACGTGTGCAAGAACGAGTGCTAGTCTTGACCTAAACAAGTAAGTTGTATCAATAACGGTAAACAAGGTTGGTCAAAGTTGTTCAATTAGTCCTATGGCTCGTTACGACTCGATTAATATAGCATGTGAATCAAATTGTCAAGTTTCATGCAAGAATCAAGTATACAAGAAGATTAGAACGGTTTAAACAAGTATTGGTTAAGTTTGGAAAAAAGCCAACTTTGGTCAAGTCAAAGTCAATGAAAAAGTCAACACGTTCGGGTCGGGTCTCGAACTATTTTTCTGAGGTTTTTAATCATATATAAGCATGTTGGCCAAGTTTCATGTTAATCAGAGGTGCGTAGCATAGTTATAATTAAACGAAAAGTGAAAATTTGGACAGCCGGGTTTGGAGCGCCGCTCAAGGTATTGGAGCGCCGCTCCATGTATCTGTTCAGCAATCTGGGCAGTTTGAACACTTAAGCACGAATCCAACTTCAAACAACCATAACTTATGAACCGTAAACATTCAAAACACGTATCTTATATCATTGGAAAGGTAATTTAACGAAGAATACAACTAAATACATTTCTTCAATCAAATCCATCATTAACAACAACGAAAACCTCAATAAATGATCATTATTTAACGTTTCGAGCTCACAAATGCAAACGGTGATTTGGGAATCCAATTTACTCATACGATATGCCATTTCAAAGGTAATTAAACATACATTGCAACTAAACACTTACTAACAACATGTCATAGCATTCAATGTATCAAAAGTTCATTTCAAAGTTCATCAAACCCTAATCAAAATCAAGAATTCAATCATTTTGTAAATGGAGCTTTTCTAAATCAACCTACACATCAAAATGAAGCTAAAGATGCTAGTAACACATTTAACACATGAACTTTAACATTTAAACAACATTTAATCACTCAAAACTCAAGATTAAGCACACCCATTTTTCATATTCGAGCTAGTTACTCAAAACAACAAATCAAGCAAACCAAACACATATTCATGTTAGACTTGAGCCATAGACACTAATTAACACTTTTATAAGTCAAAAACATCAAGAACAAGAAATCTAGTGTTTTTAGAAAGTTACCCAAATGAGATGAAATTTGTATCAAAACGTAGAAGATGAAGAGAGGATCACGAATATGTAGTCGGATTTGTTGTGAGCTTCCTAGATCCGAATTAGATGATGAATGAGTGATTTGGTGAGTTGAGAGCCAAAAGAGAAGTAAGAAAAAGAGAAGGAGGAGATTGAATGAATGAGTGGTGGTGGTGAAGTGGTTGACTAGTTAACCTAGTCACCACTTTGGCCACTAGTCACAATTAGTCCCTCAAGTTTGTAGTCGGGTGCGCGAATTAGCCGAACGAATATTTTAAATACGCGAGAGTAAACGGGAGATGTTATAATTCAATAACAAAAATATTAAGAACGTTAGCTAACGGAGGATACGAATCTAGATATGAAAGATATTATTAAAATAAAAAGACGGGCGTTAAAATAATTTAACGGAAAAATGCAGGATGTTACATTACCCACACCTTAAAAGAAATTTCGTCCCGAAATTTAGTTGGAAGTAATAGTCTATGTCTCTTGCTCGAGACCTTGTGTTGTAAATTATACGAATGAGTGAAGGTACTCCCTTGGGCATTATAACGAACTTGACAATCGGGATCTTTACGTTGTTTTAGAGTTTGGCCTCACGATTCGCAATTTCAACTGGTCCTCCTATGAAGTGGAGTTTGTTATCAATAGTAAGCTCATCTAAGAGAATAACAAGTTCCTGTTCCGCAGGAAACTTCTCTAAGTTTGGTATCTAGAAGGTAGGATAAACGGAAACTTAATTGAGTCGGAAGATCTAAACGGTATGTAGTGGGTCCAATACGCCCCAAGATTTCAAAAGGATCAATATCGCGGATATAACTTTCCCAGTTCCCGAAACGAATTACACCTTCCCAAGGTGCGACTTTTCAATACTACGAGGTCACTCACATGGAGTTCGAGAGGTCTACGTCTAACATCGGCATAGCCCTTTTGAAGACTACAGGACGTCTTGAGCCTGATAATGCTAAAAACGAACATATATTTCATAGCATTATCTTTCAAGAAAGATAAGCTTCTAGTTGCAATTGTTCTATTTACAAGTGATATTCGTTTAAATATTAAAAGGTGAAGACAAAAGATAGATTCGACGAATTGAAGACGCAAATGACCAAAAAGCTCAAAAGTACAAAGTACAATCCAAGAGGTTCAAATTATTGATGAGAAACGTCTAAAAGTTACAAGAGTACAAGCCGCAAAATGCAAAGTACACGATATTAAATAGTACGAAAGGACGTTCAAAAATTCGGAACCGGGACCAGAGTCAACTCTCAACGCGAGACGCAACGGACTAAAAATTACAAGTCAACTATGCACATGAATATAATATAATATATAATTAATTCTTAAAATTATATATATATTATATTATATAATAAACCGTCGGCAAATAAAAAACAAAAGATCCTGAGCTGTAAAAAGGTGCCATGCGATCGTATGGCTAGAAGGCACAAGATCCATGCGGTCACATGGATCACTGTAGCAGGCCACATTCTTTAAATAGCACGATTTCTGGCCGAATTTTATCCATCCTAATTCAATCTCTCTCTCTCACGATATATATATATATATATATATATATATATATATATATATATATATATATATATATATATATATATATATATAATTTTAATTTTAATTTAAGATTAATAATAATAAGGTTATGTTAGCGAATGTTGTAAGTGTGTAAGTCGAAATTCTGTCCGTGTAACGCTACGCTATTATTAATCATTGTAAGTTATGCTCAACCTTTTTAAATTAATGTCACGTAGCTAAGTTATTATTATGCTTATTTATATCGAAGTAATCGTGATGTTGGGCTAAATATTAAAGACGGGGTAATTGGGCTTTGGACCATAATTGGGGTTTGGATAAAAGAACGACACTTGTGGAAATTAGACTATGGACTATTAATGGGCTTTATATTAACTAAATGATATCTCGTTAATTTAATATATAGACTTATAATTTGACGTATTTATATATAACCACATACGCTTGACTGGGTACGGTGGGCGGGATATCTATAAATACCAATAATTATTCATTTGACCGGACACGGGGATGGATTAATAATCAATAGACTTGTTGAAACAGGGGTGAATTACATACAAGGGTAATTGGTGTAATTGTTAACAAAGTAATAAAACCTTGGATTACACGCAGTCGATAACCTGGTGTATTCATTAAACAAAGTATTAAGACCTTATTACAGTTCGAATCCCTAATTAGTTGGAATATTTGACTTCGGGTATAAGGATAATTTGACGAAGACTCTCGCACTTTATATTTATGACTGATGGACTATTATGGACAAAACCGTATGGACATATCGAATAATCCAGGACAAAGGACAATTAACCCATGGTAATAAATTAAAATCAACACATCAAACATCATGATTATGGAAGTTTAAATAAGCATAATTCCTTTATTACATATTTCATCGCACTTTTATTTACTGTCATTTTATTTATTACACTTTTAATTATCGTACTTTTTAATTATCGCAATTTTATTTATTGTCATTTTATTTATTGTACTTTTAATTATCGTACTTTTTAATTATCGTAATTTTATTTATCGCACTTTAATTTATCGTACTTTAATTATTGTCATTTACTTTACGCTTTAAATTAAGTTATTTTTATTTTTAATATTTTACATTAGGTTTTAACTGCGACTAAAGTTTTAAAATCGACAAACCGGTCATTAAACGGTAAAAACCCCCTTTTATAATAATAATACTACTTATATATATATATATATATATATATATATATATATATATATATATATATATATATATATATATATATATATATATATATATATATACAAATATAGTTTTAAAAATATAGCGTTAAACTTGGCTAGCTCCCTGTGGAACGAACCGGACTTACTAAAAACTACACTACTGTATGATTAGGTACACTGCCTATAACTGTTGTAGCAAGATTTAGGTATATCCACTCTATAAATAAATAAATAACTTTTGTAAAATTGTATCGTATTTAATATTATTTCGCAATAAAAATATAACTATTTCGTATACACCTCTGCACACATCAAGTATTTTTGGCGCCGCTGCCGGGGAAAAACAACGCCGAAAGCGAAACGCTAAAAAAAAGAATTTTATCAAGTCTTAATTTACTTTTGTAAAAATACGTTTTAAATATCAAAAATATAAAAACAAGAAAAATAAAAATAAATAAATATATATATATATATATATATATATATATATATATATATATATATATATATATATATATATATATATATATATATATTACTATATATTTTTATGTTTTTTTTAATTAAAAAGTTTGTATGTTTTTTAGTTACAAAAACTAATAGGTAGTTTTTAAAATATAAGTTTTTATTTATATAAATAATTTATATAAACTAAAAAATAGAAAAAAAATTATAAAAGTAATCGGGCCGATCACTGTTGCAACCCAACTTTCTGGCCTGGTATCCGATCTCATGCGACCGCATGAGCATATAACACGAAATCCATGCGACAGCATGGTGATGTCTGATTGGTTTGATCCTAGTACCGTACGAATTAGGGTTAAGTTAATTATTATTATTATTATTAATTACCTAATTAGGGTTTATTATAATAATAATTAGTTTTAGTTAATTTGTATTTTTAAGTTTAATTAGTTTTATTAATATATAAAAATTAATACTTTTATAAAATAAATATAAAAATAATATTTTAATAAAAATAAGTAATTTTATCACTTTTTATATCTTTTTATATATCGTATCTTTTTAATTGTTTATTCGTAAATTGTATATTTATCATTCATAATTAGTTTTAAAACTAGTATTTTACCGTAGTTATTTTTATTTCTAGATTTTTAGGCTTTGCCGTAAAATTCTTTAAATGCTTTTTCTTTAGACTAAGATTTAGGTGCTTTAGAATTTTGCGATGCCGTTTTTAGTTTTAGTACCTTTTTAAGTTATTGAATTTTTGGATATAGAATTCCTTTAAGCTTTAATACCTTTAGACGTAAGTTTTAATTTTTAGTTTTTAGACTTTTGAGTTTCGACGCTTTACTTTCTTTTTATTATTTTTCGACGCTTATTTTCTTATTTTTATTTTTCGACGTTTTTCGACGTGCTTCTTTTTCTTTCTTATTTCTCGCCGCTCTAGTTTTTAGGACATAGAATTTTATTTATTTTCTTTAAACTTCGACGAAAAATTATTTTAAGTGGTTAAATTGATAGACATCAAAAATTTTCTGGTTCGTAGTAATAGTTGGATTTGTTAGTGGCGAGTTGTGGGCTTCCGATTTAAAGGGTCCTGGCTACCTGCTGCATCTATTGGCTATTCGAAACGTGGGCAAAATCAGAAAAGTCTATTAATTTGATAACTTATATAATTTTTATTTTTATAACTAATAGGATATTCAGTGAATGCACCGAGCAAAACGTTCACCACCTTTCATACGTTCACCACCTGTAACTCGATCAAGACATCTAGCCAATATTGTTGCCGTTGATTTTTCTTTAGAATCGTCATCCAGTCGACCAAGTACTCCAATTCAAATTTCCGATAATCCATTTTTTGAACCCGACCTCATAATTGAGAATCCGGAGGATATTCAGGGACAATTCAGAGATCCTGAACCACTAATCATTCCTCCTGAACCACATATCACTCATCCAGAGATTGTCGAGGAAGAAACTATTAAATCAGAATCCTCTAGTGATTCAGATTCAACCAATTCAATCATGGAGAAATTGGAACCTTTAAGTATGGAAGACCGAATGAGGGCTAAACGCACTGGCCAAGGTCATGCAATTACTCAACCAGACATTAATGCGCCAGATTAAGAAATCAAAGGACAAATCCTACACATGGTAACTAATCAATGCCAATTTAGTGGTGCACCGAAGGAAGATCCAAACGAACATCTTCGTACCTTTAATAGGATCTATACACTATTTAAAATCCGAGAAGTGGAGGATGAACAGATCTATCTCATGCTATTTCCCTGGACTTTAAAGGGAGAAGCCAAAGATTGGTTAGAATCGTTACCTGAAGGGGCGATTGATACATGGGATGTTTTAGTTGAAAAATTTCTTAAACAATTCTTTCCAGCATCTAAAGCCGTTAGACTTCAAGGAGAAATTGTTACGTTCAAGCAAAAGCCAAATGAAACTCTATATGAGGCGTGGATAAGATTTGGAAAGTTGTTGAGTGGATGTCCGCAACATGGTTTAGACACTTATCAAATAGTACAAATATTCTATCAAGGATGCGACATCACTACACGAAAAGACATCGATATAGCAGCTGGTGGTTCCATTATGAAGAAAACCGCAACTGAAGCTTACATAATTATTGATAACACTGCTTCCCACTCACATGAGTGGCATCAAGAAAAAGATATCGTTAGATCATCTAAAGCAGCTAGAGCCGATTCTTGCCATGACTTTGATTCCCTTTCCGCAAAGATAGATGCTGTCGAGAGACGAATGGAAAAGATGACTAAAGATATTCACTCAATACGAATTAGTTGTGAGCAGTGTGGAGGACCACATTTGACAAAAGATTGTCTTAGTATTGAACAAACAATGGAACAAAGAGAGAATGTTTCATACATGAACCAAAGGCCTGGAAATAATTATCAGAATAATTATCAACCGCCAAGACCAATCTACAATCAAAATCAGAATTATAACTGAAATGTTCCATACAACAACCAACAAGGTCCTAGCAATCAACAAGTATCCAACAATACTTACAATCAGCAAAGACATATTTTTCCAAATAAACCACCACAAACCGATGATAAAAAGACAAATCTAGAAGACATGATGTCAAAGCTAGTTGAATCTCAAACTCAATTTTTCACATCTCAGAAACAAACCAATGAACAAAATGCTCAAACATTTAGAAATCAAAAAGCTTCTATTCAAAATCTGGAACAAGAAGTAAGCAACCTAGCAAGGTTGATAGGTGAAAGAAAACAGGGAAGTCTACCTAGCGATACAAATGCTAACCCCCGGAATGAAACAGCTAAAGCCATTACCACAAGAAGTGGTATTACACTTAAACCACCTGAAATACTTGTAATTTCTGATGACTCTATTCCTACTCCACAAGAACCACAATCTAAGCAAGAAAAGGAAAAAGAACCGGTAGTTGAAAAGGTTAATGAAGATAACAAAGTTAAGGCTAAACCTTATGTTAAACCATATCAACCTCCACTTCCTTACCCGAGTAAAATGAGAAAAGAAAGACTTGAAGCCGAGCAATCCAAATTCTTGGATATGTTTAAACAAATAAATGTCAATCTTCCTTTCATTGATTGATTTCAGGAATGCCTAGATATACTAAATTCTTGAAAGACCTAATCATAAATAGAAAGAAAATGGAAGAACTCTCGGCTGTTACTATGAATGCTAATTGTTCTGTAGTGTTATTGAATAAGATACCAGAAAAATTATCAGATCCAGGAAGTTTCACAATTTCATGTTTTCTAGGTAGTCTTAGTTCAATAGAAGAATTGGCAGACTTAGGTGCTAGTATAAATTTAATACCGTATTCACTATACACTAAACTAGACCTTGGAGAATTGAAACCAACACGAATAAGCATACAACTAGCCGATCGATCAGTAAAATATCCTAGAGGGATAATGGAAAACATGCTAGTTAAAGTTGGTACTTTAGTATTTCCAGTAGATTTTGTTATTCTGGACATGGAAGAAGATTCTCGAGTTCCTCTCATATTAGGAAGACCATTCTTAAACACGGCTAAAGCAATAATAGACGTGTTCGGTAAGAAACTGACCCTAAGTATAGAGGACGAGAGTGTTACCTTTTGTGTTGATAGATTCATGCAACAACCGCAATCTGCAGATGATACATGTTATTATACTCAAACTATAGATTCACATGCAGAATTGTTACAAGAATTTCTAGAATTACAAGGAACAGGAGAATGTTCTTTAGGAGAAGGAACTGAACCAATTAATGAAGCTGAAATGTTAGCTGCATTCATGGCTAATGAATACGAACTAACAACAGAAGAACTTCAATTGCTAAAAGAGGAAGACAATCATCGATAGAAGAACCACCGACATTAGAGTTAATGCCACTTCTAAACCATTTGGAATATGCTTATTTACATGGTGAATCTAAATTACCTGTAATAATATCGTCTTCTCTTACTGAAAATGAAAAATCTCAACTCATTTCTGTGCTAAAAGCTCATAAACCAGCTATTGCATGGAAGATTCATGGCATTAAAGGCATAAGTCCTTTGTATTGCACACATAAAATCCTTATGGAAGAAGGCCATAAAACTTATGTACAATGCCAACGAAGACTAAATCCTAATATGCAAGATGTTGTTAAGAAAGAAATTATTAAACTGCTCGATGCAGGTTTAATTTATCCAATCTCTGATAGTCCATGGGTAAGCCCAGTTCAATGTGTACCTAAGAAGGGAGGCATGACTGTCATCACAAATGAGAAAAATGAGCTTATTCCTACTCTGTAACAAGATGGCGTGTTTGTATTGATTATAGAAAATTAAATGACGCCACCAGAAAAGATCACTTTCCCTTACCTTTCATTGATCAAATGTTGGAAAGATTAGCCGGGAAAAGTTACTATTGTTTTCTTGACGGTTTCTCCGAATATTTTCAAATTTCAATAGCACCCGAGGATCAAGAGAAAACCACATTCACGTACCCTTATGGATCTTTTGCTTACAAA
Source organism: Rutidosis leptorrhynchoides (assembly GCF_046630445.1). NCBI lineage: Eukaryota > Viridiplantae > Streptophyta > Magnoliopsida > Asterales > Asteraceae > Rutidosis > Rutidosis leptorrhynchoides. The sequence continues at coordinate 404,076,865 of NC_092338.1, read as the reverse complement.
CGCATGCCATTTGGACTTTGCAACGCCCCTGCAACCTTTCAAAGGTGCATGATGGCAATTTTTCACGACATGATAGAAGAATGCATGGAAGTTTTCATGGATGACTTTTCAGTCTTCGGTGATACTTTTGAAACATGTCTAGTTAATCTTGAACGAATGCTTATTAGATGCGAACAATCAAATCTAGTTCTTAATTGGGAGAAATGCCATTTCATGGTTATAGAAGGCATCGTTCTTGGTCATAAAATTTCAAAGGAAGGAATTGAAGTGGATATAGCTAAAGTAGATGTAATTGCTAAACTTCCACATCCCACCAATGTTAGAGGAGTTAGGAGTTTTCTAGGGCATGCCGATATTTACTGACGTTTCATAAAAGATTTTTCTAAAATTGCCACTCCTATGAATAAACTCCTAGAAAAGGATGCTCCATTCATCTTTTCAGATGAATGCATCAAATCTTTTAATATTCTTAAAGAAAAACTCACGAATGCGCCGTTCATGATAACTCCAAATTGGAATCTACCATTTGAACTCATGTGCGATGCAAGTGATTTTGCAATGGGAGCCGTTTTAGGTCAAAGAATTGAAAAACGATTTCAACCTATTTATTACGCTAGTAAGATGTTACAAGGAGCACAAACGAATTACACAACTACTGAAAAAGAACTCCTTGCTATTGTCTTTGCTTTTGACAAATTTCATTCATATCTCGTTCTAGCTAAAACGGTGGTCTATACTGACCATTCTGCTCTTAGATACCTATTTTCAAAACAAGATGCCAAACCAAGATTAATTTGTTGGATCTTACTCTTACAAGAGTTCGATACTGAAATCCGAGACAAAAAGGGAGCAAAAAATCTCGCCGCTGATCATCTTTCTCGTCTTGAAAATCCTGAATTAGAAGTTCTAAATGAATCGGCCATACAAGGTAACTTTCCTGATGAATATCTATTGAAGATATATTATAATGAAATTCCATGGTTTGCAGACTATGCAAACTACTTAGTATGTGGATTCCTTGAAAAAAGGTTGTCGTACCAAAAATGAAAGAAATTCTTTAGTGATATAAAACACTATTTCTGGGAAGATCTACATTTGTTTAAAAGTTGTCCTGATGGAATAATACGCCGATGTGTATTCGGGGATGAAGCCAGTCAAATCTTAAACTATTGTCACACAGGACCAACAGGAGGACATTATGGGCCTCAACTCACAGCAAGAAAAGTTTACGATGCTGGATTCTATTGGCTTACAATTTTCAAAGACGCACACCTTCTTTGTAAATCCTGTGATGCTTGTCAAAGGGCCAGAAAAATAAGTCAACGTGATGAAATGCCACAAAATGTCATTCAAGTATGTGAAGTATTTGACGTTTGGGGTATTGACTTTATGGGTCCATTTCCAAAATCTCATAATAATCTCTACATTCTCGTTGGCATTGATTATGTATCTAAATGGGCGGAAGCACAAGCTCTCCCAACTAACGATGCACGAGTTGTAGTCAACTTCTTAAAACGTCTTTTTGCTAGGTTCGGAACACCGAAAGCTTTAATAAGTGATCGGGGTACTCATTTTTGTAATAATCAACTTGAGAAAGTTCTCAAAAGATATGGAGTAACTCATAAAATCTCAACCGCTTATCATCCACAAACAAGTGGACAAGTTGAAAATACCAACCGAGCTTTAAAACGTATTCTAGAGAAAACTGTAGGATCAAATCCAAAGGAATGGTCCATGAAATTGGAGGATACACTCTGGGATTTTAGAACAGCCTACAAAACTCCAATTGGAACCACACCTTTTAAACTCGTTTACGGAAAATCATGTCACCTTCCAGTAGAAATTGAGCACAAAGCATTTTGGGCTTTGAAGACATGTAATCTTGATTTACATGAAGCCGGACGTTTACGATTAAGTCAATTAAATGAATTAGAAGAATTAAGACATGAATCATACTAAAATTCGTTAATCTATAAAGAAAGAATGAAGAAATGGCATGATAAAAGAATCAGAAGTTCAAAAGAATTTAAAGAAGGAGACCAAGTTCTTCTTTTCAATTCACGATTCAAGTTATTTCCTGGAAAATTGAAATCAAGATGGTCTGGACCATTCATAGTCAAAAGAGTTTTCCCATACGGAATAATAGATTTAATAAATTCAAATGGGAATGAATTTAAAGTTAATGGTCACAGAGTTAAACATTACATACATGGTCCGATGAAAGTTGACAATGAAGATAATCACAATTTCGACACCACAGCTAATTAAGTGTGGGAAGATTCGAGTCTTTTAAGGATAATATGTATTTCTGTGAGAGTTAGATTTTATGTTTTTGTGTAGTTCTCGAGAATGGAATCCGAATGGTCTTTCCCTAGCAGACCCTAAAGAACTAGTCTTCTCCCTCCATTCTGAATTTTTATTTTTTTTAGGTTTTACGAGATGAAGAATTCCTTTGATCAGAACCATGGTCTACTACTACATGCTATGATTACTAAATGTAATAATGACACGCTCCCAAGTGTAGTGGTATCATTTATAAGAGGCAAAATGGATGAAGTGAGGAAAGAACTCAGAAAAGATCATCATAAGATACATTTTGGAAAAGGAAAATCAAAATCCGCAACAAAAAGAAGAGCACGACACCTTGAAAGATGTTATAAATGCGGAAAATGGTCACACGAAGGTAAATGTTCAAACAATCAAACATATTCAAATACCGAATTTGTTACTCTATGCAGAGAATGACCGTTCATATGTTTAGAAGAAAAGATATTGAAGAATCAAGGTTACGCTTATGTAGCTATGGAAAACCAAATCACACAACTCTCCTATGAGTCGGCTAAAGCAGGTCTCTGAGAATTCTATCTCACATGTAAGTATGTACAGTTTTTATTTTTATTTTTATTGCTTTTAACCTTTTGATAATAAACGCTGAATCGTTCGCTATAAAGTATTGAATTGGTATTCAATAAAATTAAGTATGCGAAATCGAAATTATTGATATCATACAAAAATTTATTACATCACTGCGAAATTTATCGTTTATTCTTAAGGTATAAATATCTTTAATTAATCAACTCAAAATATTTCAAAAATTCGTCAGGAGTAAACTAGGTTATGGAACCGAAATTACTTTACCGAAAAGAGGGGCGTATATTTTTGTTAATATTTGATTGATTAAAGTGGGATAAAAGACCAAAAAGATTTTTAATTTTAATCTTTACCATGTTTTTAAAATTAATATTATATTATTATTGTAAATTTTTAAAATCTATATATTTAAGTTTTAAATATTTTTAAAAAATTAATATTTTTAATATAAGTTTGTAAAATTAATGTATAAAAATATTAATGATATTTATATGAATATTTAATTTAAGTTTGGTGTGAATTTAAAAACAAATAAAAAAATTTACTTTATTTCATTAAGTTAAAAATTTGATATTTAAAATTCGTCGTGAGTTGAAAACTAGGTCGTTGAACCGAAATTACTTTACCCAAGGGAGGGACGAGAAATTTTATTATCATTATTTTTAATCTTATTGAATTAAAGTATGCCAAAAACATAAAAAAAAAAAAAACCAAAAATCTTTGCTTTTAAAACGACGCTTATAAAGTAACAAATTTTAAAACTTTGTCGAGAGACGGACTAGGACTAAGATTCGAAACGCCCTCATTCTAAAAGAAACAAAATTTTAAATAATTTAATTATTTGTTTTATTAGTCAAAGGTTTTTATAAAAAAAAAAAAAAGAAATCAGACCCCATGCGATCGCATGGGGTTTCCTCTTCAAATCCATGCGGTCGCATGGAGGCAAAATGCTGGCCAGGATCATAAAGTCAGTCGAGTTCTCTGTCTTCACAAACAACACACGCACATGCGTAAAATACTCCCAAACATCACCTATAATCATCAATTTTTTATCAAAATCAACCAAATCTCTTGCTATAATCCGCTTTAATCATGAAATTGTTCAGAAGTTTTTCAAGAAGGGTAACAATTACATCCCTAAAACTATTTAAATTTGAATTTTAGTGTTCTTGAGCTAATTTTTACCTAATTTGATTTTGTTAATTTCTAGTGTAATTAGAGTTAAATTGTTAGTATATTATGCATATATAACCTAGATTGATGCTATTTAACATGATTTGAAGCCAAAAACTTCAAAAATTTTAGAAATCTAGGGTTTGTGTTCTTGAGCAATTTGGGGCTTTTTGATATAAACAGGTTATGGCCGATTTTTGTCATGAATTATTGCTAAATTAAGTAGTATAACATGTTTAGGTAGCTAAATGATCCAAACTTTGATCCTAAACATGATTTTTGAGAATTAAAGTAGACTTTTTAAGTCTAAAATTCGTGAACTTGATTAATTTGATATAAATGCCATTTGAAACTTGTTTAATTGCTAGTAATGATTATTTTGACATGTTATTTAAGTTGAATGCTTATGAACTTCGTAAAAATTTTCATATATGCTTATTTGAAAAAGTGTATATTTGATAAAAATATGAAAATGAGTATAAGTTTAATATGAATTAAACATGTTATTGTAATTGTTTTAATTTGTTATTTTGCTAACACTAATGCATATTTGGATGCAAAAATTTTGTGTTTAATGTATTTTGCAGAGATATACTGATACTGATGGTGTATCATCATCATCTAGGCAACCTGTTCCGGAACCACAACCAGAAATGCAATATGAGCCACAATATGAACCAGAACCTGAACAGGAACAACAACAGGAACAACAATATCATAATGATCAACATATACCGTATTATGATCCGCAACAAGAATATGTTAATGCCTACGTACAATTTCTGATTCATCCAATAATAGAACACCCAACCATTCATGAAGAACAGTTGCATCCTAATTTGAGATTTGATCGAAGCTGGAGAAATTACCAGATGTACCAAATTAACAAATTTAAACTGGTAACGAAAAATGTAGAAGTACCGAGGGTAATCGATTGGGAGCCTTTGGAAAGGGTCCAACTAGCTAACTCAGTTAGGCAGCATCTGATCCAAAGGTATGGGAACTCTTCTTTTCCCGATTGGGAACGTTTATTCACCATTCGTAGGCTTGTATATAAGGAATGGTGTGTTGAGCTTATGAGTACTATATCACTTGATACGGATGTAGTTAGGTTAGACGATAGGTATTTTCTTAGATTTTTACTTGGCCGCATGATGTATAGGATGTCCATGTTGGACATGGCCAGGGCTTTAAAGATTTATACTCCTGGTGAATTACTACTACCTGATTGTACAAATTTGATTTATCATGGTGAAAGGGTAGATAGGAATTTTGACGCGGACGCCGTCTGGAGGCGTATGTCAAATTATAATGTTTTTACGCTGGGAGGAAGACACTCCTATTTAGATATTAACAAAGCAGAACTTCGTATTATACATAGATTTTTAGCTAATTCGATTACACAAAGAGGTAACAACAAGGAGAAGATGACCCTACACGATTTATTTTACCTTAAGTGTATTTGAAACACTAGAAGCTTTGTTAATATCCCCTACTGTGTTGGTTTTTATCTGTCCAAAATGGTGGCAGGAATACAGGACGGGGGAATAATAGGAGGAGGTATTTTTGTTACTCTCATTGGAGAGTATTTGGGTGTAGATAAGGATCAAGGGGGTCCACTGATGGTGTGTAGGGAACAGGTTGAGACTTTAGGATTGCGGGTATATCAGGGTGCAAAGGTATTAAAGAGCAGACGCAATCAGGCAGTACCATATGAGGGCCATCATCCACAGGTAGAGAGAGGTTCAGATGAGGAAATGGAGGAACTGGATGACATTAGGGATGTCAATAGGGAGGCTATTACTAACGTTTACCAGCGTATAGATGAGGTAAAAATGACAAACGAGGCTAGACATAGTCAGTTCGAGCAGTGGCATGCCGAGAATGTGTACGAGCATTCCAGGCAATGACAGCATCATAGATGGCACTATCATCAGCATCAGATCATGAGCCAGCTATCACCTCACGTACCAAATAACTATGTACCGACCCGACCTACTTACTATCCTCCACACCAACCCGATATGCGACCACCATTTACACTCTACGACCCCAACCAAGCCTATCAGTACACCTATAACCAACAGTGGAACCCGACCGACGACATGAACTGAAACCCCTATCCAGATTGATATAGTTCCCGTTGGTGATTTTTATCTTTTATTATTTTTATTTACTTATGTTTAAAACATATAATATTGTGATACTTTTATGTAATTTTTAACATTTTTTTATTTTGTTACTAATATTTCGTATTTATAATTTGAAAGTGGGATGTTAAGTCCCATTTCAAATTACCATGCATGTAATTTTTAACCGTTTTATTATTTCTCCCACTGGTTCTATTTCTTCATCCGGTTCCGATTCTTCTTCCGGTTCTGATTCTTCTTTCGGTTCCCACTCTTCTTCCGGTTCCTCTTCGGGAACTTGTGAATCAGTCCACGAATCATTCCAATTTACATTTGACTCTTCATTATTATTAGGTGAGTCAGTGGGACTTGTTCTAGAGGTAGACATCTATCACATAATATCAAACGCGTTAAGAGATTAATATATCACATAATATTCACATGTTAAAAATATATAGTTTCCAACAAAATTTGTTAAGCAATCATTTTTCAAGTAAACATGGTCGAAGTCCAGACTCACTAATGCATCCTAACAAACTCGATAAGACACACTAATGCAAAATTCTGGTTCTCTAAGACCAACGCTCGGATACCAACTGAAATGTCCCGTTCTTATTGATTAAAAACGTTCCATATTAATTGATTTCGTTGCGAGGTTTTGACCTCTATATGAGACGTTTTTCAAAGACTGCATTCATTTTAAAACAAACCATAACCTTTATTTCATCAATAAAGGTTTAAAAAGCTTTACGTAGATTATCAAATAATGATAATCTAAAATATCCTGTTTACACACAACCATTACATAATGGTTTACAATACAAATATGTTACAACAAAATAAGTTTCTTGAATGCAGTTTTTACACAATATCATACAAGCATGGACTGCAAATCTCGTCCGTATTTAAGTATGCGACAGCGGAAGCTCTTAATAATCACCTGAGAATAAACATGCTTAAAACGTCAACAAAAATGTTGGTGAGTTATAGGTTTAACCTATATATATCAAATCATAATAATAGACCACAAGATTTCATATTTCAATACACATCCCATACATAGAGATAAAAATCATTCATATGGTGAACACCTGGTAACCGACATTAACAAGATGCATATATAAGAATATCCCCATCATTCCGGGACACCCTTCGGATATGATATAAATTTCGAAGTACTAAAGCATCCGGTACTTTGGATGGGGTTTGTTAGGCCCAATAGATCTATCTTTAGGATTCGCGTCAATTAGGGTGTCTGTTCCCTAATTCTTAGATTACCAGACTTAATAAAAAGGGGCATATTCGATTTCGATAATTCAACCATAGAATGTAGTTTCACGTACTTGTGTCTATTTTGTAAATCATTTATAAAACCTGCATGTATTCTCATCCCAAAAATATTAGATTTTAAAAGTGGGACTATAACTCACTTTCACAGATTTTTACTTCGTCGGGAAGTAAGACTTGGCCACTGGTTGATTCACGAACCTATAACAATATATACATATATATCAAAGTATGTTCAAAATATATTTACAACACTTTTAATATATTTTGATGTTTTAAGTTTATTAAGTCAGCTGTCCTCGTTAGTAACCTACAACTAGTTGTCCACAGTTAGATGTACAGAAATAAATCGATAAATATTATCTTGAATCAATCCACAACTCAGTGTATACGTATCTCAGTATTGATCACAACTCAAACTATATATATTTTGGAATCAACCTCAACCCTGTATAGCTAACTCCAACATTCACATATAGAGTGTCTATGGTTGTTCCGAAATATATATAGATGTGTCGACATGATAGGTCGAAACATTGTATACGTGTCTATGGTATCTCAAGATTACATAATATACAATACAAGTTGATTAAGTTATTGTTGAAATAGATTTGTTACCAATTTTCACGTAGCTAAAATGAGAAAAATTATCCAATCTTGTTTTACCCATAACTTCTTCATTTTAAATCCGTTTTGAGTTAATCAAATTGTTATGGTTTCATATTGAACTCTATTTTATGAATCGAAATAGAAAAAGTATAGGTTTATATTCGAAAAAATAAGTTACAAGTCGTTTTTGTAAAGGTAGTCATTCTAGTCGAAAGAACGACGTCTAGATGACCATTTTAGAAAACATACTTCCACTTTGAGTTTAACCATAATTTTTGGATATAGTTTCATGTTCATAATAAAAATCATTTTCTCAGAATAACAACTTTTAAATCAAAGTTTATCATAGTTTTTAATTAACTAACCAAAAACAGCCCGCGGTGTTACTACGACGGCGTAAATCCGGTTTTACGGTGTTTTTTCGTGTTTCCTGGTTTTAAATCATTAAGTTAGCATATCATATAGATATAGAACATGTGTTGAGTTGATTTTAAAAGTCAAGTTAGAAGGATTAACTTTTGTTTGCGAACAAGTTTAGAATTAACTAAACTATGTTCTAGTGATTATAAGTTTAAACCTTCGAATAAGATAGCTTTATATGTATGAATCGAATGATGTTATGAACATCATTACTACCTTAAGTTCCTTGGATAAACCTACTGGAAAAGTGAAAAATGGATCTAGCTTCAACGGATCCTTGGATGGCTCGAAGTTCTTGAAGCAGAATCATGACACGAAAACAAGTTCAAGTAAGATCATCACTTGAAATAAGATTGTTATAGTTATAGAAATTGAACCAAAGTTTGAATATGATTATTACCTTGTATTAGAATGATAACCTACTGTAAGAAACAAAGATTTCTTGAGGTTGGATGATCACCTTACCAGATTGGAAGTGAGCTAGCAAACTTGAAAGTATTCTTGATTTTATGTAACTAGAACTTGTAGAATTTATGAAGAACACTTAGAACTTGAAGATAGAACTTGAGAGAGATCAATTAGATGAAGAAAATTGAAGAATGAAAGTGTTTGTAGGTGTTTTTGATCGTTGGTGTATGGATTAGATATAAAGGATATGTAATTTTGTTTTCATGTAAATAAGTCATGAATGATTACTCATATTTTTGTAATTTTATGAGATATTTCATGCTAGTTGCCAAATGATGGTTCCCACATGTGTTAGGTGACTCACATGGGCTGCTAAGAGCTGATCATTGGAGTGTATATACCAATAGTACATACATCTAAAAGCTGTGTATTGTACGAGTACGAATACGGGTGCATACGAGTAGAATTGTTGATGAAACTGAACGAGGATGTAATTGTAAGCATTTTTGTTAAGTAGAAGTATTTTGATAAGTGTATCGAAGTCTTTCAAAAGTGTATAAATACATATTTAAACACTACATGTATATACATTTTAACTGAGTCGTTAAGTCATCGTTAGTCGTTACATGTAAGTGTTGTTTTGAAACCTTTAGGTTAACGATCTTGTTAAATGTTGTTAACCCAATGTTTATAATATCAAATGAGATTTTAAATTATTATATTATCATGATATTATCATGTATGAATATCTCTTAATATGATATATATACATTAAATGTCTTTACAACGATAATCGTTACATATATGTCTCGTTTAAAAATCATTAAGTTAGTAGTCTTGTTTTTACATATGTAGTTCATTGTTAATATACTTAATGATATGTTTACTTATCATAGTATCATGTTAACTATATATATATCCATATATATGTCATCATATAGTTTTTACAAGTTTTAACGTTCGTGAATCACCGGTCAACTTGGGTGGTCAATTGTCTATATGAAACATATTTCAATTAATCAAGTCTTAACAAGTTTGATTGCTTAACATGTTGGAAACATTTAATCATGTAAATATCAATCTCAATTAATATATATAAAAATGGAAAAGTTTGGGTCACTACAGTACCTACCCGTTAAATAAATTTCGTCCCGAAATTTTAAGCGGTTGAAGGTGTTGACGAATCTTCTAGAAATAGATGCGAGTATTTCTTCTTCATCTGATCTTCACGCTCCCAGGTGAACTCGGGTCCTCTACGAGCATTCCATCGAACCTTAACAATTGGTATCTTGTTTTGCTTAAGTCTTTTAACCTCACGATCCATTATTTCGACGGGTTCTTCGATGAATTGAAGTTTTTCGTTGATTTGGATTTCATCTAACGGAATAGTGAGATCTTCTTTAGCAAAACATTTCTTCAAATTCGAGACGTGGAAAGTGTTATGTACAGCCGCGAGTTGTTGAGGTAACTCAAGTCGGTAAGCTACTGGTCCGACACGATCAATAATCTTGAATGGTCCAAGGAAGTGTGCTGATTTGGTGAGACGATCAACTATTACCCAAATAGTATCAAAACCACTTGCAGTCCTTGGCAATTTAGTGATGAAATCCATGGTAATGTTTTCCCATTTCCATTCCGGGATTTCGGGTTGTTGAAGTAGACCTGATGGTTTTTGATGCTCAGCTTTGACCTTAGAACCCGTCAAACATTCTCCTACGTATTTAGCAACATCGGCTTTCATACCCGGCCACCAAAAATGTTTCTTGAGATCCTTGTACATCTTCCCCGTTCCAGGATGTATTGAGTATCTGGTTTTATGAGCTTCTCTAAGTACCATTTCTCTCATATCTCCAAATTTTGGTACCCAAATCCTTTCAGCCCTATACCGGGTTCCGTCTTCCCGAATATTAAGATGCTTCTCCGATCCTTTGGGTATTTCATCCTTTAAATTTCCCTCTTTTAAAACTCCTTGTTGCGCCTCCTTTATTTGGGTAGTAAGGTTATTATGAATCATTATATTCATAGATTTTACTCGAATGGGTCCTCTGTCCTTCCTGCTCAAGGCATCGGTTACCACATTTGCTGAAATGTCCCGTTCTTATTGATTAAAAACGTTCCATATTAATTGATTTCGTTGCGAGGTTTTGACCTCTATATGAGACGTTTTTCAAAGACTGCATTCATTTTTAAACAAACCATAACCTTTATTTCATCAATAAAGGTTTAAAAAGCTTTACGTAGATTATCAAATAATGATAATCTAAAATATCCTGTTTACACACGACCATTACATAATGGTTTACAATACAAATATGTTACAACAAAATAAGTTTCTTGAATGCAGTTTTTACACAATATCATACAAGCATGGACTCCAAATCTTGTCCTTATTTAAGTATGCGACAGCGGAAGCTCTTAATAATCACCTGAGAATAAACATGCTTAAAACGTCAACAAAAATGTTGGTGAGTTATAGGTTTAACCTATATATATCAAATCGTAACAATAGACCACAAGATTTCATATTTCAATACACATCCCATACATAGAGATAAAAATCATTCATATGGTGAACACCTGGTAACCGACAATAACAAGATGCATATATAAGAATATCCCCATCATTCCGGGACACCCTTCAGATATGATATAAATTTCGAAGTACTAAAGCATCCGGTACTTTGGATGGGGTTTGTTAGGCCCAATAGATCTATCTTTAGGATTCGCGTCAATTAGGGTGTCTGTTCCCTAATTCTTAGATTACCAGACTTAATAAAAAGGGGCATATTCGATTTCGATAATTCAACCATAGAATGTAGTTTCACGTACTTGTGTCTATTTTGTAAATCATTTATAAAACCTGCATGTATTCTCATCCCAAAAATATTAGATTTTAAAAGTGGGACTATAACTCACTTTCACAGATTTTTACTTCGTCGGGAAGTAAGACTTGGCCACTGGTTGATTCACAAACCTATAACAATATATACATATATATCAAAGTATGTTCAAAATATATTTACAACACTTTTATAATATATTTTGATGTTTTAAGTTTATTAAGTCAGCTGTCCTCGTTAGTAACCTACAACTAGTTGTCCACAGTTAGATGTACAGAAATAAATCGATAAATATTATCTTGAATCAATCCACGACCCAATGTATACGTATCTCAGTATTGATCACAACTCAAACTATATATATTTTGGAATCAACCTCAACCCTGTATAGCTAACTCCAACATTCACATATAGAGTGTCTATGGTTGTTCCGAAATATATATAGATTTGTCGACATGATAGGTCGAAACATTGTATACGTGTCTATGGTATCTCAAGATTACATAATATACAATACAAGTTGATTAAGTTATGGTTGGAATAGATTTGTTACCAATTTTCACGTAGCTAAAATGAGAAAAATTATCCAATCTTGTTTTACCCATAACTTCTTCGTTTTAAATCCGTTTTGAGTGAATCAAATTGCTATGGTTTCATATTGAACTCTATTTTATGAATATAAACAGAAAAGTATAGGTTTATAGTCTGAAAAATAAGTTACAAGTCGTTTTTGTAAAGGTAGTCATTTCAGTCGAAAGAACGACGTCTAGATGACCATTTTAGAAAACATACTTCCACTTTGAGTTTAACCATAATTTTTGGATATAGTTTCATGTTCATAATAAAAATCATTTTCTCAGAATAACAACTTTTAAATCAAAGTTTATCATAGTTTTTAATTAACTAACCCAAAACAGCCCGCGGTGTTACTACGACGGCGTAAATCCGGTTTTACGGTGTTTTTCGTGTTTCCAGGTTTTAAATCATTAAGTTAGCATATCATATAGATATAGAACATGTGTTTAGTTGATTTTAAAAGTCAAGTTAGAAGGATTAACTTTTGTTTGCGAACAAGTTTAGAATTAACTAAACTATGTTCTAGTGATTACAAGTTTAAACCTTCGAATAAGATAGCTTTATATGTATGAATCGAATGATGTTATGAACATCATTACTACCTTAAGTTCCTTGGATGAACCTACTGGAAAAGAGAAAAATGGATCTAGCTTCAATGGATCCTTGGATGGCTCAAAGTTCTTGAAGCAAAATCATGACACGAAAACAAGTTCAAGTAAGATCATCACTTGAAATAAGATTGTTATAGTTATAGAAATTGAACCAAAGTTTGAATATGATTATTACCTTGTATTAGAATGATAACCTACTGTAAGAAACAAAGATTTCTTGAGGTTGGATGATCACCTTACAAGATTGGAAGTGAGCTAGCAAACTTGAAAGTATTCTTGATTTTATGAAACTAGAACTTTTGGAATTTATGAAGAACACTTAGAACTTGAAGATAGAACTTGAGAGAGTTCAATTAGATGAAGAAAATTGAAGAATGAAAGTGTTTGTAGGTGTTTTTGGTCGTTGGTGTATGGATTAGATATAAAGGATATGTAATTTTGTTTTCATGTAAATAAGTCATGAATGATTACTCATATTTTTGTAATCTTATGAGATATTTCATGCTAGTTGCCAAATGATGGTTCCCACATGTGTTAGGTGACTCACATGGGCTGCTAAGAGCTGATCATTGGAGTGTATATACCAATAGTACATACATCTAAAAGCTGTGTATTGTACGAGTACGAATACGGGTGCATACGAGTAGAATTGTTGATGAAACTGAACGAGAATGTAATTGTAAGCATTTTTGTTAAGTAGAAGTATTTTGATAAGTGTATTGAAGTCTTTCAAAAGTGTATAAATACATATTAAAACACTACATGTATATACATTTTAACTGAGTCGTTAAGTCATCGTTAGTCGTTACATGTAAGTGTTGTTTTGAAACCTTTAGGTTAACGATCTTGTTAAATGTTGTTAACCCAATGTTTATAATAACAAAAGAGATTTTAAATTATTATATTATCATGATATTATGATGTACGAATATCTCTTAATATGATATATATACATTAAATGTCGTTACAACGATAAACGTTACATATATGTCTCGTTTCAAAATCATTAAGTTAGTAGTCTTGTTTTTACATATGTAGTTCATTGTTAATATAATTAATGATATGTTTACTTATCATAATATCATGTTAACTATATATATAATCATATATATGTCATCATATAGTTTTTTACAAGTTTTAACGTTCGTGAATCACCGGTCAACTTGGGTGGTCAATTGTCTATATGAAACCTATTTCAATTAATCAAGTCTTAACAAGTTTGATTGTTTAACATGTTGGAAACATTTAATCATGTAAACATCAATCTCAATTAATATATATAAACATGGAAAAGTTCGGGTCACTACAGTACCTACCCGTTAAATAAATTTCGTCCCGAAATTTTAAGCTGTTGAAGGTGTTGACGAATCTTCTGGAAATAGATGCGGGTATTTCTTCTTCATCTGATCTTCACGCTCCCAGGTGAACTCGGGTCCTCTACGAGCATTCCATCGAACCTTAACAATTGGTATCTTGTTTTGCTTAAGTCTTTTAACCTCACGATCCATTATTTCGACGGGTTCTTCGATGAATTGGAGTTTTTCGTTGATTTGGATTTCATCTAACGGAATAGTGAGATCTTCTTTAGCAAAACATTTCTTCAAATTCGAGACGTGGAAAGTGTTATGTACAGCCGCGAGTTGTTGAGGTAACTCAAGTCGGTAAGCTACTGGTCCGACACGATCAATAATCTTGAATGGTCCAATATACCTTGGATTTAATTTCCCTCGTTTACCAAATCGAACAACGCCTTTCCAAGGTGCAACTTTAAGCATGACCATCTCTCCAATTTCAAATTCTATATCTTTTCTTTTAATGTCAGCGTAGCTCTTTTGTCGACTTTGGGCGGTTTTCAACCGTTGTTGAATTTGGATGATCTTCTCGGTAGTTTCTTGTATAATCTCCGGACCCGTAATCTGTCTATCCCCCACCTCACTCCAACAAATCGGAGACCTGCACTTTCTGCCATAAAGTGCTTCAAACGGCGCCATCTCAATGCTTGAATGGTAGCTGTTGTTGTAGGAAAATTCTGCTAACGGTAGATGTCGATCCCAACTGTTTCCGAAATCAATAACACATGCTCGTAGCATGTCTTCAAGCGTTTGTATCGTCCTTTCGCTCTGCCCATCAGTTTGTGGATGATAGGCAGTACTCATGTCTAGACGAGTTCCTAATGCTTGCTGTAATGTCTGCCAGAATCTTGAAATAAATCTGCCATCCCTATCAGAGATAATAGAGATTGGTATTCCATGTCTGGAGACGACTTCCTTCAAATACAGTCGTGCTAACTTCTCCATCTTGTCATCTTCTCTTATTGGTAGGAAGTGTGCTGATTTGGTGAGACGATCAACTATTACCCAAATAGTATCAAAACCACTTGCAGTCCTTGGCAATTTAGTGATGAAATCCATGGTAATGTTTTCCCATTTCCATTCCGGGATTTCGGGTTGTTGAAGTAGACCTGATGGTTTCTGATGCTCAGCTTTGACCTTAGAACACGTCAAACATTCTCCTACGTATTTAGCAACATCGGCTTTCATACCCGGCCACCAAAAATGTTTCTTGAGATCCTTGTACATCTTCCCCGTTCCAGGATGTATTGAGTATCTGGTTTTATGAGCTTCTCTAAGTACCATTTCTCTCATATCTCCAAATTTTGGTACCCAAATCCTTTCAGCCCTATACCGGGTTCCGTCTTCCCGAATATTAAGATGCTTCTCCGATCCTTTGGGTATTTCATCCTTTAAATTTCCCTCTTTTAAAACTCCTTGTTGCGCCTCCTTTATTTGAGTAGAAATGTTATTATGAATCATTATATTCATAGATTTTACTCGAATGGGTTCTCTATCCTTCCTGCTCAAGGCATCGGCTACCACATTTGCCTTCCCCGGGTGGTAACGAATCTCAAAATCGTAATCATTCAATAATTCAATCCACCTACGCTGCCTCATATTCAGTTGTTTCTGATTAAATATGTGTTGAAGACTTTTGTGGTCGGTATATATAATACTTTTGACCCCATATAAGTAGTGCCTCCAAGTCTTTAATGCAAAAACAACCGCGCCTAATTCCAAATCATGCGTCGTATAATTTTGTTCGTGAATCTTCAATTGTCTAGACGCATAAGCAATCACCTTCGTTCGTTGCATTAATACACAACCGAGACCTTGCTTTGATGCGTCACAATAAATCACAAAATCATCATTCCCTTCAGGCAATGACAATATAGGTGCCGTAGTTAGCTTTTTCTTCAATAACTGAAACGCTTTCTCTTGTTCATCATTCCATTCAAATTTCTTCCCTTTATGCGTTAATGCAGTCAAGGGTTTTGCTATTCTGGAAAAGTCTTGGATGAACCTTCTGTAGTAACCAGCTAGTCCTAAAAACTGGCGTATGTGTTTCGGAGTTTTCGGGGTTTCCCACTTTTCAACAGTTTCTATCTTTGCCGGATCCACCTTAATACCTTCTTTGTTCACTATGTGACCGAGGAATTGAACTTCTTCCAACCAAAATGCACACTTTGAAAACTTAGCGTACAATTCTTCCTTCCTCAATACTTCTAACACCTTTCTCAAATGTTCACCGTGTTCTTGGTCATTCTTTGAGTAAATAAGTATGTCATCAATGAAAACAATGACAAACTTGTCAAGGTATGGTCCACACACTCGGTTCATAAGGTCCATGAACACAGCTGGTGCATTAGTTAAACCAAACGGCATGACCATAAACTCGTAATGACCGTAACGTGTTCTGAAAGCAGTCTTTGGAATATCATCTTCTTTCACCCGCATTTGATGATACCCGGAACGTAAGTCAATCTTTGAATAAACAGACGAGCCTTGTAGTTGATCAAATAAGTCGTCGATTCTCGGTAGTGGGTAGCGGTTCTTGATGGTAAGTTTGTTCAACTCTCGGTAGTCGATACACAACCTGAATGTACCATCTTTCTTCTTGACAAACAAAACAGGAGCTCCCCACGGTGATGTGCTTGGTCGAATGAAACCACGCTCTAAAAGTTCTTGTAATTGGCTTTGCAGTTCTTTCATCTCGCTGGGTGCGAGTCTATAAGGAGCACGAGCTATTGGTGCAGCTCCTGGTACAAGATCTATTTGAAATTCAACGGATCGATGTGGGGGTAATCCCGGTAATTCTTTCGGAAATACATCGGGAAATTCTTTTGCAATGGGAACATCATTGATGCTCTTTTCTTCAGTTTGTACTTTCTCGACGTGTGCTAGAACAGCATAGCAACCTTTTCTTATTAGTTTTTGTGCCTTCAAATTACTAATAAGATGTAGCTTCGTGTTGCCCTTTTCTCCGTACACCATTAAGGGTTTTCCTTTTTCTCGTATAATGCGAATTGCATTTTTGTAACAAACGATCTCCGCTTTCACTTCTTTCAACCAGTCCATACCGATTATCACATCAAAACTCCCTAACTCTACTGGTATCAAATCAATCTTAAATGTTTCGCTAACCAGTTTAATTTCTCGATTCCGACATATATTATCTGCTGAAATTAATTTACCATTTGCTAATTCGAGTAAAAATTTACTATCCAAAGGCGTCAATGGACAACTTAATTTAGCACAAAAATCTCTACTCATATAGCTTCTATCCGCACCCGAATCAAATAAAACGTAAGCAGATTTATTGTCAATAAGAAACGTACCCGTAACAAGCTCCGGGTCTTCCTGTGCCTCTACCGCATTAATATTGAAAACTCTTCCACGGCCTTGTCCATTCGTGTTCTCCTGGTTCGGGCAATTTATAATAATGTGGCCTGGTTTTCCACATTTATAACAAACTACATTGGCATAACTTGCTCCGACACTACTTGCTCCGCCATTACTCGTTCCGACACCATTTGTTCCTTTCGTTCTATTAACCCCTGGTCCGTAGACCTCACACTTCGCCGCGCTATGACCATTTCTTTTACACTTGTTGCAAAATTTGGTGCAGAACCCCGAGTGATTCTTTTCACACCTTTGGCATAGTTGCTTCTGATTGTTGTTGTTGTTGCGGTTATTATTGTTGTTGGGATGATTGTTGTAGTTGCTGTTGTTGTTGTTGTTGTTGTTGTTGTTGTTGTTGTTGGGCCGTTTGTTGTAGTTGCGATTGATGTTGCGATTGTTGGGATAATTGTTGCGATTATTGTTGTAATTGCTGTTGTTGTTGTATTGGTGATTCTTATCACCGTTTTCCTCCCACTTTCTTTTGACTTGTTTCACATTGGCCTCTTCAGCAGTCTGTTCTTTAATTCTTTCTTCAATCTGGTTCACTAGTTTGTGAGCCATTCTACATGCCTGTTGTATGGAGGCGGGCTCGTGTGAACTTATATCTTCTTGGATTCTTTCCGGTAATCCTTTCACAAACGCGTCGATCTTCTCTTCCTCATCTTCGAATGCTCCCGGACACAATAGGCACAATTCTGTGAATCGTCTTTCGTACGTGGTAATATCAAATCCTTGGGTTCGTAACCCTCTAAGTTCTGTCTTGAGCTTATTGACCTCGGTTCTGGGACGGTACTTCTCGTTCATCAAGTGCTTGAATGCTGACCACGGTAGTGCGTACGCATCATCTTGTCCCACTTGCTCTAGATAGGTATTCCACCATGTTAACGCAGAACCTGTGAAGGTATGCGTAGCGTACTTCACTTTGTCCTCTTCAGTACACTTACTTATGGCAAACACCGATTCAACCTTCTCGGTCCACCGTTTCAATCCGATCGGTCCTTCGGTTCCATCAAATTCTAAAGGTTTGCAGGCAGTGAATTCTTTGTAGGTGCATCCTACACGATTTCTTGTACTGCTAGATCCAAGGTTATTGTTGGTATGTAGCGCAGCCTGTACTGCGGCTATGTTTGAAGCTAGGAAAGTACGGAATTCCTCTTCATTCATATTCACGGTGTGTCGAGTAGTCGGTGCCATTTCCTTCAAAATAGTTAAATGGAACAAGTTAATCATACAGAATATTAAGAGTAGTTAATAGTATTTCGTAGCATAATATGAACTCATTTATAAAAGCTTTTTCTTCATATTAGCGTTTTATAAGTTTAAATTCGGGTAGTACCTACCCGTTAAGTTCATACTTAGTAGCTAATATACAATTCAACTACTACAATTCTATATGAAAAACTGATTATAATAATATTTCGCGTTCAAACTTTTATACAATATTTTACAAACTTACAATACCGCTTATTTTACATAAAGCATGAAATATAGCACACAATAACTTTGATACAAGATAGTTGTGAAGACAATTCTAGCTAGTACACAAGTCGTTCAGCAAAGGCAATAAAGACACGTAATTCATACGTCCAGAAACAAGTCATGCATTCTGGTTTTACTAGGACTACTTCCCATCCTTGGTCTTGTGCAACATAACCGTTATGGCCGTTGATAAGACAGCGTGTTGTAACGTCATCAAAGGGACGAGGGTTACGTAATGTCCAACAGTCCTGTAATAATCTAAAAACCTCATTTCTTACCCCAATTACCGACTCCGTCACTTGTGGAAACGTTTTGTTTAATAGTTGTAGCCAGATGTTCTTGTTCTCACTTTGGTGAGAAGCGAACATTACTAATCCGTAAGCATAACATGCTTCTTTATGTTGCATGTTAGCCGCTTTTTCTAAATCACGAAGTCCAATATTCGGATATATTGAGTCAAAATAATTTCTTAACCCGTTGCGTAAAATAGCATTTGGGTTCCCCGCAATATATGCGTCCAAGTAAACACATCGTAACTTATGGGTTTCCCAATGTGATATCCCCCATCTTTCAAACGAAAGTCTCTTATAAACCAAGACATTCTTGGAACGTTCTTCGAATGTCTTACAAACTGATCTCGCCTTAAATAGTTGTGCCGAAGAATTCTGGCCGACTCTAGACAAGATTTCATCAATCATGTCTCCGGGTAGGTCTCTTAAAATATTGGGTTGTCTATCCATTTTGTGTTTTTAAACTGTAAAATAGACAAGAGTTAGATTCATAAAAAAAAATACTTATTAATACAAGCAATTTTTACATATATCATAAAGCATAAGCACACTATATTACATATATTACACCACACGAATACAACTATCTTATTCCGACTCGCTCGTTTCTTCTTCTTCGGTTTTGGTTCGTTTTGCCAAGTTTCTAGGGATATATGATGTTCCCCTAATACGAGCCGTCGTGATCCACATTGGTTTAGAAAAACCTGGTGGTTTAGAGGTTCCCGGGTCATTGTTACAACTTAAGGACTTCGGGGGTTGACGATACATATAAAGTTCATCGGGGTTGGAATTAGATTTCTCTATTTTTATGCCCTTTCCCTTATTATTTTCTTTTGCCTTTTTAAATTCAGTTGGGGTAATTTCTATAACATCATCGGAATTCTCGTCGGAATCCGATTCATCGGAGAATTGGTAATCCTCCCAATATTTTGCTTCCTTGGCGGAAACACCATTGACCATAATTAACCTTGGTCGGTTGGTTGAGGATTTTCTTTTACTTAACCGTTTTATTATTTCCCCCACCGGTTCTATTTCTTCATCCGGTTCCGATTCTTCTTCAGGTTCCGATTCTTCTTCCGGTTCCGACTCTTCTTCCGGTTCCTCTTCGGGAACTTGTGAATCAGTCCACGAATCATTCCAATTTACATTCAACTCTTCATTATTATTAGGTGAGTCAATGGGACTTGTTCTAGAGGTAGACATCTATCACATAATATCAAACGCGTTAAGAGATTAATATATCACATAATATTCACATGTTAAAAATATATAGTTTCCAACAAAATTTGTTAAGCAATCATTTTTCAAGTAAACACGGTCGAAGTCCAGACTCACTAATGCATCCTAACAAACTCGATAAGACACACTAATGCAAATTTTCTGGTTCTCTAAGACCAACGCTCGGATACCAACTGAAATGTCCCGTTCTTATTGATTAAAAACGTTCCATATTAATTGATTTCGTTGCGAGGTTTTGACCTCTATATGAGACGTTTTTCAAAGACTGCATTCATTTTTAAACAAACCATAACCTTTATTTCATCAATAAAGGTTTAAAAAGCTTTACGTAGATTATCAAATAATGATAATCTAAAATATCCTGTTTACACACGACCATTACATAATGGTTTACAATACAAATATGTTACAACAAAATAAGTTTCTTGAATGCAGTTTTTACACAATATCATACAAGCATGGACTCCAAATCTTGTCCTTATTTAAGTATGCGACAGCGGAAGCTCTTAATAATCACCTGAGAATAAACATGTTTAAAACGTCAACAAAAATGTTGGTGAGTTATAGGTTTAACCTATATATATCAAATCGTAACAATAGACCACAAGATTTCATATTTCAATACACATCCCATACATAGAGATAAAAATCATTCATATGGTGAACACCTGGTAACCGACAATAACAAGATGCATATATAAGAATATCCCCATCATTCCGGGACACCCTTCGGATATGATATAAATTTCGAAGTACTAAAGCATCCGGTACTTTGGATGGGGTTTGTTAGGCCCAATAGATCTATCTTTAGGATTCGCGTCAATTAGGGTGTCTGTTCCCTAATTCTTAGATTACCAGACTTAATAAAAAGGGGCATATTCGATTTCGATAATTCAACCATAGAATGTAGTTTCACGTACTTGTGTCTATTTTGTAAATCATTTATAAAACCTGCATGTATTCTCATCCCAAAAATATTAGATTTTAAAAGTGGGACTATAACTCACTTTCACAGATTTTTACTTCGTCGGGAAGTAAGACTTGGCCACTGGTTGATTCACAAACCTATAACAATATATACATATATATCAAAGTATGTTCAAAATATATTTACAACACTTTTATAATATATTTTGATGTTTTAAGTTTATTAAGTCAGCTGTCCTCGTTAGTAACCTACAACTAGTTGTCCACAGTTAGATGTACAGAAATAAATCGATAAATATTATCTTGAATCAATCCACGACCCAATGTATACGTATCTCAGTATTGATCACAACTCAAACTATATATATTTTGGAATCAACCTCAACCCTGTATAGCTAACTCCAACATTCACATATAGAGTGTCTATGGTTGTTCCGAAATATATATAGATGTGTCGACATGATAGGTCGAAACATTGTATACGTGTCTATGGTATCTCAAGATTACATAATATACAATACAAGTTGATTAAGTTATGGTTGGAATAGATTTGTTACCAATTTTCACGTAGCTAAAATGAGAAAAATTATCCAATCTTGTTTTACCCATAACTTCTTCGTTTTAAATCCGTTTTGAGTGAATCAAATTGCTATGGTTTCATATTGAACTCTATTTTATGAATCTAAACAGAAAAGTATAGGTTTATAGTCTGAAAAATAAGTTACAAGTCGTTTTTGTAAAGGTAGTCATTTCAGTCGAAAGAACGACGTCTAGATGACCATTTTAGAAAACATACTTCCACTTTGAGTTTAACCATAATTTTTGGATATAGTTTCATGTTCATAATAAAAATCATTTTCTCAGAATAACAACTTTTAAATCAAAGTTTATCATAGTTTTTAATTAACTAACCCAAAACAGCCCGCGGTGTTACTACGACGGCGTAAATCCGGTTTTACGGTGTTTTTCGTGTTTCCAGGTTTTAAATCATTAAGTTAGCATATCATATAGATATAGAACATGTGTTTAGTTGATTTTAAAAGTCAAGTTAGAAGGATTAACTTTTGTTTGCGAACAAGTTTAGAATTAACTAAACTATGTTCTAGTGATTACAAGTTTAAACCTTCGAATAAGATAGCTTTATATGTATGAATCGAATGATGTTATGAACATCATTACTACCTTAAGTTCCTTGGATGAACCTACTGGAAAAGAGAAAAATGGATCTAGCTTCAATGGATCCTTGGATGGCTCAAAGTTCTTGAAGCAAAATCATGACACGAAAACAAGTTCAAGTAAGATCATCACTTGAAATAAGATTGTTATAGTTATAGAAATTGAACCAAAGTTTGAATATGATTATTACCTTGTATTAGAATGATAACCTACTGTAAGAAACAAAGATTTCTTGAGGTTGGATGATCACCTTACAAGATTGGAAGTGAGCTAGCAAACTTGAAAGTATTCTTGATTTTATGAAACTAGAACTTTTGGAATTTATGAAGAACACTTAGAACTTGAAGATAGAACTTGAGAGAGTTCAATTAGATGAAGAAAATTGAAGAATGAAAGTGTTTGTAGGTGTTTTTGGTCGTTGGTGTATGGATTAGATATAAAGGATATGTAATTTTGTTTTCATGTAAATAAGTCATGAATGATTACTCATATTTTTGTAATCTTATGAGATATTTCATGCTAGTTGCCAAATGATGGTTCCCACATGTGTTAGGTGACTCACATGGGCTGCTAAGAGCTGATCATTGGAGTGTATATACCAATAGTACATACATCTAAAAGCTGTGTATTGTACGAGTACGAATACGGGTGCATACGAGTAGAATTGTTGATGAAACTGAACGAGAATGTAATTGTAAGCATTTTTGTTAAGTAGAAGTATTTTGATAAGTGTATTGAAGTCTTTCAAAAGTGTATAAATACATATTAAAACACTACATGTATATACATTTTAACTGAGTCGTTAAGTCATCGTTAGTCGTTACATGTAAGTGTTGTTTTGAAACCTTTAGGTTAACGATCTTGTTAAATGTTGTTAACCCAATGTTTATAATAACAAAAGAGATTTTAAATTATTATATTATCATGATATTATGATGTACGAATATCTCTTAATATGATATATATACATTAAATGTCGTTACAACGATAAACGTTACATATATGTCTCGTTTCAAAATCATTAAGTTAGTAGTCTTGTTTTTACATATGTAGTTCATTGTTAATATAATTAATGATATGTTTACTTATCATAATATCATGTTAACTATATATATAATCATATATATGTCATCATATAGTTTTTTACAAGTTTTAACGTTCGTGAATCACCGGTCAACTTGGGTGGTCAATTGTCTATATGAAACCTATTTCAATTAATCAAGTCTTAACAAGTTTGATTGTTTAACATGTTGGAAACATTTAATCATGTAAACATCAATCTCAATTAATATATATAAACATGGAAAAGTTCGGGTCACTACATTTGCCTTCCCCGGGTGGTAATGAAACTCAAAGTAATAATCATTCAATAATTCAATCCACCTACGCTGCCTCATATTCAGTTGTTTCTGATTAAATATGTATTGAAGACTTTTGTGGTCGGTATATATAATACTTTTGACCCCATATAAGTAGTGCCTCCAAGTCTTTAATGCAAAAACAACCGCGCCTAATTCCAAATCATGCGTCGTATAATTTTGCTCGTGAATCTTCAATTGTCTAGACGCATAAGCAATCACCTTCGTTCGTTGCATTAATACACAACCGAGACCTTGCTTTGATGCGTCACAATAAATCACAAAATCATCATTCCCTTCAGGCAATGACAATATAGGTGCCTTAGTTAGCTTTTTCTTCAATAATTGAAATGCCTCCTCTTGTTCATCCTTCCATTCAAATTTCTTCCCTTTATGCGTTAATGCAGTCAAGGGTTTTGCTATTTTGGAAAAATCTTGGATGAATCTTCTGTAGTAACCAGCCAATCCTAAAAATTGACGTATATGCTTCGGAGTTTTTGGGGTTTCCCACTTTTCAACGGTTTCGATCTTTGCCGGGTCCACCTGGATACCTTCTTTGTTCACTATGTGACCGAGGAATTGAACTTCTTCCAACCAAAATGCACACTTTGAAAACTTAGCGTACAGTTTTTCTTTCCTCAATACTTCTAGCACTGTTCTCAAATGTTCTTCGTGCTCTTGATCATTCTTTGAGTAAATAAGTATGTCATCGATGAAAACAATGACAAACTTGTCAAGATATGGCCCACATACTCGGTTCATAAGGTCCATAAACACAGCTGGTGCGTTAGTCAATCCAAACGGCATAACCATAAACTCGTAATGACCATAACGCGTCCTAAAAGCAGTTTTTGGAATATCATCCTCCTTTACTCGCATTTGATGATATCCAGAATGTAAATCGATCTTCGAATAAACCGACGAGCCTTGTAGTTGATCAAATAAGTCGTCAATTCTCGGCAGTGGATAACGGTTTTTGATGGTAAGTTTGTTCAACTCTCTGTAGTCAATACACAACCTAAATGTACCATCCTTCTTCTTGACAAACAAAACAGGAGCTCCCCATGGTGATGTGCTTGGTCGAATGAAACCACGTTCTCATAGTTCTTGCAGTTGGCTTTGCAGTTCTTTCATCTCGCTGGGTGCGAGTCTATAAGGAGCACGAGCTATTGGTGCAGCTCCTGGTACAAGATCTATTTGAAATTCAACAGATCGATGTGGAGGTAGTCCCGGTAATTCTTTCGAAAATACATCGGGAAATTCTTTTGCGACGGGAACATCATTGATGCTCTTTTCTTCAGTTTGTACTTTCTCGACGTGTGCTAGAACAGTATAGCAACCTTTTCTTATTAGTTTTTGTGCCTTCAAATTACTAATAAGATGTAGCTTCATGTTGCCCTTTTTTCCGTACACCATTAAGGGTTCTCCTTCTTCTCGTACAATGCGAATTGCATTTTTATACCATACGATCTCTGCTTTCACCTTCTTCAGCCAGTCCATGCCAATTATTACATCAAAACTCCCTAACTCTACTGGTATCAAATCAATCGTAAATATTTCACTACCCAGTTTAATTTCTCGATTCCGGCATATATTATCTGCTGAAATTAATTTACCGTTTGCTAATTCGAGTAAAAATTTACTATCCAACGGCGTCAATGGACAACTTAATTTAGCACAAAAATCTCTACTCATATAGCTTCTATCCGCACCCGAATCAAATAAAACGTAAGAAGATTTATTGTCAATAAGAAACGTACTCGTAACAAGCTCCGGGTCTTCCTGTGCCTCTGCCGCATTAATATTGAAAACTCTTCCGCGGCCTTGTCCATTCGTGTTCTCCTGGTTGGGGCAATTTCTAATAATGTGGCCCGGTTTTCCACATTTATAACAAACTACATTGGCATAACTTGCTCCGACACTACTTGCTCCGCCATTACTCGTTCCGACACCATTTGTTCCTTTCGTTCTGTTAACCCCTGGTCCGTAGACCTCACACTTCACCGCGCTATGACCATTTCTTTTACACTTTTTGCAAAATTTGGTGCAGAACCCCGAGTGATACTTTTCACACCTTTGGCATAGCTGCTTCTGATTGTTGTTGTTGTTGTTGCGGTTGTTATTGTTGTTGGGATGATTGTTGTAGTTGCTGTTGTTGTTGTTGTTGTTGTTGTTGTTGGGCCGTTTGTTGTAGTTGCGATTGATGTTGCGATTGTTGGGATAATTGTTGCGATTATTATTGTAATTGTTGTTGTTGTTGTATTGGTGATTCTTATCACCGTTTTCCTCCCACTTTCTTTTGACTTGCTTCACATTGGCCTCTTCAGCCGTCTGTTCTTTAATTCTTTCCTCAATCTGGTTCACTAGTTTGTGAGCCATTCTACATGCCTGTTTTATGGAGGCGGGTTCGTGTGAACTTATATCTTCTTGGATTCTTTCCGGTAATCCTTTCACAAACGCGTCGATCTTCTCTTCCTCATCTTCGAACGCTCCCGGACACAATAGGCACAATTCTGTGAATCGTCTTTCGTACGTGGTAATATCAAATCCTTGGGTTCGTAACCCTCTAAGTTCTGTCTTGAGCTTATTGACCTCGGTTCTGGGACGGTACTTCTCGTTCATCAAGTGCTTGAATGCTGACCACGGTAGTGCGTACGCATCATCTTGTCCCACTTGCTCTAGATAGGCATTCCACCATGTTAACGCAGAACCTGTGAAGGTATGCATAGCGTACTTCACTTTGTCCTCTTCAGTACACTTACTTATGGCAAACACTGATTCGACCTTCTCGGTCCACCGTTTCAATCCGATCGGTCCTTCGGTTCCATCAAATTCCAAAGGTTTGCAGGCAGTGAATTCTTTGTAGGTGCATCCTACATGATTTCCTGTACTGCTAGATCCAAGGTTATTGCTGGTATGTAGCGCAGCCTGTACTGCGGCTATGTTTGAAGCTAGAAAAGTACGGAATTCCTCTTCATTCATATTCACGGTGTGTCGAGTAGTCGGTGCCATTTCCTTCAAAATAGTCAAATAGAACAAGTTAATCATACAGAATATTAAGAGTAGTTAATAGTATTTCGTAGAATAATATGAACTCATTTATAAAAGCTTTTTCTTCATATTAGCGTTTTATAAGTTTAAATTCGGGTAGTACCTGCTTGTTAAGTTCATACTTAGTAGCTAATATACAATTCAACTACTACAATTCTATATGAAAAATTGATTATAATAATATTTCGCGTTCAAACTTTTATACAATATTTTACAAACTTACAATACCGCTTATTTTACATAAAGCATGAAATATAGCACATAATAACTTTGATACAAGATAGTTGTGAAGATAATTCTAGCTAGTACACAAGTCGTTCAGCAAAGGCAATAAAGACACGTAATTCATACATCCAGAAACAAGTCATGCATTCTGGTTTTACTAGGATTACTTCCCATCCTTGGTCTTGTGGAACATAACCATTCTGGCCGTTGATAAGACAGCGTGTTGTAACATCGTCAAAGGGACGAGGGTTACGTAATGTCCAACAGTCCCGTAACAATCTAAAAACCTCATTTCTTTCCCCAATTACCGACTCCGTCACTTGTGGGAACGTTTTGTTTAATAGTTGTAGCCCGATGTTCTTGTTCTCACTTTGGTGAGAAGCGAACATTACTAATCCGTAAGCATAACATGCTTCTTTATGTTGCATGTTAGCCACTTTTTCTAAATCACGAAGTCCAATATTCGGATATATTGAGTCAAAATAATTTCTTAACCCATTGCGTAAAATAGCATTTGGGTTCCCCGCAATATATGCGTCAAAGTAAACACATCGTAACTTATGGATTTCCCAATGTGATATCCCCCATCTTTCGAACGAAAGCCTTTTATAAACCAAGGCATTCTTGGAATGTTCTTCGAATGTCTTACAAACTGATCTCGCCTTAAATAGTTGTGCCGAAGAATTCTGACCGACTCTAGACAAGATTTCATCAATCATGTCTCCGGGTAGGTCTCTTAAAATATTGGGTTGTCTATCCATTTTGTGTTTTTATACTGTAAAATAGACAAGAGTTAGATTCATAAAAAAAATACTTATTAATACAAGCAATTTTTACATATATCATAAAGCATAAGCACACTATATTACATATATTACACCACACGAATACAACTATCTTATTCCGACTCGCTTGTTTCTTCTTCTTCGGTTTTGGTTTGTTTTGCCAAGTTTCTAGGGATATATGATGTTCCCCTAATACGAGCCGTCGTTTTCCACATTGGTTTAGAAAAACCTGGTGGTTTAGAGGTTCCCGGGTCATTGTTACAACTTAAGGACTTCGGGGGTTGACGATACATATAAAGTTCATCGGTGTTGGAATTAGATTTCTCTATTTTTATGCCCTTTCCCTTATTATTTTCTTTTGCCTTTTTAAATTCAATTAGGGTAATTTCTATAACATCATCGGAATTCTCGTCGGAATCCGATTCATCGGAGAATTGGTAATCCTCCCAATATTTTGCATCCTTGGCGGAAACACCATTGACCATAATTAACCTTGGTCGGTTGGTTGAGGATTTTCTTTTACTTAACCGTTTTATTATTTCCCCCACCGGTTCTATTTCTTCATCCGGTTCCGATTCTTCTTCCGGTTCCGATTCTTCTTCCGGTTCCGACTCTTCTTCCGGTTCCTCTTCGGGAAATTGTGAATCAGTCCACGAATCATTCCACTTTACATTTGACTCTTCATTATTATTAGGTGAGTCAATGGGACTTGTTCTAGAGGTAGACATCTATCACATAATATCAAACGCGTTAAGAGATTAATATATCACATAATATTCACATGTTAAAAATATATAGTTTCCAACAAAATTTGTTAAGCAATCATTTTTCAAGTAAACACGGTCGAAGTCCGGACTCACTAATGCATCCTAACAAACTCGATAAGACACACTAATGCAAAATTCTGGTTCTCTAAGACCAACGCTCGGATACCAACTGAAATGTCCCGTTCTTATTGATTAAAAACGTTCCATATTAATTGATTTCGTTGCGAGGTTTTGACCTCTATATGAGACGTTTTTCAAAGACTGCATTCATTTTAAAACAAATCATAACCTTTATTTCATCAATAAAGGTTTAAAAAGCTTTACGTAGATTATCAAATAATGATAATCTAAAATATCCTGTTTACACACGACCATTACATAATGGTTTACAATACAAATATGTTACAACAAAATAAGTTTCTTGAATGCAGTTTTTACACAATATCATACAAGCATGGACTCCAAATCTCGTCCTTATTTAAGTATGCGACAGCGGAAGCTCTTAATAATCACCTGAGAATAAACATGCTTAAAACGTCAACAAAAATGTTGGTGAGTTATAGGTTTAACCTATATATATCAAATCATAATAATAGACCACAAGATTTCATATTTCAATAAACATCCCATACATAGAGATAAAAATCATTCATATGGTGAACACCTGGTAACCGACATTAACAAGTAGCATATATAAGAATATCCCCATCATTCCGGGACACCCTTCGGATATGATATAAATTTCGAAGTACTAAAGCATCTGGTACTTTGGATGGGGTTTGTTAGGCCCAATAGATCTATCTTTAGGATTCGCGTCAATTAGGGTGTCTGTTCCCTAATTCTTAGATTACCAGACTTAATAAAAAGGGATATATTCGATTTCGATAATTCAGCCATAGAATGTAGTTTCACGTACTTGTGTCTATTTTGTAAATCATTTATAAAACCTGCATGTATTCTCATCCCAAAAATATTAGATTTTAAAAGTGGGACTATAACTCACTTTCACAGATTTTTACTTCGTCGGGAAGTAAGACTTGGCCACTGGTTGATTCACGAACCTATAACAATATATACATATATATCAAAGTATGTTCAAAATATATTTACAACACTTTTAATATATTTTGATGTTTTAAGTTTATTAAGTCAGCTGTCCTCGTTAGTAACCTACAACTAGTTGTCCACAGTTAGATGTACAGAAATAAATCGATAAATATTATCTTGAATCAATCCACGACTCAGTGTATACGTATCTCAGTATTGATCACAACTCAAACTATATATATTTTGGAATCAACCTCAACCCTGTATAGCTAACTCCAACATTCACATATAGAGTGTCTATGGTTGTTCCGAAATATATATAGATGTGTCGACATGATAGGTCGAAACATTGTATACGTGTCTATGGTATCTCAAGATTACATAATATACAATACAATTTGATTAAGTTATGGTTGAAATAGATTTGTTACCAATTTTCACGTAGCTAAAATGAGAAAAATTATCCAATCTTGTTTTACCCATAACTTCTTCATTTTAAATCCGTTTTGAGTGAATCAAATTGCTATGATTTTATATTGAACTCTATTTTATGAATCTAAACAGAAAAAGTATAGGTTTATAGTCAGAAAAATAAGTTACAAGTCATTTTTGTAACGGTAGTCATTTCAGTCGAAAGAACGACGTCTAGATGACCATTTTAGAAAACATACTTTCACTTTGAGTTTAACCATAATTTTTTGATATAGTTTCATGTTCATAATAAAAATCATTTTCTCACAATAACAACTTTTAAATCAGAGTTTATCATAGTTTTTAATTAACTAACCCAAAACAGCCCGCGGTGTTACTACGACGGCGTAAATCCGGTTTTACGGTGTTTTTTCGTGTTTCCAGGTTTTAAATCATTAAGTTAGAATATCATATAGATATAGAATATGTGTTTAGTTGATTTTAAAAGTCAAGTTAGAAGGATTAACTTTTGTTTGCGAACAAGTTTAGAATTAACTAAACTAGGTTCTAGTGATTACAAGTTTAAACCTTCGAATAAGATAGCTTTATATGTATGAATCGAATGATGTTATGAACATCATTACTACCTTAAGTTCCTTGGATAAACCTAATGGAAAAGAGAAAAATGGATCTAACTTCAACGGATACTTGAATGGCTCGAAGTTCTTGAAGCAGAATCATGACACGAAAACAAGTTCAAGTAAGATCATCACTTGAAATAAGATTGTTATAGTTATAGAAATTGAACCAAAGTTTGAATATGATTTTTACCTTGTATTAGAATGATAACCTACTGTAAGAAACAAAGATTTCTTGAGGTTGGATGATCACCTTACAAGATTGGAAGTGAGCTAGCAAACTTGAAAGTATTCTTGATTTTATGTAACTAGAACTTGTAGAATTTATGAAGAACACTTAGAACTTGAAGATAGAACTTGAGAGAAATCAATTAGATGAAGAAAATTGAAGAATGAAAGTGTTTGTAGGTGTTTTTGGTCGTTGGTGTATGGATTAGATATAAAGGATATGTAATTTTGTTTTCATGTAAATAAGTCATGAATGATTACTCATATTTTTGTAATTTTATGAGATATTTCATGCTAGTTGCCAAATGATGGTTCCCACATGTGTTAGGTAACTCACATGGGCTGCTAATAGCTGATCATTGGAGTGTATATACCAATAGTACATACATCTAAAAGCTGTGTATTGTACAAGTACTAATACGGGTGCATACGAGTAGAATTGTTGATGAAACTGAACGAGGATGTAATTGTAAGCATTTTTGTTAAGTAGAAGTATTTTGATAAGTGTATTGAAGTCTTTCAAAAGTGTATAAATACATATTAAAATACTACATGTATATACATTTTAACTGAGTCGTTAAGTCATCGTTAGTCGTTACATGTAAGTGTTGTTTTGAAACCTTTAGGTTAACGATCTTGTTAAATGTTGTTAACCCAATGTTTATAATATCAAATGAGATTTTAAATTATTATATTATCATGATATTATCATGTATGAATATCTCTTAATATGATATATATACATTAAATGTCTTTACAACGATAATCGTTACATATATGTCTCGTTTAAAAATCATTAAGTTAGTAGTCTTGTTTTTACATATGTAGTTCATTGTTAATATACTTAATGATATGTTTACTTATCCTAGTATCATGTTAACTATATATATATCCATATATATGTCATCATATAGTTTTTACAAGTTTTAACGTTCGTGAATCACCGGTCAACTTGGGTGGTCAATTGTCTATATGAAACATATTTCAATTAATCAAGTCTTAACAAGTTTGATTGCTTAACATGTTAGAAACATTTAATCATGTAAATATCAATCTCAATTAATATATATAAACATGGAAAAGTTCGGGTCACTACACTACTCACCCTCAATAATTTAAATTGTCACTGATTTCTTGCAAATGAGGGCATTGCAAGATCTTAAGTGTGGGAAGGGGTTAAATTCTTTTAGATTTTTAAAATTTTTTAAACACTTGGTTACCATTAAAAATACTAGTAACGCAATAGTTGTATTAGAATCTAGTGCTCTCTGATAATAAAGAACAGCCTTAGTCTTATATACTGACTACCCAATTCTAGTAAAAATTTTTAAAATTTTTAAATAAATGAATTCAAGATCATGTTTATACATATTTATGAACGATAAAACTAGGTGTTAACACCGAAATTATTGTTACCTCGGAAAGGACATAAATTGAGAAACAACCCAAAATGTTAGAATTCATTTAAAATGGAATAGAGGAAAATAAAAAGGCAAAGAAAGGAAAATAAAAGCGAAGTGTGGGAAAAATTTACCAAGTTATTTAGAACATATGACACATCTTTTTGTACAAATAATTGAAGATACTTTTGTTTTGGACGATTTTAATCAAGTTTTACCCAGTTTATTGTAATAGAATTTTAAAAGGAAGTAAAGTCTTTCGAAAAAGACACACGCTTCTTGATTTAGGTCAGGAAGTTGTCATCCAGACCAGTTGTAGAGTCTACGAAAAACCTTGAAAAGTTTTCTCGAAAATCAGCGGGAAATCCACGGACCTCAGCATCAAACAGGGTCGCCAAGTGGTCAGACTTATCCTAACCATGAGAGGATCTGTCTCGTACAATGGGGGGCACCGTGAAAATTAGCTTATAAGACTAATGAATCAGATCCCCAGAAAGGATAATCTCCTTAAAGATCAAAAATCAGCTTTTAAGACTGATATTACTCAATCCTTGGGATTGACTTTAAAGATTAACAATTACAAACTCATGGAATTCGATAATATCTAAACTCGAGCTTGAACGAGAAAATATTTTGATCAAAATTACAAACCGATTTGTTTTCTGAAAACCCATTTTTAATGCGTTCATTACCATTGAACGTAAAATCCTAGGAATTCAACTGGAATTCATTAGGTCTCCTGAACCAAATCGGGTGTCAACCGTAAGAACGGTGGCTGCATAGCATGGTCGAAGACAGGACCTTGTGCCAGACCGAAAAAGTATAGGGTGATCTTTACTATTGCTCCTACAAAGGATAGTAATTGCATCCGACGCGTTATAGACCATAATCAAAAGCATGTCACGGGACATTGCCTCAGCAGTTGCTTGTTCAACACTTTCCTTTACAACCGGACGGTAGTTTACCGAAAGGTAATATACGGAGCAAGTATACTGGACGTGTTGCTTTCCTAATACAAGGTTAGAAAGTGGGTGACACAAAACCAAAAGTTTTTGAGCTAAAATTTTCAAATCTGAAACCCACAAAACCCACAAAAACAATTTTGCAAACACCGGTGAAGGGTTATTCCAGAAAACTTATCTAGGGTAAAAGCTAGATTGAATTTTCAAAAGATCAATTGTTTTCATAAAGATCCAATTTCCTAAAGGATCTAAATTTTTATAGTCACGTGGGACTGTAAACCACATCGTTACTACCATTGTTCATACCGCCAGAAAGAAATCACTGATGTACAAAGTGTGAAGAATAAAGAAGTGATTCAAGTATGTTTATATTCAAGTTCTATATTGCTTGAGGGCAAGCAACGCTCAAGTGTGGGAATATTTGATAATGCTAAAAACGAACATATATTTCATAGCATTATCTTTCAAGAAAGACAAGCATTTAGTTGCAATTATTCTATTTACAAGTGATATTTGTTTAAATATTAAAAGGTGAAGACAAAAGACAGATTCGACGAATTGAAGACGCAAACGACCAAAAAGCTCAAAAGTACAAAGTACAATCCAAGAGGTTCAAATTATTGATGAGAAACGTCTAAAAGTTACAAGAGTACAAGCCGCAAAATGCAAAGTACAAGATATTAAATAGTACGAAAGGACGTTCGAAAATCCGGAACTGAGACCAGAGTCAACTCTCAACGCGCGACGCAACGGACTAAAAATTACAAGTCAACTATGCACATGAATATAATATAATATATAATTAATTCTTAAAATTATATATATATTATATTATATAATAAAACCGTCGGCAAATAAAAAACAAAAGATCCTGAGCAGTAAAAAGGTGCCATGCGATCGCATGGCCAGAAAGCACAAGATCCATGCGGTCGCATGGATCACTGTAGCAGGACACATTCTTTAAATAGCACGATTTCTGGCCGAATTTATCCATCCTAATTCGGTCTCTCTCTCTCTCTCTCACGATATATATATATATATATATATATATATATATATATATATATATATAATTTATAATTTTAATTTTAATTTAAGATTAATAAATAATAAGGTTATGTTAGCGAATGTTGTAAGTGTGTAAGTCGAAATTCTGTCCGTGTAACGCTACGCTATTATTAATCATTGTAAGTTATGTTCAACCTTTTTAAATTAATGTCTCGTAGCTAAGTTATTATTCTGCTTATTTAAATCGAAGTAATCGTGATGTTGGGCTAAATATTAAAGATGGGGTAATTGGGCTTTGGACCATAATTGGGGTTTGGATAAAAGAACGACACTTGTGGAAATTAGACTATGGGCTATTAATGGGCTTTATATTAACTAAATGATACCTCGTTAATTTAATATATAGACTTATAATTTGACGTATTTATATATAACCACATACGCTTGACTGGGTACGGTGGGCGGGATATCTATAAATACCAATAATTATTCATTTGACCGGACACGGGGATGGATTAATAATCAATAGAATTGTTGAAACGGGGGTGAATTACATACAAGGGTAATTGGTGTAATTGTTAACAAAGTAATAAAACCTTGGATTACACGCAGTCGATAACCTGGTGTATTCATTAAACAAAGTATTAAGACCTTGTTACAGTTCGAATCCCCAATTAGTTGGAATATTTGACTTCGGGTATAATAATAATTTGACGAAGACTCTCGCACTTTATATTTATGACTGATGGACTATTATGGACAAAACCGTATGGACATATCGAATAATCCAGGATAAAGGACAATTAACTCATGGTAATAAATTAAAATCAACACGTCAAACATCATGATTATGGAAGTTTAAATAAGCATAATTCCTTTATTACTTATTTCATCGCACTTTTATTTACTGTCATTTTATTTATTGCACTTTTAATTTTCGTACTTTTTAATTATCGCAATTTTATTTATTGTCATTTTATTTATTGCACTTTTAATTATCGTACTTTTTAATTATCGCAATTTAATTTATCGCACTTTAATTTATCGCACTTTAATTATTGTCATTTACTTTACGCTTTAAATTAAGTTATTTTTATTTTTAATATTTTACATTAGGTTTTAACTGCGACTAAAGTTTTAAAAACGACAAACCGGTCATTAAACGGTAAAAACCCCCTTTTATAATAATAATACTACTTGTATATATATATATATATATATATATATATATATATATATATTTATACAAATACTGTTTTAAAAATATAGCGTTAAACTTGGCTAGCTCCCTGTGGAACGAACCGAATTAATTAAAAACTACACTACTGTACGATTAGGTATATCCACTCTATAAATAAATAAATAACTTGTGTAAAATTGTATCGTATTTAATAGTATTTCGCAATAAAAATATAACTATTTCGTATACACCTCTGCACACATCAGAGCCCTTCTCAGACTTGAACGATCTTAACGGTTATTTCTTGCATGAGTTCGGATCCAGTGATTTTCTTGTCACCTACTTCGGTCCAACTAATAGGAGAGCAACATTTGAGGTCATATAAGGTTTCGAAAAGTGCGGCGTTAATACACTAGTGGTAACTACTGTTGTAAGAGGAATCGGCTAAAAGCGACAATACATGTTTGTAATGTGTCTTTCCAAGATTCGAATCGTACGTTTGCTTGGTCCGTCGGTTTGTGGATGGTATGCGGTACTCATGTTTAAACGTGTTCCTAAGGCTTCTTATAAAATTAGAAGTGAAACGAATATTTTGGTCCGAGATAATTGACAATGGTACACCGTGTTGGAATAGAATTCTTTAAGATATGTTTGAGCAGTTAGTTAGGGCTCGAATAAGTTTGTTGGAACAAGTTTCTTATCGGCTACTGAAAACATTCGTCAGGGCTACTCACCCTCATGATGAATACTAGTAATACGTGAAGAGTCTCTCTCCATTGAGAATTTAGATAAAAGGTTTCCTTATACGAAGGTACGAGCGAAAAAGATAGGAGTGAAATGAGGATTTGGAATAGGATGAGTTTTCACCTCAATGTAGCCATATCGCACATCTTGTGGCCAAACGTTGAGACTTGGTGGGAATGAGATAGTACACGTAGTTGTATAGTCCGGAGTTGAGTAGTAGTTGGCCATATATCAGAAGCATAAGGACGATAAGTTAAAGAAGAAAGGGGTATCCTTGGGTTGTGTGTTATCTTGGGTCCCAGTAATATCAGAAAGTAATAGTGAAATAACAGGGTTATGTATCGTGGTACGTGGTGATGAGAAGATTGATCGGATCCATAATTAAGTATTCAAATTCTTCGTGCAAAATAACGAATTTCAGTTTCCTTGATTTTGAGTCGAGAGAGTATGCCTTTCAGGCGTTCACGTAGAAATATTTCCATATTTGAGTTCCATCTTGCGCTACACGAATTTGGCTAGTAAGGTTGGTGTGAATAATCACGTTCAAGGTTCGGACACGGAGAGGTTTAAATTTTTCCCTTAGTGAGTCAACGAGGTTAAAGGTCGAGTAATACGGGGAAAGTTGGGAACGAATCTTCGGTAACAATCGGCGAGATCCAAGATTTTACGAACATAAGTTGGAGTCTTGAGTGTCTCCCGATTACGTGCGACTTCGATTTTCGCGAGATCTACTTTAATACCTTGACCACTAACAACATGGTTTAGAATTTGGACTTCGTCTAACCAAAATTCTCACTTGGAGAATTCGGCATAGAGTTGCTCTTTTCTCAAGAGTTCGAGCGTAGGACGAAGACGTTGTTCGTTTTCTTCTTCGCTTGAATTGAATAGGTTAAGTCATCACCTTTGAATAAAATAACGGATTTGTCTAGAATAGTTTACATACGGGATTCACGAGATCTATGAATACGGGCGGAGCCTTAGTTAAACTGAATGGTCACTAAAAGAAATTCATAACTATCGTAATGAGTTCGGAAAATGGTTTAGGAGACATATTCTCCCTTAACCCTCGATTGATGATAACCGGAATGGAGGTCGATTTGGAATACACACAAGATCCTTGTAATGGATCAAGAGGTCGTTGACACGGAGAAGAGGATATCGGTTCTTAACCGGAAATTATTTAGTTCACGATAATCTATACATAATTGTAGAGAAACATTTCTTCTTAACGAATAGGTTTTGAGCTCCCTAGTTCTATAAGTATCAAGTCAATTTCAAACTTTTTACCCAAAAAGTCTAACGTACACCCTCCGATAAAATTTGTCGGTACGCAATAGTTTTTCGTGGGTCACTTGAATGGCATAAGTAGTGTCTAGGGGAAGTGGTGAAGTGCAAAGAGTACGAGTCAAAGCCTTGGTTATAAAACATCTAACGGTACCCGAATCGAATAAACATGAAATATAAGGGTGGTTGAGAAGAAACATACCCGTGACTAGTTATCATCTCGGGCTTCCTCGGTGTTAATGTTGAAAGCTCGGCCACGTGCATTGGGGTTGGTTTTCTTCTCTGGGCATGCATTCTTAAAATGACTCGGTTGGCCACATTCGAAACAAACACCCGTTCGGTGTGCATTGGGCGCCTTTTGGGTGACGGGGGCGACACTTCTACAATCGTTGGCCACGTGACCACTTCCTTGGCACCGATGGCAAATTAACTTACCACATTCACCATAATGACGGTTACGGAATTTGTTGCAATTTGGCTTGTTACATTTACCATAATGACGGTTGCGGCACTTGTTGCAAGATGGTAGACTTCCGGCATAACCTTTCTTGTCGTCAGAGGTGAAAGGCTTCTTGGCGGGGTTGTTGTTGTAGTTGCTTGATTGGGGGGCTTCCCATTTTCTTTTGTTTCCACCTGACTTATCACCGGCTTTAGGTGCCGGCACTTCAATTTCCTCCACCGTTTCGATCAATTGGCGGGCCATCTTCAAAGCCTCTTGATGATTAGCGGGTTTAGATGACATTACCCCGTGTTTGATGCTCGTAGGGAGACCATCCATGTAAAGTTCAACTCTTAGGGACTTGGGAGTCACGAGGTTTGGGCACATCAAGGCTAGTTCTGAAAATCGTTGATTATAGGCCTTGAGGTCATTTTCGATCGCCTTTAAACTTCTTAGCTCGTTCTCGAGCCTTCGGGTCTCTTCGCACGGAAAGTATTCGGTGATCATCTTTTCTTTTAAGTCGGCCCAAGAGAGAGCGTGGGCTTCATCGGTACCCACCGATTGCACATACGTATTCCACCATGTGAGAGCGATACCGGTAAAAGTGTGAGTGGAGTATTTGACCTTGTCTTGGTCCCGACAATCGCTTATGCTAAAGACGGCTTCCGTTTGCTCAAACCATCGGGTGAGCACAACCGGTCCCCCGATCCCATCGAAAGTGTGAGGCTTACACCCCATGAAGTTCTTGTAGGAGCACCCTTCGTTTGAATTACCAGCTCTATGATTGTTGTTGTTGTGGTTGTTGTTATTGTTGTTGGAGGAGTGATCGGCCATAGCCGCATCTACGGCGGTGGCTATTGAAAGGACCCGTTCATATACATTATAAACGATTCACAATAGTTGATTACATCACGAGGTACTTGACCTCTATATGATACATTTTATAAACATTGCATTCGTTTTTAGAAGACAAACTTTCATTTCATCGTAAGTTGGCAGGCATGCATACCATTTCATAATATGTCCAACTATAATTGACTTAATAATAATCTTGATGAACTCAACGACTCGAATGTAACGTCTTTTGAAATATGCCATGAATGACTCCAAGTAATATCTTTAAAATGAGCAAATGCACAGCGGAAGATTTCTGTAATACCTGAGAATAAACATGCTTTCAAGTGTCAACCAAAAGATTGGTGAGTTCATTAGTTTATCATAAACATTCATTTTCATCATTTTAATAGACCACGAGATTTTCATTTTTCATAAATATACGTCACATGCATAGAGACAAAAATATCATTCATATGGATTGAACACCTGGTAACCGACATTAACAAGATGCATATAAGAATATCCCCTATCATTTCGGAAAATCCTTCGGACATGATAAAAACGAATTCCAAGTACTAAAGCATCCGGTACTTTGGATGGGGTTCGTTAGGCCCAATAGATCTATCTTTAAGATTCGCGTCAATTAGTAGATCGGTTTACTAATTCTTAGGTTACCAAGCAAAAGGGGCATATTCGGCTTCGATCATTCACCCATATAATGTAGTTTCAATTACTTATGTCTATTTCGTAAAACATTTATAAAAATTGCGCATGTATTCTCAGCCCAAAAATATAAAGGGTAAAATGACAAATGAAACTCACCTAATGTATTTTGTAGTAAAAATACATAAGACAACATCTAACAATGCAGGGTTGGCCTCGGATTCACGAACCTATATCATTTGTATATATATATATATATATATATATATATATATATATATATATATATATATATATATATATATATATATATATATATATATATATATATATATTAACACATTGTAATCGAACAGATTTATTTATTATAATTGTTATCTTAGTACATTATATGTTTCATTAATAATTTAAATATATCTATTTTACGTACTCTAAATAAATAATTTATAGAATATAGTTTTATTAAATATATGTTTATATAACTAGCTTTTATTGTAATAATAATGATAGTAATTTTGATAATAATAATAATAATAATATAGTTTTAATAATAATAATAATGATAACTAATACTTAATAATAATAATAATAATAATAATAATAATAATAATAATAATAATAATAATAATAATAATAATAATAATAATAATAATAATTATAATATTTAGTACTAATAACAATAATTAATAGTAACAATAATAATCATAATAATCATAATAATCATAATAATTACTAATAATAATAATAATAGAAATAAAATAAAAATGTATACCCTTTCCAAGCTTTTTCTAAAAAGATATGACTCAGACCAGGTTCGAACCTGACACCTCTCGCTCACCCGAATCACCTCATAACCATCTAACCATTTCTGTTTTTCCAAGAATATACCCCGTAAAAATACATATAACATATATCTTCTTCTTTATATCGATTTTCAAGCCCAACCACAAAATGGAAACGTGGCCCAACTCCATAACAGGCCCATTATCAGTTCACAAGTCCAAATATCTAGATTTTGGCCCAAGTTGCTATCACGAGCCCAAAAATTATATAAAGGAGCAAACCTGCTGTTTTTGGATCGGTTTTAAAAAATAATAATAATAATAACAGCGGCCAACAATCTCACCATCCCTAACATCAACATGTACGTCTCTTTCTTTTTTTCTTTTTTTTAAGTAATAAACACAAAAAAAAAACTTCAAATGTCGGCCACTTTCTCTTTTCCTTATCAACTGGCCGAACCCACATCTCATTATCATCACCTTTGTACTCGTATATCATCATCAATTAATATCATCTACAGAATCATCATCATCGTGATATTTAACATAATCGCCACATACTCCTTCTCAGCTCGTTCATCATCTTCTTCGTTTAATCATCATCTATCATACATCATCATACTACTGTAGCGTCACCATCATCATAATCATTATAATCATCTTCTATATTACAACCGTAGCATTAGAAATAAATAGCCGGTTTCATTTGTATAGAAGAAAAAGAAAGGAAATAGTGATTCGTAGCAGCAAGGGCTGTTTAGAGTGGTGATTTACGAGTCTGATTAAACACAACAGGAACATAAACGAACCTGTAGCAGTAAACAAGGATGGTTTAGTTGTTGTTCGATTATAGAAACAGCATAGCAACAATAGTCTTTCGGGCTGGATATCGAACAGGAACACAGGAGGTTGCAGCAGTTTATTGAGCAACAAGAGTAGGGAAATAACAGTTGGTGGTTATGGATGCGTTTACGAGCAAAACATGATAAAGAATTCGAGCAGTAGTAGTAACAATAATCTTGATGGTGGTGGTGTTTGCGTTTGAATCAGCACCAGAAACAGAAAAAAATAAGTAGTAGTTGCAGTAGCTTGATGGTTCAAAAAGGCGATGGGTTTGGTGGTTTCACAAACGAAACAGCAACATAAACAGGCGCATTTTTCTATGGGTTTTAGATGGTGTTCGAAGGTGATTTCACCAAGCAAGAAGTAGGAATTACAAGGTGGTGAGGTAGTAGAAGGTGGTGGTTGTACGGTGGTGATGGTTTCGAGTAGCAACAATCGGTGACAAGATAGTGGTGGTTCTCATCGTGAGATGGTGGTGGGTGCTTGATGGTATTCGATGGTTAAGCCGGAGATGTGATGGTTGCCGTGATGTGGGTAATGGAGTGGAGGTGAAGGTTGTAGGTGAACGAATGATAACAGAAAAAGTTCCTTAGCAGCGAAAAATATAAAAGGTGTTAGGTTCTATTTCCTAGTTGAACAAGAAAGAAGGATAGAAATAATATAGTGGGTTAGGTAAGATATGGTATTCGATTTTTTATTTACTCAAAAAATTAAATAATATAAATAAATAAAGGAGAATCTGATTGATAATAGTTTTTTGATTTACACTTGATTAGCCATTGGTTTATACGACCAAATTAATCAGACAACAATCACCTACAGTCTGGATGACGATTTGAAACAGAAATCCTAGCTATACAAATTATCAGTATTTACATATTGTATTTATAATTATATATCGTACTATATGTATTTCTCCATATTTATAACTGAATTATATATATATATATATATATATATATATATATATATATATATATATATATATATATATATATATATATATATATATATATATATATATATATATATATATATATATATATATATATATCAGTATTTGTAAAACTATATATATATATATATATATATATATATATATATATATGTTTGTTAAATATATAAAGGAACATAATAGTATTTATATACAAACAATAATATTAATTTTAATAATAATAATGAAACTAATAATAATAAAAATGGTGATAATTCTATTATTAATGTTAATAATAATAAAATGTGTTATATTCCGCTAAATATTAACAATAACTCTAATAACCATAAAATTGTTCTTAATGATATTAGTATTAGTAATATCTAATAACAATTACTAATATTAATCATAATAAATATAATTTTAAATGTTACTACTAGTTATAATAATAATGATATTAACAATATATATAATAATAATAAGTACTAATTAAATGTACCAAATTTTATATAATAATATTAATAATACTGATATTACTACTAACATTTATATATGTAATAATTTTTAATATAACAATTATATTTTAACATGTATTATATGTTATAAGTTGTGTGATATCTATTATTCATATAACCTATTATGTAATAGTTTTTATTGATTCACTATTATTTATAGATTTTATATATGTTGTATAAAAATAATTATAGATTCCTTTTAAATTACTTCATAATTATTTTGTAACTTATTTTACATATTTTATTGTTTAAATTATATTTTATAAATTCAAATTACTATATACACTTATATATATATATATATATATATATATATATATATATATATATATATATATATATAATTACATATATATTTATAAATAAATTGTTCGTGAATCTTTGGGAATAGTCAAAGGTCAAATGTATACATGAATATATTTCAAAGGTTTTGAGATTTCAATATTTCAGA
Source organism: Rutidosis leptorrhynchoides (assembly GCF_046630445.1). NCBI lineage: Eukaryota > Viridiplantae > Streptophyta > Magnoliopsida > Asterales > Asteraceae > Rutidosis > Rutidosis leptorrhynchoides. The sequence continues at coordinate 404,033,542 of NC_092338.1, read as the reverse complement.
CTTTGCTTATCGTGTCGGAACATATAAAAATTAAGTTTAAATTTAGTCGGAAATTCCCGGGTCGTCACAGCTATCATGCGTTGAAGAGCTTGTTCGGAAGTCTCATTACGTGTGCCGCGGCGAGGAGGCATTGTTCCTTCAACACACAAGAATATCGTTAATTAGTATTCTCAATAATACTAATCGTGATATGGAATAAAGATAGAGAGATAATTTTCCTTGACTCGTCTTAAATTCTTTATGTCATAATGTCGGAACATCCATATGAGTCACCGTAATATAATCCCGGCAATTATATTACCCTAATTCATATGTGCATTCGACATTATTTCATAAAATCAAGGTGACGTGAAAATCAAATTTGACAACGCGAGATTTAGATGGACTAAGAGTTAGACATGAATAGAAGAGTTTGAGTATAAATGCACAAGTAGTCAAGTAATTCCTACTTTAAGTCTATATGTCGGTTGTAGTCTAGACTCACTAATGTACCCTATGACTCGGGGTTGACACCAATGAACTCTAAATCCCTACAACCAATGCTCTGATACCATCTGTAGCAACCCGACAAAATCTTCATTGACGGTGCCGTCTACTTAGGTCCCGTTACGTGGTCATAAGTCTTTAAAATAACGTTTGACCAAAAATATGTCTCATTCATTTCAAATGTAAAGATTTTTTTCAAAGTTTAATAGAATAGTTCAACCACTAGTTACGTTACAATGTTATAAGTACAAATGAAACCTATGCGACACAGTTTTAAATAAAGTCAAAAGACGCTTCATGTATGCATGTATACTCGACATCCAATGCAAGTATCAAAATAATGAGTGGAAGCATGTATCACATATCGTTCAAGGACCTGAGAAAAACATAGAAAATCTGTCAACGAAAACGTTGGTGAAATCATAGGTTTAGTAAGTGAGTACGTAAGTAAGTAAGTTGAACCACAAGTTTAGTATAAGTCGATTATTCCAATCGTTTGAATTCCATAAATTTTGTTGTTTATCGAGCACCCAATTATCAAAGCTTAAATGTATCATTTACCTCCGCATAAAAGTGTTAGAACATACACCGTAATAGAATATTTTTCATTCGCTTAACGGTAGCGAACCGTCCGAATGAGGGTTAGTCAAACTCGTATGGATCCACACAACATAGTCTCGCTTACACCATCAGGTGTAACTAATGATAACTGAATTGAGGATTTTCGTTCAAACTCGTTCGTGAAATGTTTGTTTTCGTACTTGTTCAATTTGTAAAATGAAACGTTTATGTTTTCTCATCCCAAATATAAGTATAAAAGAGTAAAAGTGGGACTATGATCTCACCTTGAGTGCACGAGTAAAAAAAGTACTTCACAAAGTAACGTGTGCAAGAACGAGTGCTAGTCTTGACCTAAACAAGTAGGTTGTATCAATAACGGTATACACGGTTGGTCAAAGTTGTTCAATTAGTCCTATGGCTCGTTACGACTCGATTAATATAGCATGTGAATCAAATTGTCAAGTTTCATGCAAGAATCAAGTATACAAGAAGATTAGAACGGTTTAAACAAGTATTGGTTATGTTTGGACAAAAGTCAACTTTGGTCAAGTCAAAGTCAATGAAAAAGTCAACACGTTCGGGTCGGGTCCCGAACTATTTATCTGAGGTTTTTAATCATATATAAGCATGTTGGCCAAGTTTCATGTTAATCAGAGGTGCGTAGCATAGTTACAATTAAACGAAAAAGTAAAAATTTGGACAGCCGGGTTTGGATCACCGCTCAAGGTATTGGAGCGCCGCTCCATGTATCTGTTCAGCAATCTGGGCAGTTTGAACACTTAAGCATGAATCCAACTTCAAACAACCATAACTTATGAACCGAAAACATTCAAAACACGTATCTTATATCGTTGGAAAAGTAATTTAACGAGGAATACAACTAAACACATTTCATCAATCAAATCTATCATTAACAACAATGAAAACCTCAATAAATGATCATTATTTAACGTTTCGAGCTCATAAATGCAAACGGTGATTCGGGAATCCAATTTACGCATATGATACGCCGTTTCAAAGGTAATTAAACATATTATGCAACTAACAACATGTCATAGCATTCAATTTATCAAAAGTTCATTTCAAAGTTCATCAAACCCTAACCAAAATCAAGAATTCAATCATTTTGTAAATGGAGCTTTTCTAAATCAACCTACACATCAAAATGAAGCTAAAGATGCTAGTAACACAATTAATACATGAACTTTAACATTTAAACAACATTTAATCACTCAAAACTCAAGATTAAGCACACCCATTTTTCATATTCGAGCTAGTTACTCAAAACAACAAATCGAGCAAATCAAACACATATTCATGTTAGACTTGAGCCATAGACACTAATTAACACTTTATAAGTCAAAAACATCAAGAACAAGAAATCTAGTGTTTTTAGAAAGATACCCAAATGAGATGAAATTTCTATCAAAACGTAGAGGATGAAGAGGATCACGAATATGTAGTCAGATTTGTTGTGAGCTTCCTAGATCCAATTTAGATGATGAATGAGTGATTTGGTGAGTTGAGAGCCAAAAGAGAAGTAAGAAAAAGAGAAGGAGGAGATTGAATGAATGAGTGGTGGTGGTGAAGTGGTTGATGTAGTGACCCGAACTTTTCCATGTTTATATATATTAAATGAAATTGTTATTTACATGATTAAGTGTTTCCAACATGTTAAGCAATCAAACTTGTTAAGACTTGATTAATTGAAATAGGTTTCATATAGACAATTGACCACCCAAGTTGACCGGTGATTCACGATGTTAAAACTTGTAAAAACTTTATGATGTCATATATATGGATATATATATATATATATATATATATATAGTTAACATGGTATTATGATAAGTAAACATATCATTAAGTATATTAACAATGAACTACATATGTAAAAACAAGACTACTAACTTAAGGATTTCGAAAAGAGGCATATATGTAACGATTATCGTTGTAACAACATTTAATTGTATATATATCATATTAAGATATATTAATACATCATAATAAACAATGGGTTAACAACATTTAACAAGATCGTTAACCTAAAGGTTTCAAAACAACACTTACATGTAACGACTAACGATGACTTAATGACTCAGTTAAAATGTATATACATGTAGTGTTTTAATATGTATTCATACACTTTTGAAAGACTTCAAGACACTTATCAAAGTACTTCTACTTAACAAAAATGCTTACAATTACATCCTCATTCATTTTCATCAACAATTCTACTCGTATGCACTCGTATTCGTACTCGTACAATACCCAGCTTCTAAATATATTTACTATGGGTATATACACTCTAATAATCAGCTCTTAGAAGCCCTTGGGACTCACCTAACACATGTGGGAACCATCATTTGGCAACTAGCATGAAATATCTCATAAAATTACAAAAATATTAGTAATCATTCATGACTTATTTACAAGTAAACAAAATTACACATCCTTTATATCTAATCCATATATCAACGACCAAAAACACCTACAAACACTTTTATTCTTCAATTTTCTTCATCTAATTGATCTCCCTCAAGTTCTATATTCAAGTTTTAAGTGTTCTTCATAAATTCTATAAGTTCTAGTTTCATAAAATCAAGAATACTTCCAAGTTTGCTAGCTTACTTCCAATCTTGTAAAGTGATCATCCAACCTCAAGAAATCTTTCTTATTTACAGTAATATATCTTTCTAATACAAGGTAATACTCATATTCAAAATTTGATTCAATTTCTATAACTATAACAATCTTATTTCGAATGGAAATCTTACTTGAACTTGTTTTCGTGTCATGATTCTGCTTCAAGAACTTTCAAGCCATCCAAGGATCCTTTGAAACTAGATCTATTTTTCTCATTTCCAGTAGGTTTACCTACTAAAATTAAGGTAGTAATGATGTTCATAACATCATTTAATTCATACATATAAAACTATCTTATTCGAAGATTTAAACTTGTAATCACTAGAACATAGTTTAGTTAATTCTAAACTTGTTCGCAAATAAAGTTAATCCTTCTAAATTGACTTTTAAAATCAAATAAACACATATTCTATATCTATATGATATGCTAACTTAATGACTTAAAACTTGGAAACACGAAAAACACCGTAAAACCGGATATACGCCGTCGTAGTAACACCGTGGGCTGTTTTGGGTTAGTTAATTAAAAACTATGATAAACTTTGATTTAAAAGTTGTTCTTCTGGAAAAATAATTTTTCTTATGAACATGAAACTATATCCAAAAATCATGGTTAAACTCAAAATGGAAGTATGTTTTCCAAAATGGTCATCTAGACGTCGTTCTTTCGACTGAAATGACTACTTTTACAAAAATGACTTGTAACCTGTATTTTCGAATATAAAATTATACTTTTTCTGTTTAGATTCATAAACTTAAGTTCAATATGAAACCATAGCAACTTGAAACACTCAAAACGGATTTAAAACGAAGAAGTTATGGGTGAAACAAGATTGGATAATTTTTCTTGTTGTAGCTACGTTAAAAATGGTAACAAATCTATATTAATCATATTCTAGCTAACTCATATTGTATTATACATGTATTCTAATATATTATGTAATCTTGGGATACCATAGACACGAATACAATGTTTTAACATATCATATCGACCCATCTATATATATATTTCGGAACAACCATAGACACTCTATATGAAGCAATGTTGGAGTTAGCTATACAGGGTTGAGGTTGATTCTAAAATATTATATATACTTTGAGTTATGATCTAGCCTAAGGCTTGTATACACAAGGTCGTGGATTGATTCAAGATAATATATATTACTTTATTTTCTGTACATCTAACTGTGGATAACTAGTTGTAGGTTACTAACGAGGACAGCTTACTTAATAAACTTAAAACAGCAAAACGTATTAAAAATGTTGTAAATATATTTTGAACATACTTTGATATATATGTACATATTTGTTATAGGTTTGTGAATCGACCAGTGGCCAAGTCTTACTTTCCGACGAAGTAAAAATCTGTGAAAGTGAGTTATAGTCCCACTTTTAAAATCTAATATTTTGGGATGAGAATACATGCAGTTTTATAAATGTTTTACAAAATAGACACAAGTAAATGAAACTACATTCTATGGCTGGATTATTAAATCGAATATGCCCCTTTTTAGTCTGCTAATCTAAGAATTAGGGAACAGACATCCTAATTGACGCGAATCCTAAAGATAGATCTATTAGGCCCAACGAGCCCCATCCAAAGTACCGGATGCTTTAGTACTCCGAATTCATCATGTTCGAAGGGAGTCCCAGAATGATAGGGGATATTCTATATGCATCTTGTTAAGGTCGGTTACCATGTATTCACCATATGAATGATTTTTATCTCTATGTATGGGATGTATATTGAAATATGAAATCTTGTGGTCTATTATTACGATTTGATAAATATAGGTTAAACCTATAACTCACCAACATTTTTGTTGACGTTTAAAGCATGTTTATTCTCAGGTGATTATTAAGAGCTTCCGCTGTTGCATGCTATTATATGGACAAGATTTGGTGTCAGCATGCTTGTATAATATTGTTTAAAACTGCATTCGAGATTTATTTTGTTGTAACATATTAATATTTGTAAACCAATATGTATTGGTAGTGTGTAAGTGTGATATTTGTTAGATTATCATTTCTGGATAATCTAAGTGGTGTCTTGTTAACCTTGTCGATAAAATAAAGGTTATGGTTTGTTTTAAAAATGAATGCAGTCTTTGAAAAACGTCTCATATAGAGGTCAAAACCTCGCAACGAAATCAATTAATATAGAACGTTTATAATCAATATGAACGGGACATTTCAGTTGACTAGTTGACCTAGTCACCACTTTGGCCACTAGTCACAATTAGTCCCTCAAGTTTGTAGTCGGGTGCGCGAATTAGCCGAATGAATATTTTAAATACGCGAGAGTAAACGGGAGATGTTAGAATTCAGTTGGCATCAGAGATGGTATAACGCCATCCATGTGTGGCGGGTTAGGCGTAAAGGAGGTTCTCACAGTGTCACCTGTGACGAAGCATTGGCTCTTAATCCTTGCGATCCCTTACGAGGGTTGGCAGTAGCCGAGAGGCATGCCCTAAAATCAGTATCTGAGGTACACTCAGTGGTCACCAGACGGTTAGCTGGGAAGGCACTGGGTGGGACGGTGGTTGTCCCCAACTGTATTTCAGTTGGTATCCGAGCGTTGGTCTTAGAGAACCAGAATTTTTGTATTAGTGTGTCTTACCGAGTTTGTTAGGATGCATTAGTGAGTCTGGACTTCGACCGTGTTTTTCTTAAAAAAAAAACAATTGCTTAACTTTTTTGTCGGAAACTATATATTATTAACATGTAAATATTATGTGATATATTAATCTTTTAACGTGTTTGATATTGTGTGATAAATGTCTACCTCTAGTACAAATCCCATCGACTCACCTAATAATAATGAAGAGTCGAATATACTTTGGGAAGATTCACAAATTCCCGAAGAGGAACTGGAAGAAGAGGAACCGGAAGAAAAGGAACCGGAAGAGGAGGAATTGGAAGAAGAGGAACCGGAAGAGGAGGAACCGGAAGAGGAAGAACCGAAAGAAAAAGAGGTTCCGAAGGAAGAAATATTGATATCTACAGTAAATCGGTTAAATAAAAGAAAATCCTCAACCAACGGACCAAAGTCAATAATGGTCAATGGTGTTTCCGCCGAGGAAGCAAAATATTGGGAAGATTACCAATTTTTCGATGAATCGGATCCCGATGAGGATTCCGATGATGTTATAGAAATTACCTCGACTCAATTTAATAAAGCAAAAGAAAATAATAAGAGAAAAGGTATAAAAATAGAGAAACCTGATTCCAACCCCGACGAACTTTATATGTATCGGCAACGTCCGTATTTCCTAAAATGTAACAATAACCCGGGAACCCCTAAACCACCAGGTTTTTCTAAACTATTGTGGAAAACGACAGCTCGTATTAGGGGAGCATCATATATCCCTAGGAAATTAGCAAAACGAACCAAGTCCGAAGAAGAAGAAACGAGTGAGTCGGATTAAAGAGTTGTAATCATGTTGTGTAATATATGTAATATATTGTGCTTGTGTTTTTTTTATAAATGTAAAATTGCTTGTATTGTTTGTTAATTATCTTTTATGAATCTAACCCTCGTCTATTTTTACAGTATAAAAACACAAAATGGACGTTAAGGGTAAACAGCCGAATATTTTAGAAGACCTACCAGAAGATATGATTGATGAAATCTTGTCTAGAGTCGGTCAGAATTCATCAGCACAATTAGTTATGGCGAAATTAACTTGTCAAACATTTGAAAGACTTTCCAGAAATGCCTTAGTTTATAAAAGGTTTTCCTTTGATAGTTGGGGTATATCACATTGGGGAGACCGTAAGTTACGCCGTGTTTTCTTTAAAGCGTTAAATGCGGGGAACCCAAATGCAATTTTCGCTACGGGTTAAGAACCTATTTTGACTCAACATATCCCAACATAGGATTTCGTGAATTAGAAAGAGCTTCTAACATGCAACATAAAGAAGCATGTTATGCTTACGGGTTAGTGATGTTCGCTTCTCACCAAAGTGAGAAAAAGAACATAGGATTACAACTATTAAATGAAACATTCCCACAAGTGACAGACTCAGTAGTTAGGGTAAGAAATAAGGTTTTTAGATTGCTACGAGGCTGTTGGGCATTACGAAACCCTCGTCCTTTTGACGACATTACAACATGTTGCCTAGCCAATGTTCATAACGGTTACTTTCCACAAGATCAAGGATGGGAAGTCGTTTTAGTAAAACCAGAATGCATGACCTGTTTCTGGACTTATGAATTACGTGTCTTTATTGCCTTTGCTAAACAACTTGCGTATTATTTAGAATTACCTTTATAGCTGCCGTGTAGAAAGTTATTATGTGCTATATTTCATCATATATGTATAATAGTGGTATTGTATGTTTGTAAAATATTGTATAAAAGTTTGAACGCGAAATATTATTGTAATAAGTTTTTCATATAGAATCGTAGTAGTTGAATTGTATAATAGCTACTAAGTATGAACTTAACGGGTAGGTACTACCCGAATTAAAACTATAAAATGCTAATATGAAGAAAAAGTTTTTATAAATAAGTTCATATTATGCTACGAAATACTATTGACTACTCTTAAATTCTATATGATTAACTCAATTCTTTTGGGCTATTTTTGAAGGAAATGGCACCGGCGACTCGTCAGAATTTGAACATGAGCGAGGAAGACTTCCGTGTTTTCCTTGCAGCAAACATAGCCGCAGCACAGGCTGCGATGCAAAATAACAATAATCTGGATCTAGCAGTGGAACTAATTCCACAAGAAATCGTGTAGGATGCTCCTACAAAGAATTCACTGCCTGCAAACCTTTAGAATTTGATGGAACCGAAGGACCAATTGGATTGAAACGGTGGACCGAGAAGGTCGAATCGGTGTTTGCCATAAGTAAGTGTACTGAAGAGGACAAAGTTAAGAACGCTACGCATACCTTCACAGGTACTGCGTTAACGTGGTGGAACACCTATCTTGAACAGATAGGACAAAATGCTGCTTACGGACTACCGTGGTCGGCATTCAAGCAATTGATGAACGAGCAGTACCGTCCTAGAAAAGAAGTCAATAAGCTCAAGGTAGAACTTAGAGAGTTACGAACACAAGGATTCGACATTACCACATATGAACGACGATTCACAGAGTTGTGCCTATTGTGTCCGGGAGCGTTCGAAGATGAAGAAGAGAAGATCAACGCGTTTGTAAAAGGGTTACCAGTAAGGATTCAAGAAGATGTGAGTTCACACGAGCCGGCTTCTATACAGAAGGCAAGTCAAATGGCTCATAAACTCATAAATCAGATTGAGGGGAGAATTAAAGAACATGCGGCCGAAGAAGCCAACACGAAACAACTCAAGAGGAAGTGGGAGGAAAACGGTGACAAGAGTCACCAGTACAACAACAATAACAATTACAACCACAACCGCAACAACAATCGCAACAATAACCGCAATCCTAACAATAACTAAAACAAATGTCCCAACAACAACAACAACAACAACTACAACAACCGTTTCAACAACAATAACAATCCCAACAACAACCTCAATAACAACAAACAACAGAAACAACCATGCTTCAGGTGTGCAGAGTACCATCTGAATGTGTTTTGCACAACAGTTTGCACCAAGTGTAAGAGAAGTGGTCATGGCGCGGCAAAATGTGAGATTTACGGACCAAAGAACAACAAAAATAAAGAAACAAATAAGGTCGGAACAAATAATGCCGACGTAGTTTGTTATAAATGTGGAAAATTTGGCCACATTATTAGAAATTTCCCAAACCAAGGGAATACTAATGGGCAAGGCCACGGAATATTTTCAATATTAATGCGGCAGAAGCGCAGGAAGACCCAGAGCTTGTTACGGGTACGTTTCTTATTGACAATGCATCTGCTTATGTTTTATTTGATTCGGGTGCGGATAGAAGCTATATGAGTAGAGATTTTTGTGCTAAATTAAGTTGCCCATTGATGCCTTTGGATAGTAAATTTTTACTCGAATTAGCAAACGGTAAATTAATTTCAGCAGATAATATATGTCGGGATAGAGAAATTAAACTGGGGGATGAGACGTTTAAAATTGATTTAATACCAGTCGAGTTAGGGAGTTTTGATGTAATAATTGACATGGACTGGTTGAAAAAGGTGAGAGCAGAGGTCGTTTGTTACAAAAATGCGATTCGCATTATGCGTGAAAAGGGAAAACCTTTAATGGTGTACGGAGAAAAGAACAATGCGAAATTAAATCTTATTAGTAGTTTGAAGGCGCAAAAACTAATAAGAAAATGTTGTTACGTCATTCTAGCGCACATCAAGGAAGTTAAACCTGAAGAAAAGAACATCAGTGATGTTCCCGTCGCAAAAGAATTTTCTGATGTATTTCCGAAAGAATTACCGGGATTACCCCCACATCGATCCATTGAATTTCAAATAAATCTTATACCAGGAGCTGCACCAATAGCTTGTGCTCCATACAGACTCGCACCTAGCGAAATGAAAGAATTACAAAATCAGTTACAAGAACTTTTAGAGCGTGGTTTCATTCGACCAAGTACATCACCATGGGGAGCTCCTGTTTTGTTTGTCAAGAAGAAGGGTGGTACATTTAGGTTGTGTATCGACTACCGAGAGTTGAACAAATTTATCATCAAGAATCGCTACCCACTACCAAGAATCGATGACTTATTTGATCAACTACAAGGCTCGTCAGTTTATTCGAAGATTGATTTACGTTCTGGGTATCATCAAATGCAGGTGAAGGAGGATGATATTCCAAAGACTGCTTTTAGGACGCGTTACGGTTATTACGAGTTTATGGTTATGCCGTTTGGGTTTACCAACGCACCAGCTGTGTTCATGGACCTCATGAACCGAGTGTGTGGACCATACCTTGATAAGTTTGTCATTGTTTTCATCGATGACATACTTATTTACTCAAAGAATGACCAAGATCATGAAGAACATTTGAGAAAAGTGCTAGAGTTGTTAAGGAAGGAAAAACTGTACGCTAAGTTTTCAAAGTGTGCATTTTGGTTGGAAGAAGTTCAATTTCTCGGTCATATAGTGAATAAAGAAGGTATTCAGGTGGATCCAGCAAAGATTGAAACCGTTGAAAAGTGGGAAACCCCGAAAACTCCGAAGCATATACGCCAATTTTTAGGACTGGCTGGTGACTACAGAAGGTTCATCCAAGACTTTTCCAGAATAGCAAAACCCTTGACTGCATTAACGCATAAAGGGAAGAAATTTGAATGGAAAGATGAACAAGAAAAAGCGTTTCAATTGTTAAAGAAAAAGTTAACTACGGCACCTATATTGTCATTACCTGAAGGGAATGATGATTTTGTGATATATTGTGATGCCTCAAAGCAAGGTCTCGGTTGTGTATTAATGCAACGAACGAAAGTAATTGTTTATGCGTCTAGACAATTGAAGATTTACGAGCAGAATTATACGACGCATGATTTGGAATTAGGCGCGGTTGTTTTTTCATTAAAGACTTGGAGGCACTACTTATATGGGGTCAAAAGTATTATATATACCGACCACAAAAGTCTTCAACACATATTTAATCATAAACAACTGAACATGAGGCAGCGCAGGTGGATTGAATTGTTGAATGATTACGACTTTGAGATTCGTTACCACCCAGGGAAGGCAAATGTGGTAGCCGACGCCTTGAGCAGAAAGGACAAAGACCCCATTTGAGTAAAAGCTATGAATATAATGATTCACAATAACCTTACTACTCAAATAAAGGAGGCGCAACAAGGAGTTTTAAAAGAAGGAAATTTAAAGGATGAAATACCCAAAGGATCGGAGAAGCATCTTAATATTCGGGAAGACGAAACTCGGTATAGGGTTGAAAGAATTTGGGTACCAAAATTTGGAGATATGAGAGAAATGGTACTTAGAGAAGCTCATAAAACTAGATACTCAATACATCCTGGAACAGGGGTGATGTACAAGGATCTCAAGAAACATTTTTGGTGGCCGGGTATGAAAGTCGATGTTGCTAAATATGTAGGAGAATGTTTGACATGTTCTAAGGTCAAAGTTGAGCATCAGAAACCATCAGGTCTACTTCAACAACCCAAAATCCCGGAATAGAAATGGGAAAACATTACCATGGATTTCATCACTAAATTGCCAAGAACTGCAAGTGGTTTTGATACTATTTGGGTAATAGTTGATTGTCTCACCAAATCAGCACACTTCCTGCCAATAAGAGAAGATGACAAGATGGAGAAGTTAGCACGACTGTATTTGAAGGAAGTCGTCCCCAGACATGGAAAACCAATCTCTATTATCTCTGATAGGGATGGAAGATTTATTTCAAGATTCTGGCAGACATTACATCAAGCATTAGGAACTCGTCTAGACATGAGTACTGCCTATCATCCACAAACTGATGGGCAGAGCGAAAGGACGATACAAACGCTTGAAGACATGCTACGAGCATGTGTTATTAATTTCGGAAACAGTTGGGATCGACATCTACCTTTAGCAGAATTTTCCTACAACAACAGCTACCATTCAAGCATTGAGATGGCACCATTTGAAGCACTTTATGGTAGAAAGTACAGGTCTTCGATTTGTTAGAGTGAAGTGGGGGATAGACAGATTACAGGTCTGGAGATAATACAAGAAACTACCGAGAAGATCATCCAAATTCAACAACGGTTGAAAACCGTCCAAAGTCGACAAAAGAGCTACGTTAACATTAAAAGAAAAGATATAGAATTTGAAATTGGAGAGATGGTCATGCTTTAAGTTGCACCTTGGAAAGGCGTTGTTCGATTTGGTAAAAGAGGGAAATTAAATCCAAGGTATATTGGACCATTCAAGATTATTGATCGTGTCGGACTAATAGCTTACCGACTTGAGTTACCTCAACAACTCGCTGCTGTACATAACACTTTCCACGTCTCGAATTTGAAGAAACGTTTTGCTAAAGAATATCTCACTATTCCGTTAGACAAAATCCAAATCAACGAAAAACTTCGATTCATCGAAGAACCCGTAGAAATAATGGACCGTGAGGTTAAAAGACTTAAGCAAAACAAGATACCAATTATTAAGGTTCGATGGAATGCTCGTAGAGGACCCGAGATCACCTGGGAACGAGAAGATCAGATGAAGAAGAAATACCCGCACTTATTTCTAGAAGATACGTCAACACCTCCAATTGCTTAAAATTTCGGGACGGAATTTATTTAATGGGTAGGTACTGTAGTGACCCGAACTTTTCCATGTTTATATGTCAAACCCCGTCCAAGTCCCCCTGGACGAAATCATCAACATCTGGTCCCATTGCGATGATCGAATCCAAGTAATATCCTTAGTTTGAGCTAATGCACAGCGGAAGAATTAATTCGTACCTGAGAATAACATGCTTTAAAATGTCAACATAAAGTTGGTGAGATATATAGGTTTTGTTGCTAGCAGCGTTATAACTATGGACCACAAGATTTCATATTTTAAACATAACACACTCGCAAGTGTAATAAAGACATTCTAAGTTTGTTGAGCACCTGGTAACCAAACTTTACAAGTATAAAACAGCACATATTCCCTTTATATATAATCGCACTACACCGTACCAAGTGTAGCCACCTAAACGAAATACTGTGCAACCGTTGAAAACTGGTCGTCCAGTCCGGTTGGGGATGTCAGCCCTATAGATCTATCAACAGGATTCGCATTTACACTGGCCCATGTAATTAATAGTTACCAAGTTATAGGGAGATATGCAGTGGTACAACTCAACGTAGAACATAATTTTAGACACTTGTGTCCATAACGTAAATCATTTATAAAAGTAGCGCATGTATTCTCAGCCCAAAAATATTGAGAGTTTAAAAGGGGACTATATACTCACCATACTGTATTTTGTAGTAAAAATACATATAACATCGTTGAACAAATGTAGGGTTGGCCTCGGATTCACGAACCTATATTATTTATATATATATTAACATGTAATAATAATCAACCTAGTTTATATATATATATTACTTATTTAATTTAGTAATATTTTTGTTATATGTAAATATTCATGTAAATGATGTTATTATATTTAATATATAATTTATATGTAATATTAATATTAATATAGTTATAGTATATGTAATAAAAATATTTATTTGTTATGATATAATAATAATATTGGTGATACTAATAATAATAAATATAATACTTGTTTTATTAGAAAAAATGATAATAATAATAATATTAATAACAATGAAATTTTAAATAAAAAAAATAGTTTTAATAATAATAATTATAATAAAAAAATGACAATTTTAATATAGATGAAAATTTTAGAATAATGGTTCCTTTAGTAATAATAATAATAATAATAATAATAATAATAATAATAATAATAATAATAATAATAATAATAATAATAATAATAATAATAATAATAATAATAATAATAATAATAATACTAAGGAACTACCTCAAAAATCGATCAAAAGAAATATAGTGAGCATGCCAGGGTTCGAACCCGAGACCTCTCACTCACAAGACACCTCCCATGACCACTCATCCATTTTGAATCTTTCTGTTTTAATCCCCACAATTAAATGTATAACCCGTATTCATTTCAGTTTCATTTTTTTCTTCCTAACTCTCGTCCGCCCAACAGATAATGCACCTCAGCCCAATATCAAAATGACGAGCCCAACAAGGAAATAGGAGTTTCATTTCGGCCCAACTTCATATTTTAATGGACTCAAGCTTTTACGGATTCATGGGTCCGGTTAATTCAGCCACTTTTGATATATGTATGTGGATGGATTACGTACCAAAAATTTAATCGAATTTTATTGATTGTAAATGATTTTCTTAATCTAAGTGGTTGTATCTATAATATATTAAGAGCACCTTTGATAATTCTAATGTCCACTAATGTAGAAACAATCGATACCCTCTTTTTTTATTTAATTAATCCGAAAGTGGTAGTAGGAAATAATAGGTGGGGTTTGTTTGGAAATCATAACAACAAACACATCCCTTTACAGCTCAAAAGTTTATCAATTGGTTCTAATTTGCATGATGCTTGGTCTGCCAACGAAACAAAAAGAAAGGAAAGAAAGCACGTGTGGTTCACAAAATATAACAGAAACAATAAGTATTATGCAGCCTTCGTTTTCTTTAGGGAAATTGATGGCGTTTTGTGGTGTTGGTTTGGTCATCGAAACTAAAACAGATAGATGGTGGCCGTTGTAGGCTGTTAAGGTGGTGGCTTGAAGGTGGTTGTTGATTAAGAGTAGTTTGAGTGGTGGTCTTGGTTAAGAGGTGGTGATGGTTTAACGGTGGGTTTAGTTACCGAAACAAAACAGAAAACAGTTGAGCATATGGTTGTTGTAGGTTGATTAGGGAGAATTGTGGCAGTGGTGGTGATTACATGGAAAAGGAAAATGAAAAATAGAAGAAAGGAAGAAGGAGGTGGTGCTTGCTTGGTGATTCACGAGCAAGTTTAGAGAGAGAGAGATATATATATGGTAGTGGTTCTCTTGGTCGTTGATTTTACAGGTGGTGATGTAGGGTGATGATTATGGGGTGACGGTGATAGAAGGTGGTAGTTGCTGAAAGATGTCAAGGTAGTGAGGTTGTGATCGTGCATATGTAAGTGTGTGTTTGGTTATCGAAGAAACAAAAATAGAAGTAACATGGTTGATCATGGGTATGAATATGTATCTGTATATATATTATAGTTTAAGTTGAAAGGACAAGAATAGTAATCGAATAGTAATCCCAATTGATCATTCATAATTGCTCACGGGTATTACCTAATATCATAGAAAAAAATATATTAAAACAGATAAAGGTGCTCACGGGTATTACCTAATATCATAGAAAAATATATTAAAACAGATAAAGGTGTGTACCAGGTTCAATGGATATATATCTATATTTTTAATTAGATAGATAGAATAAACAGAATATATATATATTTAACTGAAATTAGTATTTGTTTATGTATTTATGTATATTCGATTTATATATAATCTTATATATCTGCTTATAATTCATAAGTGTCATAATTAACAAATATATATATTAATACTAATAACAATATTATCAACAATTAATAATATTACTAAAAGTAATATTATTGATAAATAGACTAATTAACATAACGGTACCATAATGATAAGTTTAATAAATTTTATAAGAATGATACAACTTACGTTCATCAAATTTTTATATATCCATTTAAGTCTTGTATTAACATTATTGGTAATACAAATATAAAAATTGTTACTATCATTAATAATGAAAATAATAATATTGATATATAGATTAATAATAATATAATAGAAACGTTTTCATTCTATTTATTATTCTATATTTTAAATTCCTAATGATTAAAATATACCTTATTAATTTAAAATATTATATAAATATATATATATATATACTTATGATTATATTCATATATACATATTTATTTACAAACAAGTGTCCGTGAATCATCGGTACAGTCACAGGGTAACGAATTTCATGAATATAGATTTCAAACTTTCTAGACTCAAAATTACAGATTTTGCTTATCGTGTCGGAAACATATAAAGATTAAGGTTTAAATTTGGTCGAAAATTTTCGGGTCATTACAGTACCTACCCGTTAAAGAAATTTCGTCCCCGAAATTTAATAGAGGTCGTTATGACCAACATTAAAATGTTTTTATGACGAATATGATCTGATAACTAGAGTTTTATCACCATTTAGTAATAGTGGTAAAACAATTCGATTGTGTGAAGCGTACGAGTGAAGCTGTCACAAGAGATTGAGATAGAGATTTAACTTTTGACGTAGTCACAGTAAATTTCCGGAATTTAAGGGATTTAAAAGAAAATCTTGGAAATCTAAAAGATTTGATTCTTCAGCGAATAAGGAAATTATGATCTTCTTTGATTTAATGCGCCAATCTATTTCGATTTCTCTGTCGGATATTTCATTATAAATCTACTCCCTTTGTTTCTTTATTTCCACAGCTCACTCCTTCTATTCTTTCCCCCTCACTCCATACTTTAAAACATTCGTCAGTATGCTCCATCCTGTTCTAATTCTTGTTATACTTTTAACTTTTATATCTGTTATTCTTCTTTTCCATCTACCACCAGAAGAATCTATTTACTTCTATTATACTCTTGTGTTTATAGTGTTTCTAGTTCTCTCGTGTCTCTATATTGCTATCTGCATCGATATACACGGTTTATAATTTCTGGGTGGTTGTTGAGTCTTATATCTTCCCTTATACTTCGATGTTCCTGCTTCTGTCTTCTATAATCATTATCATCCACAGTTAATGCTCTCTCCTAATTGCTGCGATTTTTACCCCAATTTTTTTTCTTCAGAGTTTTGTCCTTTCCTTTCTTCTTCTTGTGATTAAGCACCGCTTGTAATGGTCCGGAATTTGTAGGTATGAATTTCGGAATAAACATAGCTAATGCTCTTAGAAAGAAATGGTAATGGCACGATTTTGATTTGTCAAATTACCAAAATATCCTGGAAAGATAGAACTATCAAGATGATATGTTCTTAATATATTTGGAGGTTGAATAGAATGTAAGAGTCGTGTAACATGGCATATGATGACGGTACTGTAAATCATCACATTCCATTAGAAACTCAACATGACTTACTGTAATATAATGACGTTGATCAAGTGTCATTATATTATACTAATTCATGTAGCAGTTCCCAACACCACTTCAAAACATTCATATTTTAAACTCGAAGGTTTCAGAATTTAGAACTAAAATAGTTTCTTTTATGATGTAGTACAGATAGAGCAGAGAGATAATTAATATCGGACGAGAGTATTTTGAAGATATCTTCAGAAGTATTGAAAATATTTTCAATGAAAGATACGATAATATCTTGAAATTTCTAATATCGAATAATGATGATAAAGATTTACCCGTAAGGGTTTAGATTCATAAGCAAGGTGTTTGCTAAAGATTTCATTAGATACAGAATCATCTGGATTCTTTGAATATAGGGTTTGTTCCTTGTATTTGTTCTTTGTTTCCTTCATGGTGTGCTCAATTCGATTTTCAGTACCAAATTTTCTATCGAGCGTTCCTAACACTTCCTTCTTTATTATCAACTTTTGACCATTAAGACCATCTACAACATGCTGCTTCGTCATCATTTTCAAAGTTAACGAATCTGGGTCATCAGTTATCAAACCGAGGTGGTTCAAGAATAATTGTGTTTTTAGATGGTTAAACGCTGATGATAACATGGTGGAATATGAAAGGTTCCCCGGTAACGATGAGAAAGCTAATCGTATATATATCAAAGTTATAATAAGACTTATTCGAATAAAAGATCGAAGTTACTCTGCTAGAGCTGTGACAAAATTGGCTACTTTGAAAAGGATTTGTAAGGTTGTTTTTGCTGATAAATGATAAAGAATTCGATGCGGTATGTGTTAAACTATGACTTTGGGTTCGAGAGTTTTTCAGGTGCATAAATATTTTCTTCCGTAGATGAAGTACGGTTGGTTCAACTTCTCGGTCGAGGTGTTTTCAAGTTTCATGAAAAGATTTGAACGCGAATTGTAACTGTCGAGGTACAAATGAGGTTTAAGATGAAATCAAATGGCAAACTTGAAGAATTGTTTAGTTTCATATGTTATAATCAATATTTTAATTCATTTTAATTGTCCAAAGTTAGAAGTCCAATAGTCCAATGATTCATATACAGTTATATATATAATATTCGAATTAATTAATACGTATCGTGACCCGTGTACCGGTCTCAGTATTGATCACAACTCAAACCATATATATATTTTGGAATCAATTCCAACCCTGTATAGCCAACTCCCACATTCACATATAGAGTGTCTATGGTTGTTCCAAAATATATGTACAGATGGGTCGATATGATAGGTCGAAACCTTGTACACATGTCCCGTTATTTAAAGTGCGTAAAATAAATAAATATATCATGACCCGTGTACAACGTATTGTCTCAGAATTAATCCGACGTATTGTGTACATGTGTCCCGATTTAAAGTGCGTAAAAGTAAATAACAGAAATAAAATTGCGATAAATGTAATACGGAATTAACAGTTAGCTGGGAACAGTTAGCTAAGAACAGTTAGCGTGGAATCTTAACATTATTCAATTAGTTAATCCGTTTGTTTCTAACAAATTTTATTTGTCAAATGTTTTCTTCGTTATGCCACTTGTTGAATTTTGATAAATCAAAATCCAAATACGTAATTTGAATGGAAATGGTTATTCTGTGATGATCGGATACGTATATCGGTGGTTGTAAGTAGGATAGTAAATGATCATTAAATCAGATTTGAAGGATGTACACTGTAACTTATTAATGTGAGATCTAAATATTCCTCGGGTACTACCTACCCGTTAAAATATTTTTCATCATTAACAGTTTGTATGAAAGGATTTTTAATTACAATCTTTATGAAAATATACTTACATATATATTTTCTTCAGATGTAATCATGAATCTAATGAGTCAATAAGATATTGAACTCATTTGATTTATCGTTAGTACTTGATTACATGGTCTCTAAAACATTAGAGATTACATAATCGTTATTTCTAACGAAGATAAATGAGGTAGAACGATACGTAAAGCAAAAATAATCAATGTAGAATGATATGTAGATTGAAGATCATACTCGAAGTACAGATGATGATATTGAGGCGTGTGAGGTTGATATCCGAGGTACAGATTGTGATGTTATGGTTTATGATGCGGTTGATTTGGGGTGATAAGGGTACTGTTGACGTTGATGATGGTGGTGCTAATTATGCTGCTGGTGCTGTTGCTGGTGTTTGTAACCCTCGCACCATATTCTCCAAAGCCGTCATGCGAGCGCGAAGTTCGTTAACTTCTACTAGTACACCGGGATGATTGGCGGTTGGAGCGAGCGGATGAATAAGATTCGAATTATGGGATAGTATATAATCGTGACGAGACACTCTGGAAATGAGAGAGTAAATGGTTTCTCGAACAGGTTCGCCGGTAAGCGCTTCAGGTTCATCGCCAAGAGGGCAATTTGCTGGATGGAAGGGATCTTCGATGTGAAATGATTTTCAGATATCGGATGATATTCTAGCTATATAGAATATATATATATATAATACTAAAGATTTCGTAGACTACAGAGGAATTTACGGCATATGTCAGGCAAGTCTACTGATGTGCCAAGATATGAATTATTAGATACGCTAAGATATGAATTCTGACTATACACTATCGATGCACTAAATGCAGTAAGACGTGTCTAGTCTCATGAATGATAAGCAGGCAATTCCCTAAGGATGATAAGCAGACGATTTCCGACTAGTAATGATAAGCAAAACTTTTGACATGTAGACACGGTCGAAGTCCAGACTCATTAATGTATCCTAACAACTATTAGTCAGACACACTAATGCAAGACCTGGTTCGCTAAGACCACCGCTCTTATACTATTCTGTCAAACCCCGTCCAAGTCCCCCTGGACGAAATCATCAACATCTGGTCCCATTGCGATGATCGACTCCAAGTAATATCCTTAGTTTGAGCTAATGCACAGCGGAAGAATTAATTCGTACCTGAGAATAACATGCTTTAAAATGTCAACATAAAGTTGGTGAGATATATAGGTTTTGTTGCTAGCAGCGTTATAACTATGGACCACAAGATTTCATATTTTAAACATAATACACTCGCAAGTGTAATAAAGACATTCTAAGTTTGTTGAGCACCTGGTAACCAAACTTTACAAGTATAAAACATCACATATTCCCTTTATATATAATCGCACTACACCGTACCAAGTGTAGCCACCTAAACGAAGTACTGTGCAACCGTTGAAAACTGGTCGTCCAGCCCGGTTGGGGATGTCAGCCCGATAGATCTATCAACAGGATTCGCGTTTACACTGGCCCATGTAATTAATAGTTACCAAGTTATAGGGAGATATGCAGTGGTACAACTCAACGTAGAACGTAATTTTAGTCACTTGTGTCCATAACGTAAATCATTTATAAAAGTAGCGCATGTATTTTCAGCCCAAAAATATTTAGAGTTTAAAAGGGGACTATATACTCACCATACTGTATTTTGTAGTAAAAATACATATAACATCATTGAACAAATGTAGGGTTGGCCTCGGATTCACGAACCTATATCATTTATATATATATATATTAACACATAATATTAACATATAATAATAATCAACCTAGTTTATATATATATTACTTATTTAATTTAGTAATATTTTTGTTATATGTAAATATTCATGTAAATGATGTTATTATATTTAATATATAATTTATATGTAATATTAATATTAATATAGTTATAGTATATGTAATAAAAATATTTATTTGTTATGATATAATAATAATATTGGTGATAATAATAATAATAAATATAATACTTGTTTTATTAGCAAAAATGATAATAATAATAATAATAATATTAATAACAATGAAATTTTAAATAAAAAAATAGTTTTAATAATAATAATTATAATAAAAAAAATGACAATTTTAATATAGATGAAAATTTTAGAATAATGGTTCCTTTAGTAATAATAATAATAATAATAATAATAATAATAATAATAATAATAATAATAATAATAATAATAATAATACTAAGGAACTACCTCAAAAATCGATCAAAAGAAATATAGTAAGCATGCCAGGGTTCGAACCCAAGACCTCTCACTCACAAGACACCTCCCATGACCACTCATCCATTTTGAATCTTTTTGTTTTAATCCCCACAATTAAATGTATAACCCGTATTCATTTCAGTTTCATTTTTTTCTTCCTAACTCTCGTCCGCCCAACAGATAATGCACCTCAGCCCAATATCAAAATGATGAGCCCAACAAGGAAATAGGAGTTGCATTTCGGCCCAACTTCATATTTTAATGGACTCAAGTTTTTACGGATTCATGGGTCCGATTAATTCAGCCACTTTTGATATATGTATGTGGATGGATTACGTACCAAAAATTCAATCGAATTTTATTGATTGTAAATGATTTTCTTAATCCAAGTGGTTGTATCTATAATATATTAAGAGCACCTTTGACAATTCTAATGTCCACTAATGTAGAAACAATCGATACCCTCTTTTTTTTATTTAATTAATCCGAAAGTGGTAGTAGGAAATAATAGGTGAGGTTTGTTTGGAAATCATAACATCAAACACATCCCTTTACAGCTCAAAAGTTTATCAATTGGTTCTAATTTGCATGATGCTTGGTCTGCCAACGAAACAAAAAGAAAGGAAAGAAAGCACGTGTGGTTCACAAAATATAACAGAAACAATAAGTATTATGCAGCCTTTTTTTTTTTTAGGGTAATTGATGGCATTTTGTGGTGTTGGTTTGGTCATCGAAACTAAAACAGATAGATGGTGGCCGTTGTAGGGTGTTAAGGTGGTGGCTTGAAGGTGGTTGTTGATTAAGAGTAGTTTGAGTGGTGGTCTTGGTTAAGAGGTGGTGATGGTTTAACGGTGGGTTTAGTTACCGAAACAAAACTGAAAACAGTTTAGCATATGGTTGTTGTAGGTTGATTAAGGAGAATTATGGCAGTGGTGGTGATTTCATGGAAAAGGAAAATGAAAAATAGAAGAAAGGAAGAAGGAGGTGGTGCTTGCTTGGTGATTCACGAGCAAGTTTAGAGAGAGAGATATATATGGTAGTGGTTCTCTTGGTCGATGGTTTTACAGGTGGTGATGTAGGGTGATGGTTATGGGGTGATGGTGATAGAAGGTGGTAGTTGCCGAAAGATGTCAAGGTAGTGAGGTTGTGATCGTGCATATGTAAGTGTGTGTTTGGTTATTGAAGAAACAGAAATAGAAGTAACATGGTTGATCATGGGTATGAATATGTATCTGTATCTGTATATATATTATAGTTTAAGTTAAAAGGATAAGAATAGTAATCGAATAGTAATCCCAATTGATCATTCATAATTGCTCACGGGTATTACCTAATATCATAGAAAAAATATATTAAAACAGATAAAGGTGCTCACGGGTATTACCTAATATCATAGAAAAATATATTAAAACAGATAAAGGTGTGTACCAGGTTCAATGGATATATATCTATATTTTTAATTAGATAGATAGAATAAATAGAATAAATAGAATATATATATATATATATATATATATATATATATATATATATATATATATATATATATATATATATATATATATATATATATATATATATATATATATTTAACTAAAATTAGTATTTGTTTATGTATTTATGTATATTCGATTTATATATAATCTTATATATCTGCTTATAATTCATAAGTGTCATAATTAACAAATATATATATTAATACTAATAACAATATTATCAACAATTAATAATATTACTAAAAGTAATATTATTGATAAATAGACTAATTAACATAACGGTACCATAATGATAAGTTTAATAAATTTTATAAGAATGATACAACTTACGTTCATCAAATTTTTATATATCCATTTAAGTCTTGTATTAACATTATTGGTAATACAAATATAAAAATTGTTACTATCATTAATAATGAAAATAATAATATTGATACATAGATTAATAATAATATAATAGAAACTTTTTCATTCTATTTATTATTCTATATTTTAAATTCCTAATGATTAAAATATACCTTATTAATTTAAAATATTATATAAATATATATATATATATATACTTATGATTATATTCATATATACATATTTATTTACAAACAAGTGTTCGTGAATCATCGGTACAGTCACAGGGTAACGAATTTCATGAATATAGATTTCAAACTTTCTAGACTCAAAATTACAGATTTTGCTTATCGTGTCGGAAACATATAAAGATTAATGTTTAAATTTGGTAGGAAATTTCTGGGTCATTACATTATATATATTAAATGAAATTGTTATTTACATGATTAAGTGTTTCCAACATGTTAAGCAATCAAACTTGTTAAGACTTGATAAATTGAAATAGGTTTCATATAGACAATTGACCACCCAAGTTGACCGGTGATTCACGAACGTTAAAACTTGTAAAAACTATATGATGTCATATATATGGATATATATATATAGTTAACATGGTATTATGATAAGTAAACATATCATTAAGTATATTAACAATGAACTACATATGTAAAAACAAGACTACTAACTTAAGGATTTCGAAACGAGGCATATATGTAGCGATTATTGTTGTAACGACATTTAATTGTATATATATCATATTAATATATATTAATACATCATAATATCATGATAATGTAATAATTTAACATCTCTTTAGATGTAATAAACAATGGGTTAACAACATTTAACAAGATCATTAACCTAAAGGTTTCAAAACAACACTTACATGTAACGACTAACGATGACTTAACGACTCAGTTAAAATGTATATACATGTAGTGTTTTAATATGTATTCATACACTTTTTAAAGACTTCAAGACACTTATCAAAGTAATTCTACTTAACAAAAATGCTTACAATTACATCCTCATTCATTTTCATCAACAATTCTACTCGTATGCACTCGTATTCTAAAATACTCCAACGATCAGCTCTTAGCAGCCCTTGTGAGTCACCTAACACATGTGGGAACCATCATTTCGCAACTAGCATGAAATATCTCATAAAATTAAAAAAATATTAGTAATCATTCATGACTTATTTACAAGTAAACAAAATTACACATCCTTTATATCTAATCCATATACCAACGACCAAAAACACCTACAAACACTTTCATTCTTCAACTTTCTTCATCTAATTGATCTCTCTCAAGTTCTATCTTCAAGTTCTAAGTGTTCTTCATAAATTCTATAAGTTCTAGTTTCATAAAATAAAGAATACTTCCAAGTTTGCTAGCTTACTTCCAATCTTGTAAAGTGATCATCCAACCTCAAGAAATCTTTCTTATTTATAGTAAGATATCTTTCTAATACAAGGTAATACTCATATTCAAACTTTGATTCAATTTCTATAACTATAACAATCTTATTTCGAGTGGAAATCTTACTTGAACTTGTTTTCGTGTCATGATTCTGCTTCAAGAACTTTCAAGCCATCCAAGGATCCTTTGAAGCTAGATCTATTTTTCTCATTTCCAGTAGGTTTACCTACTAAAATTAAGGTAGTAATAATATTCATAACATCATTCAATTCATACATATAAAACTATCTTATTCGAAGATTTTAACTTGTAATCACTAGAACATAGTTTAGTTAATTCTAAACTTGTTCGAAAATAAAGTTAATCCTTCTAACTTGAATTTTAAAATCAAATAAACACATGTTCTCTATCTATATGATATGCTAACTTAATGACTTAAAACCTGGAAACACGAAAAACACCGTAAAACCGGATATACGCCGTCGTAGTAACACCGTGGGCTGTTTTGGGTTAGTTAATTAAAAACTATGATAACTTTGATTTAAAAGTTGTTCTTCTGGGAAAATAATTTTTCTTATGAACATGAAACTATATCCAAAAATTATGGTTAAACTCAAAGTGGAAGTATGTTTTCCAAAATGGTCATCTAGACGTCGTTCTTTCGACTGAAATGACTACCTTTACAAAAATGACTTGTAACTTGTATTTCCGACTATAAACTTATACTTTCTGTTTAGATTCATAAACTTAAGTTCAATATGAAACCATTGCAATTTGAAACACTCAAAACGGATTTAAAACGAAGAAGTTATGGGTAAAACAATATTGGATAATTTTTCTTGTTGTAGCTACATGAAAATTGGTAACAAATCTATATTAATCATATCCTAGCTAACTCATATTGTATTATACATGTATTCTAATATATTATGTAATCTTGGGATACCATAGACACGAATACAATGTTTTGACATATCATATCGACCCATCTATATATATATTTCGGAACAACCATAGACACTCTATATGCAGTAATATTGGAGTTAGCTATACAGGGTTGAGGTTGATTCTAAAATATTATATATACTTTGAGTTGTGATCTAGCCTGAGGCTTGTATACCCGAGGTCGTGGATTGATTCAAGATAATATATATTGCTTTATTTTTTGTACATCTACTGTGGACAACTAGTTGTAGGTTACTAACGAGGACAGCTGACTTAATAAACTTAAAACAGCAAAACGTATTAAAAATGTTGTAAATATATTTTGAACATACTTTGATATATATGTACATATTTGTTATAGGTTCATGAATCGACCAGTGGCCAAGTCTTACTTCCTGACGAAGTAAAAATCTGTGAAAGTGAGTTATAGTCCCACTTTTAAAATCTAATATTTTGGGATGAGAATACATGCAGTTTTATAAATATTTTACAAAATAGACACAAGTAAAAGAAACTACATTCTATGGCTAGATTATTAAACTGAATATGCCCCTTTTTAGTCTGGTAATCTAAGAATTAGGGAACATACACCCTAATTGACGCGAATCCTAAAGATAGATCTGTTGGGCCCAACGAGCCCCATCCAAAGTACCGGATGCTTTAGTACTTCAAATTCATCATGTCCGAAGGGAGTCCCGGAATGATAGGGGATATTCTATATGCATCTTGTTAAGGTCGGTTACCAGGTGTTCACCATATGAATGATTTTTATCTCTATGTATGGGATGTATATTGAAATATGAAATCTTGTGGTCTATTATTACGATTTGATAAATATAGGTTAAACCTATAACTCACCAACATTTTTGTTGACGTTTAAAGCATGTTTATTCTCAGGTGATTATTAAGAGCTTCCGCCGTTGCATGCTATTATATGGACAAGATTTGGTGTCAGCATGCTTGTATAATATTGTTTAAAACTGCATTCGAGATTTATTTTGTTGTAACATATTAATATTTGTAAACCAATATGTATTGGTAGTGTGTAAGTGTGATATTTGTTAGATTATCATTTCTGGATAATCTAAGTGGTGTCTTGTTAACCTTGTCGATAAAATAAAGGTTATGGTTTGTTTTAAAAACGAATGCAGTCTTTGAAAAACGTCTCATATAGAGGTCAAAACCTCGCAACGAAATCAGTTAATATGGAACGTTTATAATCAATATGAACGGGAAATTTCAGTTGACTAGTTGACCTAGTCACCACTTTGGCCACTAGTCACAATTAGTCCCTCAAGTTTGTAGTCGGGTGCGCGAATTAGCCAAATGAATATTTTAAATACGCGAGAGTAAACGGGAGATGTTAGAATTCAATAACGAAAATATTAAGAACGTTAGCTAACGAAGGATACGAATCTAGATACGAAAGATATTATTAAAATAAAAAGACGGGCGTTAAAATAATTTAACGGAAAAATGCGGGATGTTACAAATGACCTTATGTGCTACTAAGGTGAGTTTCATATGCTCCCTTTTTAATTGCTTTTGCAATCTATATTTTTGGGCTGAGAATACATGTACTTTATTTTAAACACAATGGATACAAGTACATACTTAAATTCTACACTGAGTTTGAAACGAAAATCCCTTAGCTTTGGTAACTAGTAGCTATTGGTTATAAGAACTGGTGGGCGCGAATAGTTGTATATGGATTCATAGGGCTTGACATCCCCGTCTGTTCCAGGTATAGAAACCCTAGCCTGAACTATAAAACAGACGTATACTATTTGAGTTTAGTACACGTTAGATTGCGTGTATTGTACATGTTGGTTGCATGTATGTTAAAACAGGGGTACTTATTATAACGTTAAAGTTTAGTTACCAGGGTGCTCAATCTTGTGGAATAATTTGATAAACGTTTCTGGACGAAACAACTGAAATCTTGTGATCCACCTTTATATACAGTTTATGTGAAACATTAAAACTATGAACTCACCAACCTTTGTGTTGACACTTTCAAGCATGTTTATTCTCAGGTTCCTAAAAGTCTTCCGCTGTTTGCTTATATGTTATACAAGCTATGTGCATAGAGTCATACATGCTTTATTCGAGAAAACGTTGCATTGACAAAATCATCACCATGTATCTATTTTGACTATATTGTCAACGGAAATATTATTGTAATCTATTATTTACGGTGATTGTCTATATGTAGAAATCATCAGATGTCGAAAATTGTGGATTTAAATATTCAATTATGGTGTGCCTTTTTAAAAGAATGCAATGTTTACAAAACGTATCATATAGAGGTCAAATACCTCGCAAAGAAATCGATGAATGATGTATTCGTCCATATGGATTTGGATGGATCATCACAAGTTCCCGTGGGTTTTTTTTACGGACTTCATCTTCGTAGTATGTCAATGTTGCTGATTTAGTCGCTATTTCTGACGGACGTCAAAATCAGCCGTTAAATGAATGCATGTGAGAAGCACATGATAGGTAAAAGTGGTATTTGACTCTTCCCCATTCCTTTTTATTTGATTCCCAAATTAATATTTAATATATATTTATATTATAATATACCCCGTACATATAAAACATCCAGATGTTTTCATCACCACCACACCTTCATACCCATTACCCTCCATCTTTATCACCACCACACCACCACCAACCCCACCATCCTCTACCAACGTCAGTAATCCCACCACCATCAAGATCCATCCCCGATATGTTTCATCTCCAAAACCACCACATCCGCGGTTCATCTCCACCACCAGCTCTACTGAATAAAACCTCTGGTATTGAGTTTTCTGGCGAGAAACTGTAATCCGCCGCTAGATTTGATGCAGACAGAAAAAAAATTATCTCGCCAGATATGATGTAGATAGAAGAAAATCATTTCTGGAAGCACGATTGCACGTGGTTTTCTTTATTGGATATAATCGATGGGTCCTGTTTCTGGTTTCTCGAATCGAACCAACGATTGCAGGTGGTTTTCATTTTTTTAGATTCGAACGATGAAGAGATGATAGAAATCTGAATCAGGTAATTGAATCTCAATTTTATTTCTATTTTAAATTTTTTTTTTTTTTTTTTTTTTTGAATTTTTAAGATGAAAAAATGAATGATGAATGTAATATGTTTTTGGAATGAGAGCCAAAAGTTGAAGACCTGCGTTTAAGTTTGAGAAAGTTGAAGAAGATGTGGAAACGGATATTGTTTCTAAATTTTGTAATGTGTTTTATTTTCTTTTAATGTATGAAATGGTTGGATCTGTTTACCTCATTGTTTGATTTCAATATGGGATTATTTTTCAAATGCGTTAATGAATGTGTTTTTATTTTTATTTTCATCAGATATTAGAATTAGATTAGATATGATGTGATGTTGAACTGGGTTTAATTATGTGATGAATTTGGGTGGAGACTTTCACACTTTATGATGGTAATTGAAGTACAAGTAATAAAACGTATAATATAAGTCTTTTTGTATGGAAAAAAGAAGGAAACGTAAAATGACAATTTTACCCTCACATGCACCGCACATGATCATATTTAACGGTTGAATTAAACGTCCGTAAGAAATAAGGACTAAATTAGCAACATTGACATACCACGAGGATGATGTCCATAAAAAAACAACGGGGACTAAATCAGCATTTTGATACAAACCACATGGACCATTTCAGCAATTTTGTCTTGAATTTTAAAGGAGGAGTTTCTGATGATTAATAAGTTGTTTGTTGTTGTATGTTGTTATTAGTGTAATTCTGTTATATTCCTGCTTCTTGTGGATTGTATGCGTACTTGAATGGTCAAGGAATCCAACCTTCAAATAAAAAACTTTCTAACTATAATAAAATACTAGTTAAATGACCCGTGAAATTACGGATTTGTTTGAACGAAACAGTTTAATGATATGTTTTAGGTTTTAAGTGAACGTAAATACTAAAGTCATTTAGTTTAATGACCCGTGGAACCACAGATTCCGACTAAAAACTTGTCGTTTTTACAAACATATTGATGTACTTAACTTAGTCAGAATAAATAAACTACATTTATTTTTCCACCACTTTCTTTCAATTTTCATCACAATTATTATTTTTCTTGTCATAAAAGCTACATTACAACATCTTATTGAGACGTATATTTCACATACATATGTAACGTAATTAATTCCATAAAGAGAACTCATGTTTGAATAATAATAATATAATAATAGTAAAGTTTGCTTTAAAATTGAGTATTTATATTTTTACCGTAAGGTTGTACATAATCCTTCAAATATTGTACATATGATCATGTCATGGGGGTATTTTATCATAAGCTTGTACATAATGCTTCACATATTATACAATTAACATGTTAATATTTTTATTAAAAATAATTAATTAACTTAATGACATCATAATGAAGGGCATACAAATTTTTTCTTTATTTTTGAATTTTTAAACCGTATATAATCCTTATTTATGACATTATCATTTTAGAGATTTACGGAGTATATGATACTATAGATGTTTTAATGAACTTTTTGATTTAATTTACACACACACACACACACACACACACACACACACACACACACACACACACATATATATATATATATATATATATATATATATATATATATATATATATATATATATATATATATAGGGTGAGGATCCAGAGATAATCAGAGGTGGTAGAGAACCGAGAGAACCAACAGCTCGACCTTCAATCTGCGTGCAGCTCGACCTTCAATCTGCGTGCAGCTCGAGTCAATCTGGGTGTAGATGGAGTCAATCTGCGTGCAGATTGTAACACCCCAGCTTAACATGACCACAATATTGTCCGCTTTGCCCGTAGGCGCACGGCTTTTTCTTGGCGACCACACACGAGAAGCACTTTCCCAGGAGGTCACCCATCCTGGTAGTGCTCTCGCCCGAGCACGCTTAACTGCAACGTACTCGCACATCTGCTCTGCATGTGATCCCAAAACGCGTTGTGTCATTTAAGCGTGAGTATTACCTTATAATCCCATGATCACTCATGTATGTGGGCGATGTGGGATTTGCCTAGGGTGTTACATTCACCCCCCCCCCCCCAGGGACTCATCGTCCTCGATGAGGTTTGCCCCACCACCCCCAACGGCACATGAGTGGCTCTGATACCATTCTCTCGATATATAACATTCACTTCAATTGGTGGCAATTATCATGTCCACATAATTCAATGGTGGCAATTATCATGTCCACATAATTCAATGGTGGCAATTATCATGTCCACATAATTCAATAATAATCCGCAGAACTTCTGTCTGCATAATAATTCATTCGAGGAATGTTTTGCTTGTGTCTATCTCGTCAAACATTTATAAAAGCATTTCATGTATTCGCAGTTAAAAATGTATTTCAAAAGCATTTAATAAAGCAGTTGTAAAAATAGTGCATGTATTCTCAGTCCCAAAAATGTAAAGAGTAAAAGGGAATCAAATGAACTCACACATATAAATATTGTAAAACAGTTAATAAAGCATTTGCATGTATTCTCAGCCCAAAAATGTAAAGAGTAAAAGGGATCATATATGTATTGTCCGCTTAACATGACCACAATATTGTCCGCTTTGCCCGTAGGCGCACGGCTTTTTCTTGGCGACCACACACGAGAAGCACTTTCCCAGGAGGTCACCCATCCTGGTAGTGCTCTCGCCCGAGCACGCTTAACTGCAACGTACTCGCACATCTGCTCTGCATGTGATCCCAAAACGCGTTGTGTCATTTAAGCGTGAGTATTACCTTATAATCCCATGATCACTCATGTATGTGGGCGATGTGGGATTTGCCTAGGGTGTTACACAGATGGAGTCAAGCTGGGTGCAGATGGAGTCAATCTGCGTGCAGATGGAGTCAATATGCGTGCAGATGGAGTCAATCTGCGTGCAGATTGAGCTTGTTTTTGGGTGCATACACACTCTGTTCTTCGTAAGAAATTGAATCTCTCAAAATCAAACCTATAGCAAAAATTAAAAACGCAGATTTATTAGGTTTCATCTCGTGAATCTATGTGCAAAGTTTCAGATTCTAACACCTAGATTTGAGCTCGAATTCGTGAGTTCATATACAAATTTCACCTAGTCAATCGAATGTGCAGATTCTTAAATCAATCGAATTAATGTTTGAAATTGATGTTACCTTGTTTCAATAGCAGCGACTAGAAGATTTTGTGAAGGATTCAAGGTCTGAAAACAACTTAATCATAAAAATCAAAGTTGCAGTTCATCTTCATCCATTCGTTCACTGTTCATCATGAAATTGAGGAATTCGATGATGATTTGGAGTATAATCCTTCAAGGAAGTTGATAATTGCAGCCTTAGGATCTTGTTTCGTCGATTTTAACTTTCAATTTTGTTGATTTTGATGTCTGATAAAATTGGTAAAATCGGCAGGTGAGGGTTCGCTGGGTTCTGTGAAGAATATGAACGTTTTTTTTCTTCATGTTTTGTGAAGTAAAATTTAGCCCGATTTAGAGTTTAGGGTTTAGGGTTTGGTGTTTTGGGTTTATTCCATAAACCCAAAACACCAAACCCTAAACCTTAAACCCTAAACCCTAAACCCTAAACGCTAAACTCTAAACCGTTCGTGTTAAAAACTCAATCTAAATTCTAAATCTAAACCCTAAATCTAAACCCTAAATTTCTAAACCCTAATATCTAAACCCTATAAACCCTAATATTTAAACCCTAATATCTAAACCCCAATAGCTAAAACCTCAACATACTCTCGAAAAACACGATAATTGTTATATATATTACTTCTTCGAGCGTTTTCCCGCCAAAATAAAAACATTTATCACAAAGTGTCTCTACTAAATGTTCATATTTTCATCTCATCTACAATGTTCGTGAACAAAGTTTTTTCAAAAAAAGAAAAAAAAATGTTTTTGCTTCCCCCGCTTTCCCCCGATTGATTACTTCCCTCTTGATCCTACCACTATATATATATATATATATATATATATATATATATATATATATATATATATATATATATATATATATATATAGATAGATAGATAGATAGATAATTTTGCTATATTATCTTAACCCAAAAAAAAAAAAAATCCTATTTACTTCACAAAAAGAATGTCCTCGAATTTTTTTTCCAATCAATATGGGATATTTTTTTTAAGAAAAAATGAAGTTACAAAATATATTAAACACAAGTCTCGAACCTGTCACCGACATATTGATGCAAGTATATTATTACCAACGAACTAGGAGAAATTTTGTGATACGGTTCTTCATTTTATAAACTCATGGCTACGCAATGATTTTCACTAAAATTACAAAAAAATTATTAAATAATCTAGGATCATTAGGGGCAGGTAACCCGATTAGTGGATCCACCCCTACCAATAATTCACCTAGTATCATTGTCATATTGTCATATACCATTAATTTATGTGCTATTTTTGCCTTTCAAAAGGATAATTTATATTTTTAATACATGTGTACTAATGAAATGAAGCATGCGGGGGCACACCGACCCCATGCAGAACGTGAATGGAAAATGAAAAATCCAAATTAAAAAATGGAGAAAAAAATTCAAATTAAGTGAAAAAAGGTAGACCACCGTCCTTGCTAGCTTGTTTACTGATTAAAGCTTGTTTTTTTTTTTTTTTTTTTTTTTTTATCTATCACACTTCGTTTAATAATTAATATTGTTTCACAATGCTTTTGTATCATCGAACCGTTGACATAATTAGGCTAATTTCTCACTAATTAGTACGACTAATTTCCCACATAATTTTTTTAGGTAACCCCAGTAAATATGTAATTTCTCACAATATCTAAAGCTTATTGTCTTTTTTTTTTTTTTTTTTTTTTTTTTTTTACTTTCTCTATATAATATAATATAATAATAATTAATATTAATAATTAATAATTAATAATAATAAAAGTGTGGAAAGTAATGTAAATCTTTTGAAAGCGTAAGTTGTAATACTTTTGAAAGCTACGACACGACATTCGTGTAAATTTCCACTAACAAATCAAGTACAAATAACAATAACAATACTTGAATATTTAACACTCTAAATATATTTTTCTATAGTAGAAACTAGAAAAAAATTCTACCGCGCGTTGCTGCGGTTGTATTCAACGCGCGGTCGAATTTGGATATATGTTGTTTGGTACCTAATATATCTAATAGGTTGAGTTGTTTGTTGTACGCGTATGTATATGTATGAAATATACCCCGAAATATTTAGTTTTTTTTAACGATGTCTGTTTCGCGCGTAGTTAGTCCCGTTGTGTTCGTTATATTTTTTCGAGTTGAATTGTGATTTCGGAAAAATTTAACTCGCACCGAGCGAGAAGATAGGGCCCGTTAAAAATTGAGGTGGAATTAGTTTCTTTTATTTAAAATTTTTTATATATTTACGATTTCTACCCCTGAAAAAGTGTAAAGTTGAGGGACCGTTGTGTAATTTGAGCCGAATTTGATGGACCGTTTGTAGTGTGAACGCAAAACCAAAATGACAATCCGAAATAACTGAAATGACGATATTTTACACGCATTTTAGTGTATACGTATAATAATATAATATAATATAATACACACACGGTAGACAAAAGCGGAATTAGAAGATTTTTCTTGGGAAGAAAAAGATAATATGATTATGGCTGTAATTTTAAGGTTGAGTAAGTATTTTTTTTTTTTATTCTTTTATATATATCATGAAATAAATATAATCATAAATATTTAAGATATATAAATACAAACATAAATAAATATAAATATACAAATACTACTTTACTAACACAGATATTTAAGATGGGTGTAGGCAGTGTTGTAAATCTCCCGAGATCTCCCCCGAGATCTCGTTTTTAGAAGGCAACCGAGACGAGATGTTCATCTCCCGAGATTTCTCGGTCAACGGGGTCAAACTTAGTCAAAGCCACGATTTCTCGGATTTTCTTGCTAATTTGTAAGATTTTCTTGTAAAATTCGTAATTTCTAAGATTTTCTCGCTCATTTCTCGAATATTTTTGTAAAATCTCGTAAAAACGTATATAAATATACATATATTTATGTTTTTATGTATATATTTATTAAAAAAATTATAAAGTCAACGTAAGCCAACGTCCGAGATCTCCCCGAGATTATTCCGAGATGCCGAGATCTCCCTAAAAAAGTCCAAACGAGATCTCCCCGAGATCCGAATTCTCCAACCTTGGGTGTAGGGATGGCAAAAAAGCTCCATCTCCGATGGAGAAACTCGAAACCCGACACATACTTTGGGTTGGGTATGAGTCCAGGTATACGGGTCTAGTGTGACGCCCCGTACAAAACCATCATGTACGGATCATCAACAACAGGTCCATTACACGGTATAACACTATATGCTGTTTTAAAACAAGTTTTGCATTCATTAAAAGGTAACGTTTTTACCAAGTCAAATGTTTTACAAAGATAATGTGTTTCTACGAATAGAAAGCATTAACATAAGTACGTGACACAAAGATCATTACAAAACCATTGTTCAAAATGTAACATAAGTTGTGAATGCAAAGTAAAAGTTCCATGATTGAGACATCTCTAAACAATGCAGCGAAAGTCTAACACGGCGAGTCTGTAACGGCAAGTCTATAACACCAAGACTATAACAGCAAGTCTAACAGCAGAAGCAACAACGTCTAAGCACCTGAGAAATACATGCTTAAAAAACTCAACACAAATATTGGTGAGCTATAGTTTGATTGTAAACAATAATGTAATGTAGACCACGAGATTTCGTTTTCAAAACAGTATGAAAAGTATATGCTTATCTATGGGCACCCGGTAACTAACTTAACGTAAAAATAATATATTACCCCCTAAAATTACACTTGGCGAGTGCGTATGTTCTCGAAGTATTAAACACCCGTTGAATGCTAGCGCGACTAGCCCGAGTGGGGATGTCAAACCCTATGGATCCATATCTAAGATTCGCGTCTACCGGTTCAAAAACCAATAGTTAAACGTTACCGTGCTACGGGAAAAGTTTATGCCGTTATATAACCCACACATATATAAAGGTTAAGTACTCGTGTCAAGTAAGTAAAACATAAAAAGTGCATGTATTCTCAGTCCCAAAAATAGTAAAGTAGAAAGGGAGCTATAACTCACAGTGAATGTGCGGTAAAATCGATACGAAAATGTAAGCAAGTAGTAAGTCGGTCCAAACAAGTAAGTTGGTCGATCCAAAAGGTCCTCAACCTAAGTCAATGGTTACTAAGTCAGTAAATTGTCCCCAAAAGTTTAAAAGTGATTAAATTAAGTCTTAAGTATCATCATCATTCATAAAAGATAAAGTAAGTTTTCATCAAGAATAGAGATCAAAACAAAAGGCTGATTTCGGACAGATGCTACGACCTCTATACAAACTGAAAAGACGCGTGGTCAGTGGCCAAGGCTCCGTATGTGAGTCCTCGTACCGCTTTCCAATTTTCAGATCCTAACTTGATGTCGTTTGACGTTGGCGACGGTTCAAGCGTGAGTAGGTCAGAATTTTTCAGCACGTCGTTACAAAGGCGTAATGATTTTCGGAAGGCTATAAATCCTAAACCGTATATCGGATTTAGGCGAGTCTTAAACGAAAAGTCATATACTCGAAACGAACTATCTGAAAATCAACTTTACAGAAGTCCCAAGTGTCTGATCAGACCCCGAAAAACAGTAAACAAGTGCTCCGGTGGGTTTCTTGGTGCTTGATGCTCATCACGGTTCTCATCCTTGATGCGTGTAAGCTTCAAGTGTACAACTCTTTGATGTTTTAGCATTACTTTGACCAAGTTTTAACCATCAACACACAACTAAAAGTAAAAGCTAACTTTCTATAACTTTTGAACATCAAAATTGTCTCTTTATTGTATAAACACAATAAAGCTTCAACCTTTGTCCTTTTGACACAAGTTTATGCATCTTCATCATATGAGATGATGAAGACTTGATTTTTATCACCATAAAAATCATAAAAAGGTTTCAAGTAAGTGAGATCTACAATAATAACTTAGATCTCAAGTGTTAAGAAACCCTAAGCTAGAAAGCTTGGATTTTTACAAGATTAAGGAGATCATAAGCTAGAAAGCTAAGATCTAGTCAAAGTAATGAGATCATAAACTCAAAAAGCTTAGATCTAAACAAAATAATGAAACCCTAAGCTAGAAAGCTTGGATATTTAATGTTCTTGAAGATCTTTAAAGCAAAAAAGCTAGATCTACAAGTTGCATGAAGATCATAAACACAAGTTTTAATCTTTTAACAAAATAAAGTGATCTTAAGCTTCAAAACTTAGATCCAACAAAGTAATGAAGATTCAAACCTAGAAAGCTTGAATCTTTTATGTTCTTGAAGGATTCAAATCAAAGTTTGAATTTACAAGATATAACAAGATCAAAAAGCTAAAAAGCTTGATCTTAAGATGATGATGATGTCGTGATGATGAAGAGAAGAAGAAGAAGAAGAAAATTTAAAACTTACAATTTTTATGAGAGCAAAGACTTCCTAACAAATTTTATAAAACTGCCATCCAAAGTGGCTCAAGAGTTTTTAACAAAGATCTTAATGGCAAGGTTCATCCCTAACGGAGGGCGAGAAGAAGTGTGATCCATACATGGTGTAGTTTAATACGAAAACCTTTAATAAAATC
The DNA here is from genome assembly GCF_046630445.1 of Rutidosis leptorrhynchoides. Taxonomy (NCBI): domain Eukaryota; kingdom Viridiplantae; phylum Streptophyta; class Magnoliopsida; order Asterales; family Asteraceae; genus Rutidosis; species Rutidosis leptorrhynchoides. The sequence goes on along the minus strand of NC_092338.1, from coordinate 403,996,312 downwards.
AACCAAGGAAGTTTTGAAAATCCTTTAAACGTGTAACAACCCAACCCGTTATCCTTCCAAAAGCGTGCCATAAAAAAAAATTTCTGGAACAACACGTCTGGACGGCGTCCAGATTTCTGGACGGCGTCCAGCTCTGAAGGACTGGACGGCGTCCAAGCCTTTTGGACGGCGTCCAAATGATCTGCCAGGTTCTGATCTGTTTAACAATTACACACGGGCGAAAAACCCGCTTCCCGACACTTTTAAACAAAACATTTTCACAATATGTTATAATAATTAAACCTAAGAGTTTTCCACAATAAAACCGAGTTTTACAACACCGGGCCCACATCGACCCATATTACTACAAAGTGACCATTTCGACCCATTTAGTTTAATTCAAAACATAGACCGAGCATGGTGATTGGGGATACGCTACCCAATCCTAATCGAATCCAAAAGCAAGTCTTCTAAAGCAAACTACTCAAGTCCACTAGTCCCATGCTTACCCGAGCCACCGCATCCATGCAATCTATAAAAATGAAAACAACGAGAGGGTAAGCTAACGCTTAGTGAGTGAGAATATACTACATACATATATATGCATAAAATGAACACGCCACAACAATAAACAAATAACGCATACCGGAGCATCCAAATATAAGGCAAGCTAATCTAAGCATAACGTACGATCACTAAGCAACAAGCTAACAACAATAAAGTAAGTTCACCAACGACGATGTGAACAACGCCAATAAGCTACACCCGGAGGGTTAGCTACATCACAACAATACATTAATATATATATAACAATATATAAACGTCCAAGGTTACCCCTTAACCCAATACCGAAAACCAAATGCCACAAAGAAGATTGGCCGAACTACACGAGCCTTAGTAACTCCGTAATCACACGAGACTACTATCTCAATAAGATGACCGAACTACACGCGTCATCGTGAATCCGCATCCACACGTGACTCACTTCTCAATATCAAAACCCTTCGCCAATGGGGTTATATCATCCACATCACAAACACGTGTGATGACGTACACACAAAATGTGTACCTCACCAAAGGTGGTCAACCAAAACGCACAACCGTGCCAATTGGACCTATACACAAGTCCATCATATCCACCTATATGTGAAGTGAGCTCTATAACCGAGAACCACTTCACCCGACCCGCACCCATCCTACACATACATATGCACATATGATATTAACACTCACCTTGTCGCCTTGATGAATGCTACCGACATAATCCACAACTCGCTGATGGAATGTACCTATTACATTATCACAAATACAACAACACAATTAGGGTTGACTTACAAACCAACTCAATTGACACTTAGTGCAATTTCGACCCAAATGCACTTCCAAGCACAAAATGCGCCCAAACTAACCAATATTCACTAACATGAGTGAAAATGGTCCTAACACACCGATAAAACCCTAACACAAGTGTTAAACACATGTCTCACCCATTTTGACACCAAAACCCTAATTTTGACCCATTTCAAAATTAGTTAACCAAACACACCCAAAAGTGTTCCAACACTTCCATAATCACTAAACCTAGTGATTAAACCCATTATCAAAGAGTATTCATGGCCAAATCGTTATCCAACCCAAAACCCACCAAGTGACAAGAATAACTAGTCACCATAAACCCATTTCATCATCTAAGAGGGTTTCACAACTAATCAAGCTCAAAACCTAACTTGAATATCAAATCTAGCAAATGAAATTCAGAGTTTGAACTTACCAATACTACCACAACGTAGCCAAGAACGAGAGGAACAACTTTAAAACCCGAGCTTTGGCGAGAATCCGACTCCTTCCTCTCCAAATCAAGCTCTCTCTCTCTAAACTCTTACTCTCTCTCTAGATATGGTTGAGAGTGTTTGTGGGTGAAAATGAGCTCCAATTGAGTTCTAGATCAGTTTTGATGATCCCAAACCGACCCCAAGTGAAAAGACCAAAGTACCCCTTTAATTATAAGTAAAATACAGCTGCTGGCCCGTCAGGCCTTTTGGACGGCATCCAAAAAGGTTGGACGGCATCCCAATGAACTGAGTCTGAAACTGAAACTTGTTTTGGTCGTAACTTTCAAACCGTAACTCCATTTTCGATGACCCAAATATCGTTGAAAACGTAATGAGATTTCCTTTCTAATGGTGAGGTTTTGAATCATCAACTCAAACTTTATTTGGGGTCCAAAAATACGCTTACATGCCTCGTATTTCGAATGACGTTCGAAGTAACGCGTAACCGAGAAACGGGGTGTTACAACTCTCCCCCACTTAGACATGATCGCGCCCTCGCGATCTGCGCCACTTAACCGAACAGACCACACTCAACGGTCCTCAAACATAAGTCCTCATCCGACTTTCCTAGGCAACTCTTCCCAACGAATCACCTTCAATGACAAAATCGTCACCCGCGATTTATCAATTCTACAATCCGAGCACTAAAACCTTACTCATTCCTTCGCATCGGGAAAACTCAACCAATCTCGAACCGAGATATCAACCCTCTAGTGAACCATTACCAAGTACGATGCTAAAGTAACCACATACTAACATAAGGTCAACCATCTAAACCAACGAAGACCGAACAAAAGCGAACCCTTACGGATAACACTTACCCCTTAACATCCTGCGTAGTGTGCAACATGACCAATACGCAACTACCGTAACATCACAAACAAACGGTTAGGACCCCGAAGTTGTATAGCGTTAATGTGAAAATAAGCTTAAATGAAGGTTCCTTAGAAGAGGGCTATATAAGGAACCTAAGTAGTCCTAATTAGATAGCCATTGCATTGTAACCGAGTTCTAGAAGCTGTGGAATGTAATTGTACCGATTCTCTCTAATACCGAGTCTCATGCTTACATACTGAATCTCTCTTTATCTTATCATTTCTCTCAATCTCAACATGATCTGACCTATCATTTGGTATCAGAGCTTCCAGGAAGTGATTCTACATCACTATATCGATCCAGAGATTGTAGATTACAGAATCTGATTACTCTCGGTATTTTGAATCACATTCGATATCATTAAATTTGATAATCTGACGTTCAGATTCTTGTGATAAGTTCAGCAAAGGTGTATTAGGTATTTTAGAAAGAGTTTCGATCATCATTACAGCTTTTTAACTCCAATTATGGAAAATCAAGTTGATTTTTAGAGTTTGTGGCTAAAACTCTCGGTATTGCTTAATTCAAGCTTGATTCTAGATTTTTGTGAAGATTTAAGGATTCAGTTGTGTTCGTGAGGTGTTAAATCACATTTCTGACGGTTCAATTCATTAAGTTTTGAAGATTTGATCAACACTCGGTATCGTAACTGTCATACCGAGTCTGCTTCATTACTTAAATTCATCTTAAGTGTTGCAGATTGTGGTGTGATTGTGATTCTATCACATTCGGTTTGATTATACGCAGCTAATTGGTGTGGTTTGAGAAAGGATTCTGTCATATTTCTAAGTTTTAAACTTAGACTCGGTAATGTCAACTGCTACAGTTGACATTCGGTATCCTATACTTTCGGTATCTTTGATATTTTTTGTGATACTAACGTGTTTTCTTGTGCAGCAAGGTTACAGAATCTAATTCAAAAGGATTGAATTGAGTTTGAACTTCAAATTCATACAGAATCTGACTACCGAATCAAATACAGAATCTGAGTTTCTGTATCACTTAATCCATTATTTTAGGTGGTTACAGGCTACAATTCTTGTGATTACCAAATCTATACTGAATCTGGGTGTGTCTCTTGTATTTCTGATCAGTTTCTTTTACAGAATCTGATATACAGAATCTTTACCGAATCTGCTACTTTACCGAATCTGCTACAGTACCGAATCTGTTACAGAATCTGACATTCTGATCAAATTGTTGTGATTTTTCATCTTAGATTTGTGTAATACAGAATCTTTACCGAATCTACCTCATTTTCAAGATGTCTACTCAAGATACTTTGATCATTGGATCAGATTCCCGTCCTCCAGTGTTGTTTGATGGCAAATACACTCAGTGGCTTCACCGTATCACTCAGTACATAGACTATAAGGGTGAGAAAGCAAAACACATTTGGGCTTCTCTGAGAGATGGTCCAGTTGTTGATTATCATCCGGATACTGGTATGCCAATTCCAGTCTATGAACTTTCTGGTGATAAGCGTGAGAGAGCTCAGGGTGATATAGAGGCAAAGAATATTGTTATGCAAGCTATCCCGTATGAATTGTTTGAAAATGTTGATAGCAACACAACAGCAAAAGATATATGGGATGAGATCAAATGACCGCAAGAAGGTTATGACATGTCAGACGTTACTAAATTGAATAAGGCTCTGGGATTCTATGAAGATTTCAAGCAGGAAACTGATGAACCACTCAAGGATACCTATCGTCATTTCAATGGTGTTCTCAATGAGTTGAAAAGGTGCAAGATCATAAAAGTAAATGCTGAAGTCAACAAGAAGTTTCTCAAAAAGCTCAATGCTGATTGGCTTCCTTATGGAACCATTGTTCGATCTACTAAAGAGATTGACAAGTTGACTATTCATGAGCTTGTTGGAGTTCTTATGCATTACCAACCTGAAGTGTCTAAACTTCAAGAAGGAAGGAAAGAGTCTTCTCCGGGCGATCCACTTGCCCAAATTGCCAAAAAGAAGAGCAAATCGTTGACGTCTTCCAAAAGCTTGTCCAAGAAAGTTCTTGTTGAAGAATCAACTGATTCAGAAGATTTGAATCTTTCTGATGTTGATGATTCTCATCTTGAATTAGTCAAGATGGCAGCCATGTTCACAAAAGCCTTGAACAAACACAAGTTTAAAGGCAAATCAAGCAATCAACGCAAAAACTCGTCATCTTCCTCGTACTACAAGAAAGCTGATCAATCTAAACAACAACGTGTTGATGATTCCAAGAAGGAAGATTCAATTTGTTTCAATTGTGGCAAAGCTGGTCATTACTCTCGTCAGTGCAAGATGCCTAAGAAGAAGGACGCAGCTTACTACAAGAAGAAAATGTTGATGGCTAAGATTATGGAAACTGGGGGAGAGCTAAAACCGGTTGATGATACTTGGTTTAACTGGACTGACGATTCAGATTCAGAGGTGGAACATGCAAATGTTTGCAAGGTGACAAAGCTCATCAAAGCTAAGGAAGCAATGGAGAATTCTGACTCAACATCCGATGATGATGAGGTACAATCATCTGAAATCTCACCTGATTTTATAAAAATGTAAAATGACTTGATGAAGAATCTGGTCTCAATGTCAAAAGAAGTCAAAGGCTTAAAATCTGAAAACAAAGTTTTAAAAGATAAAATCAAAATGAATGAGACCAGACCTTCCTCATCCAAATTGCAAACGGATGTGCAACAATTGACTCTCCAACTCAACTCTAAGGAAACTGAGTTGGAAGATCTGAAAAAGACAATTCATTCAATTAAAGTTGAAAGAACTGATTATCGTTTAAAATCGGAACGACTTGCAGAAAAAGTTCAATTTTTAGAAAAAGATCTTTCTGATTTGAAAACCCAACATGAACCCACACTTTCAAAACTAAACAAGAAAATCGTTCAATTGGAAAACACCATAATTGAAAAGAACACTGAAATTTCTTTATTGTCAAAAGAATCTTTTCAAATGAAAGCACAACTTGCTCGATATGAGGAAAAACTCTATCGAACAGAGCAATCCAAAGCTATCATGGATATGGAACTTTCAAAACAAACGATTTTCATGAATAGACCAAAAATGATTCATGGTGAAAAGTGGGGGTTGGGTTATGAAGATCCGAAAATTTTGGAAGATGCTTCCAAAAAGATTTCAGGATTATATCATTCTGATTATTTTCAAGCTGGTTTACCATCGCATTTTGTACATGCTTCTGATGCTGATTTTGATGATATTATTGTAAATCGTAAATCTAGAAAATACCATCAAATTAGCTTAATGTATGAAAAAATCAATGCTAAGATAGGTAAATCGAATCCTGATTTCTTGAAAAATCTTGTTGAAACTGAAAAGAACATGCAACGTGAAGATTATGTGCCTAAGCATAGACTGGTTTATATCCCAACACTCATGCTAGAGAAATACATTTTTATGCTTGAGAATGAAGTGTTTAACAAACCTAGTTCTAGCATTACTGCAATAGATGAGGTGTTTGATGAACCAATTTTTGATGTGAAACCAATTCTACTAACTTTACCTGCATGTCCAGATGATGTTTTCCGTGCAGACCTAGCACATGAACTAACTGTCTTCTTTGAGACAGATTCTCTAGGTCAAAATTCTTTAGATGATAAAGTAGAACCTCAGGATGAACCGAACATTGAACCTTTGATAGATTTTGAAAGTCAACTTGATCCTTTGCATGATTATTACTTGCATTTACCTGCTGTACGTAATTTGAATCGTATAGTAGCTCAATTTGAACAGGAGAATATTGACTTGCAACTTAAGTGCCAATCATTAGAACAAATGCTTGCTTTGTGTGATAAATTGCCTTCACTGCCTAAGAAAGAATGTACTTATGCTTTTAAGGAGGGTGAAGTGATAGTTTCTGCTGAAGAATTATGTCTTGAGATTAAAAGCTTAAAACAAAAGATAATTCAAATGAAATAGGCTAACACAGTTAAGCAAACGTCTAATGTTGCAACCAATGTGCTTGAATGTACTGGTGGGATTACTAAGAAGGGGAAGGGAACAACAACATCTAAGGATGTAAAACCCATTACTATTCTTAAAAATCCTCTACGTTCTCAATTTGGCAATCATGGTTCGAAAGTTGTTTCTACAACTCAGTATATTGTTAAAAAGGTTCATTCTCCAAATGGTTCTGTGTTAACTGAAAAGATTCCTATGATTCCTATGACAAAAACTTCAAAAGAGAGTCTTTTAAAGAAATCAGTTAAGTCCACAACACACACAAGTTCTAAACCTGATTTAAGTGAGTATGATGCAAAAGAACGTACAATCAAATTGGAAATTCTGCAAAATCAGTCATCTCATGTGAGGACCCGTCCTTATCCACCTGGACGAAGTCATCAACATTTGGTCCCATTGCGATGATCGACTCCAAGTAATGTCCTTAAAATGAGATAATGCACATCGGAAGACTTAATTCGTACCTGAGAATAAACATGCTTTAAAGTGTCAACCAAAAGGTTGGTGAGTTCATAGGTTTATCATAACAATCATTTCAATATATTAATAGACCACAAGATTTCCGTTTATAAATATATGTACACTCGCAAGTGTATAAAAGTATTCTATAAGTTGTAGGCACCCGGTAACAAGCCTTAACGTTCATGTTTTACCCTCTGAAGTACACCAGATCAGGTGTGTTTAAAATAACCTCGAAGTACTAAAGCATCCCATAGTCAGGATGGGGTTTGTCAGGCCCAATAGATCTATCTTTAGAATTCGCGCCTACCGTACATAGACAAGTAGTTTAATGTTACCAAGCTAAGGGTATATTTCTGGTTTAAACCCACGTAGAATTAGTTTTAGTACTTGTGCCTATTTCGTAAAACATTTATAAAACAGCGCATGTATTCTCAGCTCAAAAATATATATTGCAAAAGCAATTAAAAAGGGAGCAAATGAAATTCACCTATTGTATTTTGTAGTAAAAATACATATTACGACATTGAACAATTGTAGGGTTGGCCTCAAATTCACGAACCTATATCATTTATATATATTAACACGTTGTAATCGAACAAATTTAAATATATTGTTATTAGTGTTATAAGTGGTATTTTAATAATCTATATGTTTCATTATTAACTTACATATATTTATTTTATATAAAAATTTATAAAATGTTAATATAGTTTTATTAAGTATATTTTTATATAATTAACTTTTATTGTAATAATAATAATATTAATAGTAATATTGATAATAATAATAATAATATTGTTTTTATAAGAATAATAATGATACTAGTAATAATAAATGATAACAATAGTAATTATACTCATAATAATAATAATAATAATAATAATAATAATAATAATAATAATATTAATAATAATAATAATAATAATAACAATAGAAATTTTATGTAATATTGATAATGATAATAATAAAAATAATAAGAAATTAAATGACTACCTCCAAAGATGCTTTTAACAAAAATATTGTCGCGAACCGGACTCGAACCCACTACCTCTCGTTTAAACACAAACTCCTTTTTTAATCCTTCTGAATTAAATCGGAATCATATATATTTAACCCATCTGTTTTCTTATCATGTGGATTATCATTCTAGTTACAGTTGGGTTTCAGCCCAACAGACCCAATCGAAGGCCCAACAGACCCAATCAAAGGATACTTCAGCCCAACTTGTGTAAGCTAGTTCCCGGCCAAAATTCACGTGATTTAGGTAACAGTTGAAACATATAAAAAAATTACGCATGCCTAATATCATTGTTACATCATCAGTCATTTTATATTATTATTGTTGTCGCTGTATCAGCAGGCAGAAACAAATGAGAGCAGCAGTAGCAATATTCGAATGTTAGAAGAAACACTCACATAGCAACAATAATAATCAAGGGTGGTTTACAATAGCGGTGGTTCGATGATACTGGGTACACGAACAAGAAAGGGATAGGTAAGCAAGTTGTAGCCGCTAGTAACAACTACTCCATCATCAACTTCTTTAAACGTCCCGGACTTACCATTATCTAATATCCCGTAATTATCCTAGTATCCATCACTCTGTATTACTTTGTTTATATAATTCGGCCCACAATGATACCCCACACACAATTGATACGTAACAAAGTTCCATATATCATTACCATTATTTCAAATTTACTACCTTTATGTCATGTATTGTCTACCACCACTTTATCAAAGTGATTCATACTTGTAGGCCATCAAGTCCTTTTAATTCCACCATCCTATAATACTATATCAAGTTGACAACCTTTAGAATATTTATCATATAAGAATAGTAAGGGTGTTGCAGTCGACAAACAGAAAGGAAAAGAAAAAGAGCAGTGAGCAAGAGTTTGTAAAACAGACAGGTTATAGCAACAGTTTGGGTGATGGTGATCTCGGTTCAACTGCAGAATCGAAGGCAGGTTGTTGGTGTATAGTTGTTGATGGTGGCGTGTTTATTTTCGGTTTCAAAACAGAACTAAAAGACAGAAATCGTATGTAGCAGGAGGTTTTGATTTCTTTGGCTTTCAAATCAGAAATAGAGATAAAGAGAGAAAGGTCGTAGTGTTCTTGGATTCGGTTATGGTTCCTTGGGTCTGGTTTTCATGGCTTCATTGGTGATTTATCGATGGTATTCATGACAGATATAGTAACAGTAAGCAACACAAACACTATGGTTGTTGTGGTGATATATAGACTCGTTATGTAAACTCGAAACAGAAAGAACAACAAATAGCAGAATGGATTTGATGGTTTAAGTGATTGGGTGAGATTTCAATAATCTTGTGGGTTTGTATTGATGTTGTTCAATAAAGATGATGAGGGTTGTGAGGTTTCGTTCATGACCACAGTAGTGTTAGCCATGGTCCTATATTGTTACGGTTAACTCGTAAACTCACAGGTTATTAGCGAATGAGTAAAAATGGGAAGTGGAAGTAGACAAAGTAAGGTGATGGTTGTTCCTGGGTTTTGATTAAACATTAATTTAGGATAATAATGGTGATTTAAAAATCTCAAGTTAGTGGTTTATGGTTGTTCATGATGGTTGGTCCAAGAGTTTTCAAAAATGGTGATTTGGGAGGTGGCGTTTCAAGAACACAAACATGATCATAGTTGTATGGTGGTGATCGGGTGAAATGAATTCAGTTGGAAGAAAAAGAAAAAGAAAAAAAAACAGTATGCAAAAGCTAGTGGGTTATGTGATTGAGTTGGTGCTCGTTGATGTAGTTGAAAATATATGTATATGATCTATCTTTATATAAAGATATATACCCGTGAGTAATAATTAATGTAAATCTAAATCAAAGATTAATAATAATAATATAATAATAATTATAATAATATTAGGAATAAAACATGTGATAATATATTAGCCGTTGACTTTCACGGACTGGATTTTATTTTTCGTTGTTAATCAGTGTCGAATAAAAAGTATTCAGATAAATTCCAAAATTTTAATGTAAATACCTTTATTTATTTCATTCATTATGATATAAAATTCGATCATTAATTTAGTAGATAAAAATTACATCAACTGTCCCTCTCAATTTCTGGGTAAAATATAAAAAGATTTAAAACTTACCAAATAGTTCCTAAATACATTATTATTATTAATAAATCTATAATTCATAGAACCCAGTTTCGGATTACCGTTTATTTTAGAATCAAATAAGTTCGAATTTTAACTTGCTTAAATAACTATCGAAACATCAAACGAGTATTACAATGATTTAATATTTTTTTTATATATACTTTTATTCATATATAGATAAGTTTTTAAATAATAAATATTATAATATCATCTTTCATAATAACAACACTTAATATTTCAAATTATACCTCCAATTATTATTTATATATATATATATATATATACACACACACACACACACATATCTATTTACAAATAGTTGTTCGTGAATCGTCGAGAATAGTCGAAGGGTAATTGAATATATGAAACAGTTCAAAAAAAAATTTGAGACTCAACCTTACAGACTATGCTTATTGTGTCAAGAATATTAAATCGTATCAAGAGTTTGGTTTAAAATTAGTCGAAATTTTCTGGGTCGTGACAGTACCTACCCGTTAAAGAAATTTCGTCCCGAAATTTGATCGAGGTCGTCATGGCTAACACTAAAAATGTTTTCATGACGAATATGAGTTGTTAAATAGAGTTTTATCATTATTGAGTAATATAGATAAAACGATTCGGTTAGGTGAAGCGTACGAGTGAAGCTGTCACAACAGATTGAGATAGAGATTTAACTTTTGCTGTAGTCATGGTGGAATTTAGAAAATAAGGTGCGTCTTAACTTTTGACGTTGTCTTGGTTGAATTCCGGAATTCAAGGGATTAAAGAAAATCTTTAAAATCTAAAAGATTTGCCTCTTCGGCGAATAAGGAAATTAGGATCTCTCTAATTAAATGCGGAAATCTGTCTTGATTTCTTTGTCTAGTATTTTCACTATAAATGGACTTCTTTCGTTCCATTATTTTCACCACTTCAATTCTTTCTTCTCGATCCATACTTTCAAACAATTGTGAAAATGCTTAATCCAGTTCTGATCGTTGTCCTCATCCTTACTATCGCAACATTCATTCTCCATTTTCAACTTCCACCAGAGGAATATACTTTCTTCTACTTCGCCTTTGGGGTTATATTGTTTTTAATTCTCCCGTGTCTTTATGTTGCGATAAACATTGACATACACGGTTTGTAATTTATGTGTTGTTATCGGGCTTTATATTCTCCCTTATATTTCGAAGCTCTATGCTTTTGTTTTCTCTTCCCGACTTCAAGTCAAGCGAATAATGGTACAGAATTCATAAATATAGAAGTTCGAATGATTATAATGTTCTAGGCAAGAAGGAACGTGATAGCAAGATTTGATTTTCAAATTTATCAAAATTACTGAAGATAGAATTATCAAGAATATATTCTTCTTGATAAGTTCGAAGGTTATGTAGAATGAAAGAGTTATGTAACATGACACATGATGATGGTATAATCTACTGTGAACCATCATCACATTTCATTAGAAACTCAGCATGATTTACTGTAATATAATCACGTTGGCCAAGCGCATTATATTATACTAACTCATGCTTCAGTTCCCAACACTTCTCCACAATTCATTCATAATTTATACTTGGATTTAACCGGAGTTTCCAATATAATGGGATACTGGAAACACGAAGAGGTAGATAATTTCGGATAAGAATATTTATGTAAATATCCTCAGAAATATCGAAGATATTTATGATGATATTTTGAAATTTCTAAGTTCGAAGGTGAATGAAGAAAGATTTTCCGCAAGATTTTAACATGACTTTGGAGCAAGATATTCTCTAAAGATTTCATCGGATCCAGAATTACCTGGATTCTTTGAATATAGGGTTTGGTACTTGTATTTGTTCTTTGTTTCCTTCACGGTGTGCTCAATCCAATTTTCAGTACCAAATTTTCTATCGAGCGTTCCTAACACTTCCTTCTTTATCATCAACTATTGGCCATTAAGACCATCTACAACATGCTACTTCGTCAGCATTTTCAAAGTTAACGGATCTGGGTCATCGGTTATCAAACTGAGGTGGTTTCAGGAGAATTGTATTTTTAGATGATTAAACGCTGATGGTAATATGGTGGAATATAAAAGATTCTCCAGTAACAATAAAGAGTACACATATATATCAAGGTTATAATAAGGTTATTTCGAATGAAAAGTCGGAGTTGACTTGCTAGAGCTGTGATAAAATTTGCTACTTTGAAAGGGATTACCAAATCATTTTGGGTAATAATAACACTAAAGGAATTAGTACAGCTACGTGTTAAACGTTTACTCAGTTTTTGAGGGTTTTTCAGGTGTATAACTATATGCATCAATCTTTTCTTCCATAGATGAAGTGCGGCTGGTTCATCCTCGCGATCGAGGTGTTTTCAAGAATCGTGAAAGGTTTGAACGCAGATTGTAATCGTCAAGATATGAATGAGGTTTAAGATGAAATCAAGTGGCAAACTTGAAGAATTATTTAGTTTCATATGTTATAATCAGTATTTTAATTCATTTTAATTGCCCAAAGTTAGCAGTCCAATAGTCCAATTGTCCAATAATCCAATATATTCATATATAATTTAATATATAATATTCGAATTAATTAATACGTATCGTAACCCGTGTACCGGTCTCAGTATTGATCACAACTCAAACCATATATATATATTTTGGAATCAACCTCAACCCTGTATAGCCAACTCCAACATTCACATATAAAGTGTCTATGGTTGTTCCGAAATATATATATAGATGGGTCGATATGATAGGTCGAAACCTTGTATACGTGTCCCGTTATTTAAAGTGCGTAAAAGTAAATAACAGAAATTAAATGACGATAAATAAAATTGCGAGAATGTAAATTGCGATAAATAAAATGTAATACGGAATTAACAGTTAGCTGGGAACAGTTAGCTAGGAACAGTTAGCGTGGATTCTTAACAAAATTCTTTATAATTAATTTGTTTGTTTCTAACAAATTTTATCATGTCCAATGTTTTCTTCATTATGCCACTTGTTGGATTCTGATAGGTCAAAATCCAAATATGAAATTGAATAAAAATGGTTATTCTGCGGTGAACAGATTCGTATATTGGTGGTTGTAAGTAGGATAGTAAATGACCGTTGAATCAGATTCGAAGAATGTACAGTGTAACTTATTAATGTGAAATCTAAATATTCCTCGGGTACTACCTACCCGTTAAAATATTTTCATCATTAACAGTTTGTACGAAAGAATTTTTAATTACAATCTTTATGAAAATATACTTACATATATATTTTATTCAGATGTAATATAGATTTAATGAGTTGATATGATATTAATCTCATTTAATTTACCTTTAGAACGAGAATATATAATCTCTAAAACATCAAAGATTACATAATCGTCATGTCGAACAAAGGTAATTGATGTAGAACGATTCGTAGAACGATGATTATACTCGAGGTACAGAATGAGATGGTGAGGCATGGATTTTTGAAACTTGGGTTATTGGTGGTACTGGTACCATTGGTGCTGAAGCTGGTGATGTTACTGGTGTTGGTGATACTGCTGGTGCTTGCAAATTGTGTACCGTGCTCTCTAAATTTAATACTCGAGCTCGGAGTTCTCTAACTTCTTCTATTAACCCTGGTTGGTTATCAGTGTGAGGTAAAGGTCGGATATCTTCTCTAGTTCCGTTAATGGTAGTCTCAAGATGAAAAATTCTTGCAAAAAGGGTACAAACGGTGTTGCGAACGGGTTCGCCGGTTAGCGGGTCAAGTACTCCAAGGTTAGGTGGTAGATTCGGTTCATGATATGGAGTACCTTCTTCCCTTCTCCATAGGGTGAGTATGTCGCGAACCCACCCCCATTTTCTCCAGTAATCACGGTAGTTGATTGGTTGGTGTGCTCCTGTCACGATGTCTTCGGAGTCAGAGGAACTTGGTCGATTCGCAGAGGCCATCTTAGGCGATCTCAGAAAAGATTTTTGGTAAGAAGAGTTTAGTGACAAAAATTGATAGTTGGATGGTATTCTCAATGCATCATATGCATAGATATATATAGTACAGTTTCCCCTAAGTTACGGAGAAATTTACGGAAGATATCGGGCAAAGTCTATCGTAATAGATACGCTAAGATATGATTTAGCAGATACGCTAAGATATGAGTTTTGTCTATACACTAATCATGCAGTCAATGCAGTAAGATATGTCTAGATTAAGTATGATAAGAAAGTAATTCCCTAAAAATGATAAGCAGGAAATTTTCGACACGGAATGATAAGCAAAACTTTTGACATGCAGACACGGTTGAAGTTCAGACTCACTAATGCATCTAATCATCTATCAGTTAGACACACTAATGCAAGACCTGGTTCGCTAAGACCACCGCTCTGATACCACCTGTGAGGACCCGTCCTTATCCACCTGGACGAAGTCATCAACTTTTGGTCCCATTGCGATGATCGACTCCAAGTAATGTCCTTAAAATGAGCTAATGCACAGCGGAAGACTTAATTCGTACCTGAGAATAAACATGCTTTAAAGTGTCAACCAAAAGGTTGGTGAGTTCATAGGTTTATCATAACAATCATTTCAATATATTAATAGACCACAAGATTTCCGTTTATAAATATATGTACACTCGCAAGTGTATAAAAGTATTCTATAAGTTGTAGGCACCCGGTAACAAGCCTTAACATTCATGTTTTACCCTCTGAAGTACACCAGATCAGGTGTGTTTAAAATAACCTCGAAGTACTAAAGCATCCCATAGTCAGGATGGGGTTTGTCAGGCCTAATAGATCTATCTTTAGGATTCGCGCCTACCGTACATAGACAAGTAGTTTAATGTTACCAAGCTAAGGGTATATTTCAAGTTTAAACCCACGTAGAATTAGTTTTAGTACTTGTGCCTATTTCGTAAAACATTTATAAAACAGCGCATGTATTCTCAGCCCAAAAATATATATTGCAAAAGCAATTAAAAAGGGAGCAAATGAAACTCACCTATTGTATTTTGTAGTAAAAATACATATTACGACATTGAACAATTGTAGGGTTGGCCTCAGATTCACAAACCTATATCATTTATATATATTAACACGTTGTAATCGAAAAAATTTAAATATATTGTTATTAGTGTTATAAGTGGTATTTTAATAATCTATGTGTTTCATTATTAACTTACATATATTTATTTTATATAAAAATTTATAAAATGTTAATATAGTTTTATTAAGTATATTTTTATATAATTAACTTTTATTGTAATAATAATAATAATATTAATAGTAATATTGATAATAATAATAATAATAATAATAATAATAATATTGTTTTTATAAGAATAATAATGATACTAGTAATAATAAATGATAACAATAGTAAAGATACTCATAATAATAATAATAATAATAATAATAATAATAATAATAATAATAATAATAATAATAATAATAATAATAATAATAACAATAGAAATTTTATGTAATATTGATAATGATAATAATAAAAATAATAAGAAATTAAATGACTACCTCCAAAGATGCTTTTAACAAAAATATTGTCGCGAACCGGACTCGAACCCACTACCTCTCGTTTAAACACAAACTCCTTTTTTAATCCTTCTGAATTAAATCGGAATCATATATATTTAACCCATCTATTTTCTTATCATGTGGATTATCATTCTAGTTACAGTTGGGTTTCAGCCCAACAGACCCAATCGAAGGCCCAACAGACCCAATCAAAGGATACTTCAGCCCAACTTGTGTAAGCTAGTTCCCAGCCAAAATTCACGTGATTTAGGTAACAGTTGAAACATATAAAAAAATTACGCATGCCTAATATCATTGTTACATCATCAGTCATTTTATATTATTATTGTTGTCGCTGTATCAGCAGGCAGAAACAAATGAGAGCAGCAGTAGCAATATTCGAATGTTAGAAGAAACACTCACATAGCAACAATAATAATCAAGGGTGGTTTACAATAGTGGTGGTTCGATGATACTGGGTACACGAACAAGAAAGGGATAGGTAAGCAAGTTGTAGCCGCTAGTAACAACTACTCCATCATCAACTTCTTTAAACGTCCTGGACTTATCATTATCTAATATCCCGCAATTATCCTAGTATCCATCACTCTGTATTACTTTGTTTATATAATTCGGCCCACAATGATACCCCACACACAATTGATACGTAACAAAGTTCCATATATCATTACCATTATTTCAAGTTTACTACCTTTATGTCATGTATTGTCTACCACCACTTTATCAAAGTGATTCATACTTGTAGGCCATCAAGTCCTTTTAATTCCACCATCCTATAATACTATATCAAGTTGACAACCTTTAGAATATTTATCATATAAGAATAGTGAGGGTGTTGCAGTCGACAAACAGAAAGGAAAAGAAAAAGAGCAGTGAGCAAGAGTTTGTAAAACAGACAGGTTATAGCAACAGTTTGGGTGATGATGATCTCGGTTCAACTGCAGAATCGAAGGCAGGTTGTTGGTGTATAGTTGTTGATGGTGGCTTGTTTATTTTCGGTTTCAAAACAGAATTAAAAGACAGAAATCGTATGTAGCAGGAGGTTTTGATTTCTTTGGCTTTCAAATCAGAAATAGAGATAAAGACAGAAAGGTCGTAGTGTTCTTGGATTCGGTTATGGTTCCTTGGGTCTGGTTTTCATGGCTTCATTGGTGATTTATCGATGGTATTCATGACAGATATAGTAACAGTAAGCAACACAAACACTATGGTTGTTGTGGTGATATATAGACTCGTTATGTAAACTCGAAACAGAAAGAACAACAAATAGCGGAATGGATTTGATGGTTTAAGTGATTGGGTGAGATTTCAATAATCTTGTGGGTTTGTATTGATGTTGTTCAATAAAGATGATGAGGGTTGTGAGGTTTCGTTCATGACCACAGTAGTGTTAGCCATGGTCCTATATTGTTACGGTTAACTCGTAAACTTACAGGTTATTAGCGAATGAGTAAAAATGGGAAGTGGAAGTAGACTAAGTAAGGTGATGGTTGTTCCTGGGTTTTGATTAAACATTAATTTAGGATAATAATGGTGATTTAAAAATCTCAAGTTGGTGGTTTATGGTTGTTCATGATGGTTGGTCCAAGAGTTTTCAAAAATGGTGATTTGGGAGGTGGCGTTTCAAGAACACAAACATGATCATAGTTGTATGGTGGTGATCGGGTGAAATGAATTCAGTTGGAAGAAAAAGAAAAAGAAAAAAAAACAGTATGCAAAAGCTAGTGGGTTATGTGATTGAGTTGGTGCTCGTTGATGTAGTTGAAAATATATGTATATGATCTATCTTTATATAAAGATATATACCCGTGAGTAATAATTAATGTAAATCTAAATCAAAGATTAATAATAATAATATAATAATAATTATAATAATATTAGGAATAAAACATGTGATAATATATTAGCCGTTGACTTTCACAGACTGGATTTTATTTTTCGTTGTTAATCAGTGTCGAATAAAAAGTATTCAGATAAATTCCAAATTTTTAATGTAAATACCTTTATTTATTTCAGTCATTATGATATAAAATTCGATCATTAATTTAGTAGATAAAAATTACATCAACTGTCCCTCTCAATTTCTGGGTAAAATATAAAAAGATTTAAAACTTACCAAATAGTTCCTAAATACATTATTATTATTAATAAATCTATAATTCATAGAACCCAGTTTTGGATTACCGTTTATTTTAGAATCAAATAAGTTCGAATTTTAACTTGCTTAAATAACTATCGAAACATCAAACGAGTATTACAATGATTTAATATTTTTTTTATATATACTTTTATTCATATATAGATATGTTTTTAAATAATAAATATTATAATATCATCTTTCATAATAACATCACTTAATATTTCAAATTATACCTCCAATTATTATTTATATATATATATATATATATATATATATATATATATATATATATATATATATAGACACACACACATATCTATTTACAAATAGTTGTTCGTGAATCGTCGAGAATAGTCGAAGGGTAATTGAATATATGAAACAGTTCAAAAAAAATTTTGAGACTCAACCTTACAGACTATGCTTATTGTGTCAAGAATATTAAATCGTATCAAGAGTTTGGTTTAAAATTAGTCGAAATTTTCCGGGTCGTGACATCTCATGTGTCAACTGAAAAGTTTGGACGTCTAACTAACAAAGGTGTTTTTCGTGTCTCAGGTCATAATCCAAACATGAATTACAAATCTGTATGGGTTCCTAAGTCCACGACTAAGAAAGTAGCAACCAAACCAAAGCAATCTGCTAGTCGGCCTAGAAAATCATCTCATGTTTTTCAATTTTCGTCTGTGAACAAAACATCTACTTGGAATAAATTGTGTGTTAAGACTTCTGATAACGATGTAAAGATTGATATTGCGTATGATGCTTCATGTAATGTGGTTTTAAATGATACTTTATTGTCTAAACTGCATGATGCTTTACGTGATTATTTCATCATTGATCCAAAGTTTGTTGTTAATCCAAAGTTTATTGTTGGTACTAACCGAAAAGGACCCAAAAAACTTTGGGTACCTAAACTCTAGTAAATTCACATTTACAGGGTTTCGACGTCGATTCCGGTTGTTCTCGACACATGACGGGCGATAAATCCTTGCTTGTCAACTTCATTGACAAATTCCTAGGAATGGTTACATTCGGAAATGATGAGATTGCAACAATAACGGGTTACGGAGATTTTGTGCAAAATGGCATAACAATCAAATAGGTTTCATATGTTGAGGGTTTGGGGTGCAGTTTATTTAGTGTGAGCCAATTCTGCGATGGAGATCTCAAAGTTTTGTTTGAACGTCGACAATGCTCGGTGCAATCCACCGGAGGGAATGATCTTCTTGTTGGTAAACGTTGTGCTTCACTATATACTATTGACCTCAATGATGCACCATCACATGCAACCATGTGTTTGGCCACTCGTTCTGCCATAGAAAATTCATGGTTATGGCATCATCGGATGTCACACCTGAATTACAAGGGTATCAATCGACTAGTCTCTATAGATTTAGTTGATGGTATTCCAACCTTTCAATATGATAAGCATCATGTGTGTCCATCATGTGTGATGGGTAAGCTGAAACGGACTAATCATCCACTTAAGCAAAACCCCAGTACTTCATCGTCTTTGCAATTATTGCATATGGACTTATGTGGACCCATGCGTATTTCTAGCCTCGGTGGCAAGAAACATGTGCTTGTCATTGTTGATGACTATACCCGGTTTACATGGATTTTTCTTTTGCGAACTAAGTCAGAAACCCCCGCCATTATCATTGAATTCATTAAAAAGATTCAACGCTCTTTTAACAAACATGTTAAGAGCATCAGAACTGATAATGGAACGGAATTTAAGAATGACCCGCTTGATAGTTATTTGAAAGACAAAGGCATTGAACATCAGTTCTCTGCTGCTCGGACCCCCCAATAAAATGGAGTAGTCGAACGACGTAATCGTACGTTGTGCGAAGCAGCACGAACGATGCTTGCCTACTCCAAATTACCTCCAAAAATGTGGGGGGAGGCCATTTCAACTGCATGCTATACCCAAAATCGTTGTATTGTAAACAAACGTTTTGATAAAACTCCATATGAGTTATTATATGGTAGACGCCCGAATGTCAAATATTTCCGTGTTTTTGGTTGTATATGCTATGTGCTTAACGATTTTGACAGCCTCGGAAAGTTTGATCCTCATGGCGATCAGGCCATATTTCTTAGTTATTCCTCGAACAAAGTTGCTTATCGTGTTTATCATAAGCGGACAAAGATGATTAAAGAGAGCATTAACGTCAAGTTCGATGAATTTTCGGGAATGGCTTTTGAACAACTCAGTTCAAAACCCGATCCTAACCTGGCTATTACTTCTTCCACGCAAAACTCAATTTTCACGAAGAAGGGTGTTCCTACGGTTACATCAGAGGAACTGGATATCTTGTTTGATAGTCTTTATACTCCTCAACGGGATTCAAATGTTCAAGCCATACCGGTTACACCATCACAGTCAACTACTGTGGAGACTCTTCAAAGTCTTTTTGATGAAGATTCAACACCAACTGATTCACATGTTGCTTCTTCATCCTCCCTCCAACCTCCTGTTACTGATAATCTTGAACCAATTCAAGATTCATCAGTTGATACAACTCCAGCTGTTTCTCCAGAAACTCTATTGAATCCATTAGATAATGTTACATCAGATCCAACGGATCAAGGCTCAACGTCAACAACGGTTGATGTTTCAATGGATACCACTGATGTACAACCTCTTCCACACACCCGATGGACTAAAAGTCATCCAATAGATCTTATTATTGGTGACGCATCTGCTCCAGTGTTAACTCGAAGGGCTACTCAGAATATGTGTCTATTCACAGCCTTTCTTAGTAAGATTGAACCAACAACGGTTGTTCAAGCTTTACTAGATCCATACTGGGTAGTTGCAATGCAAGACGAGATCAATCAATTTGAACGATTGAAAGTATGGCGATTAGTTCCAAGACCAACGGGTCAACGACCAATAGGGGTAAAGTGGATTTTCAAGAACAAGAAAGATTCTGATGGAATTGTGGTTCGAAACAAGGCATGTCTTGTGGCCAGAGGATATCGACAACAAGAAGGCATTGATTATGACGAAACGTTTGCTTCGATTGCTAGGATTAAGGCAATTCATCTTTTCCTTGCATTTGCTTCTCATATGAAGTTCACGGTGTTTTAAATGGATGTCAAAACTGCTTTTCTGAATGGTTATCTTCAAGAGGAAGTCTATGTTGATCAACCAGAGGGCTTTGTCGTTCCCATTCATCCAAACCACGTTTACTACTTGGAGAAAGCTTTATACGGTCTGAAGCAAGCACTGCGTGCATGGTACGAGACCTTAACAAAGTATTTGCTGGACAATGGCTTCTCTCGTGGAACGATTGATACAACGCTATTCATCCGTAAAAACCACGGTCACATTCTCTTGGTTCAAATTTACGTTGATGATATTATGTTTGGTTCCACGTCCCCGGCCTTATGCAAAGAATTTGGTGACCTTATGGCCAGCAAATTCGAAATCAGCATGTGACAACCGGAAATTTTCAACCAAATTTAAACTTTAATCTTTATATGTTTCCGACACGATAAGCAATATTTATTAAGTTAAATTTCAAGAATTTTAAACTATGTTCATACATTCATTCAACCTCGATCAAGTTCCAACGATTCACGAACCATTAAACGAATATGATTATATATGTATATGTGTATATATATATTATAACTTAAAACGTAAACAAAATATTAGATTAAATACTTTATATGATTGTATCTGTTTCAAAATATTTATCAATGGAATTAGAAGATAAGATCAAATGATTGAATTATCAGATATATTGAATTATGATTACAAGTCTCTGTTGAAAGGCCCACGTTGATTTGAGAAATCTTTCCATTTTAACAATATTTGGAAAATGGTAAAGTGATTTATAAATAAGAACAAATTGTCAATCATTGAGAACTAGACAAAGGATAGTGGAAGATTGAATCTCATAAAGACTCGATTGATCTATTTAGTTTTAAACGTACAAAAACGTTTTCAGTTTAAAAAGAACTTTATTATTAAAACGTATATAACTTTTATAAATATCTAGAACCACTTTTGACAACTCATTACTTAACTAGTATGATAAAGATAACGATATTTATATTTTATTTTATTAAATATATATAACGATTTAAATTAATATTATATATATTTATACGCATATTATACGTACATAGTTTTATACCTTTAATATATTTAAGCTTTACCTTTACTTTATTTTTATTTTACTTTAACTTTAATAATTCACTTTAATAATTCATACTTTAATAATTCACTTTAATAATTCACTTTAATAATTCATACTTTAATAATTCACTTTAATAATTCATACTTTAATAATTCATACTTTAATAATTCACTTTAATAATTCAAAAATCTATTATAAATAGAATTCAATAGGTTTCATTATTTCATAGAAACTTGAAAATATTTTTCTATAAACTCTCTCAATCGATTTACATATATATATATATATATTTACTCCGTATTATTTCAAGATATTATTAGTATACATAAAATATTACGACGAAGTGCTGTCCGAGTGATTTCGAAATTGTTTTTCGAGTAGGATAGGATTAAGGAAATTATGGGTTATAGCTATGGAGGTGATTGAGTATGGTTCATGGGTATGCTCGTGAGGTCAATATAGTGTTTATCATTTCCGTTGCGTCTACGTACCTTTCCTGCAATATTGAATCTCAATATTGATACGTGAGTACTCATAATTTAACTTTTACATACTAATAGTGTATCCCTGACTAGTGCTCGAGTATTTAGGAATATGCATGCTTGTACTTTTGATATTGCCCTTAGACAGGTTAGGTTGAATCTTGAATTAGTTATACTTGCGGTTGAGATAAGGTATAAGATATGCATGTCCTTGGAAAGCTAGCGAAAAATTAAGAACTTTTCCTTTAGATATCGAATGGTTTCGATGAACGGATTAGAAGTTATAATCAATTGAATTTTCGATATTTTTATTTAAAATGATTATTATTATCGTCGTTTTTATCGTCGTTCTAGTTTTATCTTATTATTATCATTATTATTATCTTTATCAATAAAATGGATTTATCATTAAAAATTGTTATTTTTTTTATTATTACTATCGTTATTATCGTTAAAGTTATAATTAGTATTATTATTATTATCCAATTATTATTATTATTATTATTATTATTATTATTATTATTATTATTATTATTATTATTATTATTATTATTATCATTATTAATATATATATCATTATTTAAAAATGGTTATTGTTATTGTTATTATTATTATTACTATATTATCATTAAGATAATTATTAGTATTATCGTTAATAATGTTATAGTAACTATCATTATTAATATTAGTGTAATTAAAACAAATATTTGTAACACCTAATTATTTTGATTACTATTATTATCATTATTATGAACACGATATAAAAGACGATTAAAAGCTATTAAATGAAATGATTAGGAAATAATGAGTAAGAGTATCATGATGAAATTAAAATATTATAAGATATTGATTTAGATAAAATTATCGTTCTTATTATTTTTATCATTACTATTATTATTAAAAGTATCGTTAGTATTAAAACTATCATTTTAAC
This sequence comes from Rutidosis leptorrhynchoides, assembly GCF_046630445.1. Taxonomy (NCBI): domain Eukaryota; kingdom Viridiplantae; phylum Streptophyta; class Magnoliopsida; order Asterales; family Asteraceae; genus Rutidosis; species Rutidosis leptorrhynchoides. The sequence goes on along the minus strand of NC_092338.1, from coordinate 403,972,824 downwards.
AAAAATTATCATTTTAATAGAAATGTCATTGTTACTATAAAATATCATTATTATTATTATTTTAAATAGAATTATTATTTTAAAGATAATATTAAAAATTATCGTAAATATTAAAGTTATCATAATTAGAATTATCGTTTATCATAATGTCATCTTAGTAATTATAAATATTGATATTTTTATAATAATAATTATTATTACAAAATAATACAACTTTTACTTACTATCATTATAGATATTATTTTATCAAATAAATATGTGATATAAACATATTTTACTACGTGTAATAACTTACTTTAATAATACCTATCATATTATCTTTATGATATTAAATGAACCCTATAAATTTTATTACTTAATATATATAAAAGTATATTTTATTATATAAATTTAATATAAAATTTTATTTATTAATAAATAAATTATATTATTTACTCTAATAAATCTTTTAAAAATATTTAAAAATATAAAACGACGATATTTAAACTATATATTAATCATGTATAGATTTTTGAAAATTATTTTGAGTCAAATTTACTTTTGTTGACTTTTGCATATTAGTCTCGAGCATTAGGATTGTGGTACACTATGACTTGACCTAATTTGTTAGACAAATATTGACCAACACATAAATATATATAATTAATTTAGGTTCGTGAATCCAAGGCCAACCTTGCACTTGTTCAATGACGTTATATGTATTTTTACTACGAAATACAGTATGGTGAGTTTCATTTGTCTTTTTACCCTTTATATTTTTGGGACTGAGAATACATGCGCTTTTATAAATGTTTGACGAAATAGACACAAGTAATTGAAACTACATTCTATGGTTGAATTATCGAAATTGAATATGCCCATTTTTATTAAAGTCTGGTAATCTAAGAATTAGGGAACAGACACCCTAATTGACGCGAATCCTAAAGATAGATCTATTGGGCCTAACAAACCCCATCCAAAGTACCGGATGCTTTAGTACTTCGAAATTTATATCATGTCCGAAGGAGGATCCCAGAATGATAGGGGATATTCTTATATGTATATAGTTAATGTCGGTTACCAGGTGTTCACCATATGAATGATTATTTTTGTCTCTATGCATGGGACGTATATTTATGAGAACTGGAAATGAAATTCTTGTGGTCTATTAAAATGATGGAAATAAATGATTATGATAAACTAATGAACTCACCAACCTTTTGGTTGACACTTTAAAGCATGTTTATTCTCAGGTGTTAAAGAAATGTTCCGCTGTGCATTTGCTCATTTTAAGATATTACTTGGAGTCTTTCATAGCATATTTCGAAGAACGTTGCATTCGAGTCATTGAGTTCATCAAAGATTATTATTAAATCAATTTATAGTTGGATAGTGGATATTATGAAATGGTATGCATGCATGTCAATTTTCGATGTAAAGAAAGTTTGTCTTTTAAAAACGAATGTAATGTTTGTAAAATGTATCATATAGAGGTCAAATACCTCGCAATGTAATCAACTATTGTGAATCGTTTATAATGTATATTGTAACACCGGCAAATTTTTTTTTTTTAAAACACAGCGGAAGACTTTATTAACAAACACACTATAAGTCGCGTCATTACATTAATCTGAGTAATTAAGTTTAAGTTTACATAACGGTGTTACGTTATCACAAAACATTATTTATACAAAAGTCCACATCAGAGTTGGGTTGTCAAACATGTCTTCTGCAACAGCACCCATCCCGACTAGCAGTACGTAAACCTGCAAGGGGAGAATATGTGGGGGATTAGCGCACCGCTAAGTGAATGGAATCTATCTAACAGATATAGCTTAAGTCACACACAAGCTATATACTAACAACAACACATGCTAACTATCAACTAGCATACAATAAGACAATACGAGGATCGGCGGCTTGTACGAGCACACGACTCCTAGCTGATCGGACTTGAGTCTACCGATAGTCCCTGCTACTCAATTCACAGTATAGTTATCCAGATGCAGGGGATGCATCATTCACACTATACTCTACAATCAGTAGCCTATGGACCCAACCTCCCCTAGGCACGGTTGACCTCATACGGACTCTAACCTCTCCTAGGCACGGTCTCGAGTCCCCAGTCTCCCTAGGCCCGACTGGTGCCATTCACAGAGTGTACACATAATTCACATACAACATCAGGCATACTATATTATTCTAACATGGCAATTTCTACACTATGCATGGTAAAAGAGTCAACCATAGTAGCATGATATGCTACTTAAACTCTATCCGGAGATAGACCCACTCACCAATTACCAGCAACTGCTCAGTTATTATTTCTGAGCTTCCTCCTTGTCCTTATAACCTGAGAACAACACAAACAAAGTTAATGTACATATCCAATAAATAATATAATCATTTCATACAATTAACTAGGTCATAACACCATATATTCATAATTTTATGAGTCTACATCATGACTCCACTCAATAATGGCATACAGGTGCGTGCAAAACACGATATACACACTAAAACTCCTTTTTCGGCCCAAAAATAGGTTGATCTAGTTTCTTAAAAGTTCACCATTGAAAACTATTCTTTATTACGATTCTAACGATAGTTTATTCATCAAAAACGGAGTTACGTTTTGAAAGTTACGCCCGTTTCAATCTCATAAAAGGTACTGTAGCAAATAGTGGCACTGTAGCAACTCGGTACTGTAGCACATAGTGACACTGTAGCAACTCGGGACCGTAGCAACTCGGTACTGTAGCAAATAGTGACACTGTAGCAAATACCGAACACTGTAGCAAATAGTGACACTGTAGCAACTCGGTACTGTAGCAATAGTGACACTGTAGCAACTCAGGCACTGTAGCAACTCGGGCACTGTAGCAATTCGGGTACTGTAGCAAAATACTGTAGCAACTGGGTTTCGAACAAAAAACGCTGATTTCGAACATTTTTCCCCAAAAACTCAATTTTTGAGCGATTTTGATCAAATTTTAAGCACATGGAAGCTACTAAACATATATACAACCTATTTCTAACATCAATTAACACATACAAACACATAATATGAAGATTCAAGCTCAAAATTCATCAAAAACCCATTTACACCCAAAACCCAATTTTCAACAAAATTAATACATAAATCTTTGTAATACTTACCTTAAGATGATCACAAGAACACAAGGAATCGATTGCTAACTTCAATTAATCCAAAAGCTCACAAAATCAAATTAGGGTTTTCAAGGAGGTGAAAGTTAGGTACGGGGTGTTTTTAGAGAGAAGGTGGAAATGAGATAAATGAGCAGCTCTTAGACACTTATTTGGGGTTATAATCCCATACCCCATCACACGCGGGTATTTACCAGTTATTTAAAATCTTTCGCACAAGATTAGGTAGCCCAAACGAGGTCCAAATAAAATAAACAAACATGTTCTGGGACCCTTGTCACAAACTGGTCACAACACAATTATAATAAAATACTAATAAAATAATTAAAATAAAAGCACTTAAGACTAAGCACAAACCCTAAGGGCAAAATAGGCAACTTACAACTAGCTCGGTTTCAGTCTGTTACAAATCCACCCCCCTTAAGAAGATTCCGTCCTCGGAATCTGGTCTTGGTCAAACAAGCGAGGATAGCGTTTTCTCATCAACTCTTCCGTTTCCCACGTAAGATTAGATCCCAAACTGTGTTTCCACTCAATCAACACCATCGGAATCTCTTTCTTTCTCAGCTTAGTCACCTTTTGGTCAATCACACGGACCGGCTCTTCCACCAATTTCTTATTCAAATCGACCCTTAAATCTTCTAAAGGAAGAAGTTGTGTTTCATCGTCGACTTTACACTTACGAAGATAACATACGTTGAATGTATTATGAATACCAGCTAACTCTGGCGGAAGATCTAACACCACAGTCTGATCATTCAACACTTCACTGATCGGAAACGGACCAATAAATCTCGGTGCTAACTTACCACGTTTACCGAATCTGATAACCCCATTCTACGGCGAAACTTTCAGATACACTCGTTCACCCACATTAAAGGTTACCGGACGTCTACGCGGATTAGCATACATTTTCTGCCTATCTCTAGCGGCTTTCAACTTTTCTCTCGCAATTGCAACTTTTTTCGGCTGTCATTTGAACAATTTCGGGACCTGCAAACTGTTTCTCCCCGGCTTCTAACCAACAAGTCGGAGTTCTGCAACGACGACCGTATAACATTTCATAGGGCGGCATCCCTATACTCGAATGATATGAATTATTATACGCAAATTCGACCAACGGCAAATGTGTATCCCACGAACCACCGTATTCTAACACACAAGCCCTTAACATATCCTCCAAAGTCTGTATCGTTCTTTCACTCTGACCGTCTGTCTGAGGATGATAAGCTGTACTTAAATTCACACGTGTACCCAAATTCTGTTGAAGACTATTCCAAAAATTTGACACAAATCTGGAATCTCTGTCTGAAACGATCGATAATGGCACACCATGTCGACTAACTATCTTGTTTATATACAATTCGGCTAACTCACTTAACGAAGCTGTTTCACGAGTAGCAAGAAAATGAGCACTTTTAGTTAGGCGATCCACTATTACCCAAATCATATCATGTCTTTTCTGAGTTCGAGGTAATTTGGTCACAAAATCCATCGTTATATGTTCCCATTTCCACTCTGGAATCTATAACTGACGTAACGAACCATAAGGTTTTTGATGTTCGGCCTTCACTTGAGCACATATATGACACTTTTCGACATAACGGGCGATATCTGATTTCATTGTTGGCCACCAATACACTGTTTTCAAATCATGATACATCTTATTACTACCCGGATGTACTGTCAATCTGGATTTGTGAGCTTCCGTCATGATTAAATCCCTCAAATCTCCAAGCTTAGGCACCCAAACACGATTGTTTAAGGTCTTTAGTCCACGTGAGTCATCAATTAAGTCCACTTTTCATTTGGTCATTTGTTCAGATTTAATATGTTCGTCCTCTAAAGCACAGGCCTGAATGGTTTTTAAGCTGTTAATCAAATCTGAAGTTATATTCAAACGAAGAAATTTCACATTTTCACTAGACTTTTTACGACTTAGCGCATCTGCAACCACATTTGCCTTACCCGGATGGTATTTAATTTCACAATCGTAATCTTTGATCAACTCTTGCCATCGTCTCTGACGCATATTCAATTCTTTCTGTGAGAAGATATACTGCAAACTCTTGTGATCTGTACATATAACACAATGGGTTCCATACAAATAGTGTCTCCACAGTTTCAAAGCAAACACTACTGCAGCCATTTCAAGATCATGCACTGGATAATTCTTCTCATGAACTTTCAACTGTCGCGAGGCGTAGGCGATTACTTTATCTCTTTGCATTAATACACAACCCAACCCAGCATATGATGCATCACAGTATACCACGAAGTTGTCTGAACCTTCTGGTAAAGCTAACACTGGTGCCTGACACAGTAGCTGTTTCAAAATCTGAAAAGCCTTTTCCTGTTCATCAGTCCATCGAAAGGCTATATCTTTACGAGTCAACTTAGTCAACGGACCCGCTATTTTCGAGAAATCCTTGATAAATCTGCGATAATAACCGGCTAATCCCAGAAAACTCTTAATCTCAGTCGGAGTCTTCGGAGAATTCCAATTCATTACCGCTTCTATCTTTGTCGGATCAACTTTTATACCTTCGGCACAAATCACATGACCCAAAAACTGCACTTCACGTAACCAAAATTCGCACTTTGAAAATTTTGCAAATAGTTGTTCACGTTTCAACATGTTCAAAACCTGTCTCAAATGTTCAGCATGTTCGCTTTCGGTCTTTGAATACACTAGTATATCATCTATAAACACAATCACAAACTTATCTAAGAACGGGCGACACACTATATTCATTAGATCCATGAAGATTGCTGGCGCATTCGTCAACCCAAACGGCATGACAAGAAATTCATAATGACCATACCTTGTTTTGAACGCTGTTTTCGGTATATCTGATTCAGCAACACGAACCTGATGATATCCGGATCGTAAGTCTATCTTAGAAAATAATGAAGCACCCTGTAACTGATCGAACAAATCGTCTATTCGAGGTAACGAATACTTATTCTTCACTGTTCTTTTGTTCAATTCACGATAATCAATACACATACACATTGACCCATCTTTCTTTTTAACAAACAATACCGGAGCACCCCACGGTGAAGAACTCGGTCGGATAAACCCACGATCTAATAGTTCTTGAATCTGTGACATCATTTCACGAATTTCAGACGGCGCTAATCGGTATGGAGCTTTTGCAACTGGAGTTGTTCCAGGAACCAATTCAATCTTATATTCAACTTCCCTTACCGGCGGCAGACCTGGTAACTCATCTGGGAACACTTCGGGAAATTCTGATAATATCAGAATATCGGCCACTGTTTTCTTTTCTTTCTTCGCATCAATCACATATGCAAGAAATAATTCACAACCCTTTGCCATCGACTTTTTCGCTTTCATCATGGTTATCAATAGAAAATTATACCCTCCCCGCTCCCCTCGGGCCACAACACGGGTTCTATCGGTCGAACGAAAGGTAATCATTTTCCTATCACACTTAATATTAGCCCTAAGCGAGCTCAACCAATCCATTCCTAGTACTACATCAAAGCTAGGAATAGGTAACACTAAACAAGTCACCGGGAAAGACTTCCCTTCGATCTCTATACAAACCCCAGTCACATAGGTTGTGACGGGTGTGGTCTTACCATCAGCTACTTCTACACTAACCGGCTTGGGTAACACAGTAGCTGGTAAATTCAACTTAGCATAGAAATCTAGGGACATAAAACACCTATTGGCACCACAATCAAACAATACGCGAGCAGGTATTGAGTTGATTAGAAACATACCGGTGATTACTTCGTCGGTTGCCACAGCATTTTCCACCGACATCTGAAAAGCTCTAGCCTCTGCTGTTGGAGGGTTCTTCCTCTTCTGCCCACTCGAGGCAGTTGACCCTCCAGCTGATGCTGAACGCGCCCCTGACCCTGCCCCAGAACTACCACTCTTCGACGGACAACTAATTGCACGATGTCCTGGTTTGTGACAACTCCAACACACACTATTTGGATATGGGCATGCTGAAGACTCACCCCCAACAACACCACACTTTAAGCATCTTCTTGTAGTCTCAGAACACTGACCAATGTGAGAAGATCGACATGTGTGACACTAATTCCCTTTACCTGATCCAGATCCAGTACTACTCTGACCACTTTTACCCTTCGATTTAAACCCACTAGACTTCTTGGATTTAGATCCTGATTGACCAGATACTTGCCCACCTTGTTGTAGCACATTACCAAACATTCTGTTTCTGGCAGCCTGAACATCACTTTCTACCATCTTAGCCATCACAACAGCTTGAGACAAGGATGTAGCTGTTCTAACAAAAGTTCGGTACTCTGGCAGAATGATATTAACAAAATGCTGGATACGAGAAGCTTCGTCTGGCACCCACTGTTGTACAAATCTCAGTTTATCCATATACTTCTCTACTACTTCATCAATCGTCATTTGAGGTGTCATCTTCATTTCAAGAAACTCGGTCTTGATTCGGTTCATATCAAACGGATTACAATACTGTTCACACACCTTCCCATAAAACTACTCCCATGTGATCATACTCACTTGCTCTTTCGGTATACTAGAAATCAAAGAATCCCACCAAATCATAGCCCTACCTTTCAACAGTCTACTAGCATATGTTACCTTCAGCTCAGGTTCACACTGACACGCTTCAAATACCCTTTTAACTTCTCGCAACCAATTGAGAGTTACAGTCGGATCAGTACTTCCAGAGAACTCGGAGGGTTTGCAATCACGGAAGTTCTTATAAGTACATCTTTTGGGTGGTTGCATGTAAGGTTGATGGAACATTTGCATTTGGTATGGATTCATCATCATGGGATTTTGGTAAGTAAAGGTGTTTTGTGGTGGCATATAATATTGGTTAGGTATTTGATTCTGAAACTGGTTCTGGGGCACATTAGGTATCGTTTGGGATTGCGCTGTTGGGAATCCAGGTGGTGTATCATCATTTCCAGAATGCCTCGCCAATTCAAGCTCATTAATTTTGTCCTCAGCCTCTTTTAGCTTGCTTTCTAATCGAAGGATGTAACTACTCTGATCATCATCCGACTCAACACCCTCTTCTGGTGCTCTGAATGTTCCGAGGATGGATGGGCCAGTTGCGTTTCTATCAACCATACCTGTGCTACAAAATAGCTCACACAAAAGCTTAGTGGATAACAGTTAGTTCAATCACAACTAACACACGTATATCCTATTTTCACTTAGCCCCCACTCCCACAGACATGTTTGACTTGCCTCAGGGTTTGGGAACAAAATACGCGTACGTATTTGCTGCCAAACCATGCTCTGATACCAACTTGTAACACCGGCAAATTTTTTTTTTTTTAAAACACAGCGGAAGACTTTATTAACAAACACACTATAAGTCGCGTCATTACATTAATCTGAGTAATTAAGTTTAAGTTTACACAACGGTGTTACGTTATCACAAAACATTATTTATACAAAAGTCCACATCAGAGTTGGGTTGTCAAACATGTCTTCTGCAACAGCACCCATCCCGACTAGCAGTACGTAAACCTGCAAGGGGAGAATATGTGGGGGATTAGCGCACCGCTAAGTGAATGGAATCTATCTAACAGATATAGCTTAAGTCACACACAAGCTATATACTAACAACAACACATGCTAACTATCAACTAGCATACAATAAGACAATACGAGGATCGGCGGCTTGTACGAGCACACGACTCCTAGCTGATCGGACTTGAGTCTACCGATAGTCCCTGCTACTCAATTCACAGTATAGTTATCCAGATGCAGGGGATGCATCATTCACACTATACTCTACAATCAGTAGCCTATGGACCCAACCTCCCCTAGGCACGGTTGACCTCATACGGACTCTAACCTCTCCTAGGCACGGTCTCGAGTCCCCAGTCTCCCTAGGCCTGACTGGTGCCATTCACACAGTGTACACATAATTCACATACAACATCAGGCATACTATATTATTCTAACATGGCAATTTCTACACTATGCATGGTAAAAGAGTCAACCACAGTAGCATGATATGCTACTTAAACTCTATCCGGAGATAGACCCACTCACCAATTACCAGCAACTGCTCAGTTATTATTTCTGAGCTTCCTCCTTGTCCTTATAACCTGAGAACAACACAAACAAAGTTAATGTACATATCCAATAAATAATATAATCATTTCATACAATTAACTAGGTCATAACACCATATATTCATAATTTTATGAGTCTACATCATGACTCCACTCAAAAATGGCATACAGGTGCGTGCAAAACACGATATACACACTAAAACTCCTTTTTCGGCCCAAAAATAGTTTGATCTAGTTTCTTAAAAGTTCACCATTGAAAAGTATTCTTTATTACAATTCTAACGATAGTTTATTCATCAAAAACGGAGTTACGTTTTGAAAGTTACGCCCGTTTCAATCTCATAAAAGGTACTGTAGCAAATAGTGGCACTGTAGCAACTTGGTACTGTAGCAATAGTGACACTGTAGCAACTCGGGACCGTAGAAACTCGGTACTGTAGCAAATAGTGACAATGTAGCAAATAACGAACACTGTAGCAATAGTGACACTGTAGCAACTCGGTACTGTAGCAATAGTGACACTGCAGCAACTCAGGCACTGTAGCAACTCGGGCACTGTAGCAATTCGGGTACTGTAGCAAAATACTGTAGCAACTGGGTTTCGAACAAAAAACGCTGATTTCGAACATTTTTCCCCAAAAACTCAATTTTTGAGCGATTTTGATCAAATTTTAAGCACATGGAAGCTACTAAACATATATACAACCTATTTCTAACATCAATTAACACATACAAACAAATAATATGAAGATTCAAGCTCAAAATTCATCAAAAACCCATTTACACCCAAAACCCAATTTCCAACAAAATTAATACATAAATCTTTGTAATACTTACCTTAAGATGATCACAAGAACACAAGGAATCGATTGCTAACTTCAATTAATCCAAAAGCTCACAAAATCAAATTAGGGTTTTCAAGGAGGTGAAAGTTAGGTACGGGGTGTTTTTAGAGAGAAGGTGGAAATGAGATAAATGAGCAGCTCTTAGACACTTATTTGGGGTTAAAATCCCATACCCCATCACACACGGGTATTTACCAATTATTTAAAATCTTTCGCACAAGATTAGGTAGCCCAAACGAGGTCCAAATAAAATAAACAAACATGTTCTGGGACCCTTGTCACAAACTGATCACAACACAATTATAATAAAACACTAATAAAATAATTAAAATAAAAGCACTTAAGACTAAGCACAAACCCTAAGGGCAAAATAGGCAACTTACAACTAGCCCGGGTTTCAGTCTGTTACATATATGAACGGGTCCTTTCAGTTGCTATCAGAGCGGTGGTCTTAGCGAACCAGGTCTGCATTAGTGTGTCTAACTGATAAGTCAATAGGATGCATTAGTGAGTCTGGACTTCGACCGTGTCTGCATGTCAAAAGTTTTGCTTATCATTTTGTGTCAAAAATTAACTACTTATCATCCTCAGGAAATTACCTGCTTATCATTTTTAGTCTAAGACACGTCTTGTTGCATTGATTGCATGAATAGTGTATAGACAAAAATTCATATCTTAGCATATCTGCTAAATCATATCTTATCGTATCTGTTACTTTAAACTTTGCCTGACATATTATATATATATATATATATATATATATATATATATATATATATATATATATATATATATATATATATATATATATATATATATATATATATATATATATATATATATATATATATATATATATATATATATATATATATATATATATATATATATATATTCTATGTAATTAGAATACCATCCGTTAGCCAAAATCATTTCATATCGAAAAAAAAATCCTTTATCCAATCGTACGAAATGGAATTCGTCATCAGTTCAAGTCACTCAGATTCCGAAATGGAATCCTATTCAAGCTCCGAAAGCAGTGTGACCGGAATAGATCAACCAATCAGTCATCACCTATTCTGGATGAATTGGGGATGGGTTTGTAGCCTCCTCAATCATTGGAGACAAGAAGAAAGTGATCCCTTCCATCCACCACATTGCCCTCTTGACGAAGAACCTGAAGCACTTACCGGCGAACCTGTCCGAAACACCATTTTCTCGCTCATTTCCAGAGTATCTCGTCACAATTATATATTACATCAAATTTTAGATTTTATTTATCCGCTCGTCCGAACCGACAATCACCCCGGTGTAATAAAAGAAGTCAACGAGCTTCGCGCTCGGGTAGTGGCTTTGGAGAATATGGTTCAGAGATTACAAACACCAGCAGCAGTATCAGCAGCATAACCAGTACCACCATCATCAACGCCAACAGTACCATTACCACCTCCAACCACAACCGCGTCGTAAACCTCAACTTCACAATCTGTCCCACGAGCATTAACGTCATACACACCATAGATACCAAGGAGTACCAAAAACAATAACTGACGAAGTATTAATTCATAACTTCATTGGAGAAACATTCTGCGGCGATTATGTAATCTCTAAAGTCTTAGAGATTATCTAATCTAGCCCTAACCATAAATCAGTTAAGCGAACCAAAATGATAGAAGGAAGAGTAGAAACCCTGACAAAAATGGTGTGTGATTAACAAGCTAAACTTGCTTTACCAACAGCATCAACAGTACCGTCAGCGTTACCAGCATCGTCAGTACAGTCAACATCTGAATCAACAACACCGATAACATCACAAACTCCGTCAGTTCAAGAATCACTGTGGACATCATTACGAATCAATAACGTGTATATTGTATCAACGAGTTATGAAGAATTAACTCATTCCCTCTGAAGTAATTAAATGTATATTATATATATATATATATATATATATATATATATATATATATATATATATATATATATATATATATATATAGAAATAAATCTTTCCGTGCTAAGCTATTGTGTGTGAATCTTAACTACTCGGTTAATTCATATTACAAATATGCAATAATGTACGTCCTTCGGTCGCAACTTAACCAGCGTTAACTACAATCTCTGTCGCAATTCAACAAATTCCAATTCATAATAAAGAGAAGTTTTGGAACTGAAAAATGGATTGAGCAAAGTAGGAAGGAGGGTGTGGACAAATTACAAAGACTGAACCTGACTTCAAAGGATCCAAATGATTCAGTACCTGCTGAAGTCATTAACGAATACCTTGCTCCTGACTCTAAACCCATGCGGACAATATTCTTCATCATCCTTTGGTATTAGAAATTCTAAAATATCATCATATCTTTCATTATAAATATCCTCCATATTTCTGAAGATATTTTCTTAATTTTTCTTATTTGAAATCATTTACCTCTTCGCGCTATCTGTATTACATCATAAAAGAAACTAATTTAGTTTCTAAATTCTGAAACATTCAAGTTTAAAATAGGAATATTTTGAAGTAGTGTTGGGAACTGAAGCATGAATTAGTATAATATAATGACACTTGATCAATGTGAGTATATTACAGTAAGTCATGCTGAGTTTCTAAATGGAACGTGATGGTTCACAGATCATAACATCATCATGTGCCATGTTATACGACTCTTGTATTCTATTTAACCTCTAAAATATCAAGAAAATATTTCTTGATGATTCGGCCTTTTCCAAGGTATTCTAGTAATTTGACAAGTCAAGATCGTACCATCACAATTTTCTTCCTAGAACATTAACAATGTTCATTCCGAAATTCATATCTGTGAATTCTGAACCATTACAAGCGGTGCTTAATTGCAAGAAGAAGAAACGAAAGGACAAAACTCCGAAATAGAAAGTGGGGTATAAATTGCAGCAAATAAAAGAGAGCATTAACTGTGAATGATAATGATTATAGAAGACAGAAGCAGAGACTTTGAAATATAAGGGAACATATAAAGCCCAACGACAAACCAGAAATTATAAACCATATATATCGATGCATATAAAGACACGGGAGAACTAGAAATACTATAAACCCAAGAGTATAGTAGAAGTAAATAGATTCTTCCGGCGGTAGATGAAAAAGAAGAATGACCGATATGAAAGTTAGAAGTATATCAAGAATCAGAACTGGATGGAGCATATTGATGAATACTTTAAAATATGAGTTGAGGGGGAAAGAATTGAAGGTGATGAAACATGACTAGGAACTTAGAAATCAACAGATTTAACTCACACAATGGCAGAACAAGTGAATCAAACCCTCTAGTGAATAGGTTAAGTTTTTTTTGATTAATTTAGTCAAACCACAACTAAATCAAGTGTGATTAGATCAACACCTAGAGCTATTATTCACCACCTGGGTGATTTGGACTGAGAGAGAATCGGAGGAGCTCACTAGATCTGAGTGTGTGTAACAAATGAGAGGCTTAACCTAAAATGAAGAACATAAGACTTTATATACTCCTGCTGTTGACTCACCCATACGATTCATTCATCACACGTACGAGTTGGCTTCATCAGCCGTACGGGTGATCACTCACTCGTGTCTTCTCATTTAGGTTGTAATTGTGACTTAGCTCAGCATCAACCGTGCGTATGAGCCTGTCAGCCGTACTAGTGAGGCTTCACTTGTACGTCTGACTAAGTCTAACATAGTCAAACATCTAAATCTCGTTCCTGCAGTTCCTGTAACCACATACAAACACGGATAGGATAATAACGAGCAATCATGGTGGCCTGTAAATTGATGTACCTGCAATGTGAAATGTCCCGTTCTTATTGATTAAAAACGTTCCATATTAATTGATTTCGTTGAGAGGTTTTGACCTCTATATGAGACGTTTTTCAAAGACTGCATTCATTTTAAAACAAACCATAACCTTTATTTCATCAATAAAGGTTTAAAAAGCTTTACGTAGATTATCAAATAATGATAATCTAAAATATCCTGTTTACACACGACCATTACATAATGGTTTACAATACAAATATGTTACAACAAAATAAGTTTCTTGAATGCAGTTTTTAAACAATATCATACAAGCATGGACTCCAAATCTCGTCCTTATTTAAGTATGCGACAGCGGAAGCTCTTAATAATCACCTGAGAATAAACATGCTTAAAACGTCAACAAAAATGTTGGTGAGTTATAGGTTTAACCTATATATATCAAATCATAATAATAGACCACAAGATTTCATATTTCAATACACATCCCATACATAGAGATAAAAGTCATTCATATGGGGAACACCTGGTAACCGACATTAACAAGATGCATATATAAGAATATCCCCATCATTCCGGGACACCCTTCGGATATGATATAAATTTCGAAGTACTAAAGCATCCGGTACTTTGGATGGGGTTTGTTAGGCCCAATAGATCTATCTTTAGGATTCGCGTCAATTAGGGTGTCTGTTCCCTAATTCTTAGATTACCAGACTTAATAAAAAGGGGCATATTCGATTTCGATAATTCAACCATAGAATGTAGTTTCACGTACTTGTGTCTATTTTGTAAATCATTTATAAAACCTGCATGTATTCTCATCCCAAAAATATTAGATTTTAAAAGTGGGACTATAACTCACTTTCATAGATTTTTACTTCGTCGGGAAGTAAGACTTGGCCACTGGTTGATTCACGAACCTATAATAATATATACATATATATCAAAGTATGTTCAAAATATATTTACAACACTTTTAATATATTTTGATGTTTTAAGTTTATTAAGTCAGCTGTCCTCGTTAGTAACGTACAACTAGTTATCCACAGTTAGATGTATAGAAATAAATCGATAAATATTATCTTGAATCAATCCACGACCCAGTGTATACGTATCTCAGTATTGATCACAACTCAAACTATATATATTTTGGAATCAACCTCAACCCTGTATAGCTAACTCCAACATTCACATATAGAGTGTCTATGGTTGTTCCGAAATATATATAGATGTGTCGACATGATAGGTCGAAACATTGTATACGTGTCTATGGTATCTCAAGATTACATAATATACAATACAAGTTGATTAAGTTATGGTTGGAATAGATTTGTTACAAATTTTCACGTAGCTAAAATGAGAAAAATTATCCAATCTTGTTTTACCCATAACTTCTTCATTTTAAATCCGTTTTGAGTGAATCAAATTGCTATGGTTTCATATTGAACTCTATTTTATGAATCTAAACAGAAAAGTATAGGTTTATAGTCGGAAAAATAAGTTACAAGTCGTTTTTGTAAAGGTAGTCATTTCAGTCGAAAGAACGACGTCTAGATGACCATTTTAGAAAACATACTTCCACTTTGAGTTTAACCATAATTTTTGGATATAGTTTCATGTTCATAATAAAAATCATTTTCTCAGAATAACAACTTTTAAATCAAAGTTTATCATAGTTTTTAATTAACTAACCCAAAACAGCCCGCGGTGTTACTACGACGGCGTAAATCCGGTTTTACGGTGTTTTTCGTGTTTCCAGGTTTTAAATCATTAAGTTAGCATATCATATAGATATAGAACATGTGTTTAGTTGATTTTAAAAGTCAAGTTAGAAGGATTAACTTTTATTTGCGAACAAGTTTAGAATTAACTAAACTATGTTCTAGTGATTACAAGTTTAAACCTTCGAATAAGATAGTTTTATATGTATGAATCGAATGATGTTATGAACATCATTACTACCTCAAGTTCCTTGGATAAACCTACTAGAAATGAAAAAAATAGATCTAGCTTCAAAGGATCCTTGGATGGCTTGAAAATTCTTGAAGCAGAATCATGACACGAAAACAATTTCAAGTAAGATTTCCACTCGAAATAAGATTGTTATAGTTATAGAAATTGAATTAAAGTTTGAATATGATTATTACCTTGTATTAGAAAGATAACCTACTGTAAGTAACAAAGGTTTCTTGATCTTGGATGATTACTTGGAATGGATTTAGAAAACCTGGAAGTAAACTTGCAATCTTGGAAGTATTCTTGATTTTATGAAACTAGAACTTTTGAAATTTATGAAGAACACTTAGAACTTGAAGATAGAACTTGAGAGAGATCAATTAGATGAAGAAAATTGAAGAATGAAAGTGTTTGTAGGTGTTTTTGGTCGTTGGTGTATGGATTAGATATAAAGGATATGTAATTTTGTTTTCATGTAAATAAGTCATGAATGATTACTCATATTTTTGTAATTTTATGAGATATTTCATGCTAGTTGCCAAATGATGGTTCTCACATGTGTTAGGTGACTCACATGGGCTGCTAAGAGCTGATCATTGGAGTGTATATACTGAAAGGACCCGTTCATATACATTATAAACGATTCACAATAGTTGATTACATTGCGAGGTATTTGACCTCTATATGATACATTTTACAAACATTGCATTCGTTTTTAAAAGACAAACTTTCTTTACATCGAAAATTGACAGGCATGCATACCATTTCATAATATCCACTATCCAACTATAAATTGATTTAATAATAATCTTTGATGAACTCAATGACTCGAATGCAACGTTCTTCGAAATATGCTATGAAAGACTCCAAATAATATCTTTAAAATGAGCAAATGCACAGCGGAAGATTTCTTTAACACCTGAAAATAAACATGCTTTAAAGTCTCAACCAAAAGGTTGGTGAGTTCATTAGTTTATCATAATCATTTATTTCCATCATTTTAATAGACCACAAGAATTTCATTTTCAGTTCTCATAAATATACGTCCCATGCATAGAGACAAAAATAATCATTCATATGGTGAACACCTGTAACCGACATTAACTAGATACATATAAGAATATCCCCTATCATTCCGGGATCCTCCTTCGGACATGATATAAATTTCGAAGTACTAAAGCATCCGGTACTTTGAATGGGGTTTGTTAGGCCCAATAGATCTATCTTTAGGATTCGCGTCAATTAGGGTGTCTGTTCCCTAATTCTTAGATTACCAGACTTAATAAAAAGGGGCATATTCGATTTCGATAATTCAACCATAGAATGTAGTTTCACGTACTTGTGTCTATTTCGTAAAACATTTATAAAAGTTGCGCATGTATTCTCAGCCCAAAAATATAAAGGATAAAAAGGCAAATGAAACTCACCATACTGTATTTCGTAGTAGAAATACATATAACGTCATTGAACAAGTGCAAGGTTGGCCTCGGATTCACGAACCTAAATTAATTATATATATTTATATGTTGGTCAATATTTGTCTAACAAATTAGGTCAAGTCATAGTGTACCACAATCCTAATGCTCGAGACTAATATGCAAAAGTCAACAAAAGTAAATTTGACTCAAAATAATTTCCAAAAATCTATACATGATTAATATATAGTTTAAATATCGTCGTTTTATATTTTTAAATATTTTTAAAAGATTTATTAGAGTAAATAATATAATTTATTTATTAATAAATAAAATTTTATATTAAATTTATATAATAAAATATACTTTTATATATATTAAGTAATAAAATTTATAGGGTTCATTTAATATCATAAAGATAATATGATAGGTATTATTAAAGTAAGTTATTATACGTAGTAAATATGTTTGTATCACATATTTATTTGATAAAATAATATCTATAATGATAGTAAGTAAAATTTGTATTATTTTGTAATAATAATTATTATTATAAAAATATCAATATTTATAATTACTAAGATGACATTATGATAAAACGATAATTCTAATTATGATAACTTTAATATTTACGATAATTTTTAATATTATCTTTAAAATAATAATTCTATTTAAAATAATAATAATAATGATATTTTATAGTAACAATGACATTTCTATTAAAATGATAATTTTTGTTAAAATGATAGTTTTAATACTAACGATACTTTTAATAATAATAGTAATGATAAAAATTATAAGAACGATAATTTTATCTAAATTAATATCTTATAATATTTTAATTTCATCATGATACTCTTACTCATTATTTCCTAATCGTTTCGTTCAATAGCTTTTAATCGTCTTTTATATCGTGTTCATAATAATGATAATAATAGTAATCAAAATATTTAGGTGTTACAATTATTTGTTTTAATTACACTAATATTAATAATGATAGTTACTATAATATTATTAACGATAATACTAATAATTATCTTAATGATAATATAGTAATAATAATAATAATAACAATAACAATAACCATTTTTAAATAATGATATATATATATATATATATATATATATATATATATATATATATATATTAATAATGATAATAATAATAATAATAATAATAATAATAATAATAATGATAATTGGATAATAATAATAATAATACTAATTATAACTAACGATAGTAATAAAAAAACAATTTTTAATGATAAATCCCTTTATTGATAAAGATAATAATAATGATAATAATAAGATAAAACTAGAACGACGATAAAAACGACGATAATAATAATCATTTTTAATAAAAATATCGAAAATTCAATTGATTATAACTTCTAATCCATTCATCGAAACCATTCGATATCTAAAGGAAAAGTTCTTAATTTTTCGCTAGCTTTCCAAGGACATGCATATCTTATACCTTATCTCAACCGCAAGTGTAACTAATTCAAGATTCAACCTAACCTGTCTAAGGGCAATATCAAAAGTACAAGCATGCATAATCCTAAATACTCGAGCACTAGTCAGGGATACACTATTAGTATGTAAAAGTTAAATTATGAGTACTCATGTATCAATATTGAGATTCAATATTGCAGGAAAGGTACGTAGACGCAACGAAAATGATAAACACTATATTGACCTCACGAGCATACCCATGAACCATACTCAATCACCTCCATAGCTATAACCCATAATTTCCTTAATCCTATCCTACTCGAAAAACAATTTTGAAATCACTCGGACAGCACTCCGTCGTAATATTTTATGTATACTAATAATATCTTGAAATAATACGGAGTAAATATATATATGTAAATCGATTGAGAGAGTTTAGAGAAAAATATTTTCAAGTTTCTATGAAATAATGAAACATATTGAATTATATTTATAATAGATTTTTGAATTATTAAAGTAAATTATTAAAGTATGAATTATTAAAGTGAATTATTAAAGTTTGAATTATTAAAGTGAATTATTAAAGTATGAATTATTAAAGTGAATTATTAAAGTATGAATTATTAAAGTGAATTATTAAAGTTAAAGTAAAGTAAAAATAAAGTAAAGGTAAAGTTTAAGTATAGTAAAAGTATAAAACTATGTACGTATTATACGCGTATAAATATATATAATATTAATTTAAATCGTTATATATATTTAATAAAATAAAATATAAATATCGTTATCTTTATCATACTAGTTAAGTAATGAGTTGTCAAAAGTGGTTCTAGATATTTATAAAAGTTATATACGTTTTAATAATAAAGTTCTTTTTAAACTGAAAACGTTTTTGTACGTTTGAAACTAAATAGATCAATCGAGTCTTTATGAGATTCAATCTTCCACTATCCTTTGTCTAGTTCTCAATGATTGACAATTTGTTCTTATTTATAAATTACTTTACCATTTTCCGAATATTGTTAAAATGGAAAGATTCCTCAAATCAACGTGGGCCTTTCAACAGAGACTTGTAATCATAATTTAATATATCTGATAATTCAATCATTTGATCTTATCTTCTAATTCCATTGATAAACATTTTGAAACAGATACAATCATATAAAGTATTTAATCTAATATTTTGTTTACATTTCAAGTTATAATATATATACACATATACATATATAATCATATTCGTTTAATGGTTCGTGAATCGTTGGAACTTGGTCGAGGTTGAATGAATGTATGAGCATAGTTTAAAAGTTTTGAAATTTAACTTAACAAATATTGCTTATTGTGTCGGAAACATATAAAGATTAAAGTTTAAATTTGGTTGGAAATTTCCGGGTTGTCACAGTACCTACCCGTTAAAGAAATTTCGTCCCGAAATTTAAGTGGAAAGGTCGTGAATGATAATAAGTATGTTTTCATGATACATACGGGCTGAAAATTAGAGTTTTATCATCAGCGAATAATTTGGATAAACAATCCATTTATACGAAGAGTACGAATGAAGCTAACATAGAAGAGTGAAATGAGTAAGTGTAGATTCATCTTATCATTTGACGTAGATATGATTGATTCCCAGATTTCAAGGGATTTGAAGAAAATCTTCTTAATAAGATTTGACTCTCCGGTAATCAAGGGAATTAGGATCCGCTTTAAATGCGATCGTCCATTTTAATTATTCTGTCGGAGATTTTCTTATAAATTCACCTCCTTCATTTCCTTACAACTCACACCTTCTGTTGATGCATTTTATGCAAGTCCCTAGACATCTACCCACATCCATTGCAGGTACAACAGTTTACAGGACACCATGATTGCTCATTATTATCCTATCCGTGTTTGTATGTGGTTACAGGAACTGCAGGAACGAGATTTAGATGTTTGACTATGTTAGACTTAGTCAGACGTACGAGTGAAACCTCACTAGTATGGCTGACAGGCTCATACGCACGGTTGATGCTGAGCTAAGTCACAATTACAACCTAAATGAGAAGACACGAGTGAGTGATCACCTGTACGACTGATGAAGCTAACTCGTACGTGTGATGAATGAATCGTATGGGTGAGTCAACAGCAGGGGTATATAAAGTCTTATGTTCTTCATTTTAGGTTAAGCCTCTCATTTGTTACACACACTCAGATCTAGTGAGCTCCTCCGATTCTCTCTCAGTCCAAATCACCCAGGTGGTGAATAATAGCTCTAGGTGTTGATCTAATCACACTTGATTTAGTTGTGGTTTGACTAAATTAATCAAAAAAAAAAAACTTAACCTATTCACTAGAGGGTTTAATTCACTTATTCTGCCATTGTGTGAGTTAAATCTGTTGATTTCTAAGTTCCTAGTCATGTTTCATCACCTTCTATTCTTTCGCCCTCAACTCATATTTTAAAGTATTCATCAATATGCTCCATCCAGCTCTGATTCTCGATATACTTCTAACTTTCATATCGGTCATTCTTCTTTTTCATCTACCGCCGGAAGAATCTATTTACTTCTACTATACTCTTGGGTTTATAGTGTTTCTAGTTCTCCCGTGTCTTTATATTGCTATATGCATCGATATATGGTTTATAATTTCTGATTTGTCATTGGGCTTTATATGTTCCCTTATATTTCAAAGTCTCTGCTTCTGTCTTCTATAATCATTATCATTCACAGTTAATGCTCTCTTTTATTTGCTGCAATTTATACCCCAATTTCTATTTCGGAGTTTTGTCCTTTCGTTTCTTCTTCTTGCGATTAAGCACCGCTTGTAATGGTCCAGAATTCACAGATATGAATTTTGGAATGAACATTGTTAATGTTCTAGGAAGGAAATTGTGATGGCACGATATTGACTTGTCAAATTACTAGAATACCTTGGAAAAGGCCGAATCATCAAGAAATATTTTCTTGATATTTTAGAGGTTAAATAGAATACAAGAGTCATATAACATGGCACATGATGATGTTATGATCTGTGAATCATCACGTTCCATTTAGAAACTCAGCATGACTTACTGTAATATAATCACATTGATCAAGTGTCATTATATTATACTAATTCATGCTTCAGTTCTCAACACTACTTCAAAATATTCCTATTTTAAACTTGAATCTTTCAGAATTTAGAAACTAAAATAGTTTCTTTTATGATGTAATACAGATAGCGCGAAGAGGTAAATGATTTCAAATAAGAAAAATTAAGAAAATATCTTCAGAAATATGGAGGATATTTATAATGAAAGATATGATGATATTTTAGAATTTCTAATATCAGAGGATGATGAAGAATATTGTCCGCAGGGGTTTAGAGTCAGGAGCAAGGTATTCGTTAATGACTTCAGCAGGTACTGAATCATTTGGATCCTTTGAAGTCAGGTTCAGTCTTTGTAATTTGTCCACAGCCTCCTTCCTACTTTGCTCAATCCGTTTTCCAGTTCCAAAACTTCTCTTTTTCTGTGCTTTGCCAGCACACTTCATCATTATCATCCTGCTTTTACCATTTAAAGTCGTTTATAGTTTTTGCTGCTTCATCAGCATTTTTTCCATTTTCGGAGAACCAATTCGTAGTTCGGAGTGTTTTTCAGAAACTTCACATTCAAATTAAGTCCAGAAGATAGACGTTATATATACACATATAACTTTTGGTGCATACATGCTGCAAGATTTCAAAATACTGATTGCTAATTCCCAATGATTCGTACGGCAATTCTTATTACAAGATGCGAATGAGTAAATGATGGGGTTTCAATGAATAATTATGATGACTTTTTGGAGAGGCTAAAGTCAAAGTGTAATGAAGTTGTTGGTACATCTGCTAATAATATGGTGGAATGTAAAAGGTTCCCTGGTAACGATGGTGTATATCTCAAGGTTATAATAAGGTTAGTCTGACTGAAAAGTCGAAGTTGACTTGCTGGAGCTGTGACAAAACTGGCTACTTTGAATAGGAGTCGCAAAGTTATTTTTGCTAATAAATGCCAAAGAATCTGACGCTGATACGTTGTTTAAACTTTTACTTTGGTTTCAAGAGTTTTTCGGGTACATAAATGTGGGTAACATGTGGTTGGATCATCATCTCGATTGCTCATCATTCGAAGTGTCTTCAGAAATTTTCGAAGGGTTTGAACACAGATTGTAATCGTTAACATACATTTGATGTTCTAACACAGTTTTGAAGTCAAAATATAGCTTGTGAAAGATGTAAGGATCTAAGAGTGATGATTTTGGTCATATCTCAAGTTAAATTTTGAGATTTCAAAATCAGAATATGTAATTAAATTTTGAATGAGTATGGTTGTTTTGATTTCTATAAAAGAATGTATATTGTTGTGAAAGTAGGGAGTATAATGGATGATTTGCTGAATCAGATTTGAAGAATGTAACATATTAATTGTGAATTTATATATCTCTCGGGTATTACCTACCCGTTAAAAAAAAATTTCACAATTAATATTTTGTACAAAAGAATTTTATTACAGTCTTTATGAAAATATATATATGTATATTTTCTTTACATGTAACATAGATTTAATGAGTTAATGTTAAATTAAACTCATTTGATTTACGGTTGAAACTAGAATTGAATAATCCCTAAAGGCTTTAAAAAGTACATAACTTTTACGTATTTCTTTAATGACATTGAAATTATGAATCAATACTTCGTTATTTGTTGATGTATGGTGTTCGGTTCGTGGAATTCTTGTGAATTTCGCAAAGTACGAATGATGTTATCTGAAAAGTTTCGGGTACATTGATGATGAAAGTGTAAAATCAAATATATACTTATTTATTATGAATTGGAATTTGTTGAATTGCGACAGAGATTGTAGTTAACGCTGGTTAAGTTGCGGCCGAAGGACGTACATTATTGCATATTTGTAATATGAATTAACCGAGTAGTTAAGATTCACACACAATAGCTTAGCACTGAAAGATTTATTTCAATATATATATATATATATATATATATATATATATATATATATATATATATATATAATATACATATAATTTCTTCAGAGGAAATGAGTTAATTCTTCATAACTCGTTGATACAATATAAACGTTAATGATGTCCACAGTGATTCTTGAACTGACGGAGTTTGTGATGTTATCGGTGTTGTTGATTCGGATGTTGACTGTACTGACGATGCTGGTAACGCTGACGGTACTATTGATGTTGTTGGTAAAGCAAGTTTAGCTTGTTAATCACACACCATTTTTATCAGGGTTTCTACTCTTCCTTCCATCATTTTGGTTCGCTTAACTGATTTATGGTTAGGGCTAGATTAGATAATCTCTAAGACTTTAG
Organism: Rutidosis leptorrhynchoides; assembly: GCF_046630445.1. Lineage (NCBI taxonomy): Eukaryota > Viridiplantae > Streptophyta > Magnoliopsida > Asterales > Asteraceae > Rutidosis > Rutidosis leptorrhynchoides. The sequence goes on along the minus strand of NC_092338.1, from coordinate 403,948,815 downwards.
AGATTACATAATCGCCGCGGAATGTTTCTTCAATGAAGTTATGAATTAATACTTCGTCAGTTATTGTTGTTGGTACTCCTTGGTATCTATGGTGAGTATGACGTTGATGCTCGTGGGACAGATTGTGAAGTTGAGGTTTACGACGCGGTTGTGGTTGGAGGTGGTAATGGTACTGTTGGCGTTGATGATGGTGGTACTGGTTATGCTGCTGATGCTGCTGCTGGTGTTTGTAATCTCTGCACCATATTCTCTAAAGCCACTACCCGAGCGCGAAGCTTGTTGACTTCTTCTATTACACCAGGGTGATTGTCGGTTCGGACGAGCGGATAAATAAAATCTAAAATTTGATGTAATATATAATTGTGACGAGATACTCTGGAAATGAGCGAGAAAATGGTGTTTCGGACAGGTTCGCCGGTAAGTGCTTCAGGTTCTTCATCAAGAGGGCAATGTGGTGGATGGAAGGGATCACCTTCTTCTTGTCTCCAATGATTGAGGAGGCAACGAACCCATCCCCAATTCATCCAGAATAGGTGATGACTGATTGGTTGATCTATTCCGGTCACACTGCTTTCATAGCTTGAATGGGATTCCATTTCGGAATCTGAGTGACTTGAACTGATGACGAATTCCATTTCGTACAATTGGATAAAGGATTTTTTTTTCCGATATGAAATGATTTTGGCTAACGGATGGTATTCTAATTACATAGAATATATATATATATATATATATATATATATATATATATATATATATATATATATATATATATATATATATATATATATATATATATATATCAAAAGATTTCGTAGATTACGGAGGACTTTGCGGGATATGTCAGGCAAAGTTTAAAGTAACAGATACGATAAGATATGATTTAGCAGATATGCTAAGATATGAATTTTTGTCTATACACTATTCATGCAATCAATGCAGCAAGACGTGTCTTAGACTAAAAATGATAAGCAGGTAATTTCCTGAGGATGATAAGTAGTTAATTTTTGACACAAAATGATAAGCAAAACTTTTGACATGCAGACACGGTCGAAGTCCAGTCTCACTAATGCATCCTATCGACTTATCAGTTAGACACACTAATGCAGACCTGGTTCGCTAAGACCACCGCTCTGATACCAACTGAAAGGACCCGTTCATATACATTATAAACGATTCACAATAGTTGATTACATTGCGAGGTATTTGACCTCTATATGATACATTTTACAAACATTGCATTCGTTTTTAAAAGACAAACTTTCTTTACATCGAAAATTGACAGGCATGCATACCATTTCATAATATCCACTATCCAACTATAAATTGATTTAATAATAATGTTTGCTGAACTCAATGACTCGAATGCAACGTTCTTCGAAATATGCTATGAAAGACTCCAAGTAATATCTTTAAAATGAGCAAATGCACAGCGGAAGATTTCTTTAACACCTGAGAATAAACATGCTTTAAAGTGTCAACCAAAAGGTTGGTGAGTTCATTAGTTTATCATAATCATTTATTTCCATCATTTTAATAGAGCACAAGAATTTCATTTTCAGTTCTCATAAATATACGTCCCATGCATAGAGACAAAAATAATCATTCATATGGTGAACACCTGGTAACCGACATTAACTAGATACATATAAGAATATCCCCTATCATTCCGGGATCCTCCTTCGGACATGATATAAATTTCGAAGTACTAAAGCATCCGGTACTTTGGATGGGGTTTGTTAGGCCCAATAGATCTATCTTTAGGATTCGCGTCAATTAGGGTGTCTGTTCCCTAATTCTTAGATTACCAGACTTAATAAAAAGGGGCATATTCGATTTCGATAATTCAACCATAGAATGTAGTTTCACGTACTTGTGTCTATTTCGTAAAACATTTATAAAAGTTGCGCATTTATTCTCAGCCCAAAAATATAAAGGGTAAAAAGGCAAATGAAACTCACCATACTGTATTTCGAAGTAGAAATACATATAACGTCATTGAACAAGTGCAAGGTTGGCCTCGGATTCACGAACCTAAATTAATTATATATATTTATATGTTGGTCAATATTTGTCTAACAAATTAGGTCAAGTCATAGTGTACCACAATCCTAATGCTCGAGACTAATATGCAAAAGTCAACAAAAGTAAATTTGACTCAAAATAATTTCCAAAAATCTATACATGATTAATATATAGTTTAAATATCGTCGTTTTATATTTTTAAATATTTTTAAAAGATTTATTAGAGTAAATAATATAATTTATTTATTAATAAATAAAATTTTATATTAAATTTATATAATAAAATATACTTTTATATATATTAAGTAATAAAATTTATAGGGTTCATTTAATATCATAAAGATAATATGATAGGTATTATTAAAGTAAGTTATTACACGTAGTAAAATATGTTTGTATCACATATTTATTTGATAAAATAATATCTATAATGATAGTAAGTAAAATTTGTATTATTTTGTAATAATAATTATTATTATAAAAATATCAATATTTATAATTACTAAGATGACATTATGATAAAACGATAATTCTAATTATGATAACTTTAATATTTACGATAATTTTTAATATTATCTTTAAAATAATAATTCTATTTAAAATAATAATAATAATGATATTTTATAGTAACAATGACATTTCTATTAAAATGATAATTTTTGTTAAAATGATAGTTTTAATACTAACGATACTTTTAATAATAATAGTAATGATAAAAATTATAAGAACGATAATTTTATCTAAATTAATATCTTATAATATTTTAATTTCATCATGATACTCTTACTCATTATTTCCTAATCATTTCGTTTAATAGCTTTTAATCGTCTTTTATATCGTGTTCATAATAATGATAATAATAGTAATCAAAATATTTAGGTGTTACAATTATTTGTTTTAATTACACTAATATTAATAATGATAGTTACTATAATATTATTAACGATAATACTAATAATTATCTTAATGATAATATAGTAATAATAATAATAACAATAACAATAACCATTTTTAAATAATGATATATATATATATATATATATATATATATATATATATATATATATATATATATATATATATATATATATATATATATATTAATAATGATAATAATAATAATAATACTAATAATAATAATAATAATAATAATAATAATAATAATAATAATAATAATAATGATGATAATTGGATAATAATAATAATAATACTAATTATAACTTTAACGATAATAACGATAGTAATAAAAAAACAATTTTTAATGATAAATCCCTTTTATTGATAAAGATAATAATAATGATAATAATAAGATAAAACTAGAACGACGATAAAAATGACGATAATAATAATCATTTTTAATAAAAATATCGAAAATTCAATTGATTATAACTTCTAATCCGTTCATCGAAACCATTCGATATCTAAAGGAAAAGTTCTTAATTTTTCGCTAGCTTTCCAAGGACATGCATATCTTATACCTTATCTCAACCGCAAGTGTAACTAATTCAAGATTCAACCTAACCTGTCTAAGGGCAATATCAAAAGTACAAGCATGCATAATCCTAAATACTCGAGCACTAGTCAGGGATACACTATTAGTATGTAAAAGTTAAATTATGAGTACTCACGTATCAATATTGAGATTCAATATTGCAGGAAAGGTACGTAGACGCAACGGAAATGATAAACACTATATTGACCTCACGAGCATACCTATGACCCATAATTTCCTTAATCCTATCCTACTCGAAAAACAATTTCGAAATCACTCGGACAGCACTCCGTCGTAATATTTTATGTATACTAATAATATCTTGAAATAATACGGAGTAAATATATATATGTAAATCGATTGAGAGAGTTTAGAGAAAAATATTTTCAAGTTTCTATGAAATAATGAACCCTATTGAATTCTATTTATAATAGATTTTTGAATTATTAAAGTGAATTATTAAAGTATGAATTATTAAAGTGAATTATTAAAGTTTGAATTATTAAAGTGAATTATTAAAGTATGAATTATTAAAGTGAATTATTAAAGTATGAATTATTAAAGTGAATTATTAAAGTTAAAGTAAAGGTAAAGTTTAAGTATAGTAAAAGTATAAAACTATGTACGTATTATACGCGTATAAATATATATAATATTAATTTAAATCGTTATATATATTTAATAAAATAAAATATAAATATCGTTATCTTTATCATACTAGTTAAGTAATGAGTTGTCAAAAGTGGTTCTAGATATTTATAAAAGTTATATACGTTTTAATAATAAAGTTCTTTTTAAACTGAAAACGTTTTTGTACGTTTGAAACTAAATAGATCAATCGAGTCTTTATGAGATTCAATCTTCCACTATCCTTTATCTAGTTCTCAATGATTGACAATTTGTTCTTATTTATAAATTACTTTACCATTTTTCGAATATTGTTAAAATGGAAAGATTCCTCAAATCAACGTGGGCCTTTCAACAGAGACTTGTAATTATAATTTAATATATCTGATAATTCAATCATTTGATCTTATCTTCTAATTCCATTGATAAACATTTTGAAACAGATACAATCATATAAAGTATTTAATCTAATATTTTGTTTACGTTTCAAGTTATAATATATATATACATATACATATATAATCATATTCGTTTAATGGTTCGTGAATCGTTGGAACTTGGTCGAGGTTGAATGAATGTATGAGCACAGTTTAAAAGTTTTGAAATTTAACTTAACAAATATTGCTTATTGTGTCGGAAACATATAAAGATTAAAGTTTAAATTTGGTTGAAAATTTCCGGGTTGTCACATATACCAATAGTACATACATCTAAAAGCTGTGTATTGTACGAGTACGAATATGGGTGCATACGAGTAGAATTGTTGATGAAACTGAACGAGGATGTAATTGTAAGCATTTTTGTTAAGTAGAAGTATTTTGATAAGTGTCTTGAAGTCTTTGAAAAGTGTATGAATACATATTAAAACACTACATGTATATACATTTTAACTGAGTCGTTAAGTCATCGTTAGTCGTTACATGTAAATGTTGTTTTGAAACCTTTAGGTTAACGATCTTGTTGAATGTTGTTAACCCATTGTTTATTATAACAAATGAGATGTTAAATTGTTATATTATCATGATATTATGATATATAATATATCTTAGTATGATATATATACAGTTAAATGTCGTTACAACGATAATCGTTACATATATGTCTCGTTTCGAAATCATTAAGTTAGTAGTCTTATTTTTACATATGTATTTCTTGTTAATACACTTAATAATATATTTACTTATCATTTAACATAATTAACCAAGTGTATCAATATCTTAATATGATTCATATGTACCTAGTAAGACGTTGTTATAACGATAATCGTTATATATATCGTTTTCGAGTTTCTTAAATTAATAGTCTCATTTTTATGTATATAACTCATTGTTAAAATACCTAATGAGATACATACTTATAATAAAATCATGTTAACTATATATATAACCATTTATATGTCATCGTATAGTTTTTACAAGTTTTAACGTTCGTGAATCACCGGTCAACTTGGGTGGTCAATTGTCTATATGAAACCTATTTCAATTAATCAAGTCTTAACAAGTTTGATTGCTTAACATGTTGGAAACATTTAATCATGTAAATATCAATCTCAATTAATATATATAAACATGGAAAAGTTCGGGTCACTACAGTACCTACCCGTTAAATAAATTTCGTCCCGAAATTTTAAGCTGTTGAAGGTGTTGACGAATCTTCTGGAAATAGATGCGGGTATTTCTTCTTCATCTGATCTTCACGCTCCCAGGTGAACTCGGGTCCTCTACGAGCAGTCCATCGAACCTTAACAATTGGTATCTTGTTTTGCTTAAGTCATTTAACCTCACGATCCATTATTTCGACGGGTTCTTCGATGAATTGAAGTTTTTCGTTGATTTGGATTTCATCTAACGGAATAGTGAGATCTTCTTTAGCAAAACATTTCTTCAAATTCGAGACGTGGAAAGTGTTATGTACAGCCGCGAGTTGTTGAGGTAACTCAAGTCGGTAAGCTACTGGTCCGACACGATCAATAATCTTGAATGGTCCAATATACCTTGGATTTAATTTCCCTCGTTTACCAAATCGAACAACGCCTTTCCAAGGTGCAACTTTAAGCATGACCATCTCTCCAATTTCAAATTCTATATCTTTTCTTTTAATGTCAGCATAGCTCTTTTGTCGACTTTGGGCGGTTTTCAACCGTTTTTGAATTTGGATGATCTTCTCGGTAGTTTCTTGTATAATCTCTGGACCCGTAATCTGTCTATCCCCCACTTCACTCTAACAAATCGGAGACCTGCACTTTCTACCATAAAGTGCTTCAAACGGTGCCATCTCAATGCTTGAATGGTAGCTGTTGTTGTAGGAAAATTCTGCTAACAGTAGATGTCGATCCCAACTGTTTCCGAAATCAATAACACATGCTCGTAGCATGTCTTCAAGCGTTTGTATCGTCCTTTCGCTCTGCCCATCAGTTTGTGGATGATAGGCAGTACTCATGTCTAGAAGAGTTCCTAATGCCTGCTGTAATGTCTGCCAGAATCTTGAAATAAATCTGCCATCCCTATCAGAGATAATAGAGATTGGTATTCCATGTCTGGAGACGACTTCCTTCAAATACAGTCATGCTAACTTCTCCATCTTGTCATCTTCTCTTATTGGTAGGAAGTGTGCTAATTTGGTGAGACGATCTACTATTACCCAAATAGTATCAAAACCACTTGCAGTCCTTGGCAATTTAGTGATGAAATCCATGGTAATGTTTTCCCATTTCCATTCCGGGATTTTGGGTTGTTGAAGTAGACCTGATGGTTTCTGATGCTCAGCTTTGACCTTAGAACACGTCAAACATTCTCCTACGTATTTAGCAACATCGGCTTTCATACCCGGCCACCAAAAATGTTTCTTAAGATCCTTGTACATCTTCCCCGTTCCAGGATGTATTGAGTATCTGGTTTTATGAGCTTCTCTAAGTACCATTTCTCTCATATCTCCAAATTTTGGTACCCAAATCCTTTCAACCCTATACCGGGTTCCGTCTTCCCGAATATTAAGATGCTTCTCCGATCCTTTGGGTATTTCATCCTTTAAATTTCCCTTTTTTAAAACTCCTTGTTGCGCCTCCTTTATTTGAGTAGTAAGGTTATTATGAATCATTATATTCATAGATTTTACTCGAATGGGTTCTCTGTCCTTCCTGCTCAAGGCATCGGCTACCACATTTGCCTTCCCCGGGTGGTAACGAATCTCAAAGTCGTAATCATTCAATAATTCAATCCACCTACGCTGCCTCATATTCAGTTGTTTCTGATAAAATCCGTGTTGAAGACTTTTGTGGTCGGTATATATAATACTTTTGATCCCATATAAGTAGTGCCTCCAAGTCTTTAATGCAAAAACAACCGCGCCTAATTCTAAATCATGCGTCGTATAATTTTGTTCGTGAATCTTCAATTGTCTAGACGCATAAGCAATCACCTTCGTTCGTTGCATTAATACACAACCGAGACCTTGCTTTGATGCGTCACAATAAATCACAAAATCATCATTCCCTTCAGGCAATGACAATATAGGTGCCGTAGTTAGCTTTTTCTTCAATAACTGAAACGCTTTCTCTTGTTCATCATTCCATTCAAATTTCTTCCCTTTATGCGTTAATGCAGTCAAGGATTTTTCTATTCTGGAAAAGTCTTGGATGAACCTTCTGTAGTAACCAGCTAGTCCTAAAAACTGGCGTATGTGTTTCGGAGTTTTCGGGGTTTCCCACTTTTCAACAGTTTCTATATTTGCCGGATCCACCTTAATACCTTCTTTGTTCACTATGTGACCGAGGAATTGAACTTCTTCCAACCAAAATGCACACTTTGAAAACTTAGCGTACAATTCTTCCTTCCTCAATACTTCTAACACCTTTCTCAAATGTTCACCGTGTTCTTGGTCATTCTTTGAGTAAATAAGTATGTCATCAATGAAAACAATGACAAACTTGTCAAGGTATGGTCCACACACTCGGTTCATAAGGTCCATGAACACAGCTGGTGCATTAGTTAAACTAAATGGCATGACCATAAACTCGTAATGACCGTGATGTGCTTGGTCGAATGAAACCACGCTCTAAAAGTTCTTGTAATTGGCTTTGCAGTTCTTTCATCTCACTGGGTGCGAGTCTGTAAGGAGCACGAGCTATTGGTGCAGCTCCTGGTACAAGATCTATTTGAAATTCAACGGATCGATGTGGGGGTAATCCCGGTAATTCTTTCGAAAATACATCGGGAAATTCTTTTGCAATGGGAACATCATTGATGCTCTTTTCTTCAGTTTGTACTTTCTCGACGTGTGCTAGAACAGCATAGCAACCTTTTCTTATTAGTTTTTGTGCCTTCAAATTACTAATAAGATGTAGCTTCGTGTTGCCCTTTTCTCCATACACCATTAAGGGTTTTCCTTTTTCTCGTATAATGCGAATTGCATTTTTGTAACAAACGATCTCTGCTTTCACTTCTTTCAACCAGTCCATACCGATTATCACATCAAAACTCCCTAACTCTACTGGTATCAAATCAATCTTAAATGTTTCGCTAACCAGTTTAATTTCTCGATTTCGACATATATTATCTGCTGAAATTAATTTACCATTTGCTAATTCGAGTAAAAATTTACTATCCAAAGGCGTCAATGGACAACTTAATTTAGCACAAAAATCTCTACTCATATAGCTTCTATCCGCACCCGAATCAAATAAAACGTAAGCAGATTTATTGTCAATAAGAAACGTACCTGTAACAAGCTCCGGGTCTTCCTGTGCCTCTACCGCATTAATATTGAAAACTCTTCTGCGGCCTTGTCCATTCGTGTTCTCCTGGTTCGGGCAATTTCTAATAATGTGGCCCGGTTTTCCACATTTATAACAAACTACATTGGCATAACTTGCTCCGACACTACTTGCTCCGCCATTACTCGTTCCGACACCATTTGTTCCTTTCTTTCTATTAACCCCTGGTCCGTAGACCTCACACTTCGCCGCGCTATGACCATTTCTTTTACACTTGTTGCAAAATTTGGTGCAGAACCCCGAGTGATACTTTTCACACCTTTGGCATAGCTGCTTCTGATTGTTGTTGTTGTTGCGGTTATTATTGTTGTTGGGATGATTGTTGTAGTTGCTGTTGTTGTTGTTGTTGTTGTTGTTGTTGTTGTTGTTGGGCCGTTTGTTGTAGTTGCGATTGATGTTGCGATTGTTGGGATAATTGTTGCGATTGTTGTTGTAATTGCTGTTGTTGTTGTATTGGTGATTCTTATCACCGTTTTCCTCCTACTTTCTTTTGACTTGCTTCACATTGGCCTCTTCAGCAGTCTGTTCTTTAATTCTTTCTTCAATCTGGTTCACTAGTTTGTGAGCCATTCTACATGCCTGTTGTATGGAGGCGGGCTCGTGTGAACTTATATCTTCTTGGATTCTTTTCGGTAATCCTTTCACAAACGCGTCGATCTTCTCTTCCTCATCTTCGAATGCTCCCGGACACAATAGGCACAATTCTGTGAATCATCTTTCGTACGTGGTAATATCAAATCCTTGGGTTCGTAACCCTCTAAGTTCTGTCTTGAGCTTATTGACCTCGGTTCTGGGATGGTACTTCTCGTTCATCAAGTGCTTGAATACTCCGTATTATTTCAAGATATTATTAGTATACATAAAATATTACGACGAAGTGCTGTCCGAGTGATTTCGAAATTGTTTTTCGAGTAGGATAGGATTAAGGAAATTATGGGTTATAGCTATGGAGGTGATTGAGTATGGTTAATGGGAATGCTCGTGAGGTCAATATAGTGTTTATCATTTCCATTGCGTCTACGTACCTTTCCTGCAATATTGAATCTCAATATTGATACGTGAGTACTCATAATTTAACTTTTACATACTAATAGTGTATCCCTGACTAGTGCTCGAGTATTTAGGATTATGCATGCTTGTACTTTTGATATTGCCCTTAGACAGGTTAGGTTGAATCTTGAATTAGTTACACTTGCGGTTGAGATAAGGTATAAGATATGCATGTCCTTGGAAAGCTAGTGAAAAATTAAGAACTTTTCCTTTAGATATCGAATGGTTTCGATGAACGGATTAGAAGTTATAATCAATTGAATTTTCGATATTTTTATTAAAAATGATTATTATTATCGTCGTTTTTATCGTCGTTCTAGTTTTATCTTATTATTATCATTATTATTATCTTTATCAAAAAAATGGATTTATCATTAAAAATTGTTATTTTTTTTATTATTACTATCGTTATTATCGTTAAAGTTATAATTAGTATTATTATTATTATCCAATTATTATTATTATTATTATTATTAGTATTATTATTATTATTATCATTATTAATATATATATATCATTATTTAAAAATGGTTATTGTTATTGTTATTATTATTATTACTATATTATCATTAAGATAATTATTAGTATTATCGTTAATAATGTTATTGTAACTATCATTATTAATATTAGTGTAATTAAAACAAATATTTGTAACACCTAATTATTTTGATTACTATGATTATCATTATTATGAACACGATATAAAAGACGATTAAAAGCTATTAAACGAAATGATTAGGAAATAATGAGTAAGAGTATCATGATGAAATTAAAATATTATAAGATATTGATTTAGATAAAATTATCGTTCTTATTATTTTTATCATTACTATTATTATTAAAAGTATCGTTAGTATTAAAACTATCATTTTAACAAAAATTATCATTTTAATAGAAATGTCATTGTTACTATAAAATATCATTATTATTATTATTTTAAATAGAATTATTATTTTAAAGATAATATTAAAAATTATCGTAAATATTAAAGTCATCATAATTAGAATTATCGTTTATCATAATGTCATCTTAGTAATTATAAACATTGATATTTTTATAATAATAATTATTATTACAAAATAATACAACTTTTACTTACTATCATTATAGATATTATTTTATCAAATAAATATGTGATATAAACATATTTTACTACGTGTAATAACTTACTTTAATAATACCTATCATATTATCTTTATGATATTAAATGAACCCTATAAATTTTATTACTTAATATATATAAAAGTATATTTTATTATATAAATTTAATATAAAATTTTATTTATTAATAAATAAATTATATTATTTACTCTAATAAATCTTTTAAAAATATTTAAAAATATAAAATGACGATATTTAAACTATATATTAATCATGTATAGATTTTTGGAAATTATTTTGAGTCAAATTTACTTTTGTTGACTTTTGCATATTAGTCTCGAGCATTAGGATTGTGGTACACTATGACTTGACCTAATTTGTTAGACAAATATTGACCAACACATAAATATATATAATTAATTTAGGTTCGTGAATCCGAGGCCAACCTTGCACTTGTTCAATGATGTTATATGTATTTTTACTACGAAATACAGTATGGTGAGTTTCATTTGTCTTTTTACCCTTTATATTTTTGGGACTGAGAATACATGCTCTTTTATAAATGTTTGACGAAATAGACACAAGTAATTGAAACTACATTCTATGGTTGAATTATCGAAATCGAATATGCCCCTTTTTATTAAAGTACGGTAATCTAAGAATTAGGGAACAGACACCCTAATTGACGCGAATTCTAAAGATAGATCTATTGGGCCTAACAAACCCCATCCAAAGTACCGGATGCTTTAGTACTTCAAAATTTATATCATGTCCGAAGTAGGATCCCGGAATGATAGTGGATATTCTTATATGTATCTAGTTAATGTCGGTTACCAGGTGTTCACCATATGAATGATTATTTTTGTCTCTATGCATGGGACGTATATTTATGAGAACTGGAAATGAAATTCTTGTGGTCTATTAAAATGATGGAAATAAATGATTATGATAAACTAATGAACTCACCAACCTTTTGATTGAAACTTTAAAGCATGTTTATTCTCAGGTGTTAAAGAAATCTTCCGCTGTGCATTTGCTCGTTTTAAAGATATTACTTGGAGTCTTTCATAGCATATTTCGAAGAACGTTGCATTCGAGTCATTGAGTTCATCAAAGATTACTATTAAATCAATTTATAGTTGGATAGTGGATATTATGAAATGGTATGCATGCCTGTCAATTTTCGATGTAAAGAAAGTTTGTCTTTTAAAAACGAATGCAATGTTTGTAAAATGTATCATATAGAGGTCAAATACCTCGCAATGTAATCAACTATTGTGAATCGTTTACAATGTATATGATACGGCTAAAAAGGAACATATATTTCATAGCAATATCCCTCCTAAATAATAGGTTTTCATATGTAATTGTATTATATTTTCATTGTAATTGTTTAAATAAATAAGTGCGAAGACAAAAGGCAAAAACGAAGATTTGAAGACGCAAACGTCCAAAAAAGCTCAAATGTACAAGATACAATCCAAGTGGTTCAAATTATTGATGAGAAACGTCTAAAAATGACAAGAGTACAAGTTACAAAACGCAAAGTACACGATATAAAATAGTACGCAAGGACGTTCGAAAATCCGGAACCGGGACATGAGTCAACTCTCAACGCTCGACGCAACGGTGTAAAAATTACGAGTCAACTATGCATAAGAATAAAATATAATATTTAAATAATTCATAATAAGAATAATATTAAATAATAAAAAGTTGTTAATTGAGCATAGTTCAGGGGTCGTAAATGAAAATTCAATTTCTAATTTCGCCTATAAAAGGCTATGTAACGATCAATTGAAATATACATTTTTCTATCCTAAATCTATATATCGATCCATCTATCTATTATCAATATCTATATTCTATATCTCTATCATAATGTTAACTTAATAAGATATAACAATAATCTTAATTTTAATTTTAAATTATGATAATAATAAGATTTATGATAGAGATCGTTTGAGTGTGTAAGTCGAAATTCTGTCCGTGTAACGCTACGCTATTTTTAATCATTGTAAGTTATGTTCAACCTTTTTATATTAATGTCTCGTAGCTAAGTTATTATTATGCTTATTTAAAACGAAGTAATCATGATGTTGGGCTAATTACTAAAATTGGGTAATTGGGCTTTGTACCATAATTAAGGTTTGGGCAAAAGACCGACACTTGTGGAAATTGGACTATTGACTATTAATAGATGGGGGGTATTGTCTAATTGAGTGACAACTCATTGGAGTCTGTCGAACCTATCTTCAAATTAATTATCCTAATAATTAATAATGATTATGGTTGTCCTATTTAGTGACGTTCATATGGAATCTATTATAATCATTTAATTAATTATTCGGGTTGGGTAATTGATTATTCAAACTGATCAAGTGGGTAAATTAATATTCATATCTAATCAAAACAGGGGTAGATTACATACAGTGATAACTGGTGTAATTGTTGACAGAAGTGATAACTGCGTCACAGTTTAAATCCTTAATTAGTTGGAATATTTGACTTCGGGTATAAGGGTAATTTGACGAGGACACTCGCACTTTATATTTATGACCGATGGACTATTATGGATAAAAACCAGATAGGTATCAAATAAACCATGACAAAGGACAATTAACCCGAGTAACAATTAATTAAAATCAAAACGTCAAACATCATGATTACGGAAGTTTAAATAAGCATAATCCTTTTATTTCATATTCTATCGCAATTTTATTTATTGTTATTTTATTTATCGTCATTTATTTATTTTACGCACTTTAATTATTGTCATTTATCTTTACGCTTAAAAATATAAAATCGACAAACCGGTCATTAAACGGTAAAAACCCCCCTTTTATAATAATATTACTACTTATATATATATATATTTATATAAATATAGTTTTATAAAAATATAGTACGTAATCACTAGCTCCCTGTGGAACGAACCGGACTTACTAAAAACTACACTACTCTACGATTAGGTACACTGCCTATAGTGTTGTAGCAAGGTTTAGGTATATCCCATCCGTAAATTAATAAAACTTGTGTCATATTTTGTAGTATTTCCTAGTAAAAATAATACTATTTCGTACCCTCACGCTACATCATCAAGTTTTTGGCGCCGCTGCCGGGGAGCGCTAAAACGCTATATTTTTAATTATAATAATATTGAAATAAAATATAATAATATAATAATATTGAAATAGAATATAATAATATAATAATATTGAAATAGAATATAATAATATAATAATATTTTAGAATCAAAATTTGATAGTAAATTTTAAAAAAGTCGTATTTATTAAATACTTCAGGGGTATATTATGTAACTTTTAATTAATAATTTCTATAATGTCGCTTTCATGTGAATAGTAAATTAATTAATTTCTTTTCATTTACTATTCATGAATAGTAAATGAGTTAAAAAAAAAATTTGTGTAAAAAAAAAAACGTTTTTTTTAAAGAAAAAAAAATTCGTTTTTTATAAAAAAAAAAAAAAAATTGTAAAAAAAAAACGTTTTTTTTAAAAAAAAAAAATTCATTTTTAAAAAAAAAAAAAAAATTGTAAAAAAAAAATCGTTTTTTAAAAAAAAAAAAAAAAAAGAAAATTTTAAAAAAAATAATAAATAATAATATATTTTTTTTTTTTTAAGTTTTATTACCTTTAGATTTTTAGATTATAGTCGCAACTTTTAGTATTAAGTTTAGTTTTGCCATAGTTATTTTCATTTTTAGATTTTTAGGCTTTGCCGTAAAATCCCTTAAGTGCTTATTCCTTAGACTAAGTTTTAGGTGCTTTAAAATTTTGCGACGCCATTTTTCGCGCTATTTTCTTATTTTTATTTTTCGACGCGTTTACCTATGTATCAATTACAATTCCAATTAGTGATCTCCATTTGTAGCTTTAATTTTAAGATAGTGATCGTTATAAGGTTGGATTAACCGCGTATTTACAAACCACTCTTCGTCTTTTTCATTTTTCGACACTTTTCGACGCGCACTCTTTTTCTCTCTTATTTCTCGTCATTCTAGTTTTTAGGACTTAGATTTTTTTCTACTTCTTCTCTAAATTTATTAAAATTACGAAAATTTATTTTAAGTGGTTAAATTGATAGACATCAAAATTTTCTGGTTCGTAGTAATAGTTGGATTTGTACGTGGACCGGGTTATTGGAGCCAAACAGTACTCAATTATATTGAGACCAAACGAATCCTGCCCCTCTGCTGCATCTTTTGGCTATTCGAAACGTGGGCAAAATCAGAAAAGTCTATTGATTGGATAACTTATATAATTTTTCTTTCCTTTTTAAAAACTAATAGGATATTCAGTGAATGCACCGAGCAAGACGTTCACCGCCGGTCATACGTTCACCACCTGTAACTCGATCAAGACATCGTTTAACAAATATCGCCGCCGTTGATTTTTCTTTAGAATCGTCATCTAGTCGACCAAGTACTCCAATTCAAATTTTCGATAATCCATCTTTTGAACCCGATTTCACAACTAAGAACCCGGAAGATATTCAAGGACAATTCCAAGATCCTGAACCCCAAACCGTTAAATCAGAATCCTCTAGTGATTCGGATACAACAAATCCAATCATGGAAAATCTAGAACCTCTAAGTATGGAAGATCGAATGAGGGCTAAATGCACGGGCCAAGGTCACGCCATTATTAAGCCAGAAGTTAATGCGCCAGATTATGAAATCAAAGGACAAATTCTACACATGGTAACTAACCAATGCCAATTCAGTGGTGCACCGAATGAAGATCCTAACGAACACCTTCGTACGTTTAAAAGAATTTGTACACTATTCAAAATCCGAGAAGTGGAAGATGAGCAGATCTATCTCATGTTGTTTCCCTGGACTTTAAAGGGAGAAGCCAAAGATTGGTTAGAATCGTTACCTGAAGGGGCGATTGACACATGGGATGTTTTAGTTGAAAAATTTCTTAAACAATTCTTTCCGGCATCTAAAGCCGTGAGACTTCAAGGAGAAATTGTTACGTTCGCGCAAAAGCCAAATGAAACATTATATGAGGCGTGGACAAGATTCGGAAGGATGTTGAGAGGATGTCCTCAACACGATTTAGACACTTACCAAATAGTACAAATATTCTACCAAGGTGTCAACGTTGCTACACGAAAAGACATCGACATAACAGCTGGTGGTTCCATTATGAAGAAAACCGCAACTGAAGCTTACAAAATTATTGATAACACAGCCTCCCACTCGCATGAGTGGCACCAAGAAAAAGATATTTTTCGTTCATCTAAAGTGGCTAGAGCCGATTCTAGCCATGACTTTGATTCCGTTTCAGCAAAAATAGATGCTTTCGAAAGACGAATGGAAAAGATGAATAAAGATATTCACGCAATACGAATCAGTTGTGAGCTATGCGGTGGACCACACTTATTGAAAGATTGTCACATTGAACCAACATTGGAACAACGAGAGAATGTTTCCTATATGAACCAAAGGCCTGGAAATAATTATCAAAATAATTATCAACCGCCAAAGCTAAACTTCAATCGAAATCAAAACATTCTTTACAATCCAAAAGGACCCGAAAATAACTGGTATAACCAACAAGGTCCGAATAACCAACCAACTCAAAACAACACTTTCAATCAACAAAGACCTGGCTTATATAAACCACAACAACAAACCGAAGAGAAAAAGTCAAATATGGAAGACGTGGTATTCAAGCTAGTTGAATCTCAAACACAATTTATTGAAACTCAAACCCAAACGAACGAGAGATTTGATCAGTCATTAAGAACTCAACAAGCTTCCATTTTGAATCTAGAAAAACACGTAGGTACTCTTGCTAGCATGATGAGTGAGAGGGAACAAGGAAAGCTACCGAGTAATACTGAAGTAAATCCTCGGAATGAGAATGTTAATATGGTCTCAACGAATTCTGAAAAACCAGCTCCAGAAAATGGGAAGGTTTTAGATGTGAGTAACAATGAAGAAGTTACACCACCACCACCCGAGTATGTAAAGCCAGTGGTGGCACCATACAAACCACCCATCCCGTTTTCAAGAAAAGGAGTTGAGTATGAGCAAATAATAGGTAATAAAGTTGGTGATACCATTGGAAAGAAGAAGAAGAAGAAGAATAAGAAAGTGCAAGAAACAAAAGCCGTAAATATAAACCCGGTGAAGACAGTTCCACCAAAACCTCCACCTAGGGTAGGTGATCCGGGTGAATTTATTGTTCCTTGTCTACTTAGTGATTGTGTCATGTATGATGCACTAGCAGATTTAGGTGCAAGTGTAAATGTTATGCCTCTTTCCTTATATAAGAGATTAGGTGTAGGTAAGTTAAGTCCAACGGATATGAGTGTTAGACTCTTTGATCAAACCATTAAGCACCCAGTTGGAATTGCTAACAACCTACCCGTTCAAGTAGGCAATTTAACCTTTCTAGTCGAATTTATTGTCATTGACATAGAAGAGGACCCAAACATTCCTCTAATTTTAGGTCAGCCATTCTTAGCGTCCACCAAGGCGTTATTTGATGTAGGAAATGGAAGAATGACACTTAAAAGTGGTGACAAATCGATCACCTTTATGATTCGAAAGTCTAAATCTCCACCAGCCAAAACCGTTGAACCAGTAAAAACAATTGGTAAGAACCATGTGCTTTTACCAACTCCAACGGTAATACTTAGCAATAATGAAACGCCTAAGTGTGGGGAAAATGAAGTAACACCTAATGATGACATGATAACAAAGAACCCCGTTGTTGATACGAAATTAAATGATCCCGTTATTAATAGTTCAATGAAGAAACTTATTAAACGGATTCGCGATGCTAGAACCAAGGGGAACTTTAAGTTATGTAACCGGTTAGTATCCAATCTATCACCTAAAGAAAAGGAGAAACTAGTTGAAATTGTGGATATTACACAGGAATCCGACCAATGGCTTAAAGAAAAAGTCACGGATATGCAAGTTGATTATGGACCAAGAGAAATTAACGATGAAGTTAATCACAATTTTGACACCACGGCTACCTAAGTGTGGGGAGATTCAAATGTTCTAAAAAGAAAATGCTGTCTAGAGTTAATTGTTCTGTTCTCGTGTAGTTCCGAAAATGGAATTCGATTGGTCTTTTCCGCTAGCAGACACTAAAGAACTAGTTTTCTCCCACCATTCTGAATTTTTATTTTTTAGGTTTTAATTAATATGCCTTTTAAATTTAAGTTTTGTGTGATTTTAAAAACAAAATTTACTTTATTTCATTAAGTTTAAAAAATTGATTTCTAAAATTCGTCGTAAGTTGAAGACTAGGTCGTTGAACCGAAATTGCTTTACCCAAGGACGGGGCGATAAATTTTGTTATCATTATTTTTTTAATTTTATTGATCTAAAGTATGCAAAATATATATATATATATATATATATATATATATATATATATATATATATATATATATATATTTTATAAATTTTTAAACGTGGGATAATATATCAAACTTTAAAAATATGTATATATATGTTTGTATTTTATGTTATGTACAAAACAGGGTAAAACAGCGCACTTTCAAAGAATGTCATTAAGTTCAGCAAAAGCTTCTAATTTTGACGACAAGACGCAAAATATCAAATGTGATATAAAACAACATGTTTGCAAACTCGGTATTTCCAATAACTTTTCTACACTAATCACCCTCATGAATTTATAATTAGAGTCTGATTTCATGCAAATGAGGGCATTGCATGATCTTAAGTGTGGGGAAGGGTTATAAATTCTCTCGGGTTTACACTTGGTTTATTTGCCAAATTTTGCGAAAATTTGAAAAATTTTCAACTAAATGAAATCAAAATCATGTTTATATATATTTATGAACGATGAAAACTAGGTGTTAATACTGAAATTATTGTTACCTCAAAAAGGACATAAATTGAGAAACAACCCAAAACGCTTGAATTCATTTAAAATGGAATAAAGGAGAATAAAAAGGCAAAGAAAGAAACTAAGTGTGGGGAGAATATACCAAGTTATTCAATTAAAAACTATCTATCACATGTTTGTGTAAAGTTTATTGCAGGTGCTTTTGTTTTGGACTAAATTAACTGTTTTACCCGATTTACTATAATACTTTTGAAAGAAAGATGGATCTACACGATGAATCAATTCCATCATTTGAAGGAAGTAAAGTCTTCCGAAAAAGACACACGCTTCTTGATTTAGGTCAAGAAGTTGTCGTCCAGACCAACTGTAGGTTGACGAAAAATCTAGAAAAGTCATCACTAAAATCGGCTGGAAATCCACGGACCTCAGCATCAAACAGGGTCGCCATGTGGTCAGATTTATCCTAACCATGAGAAGGATTTATCTCGTACAATGGGGGGGCACCGTGCAATTTAGCTTGATAAGACTAATGAATCAGATCCCCATAAAGGATAATCTCCTTAAAGATTAAAAATCAGCTTTTAAGACTGATATTACTCAATCATAGAGATTGACCTTAAAGATTGAGAATTCAAACTCATGGAATTCAATGATATCTAAACTCGAGCTTGAACGAGAAAATATTTTGATCAAAATTGCAAACCGATTTGTTTTCTGAAAATCCATTTTCAATGCGTTCATTACCATTGAACGTAAAATCCTAGGAATTCACCTGGAATTCATTAGGTCACCTGAACCAAATCGGGTGTCAACCGTAAGAACGGTGGTTGCATAGCATGGTCGGAGACAGGACCTTGTGCCAGACCGAAAAATTATAGGATGATCTTTACTATCGCTCCTACCAAGGATAGTTCTAGCATCCGACACGTTAATAAGACCATAATCATCTGCATGTCACGGGACATTGCCTTAACAGTTTCTTGTTCATCGCTTTCCTTTACAACCGGACGGTAGTTTGCCGAAAGGTAATATACGGGACAAGTAAACTGGACGTGTTGCTTTCCTAAAACAAGGTTAGCAAGTGGGTAACACAAAACCACAAGTGTTGAGCTAAAATTTTCAAATCTGAAACCCACACAACCCACAAAAATATTTTGCAAACACCGGTGAAGGGTTATTCCGGAAAACTTATCTAGGGTAAAAGCTAGATTAAATTTTCAAAAAGATCAAATGTTTTCATAAAGATCCAATTTCCTTAAGGATCTACATTTTAATAGTCATGTGGGACTGTAAACCACCTTTCAAATGTGCACTTTGCTTTGGAAACCGAAAGTAAATCGGCTATTTGATTGCAAGTGTCGTTGACCTAAACCCGAGGCAACTGTGGATGACACACCCACCTTTAACCATCATTACTGTCATTGTTTATACCGCTATATCAAAATCACTGATGTACAAAGTGTGATGAATAAAAAAGTGATTCATGTATGTTTTTATTTCAAGTTCTGTATTGCTTGAGGACAAGCAACGCTCAAGTGTGGAGATATTTGATAAGGCTAAAAAGGAACATATATTTCATAGCAATATCCCTCCTAAATAATAGTTTTTCATATGTAATTGTATTATATTTTCATTGTAATTGTTTAAATAAATAAGTGCGAAGACAAAAGGCAAAAACGAAGATTTGAAGACGCAAACGTCCAAAAAAGCTCAAATGTACAAGATACAATCCAAGTGGTTCAAATTATTGATGAGAAACGTCTAAAAATGACAAGAGTACAAGTTACAAAACGCAAAGTACACGATATAAAATAGTACGCAAGGACGTTCGAAAATCCGGAACCGGGACATGAGTCAACTCTCAACGCTCGACGCAACGGTGTAAAAATTACGAGTCAACTATGCATAAGAATAAAATATAATATTTAAATAATTCATAATAAGAATAATATTAAATAATAAAAAGTTGTTAATTGAGCATAGTTCAGGGGTTGTAAATGAAAATTCAATTTCTAATTTCGCCTATAAAAGGCTATGTAACGATCAATTGAAATATACATTTTTCTATCCTAAATCTATATATCGATCCATCTATCTATTATCAATATCCATATTCTATATCTCTATCATAATGTTAACTTAATAAGATATAACAATAATCTTAATTTTAATTTTAAATTATGATAATAATAAGATTTATGATAGAGATCGTTTGAGTGTGTAAGTCGAAATTCTGTCCGTGTAACGCTACGCTATTTTTAATCATTGTAAGTTATGTTCAACCTTTTTATATTAATGTCTCGTAGCTAAGTTATTATTATGCTTATTTAAAACGAAGTAATCATGATGTTGGGCTAATTACTAAAATTGGGTAATTGGGCTTTGTACCATAATTAAGGTTTGGGCAAAAGACCGACACTTGTGGAAATTGGACTATTGACTATTAATAGATGGGGGGTATTGTCTAATTGAGTGACAACTCATTGGAGTCTGTCGAACCTATCTTCAAATTAATTATCCTAATAATTAATAATGATTATGGTTGTCCTATTTAGTGACGTTCATATGGAATCTATTATAATCATTTAATTAATTATTCGGGTTGGGTAATTGATTATTCAAACTGATCAAGTGGGTAAATTAATATTCATATCTAATCAAAACAGGGGTAGATTACATACAGTGATAACTGGTGTAATTGTTGACAGAAGTGATAACTGCGTCACAGTTTAAATCCTTAATTAGTTGGAATATTTGACTTCGGGTATAAGGGTAATTTGACGAGGACACTCGCACTTTATATTTATGACCGATGGACTATTATGGATAAAAACCAGATAGGTATCAAATAAACCATGACAAAGGACAATTAACCCGAGTAACAATTAATTAAAATCAAAACGTCAAACATCATGATTACGGAAGTTTAAATAAGCATAATCCTTTTATTTCATATTCTATCGCAATTTTATTTATTGTTATTTTATTTATCGTCATTTATTTATTTTACGCACTTTAATTATTGTCATTTATCTTTACGCTTAAAAATATAAAATCGACAAACCGGTCATTAAACGGTAAAAACCCCCCTTTTATAATAATATTACTACTTATATATATATATATATTTATATAAATATAGTTTTATAAAAATATAGTACGTAATCACTAGCTCCCTGTGGAACGAACCGGACTTACTAAAAACTACACTACTCTACGATTAGGTACACTGCCTATAGTGTTGTAGCAAGGTTTAGGTATATCCCATCCGTAAATTAATAAAACTTGTGTCATATTTTGTAGTATTTCCTAGTAAAAATAATACTATTTCGTACCCTCACGCTACATCATCAATATGAACGGGTCCTTTCAGAGCATGCTTGACCAGTTAACTTTCTTCTTGGGGTTACAAGTAAAACAATTACTAAATGGGTTTTTTATCAGTCAAACAAAGTATATCAATGATATGCTAAAATGTTTTAAAATGACTGCTTTAAAACCAATGACAACCCCAATGAGGACTTTACTGGATGCTGATACTAATGGGGAACCCTTTGATATTACGCTTTATCGAAGCATGGTTGGTTCTTTAATGTATCTGACTGCAAGTCGACCAGACATTACACTTGCCGTAAATTTCTGTGCCCGCTTTCAGTCCAACCCTAAGAAATCTCACTCCAAAGCGGTTGTTAGGATTTTTCAATACCTTAAAGGTACACCTAACCTTGGGATCTGGTATCCTCATGGATCCGATTTCAATCTCACTGCTTATACTGATGCGGATCATGGTGGTTGCCATGTTGATAGAAAAAGCACATCTGGATCAATTCAGATGTTGGGGAATAGGCTAGTTGGTTGGTCATCCAAAAAGCAGAACTGTGTGTCTTTATCAACAGCTGAGTCTGAGTACATTGCTGCAGCTCACTGTTGTTCACAAGTTTTGTTGATGCAAACTCAACTATTGGACTATGGCTTTAAGATTTCTAAGACCCCGATCTATTGTGATTCACAAAGTGCTATTGCAATAACAAGCAACCCGGTTCAGCATTCTAAAACTAAACACATAGATATTCGTTATCATTTCATTAAGGACCATGTAGAGAAAGGGGATGTAGAATTATACTTTGTGCCTACTAAAGTGCAATTAGCTGACATGTTCACTAAACCTTTAGATGAACTTAGGCTAAAATTCTTGATCAAAGAGATTGGCATGGTAGAGTATAGTGCTTGATATTCCTTAGATCTGTTGGGACTTATTTTTGGGATCTTGTGTTTAGGGGGAGTAGATACTTTCTAGGGGGAGCAACTAAGTTTCAGTGCTTTAGATAATTTTTCTTTAAGGGACTGCCTTTAGATTAATGATAACTTCCTAGGTACATTTGTTCAATGGTTACGCAAGGGGGAGGTAACTCATTGATATCCTATTTCAAGGGGGAGTTGATTCATTTTCTTGGGAACATGATCCAAATGTTGATTTACTTTCTTGTATATCACATTTTGAGGGGGAGAAAAAGGGAGAAAATGAGAAAATTATTCAAAAATATTGTTTTTCAAAAGTGAATTCAAAATTTCTTTGTTTTTATCTGAAATAATTCACTATGGCTTGTATACATCTCAGTATGCATCCCGTGTCAACAATTGGTATCACTGGAGATTTGTACTTTGTATAAAATTCAAAGTTCTTTTAAGTACAAATCTTATTTTGAAAAATTCATAAAAATTGGAAAAGATAAAATCCAAAAATATTTAAATTTTTACTGAATAAATGCTATTTTTAGCATTTTACCGAGTCTGACAACCAACTGTACAGATTCGGTAAGTTCAAAGTTTTCAAAAAAATTGTCTCAGAATTGTTTTTCATGAAAAGATTGAAATGGATTTCAAGAGGAAAAATCAATTTGTCAAGATTTGGAGTTAAATTGTTTATGTTTTGAAAAATTGGACTGAATTCGGTATATTAGGCCCATTCTGCAAAGCCCATTCGGTATTTTACCTTCGGTATCTATAAAAGGAGAGTCAAAGTCAAACATTACTCTTACTGTTATTAATTACCTACCGAGTCTGTTGATTATACCGAATCTGCCTAATTCTACCGAGTCCGTCATTCTGTTTCTTCAAATTCTTGGTAATTGTTCATTTTAATCAATGTTTAAGATATATTATTGTAGATCTGAGATAATTATGTTTTTATCAACCAGAAAAGTTCAAAATAACTGGATTATGATCTTTAATTTTTGAAATCTTGTTGATTATACCGAGTCTGAGTCGATTTCAATTAATCTTTGATTAAACTCAATTGATTTGGAAAATCAACATGAAATCTTGTCTAATCTGAGTTAAATTGACTGATCTATCATTTGACCGAGCCTGATTACATGTTTAATTACTTATTTGATGGATTCTGTATCTACCGAATGTGTTCTTATCTTGATACCGAATTTGTTCATACAATTAACATGTTAATATGCTTGTAATTGAATGGTTGTTTGATCATGGTTGTGAAATTACATGATATGTGATAGAATATGCATGTTTCAGTGACTTTCTGTTAATTGTTGAAGATACCGAATCTGGTTTTCCTTCTTGATACTGAGCCTGAAATTTGGTACCTTGAAATTTTCTGATTTTTATCTTCAAACACTTAACATGTTTATTCTATATTTTTCTGATATGAAAACTCAAGCTTATTTGGTTACAGAATCTAAAGTTTTCATAACTACCGAATCTGCTTGAATTATGCTGAAATTGACTAAGTGTTGTTTTGATTCCTTGTATTATATAATTGACTTTGCATGATGATTTTGTACTAAGATGAATATCATATGAATGTCATGGTTGTCAATTATTTGTTCATATTTGAGAATAAAAGACTTTTATATTTGAAAAACCATAAAAATCTTAAAATTTAAAAATATAAAAAGGATTTCAAAGGCAAATAAGAATAGAGATATATGCTTTTTGTTAAATATCTTGTGGTCTTCTATTTCTTATTTATACAGCTAAATGGCGAACAATCACTTTATCAACTCTGAAACCAATATTCCCTGCAAATATTGGACTGCAATTCTAGAGAGGCATACTTTATGGCCTGCTCTGAGCTCCACAGTTAGTGTGCCAGAAACAGAATTGGATATTCTTAACAGATCAATCAGATTTGTGGAGGCCACACAACCAAATGCTACTAATCCACAGGGCGAACCAGCCAGATTTGAATTTAGGCTGAGAGGAGTACAAGGATTCAGAAGTATCACAAAAGCAGACTTCAGGAGAATATTCAAACTTCCTCTTGTACAGAATGCTCCTGCTTTTCCTGCTACTCAGCAAATGATGACTTCTGTCTTTGATCTTGGTTATGTTGGAGCTACCAATGTTCCACCAGCTAAGTTTCAGAAGAAATATCTGCACTCAAGGTGGTATGTGATCTTCTCAATCATCAACAGATGCTTGTTGATGACAAGAAGTGGATTTGATAGCTTAACTGTGCCGATGCTCAAACTTTTCTACTCATTCACAAGAGTAGAGAATCCTGATTATGCAGAACTTATATGGGATTTGGTTCAGGCACAGGTTGAAAAGCCAAGGGGTTCATACATCCCTTGCGAAAGGTTTTTCTGTATCTTTATCCATGATGCTATCAATGCTTGCAGAAATTCAAATATCTTTGTACCAGGTACACATGGATTACAGATGAAAAGGTTTGGAGAGCTGAAGATGAACACCCCTATGGTGTCTGATAATCAATTCACTGCGCAAATTCCAAATTGGCTAGTGAGGCTAGCTGAACCCCAAGACGCTCGTATGCGTTCTTATTTTCAGGCTGTAGGAATACCTCTTCCGAACCCGGTACAACAAGAACAAGTTGAACCTGCCGTGGTTCCAGCCCCAGAGGTTGTAGAGGAACCTGTAGTTCAACCACCCGGGCCAGCTAATCCTCCACTTAGGGTGAACCTCAAACGATCTAGGGTAGCACACCAAGCTCAACCCGTGAGGATCAGGGAACCTAGTCCAACTAGGATTGAACCAACTCTTTCCACAACACCCGAAGTAAGCAGTGACACTTCAGCAACAACATCTGAATCATCTCCTGAACATTCTCCCAAGAGAACTCGATACATGCCTGATGAGATGATTCAGACTCCGCCAACCCAACGAGTAACTAGATCTAGGACTTCGACACCCATCGTCCGCCAAACAGTTACTCCAACCAGTGGTGATACGGACCAAGACCTAGAGCCAATTAGGTCACCCTCACCCATCTCCGTATCACATTCAAGAATAACAGTAAGCCCTACGCTAAATGAAGCGCAAGCTTCGGTAGGCAGGAGATCTAAATGAACGGATGGTAAAACGACCACTAAGCCCATCCAATCTAAACAGGACTTAATAATAAATCCTACAAAGAAAGGTGCTTCGGCATCTAAGGAAGTAAAGTCTTCCTCTGCAGTAAAGTCTGCGTTGACTCAATCGATTGAGGAAACTCAATCATTGAAGTCCAGAAGGGCCGAAGGGGAGCCGAAAAATCTTGAAAAGGCACCCTGCGTATCGGCTGGAAATCCTCCTGTACTTCAACGTACAACAGGGTCTCGAGGTCCGGCTTATCTTGATGAGGAAGATCTGCCGCGTCCCATGGAAACGAGTCAACATGACAATCCTTCGGGATATTTATCAGACTTCCAGTAGACTGTTCCCTTGGTTCATGAAAGTGATCCATTGGTTCAAACCACTTCTCTTCCGGATTCTGAATCTCAGGGTCTGGAGGAAGAGACTTTAACTGAAAGAGATGTGCCACCTCATGGTATATCAATGATTTCAGGAGTCGGGGATAGCAATATCTCTGCGAGAACTAAACAGACGGGTAGTTCTACTACTCTGTCAGAGTCCCATGAGACCAAAGTCATGGAGGCGGATGCATCGAAAGAAACTTCGCCGGTGACAACTCCGGTTGTTACCCAACCTCCATCAGAAAGGAATATCACGAATCTGACTAGTAATATGTACAGCCCTACATATAAGAATAATATCGCACAATCATCCTTACCTGCCCTCACGGCAACTCAAACACTTCCACCGACATCGCCTTCAACAGTTGCTGCTGCTGGTGTTCCTATTGTTACTTTTCCACCATCACCTTCTCGTTTACCACTTTTCTATGATTCTTTGGAGCAAGAATATTTCAGTCGTATGTTTTCTAGAGTCAATCTAGATGTTCTTCGACGCACTTCGATTCAAGCATTGTTTCGTGCTCGTGTTCGATATCCACTTAATTCCTGCTCTTCTCCGTTGAGTCCTCACCGTGATGATGAACATGACGATTCTGATCCTCAGAATAGCCATGAGGGGGAGATAGGAGTAGATGGAGAATACCCAACGGTAAACATTTCAACTAAGGGTGGTAGTGTAAGGTCTTCATCAGCTTCACAAGCTCAACAAGTTCAGATGGAATCAGAAATGGTTTCTACACATGATGAAATTGATGATAAGGAGCCTGAGCAAGTTATAATTCCAATTGTTCATAATGAGGCTGATAGTGGACTGGTAGATGAGGATTTGAACTTGAGTGATTTCTATCTTGAAGAGACGGATGACGATGGATTTGTCATTCTAAGCAAGTTATCATCAGTATCTTCAATTCCGGAAGATGTAGAGATTGTAGATGAAGAGAATCCTGAACCAGTAATAGAAAGTGATGATGAAATGGATTCTTCTGATGACGATGAAGACAATCTTTATGTTAATCCAAATGAAGATGAGATCTTTGATCATATTGAAGATGATGATGCAACAAATCCTACTGGTCATTCATCAAATTCTACACCCTCATCGAGTTCAAATCCAACAAATGCTAATGAAAGTTCAACTTCTGGTACACCTACATCAAGTGAAACAGTGAATTCCAGATTCAAATACAATCATGGAATATTCTTTAAGAATCAGGAGCAAAGATTATTGTTGGGAGTAGAACATGATTTTATAACGTTACGAAACACATTCATCGAGGAAAATGCTTACAAGATCTTCCGCATCAATGAATTACCAAGGAGTAAAAGGTTTACTTATATAGGTTCACGATTGCTTCCAGCAAGTGAAAGGAATTGGTATGAGTTTATGTGGAGAAAACATATCAACAAAGATGAAGATGATTTGTGGCTTCAAAGAAAATATCGTATTTCAGAAGTGTTGAATATTACTCGAGTCGGAGTAGAGATAAGCGAAAAGAAAGACGTCATCAGTCAGTTCCACGTTATTAGAGAAGATGAGAAAGAGTACAAGTTCACAGAAGCAGATTTTCAAAATCTTGACATGCTTGACATCATTCACATCTACAACTACCTCAGTATCATCATCATTCGACCTTTTGCTAAGGCTCAAGCTTTGGAAGCTGTGAAAAGATACATGATGGAGACAATTGAACTGATGAGACGTGAAGATTTTCAAATAGGTCTCGAAGCAAAAAGGAAAAAGATTCGAATTACGTGTCCGAATCAATTTACAGAGGGACTGAAGGATATGAGGATGTTTCAAATGCAATTCGAACCCGAAGGGTTTGTTTTTGTAAATTCTCAAAAAGAAAAGGTGTTCATTCATACTGAAGAGCTGAACAAATATTCAGATGGAACACTTAAGGCTGCACTGAAGTATCTTAAGATTCATCAAAGAAAGTTCCATGACATTGACATGATAATGGGTCTTGGAGAATTCATAAAGCATATAAGAGATCGTCTGAAACTCATAGTTCGTACAAGACAGTTTGAGATACTTCGTGGACAGAGAAAGAGAAGATATTTCAAGGAAATGGATGAATATCCATTATATGAGGGAGATCCAAGAAAAGCGTGGGGTGTCTGGAAACCTTCTAAACAAGTTTCAGAAAATCAAGTAGAAGTTTCGAAACCAGATGGCACACGATGGAAACTAACGTTTGGACCTCTCAAGATTTCAAAATAGGATTATGTTGTAAAGTTCACATTTAACACTAAGGGGGAGATTGTTAGGACCCCGAAGTTGTATAGTGTTAATGTGAAAATAAGCTTAAATGAAGGTTCCTTAGAAGAGGGCTATATAAGGAACCTAAGTAGTCCTAATTAGATAGCCATTGCATTGTAACCGAGTTCTAGAAGCTGTGGAATGTAATTGTACCGATTCTCTCTAATACCGAGTCTCATGCTTACATACCGAATCTCTCTTTATCTTATCATTTCTCTCAATCTCAACATGATCTGACCTATCACAAACGGCTAAAACCGATAGCGCCCAAACGACTATGGCAACGCTAATCCCAAGGTGTACAAAGTCGTCTACCGTCACACCAGTATAACATGTGAGCGAAACACGGCTATCGCATCACTAATCACACAACACGGTCCTCACGACCCCACCATCGGTGTATAAAACAACCGATAGATCACACAACATGAAGGCTGGCCGAAAACTACACGCGCCTTACACATATGGAGGATGGTCGAAACAACCCGAACCTTAGTGAATTCGCAACAACCCGAGATTCACCAGCCCAAAATCTCAACACAGGAATGGTACTCCCATTCCCCATCGGTACTCGCATTTCCCGATAACGTTATACCATACCGATATAACACTACTCCAACACAAATATCCGTTAGTGTACAACGACATATATCACTAACCCTTGGACAACACATATCCGTTCACAATTCGTTAGAGTACAACACATATATCACTAACTCGGACAACACATATCCATACATAAAACCGTTAGTGTACAACAACATATATCACTAACTCGGACAACGCATATCCGTTCACAATTCGTTAGAGTACAACACATATATCACTAACTCGGACAACACATATCCATACATAAAACCGTTAGTGTACAACAACATATATCACTAACTCGGACAACGCATATCCGTTCACAATTCGTTCAAGTACAACACATATATCACTAACTCGGACAACACATATCCAAACATAAAACCGTTAGTGTACAACAACATATATCACTAACTCGGACAACGCATATCCGTTCACAATTCGTTAGAGTACAACACATATATCACTAACTCGGACAACACATATCCATACATAAAACCATTAGTGTACAACAACATATATCACTAACTCGGACAACGCATATCCGTTCACAATTCGTTAGAGTACAACACATATATCACTAACTCGGACAACACATATCCATACATAAAACTGTTTATGTACAACAACATATATCACTAACTCGGATAACGCATATCCGTTCCTACAAATAAATACATTATATACATTCATGTATACTTATTCCACTCACCTGGAAATCCTTGCACACGCATCACACGTACGTGTACACATCGCCACCACAATCGAGCAAGAACCACCTATATCGCACAGGCACAAACAATAATTCTCTAAAAGAGAATCCGACACGCACATCCCTTAACCGAGGGGTTTCACCTTGCTCGTCAAACACGTCCATTATCTCTCAACGAGATTTACCTCATTACCACCTCGGTGGTAATTCAAATCCAAATCATAAGTACAATTTAACCGAAATTGTACTCTACCACAAATCGACCAAATCTAGGTCCCAACACAAATTTCGGATCTACTAAAAGCATCATCCGAAATCTCACACTAAAATCTCCTCGTGCGGGAGTGTAACTCCCCCACTTGGAACTACGTTCCATAACCACATCTTGTACACCCGTACAATGCTACCAAAGGTAGACTTTACTAACAATTGGGTTCACACGACCCATCACCACACCTTGCTCCAACCTTGAGCACACGAAGGATTTTAACCTATCCCTAAACACTTTGAACGAAGAGTTTACCACAAGTATATAAACTTTACTCTCGAAATTATCCAATTGCTATAGTTTGCCAAATTCCCACCTAGTCACTCATGTACCTAAGGGTTTCTCTCTGGTACCCTAAGTACAATTTAACCGCAACACCATCGGAGTTAAGCACCAGGCTAGTAGGTATAAAAGAGGCACCTAATGTCGCGTCGCGTAGACTCCTTTACCAACATACATCGAGATCAACACTCAATTTCAAGGATTTCATCCACCTGACGAACCTCACGGTTCATCAATTTTAACACGAGAGCGAACACGCTCTTACATCCGAACACCAAAGCCCACACCCATGGCTTGGTAGAAACATTTCTCCACACTAAGGAATGCTTGGTTGCACCAAGTCTTACGCCCTTCGCCCGACAATCATAACATCACCAATAACAATAACATGTACATCACAATGCATTTAACAAACCCAAACTCAAACGGCGCAATTCCATCAAATCGGCCCCAGTCTGGAACTCCTCGAAGAATTCCTCCTCAGAATCGTCCCACGATAACGCCATGAACGGTTCACCACCGACAAGATCAATCTTACCATCCAACCAATCCTTCACCCTACCCCGCAACAATCTAGTAGCGAGTCTTGTCCTCTTCTCGGGAGGGCATTCAATAGTGCGTAAACACCCTTCGACATTCGAGATCCATGTGGTGCTTACCAAAGGATCCGGTTTCCCGTCATACATTCGGGGTTTAGTCCTCATGAAGCTCTTAAGACAACGCTCCATTTCACCACTACATTGAAGTTCGGAATACTTCCTATCCATTTCTTCTCAAAACGCACTCATTTGCTCCGCAACGGCGGCCGCAACTCTAGCGTTAACTCTGCGTCATTCGTCTCGATCCCATTTCCCGTCGCCATTCAAAGGAATGCAAAGTGATTAGATCACGAACGTATAAAACCACACACACAACACCGCCCCATCTTGCAAATCACTCGTTCTACATCACTTGCTAGACACGATTTGCACCCGTAATAAGGTTTGCAAGTCCTTATTACGCACACACGCCGTATCAACTCGTTAGTACAACGAACGCCTCGCTCGCTGATATAAACAAACACAAACAAAATTCTACGCGATATAAGCACACGCAAGAATTATTATCACAACACAATAATATATTAATAATATTCGCATTACTAATATAAACGTTAGTCCACCTACAAACAAGGCACTAACTATTACCCATTCCGACCCGTAATCCTACAAGTCCCGCAACAAATAAGCACGCACAAAAGTCTAAGTCTAGGCACCTATCTCAAGTCACCTAAATCCCTTAGACCATGCTCTGATACCACTTGTAACAACCCAACCCGTTATCCTTCCAAAAACGTGCCATAAAAAAATTCTGGAACAACACATCTGGACGGCGTCCAGCTCTGAAGGACTGGACGGCGTCCAAGCCTTTTGGACGGCATCCAAATGATCTGCCAGGTTCTGATCTGTTTAACAATTACACACGGGCGAAAAACCCGCTTCCCGACACTTTTAAACCAAAACACTTTCACAATATGTTATAATAATTAAACCTAAGAGTTTTCCACAATAAAATCGAGTTTTACAAAACCGGGTCCACATCGACCCATATTACTACAAAGTGACCATTTCGACCCATTTAGTTTAATTCAAAACATAGTCCGAGCATGGTGATTGGGGATACGCTACCCAATCCTAATCGAATCCAAAAGCAAGTCTTCTAAAGCAAACTACGCAAGTCCACTAGTCCCACGCTTACCACCGCATCCATGCAATCTATAAAAATGTAAACAACGAGAGGGTAAGCTAACGCTTAGTGAGTGAGAATATACTACATACATACATATGCATAAAATGGACACGCCACAACAATAAACAAATAACGCATACCGGAGCATCCAAATATAAGGCAAGCTAATCTAAGCATACCGTACGATCACTAAGCAACAAGCTAGCAACAATAAAGTAAGTTCACCAACGACGATGTGAACAACGCCAATAAGCTACACCCGGAGGGTTAGCTACATCACAACAATACATTAATATATATATATATATATATATATATATATATATATATATATATATATATATATATATATATATATATATATATATATATAACAATATATAAACGCCCAAGGTTAACCCCTTAACCCAATACCGAAAACCAAATGCCACAAAGAAGATTGGCCGAACTACACGAGCCTTAGTAAATCCGCAATCACACGAGACTACTATCTCAATAAGATGACCGAACTACACGCGTCATCGTGAATCTGCATCCACACGTGACTCACTTCTCAATATCAAAACCCTTCGCAAATGAGGTTATATCATCCACATCACAAACACGTGTGATGACGTACATATAAAATGTGTACCTCGCCAAAGGTGGTCAACCAAAACGCACAACCGTGCCAATTGGACCTATACATAAGTCCATCATATCCACCTATATGTGAAGTGAGCTCTATAACTGAGAACCACTTCACCCGACCCGCACCCATCCTACACATACATATGCACATAGGATATTAACACTCACCTTGTCGCCTTGATGAATGATACCGAAATAATCCGCAACTCGCCGATGGAATGTACCTATTCCATTATCACAAATACAACAACACAATTAGGGTTGACTTACAAACCAACCCAATTGACACTTAGTGCAATTTCGACACAAATGAACTTCCAATCACAAAACGCGCCCAAACTAACCAATATTCACTAACATGAGTGAAAATGGTCCTAACACGCCGATAAAACCCTAACACAAGTGTTAAACACGTGTCTCACCCATTTTGACACCAAAACCCTAATTTTGACCCATTTCAAAATTAGTTAACCAAACACACTCAAAAGTGTTCCAACACTTCCATAATCACTAAACCTAGTGATTAAACCCATTATCAAAGCCTAATCATGGCCAAATCGTCATCCAACCCAAAACCCGCCAAGTGACAAGAATAACTAGTCACCATAAACCCATTTCATCATCTAAGAGGGTTTCACAACTAATCAAGCTCAAAACCTAACTTGAATATCAAATCTAGCAAATGAAATTCAGAGTTTGAACTTACCAATACTACCACCACGTAGCCAAGAACGAGAGGAACAACTTTAAAACCCGAGCTTTGGCAAGAATCCGACTCCTTCCTCTCCAAATCAAGCTCTCTCTCTCTCTCTCTCTCTCTCTAAACTCTTACTCTCTCTCTCTAGATATGGTTGAGAGTGTTTGTGTGGGTGAAAATGAGCTCCAATTGAGTTCTAGATCAGTTTTGATGATCCCAAACTGACCTCAAGTAAAAAGACCAAAGTACCCCTTTAATTTTAAGTAAAATACAACTGCTGGCCCGTCAGGCCTTTTGGACGGCGTCCAAAAAGGTTGGACGGCGTCCCAATGAACTGAGTCTGAAACTGAAACTTGTTTTGGTCGTAACTTTCAAACCGTAACTCCGTTTTCGATGAACCAAATATCGTTGGAAACGTAATGAGATTTCGTTTCTAATGGTAAGGTTTTGAATCATCAACTCAAACTTTATTTGGGGTCCAAAAATACGCTTACATGCCTCGTATTTCGAATGACGTTCGAAATAACGCGTAACTGAGAAACGGGGTGTTACAAAACGTTTGATGTGACAACACAAACGGAACAGAGTTCTTAGTAGATTTATAAGTATGTACAATGTGTACCATTTTGCACAAAACTATTTGTCTTAAGTTAAACAACTCTATAAAGGAGCGATTTTTAAATAATTTGAAGGTATAACTTAGTATGTACTAACCAAAATAAGTAAAGGTAAATTTATTAACTTAATTGTATACATACATGTATGATTGTATAAATCGCATAAGTGACAGAAAAATTTTATTACTTTCATTTGTCCATAAATCTCATGAGGACCGCACAAATAAACAACGTGTAAAAATTTTGATAAACATAGTTTTTCGTATTTCAGAGGTTACGAGTTGAAAAAGATCGAGTGAAAAATCTTTGAATCATCGAGTGACATGTTACTAGGTAATGAAAACTAATGAGTTAAATGTAGTTTTGATAATTATCAGGACATAAGTCTTTGGGCTAAAAATGTTCACGTGCGAAGCCGTTGCTAAAAAGTGAGGTATGAATGATAGAGCATGAGGATGAGAAGTTAATTGCTTCTTGACTTTGCAAAATGCCAAACAGGTTACGACTAATATTAAAGTCGGAATACTGATGGTGTTAATATCACTAAATGAGAATTTCCTGGAATAGGTCAGGACTTAGAGTTATGTAAGAAAGAGCATCGTTCCAACAGGTGTGGTAAATAAGATCCTTGGGGTAACGCAATAATTTTGAATGGTTTAAGTGTTAGTGGATGCCTGAAGGCTCTGCATGACTTGGTAGTAAGTGCCTTTATCACAT
Organism: Rutidosis leptorrhynchoides; assembly: GCF_046630445.1. Classification (NCBI taxonomy): domain Eukaryota; kingdom Viridiplantae; phylum Streptophyta; class Magnoliopsida; order Asterales; family Asteraceae; genus Rutidosis; species Rutidosis leptorrhynchoides. Next base: position 403,913,665 of record NC_092338.1, on the reverse strand, counting down.
ACACACACATGAATCTCTCAATTTTGACGGTTGTAAAGTCTTCATGATGACTTGGATACGGATAAGCAACGAAAATTTTTATATAATAAGCAACGAAAATTTTATAGAAATCGTTTTAGGTGACAATGTAAGAAAAGAAACGAAGTTCTTAGTAAACTAGAGTTATGTACAACATGTACTATTCTAAGTAAAATATCTTTTGAATAAAAGATTTGATTTGTAAAAGTGAAAGAAAAATTTCATATGTACTAGTAAAAAATAAGTAATTATTTACTTTATTATACATAACATATACGGTTTCTAAAATTTGTACGAATGGCAATAAAATAAATTTTTATAAAACTTTGAGAGAATTGCACAGTAAAATAGTGTGTGTAAAATTTTGGTAAATAAAATTTTCATATTTCGGAGGTTACAAGTTGAAAAAAAAAAGATTGATGAGGATCGAGTAAAAGATTTTTGAAAATTTCGGGTGATATTTGAGCAAAAATGTTACGAGGTAATGAAAACTATTGAATTTAAATGTGGTTGATGACTGTTAGTAGGGCATAAGTCCTTTGACCAAAAATGCTTAAGTGTGAAGTTGTTGCTTATAAGTAAGATACGAATGGGAGAGTATGAGGATGAGAAATAACCACCCATTGATTTTGGAAAAATTTTGAACTCGTATGACTAATATCGAAGTAAGAATGATGATGGTGTGATTATCATCAAATAAGAAATAACTCAGAATAAGTTAGGATTTAGAGTCGCGTAAGAATGAGTATCAATAAGATTCTTGGGTAGTCCTTAATATAGAATTTGAATCGCTGAAGTGACGGGATACAATTTCCTTTATGTATCGTTGTGTAAGTTTGTCCATTGCATCGGTTTCTTTCATGGCTAGAAAATGAGCAGATTTGGTGAAGCGGTCAACGATAACCCAGATAGTGTCATAACTGCCTACCATTTTCGGTAACTTCGTGATGAAATCCATTGTTATTCCTTCCCACTTCCATTGTGAGATTTCTGACTGTTCAAGTAACCCAGGTGGCTTTTGGTGTTCGGCTTTGACCTTGGAACAAGTCAGACACTTCCCATCATAAGTAGCAATGTCCTTGTCTCATGACCTTTTGTGCCTTCATGCAACTAATAAGGTTCGGCTTCGGGCTACTCCTCTTCCCGTAAACTATTAATGGCTCACCATTCTCACGATGTATACGAATAATCTTCTCACTATAAACAACTTTCGCTTTCATCCTTGAATGCCAGTCCGTTCTAACTATTTCATCAAAGCTTCCTAACTTGATGAGTATTAGGTTTATCCTAAAGTCCATTCCAACTGTTACATCAAGCTTCCCAAATTTATGCGTGTTAGGTTAATCTTAAGGTTCATTCCAACCAAATCTTACTATACTACCGTGAAAAATTCTATCAATCTTCTCAAATAACATCTGCTTGTGCGTAGGTAACTAATCCTTTCCAACTATTACTTCAAAACTTCTAAATTTTGTTGACATGAGGTCATCTCCAAATGACCCACCTGTTAATTTTAAGGTACTACCTTAAATTATTCCTCTATCTCTACCAGCTTACCATTAGCTTGTCCTATAGAATACTTAACTCTCATGGTTGTTAATGGCTTATTAGTCATAACACTAAGGTTCTTAGATATAAAGTTTCTATCGCCCTAGTATTAAACAACTTCGAGACAATAAAATGTTGTGACGAAACGTACCCTAACTAACATCAGGATCCATGCGAGTCTCCATAGCTGAGATAACGATTGCCCTACCGCAAGTAAGTCCAAAGTTTTTCCTATTTGAGAATTTTTTTTTCTTAAGTGTCCAGGGTGTCTATATCTATAACCAATTTTCGGGTTATCAATTCTACAATCAAGGCCCTTCTTGTACAGTATCTGGGCTACGTGATTATTCTTTCCCTAACTCTAACAGACCATAATGCGTATACTCAAGTGGTTCCTACCAAAATTTTCTTTGAATCACTTCATATTCCTTATATAGTGACATTGGAACTTCTACATGATTTACTTCAATATAATCATGCTGGCCTGGCGTCATTACAGTGGCGTAGCTACATAGAACCATATGGTGTCAATTGACACCACTCAAATGCTACCACTTTGTTCAATTTCACTTAAAGTTTGAGTTTTAATATCTAAAAATGGCAATTAACCCCATTCTTTTCTAAATAGTTTATTATCAAAACGCATTATTAGCACGAGTGTACCACGTGATTATTTATTTTTGGAAATAAAAATTAAGTTTAACGTTTGGTGACACCACTAACTGAAAATTCTAGCTTTGCCACTGCGTTATTATATTGTACTAAATCGTACGTTCATTCCAATATCACTCCATATGGTCAATGTAACGTGATCACTTCAGGTTCTACTCAATTTCATCTAACGGTGCTTTATCTATGCTATCTCAAAACAAAATCTACATAATTAATCTCACGGCTTCTCGGTGTGGGTGCGTAGGTTGCGTAGGTTCCGTAAGTCATGCATCAATGCCTAAATGCCCCGAAATTTTCTTCAAAATGTTCGGGTTCAGGTAATGTCGTTAGGTTCCTTTCTAGAAATTCAATCTGGATCTCGTGTCGAGTTGTACGTGTAGCAAGTAGTAATACGATATGTCTTGAGGCGACTCCCAAGTCTTTGGGTATGGCTGAGCATAAGTAGAAGACACTACCTTGTGAAAGGAGATGCCTTCCCAACTTCTCCAATGACTAAGAGTGTTAGGGACCTAAGTCCAGAAGTGTCGTTAGATCATCGAGTAGTGGTGAAGGATGAAAGAGATAAGTGACGGTCATGAAAGCGTACGGGATACGGGTCAACTTGCGGAAACTGAACAACCTTATAATGTTCATACGTTGTACATGGCTAATTAGGGTGAGCTCGGGGGGTGGGGCGAGGTGCGGTTACTCCGACAAGTCCTCACATATCTCCTCCTCCGAGGATCAACTTTAGTAGGCGTGTAATCCGAGGGTGTCATAACCCGTCCTTAACCATAAGAACGTGGTAGATAACGTATGATTTCATTGCGAGGTATTGACCTCTATATGCGACATTTTTAAAAGAACAACTGCATATATTTTACATTACAAACCATAATTCTTATTTTGATACAAGCTTTAGACAAAATAAAGATGATTATCGTTTAGCGATAATCTTAGACTTACAAACTTTACATGTGATGATAACAATACGATTTCTAGCATATTTTACATTACAAATCCTCCGATATGCAGTTTTATTTTTGACACAAATATGCATACTCAAGATCTTGTTTAAATTCAACATGTTGCAGCGGAAGCTTCTAATTATCAACTGAGAATAGACATGTTTAAAACGTCAACATAAAGTTGGTGAGATATAGGTTTAATGCCGGCAGCGATATAAATATAGACCACAAGATTTCATATATAAACATTTTAATAAAAATATTCTAAGTGGTTGAGCACTTGGTAACCATACTTAACATTTAATCACGTCGCATATTCCCTTTATTATGAAATCTTACTACACCGTACCAAGTGTAGTCACAAAACGAAGTACTGTGCAACCGTTGAATACTGGTCATCCAGTCCGGTTGGGGTTGTCAGGCCCGATAGATCTATCAACAGGATTCGCGTTTACAATACCGCTGTAAATAACAGTTACCAAGCTACAGGGAAGTATGCCAGTGGTACAACTCAACGTAGAATATATTTTTCAGTTACTTGTGTCCATAACGTAAAACATAAAATACATGTATTCTCATCCCGAAATACTTAGAGTTTAAAAGTGGGACTATATACTCACTTTCGTCTTGAAGATATGTAATTTTGACTTGGTCTCCGATTGATATCACAAACCTAACCATATATAATATATCAATACCTTTTCTTTTTAAACAATCGTCACATATATATACTTATAATACTTTTAATAATTCCTTAGTCCGTAGTTAGCAGTTCGATGTTAGTAATTCAATTTTAAATGGTTCATTTTTAGGTGATTAATAAACCCCCAATGAAATAAATAAAAAACAAAACCCCATCGTATATGTATTGGTCGAGATTAATCTTGACCCACGGTACCGGTGTTGTCAAATGACGTGTTGCGTACATAAAGTACCGGTGTTGTCAAATGACGTGTTGCGTACAATCATGGGATCTTATGATTAATCTTCTCGTATTGTTTACGGGTGATCCTGAACCATATAAAATTAAATTATGAGTACATATATATAAAATATCATGTTATTTTAGAAAGATGTGATTTATTTAATTTTTTTTCCAATTAATCACGTAGCTAAATTAGTCTTGGATATCCGATTTCGTTTTGGTCATAGTTTCTTCGTTACAACTCCGTTTTCGTTGGTTCAACTTGCCACTTCCTTGGATCGAGTCCCTCTTTAAGAATATGAACTGTAAATAACTTAGTTTGCATTTGAAATCACAGGTCATAGGTCAAACTTTGGTGAAACTTATGAAGTTAATCATTTTCCATCATGTAAACAACCTTAAATGATTATTTTTCTAAAAATACTTATACTTTGAGTTAAATCATAAAATTTTTATGCGTTAACATATTCATAGTAAAAATCATTTTTCCAGAAAATAAACCTCCAATTCAAAGTTTAAGATGGTTTTTAATTATCCAACCCAAAACAGCCACCGGTTACACTCTGACGTCGTAAAAACAGTTTTTAAGGTGTTCTTTGAAAAACCAAGTTAAACCTTGTTAAATTAGCATATATTTAAGATATATTACAGGTATTGAAGTATTTTAAAAGTTAAGTTAGAAGGATCTATTTAGTTTGCAAACAAGTTTGAAAACATTCAAACTATGTTCTTGTTGTTAAAATTTTATACCACAAAATAAGATAGCTATATATATATGAATCGAATAAGGTTATGAACAAAGTTACTACCTCAAGTTACTTGGACAAGATTGCTGTAAAAGAGGAGTAAGAACCTAGAACCAAAAGGGTGATGGAATTGGATGAAAGATTGGAAGTAAGTTTGTGTTCTTGGAAGGATTCTTGAAGTGTTTTTGTAAGGGTTTTCTTATGGTGATTAAGGCTTGTTTCTATGGCTAGATCTTCATGGTTTCTTGCTGAATGGTTATGGAGTTTAAGGGTTAAGAAAGAGTGTGTGTTTTAGCTAGAAAATGGAAGTGAAAGTTGAATCAAAATGAGGATACATGATCCTCCTTAAAAACGTGATTTAGGGGGGGGAAAGGACAAAATTTTTAAGCTTGTAATCTTGTGTATTTGTCAAACAATCATACAAAAGCAATTACCTCTACCTTAGGGCAGTAACAAGGGCTAGTTATGTGGTGATTTGATGTGTATATACCAATAGTAAATATGTATAGAAGTTAGGTATGATACGAGTACATATACTCTAGATATACGTATAGAAATCTTGTGAAAACGGAACGAGGATTCAAATATAGTTATCTTTTGTGAATATACTTATATTGTTTTATGTATTTAAGTCCTTAAAAAGTGATTAAATACATTACATATACGATATATGTATAAACATTATAGGTTATAAGTATTTATATCAAAAACGTTACTTAAAGTTATCGTTTTGAAAACTTAAGTTAGTAGTTTCAAAATATACTTATAACTTATTGTTATTAATACAAAATGAGATATTAAAACATTCTTAGATCATGTTAAATATGTATATATACATATATATACACAAACGTATAATTATCATATGTTATATAGTTCGTGATATCATCGGTCAAACTAGACGGTCAAACGTTGTGTAAAACTCTTTTCAAAAACATAAATCTCAACAATTTGGATTGCTTATCATGTTGGTAAGGTTTAATTTATGTAAATATTAATCTTATAAGTATAGAATGATCGAAAAAGTGCGGGTCATTACAGTACCTACCCGTTAAATAAATTTCGTCCCGAAATTTTAAAATTGTACCTATTTTGCGTCGTCGGGAAACAAGTGTGGATACTTTTGTTTCATTTGATCCTCTCATTCCCAAGTAAACTCGGGACCCCTTCGAGCATTCCAACGAACCTTAACGATCGGTATGTTGCTCTGCTTGAGCCGTTTAACTTCACGATCCATGATTTCGATTGGTTCTTCGATGAATTGTAGTTTCTCGTCGACATGGATTTCTTCAAGAGGAATGGTGAGGTCTTCCTTTGCAAGACACTTCTTAAGGCTTGAGACGTGAAAGGTATTATGTACTCCGGCGAGTTGTTGCGGTAACTCGAGTCGATAAGCTACCGGTCCAATGCGTTCGATGATCTTGAACGGGCCTACATATCTTGGGTTCAGTTTACCTCTTTTACCGAAACGTATTACACCTTTCCAAGGTGACACCTTTAGCATAACCATGTCACCGATCTGAAACTCTAATGGTTTCCTTCGGACATCGGCGTAGCTCTTTTGGCGACTACGGGCTGTTTTCAATCTCTCCTTGATTTATACTATCTTCTCAGTCGTTTCGTGTATGATCTCGGGACCAGTTAATTGTCGATCTCCTACTTCATTCCAACAAATAGGAGATCTACACTTCCTTCCGTACAATGCTTCGAATGGCGCAGCTTTAATGCTCGCATGATAACTATTATTATACGAGAATTCTGCTAATGGTAGATATTTATCCCATCCGTTTCCAAAATCGATCACACATGCCCTGAGCATGTCTTCAAGAGTCTGAATCGTTCTTTCACTCTGCCTGTCGGTTTGCGGATGATACGCGGTACTCATATCCAAACGAGTTCCTAGGGCCTCCTGTAGTGATTGCCAGAACTTTGATGTAAATCTACTATCACGATCGGATATAATGGAAATAGGTATTCCATGCCTTGAAACAACTTCCTTTATATACAATCGTAATAGTTTCTCCATTCTATCCGTTTCCTTTATAGGCAAGAAATGTGCAGACTTGGTGAGACGATCAACAATCACCCTAATGGTGTCGTATCCCCAGGAAGTCTTTGGTAACTTCGTGATGAAATCCATGGTAATACCATCCCATTTCCATTCTGGGATTTCTGGTTGTTGAAGTAACCCTGACGGCTTCTGGTGTTCAGCTTTGACTTTGGAACAAGTTAAACATTCCCCAACATATGTTGCAACGTCTATCTTTAAATTAGGCCACCAATAATGTGTCTTAAGATCTTGGTACATCTTTCCAACTCCAGGATGTATCGAGTATCTTGTCTTATGTGCCTCATTCAATATCAACTTCCTTAATCCACCCAACTTCGGTACCCAAATACGATTTGCAAAATATCGAATTCCATCTTCCCGCATAACGAGTTGCTTCTCATACTTCTTCATTATTTCATTTCCTATATTTTCTTCTGTAAGTGCTTCTCGTTGAACTTCTTTGATTTGTGAGTTGAGATTCATGCGAATTTTTATGTTCATCGCTCGTACTCGAATTGGTTCTCGTTCCTTTCTGCTTAGAGCGTCGGCCACCACGTTTGCTTTCCCGGGATGATAACGAATTTCACAATCATAGTCATTTATTAACTCAACCCACCTACGTTGCCTCATGTTCAGCTGTTTTTGATCGAAAATATGTTGAAGGCTTTTATGATCAGTAAACACAGTGCATTTAACCCCATACAAGTAGTGTCTCCATATCTTCAATGCAAACACGACTGCTCCCAGTTCTAGATCATGCGTCGTATAATTCCGCTCGTGAATCTTTAATTGTCGGGATGCGTATGCAATAACTTTCTTCCGTTGCATAAGAACGCAACCAAAACCTTGTCGCGAAGCGTCACAATATATTTCAAAATCATCGTTCCCTTCTGGTAACGATAAAATAGGCGCCGTAGTCAACTTCTTTTTCAGTAATTGAAATGCACTCTCCTGCTCAGAAGTCCATTCATATTTCTTCCCTTTTTGCGTTAACGCTGTCAACGGCTTAGCTATTCGGGAAAAATCTTGAATAAACCTTCTATAATAACCGGCTAAACCCAAAAATTGGCGTATCTGCATTGGTGTCTTAGGAGTCTCCCATTTTTCAATGGCTTCAATTTTTGCTGGATCAACCTGAATTCCTTTGCTACTAACAACGTGGCCAAGAAATTGCACTTCTTTCAACCAGAAAGCACATTTAGAAAATTTAGCATATAGCTGTTCTTTTCTTAACAACTCTAATATCAACCTTAAATGCTGCTCATGCTCTTGCTCACTCTTGGAATAGATAAGAATATCATCAATGAAAACGATAACAAACTTATCTAAATATGGACTACAAACTCGATTCATGAGGTCCATGAATACAGCTGGCGCATTCGTCAATCCAAACGGCATGACCAAAAATTCGTAATGACCGTAGCGTGTCCGAAAAGCAGTTTTCGGTATATCTTCTTCTTTGACACGTAATTGATGATAGCCCGATCTTAGGTCAATTTTCGAGTACACACATGATCCTTGGAGTTGATCAAATAAGTCGTCAATTCTCGGTAGTGGATACCGATTCTTGATAGTTAACTTATTTAATTCACGATAATCTATACACATTCGTAAAAATCCGTCTTTCTTCTTGACGAATAAAATTGGAGCTCCCCACGGTGAAGTACTTGGTCGTATGAATCCACGATCCAGTAATTCTTTTAACTGACTCTGAAGTTCTTTTAACTCGGACGCTGCAAGTTTATATGGAGCATGGGCAACCGGTGCAGCTCCTGGTACAAGATCTATTTGAAATTCTACAGATCTAAATGGAGGTAATCCCGGCAACTCTTCCGAAAATACTTCAGGAAAATCTCTTGCCACAGGCACGTCATTGATGCACTTCTCTTTTTCTTTCTTTTCGACTTTATTAACATGTGCTAAGATAGCATAGCACCCTTTCTTCAAGCACTTTTGAGCTTTCAAATAACTAATGAGTTTTAGCTTTGAGTTACCCTTCTCTCCATAAATCATTACTGGCGTTTTATCCTTACGAGGAATGCGAATTTCCTTCTTGGCGCACACAACTTCAGCTCCTATTTTGGACATCCAGTCCATGCCGATTATTACATCAAAACTTCCTAATTCTACGGGTATCAAATCAATCTTAAATGTTTCTCCGGCTAAATTTATTTTACAATCACGGCAAATTTTATCGGCTTTAATTAGTTTACCATTAGCTAACTCAATCATGTACTTAGCATCGAGAGGTAATGATGAACAATTCAATTTAGCGTGAAAGTCTCTACACACGTAACTTCTATCAGCACCAGTATCAAATATAATAGATGCGGATAAGTTATTAATGGTAAACGTACCCGTAACAAGCTCCGGGTCTTCACATGCCTCTCTAGCATTAATAACAAATGCTCTCCCACGTTCAGGTCCGATATTCTTCTCTGGATTCGGGCACTGGCTCTTATAGTGACCTTGTTTTCCACACCCAAAACAAGTAATGGTAGCCAAAGTAGTTCTATTTGCATTGGTGGCAGGAGTCTTGGTACCATTTGTATTTGTAACGAGAGCCCTACAATCTTCAGCAAGATGACCCTTTCGATTACATTTGTTGCATACCACATTACAGTAACCAGAGTGATGTTTGTGGCATCGGTTGCATAAAGGATTTTTTCCTTTATAACCAAAGCTTAAACCACTACCCGTACCTTGCGTGTTTTCTTGTTTCTTAAAAGATTGTTGTTGGTTACCTCGATCATAATTTCCATTCCACTTTCTTTTGTTACCTGATACCTTCACATCAGTATTGGATACTTTCTTATCCATGATGACCTGATCCATTAGCTCGTTTGCCATGGTTATAGCTTCATGAATTGTCTTAGGTTTCGATGCTGTAACATTTGCCTTGACCTTTTTGGGCAAACCATCTTTGTACATTTCAATCTTCCGTTCTTCGGTTGGAACCAATTCAGGACATAGCAAAACTAATTCCATGAATCGCTGATTGTAGTTGGTGATTTCAGTACCAATAACCTTCAGACTTCGTAACTCATCTTCCAACTTCCTAACCTCGTTCCTTGGACAATATTCGTTGATTAACATTGTTTTGAATTCTTCCCACGGAGTATCATAAGCTACATCTCCTCCTACAGCCTTCACATAATTTTTCCACCACGTGAGTGCACTATCTTGTAAAGTGCACGATGCGTATTTGGTCATGTCCTTTTCAACACAACCACTGATTTTGAACACAGTTTCCATCTTTTCTATCCACCGGGTTAAACCGATCGGTCCTTCTATTCCACTGAATGATGAGGGCTTGAAAGCTTGAAAAGTTTTGTAAGTGCACCCCACACGAGGATTTGGGTTAACTGCAGCACCTCTTGCAGCCTCGACCCATAACATTCTGTCGTTCACTCGCTGATTGATGAGTTCCTGGATTTCTTGTTCCGTCATTCGGTTCAATCGCGCCATATTCTTCTATAAGAATGAAAAGAAAATAATTATTCACATGGAATATTATAGATGTAGTGTATATTTACAGTACATTATAGCTTATTAATAATATGAACCAGGTATTATTATAAAAGCCTTTTCTTCTTATTAGCGTTTTATAATTATATCTAGGGTAGTACCTACCCGTTAATGTCCATACTTAATAGCTTAGTACAGAATCAATTACTACCATCTAAATAATACTTAACCATGGAAAATTATTGCATTTCACACTTCACTATTTTACATATGCTTATCTTACATCGAACATTAAACAAACCACACTAATAATATTATACAAAACATTATATGATCCCATGGTTTAATACGGCAGCGCATCGTTTGGTCTATTTTCTAGGACGTTTAGGTTCAAAGAATCGCTTAACGCTTATCCTGGCTGTCTGCCTATATTTTGGCTGTGGGACTAAAGAACTGGATGCCGGGATAGAACGAATAGGAATAGCGGGAATAGGGGTGGTAGTGTCTAGTGGAGTTGGTGCCACATCATCCTTACTAAACTCGGGATTTGAATTTTCTAATTCATTAGCCTTTCGTTTCTTTCCTAGTTCGAACTCGTCTTTTGTAATTTCCTGTATTTCTTCCTCGGGTTCACTTTCCTCCTCGGGTTCACTTTCCTCCTCGGGTTCACTTTCCTCCTCGGGTTCACTTTCCGGGTTCTCTATAGTCGGTTCATCCGGAATTTGTGAGTCTTCCCCAAAGATATTATTTTCGTCATCGGATAGGTTAATGACTGGAACACCATCTGAAGATTCTGGTTCGGAGTCGCTGAATGTGATAACAAGTTTTGAGCCCGACATCTATCACACAACAACTAACCCATTAGTACTACATAATATTTACATATAAAATTTAACCAACAATGATAAGCAATGGTTTTTAAATCAGACCCGGTCAAAGTCCAGACTTACTAATGTATCCTAACGACTTCTCGGTTAGACACACTAATGCAAACCTGGTTCGCTAAGACCACCGCTCTGATACCACATGTCATAACCCGTCCTTAACCATAAGAACGTGTTAGATAACGTATGATTTCATTGCGAGGTATTGACCTCTATATGCGACATTTTTAAAAGAACAACTGCATATATTTTACATTACAAACCATAATTCTTATTTTGATACAAGCTTTAGACAAAATAAAGATGATTATCGTTTAGCGATAATCTTAGACTTACAAACTTTACATGTGATGATAACAATACGATTTCTAGCATATTTTACATTACAAATCCTCCGATATGCAGTTTTATTTTTGACACAAATATGCATACTCAAGATCTTGTTTAAATTCAACATGTTGCAGCGGAAGCTTCTAATTATCACCTGAGAATAGACATGTTTAAAACGTCAACATAAAGTTGGTGAGATATAGGTTTAATGCCGGCAGCGATATAAATATAGACCACAAGATTTCATATATAAACATTTTAATAAAAATATTCTAAGTGGTTGAGCACTTGGTAACCATACTTAACATTTAATCACGTCGCATATTCCCTTTATTATGAAATCTTACTACACCGTACCAAGTGTAGTCACAAAACGAAGTACTGTGCAACCGTTGAATACTGGTCGTCCAGTCCGGTTGGGGTTGTCAGGCCCGATAGATCTATCAACAGGATTCGCGTTTACAATACCGCTGTAAATAACAGTTACCAAGCTACAGGGAAGTATGCCAGTGGTACAACTCAACGTAGAATATATTTTTCAGTTACTTGTGTCCATAACGTAAAACATAAAATACATGTACTCTCATCCCGAAATACTTAGAGTTTAAAAGTGGGACTATATACTCACTTTCGTCTTGAAGATATGTAATTTTGACTTGGTCTCCGATTGATATCACAAACCTAACCATATATAATATATCAATACCTTTTATTTTTAAACAATCGTCACATATATATACTTATAATACTTTTAATAATTCCTTAGTCCGTAGTTAGCAGTTCGATGTTAGTAATTCAATTTTAAATGGTTCATTTTTAGGTGATTAATAAACCCCCAATGAAATAAAAAAAAAAAAAAAAACCCCATCGTATATGTATTGGTCGAGATTAATCTTGACCCACGGTACCGGTGTTGTCAAATGACGTGTTGCGTACATAAAGTACCGGTGTTGTCAAATGACGTGTTGCGTACAATCATGGGATCTTATGATTAATCTTCTCGTATTGTTTACGGGTGATCCTGAACCATATAAAATTAAATTATGAGTACATATATATAAAATATCATGTTATTTTATAAAGATGTGATTTATTTAATTTTTTTTCCAATTAATCACGTAGCTAAATTAGTCTTGGATATCCGATTTCGTTTTGGTCATAGTTTCTTCGTTACAACTCCGTTTTCGTTGGTTCAACTTGCCACTTCCTTGGATCGAGTCCCTCTTTAAGAATATGAACTGTAAATACCTTAGTTTGCATTCGAAATCACAGGTCATAGGTCAAACTTTGGTGAAACTTATGAAGTTAATCATCTTCCATCATGTAAACAACCTTAAATGATTATTTTTCTAAAAATACTTATACTTTGAGTTAAATCATAAAAATTTTATGCGTTAACATATTCATAGTAAAAATCATTTTTCCAGAAAATAAACCTCCAATTCAAAGTTTAAGATGGTTTTTAATTATCCAACCCAAAACAGCCCCCGGTTACACTCCGACGTCGTAAAAACAGTTTTTAAGGTGTTCTTTGAAAAACCAAGTTAAACCTTGTTAAATTAGCATATATTTAAGATATATTACAGGTATTGAAGTATTTTAAAACTTAAGTTAGAAGGATCTATTTAGTTTGCAAACAAGTTTGAAAACATTCAAACTATGTTCTTGTTGTTAAAATTTTATACCACAAAATAAGATAGCTATATATATATGAATCGAATAAGGTTATGAACAAAGTTACTACCTCAAGTTACTTGGAAAAGATTGCTGTAAAAGAGGAGTAAGAACCTAGAACCAAAAGGGTGATGGAATTGGATGAAAGATTGGAAGTAAGTTTGTGTTCTTGGAAGGATTCTTGAAGTGTTTTTGTAAGGGTTTTCTTATGGTGATTAAGGCTTGTTTCTATGGCTAGATCTTCATGGTTTCTTGCTGAATGGTTATGGAGTTTAAGGGTTAAGAAAGAGTGTGTGTTTTAGCTAGAAAATGGAAGTGAAAGTTGAATCAAAATGAGGATACATGATCCTCCTTAAAAACGTGATTTAGGGGGGGGAAAGGACAAAATTTTTAAGCTTGTAATCTTGTGTATTTGTCAAACAATCATACAAAAGCAATTACCTCTACCTTAGGGAAGTAACAAGGGCTAGTTAGGTGGTGATTTGATGTGTATATACCAATAGTAAATACGTATAGAAGTTAGGTATGATACGAGTACATATACTCTAGATATACGTATAGAAATCTTGTGAAAACGGAACGAGGATTCAAATATAGTTATCTTTTGTGAATATACTTATATTGTTTTATGTATTTAAGTCCTTAAAAAGTGATTAAATACATTACATATACGATATATGTATAAACATTATAGGTTATAAGTATTTATATCAAAAACGTTACTTAAAGTTATCGTTTTGAAAACTTAAGTTAGTAGTTTCAAAATATACTTATAACTTATTGTTATTAATACAAAATGAGATATTAAAACATTCTTAGATCATGTTAAATATGTATATATACATATATATACACAAACGTATAATTATCATATGTTATATAGTTCGTGATATCATCGGTCAAACTAGACGGTCAAACGTTGTGTAAAACTCTTTTCAAAAACATAAATCTCAACAATTTGGATTGCTTATCATGTTGGTAAGGTTTAATTTATGTAAATATTAATCTTATAAGTATAGAATGATCGAAAAAGTGCGGGTCATTACAGAGGGGTACTCTTCCTAGATTGCGTGAAGTAATGCTTCGATCTCTGGAACGGTGGAATGGTAGTAATAGGTGGATTACAATACTAGTCCTTAGGGTTAGACGAGCGGGAAAAGGGTTCAGAAAAACATCTGAACTAGGAAAGATAAATTCTCCAAGTTGGTACAGTGAATAGCAGAAATGTAGCAAGAACTTAATTAGGCATAATAACTACAGCAGCCTAGATCGTCTACAGCAGTACATAGCATGGCAATAATAACAGTATCAAACAGAAGTAACATGCGATCAAAAGCAGATAGTAGCATGCAGTAGCGAGAATAAGCAATAGCATACATCAAGTTCACATAGCAGTAAAAGTAAGCAGTAGCATGCAGCAAGTTCATATAGCGCAAGTTCATATAGCAGTAAAAGTAAGCAGTAGCATGCAGCAGTTCCGTAGAAACAAGTAAACAAACAAGTTGTAGATTAGTCCTATTAGTGAATCTTACTCGACTCGGTCAAGATGCACTAATGCAACCTAATTCCCTACAACCAATGCTCTGATACCAATTGTGACGTCCCGTACAAAGCCATCATGTACGGATCATCAACAACAGGTCCATTACACAGTATAACACTATATGCTGTTTTAAAACAAGTTTTGCATTCATGAAAAGGTAACGTTTTTACAAACGTCAAATGTTTTACAAAGATAATGTGCTTCTACGAATAGAAAGCATTAACATAAGTACGTGACACAAATGTCATTACAAAACCATTGTTCAAAATTTAACATAAGTTGTGAATGTAAAGTAAAAGTTCAATGGATTAAGACATCTCTAAACAATGCAGCGGAAGTCTAACACGGCGAGTCTGTAACGGCAAGTCAATAACACCAAGACTATAACAGCAAGTCTAACAGCAGAAGCAACAACATCTAAGCACCTGAGAAATACATGCTTAAAAATGTCAACACGAATGTTGGTGAGCTATAGTTTGATTGTAAACAATAATGTAATGTAGACCAGGAGATTTCGTTTTCAAAACAGTATGAAAAGTATATGCTTATCCATGGGCACCCGGTAACTAACTTAACGTAAAAATAATATATTACCCCCTAAAAGTACACTTGGCGAGTGCGTATGTTCTCGAAGTATTAAACACCCGTTGAATGCTAGTGCGACTAGCCCGAGTGGGGATGTCAAACCCTATGAATCCATATCTAAAATTCGCGTCTACCGGTTCAAAAACCAATAGTTAAACGTTACTGTGTTAAGGGAAAAGTTTATGCTGTTATATAACCCACACATGTATAAAGGTTAAGTACTCGTGTCAAGTAAGTAAAACATAAAAAGTGCATGTATTCTCAATCCCAAAAATAGTAAAGTAGAAAGGGAGCTATAACTCACAGTGAATGGGAGGTAAAATCGATACTAAAATGTAAGCAAGTAGTAAGTCGGTCCGAACAAGTAAGTTGGTCGATCCAAAAGGTCCTCAACCTAAGTTAATGGTTACTAAGTCGGTAAATTGTCCCCAAAAGTTTAAAAGTGAATAAATTAAGTCTTAAGTGTCATCATCATCATCATTCGTAAAAGATAAAGTAAGTTTTCATCAAGAATAGAGATCGAAACAAAAGGCTGACTTCGGGCAGCTGCTACGACCTCTATACAAACTGAAAAGACGTGTGGTCAGTGGCCAAGGCTCCGTATGTTAGTCCTCGTACCACTTTCCAATTTTTAGTTCCTAAACAAAATAATGAAACCCTACGCTAGAAAGCTTGGATCTTTAATGTTCTTGAAGATCCTTAAAGCAAAAAAGCTAGATCTACAAGTTACATGAAGATCATAAACACGAGTTTTGATCTTTTAGCAAAATAAAGTGATCTTAAGCTTCAAAACTTAGATCCAACAAAGTAATGAAGATTCAAAGCTAGAAAGCTTGAATCTTTTATGTTCTTGAAGGATTCAAATCAAAGTTTGAATCTACAAGATATAACAAGATCAAAAAGCTAAAAATCTTGATCTTAAGATGATGATGATGTCGTGATGATGAAGAGAAGAAGAAGAAGAAGAAAATTTAAAACTTACAATTTTTAGTGTGAGAAAGACTAGAGAGAAAATTAGAGAGCAAGTGTGTGTAAAATGAGAATGAAATCAAGTTTGAAATGAAGAATGAAGTGTGCTATTTATAGTGGTAATGGTGGTGGTTAGGCCGTGGGTAATGGGGGACAAAACGGGAGAAAACTTTTGCTTTTTGCATGGTGGTGGATTAAAGGTGGTGCTTATTGTTGGGATCCCATGCAACATGTTTAGTAATGGTTAACAAAAATGCTAGTATGTTGGCTCATCTTAATGGGTTTTTGTCCTACATATTAATGGGTCATAAATTCATTATAATTGGGCTAACTAAATGGTCCATTAGCTAGAGTTGGGTGGGCCTAAGTCCAATAAGGCAAAAAGTCCAACAAGACTAACTAGTGTGCATTAGTAAATTACTAAGCGTAATTAAGTAACCAATAAGCCAAGTAATTGTCATTAGAAAATAACATTTAGTATTACGTAGTCATAATATTCCAATTATGACAAAAGTTAAACGTGTACCAAGTACGTAGCTCGCTTTAAACGCCAAGTGACACTAACGGTCGTAAAAGCATTCGAGGATCAAGTTAAGTGATTAAACACATAATAGCACGTTGTAAGGTATTAACAGAAGTAATTAATCATGAAATAAGATCCCAGAGCATAAACTAGCTCAGTACGCACATATACGCAGATTCGTGAAAGGATAGAGCACAAAAATATAAGTCAAAAAAGTCAGGTCGTTACATCTAGGGCCGGGTATAAGGATGGTTTTAGATTTTTTTGCGGGTTCGGGTCCGGGGAAAGGTTTAGATAAAAACCCGTGTATGTAACGACCCGCCTTTTTTGACTTATAATTATATTTATTACTTTCACGAAACTGCGTATTTGTGCGTACTGAGATGTATTATATTCTGGGATATTTATTCATGTTAATTACTTTCGTTAATATCTTACAACGTGTTATTAAGTGCGTAATCACTTAACTTGATCTCCGAATGCTTTTACGACCGTTAGTGTCACTTATCGTTTAAAACGAGCTATGTACTTTGTACACGTTAAACTTTTGTCATAATTAGAATATTATGACTACGTAATACTAAATGTTATTTTCTAATGACAATTACTTGGCTTATTGGTTGCTTAATTACGCTTAGTGTTTTACTAATGCACAATGGACTTTTTACCTTAATGGACTTAGGCCCACCCTACTCTAGCTAATGGACTTTTAAGTTAGCCCAATTTTAATGGATTTATGACCAATTAAGATATAAAACAAAAACCTATTAAGATAAGCCAACATATAAGCACACTTTTGTACCATTCCTACATTTTGTTGCATGAGATCCCAACATACAAGCACCACCTTTGTACTACCACCATGCAAAAGTAAAATGGTCTCCCCCTTGTCCCCCCTCCCCCCCCAGACCGTCGGCCACCACTACCCCCACCACCACTATAAATTTAAGCTTGATTCTTCATTTCACACTTCATTTCATTCTCATTTCACACACACTTTCTCTCTAATTCTCTCTCTAGTCTTTCTCACACTAAAAGCTTAAGAAATTGTAAGTTCTTAAATTTCTTCTTCTTCTCTTTTTCTTCTTAATCATGACATCATCATCATCATCATGAGATCAAGTTTTTTAGCTTTTTGATCTTGTTATATCTTGTAGATTCAAACTTTGATTTGAATCCTTCAAGGACATGAAAGATTCAAGCTTTTTAGCTTTGAATCTTCATTACTTTGTTGAATCTAAGTTTTAAAGCTTAAGATCACTTTAGCTTGTTAAAAGATCAAAACTTGTGTTTATGATCTTCATGAAACTTGAAGATCTAACTTTTTGCTTTGAAGATCTTCAAGAACATTAAAGATCCAAGCTTTCTAGCTTAGGGTTTCATTATTTTGTTTAGATCTAAGCTTTTTAGCTTATGATCTCATTACTTTTACTAGATCTTAGCTTTCTAGCTTATGGTCTCATTAATCTTGTAAAAATCCAAGCTTTCTAGCTTAGGGTTTCTTAACACTTGAGATCTAAATTATTATTGTAGATCTCACTTACTTGGAACCTTTCTATGATTTTATTGGTGATAAAATTCAAGTCTTCGTCATCTCATATGATGAAGATGCATAAACGTGTATCAAAAGGACAAAGGTTGAAACTTTATTGTATTTATACAATAAAGAGACAACTTTGATGTTCAAAACTTATAGAAAGTTAGCTTTTACATTTAGTTGTGTGTTGATGGTTAAAACTTGGTCATAATGATGCTAAAACATCAAAGAGTTGTACACTTGAGGCTTATACGCATCAAAGATGAGAATCGTGATAAGCATCAAGCACCAAGAAACCCACCGGAGCACTTGTTTCTGTTTTTCAGGGTCTGATCAAACTCATGGGGCTTCTAGAAAGTTGATTTCCAGATAGTTAGGTTTGAGTATTTGACTTTTCGTTTAAGACTCGCCTAAATCCAATAAACGGTTTAGGATTTATAGCCTTTCGAAAATCACTATGCTTTCGTAACGACGTGCTGAAATTTCTGACCTACTCGCGCTTGAACCGTCACCAATGTCAAACAACATCGAGTTAGGATCTGAAAATTGTACAACGGTAAGAGGACTCACAAACGGAGCCTTAGCCACTGGCAGTGCGTCATTTCAGTTTGTATAGAGGTCGTAGCGGCTGTCCGAAGTCAGCCCTTTGTTTCAATCTCTATTCTTGATTGAAAACTTACTTTATCTTTTACGTATGATGATAATGATGATGCTTAGGACTTAACTTACGTACTTTTAAACCTTTTGGGACAATTTACTGACTTAGCAACCATTGCTTAGGTTGAGGACCTTTTGGATCGACCAACTTACTTGTTTGGACCGACTTAATACTTGCTTACATTTTCGTATCGACTTTACCGCACATTCACTGTGAGTTATAGCTCCCTTTTTACTTTAACTACTTTTGGGACTGAGAATACAGGCGCTTTTCATGTTTTACATACTAGACATGAGTACTTTAACTTTATATATGTGTGGGTGATATAACGGCACAAATTTTCCCATTAGCTCGGTAACGTTTAGTCATTGGTTTATGAACCGGTGAACGCGAATCTTAGATATGGATCCATAGGGTTTGACATTCCCACTCGGGCTAGTCGCGCTAGCATTTAACGTATGTTTAATACTTCGTCTGTTTTAACGCACTCGCCAAGTGTACTTTTAGGGGGTGATATATTATTTTACGTTAAGTTAGTTACCAAGTGCCCACGGTTAAGCATATACTTTTTCATACTGTTTTGAATACGAAATCTCGTGGTGTACATTACATTATTGTTTACAATAAAACTATAGCTCACCAACATTCGTGTTGACATTTTTAAGCATGTTATTTCTCAGGTGCTTAGATGAAATTGCTTCCGCTGTTATAGACTCGATGTGTTAGACTTCCGCTGCATTGTTAGAGATGTCTCAAGCATAGACTTTTATTTTTGCATTCACTACTTATGTTATTTTCGAACCATGGTTTTGTAATGACCTTAGTGTCACGTACTTTTGTTAATGCTTTCTATTCGTAGAAGCATGTTTCCTTTGTGAAACATTTGACGTTGGTAAAAACGTTACCTTTTCATGAATGCAAAACTTGTTTTAAAACAGCATATAGTATTATACCGTGTAATGGACATGTTGTTGATGATCCGTACATGATGGTTTTGGACGGGTCGTCACAGTGTACATGTCCGTATACCCGCCTCGTATACCTGACTCGATGGAGTTTGCAAATTCAATAATAATAATAATAATAATAATAATAATAATAATAATAATAATAATAATAATAATAATAATAATAATAATAATAATAATAATAATAATAATAATATATAAAAATATATAAAAATAATATATTATTATTATTATTATTATTATTGTTATTATTATTATTATTATTATTATTATTATTATTATTATTATTATTATAATATAAGCTAAATGTTGTATTATATTTTTTTAAAGCAAGTGTAGCTTGTATTACTATATGAATATATAGGTACTTCATTTACAATTTTTTTTTTTTTTTAATTTTTGAAATGCAAGGCCCCAAAGTGAGGTTGGTGAGAATTGAACCTAGGTCTCCTTAAGATTCTCAAGCACCCAACCATTGAACCACCCCTTTGGAGTTCTTCATTTACAAACTAGATTACCTGCACGGTTTGTTATGTCTTGTAGTATTGACCAAACTGGAAATGAACCCAAATATAAATCTAATACAATTTACTTTTAGACTACTGGGTACGAAAACAATGATAATTCCACAACATTAATCAATTCCAACTCTTCTGTTCAAAATTCCATCAAAAACTCTTGGTTTCACAAGCCAATTTTGCCATTCCAATTGTTTGCTATTTATATTAGTAATTTACAATATAGATTACCTGAATAGTGTGTTGTTGTATTAATTGTTCGGTATATATATTTACTCATCTATATTTGGTTCTCATTTTAAGAGCATTATTGAAATAGAAATAGAAATATAGAAATATGCGAAGTGTGAATTAGAATGATTAATAACATAGATATTCGATATTTACGGGGAAACCCGTTAACCCGAGAGTTACTAAGTATACGAGGATCCTTGTTTACGCGCGGGAAAACCCGAGACAGTTAGTAAGTAAATGTGGACCCCTCGGGAGATGGACATCTCGTCTTGGCCACCTTGTAAAAACGAGATCTCAGAGAGGTCCCGGGAAAAAATAAGGAGATTTACAACACTAGTCTTTACCAAACTCTAAATATCCGGTTTTCTAAGTAACTCTAAGTGTAGAAAGAAAACAAGATAAAATCGTATAATATCTTCAATTATCTTCAGCAAAAAAGCCAAGATCTTCTCTTTATTTGAATCTTCTTTTTTATCTCTTAAGTCGTGTAAGCCTATTCTCGAGTTTCAGCTTCTGACAACTCACCTTGTCAGAGTCTATGTGTTGCATAGTACGTAGTATGTTAGAGTGTTTGAATACTCGGACTCAGACTCAAACTACTTGGATTTAAAAATTTTCTTTTGACTCCTTAAATTTTAAACAATTAATTTCCCAACATCATGCCGCTTGTTTCACTATGTTTGGATTACTTTGGTATCATTTGTATTTGTTGGTTTTTAGATCCGTTAATTTTATTAAGTTTTATTGGAAAATAAATAAATAAATGAATACGGAGTAAAACCTAGTCCTCTAAAATTAAATTCTTGAAACTAAATATTTTTTAAAAGCATAAAATTTGAATAAAATTTTAGTTGGTTACAAATCTATTTTTTCTCTCTTTTCCGAGCTCCAACGCATGTGATTAAGCTACTTAAATCTCTAAGATACAATTTCTTCTGGGGTGGGTTGTGTAACGGGAAAACATTGTGTTGGGTTAAATGGGATAAAACGCTTTTACCTTATGGGTCGAGTGGTCTTAGTATTGGTTCCATGGTCGCAAAAAAACTTATCACTGTTAGAAAAGTGGTGTTAGCATTTTAATCCGACACCACCATGTTATGGGCTGGGGGTAGTCTCGATGCTACTAACCATGGCAGGTTCATTCATGGAAGCACAACTTGGCTTAACATTGTAAAGGCTTGTAAGGTTATTGATGCTACTGGAATCGACTCGACAAACTCTTTCATCAGAGAAGTTGGTAGCGGTAGATCAATCAAGTTTTGGCTTGATATGTGGATTGGAAATTTCAAAGCTCAAACACACATTCGGGAGGTTGTTTGCACTAAACAGAAATCAGCAGGCGACAGTGGAGGATAGACGAAATCATTCGCTTGTTCAGAGGTCTGCTTCTTGGGATTGGTTAAGGCTCATTCGTGGTAGAGCAAAAATCGATCTTGATGACTTATATAATTTAATTTCAGCATTTCGTCTTAAAAATAATAGGTTCGATAGTTGGCGATGGTCACTTGGTGAAGATGGTATATTCAACACAATATGTCTCGCATTACATATCGACGGAGAAAGATTGATCAGCAATGTGGCTTCTGAAACTATTCGCAACAAAACCATTCCACAAAAGGTGGAACTTTTTGTTTGGAGAGCTGAAATTAAAAGGTTACCGGTTTGTTTCGAGATTGATAAACATTGAATTGATCTAGACTCTATTCTTTGGCCGCTATGTGGTAATGAGATTAAAACAGTCGAGCATATTCTTTTCAATTACGATAAAGTGGTCGATCTTTGGATGAGATTTCTCAAGTTGTAGAACTTACATAGTTATATCATACACTCAATGGAAGATGCTTTCGATGAGGCTCTTGGATATACAACTCTATCAAACGCATGTAAGTGTATTTGGCAAGGAGCAAAATGGACTTGGTGCTATTAAATTTGCAAGGCTAGTAATGGTTTGGTGTTTAGAAACACAACCTGGAACAACCGAGTATTTTATCTTTG
The DNA here is from genome assembly GCF_046630445.1 of Rutidosis leptorrhynchoides. Lineage (NCBI taxonomy): Eukaryota > Viridiplantae > Streptophyta > Magnoliopsida > Asterales > Asteraceae > Rutidosis > Rutidosis leptorrhynchoides. The sequence goes on along the minus strand of NC_092338.1, from coordinate 403,890,873 downwards.
ATTCAAACTACAAGCTACAGTTGGATCTCGAAGTGGTTCAAAAAAGTCTTGTTGGATTGACATCAATGGCTAATCAACCCAGGCCATTATGTTTCTGCCACAATTGTTACAGACTCATCATTGTTCTCGTTTTCTTTCTATCTTTATATCGTAGATAGTATTTGCACTTGTACATATAATGTATAGTTTAGGTCTCTTTCTCGCGGTTGTTTCGGTTTTGATCCATGCATATTCGTTTGTTTTCTGTTAATGGAATGCTTGCTTTTCAAAAAAAAAAAAAAAAAAAAAACTACATATGTGGTTAATAATGCTTTGATTTTGTATATGATACTCTTACATCTTAATGGAATTGAAAATCATCATGAAATCGAAATTCTTAGAATTGTAAAACCTTTAAATAAAGAAATCTGATAAGTTCCTAATCAATTCATTCCCAAGCTAAACAATTCAACAAACTGAGAGATTCCTATAATGTAATCTATCTATTACTATCTATTAAAAAAGGATCTTGATGATATAATTAAAAGTATTTCTCAAATGTATACTATGATAAGCATTACGCACAACCTTATAGATTTCTAAAACATCCATGATGACCTTATAGTAGTTCATTTATTCTGTCCAAGTTAAGGTCATCAATATGTTTGTAGTTTATCTTTAATTATTTCGGGTGCATATGTTCCGGACAAAATATTTGTGGTACGTTTTTATTGTAATTATTTGCTATATGTATTTTATAAATTTCAGTGTTGGTTATTTTTTCAATCATTTAGTAAGTATTTTCCCTAATAGTATGTTTAAACTTGAATTATTTAATGACCCGTGATTTCATGGGTCATGTAACTAGTATTTTATAAAGTCAATGAAGAAACTCGATCTTCATTAAGGAAAGTTGTGAAAAGATTAATGAAGTACAGTACGAGTTATACACGCTAACATATGTTTCAAATTACTTTTGTGAGTCAATCACGAAAGATGAAAAAATGAACGTTTTTCGTTACACTTGGGCTATCTATACTAATTGTACGTGGAGTATTACATATATGACCCTTGCAACTATTTGTTATTTATGATTTTTATTTTATAAATTTTGTTTTGAAAATCTATTAGTTGTGTGCAATTATAGCGATCAACTTTACACCAAGTTCATAATGACTCGCTTGTATCTTTGTTGATGAAAAGAATTTATTTAATGTTATCGTTTTTTTTCAAAAAAATAAAATAAAATAAAATTCATACTGACTCGTTTCATGGATCTAGACATTCAGTTAATGGGTTGCTGTACAAACGGGTGTATAAAGGAGACATTTGCCCAACTAATTTTATAATGACAACCATTATCATTAAAGAATTAAAGAATTAGGATATGGTAATTTTATTTATACATTTTAATAATCATCAGCTCTTGAGAATAACTGTTGGTGATTTTAGTGTTATCAACAATCATTTTAGTTAATTGAGATTTACTAGAAAGCAAAGGCTTATCGAATTAAGCTTAATGACGAGTTTGGAGAGTGCGGAGTGCACGCTCGTTCGAGTTAATTCAATAAGGTATTGGAAATTACATCTTTTGATGAAAGGTAACCATGAATGGTTACATCATTTCATGAAGAGTGATGTCATTTCCTAAATGATGTGAACGAAACGTTGCGTCTTTTCGTTGAAGGGTTACATCCTTTGGTTGAAAGGTTGCGTACTTTCACTCGCACCTTTTCGCTTCCTATAAATATAGGAATATGTTTTCCTTTCATTCATCAACAAACAAAAAACACACACATATTCTCTAACAATTTGATCAGTGATTTCATTGCCAAAAACACTGATTGCGTTCTTGTCTTATCCCTGTAAAGATTTCGTGCAACCGAGGCAATCGTAGGGTCGAAATAATTTATAGAGAAAGTGAATACACGATTCAAGAACGAATCCGGCAGTCAATTTACAACCCTATTTTCTAACAAATCTATAAAGTATTTTTCGTGAGGATAAATCTTCGATGGAATCGTGGAGCGTGAAAGATAAGGAATTTTCATCAAAGTCATGAACCGTATAATGTTGATTGAATGGAATCATATATTCACTTATACTATTTGTATAAGAAAAGAATAACCAATGATGTGTTGAAATTAATGCAAATCGTCCAACGTTGAAATATTACCATGAAGTGAGAGACGCTTAATTAATTGATGCAAACAGTCATGTGCACCAATATGAATATTTATGTTATTCATGGCATCAATTAATGCAGTGAAACTTTTTGCAAACAAATTTTTTTTTTCTTTCGGTTATAATCAATTGGGATCCATTTGAAAAGCATACGTTCTGAAGAATTTTGTATGGACCCGATGACAATATTTATGTGGAACACGCATCAGTCTGTCTCATGTTCTTTTGACAAACAGATTAACAAGTCAATTCGTGCCAAAAACACTGATTGCGTTCTTGTCTTATCCCTGTAAAGATTTCGTGCAACCGAGGCAATCGTAGGGTCGAAATAATTTATAGAGAAAGTAAATACACGATTCAAGAACGAATCCGGCAGTCAATTTACAACCCTATTTTCTAACAATAACTATTTTTCAAATGTACCATTATTTAATACGTACAAGTTTGTTTCTTAAAAATAAACCCTAAAAGTTGTTATTAGAATATAATTAATTTGAATTTAATTATTATCGACAAATAAAATAATAATAATAATAATAATAGCTGATATCGGCTAAAAAGTCACGTTTTTACCCCCGATATTGAGTCCCAAAAGTATAAAGTTCAAAACTTTGTCGGCAAAATAATCGTTTTTCGGTTAAATTTGTAGATAAAGTGATTACGAAGACAATGCAAAAAGAATCAAGGAAATCGGAGCTAAAACGAAGATTCTAGAGCGAAAGCGGTGAAACACAAGAAATCAAGTTACGTTCCAGTGAATTTCAGCTGACCAGGCAAGCCAAACGGCCTTCCAAACGGCTTGTCTGGCTTGCAAACGGCCTGCCATACGCCCTGATCAAACGGGCTTGTCAAACGGGCTGGCCTGGCAAACAGCCTGCCAAACGGCTTGCCAAACTGCCTGTCTGTAGGCCATTTTCACTTCTATTCAAAGGGCTTTTGTCATCCAATTTCAACACACCTCTCCTCACACTCTCACTACAATACACTTTCTCTCACTAGAGCTTTCAAGGCCTTCTCACCTCCGAGCGGGAAATTAAGTACCCGGAGGCGAACGCCGAAAATTGTAATAGGAGCGGTCTAGAGGATGTCAGCACTTGTAATGGTCCGGATCTCGTCTGTAAACGGTGAACGCTTTCCTTAATTTAATAAAGTTATCTTGTTATTTTAAGTTGCTTTCACCTTGCATGCCTATCTATCTGTTACAAATGTTTATTATGTGTTGAATACTTTATCTGAACCTTATAGTATTGTTATGCTAAAACCTTGACGGTTTAGAAGTTTAATTTACGGATCACCCTTTTCGCTTACTCACGTGGCTATAACCTAGAAGTTATGTGTGCTTAACGTCACAATAGGGATATAGTACCTACGTACGAATAACCATTTATTCGTCAAAGAAGAGCTGCCCATTTAGGTTGTGATTAGAGTAGCCATTATAAAGTTCAGTGAACACTATCTTGCTCAGAAGCATGATTCGCGTCAAAAGCAACGTCCTTGAGATGTTGTAAGATGATACGGGGTTGAGTAAGTGATCGCAAAGGAGAGACTTCTAATCCAATTAGCAGTACCTTAGAATATCTAAGATTGCACATCTGTTAATATTAATGCATAGCATAGTATTAAGTGGTTGAATATTGTTTTAGTTAGACTAACTAGGATTAAGAAAAGCTGAGACTTTCCTTTAGGGATATACCACTTTGTTCATGTACCTAGGATTCTATCCATAAGGTCGTTTAAACCCTCTAAGGTTAATGTTGGGAGTAAGAATATCCGTCTTAGCCAGAATCTTCAAGGCCCAAATTCTTAGTGACAAATCAGTTAGGTTCATAACCTAGTTGATTAAGGTTTAGTGTTTATTCTAGGAAGTTAAACTTTTGCGATAGTCCCCCATCAGAATTCTATTCTCCACACCTATCTATCTTTATCTTTATAGTTATGTTACGGTTATAGTAGTCTATCACCTCTTGTCACTAGGGTTAACTATATAGACACTTTGATCCCACATTATTGAACAAACATACAAAAATACGAACCTGAGTTATATTCACCACTTACTCGTTAAAAGGAAGATAAGTAGGTGAGTTATAGCTAGGAAACCCCGGCTAAATATAAATAATAAAATCATTACTCTCTTTTGGTAGCTAATTCTGACATGTTGCGACCTAACGACACCGCACAAATAAAACCGTCCGTTTTGGCCATATCAATAGCGTAATACGTAATTTATTAAAATCTGGAATTATATTATACCTCTCGATAAATATAATATGTTGTATGCTACTTCCTACCAGTGGCCACCGAATTCTGTGTGAAATAGGAGACTCAGGTTCGAATCTTGGTAACCTTCTAAGATCGAATTTAAATGGGCTATTGACCGGAGTGGGAGCCAACGTGCACATTTCACCCGGTTACAGGTTTCGGCGCTTGGGGGCTCGTGACCCACGAGTTTTACTCACTAATGGTAACACAATGCCGTTGTTGTTAGTGATGTTTCTTCTACGAACAAAAAAAAAAAATTTCTATATTCATATTTCATATTAATGTATTATTACTGAGTACTAAAGACAATTTATTATTTTTTTTTTATTTTTTTTTTTTGGTTTGGCAAAGAACTTGAATTGAATAACTAGAAGGCAATTTCACAGAAACAGTGAAAAAACCTTAGCAGAGAACATAAACAAGAAGTTGGGCTTACATTGATTACTTGTCCACTTGAACCATTACACAAACATTACAAGGTAAAACCATTACAAATTTGTTACAGACTCCATTACTAAACAGAGAGTAAATGACCTACTCTACTAAAATAACATGACTTGACCACTACATAAGGCACGATGGTCGATCCATCCATACGTATAATTGATAACTCTCGCACAACCTTGAGTACTAAAGACTACTGTTACCTCGATGATCTATGTCATTAATGTCCATTAATTTATTCTGTTAAAGTTTAATATTTCAAAGGCACACAAAGGTATTTATGACATTTAACTTACCCTCTTTCTAACTCCTTTTACCTTAGATTTTCGTGCCCTCACTTTTCTTCCCATTTTGTATTTCTCCACTCACCGGTAACTTGTTTCACTGTTTTTTCTTGTTTATTCAGTCTCTACATGATTTAATTGTTCTTTTTCAAGGAGTAAGTACCCCCAACAACAAACTTGGGCTTTGTGCAAAATTAATATCCAGATCCATCTCCTCCGTTTCCTGGTAGTTTGTTTTTTTTCTGGTGAGTTCTTTTTATCTTTATTGTCTCTAACTTTTTAGATCTAGTTTTCATCCGTAGTTTTGTAGACTTTTCTGGCAGCCGGCGGCCGACCTCCGACACCTCGCCGGAGGTCCGGCGTGTTTATTTTGTTTTTTACTTGCTTTTCTTCCTCTTTTCCCGATCCGTCTGCTCCATAGCTTTTCCGGTGGATCTAGCTTTTTCCATCGACTTCGTGGTCCTTTCTCTCGTTTTCAGGCTGTAACACCATATTTTTTTTTTTAAGTCACAGCGGAAGTCCTGTTTATAAAATATGACACGTAATATACACGACACCTGTATTACATTACATTAATATTATATCAAACATTAGAAGTCCGTTACATATATAAAAACCATGTGTTACGTTAAGCAAAGACACTAATAACAAAAGACACGACATCAGAGTTTCGACTTGTCAAACATATCATCTCGCATCTCATCTTCACCCTGGTATCTAACATGCAATCGTACTGAACCTGCAAGGGTGGAAATGTGGGGGAATTAGCACAACTGCTAAGTGATTGGATCTATCTAACAGATAAAGTTTAAGCATCAATCAGCAACCACATAAAAGCATCAATCAGCAACCACATTTTAACATTATAACATTATACGCAATATATATATATATATATATATATATATATATATATATATATATATATATATATATATATATATATATATATATATATATATATATATATATACCCTAAACATGTCAAAACGAGCAGGTCATGAGCCATACGGGCGATAAAACAACACACACGAACCACAAAACAAAGGTACGGGCAAACAAGTTTCGGGCCACGTCAAGCCGTTGGCACCACGTGGACGAATAACAGCAAAAGAGGGCTGCAACAGCAGCAAAAGAGGGCTGCAAACAGCAGCTCCAGCTGAAAAATCGCAGCTGAAACAGTCCCGGGCAGCAGCAGAAAACAGTAGCAGCAGCTACGCTGTTGTCCCCCTCGGTTTCACCCACAAAATCGAGTTTCGAGCAGTTTAGGACCAATTTAAATGTTAACAATTAAGCACAACATATATATGCAATAAGTATATAACAATCCACAAGCTTAAACCAACACTCTAGATCAAGATTCAAGCAAAGAAATGCATACCCATATAGTCACAACCCAAATCTAAAACTAACAAATGGGTTATGAGTTCAAATGGGCAATCTAACCACTTAAATATTCACAAACAATACAAACGGGTCGGGTTAAACACCTATATGCACATCAAATGTATATCCGCTTATAAACATTTTTATATAATTTCAACATCTAAATCAAATACTAAATGGCATAACATACTACTTAAATTTACACGAACGGGTCGAGGTCCAAACAATTAAATTAAACCGTCCCGTATACCGAAAAACGACAACCACCGCTACCGGCCGCCAACCACCACCGATGGCCGCCAGCTGCAGCCGGCAGCGGCGGTCAACCGCCGGAAAAGAAGCAGCAACAGCAGCGAATCACTGCTGTCCACCCATGGTGCATCTCCAATTTTTGCTATTTCTTGCACTTTCAAGCCATAATCTAGTCCACGATAAATACCAACAATTACACTATCATAATCTAGCATAAATCAAGCACTTTCATCACTAATTTCAAAGATTCAAGCATCAATTCAACCATATAATTAACATTTATAAAAAAACTAACAAGAACCTCAAAATAAACAAGGATATAAACACAAATTGAAGACAAACCTTTACTAGATGTTAAAAGAAGCAAGAAACCGTGAATGAAGCTTCCAATTTTTCATCACCATCTTCATAATTAAAAAGCTAGGGTTTTATGGTGGTGGTGGATTTGGGTCGTGACAGAAAACGAGAGGGAGAGAGAGGAGGACCACCACAAATTTGAGCTTGTAATTTAATCTTCATCTTTCAATCTTCAATTAATCAAAACTAGAGTTTATGGATGTGTTTGTGTGTGTGTCGATTGAAACAAGGGAAGGGGAAACCAAAAAAACACGTACAGTACCAAAATAAAACAAGGGGCGGTTTTTTTTTTGGCTCTTAAATGGGGATTAAATCTCATTCCTGATAAAACATGGGTATTTATCTGTTTTCAGAAACGCAACGTACCTCTTTCGAGAGCCCAAACGGAGTCCAAATTTAATAAATAAATAAGTTATGTGACCCTGGTCACAAAACGAAACCATTGGACTAATAATTAATTAAAACACTTAATAATTAATTAATTCACAAAAAATACACTTTAGAAACACAGAACGGACAAGAAGGGCAAAAAGGTAAATTACAACTAGGCTCGTTATCAGTATGTTACAAATCTACCCCCCTTTAAGGAGATTACGTCCTCGAAATCTGGTCAATCAAGGTTAACAAAGGTCATGGGTACTACAAACCATCACAACGGGTACAACTAGACCTAAGTCATAACATGTCTTACGGTCATACGCCTTACAAAGTTCTGTCCATACTCGTAGGTCAAAAGCTAACTCACTAGTCTAAAGTGAAACACACCGTCTGCTAAGACTATCGCCAAACGGTCAAGACTCGCTATACGTTGATCTGCAAGTTTACTTACATTACACGATATATGAATCGTTTCCTCACACTCTGGTCTAGACTACAGTCTTCACCACCTGCAAAAGTAATTCAATGGTCAAATCCCGCCGCTAACTAATAACTGAACAAGTCTAATTTCGTCCGAATCCCAAACTTGATCTGTCATCAATCTTACGAATTACCACAAAAATTCCACCTCAAGTCTAGGAAACAACCTAACCTCTCGAGTCACCACTAACGACCCACTACATGATATCTATCAATCATAATTTGGGGTTATCCCCGGGTCACGTTCACCGAATTTCTCATATCAACTCAGTCTAAAACACTGATTAATGGCTATCATTTACCTTAGAACACACAAACTAAGATAATTTCATCACTACAATATCGCTAAGTTAACTCGGATTACACTAAATTACCCAAGCTCCGTAAATTAATACCTGTTTCAATCCTGATATTCAAGAATTTTGTTGAATTTCGCTTATCCGAGTCAATATTCACTCAATTAATCAACGACTAGTTTGCATTTCTGGTCCACTCATCCATCGTAGAAACGCTTACCAACACAGTCCAAGTCAAATCTAATCACTAAATCACGAATCCCGAGTATAGAATAACCACCATCCCATACCGGAAGTAATTATCTACTGGTTAGTTTCCTCAAATAACCTTAATTCATCTGTTCGGTATCGCTAAAGTTACTCTTCAAAGGTCGTGACTAGGTTAAGATTCCATCTAAATCCTCAATCAAAACCTATTAAATCTATAACTTACACTAAGTCTAGGTACATTACCTTCGTCGGTACCAAATCATCAAAGTCAACCTTTGGTCAAAATCCTCCGAAACTCAAAACAGAATATTAATCACTACATCTCCTCCAACTCCCGAAACTACTGTATGAATTACCATGATGTATTCCCGTTGGCCAGGCGTAATACATCATCCCAAATCATACCTTTATTTCGGGTACTTCGGAGCAAGACCCTAGTTGAATTCGTCAATCCATCGCGGTCAAATTTCTTTGAACACTGACAGTTATAATCCACTAATAACAAATATATTCTAAACTCAGGGTTTCTAAATTTGTTATCCAATTACATCAATCTTGGCACATTTTCACTATTCAAATGTACCTAACTAATCCTTCTTTCACCACACACTAATAAATTCTAACACTTCTCTCGAAATCCTCCACAGTTACAATATCCCCTGAACATGGTATTATCAACTTATATCGATTCATCCTTAAGTGATACTAATCGCGACTTCACTCACAGTCGGTCACTCACCCTAGTCTTAGGGTCAACTCACACCCAAAACTCAATCCTCGGTCATGTAAAAATCCATCTCTACTCACCCAAGAGACCAATACAAGGAAACAGTCTGCACTTACGTTTTAAGGACCACACGCAAGGTCACGTCTGGCCAATGGAGGAAAATAGTTTCTTAGAGCAACCCTGTGGGTCCTACACAACAAGTTCAGTCATACAAGGATACTACTGGTCCAGTCACATCTACTGGTTCTGTCACTGTCTATTAAGCATACAGACTATGTCTCAAAAGGCCACTAACTAAGGCTCAAGTCTATGGTCAAGACATAAGGGGACTACAACCCTAAAACAGTCCCTACGGGTCAATGCATGTGTCCCAACGGTCATTAGTCAATGGTATGGAAAAAGACTTCCTACATGTCTTGATTCCCACCAACTCTTCTGGCATAGCAACATAAACTAAGTCTGGACTAATAGGCCAATCGCATTCAGGATAACTATCCAATAAATAAAGAATAGCACTATTACAACAATACAAACACGTCACGTCAACAGGTTGCACGCATTACAAATAACATGTCTCAACTAGCATGGCAACCTATTACAATACTTAAGCCACTATGCACTACTAAACAGGAAACTAGTCTAAGGCCATCTAAACAGTTTCCACTATATCACACAACAATTGTCTAGCATACATTTCCACATTGACGACTTACTATATGCAACTACATATTACCAACTGTAATAATAAAAATTACAAAAATGTAATAAACACGTACCGTCAGTCGAGTCTGTCATATGTATCACTAGCCTCTGACACATCTGGTCTGCTCTAACTGTATCCACTGTGGGTTTCCTTCTCTCTGGTCCGACCACAAGATCAGAAGATTACCCGACTGAAGAAATCCGTGCCCCAGACCCCACCCCAGAACTCCACCTCTGATCTGCTGAACACCGAAATGCTCTGCGTCCCATACACTGATCCATCCATCCAAAACTACCTCTGAAGGGTAATAACTGAACTTTCTAATTTATCTTACCACAACTCACCTATTTCGCCGTCAAAAGAATCATATCGCGAAGTAGGGTGACCCGTACCCATCACACCCTACTCCTCACATAGAACCCGTACCTTCCCGTCTTGGTCCTTCTTCTGGGTTAAATCCATAAGAGTTCCTTAATTACTGAATGATTTCAACCCGCAATACCGAAGGGGTCAACTACACACCAACTGTCCAACTGAACCCCCTTTTCCCGTATTATTATTACTATTTTATTATTTATTTGTTATTTATTTATTTTTACCCTCTGCAGTTTTACCTAAAGCAAAACTGAACACCCGCCCAACACTATCTAACCGTCTGACCCAAAGGTACATACTTGTGTCCACCTGCACTTACTATTCTAACTCATATTTAACTCATATTACCTGACCGGAATCCCTTGGTAACTGACCTTACAACCCAGACATCATTCCTTACAACCTTGACATCTGTTTCTGAGATTCTTTACCTAATACACATATGTACTATGAAGCTCTGAGTGTTCCAGGGGCGTTCGGGGTCACAGCGTTACCGTCACTATCAACCATACCTGTACTGCACAACATCTCACACCAAAGCTTAGTATAACATTGGTTAGCAACTAACAACTAACGTCGTTATACCTATCTCATTCACTTAACCCATCCCCCAAGATATGTTTGACTCGACACACGATTTGGGAACACGTCACTTTCGTGAACACGCTGCCAAATCCACGCTCTGATACCACAATTGTAACACCCTATTTTTTTTTAAGTCACAGCGGAAGTCCTGTTTATAAAATATGACACGTAATATACACGACACCTGTATTACATTACATTAATATTATATCAAACATTAGAAGTCCGTTACATATATAAAAACCATGTGTTACGTTAAGCAAAGACACTAATAACAAAAGACACGACATCAGAGTTTCGACTTGTCAAACATATCATCCCGCATCCCATCTTCACCCTGGTATCTAACATGCAATCGTACTGAACCTGCAAGGGTGGAAATGTGGGGGAATTAGCACAACTGCTAAGTGAATGGATCTATCTAACAGATAAAGTTTAAGCATCAATCAGCAACCACATAAAAGTATGCTAACGTCCTAACAGCATACAAACAAAGACAACGACAATACGAGGATCGGTGGCTTGTACGAGCACACGACTCCTAGTTGTTCGGGCTAGAGTCTACCGATAGTCCTCGCTACTCGATTCACAGTATAGTCGTCCGGATGCAGGGGATGCGTCATTCAAACTATACTCCACAATCAGTAGCCTTTGGACCCAACCTCCCCAGGCTCGGTTGACCTCATACGAACTCTAACCTCTACAGGCCCGGTTAAGAGTCCCCAGCCTCCCCAGGCCCGGCTGGTGTCAAACACAGTGCACACATAAGATCATACAGTATCAACAACATGTAATAATTCACTAACATGTTAACCATTATCTAAACATGGCAATTATATATCTAATCATGGCAATCGGATATAATCACAGTCTAATAAAATAGAGTAAACGACAGTAGCGTGACTTGCTACTCAAACTCTATTCGGAGATAGACCCACTCACCGATCGCCAGCTTAACTCGGTAGTCTAATGTCACCGAGTCTTCTCCTTGTCAGTATCACCTGAGAATAAATACGGAACAAGTTAGTAAATCACGTCACATTTACTAACAATATTACACTATATATATATATATATATATATATATATATATATATATATATATATATATATATATATATATATATATATATATATATATGCATAGATACAACACTACCACTTTATACGATATGCATATATAAATATATATAAACATGTATATACAGATCACGCCACATTTTAACATTATAACATTATACGCAATATATATATATATATATATATATATATATATATATATATATACCCTAAACATGTCAAAACGAGCAGGTCATGAGCCATACGGGCGATAAAACAACACACACGAACCACAAAACAAAGGTACGGGCAAACAAGTTTCGGGCCACGTCAAGCCGTTGGCACCACGCGGGCGAATAACAGCAAAAGAGGGCTGCAAACAGCAGCTCCAGCTGAAAAATCGCAGCTGAAACAGTCCCGGGCAGCAGCAGAAAACAGTAGCAGCAGCTACGCTGTTGTCCCCCTCGGTTTCACCCACAAAATCGAGTTTCGAGCAGTTTAGGACCAATTTAAATGTTAACAATTAAGCACAACATATATATGCAATAAGTATATAACAATCCACAAGCTTAAACCAACACTCTAGATCAAGATTCAAGCAAAGAAATGCATACCCATATAGTCACAACCCAAATATAAAGCTAACAAATGGGTTATGAGTTCAAATGGGCAATCTAACCACTTAAATATTCACAAACAATACAAATGGGTCGGGTTAAACACCTATATGCACATCAAATGTATATCCGCTTATAAACATTTTTATATAATTTCAACATCTAAATCAAATACTAAATGGCATAACATACTACTTAAATTTACACGAACGGGTCGAGGTCCAAACAATTAAATTAAACCGTCCCGTATACCGAAAAACGACAACCACCGCTACCGGCCGCCAACCACCACCGATGGCCGCCAGCTGCAGCCGGCAGCGGCGGTCAACCGCCGGAAAAGAAGCAGCAACAGCAGCGAATCACTGCTGTCCACCCATGGTGCATCTCCAATTTTTGCTATTTCTTGCACTTTCAAGCCATAATCTAGTCCACGATAAATACCAACAATTACACTATCATAATCTAGCATAAATCAAGCACTTTCATCACTAATTTCAAAGATTCAAGCATCAATTCAACCATATAATTAACATTTATAAAAAAACTAACAAGAACCTCAAAATAAACAAGGATATAAACACAAATTGAAGACAAACCTTTACTAGATGTTAAAAGAAGCAAGAAACCATGAATGAAGCTTCCAATTTTTCATCACCATCTTCATAATTAAAAAGCTAGGGTTTTATGGTGGTGGTGGGTTTGGGTCGTGACAGAAAACGAGAGGGAGAGAGAGGAGGACCACCACAAATTTGAGCTTGTAATTTAATCTTCATCTTTCAATCTTCAATTAATCAAAACTAGAGTTTATGGATGTGTTTGTGTGTGTGTCGATTGAAACAAGGGAAGGGGAAACCAAAAAACACGTACAGTACCAAAATAAAACAAGGGGCAGTTTTTTTTTGCTCTTAAATGGGGATTAAATCTCATTCCTGATAAAACACGGGTATTTATCTGTTTTCAGAAACGCAACGTACCTCTTTCGAGAGCCCAAACGGAGTCCAAATTTAATAAATAAATAAGTTCTGTGACCCTAGTCACAAAACGAAACCATTGGACTAAAAATTAATTAAAACACTTAATAATTAATTAATTCACAAAAAATACACTTTAGAAACGCATAACGGACAAGAAGGGCAAAAAGGTAAATTACAACTAGGTTCGTTATCAGTATGTTACACAGGCGGCGAGTGGTAAGGTTTCATCCCTTCCACTCTGAATAACGCGGATCTGGTTCATGTGCTTTGGATCTTGCATTTTTTTCGTCGGTAAGCCTTCTCCTTGGTCTGGTCTTCATATGTGACGGAGGTCTCTTCCGGTAGCTTCCCCTTAGTCGGTTACAGGCGACGAACACTTTGTGTTCTGTGACTGGATTTGTGGGGTGACCGGAATTTTGGCCGGATTTCCGTCTTTTTGTACTATTTGGGGTTGTGATGGTGATTCTTCTTTCTTTCGTATCTTTTTTTTCAAAAATGGCGGTTTTGCTTCACCCTCTTCTCACCTCCTTGGGTCTGCTTCATTGGATGTGCTCGTCGGAGTTGAAATGTCCCGTTCTTATTGATTAAAAACGTTCCATATTAATTGATTTCGTCGCGAGGTTTTGACCTCTATATGAGACGTTTTTCAAAGACTGCATTCATTTTAAAACAAACCATAACCTTTATTTCATCAATAAAGGTTTAAAAAGCTTTACGTAGATTATCAAATAATGATAATCTAAAATATACCGTTTACACACGACCATTACATAATGGTTTACAATAAGAATATATTACATCAAAAATAAGTTTCTTGAATGCAGTTTTTACATAATATTATACAAGCATGGACTCCAAATCTTGTCCTTATTTTAGTATGCAACAGCGGAAGCTCTTAATAATCACCTGAGAATAAACATGCTTAAAACGTCAACAAAAATGTTGGTGAGTTATAGGTTTAACCTATATATATCAAATCATAGTAATAGACCACAAGATTTCATATTTCAATATACATCTCATACATAGAGATAAAATTCATTCATATGGTGACACCTGGTAACCGACATTAACAAGATGCATATAAGAATATCCCCTATCATTCCGGAAAATCCTTCGAACATGATAAAAACGAATTCAAAGTACTAAAGCATCCGGTACTTTGGATGAGGTTCGTTAGGCCCAATAGATCTATCTTTAGGATTCGCGTCAATTAGTAGATCGGTTTACTTGTGTCTATTTCGTAAAACATTTATAAAACTGCATGTATTCTCATCCTAAAATATTAGATTTTAAAAGTGGGACTATAACTCACTTTCACATATTTTTTTTACTTCGTCGGGAAGTAAGACTTGGCCACTGGTCGATTCACGAACCTATAACAAATATGTACATATATATCAAAGTATGTTCAAAATATATTTACAACACTTTTAATACATTTTGATGTTTTAAGTTTATTAAGTCAGCTGTCCTCGTTAGTAACCTACAACTAGTTGTCCACAGTTAGATGTACAGAAATAAATCGATATATATTATCTTGAATCAATCCACGACCCAGTGTATACACGTCTCAGGCTAGATCACAACTCATAGTATATATATTTTTGGAATCAACCTCAACCCTGTATAGCTAACTCCAACATTACTGCATATAGAGTGTCTATGGTTGTTCCAAATAATATATATACATGGGTCGATATGATATGTCAAAACATTTACATACGTGTCTATGGTATCCCAAGATTACATAATATATTAGAATACATGTATAATACAATATAAGTTAGCTAGGATATGATTTGTATAGAATTGTTAATATTTCCCGTAGCTACAAAAATAAAAAAATATTCAATCTTGTTTTACCCATAACTTCTTCATTTTAAATCCGTTTTGAGTGAATCAAATTGCTATGGTTTCATATTGAACTCTATTTTATGAATCTAAACAAAAAAAGTATAGGTTTATAGTTAGAAATATAAGTTACAAGTCGTTTTTGTAAGAGGTAGTCATTTCAGTCGAAAGAACGACGTCTTGATGACCATTTTGAAAAACATACTTCCACTTTGAGTTTAACCATGATTTTTGGATATAGTTTCATGTTCATAAGAAAAATCATTTTCCCATAAGAACAACTTTTAAATCAAAGTTTATCATAGTTTTTAATTATCAAACCCAAAACAGCCCGCGGTGTTACTACGACGGCGTATGTCCAGTTTTACGGTGTTTATCGTGTTTCCAGGTTTTAAATCATTAAGTTAGCATATCATATAGATATAGAACATGTGTTTAGTTGATTTTAAAAGTCAAGTTAGAAGGATTAACTTTTGTTTTGCGAACAAGTTTAGAATTAACTAAACTATGTTCTAGTGATTTCAAGTTTAAACCTTCGAATAAGATAGCTTTATATGTATGAATCGAATGATGTTATGAACATCATTACTACCTCAAGTTTTGTGGATAAACCTACTGGAAAAGAGACAAATGGATCTAGCTTCAAAGGATCTTGGATGGCCTGAAAGTTCTTGAAGTAGAATCATGACACGAAAACAAGTTCAAGTAAGATTTCCACTCGAAATAAGATTGTTATAGTTATAGAAATTGAATCAAAGTTTGAATATGAGTATTACCTTATATTAGAAAGATATCTTACTGTAAATAAGAAAGATTTCTTGAGGTTGGATGATCACTCTACAAGATTGGAAGTAAGCTAGCAAACTTGGAAGTATTCTTGATTTTATGAAACTAGAACTTGTAGAATTTATGAAGAACACTTAGAACTTGAAGATAGAACTTGAGAGAGATCAATTAGATGAAGAAAATTGAAGAATGAAAGTGTTTGTAGGTGTTTTTGGTCGTTGGTGTATGGATTAGATATAAAGGATATGTAATTTTGTTTTCATGTAAATAAGTCATGAATGATTACTCATATTTTTGTAATTTTATGAGATATTTCATGCTAGTTTCCAAATGATGGTTCCCACATGTGTTAGGTGACTCACATGGGCTGCTAAGAGCTGATCATTGGAGTGTATATACCAATAGTACATACATTTAAAAGCTGTGTATTGTACGAGTACGAATACGGGTGCATACGAGTAGAATTGTTGATGAAACTGAACGAGGATGTAATTGTAAGCATTTTTGTTAAGTAGAAATATTTTGATAAGTGTCTTGAAGTCTTTCAAAAGTGTATGAATACATATTAAAACACTACATGTATATGCATTTTAACTGAGTCGTTAAGTCATCGTTAGTCGTTACATGTAAGTGTTGTTTTGAAACCTTTAGGTTAACGATCTTGTTAAATGTTGTTAACCCAATGTTTATAATATCAAATGAGATTTTAAATTATTATATTATCATAATATTATGATGTACGAATATCTCTTAATATGATATATATACATTAAATGTCGTTACAACGATAATCGTTACATATATGTCTCGTTTCAAAATCATTAAGTTAGTAGTCTTGTTTTTACATATGTAGTTCATTGTTAATATACTTATCATGTTTACTTATCATAATATCATGTTAACTATATATATAACCATATATATGTCATCATATAGTTTTTACAAGTTTTAACGTTCGTGAATCATCGGTCAACTTGGGTGGTCAATTGTCTATATAAAACCTATTTCAATTAATCAAGTCTTAACAAGTTTGATTACTTAACATGTTGGAAACACTTAATCATGTAAATAACAATTTTATTTAATATATATATAAACATGGAAAAGTTCGGGTCACTACAGGAGTCCGGCGATCTGGCTGGTCTTTTTAAGAGGTGACTGTTGGACCTTTTAATGGGTCGGGCTAGTTTATTGGCTTGGGCTTTTTTCGGCTAGGTAGTTTGGGTTTTGTATGGGCTTGTTTGGTGTTGTGGGCTTTAGGTTCGCTTGGCCCTTGGCGGTTTAGTTGGGTTCGATCCCGCTCGCTCCATCTTCCTCGTCGCTGGTTTCGGTTCGGAACGGTCCGGTGTTGTTGCCGCCTTAGTGACTTTAGAGTTGTTAAGCGCCAAAAGATTGGTCTACTGGAGTAGTTTTCTCGGTTGGTGCCCGATCTTCCGGATGGTAGGGCTTTGACAGGTTAGGGTTTCCGAGCTGATTGTTGTTGGATTTGCTTGGTTGTGCTGACTAACGGGATTATGATTTGGGTTGCTGGTTGATGCGGTCTCGAGGTGGGTGTTCTTGGGTTGCCCGGTGAACAGTTTGGGTTCAATGTTATTTTTTAGGGGTTGATGCGGTTTGGTGGGTGAGCTCGTGGATTGTTGTTCGTCGATGCTGACTTCGATTCAGGTGATGACTTTTTTCAGGATTTGGTGGTCTAGACGGCGGTTACCTCAAGGAAGCATCAGCTTCTGTTCATCGTTTGTGGTTGTATCGGGGTTTTTTTCTCGATTATTATTGTTGTACTAATGTAATTGTAATAGGGTAACGTCAAACAGATTCACATCTGTCAATGTAACAACTCATGTAACGTCCTAGATCATCGGATCTGTTTTTATTTATTTATTTATAATAATTCGTTTTTCGAAGGAAAAAAAAAACTCCTTTTAGCTCATTATTTGACTGGTCAAATAAAAAACTACCACTTACCATGACTTCCATTCCCATTTTTCGACGAAATCCGACATGAGCTACCTACATCTCCCACCCCATAGCACCACCACCATCCACCAACGCCCGAATGTTAAAATATTGTTTCCTATTTGAGCAAAACATCAAAAAAAGAAAAATTGTTCAATCTAGTGAAAATCGAAACGTAGATCTGGGCAAAACCGGTGGTTGTTGTGCTTATTCATGTGGAGATCGGAGTTATCTATGTTGGTGGTTTTATGAATTTTGGTAAAAATTTCGTAGGTTTCATTTGATTTTCTTTGACTGATAACTTTATGAACTTTGATTTGAAGCTTCGGATTTATCTAGGTTTGGCAAGACATGAGTGAAGGTCAGAGAAGGGATGAGATGATTTATGTAAAATGACATTAAAAATCTCAAACCACATGTTAATATTTAACACAAAAAGTTAACTATCCTTATAGTGACATTGAACATTAGCGTAACAAGTGCAAATTATATGGACCATTCGTGTAAAAAAAAAAAAAAAAATAGCACAAAGACTACATTAGTAATTCGCCATAAACCATAGGACTATCCGTGTAATTATATCTTTTTATAATATTAGTATGTGGGCCAGGAAGTGGGATATCAAATACAGGAAAGAGTGGCAAGAAACATCAAACTCGAAGTTGTGATGTGGTCCAACGGTTGGTGGTCTGCCTCCTTTAGGGGAGGTTAGGAGTTCGACCCCTGTTGGCTACATATTAAAAACACAATTTCATCCCTGCCATTAAGTATCAATCCATGACATCTTTCTCATATCGTTTGGGGGGGGGGGGGGGAGGGGGGGGAGGGTAAAGGGGAGGGAGGTTTTACTTGGTCGTGCCCTTGGATCGGTTTCAAGGTTTCCTCCCGGGCAGCGTTGGGGGCGGGGTTATTATCGATGCATCGGCATAATCGAAACGGGAGATAATCGCAACGAGTGGTTTAGTCCTCCTATGGTGATCCCAATCGCTGTTCAGAAAAAAAGAAACATCAAACTCGGGTGCTTGTGTTTCATCATATTTGCCTCTCTTTGTTGCCTTTTCGAGTAGTATCCATTTTACTAATTATAAAACGGAGTTTGAAACTTTGAACTCATAAGACTTTTAGTAATGGAGTCGGAAAGAATACGTGCTTATACTAAGTTGGTATGCGCTATCTATAGTTTCTATTATATTGTTAAAATGATTTTTTCATTATTAGGCTAATTCATTTGTTAAGAAAAAACTAAAAAGAAAAAGAAAAAAATCTAAGCATGGTGGGTGAATTAAAAGTAAATCTTATTAATTAATTATTATTATTAAATCTTATTAATAATTATTTTAATTATTAAACTTAAATAGTTTTAAATTATTTTAATTAATTATTTTGAACTGAGTACGAGAAAGTATATAAAAGTTAAGCAGAAGGAAACCAATTTACATTTATATTTTGATTTACATTTTAAAATAAAATGACAACCAATATTATCTCTTGTGGTTGGATGTGGATTATTAAATATGCATTTTAGGTATTTGATGAAATGTTCAGCTGACGAGTTTCTTAGTCGGACTATGTGGTTCCACGGGTCATAAAATTAAATAACTTTAGCATTTACGTTCACTTAATACCTATCATTAAACTGTTTCGTTTAAACAAACCCGTGGTTCCACGGGTCATTTCACTAGTATATTATATATATATATATATATATATATATATATATATATATATATATATATATATATATATATATATATATATATATATATATATATATATATATATATATATATATATATATATAGTAAGCTAAGAAACCTCCTATGAACGAGCATATTGGCTCCCCTATAGAAGGTAAAACCTCGGGTAATCAAGCCCCTCGAACGCGAGACTGATACCGGGTGAATTGCGCATTATGCGCACCCTCTAGTCACACTTCATTTTTGTAACGTCCTCCCAATAGGGTCTGGAAGGAACGTCACTAATATCAAAACATACCAACATATTATAATAAACGAGAACAATACTAAATGATGAATTTAACTTTATTGAGTACGCAGCGGAAAATGAAATGTCGTTACAATGACAGGAATAACAATAACGTAAATGTTCACATGCAGAAGTAATAAATGTGATATCCCTTGATCCTATGTCCAAGTAGCATCACATAAGCAGTAAGTATAAGAACTTGAATCAAACAGCACCTGAGACAAAATATGCTAAAGTGTCAACCAAAAAGGTTGAGTGAAGTTCATAGGTTTAACAAAATTTTGACCGTTGTTTTAGACCACAAGATTTAGTTTGTAAAGTTGATCTCCCGCAGGATCAAAAAGTTATGCCAATGCGTGATATTTAGACTAAACGTTCAAGTTTGCCCCATGACAAGTTGTGTCTGTCCTTGTCGGTTTAATTTCATTATTAAGTAATACAATGACTTGGTCAAATGTATCGGGGACGTTACTCCCGATAGGCCTACCCCCAATAATTAAGCATGCCGCAGCAATTAAAAATATCACTGTAGGGACTTAGTCGGACATAGCCGGGTATAGCATAGTTTAACAATTTGGTACTTGTGTCTAAAGTGTAAAAAGTAAAAATAGCATGTGTCTCACCCCAAGTAAAAGTAAGTAAGTTTGCTAGCAATTAAAGAGGGGCTATGAATTCACCTTAGTAAGTAGAGAGAGTGTTATTCCTCGGAATAAAGAGTTGAACGAGTGAGCAGGAAAGTCAACCTATTGACATTTAAGAGTAGTTAAGTGTTTTGCCCATGTTTAAGTTTAAGTATGTGTTTAAGTATAGTTTGTTTTACTAAGTTTCTATTCCTAGTAAGTTACTATTTTTATAAAGTTTCCATTTTTAGAAAGTTTCTTATTTTACTAAGTTTCTATGACTAGAGAGTTTCTACTTTTATCAGTGTTTTCCATTTTAGGATACTTGTCGTATTAGATAAGCTTCCAATCACCCCTTTCCATTCGAATGGCTAATTTAGATCTAGGGGCTTGAGCCATAGGACCCTTTAAATCGGAAATCCAAACCCTCTGCCTAGAATCTCATAGAAACCATTCGTCAAGAAAGTTCGAAGATCTATACATCTCTAATACATATCCCAAAATGTTTTTATGTTACAATATAAGTAGTAGGTTATAGGTGCTAGTAATAGTAATAGTGTATACATGTTATTTATTTTATTTTTAATTGCATATAATTTATAACATTATTTACATATTTCGGTAAAAATAATAACCGAAGTAAAAAGTAAAAAGTAAAAAGTAAAAAGTGAAAAGTAAAAAAAATAAAAAGCAAGAAAAGAATACTTACTAGTAGTAATTCTTCAAAGAGAGAATGAGAGAAATTTTGGTGTGAGTTTGAATGAGAAATGAGGGGTATTTATACTTGAAAAAATTAGGTAAAAAGAATAAAATAATTAAAAGAAAAAGAAATATTTAATTCTTAATGGGATTTTAAAATTAAAAAGTATTAAATGTTAGGTCATGGGATAATGCACAAAATAAAATAATAAAAGTAGTTTTTCAATTTAAAATTTTTAATTAAAAAGTAATTTATTTATTTATTTATTTTTTATTTATTTTAAGGATTTTTTTATGTAAATAAACAAATTTATTTAATGTTTTTCCAAGAATATTTGTCAATAATATTTTTTTTTTATTTTTTTTTATTTAATTAATAAATACAAATTTTGCATAAAAATAATAAATAATTCGGTATTTTGTATTTTTAATAATAATTATGATTTTAATTATTAAACTATAGTTTTAGTAAGTTTCTAAATATTATTACATTTATATATAATTGGATTTATTATATAGTTAAATATATAATACATTAACTAAATAATAAAAGTGATACAAAATTTATATACTTAGTTAAATTATGTCAAATTATATAAATTAATAATAAATTATTTATTTAAGCGTACATTGTTGACTAAAAATTACTATTCGGTCAATATTTAATTGTATATAACAACCCTTAATACATATAGTCAGACATATAACCCTAGGGTTAATTCAGTAATTTAGAAGTCGAAAAGTGAGGGTTGTTACAATTTTTGAACAATTTGGCATAACCAGAAATTGAACCCGGGTAGTGTGCTTCATTGGACAACTCGATGGCCACTCAGGCAAACATGAATGGTTATTTGCGCTAAATATTCAATAATGAATATTCAATTATTTAAACTTTTGAAGTTTCACAATGCTATATATACTTTTACTTTCTCAAAAATGTTATATATATATATATATATATATATATATATATATATATATATATATATATATATATATATATATATATATATATATATATATATATATATATATATATATATATATATAGAGTGAGTGAGTGAAGAGGAAGTATAAATCTTTTTCACCGGGGCCGAAATATTTTTAAAAACGTAGCAACTTATTTTGGGGGGAAATATGAAGGTTTGCACAAAGATTTTTGGGCAAAATGGAAGTTTTGGGAGCAAAATATAGAGACTTTTGAATAGAAAAAATTTACTGTGAACAAAATCGAAAAATTCAAAATTTTTACATTAAAATTTTTAAATCACCGAGCAGGTGGCCCCCTGCTCCAAGTGGATTGCTATTGAGGTCGCCTTGAGCTCACTCTTGAGAGTACCAATGACATTCTCATTTCCTAAACTCGAACCCACCTGCTCGTTTTTCCCATCGTCAGTATTTGTACAACACAAAACCAAAGTCTCTTTTAGTTATTTACCACACACACACACACACACACACACACACACACACACACACACACATATATATATATATATATATATATATATATATATATATATATATATATATATATATATATATATATTACTACACAAAACCAAAGTCTCTTTTAGTTATTTACCATATATATATATATATATATATATATATATATATATATATATATATATATATATATATATATATATATATATATATATATATATATATATATATGGAGAAGATCTAGTGAGAACTTTTTTAGTGTGAGAACTCTAAGAACTCCAAATAGACTGAAATTCGAGCAAAAAAAGTGGCGGACGAGCAAAAAAAGAAAATTCGAGCAAAAAAATTGGCGGGCGAACAAAAATCAAAACACGGACGAACAATTACTTCATGGTAGAGCAATTTTGTGAGATATGAAAATGTAGAACACAACTGGTAGAACAGAAAAATGTCGAACATGTTCGAATTTTCAAAATTTTTTCAAATTGGACCTGATTTTCTTCTAATTATAGTTTTGTAGAACATAAATAAGTTCAAATTTCTCCAAATTAGTTTGAATTTCACCATTTTTGTTCGAATTTCGCACGTTCTACATCAAAATCAACCTTTTTTTTATTTAGCCCGATTTAGAGTTTAGGGTTTAGGGTTTTGAGTTTACGGAGTAGTAAACCCAAAACCCTAAACCTAAACTCTAAACCGTTCGTGTAAAAAACTCATTCTAAACCCTAAATCTAAACCCTAAATCCTAAAATCTAAACCCTAAACTCTAAAATCTAAACCCTAAAATCCTAAATATAAACCCTAAATCTAAACCATAAACTCAATTTGATAAAAAAATGGTGTAGAACAGGTGTAGAACAGCATGTTCTACATGTTGTTCTACATGTTATTCTACATAAAATGTAGAACCAAGCCTAAAGCATCAAAATGAAAAATTGTTCGACCATCTTCATTTTTGTTCGGCCGCCAAATTTTTTTGCTCGACTAAGTGTCTCACGGTTCTCAATCAAAAAAAGTTCTCATTTGATCCCTCTACTATATATATATATATATATATATATATATATATATATATATATATATATATATATTAACTACTCACAATATACACACACATTAACTTAACATTTATCACACAAATTCAACTGTTCTTTACATTCCAAAAACATTCAAGATGTGAAAAAAAAAAAAAAAAAAAAAAAAACTCATCATAATCATAATCCAAATTAAATCTTCAACTACCTCATTCACAAACTCATGATATGTTTTAACATCCGATTCGTAAATTTGTCCCTCCTCAATAGGGTCAAGTTCCAACCCGCAACAAACATACGGGTTTTGCGACTTTTTCACAAATTAAACAATGGATATAATATGTCGTATTTTAGTTACAACTAGTGGAGGAGCCCTCGCTCTGCGTCGGGACTCCGTTTTGAATATAATTTGTTTTGTTTGGTTCGTAAAATTATTTCGTGTTTAATGGTTATGTCGGTTAAACCTATCCCAAGTCGTATGAAAATTTAAAGGCGGTTAAAAATTTAGGTGAATTTGTTGGGGAGTTTCATGAAAAATAAAGAAGTTACGATTTGGCCCTTGAACTTTAACTTTATATCCCTATGGAGTTTACATTTTTTACCCTAGGAATTTACATTTGTTGAATATTGTAAACCCGTCGGTATAACTTCATTATAGCACGATATTTATAGAGTACATACGCAACCCTAATTCTCTAAAAACCCTAATGGACCAAGCCCACAATCGGACTAGGGCCAATCTACATAATCCATCTAACACTCCCCCGCAGTCCGAACGGCGAAATCGCGAAAGTGCGGACTGAAAAGAAAACAATAAACATAAATAGATTAAACAAAAACAATTTTCTCTCTAATTTGTTGTATCGAATTGATTGATATCGCTGATTGGTTGCGTTGATTGACTGCGTTTCCTTTTCCGTAACGTATTTTTTTTTACGTCGTGGCTTGTTTGCCTAAGGATTGAGCAGAACTTGAGCTTTAAACTTTACCGCAATACAATCTTCTTCAACGCTGCAAAACAAGAGAGTTATTTTTTTTTGTATATTCTTTTTTTTTCGGGGTTTGGAACCTAGTCCAGCTAGGCGCTCAGCCCCACGCCGATTCTTTATTACTAATAGAGAAAATAAAAATAAAGATAAAAAGATATATTGACTTCGATTAAGGTGCCGTTTGGTTCGAGTATTTGAAATCCCAGGATTTGAAATCCTGAGGGATTTCAAATCCTGGAGGATTTCAAATCCTGGGATTTGAAATCCTGTTAGATGTTTGGTTGACAGTTTTTATACTAAGGATTTCAGAATCAATGACAAAATTACCCTTTAATAAAAAATGTACTACATCATTATTGTTAGTGATGTATTTTAACAAGTGATGTATTTTAATTTAATGATTAAAGTATGTAGCTTGTATGGGCTTCTGCCCATTTAGACTTGTGCCATTGTATCCTTCGTGATAATTAATGGTATATTGACAATTACTTGAAACCAAACAATTACTTAAGCATATAAGCATATAAAGCCATGGAAACAAATAAGCATACATGTATAACAAGCATTCATTATATTATATAATTATATAATAAATATATATAAGAAATTGAAGTATCCTTAAAAAGTGAGTCTCGTTCAATGACCAAAATTACTAGATTAAACTGAAAATCAAGCAAAATACAACATTAGAAACAAATATATTATAATTATTACCTTGAATTTGATAGTGAATCCATGAATGGAGCGTAATTTTGTGTGAGGAAAGAAAAGAGCAGTCGCGGGTTTGGTGTAGAACTAGGTTAGGGTTGTGTGGGAAAGAAAAGAGCAGGTGGGTTTTGTTGTGATGAAGGGTATTTTTGTCACATTTGGGTCCTTGAAACTTCCGTGTTTTTTCAGGAATTGAAATCCTCCCAACTCTTGAAGGATTTAAGAATCCTTCCTTTATAGGATTTAAATTACAAATCCCTTACCAAAACCTTCAACTAACGTATCATTTCATAGGATTTCAAATACAAATCCCATGAAATCCCATGAAATCCAACCAACCAAACAGCCCCTAAGAATTTAGGAGTTTCGAGGATTCAATGATGATATGCATGGTGTACTTTTTGTTTTGACGATACGTTTGAAAAACAATATTCTTTTGCGTGAATGGTAAATAGAGTAGGTTGGATGCATATGGCCATATGGGTCTTGAGACGTTATTTAGGTGGAGCGGACGGAAAAAAATAAAGAAATAAAAAGTGAGGCGGTGGGATAGATGCAAACGGAGATGTACAAAAGTAGGTGAGGCGGCGGTGGTAGATTGTCGTGGTATGATAGGGTAATTTTGACGGGCGGTATAGAGACGGCGGTTCAAGGCGGCCGCCTAGGTCTCAGGATTAGACCTAAGCTCTGATTACCATGTTGAATATTGTAAACCCGTCGGTATAACTTCATTATAGCACGATATTTATAGAGTACATACGCAACCCTAATTCTCTAAAATCCCTAATGGACCAAGCCCACAATCGGACTTGGGCCAATCTACATAATCCATCTAACAACATTTGGCGCCCTAAAGTTTATAATGGTTCTCAATGTTTAGTGTGGTTTCATTATGGGTACAACCTTTTTGCACGACGTATAAACGATTAAAGCATGGGGAAGAACTATTCGTAAAGTCTTTGTATTTTAGAGATGTAGAGAATATATATATATATATATATATATATATATATATATATATATATATATATATATATATATATATATATATATATATATATAATGAGTTACGTAGTTAATTTATAATAAGAAAAAAAGTTAAATAATAATAAAGTGAAAAATTATGTGGTTGATTTTAATAATAATAATAATAGTAATGATAATGAGAATAATAATAATAATAATAATAATAATAATAATAATAATAATAATAATAATAAATAGTTGTTAGTTAGTTAAAATTATGGGATCGATTTATAATGAATGAGAAGTGTAATGGTTAAAGTATAAAATGTTAAAACTATGTGGTAAGTTTGTAAAAACTATAAAGTTAAGTGTTATAAAGAGCGGGATTGAATTGTGAAAATATAACAAGTTTGAGGGGTGTTTGTGAAACTATTGAGGGCTACTATTCATTTGCTCTATATCATTTAGATATATAGTTGTTAGTTAGTTAAAATTATGGGATCGATTTATAATGAATGAGAAGTGTAATGGTTAAAGTATAAAATGTTAAAACTATGTGGTAAGTTTGTAAAAACTATAAAGTTAAGTGTTATAAAGAGCGGGATTGAATTGTGAAAATATAACAAGTTTGAGGGGTGTTTGTGAAACTATTGAGGGCTACTATTCATTTGCTCTATATCATTTAGATATATAGAGTAATGTATTACGGAGTATAATATAAACTTATTTTAATTAATTATAAAAGTATTATTATTTTAGTAATTGATTTTTTTTTATCATAATTATATTATGGTGGGACCTACTTTTTTAGGGAATGGTGTTACAGATGTAGTGAAATTTGTCTCATTTTGTCCTAGGAGGTAGGGAGGACAAAAAGACGCGTACTTGATGGGTGAATTCGAAACTCGACATTTTTGGGGCGGGTTCTGGT
Organism: Rutidosis leptorrhynchoides; assembly: GCF_046630445.1. Taxonomy (NCBI): domain Eukaryota; kingdom Viridiplantae; phylum Streptophyta; class Magnoliopsida; order Asterales; family Asteraceae; genus Rutidosis; species Rutidosis leptorrhynchoides. The sequence continues at coordinate 403,863,346 of NC_092338.1, read as the reverse complement.
CGAGTATTCGGGTCATAGGCCGAGTATAGGGATGATTTTAATTTTTTTGCGGATTCGAGTAGGGAAATAGGTTTAGATACAAACTCGCATATCTGACCCGTGTACCCATATACCCGACCCAAAGGAGATTTTAAATTCACTATTAAGAATAATAAAAATTAATAGTAATAATAATATAAGTTACAATGTGCTATTGCACTATTGTTCGATATTTATATATAGTCATTTAGATTTATTACTTATCTTAAGAGCATTATTGAACCAAAAATTGAAACAGATGAACAATGAATGAGAATGACTAACAAAGGAGATATTAGATACCAGTTAGAAAACCCGATAAACCTAGAACTAGTAAGTAAATGGGGATCCCCATTTACACGTAAGAAACCCCGATAACCCGACATTTAGTAAGTAAATGGGACCCAACGGGTATGAGTCCGGATTTGGAACATAGTTTCTTAATTGGGTTCGGGTCTTGGATTATCTAAACCCGACCTGATGTCATCCCTACTAGGAGGACAGGCAAATGTGGCGCTAATGTAACAGTCTATATAAAAACACGCTCTACGTTAACAATGCATTTTACGAAATGATTTCATTGTTGGGAGTGATCTAAGTCTAAAAATGCACTTACGATTTTACACAAGCATGGTCGGAGCTTTTCAGGGGCAAAGAGGGGTTGTGGCCCCCTGCAATAAAATGAAACTTGTTTTTCTTTGAGTTATGAACGTTTATGATTTTGAATCAACTAAATCGAGGTTCATTTAAAGAAGATACAATCAAAATGGTGATGACTTGCAAAATTTGTGATATGTCACTGATTTGTTACATCTCCTTTATACGAGTTCAAATTTAGTTGTTTTAAAAATTCACACGCTCGTAACTCAAAGGTCTACAAATTTCTATTTTATGGTAACTTTAAGTTCAGATTCTCTCGATCGGGAGAGACCATATTTTGTCATCGATATGACGATATTATTATTACCTTTTTAACAACAATTTGAGATCATTCAGGGAGAACTAAATCACCCACACGATCATCTCAGTAGTTGCATAATTCAGACCAATCTAATGTATATATTTGATATTGGATTACTTATACTTACTAGTATTTTTGTTTACAAAACAAATGTATAATGCCACGTCATTTTACAAGGGAATGACGTTTAATAGATATTTTAACAAGAAATATGTTAGACTTGGATAAATTTTACATAAGATTTTTACAAAATGACCTGATATAAGAAGTTATTAACGATGGAATACACAATTATGTAAGATTTATGTGTAACATCCCGCGTTTTTTCGTTAAATTTATTTTTAACACTATCTTTTTTTTAAATAATACCTTTCGTTATTTAAATTCGTAGTTTCCGTTGACAAACGTTCATAATATTCTCGTTATTTAATTATAACATCACTTGTTTACTTGAGCGTTTTTAAAATATTCGTTTGGTTAATTCCCGCACCCGCTTTGAAACTTGAGGGACCGAGGTTGCCAAGTGAGCAAACTAGTTGACTAGGTCAACTAGTCAACCCACCTCATCCACCCATTCACTTCCACTCACCTCCTCATCTCTTTCTCTCCTTTCTCATCTTCCATTTTTGAACTCAAACACCCATCTTCACAAAATCATCATCTAAATCCGAATCAAGAAGCAAATATCAAAACAAATTACATATTCGGGATCCTCTCTTTATCCTCTACATTTTGGTACCAATTTCATCTCGTTTGGGTAACATTTCTAAAACACTAAATTTCTCTAAATTCGTTTTATATACTTGAAATGGTGTTAGTTAGTGTCTATGGCTCGTGTATAACATGAATATATGTTTTGTTTGCTCGATTCGTTGTTTTGAGCAACTAGTTTGAACATTTGAAATGGGTGTGCTAAATCTTTGATTTTGGATGAGTTAATGTTGTTAAATTGTTAAAGTTCATGTTTTAATTGTGTTACTAGTATCACTAGCTTCGTTTTGATGCGTAGGTTGATTAAGAAAACTTCAAAAACATGAATATTGATTTTTGTGGATTTTGGTTAGGGTTTGATAGACTTAAAACGAACTTTTTGATGCTTGAATGCCATGAAATGTAAATTGTAAATGTATAGTTGTAACGTATGTTTCATTACCTTCTAAACGGCATATCATATGTGTGAATTGGATTCCCGAAACTTAAAATGCATTTGATGAACTTGAAACTTTGAAAATAAACCTTTATTGATCACTTGACGAGATTTCGGTTATTGTAATTGATTTTTTTGCTTGATGAAAAGTGTTTAGTTGTGTTCCTCGTCAAATTACCTTTCCAATGATATAAGATACGTGTTCTAAGTGTTTACGGTTTGTGAATTGTGCTAAATTGAAGAGTTAATTTTGACTTGAACAATTGAAACTGACCAGGCACCAGACCACGTTAAATGTCGCGGCGCGGCCCTCCTTGGTCGCGGCGCGGCATTTGCCGTGTTTGGGTTCTGACCTACATGGTCAAAATTTAGAAAATGTTTGCTACGCTACGCACCTCCGATTCACATGTAACTTGTTCTAACCTGCTTATATATGATTAAAAACCTTAGAAAAATAGTTCGGGACCCGAGCTGAACGTGTTGACTTTTTCGTTGACTTTGACTTGATCGAGTTTGACTTTTAGTTAAACTTAACCAAACGTTTATGCAATCGTTCAAATCTTCTTTTATACTTGCTTCTTGCATGAAACATGACAACGTGATTCACATGCTATACTATTCGAGTCGTAACGAGCCATAGAACTAATTGAACACATTTCGCCCGACCTTGTGTCGTAACCGGTTAATTGATACAACTTACTTGTTTAGGTCAAGGCTAAGCAACAATCATGCACACGTTTACTTTGTGAAGTACTTTTATACTCGTGCACTCGAGGTGAGATCATAGTCCCATCTTTCAACAACTTTTATACTTTTAAATCATGGGATGAGAAACATATACGGTTTTATACTACATACTTTTACACTTTGAACACAAGTACGGAAACGAACATTCCACGTACGGGTTTGAACAAAAAGCCTCAATTCAATTATCATTAGTTACACTTGCAGGGTGTAAACGTGAACTTATATTATGTGATCACATGGGCTTGACGAGCCTCATTCGGACGGTTCGCTACCATTAGCGGATGAAATATATTTTCGGGTCTAGTGTATGTTCTAACACTATGCAAAGGGTGCAAAACAGTTAAGTTTGATAATTGGGTGCCCGGGATACAAACAACAACTTTGGAATGCAAATGATTTTGATAATCATCTTATATTAAATCTTGTGGTTCAAAAACAACGTTTACAAACACCTATGATTTCACCAACGTTTTTCGTTGACAGTTTTCTATATGTTTCTCAGGTTCATACTTGGCTATTTGATACATGCTTCCGCGTACACTCATACTTGCTTGGAGTGAAGCATACATACATACATACGCTAGTGATAGCACCTTTGGATTCAAACTTTTGTCTACATACTTACGCTATTTATAGCAACTGTGATTTTAAACTAATTATGTCGCAAGTTAATTCATTTATACTTTACAACTTTTGTAAACTTAGATTTGTTGTCGAATTGTTTTGTAAACTAAACTTTGTAAGTCTTGTACGTTTCAAATGAATGAGACATAATTTTGGTCAAACGAGTCTCATATAGGGACTATGACCACGCAACGGGACCTAAGTAGTCGGCGCCGTCAATGACGATTTGGTCGGGTTGCTACAGATGGTATCAGAGCGTTGGTTGTAGGGAACTACGATATGCATTAGTGTGTCTGACAGAGTCGTTAGGACGCATTAGTGAATCTAGACTACAACCGGATAGTTAGCCATTACATTCTGACATACATTTGCTATAGATAGCACTTACTTGGCTACTTGTGCATTATACTTGAATCATTCTTAGGCGAACTTCTTAATGGTACTAAACTCTCATCATACAAACTCGTATTCTGCCACTTTCTGGTAACACACGTAAATTCATGATTCATACGCGTAAGGATGATGACGACCTCATTAGTCACACTTGTTCGAGAACTCTGTCTCCTAGATTGTTGTTCGCCACCGTTTCAACTTACTATTGGTGTCACACCGGTGTTCCTTGCTATCTACCACTTCTTGTTACTACCATCACTACTCTAGGTGAGTATCGTCTGTGATGACCCGGGAATTTCCGACCAAATTTAAACTTAATCTTTATATGTTTTCGATACGATGAGCAAAGTCTGTAATATTGAGTCTCAAAAGTTTTGAAATTATGTTCATATATTCATTTGACCTTCGACTACTCTCGACGATTCACGAACAATTAATTGTAAATATATTTGTGTGGGTTTAAATATATATGTATTTATAAATATAATAATTTGGAAATTAATTTTAATATTATATGTTGTTATATAAAAAAATTAAATATGTAAAATAACATGCAAAATAATAATGTTGTTGTTAAGATAAATAAATCTATATATATAAATATAAAGGACTTCTATACATAATTATTATTATTGTAATTTCTAAAATGAAATAATATAATATAGTAATAGATATAAAATGATTATATATATATATATATATATATATATATATATATATATATATATATATGTATATATATAACATTATAATGTATTCATATTTACATGAGGTAACTAATATGCGAACACAATTGCATAATATTAAATATAAAATGTGTAAATATTAAACATTCAGTATATGTTATTATATAATATATTACGATACATAATTAATAATAAATAAAATTAAGATATTCAATTAGGTTATGAATTTAAGATATAGTTACTAAGTTAATATTGTTACCACTTTCAAAGTGATAGCAACATTAGTATTTTTAATATCATTATACTGAATATATAACATATAGATATATAATTAAATATATATAAATATAATCATTAAAATTATTATTACTATTATAATTATAATGTTAAGGTGTTAAAAGTCAAAATAAAGATTTTAATTACAAACATTAAAATAAAAGTGATTAAAATTATAAATATTAAAATGGTTACTAAAAAGTTATTTTTTTTTATTATTATCATCACTTTTACTACTATCCTCATTATTCTTATTATCATAAATATCATTCTGAAATTAGTATTCTTATTATTACTAATAAATATTCAGTATTATATTAGATATATTTAATCATTATTAAAATTTATAAAGACTAATTAATACGCGTAAAGAATATCAAACAGATTATAAATTTTGTTGGTTTCTTCTTTTTTCACACATCCTTCTTGTATCCGTGATTTTTGTCGACCCTACAAATAATTGTGATTAGTTGGTATAGCTGTAATCACTCATGTAACTGCAGTACATGAACCGTCTGCTGCTATTGAAACTCAAACAGATATTTTTTTTTCTTTTCTCCTTAAAAATACCCACGGCACCTGTTGAATTACTTTTTTTTCAATCGCTCGATTATACATCAATCTTCAAAATGTATAAATGTAATTATGTTAGGAATGTTGTAGTGATTATATCTGCAAAGTTTCAACTTTAAATTCGTTGAATTGAGTTCGAATTTTCAAAGTCAAGGTCTGTTTTAAAAAGTCAAAGAAATGGTTCATCGAGCGAATTGAAGTTCTTGAGATCATTTCTGTGGAAATTGATGATTCGTAGAGTTTCTATGAATCATTTGCAATATAAGTTATGTTATAATCTTCCTTTAAAACAGCTTTAAAAATTGAAATTGATTAGCGAGTTTATTTTTTTTTCTCTTCGAACAGCAGAATGCTGTGTTACTTCTTTTTATTTTTTTTTTCTTTCAATCGATTTAAAATGTTATTTATCGTTTCTGTATCATGCCCTGAACTTAAAAACCAAAATAGTTAATACATTGTAATATGGTTTGTGGGACTCTGTCGATGGGAGTTAAGAAGAAGAAGGACAGCTGTAATACGGGTTTAATTATTATGGGTTTGAAATATAAACAGAAAATCAGAAATGGTCCAATGGTTTAGATTGTTAGCGGATAAGCGATGGGTCTCGGGTTCGAACCTTGGCAGGATCAATATATATCTTTTTGAGCCAATTTTAATGAGGTAGTTTTCCTAAAATAATTATTATTATTATTTTATATTTTTCTTTTATTAGTATTATTATTGTGATTAGATATTATTATTAGGATTAATATTATTGTTATCATTGTTACTAATGCAAGTATTAAAGATTATTATTGTTAGGATTAAAATTACAAAACTGAATGTTATTGTTATTATTGTTAAGATAGGTATTATTACAATTATCACGCTGAAATTATCATTAGTAGTCTGTTAAGTATCCCTAATAATACTAACTCTACCATTTTAGTATTATTATCATTAATACAATTATGATTATTATTGTTATTATTATTTTGAAAATGATACAATTTATAATATTAATGGTATTAATATCATTTTATGATTATTAGTATTAGAATTATCATTATTAATGTATGTAGTGTTATTAGTATCATTACTAAAAGTATCATAGTAATTAACAATTATCAATGTTATTATACTTATCATTATTAAAATTAACATTATTATTATTAACATTACTACTATTATAAATATTATCCTTCTTATCATTTTTGTAACATTCCAAATAGATATATTTTTTTTTCTATAAAAATACATATCACTCTATTTTGTTATTTAAAATAATAATAATTAAGTTATATATGAAGAATATCAATTAATATATAAAAACATATTTTTATAAACCTTAATATAAAATTGAATTATTAATATATTATAATGAACATTAGTTATATGAAATACACATAAATCAAATACATTAAATTTATCTATACAACACATAATATCACAAGTATGATTACAAATAATAAATACATATAATCTTATCCGATTACGATTATGTGTATTAATATATATACAAATGTTATAGGTTCGTGAATCCAATGTCGACCCTGCATTATTCAATTGTTCAATATCGTCATATGTATTTTTACTACAAAATACATTAGGTGAGTTTTCATTACTCCCTTTTCATATATATTTTTGGGACTGAGAATGCATGCGCTGCTTTTATAAATGTTTTACGAATTGGACACAAGTGATCGAAACTACATTCTATGGTTGGATTATCTAATCGAATATGCCCTTTTTATATAGTCTGGTAATCTAAGAATTAGGGAACAGAAACCCTAATTGACGCGAATCCTAAAGATAGATCTATCGGGCCCAACAAGCCCCATCCAAAGTACCGGATGCTTTAGTACTTCGAAATCTATATCATGTCCGAAGGAGGATCCCGGAATGATGGGGATATTCTAATATGCATATTGTTAATGTCGGTTACCAGGTGTTCAATTCATATGAATGATATTTTTGTCTCTATGCATGGGACGTATGTTTATGAGAAATGGAAATATGAAATCTTGTGGTCTATTAAAATTATGAAATGATTATTTATGTTAAACTAATGAACTCACCAACCTTTTGGTTGACACTTGAAAGCATGTTTATTCTCAGGTACGAAAGAAACCTTCCGCTGTGCAATTGTTCATATTAGAGACATTACTTGGAGTCATTCATAATATATTTCAAAAGACGTTGCATTCGAGTTGTCGAGTTCATCAAGATTATTATTAAGTCAATTATAGATGGTTATATTATGAAATGGTATGCATGCCGTCAACTTTCGATGTAATGAAAGTATGTCTTTTAAAAACGAATGCAATGTTTGTAAAATGTATCATATAGAGGTCAAATACCTCGCTATGTAACCAACTATTGTGAATCGTTTATAGTCGATGTGGACCTTGTCCGGATGGATTAGGACGGGTCCTTTCAGTTGGTATCAGAGCGGTGGTCTTAGCGAACCAGGTCTGCATTAGTGTGTCTAACCGATAAGTCGTTAGGATGCATTAGTGAGTCTGGACTCCGACCGTGTCTGCATGTTAATAGCTTTGCTTATCATTTCGTGTCGAAAATTTCCTGCTTATCATTCTTAGGGAATCACTTGCTTATCAATCTTAGTCTAGACACGTTTTACTGCATTGACTGCATGAATAGTGTATAGACAAAATTCATAACTTAGCGTATCTGATACTTTATATCTTAGCGTATCTGTTACTGTAACTTTGCCTGACAACTTCCGTAGATTCCTCCGTAACTTATGGGATTTTAGTATTATATATGCATATGTAAATTATGTATTGTAGGGTACTAATCTACATCCTATAATCTATTTCTTATCGAAAATCATTCATCTGATCGTACAAGATGAATCCTGCAACCAGTTCAAGTCCCTCAGATTCCGACAGCTATTCCGACATAGATGTTCACCTAAGCTCCGAAAACAGCGTCACCGGCATGAATCACCCAATCAGCCATTATCAATTCATCTGATGGGTTCGTAGTCGACTTAATTAATGGAAATGCGCAGAAGGCAATCCCTTCCACCAACCGAATTCACCTCTTGACAATGAACCTGAAGCGTTCACCGGCGAACCTGTTTGAGACACCATTTTCAGTCTCATTTCCAGGGTAAATCGACAAGATAATATTCTATCCATAATTCTGAACCTTATTCATCCGCTCGTTCCGACCGAAAATCATCCTGGAGTAATAAGTCAACGAACTTCGCGCTCGAATAATCAATTCGAAGAATATGGTGCAAAATGTACCAGTTTCAGCAACATCACCGGCACCAACAGTACTATCAATAACAGCACCAGTACCATCAACAATCCATGCTTCAATATCATTATTTGTACTTGGAGTATGATCTTCGTTCTACGTATCGTTCTACCTCATTTATCTTCGTTCAACATGGCGAATATGTAATCTCTAAAGTTTTAGAGATTATTTATTCTAGTTCCAACCGAAAAGCAAATGAGTTTAATATCATATTAACTCATTAAATCCATGAATACATCTGAAGAAAATATATATGTATATATGTTTTCATAAAGATTGTAATTAAAAATTCTCTTGTACAAACTGTTAATGGTGAAAATATTTTAACGGGTAGGTAATACCCGAGGAATATTTAAATTTAACATTAATAAGTTACATTGTACGTTTTTCGAATCTGTTTCAACAGTCATATACTATCCTACTTACGTCTACCAATATACAAATCCGTTCACCACAGAATAACCATATTCATCCAATTTCATATTTGGATTTTGATTTATCAAAAATCAAGTGGCATAATGAAGGAAACATTTGACAAAATAAAATTTGTTAGAAACAAACAAATTAACTATGAGAAATTTTGTTAAGAATCCACGCTAACTGTTCCTAACTAATTGTTCCCAGCTAACTGATTACACTTTATTTATCGCAATTTAATTATCGCAATTTACATTCTCGCAATTTTATTTATCGTCATTTAATTTCTGTTATTTACTTTACGCACTTTATTTATCGTCATTTAATTTCTGATATTTATTTTTACGCACTTTAAATATCGGGACACGTATACAAGGTTTTGACATATCATATCGACCCATCTATATATATTATTTGGAATAACCATAGACACTCTATATGCAGTAATGCGGGAGTTAGCTATACAGGGTTGAGGTTGATTCTATAATAATATATATACTTTGAGTTGTGATCGAGTCTGAGACGTATACGGGTCACGAAACGTATTAATTAATTCGAATATTATATAGTAAACTATATATGAATTATTATTTGTACACTATCAACTGTGGAATACCAACACTGGACAATTAAAATGAATTAAAATATTGATTATAACATATGAAACTAAACAATTCTTCAAGTTGCCACTTGATTTCATTTTAAACCCCATTCGTATCATCACAATTACAATCTGCGTTCAAACCTTTCATGATTCTTGAAAACACCTCAATTGATAGGCTGAAACAACCGCACTTCATCTACGGAAGAAAAGATTGATACATATAGTTATGCACCTGAAAAATCTAGGAACCTGAGTAAACGTTTAAAACATAGCCGTGCTAATTCCTTTGGCGTTGTTATTACCGAAAATAACTTTGCGATCCCTTTTCAAAGTAGCCAATTTTGTCACAGCTCCAGCAAGTCAACTTCAACTTTTCATTCGAAGTAGCCTTACTATAATTCTGATATATACGATTACCCTTTTGACCGGAGAAATTTTTTTATATTCCACCATATTACCAGCAGACGTACCAGCAACCTCGTTACTTCTTGGCTTAAATCTCTCTGACAAATCATTATATTTATTCATTGAAACCCTATCATATACTCATCCGCATCTTATAACGGGAACTGCCATACCAATTACCGGGAATCAGCAATCAGTACTTTGAAAACTCACAGCATATCTACATCAACAATTATATGTATGACATTTATCTCTTATAATTATGATCTCTCATTCTGAAATTCTGAAAAGCACTCCGTCACAAACCAGTACTCTGAATGTTGAAAGAGTTGAATGAAGCAGCAGAAACCATAGACAACCGTAAACGACTTTAATCATTGAAAGTTTGATGATAAAGAATAGTATGATGGAAAAGCTCAGAAAAATTAAAACTGAACAACGGATTGAGCTAACCACGAAGGAGACCAAAGACAAATACAAGGACCATACCATATATTCAAAGAATCCGGGTAATTCTGGATCCGTTGAAATCTTTAGAGAATATCTTGCTCCGAAGTCATGATAAAATCTTACGGAAAATTTTTCTTCATCAACCCTCAAACTTAGAAATTCCAAAATATCATCATCAATATCTTCGATATTTCTGAGGATATTTTCATAAATATTCTCATCCGAAATTATTTATCTCTTCGTGCTATTAGTGTTACATCATATAGAAACTGTTAGTTTCTATATTCAGTAAACTTTCGAGATTAAAATATAAATGTTATTGAAGTAATGTTAGGAACTGATGCATGAGTTAGTATAATATAATGACACTTGATCAACGTGATTATATTACAGTAAGTCATGCTGAGTTTCTAAATAGAACGTGATGATTCACAGATCATAACGTCACCATGTACCATGTTACATAACTCTTTTACTCTAATTAACCTCTGAACATATCAAGAAAACATATTCTTGATAGTTCTATTATTAGTGATTTTGGTAATTTGACAAATCAAATCGTGCTATTACATTCTTTCTTGATTATAATATTAAATTCATTCAAAACTCCATACTTACGAATTCTAGACCATTACTCGTTTTACTAGAGATTGAGAGGAGATTAAAAAGACGAAGAACTCCGAAACATAAAGGAAGATATAAAACTCGACAACAACATTGAAATTACAATAATTAAAATTAAAACATCACGACAATTAAAAATTAAAAGATTACAATCAAACTACTCGTCGTCGTCAATTGTCATCTGCAAAGTAGCGTTCACCAGTCATTTCACCATCCGTGAGGTACTCTGGAGACATCGGTATTTCTCTTGATGCCTCAACCGCTGCTTCAGCTGATTCATCGAGGTAACGATAACCCAACGTCTCTTCATCTTCAAGAACCACATACAAAGAAATGCGTTTACCGCGATCTTTAATGGTATCTTTTATAAAGTACCATTGATCATCGGTACACAGAAAACTTGCCCTACAATCCGCATCATAATCGTCTTTATAAAAGAACACAGACGTGAATTCACACGGAACTTTTTCCTTCAGGAGGGATAGCAAATCTTGTAAACCAACATCACGAATGTCGATATCTTCAAACGAAATACTGTCGCCCCACTCATATTCCTTCATTTGATTACGGAAATCACCTCCGTAATGAACATCGAATGAAACAATCATTGAGGGAAGTGTTAACATTTTGCAGTTTGGGGAGTGTTTGATTTAGATTATGAGCAAGGTGGAAATATAAAAGAAATATATGTTTGAGTGTATAAAATGAAGTATATGGTTGGTGTTTTTATAGTGTAAAAGTGACCGTTGGGATAGCCGTTGGAATTTTTTTTACTAACGACTAAAAATTTGGGCAAGTTTTTGGACGAAGGTGGACGATGCCCATTGGGACCTCTCTCATGATAGTTTCATTCGTACTCTTCGAATAATTGAATTATTTTTATCTGTATTATTCAATAATGATAAACTCTATTTATCAGCTCATATTCGTCAGGAAAACATATTTATTGTTAGCCATGACGACCTCACTCAAATTTCGGGATGAAATTTCTTTAACGGGTAGGTACTGTGATGACCCGGGAATTTCCGACTAAATTTAAACTTAATCTTTATATGTTTTCGATACGATGAGCAAAGTCTGTAATATTGAGTCTCAAAAGTTTTGAAATTATGTTCATATATTCATTTGACCTTCGACTACTCTCGACGATTCACGAACAATTAATTGTAAATATATTTGTGTGGGTTTAAATATATATGTATTTATAAATATAATAATTTGGAAATTAATTTTAATATTATATGTTGTTATATAAAAAAATTAAATATGTAAAATAACATGCAAAATAATAATGTTGTTGTTAAGATAAATAAATCTATATATATAAATATAAAGGACTTCTATACATAATTATTATTATTGTAATTTCTAAAATGAAATAATATAATATAGTAATAGATATAAAATGATTATATATATATATATATATATATATATATATATATATATATATATAACATTATAATGTATTCATATTTACATGAGGTAACTAATATGCGAACACAATTGCATAATATTAAATATAAAATGTGTAAATATTAAACATTCAGTATATGTTATTATATAATATATTACGATACATAATTAATAATAAATAAAATTAAGATATTCAATTAGGTTATGAATTTAAGATATAGTTACTAAGTTAATATTGTTACCACTTTCAAAGTGATAACAACATTAGTATTTTTAATATCATTATACTAAATATATAACATATAGATATATAATTAAATATATATAAATATAATCATTAAAATTATTATTACTATTATAATTATAATGTTAAGGTGTTAAAAGTCAAAATAAAGATTTTAATTACAAACATTAAAATAAAAGTGATTAAAATTATAAATATTAAAATGGTTACTAAAAAGTTATTTTTTTTTTATTATTATCATCACTTTTACTACTATCCTCATTATTCTTATTATCATAAATATCATTCTGAAATTAGTATTCTTATTATTACTAATAAATATTCAGTATTATATTAGATATATTTAATCATTATTAAAATTTATAAAGACTAATTAATACGCGTAAAGAATATCAAACAGATTATAAATTTTGTTGGTTTCTTCTTTTTTCACACGTCCTTCTTGTATCCGTGATTTTTGTCGACCCTACAAATAATTGTGATTAGTTGGTATAGCTGTAATCACTCATGTAACTGCAGTACATGAACCGTCTGCTGCTATTGAAACTCAAACAGATATTTTTTTTTCTTTTCTCCTTAAAAATACCCACGGCACCTGTTGAATTACTTTTTTTTCAATCGCTCGATTATACATCAATCTTCAAAATGTATAAATGTAATTATGTTAGGAATGTTGTAGTGATTATATCTGCAAAGTTTCAACTTTAAATTCGTTGAATTGAGTTCGAATTTTCAAAGTCAAGGTCTGTTTTAAAAAGTCAAAGAAATGGTTCATCGAGCGAATTGAAGTTCTTGAGATCATTTCTGTGGAAATTGATGATTCGTAGAGTTTCTATGAATCATTTACAATATAAGTTATGTTATAATCTTCCTTTAAAACAGCTTTAAAAATCGAAATTGATTAGCGAGTTTATTTTTTTTTTCCTCTTCGAACAGCAGAATGCTGTGTTACTTCTTTTTATTTTTTTTTTCTTTCAATCGATTTAAAATGTTATTTATCGTTTCTGTATCATGCCCTGAACTTAAAAACCAAAATAGTTAATACATTGTAATATGGTTTGTGGGACTCTGTCGATGGGAGTTAAGAAGAAGAAGGACAGCTGTAATACGGGTTTAATTATTATGGGTTTGAAATATAAACAGAAAATCAGAAATGGTCCAATGGTTTAGATTGTTAGCGGATAAGCGATGGGTCTCGGGTTCAAACCTTGGCAGGATCAATATATATCTTTTTGAGCCAATTTTAATGAGGTAGTTTTCCTAAAATAATAATTATTATTATTTTATTTTATTTTTTATTAGTATTATTATTGTGATTAGATATTATTATTAGGATTAATATTATTGTTATCATTGTTACTAATGCAAGTATTAAAGATTATTATTGTTAGGATTAAAATTACAAAACTGAATGTTATTGTTATTATTGTTAAGATAGGTATTATTACAATTATCACGCTGAAATTATCATTAGTAGTCTGTTAAGTATCCCTAATAATACTAACTCTACCATTTTAGTATTATTATCATTAATACAATTATGATTATTATTGTTATTATTATTTTGAAAATGATACAATTTATAATATTAATGGTATTAATATCATTTTATGATTATTAGTATTAGAATTATCATTATTAATGTATGTAGTGTTATTAGTATCATTACTAAAAGTATCATAGTAATTAACAATTATCAATGTTATTATACTTATCATTATTAAAATTAACATTATTATTATTAACATTACTACTATTATAAATATTATCCTTCTTATCATTTTTGTAACATTCCAAATAGATATATTTTTTTTTCTATAAAAATACATATCACTCTATTTTGTTATTTAAAATAATAATAATTAAGTTATATATGAAGAATATCAATTAATATATAAAAACATATTTTTATAAACCTTAATATAAAATTGAATTATTAATATATTATAATGAACATTAGTTATATGAAATACACATAAATCAAATACATTAAATTTATCTATACAACACATAATATCACAAGTATGATTACAAATAATAAATACATATAATCTTATCCGATTACGATTATGTGTATTAATATATATACAAATGTTATAGGTTCGTGAATCCAATGTCGACCCTGCATTATTCAATTGTTCAATATCGTCATATGTATTTTTACTACAAAATACATTAGGTGAGTTTTCATTACTCCCTTTTCATATATATTTTTGGGACTGAGAATGCATGCGCTGCTTTTATAAATGTTTTACGAATTGGACACAAGTGATCGAAACTACATTCTATGGTTGGATTATCTAATCGAATATGCCCTTTTTATATAGTCTGGTAATCTAAGAATTAGGGAACAGAAACCCTAATTGACGCGAATCCTAAAGATAGATCTATCGGGCCCAACAAGCCCCATCCAAAGTACCGGATGCTTTAGTACTTCGAAATCTATATCATGTCCGAAGGAGGATCCCGGAATGATGGGGATATTCTAATATGCATATTGTTAATGTCGGTTACCAGGTGTTCAATCCATATGAATGATATTTTTGTCTCTATGCATGGGACGTATGTTTATGAGAAATGGAAATATGAAATCTTGTGGTCTATTAAAATTATGAAATGATTATTTATGTTAAACTAATGAACTCACCAACCTTTTGGTTGACACTTGAAAGCATGTTTATTCTCAGGTACGAAAGAAACCTTCCGCTGTGCAATTGTTCATATTAGAGACATTACTTGGAGTCATTCATAATATATTTCAAAAGACGTTGCATTCGAGTTGTCGAGTTCATCAAGATTATTATTAAGTCAATTATAGATGGTTATATTATGAAATGGTATGCATGCCGTCAACTTTTGATGTAATGAAAGTATGTCTTTTAAAAACGAATGCAATGTTTGTAAAATGTATCATATAGAGGTCAAATACCTCGCGATGTAACCAACTATTGTGAATCATTTATAGTCGATGTGGACCTTGTCCGGATGGATTAGGACGGGTCCTTTCATCGTCATCACTATTTATCACTACGGTTGCGTACTACTCGTTATCATGATTCATTACTCTTTTCATACCTAAATACATTATCGTTTAACTTGAACCGCATTGGCGTGAACAATCATTTATACACTTCCCTAGGGGAACGCTTCTTTAGAGTTGCACTAATTCTTTCGATTCAATACGAGTCACGTTAGAGACGTCGTTACACTTTGTTCATTTTAAAACTTCACGATTACACGAATTTGAATCTATGGAGTGATGTGGGAATGGAGGTATGAATTAGCGTAATATAACGACACTCGATCAACGTGGTTATATTACGGTAAGTCATACTAAAGTTCTAATGACACGTGATGGTGGTTGGACTCGATCAACCTAATCACTACCATGTGCCATGTACATGACTTCATTTTTCTTGTTTGGACATCCTAAAACTCCGAGAATATTGATAACAACCATACCAAGGACACACCTTCGATTATTGTCGAACCATATTTATGCTTCCGAATGAATGGCAAATTCTTTCGACTCCAAACATATGTTACACGTGTATACTATCTCGTTTTCTTACAGTTTTATTGACGAACTTCAATATGCTTGTTATGCTCATATCGAGGCGAAAACTTCTTCCGCATTACACTCGTACTTCCGTTTAAGGAAAATATTTTATCTAAATTCTCAATGGAGGGATAGACTCTTCACATTATGCTAGCATTCGCCACGAGGGTGAATTGTCCTAACGAACATTTTCGAAAAACGATAAATCTTCCGCGGCTCGAATTTCTTGAGAAACTTGTTCTATCTAACGTTTTCAAGTCCTAACAAACTTGTTCAACTATACCTTAAAGAAATGTACCTCGTTTCGGATCGAGATCCTCGTTTCACTTCTAGATTTTGGAGTGCCGTACAAAAAGCCTCGGGACCACGTTTAGACATTAGTACAACACATCAACCACAACCCAAAGGACCAAACAAACATACGATTCAAACCTTGGAAACCATAATACGAGTTTGTGTTATCGACTTCAAATTTACTTGAGAAATTTTTTTGCCTTTAACCAAATTCTCTTACAACGATGGTTATCATTCAAGTCTTAACGTCACACCTTTTGAAATCTTATATGACCGGAAACGTCATTCTCCTTTTGTAGAACCAAGTAAATGATAATCAAGTCACCGAACCCGGACTCATTCATGGAGTAACCGTTAAGATCGTTCCAATCCGAGAAAGGCTCGAGACGGCCCGTAGTCGCCAAAGGAGCTATGCCAATGTTAGACGTAAACCTTTCAAATTCCATGTGGGAAACCGCGTAACGTTAAAAGTCACACCTTGAAAAGGTGTAGTCCGTTTCGGAAATGTAGAAAGCTAAATCCGCGATATTTTTAATCCTTTTGAAATCTTGGGGCGTGTTGTGCCCGTTGCTTACCGCTTCAAACTTCCGACTCAAACAAATTCCGTTCATCCTACATTCTGTGTATCAAACTTAAGGGCGTGTCTTGCAAAACAAGAACTTGTTATCCTCTTCGATGAACTTACTATCAACGATAAACTTCACTTCCTAGGAGGACCGGTTGAAACTATAAATCGTGAAGCCAAACTTTAAACCAACGTAAAATCCCGACTGTCAAAGTTCGTTGAAATGCCCAAGGAAGTACCCTCACTTATTCATAGAATTTGTAATGCAAGGTTTCGAAGAAGAAACAACAACTACTACTTCCAACTAAATTTCGGGACGAAATTTCTTTTAAGGTGTAGGTAATGTAACATCCCGCGTTTTTCCGTTAAATTTATTTTTAACACTATCTTTTTTTTTTAAATAATACCTTTCGTTATTTAAATTCGTAGTTTCCGTTGACAAACGTTCATAATATTCTCGTTATTTAATTATAACATCACTTGTTTATTTGAGCGTTTTTAAAATATTCGTTTGGTTAATTCCCGCACCCGCTTTGAAACTTGAGGGACCGAGGTTGCCAAGTGGGCAAACTAGTTGACTAGGTCAACTAGTCAACCCACCTCATCCACCCATTCACTTCCACTCACCTCCTCATCTCTTTCTCTCCTTTCTCATCTACCATTTTTGAACTCAAACACCCATCTTCACAAAATCATCATCTAAATCCGAATCAAGAAGCAAACATCAAAACAAATTACATATTCAAAATCCTCTCTTTATCCTCTACATTTTGGTACCAATTTCATCTCGTTTCGGTAACATTTCTAAAACACTAAATTTCTCTAAATTCGTTTTATATACTTGAAATGGTGTTAGTTAATGTCTATGGCTCGTGTATAACATGAATATATGTTTTGTTTGCTCGATTCGTTGTTTTGAGTAACTAGTTTGAACATTTGAAATGGGTGTGCTAAATCTTTGATTTTGGATGAGTTAATGTTGTTAAATTGTTAAAGTTCATGTTTTAATTGTGTTACTAGTATCACTAGCTTCATTTTGATGCGTAGGTTGATTAAGAAAACTTCAAAAACATGAATATTGATTTTTGTGGATTTTGGTTAGGGTTTGATAGACTTAAAACGAACTTTTTGATGCTTGAATGCCATGAAATGTAAATTGTAAATGTATAGTTGTAACGTATGTTTCATTACCTTCAAAACGGCATATCATATGTGTGAATTGGATTTCCGAAACTTAAAATGCATTTGATGAACTTGAAACTTTGAAAATAAACCTTTATTGATCACTTGACGAGATTTCGGTTATTATAATTGATGTTTTTTCTTGATGAAAAGTATTTAGTTGTGTTCCTCGTCAAATTACCTTTCCAATGATATAAGATACGTGTTCTAAGTGTTTACGGTTTGTGAATTGTGCTAAATTGAAGAGTTAATTTTGACTTGAACAATTGAAACTGACCAGGCACCAGACCACGTTAAATGTCGCGGCGCTGCCCTCCTTGGTCGCGGCGCGGCATTTGCTGTGTTTGGGTTCTGACCTACATGGTCAAAATTTAGAAAATGTTTGCTACGCTACGCACCTCCGATTCACATGTAACTTGTTCTAACCTGCTTATATATGATTAAAAACCTTAGAAAAATAGTTCGGGACCCGACCCGAACGTGTTGACTTTTTCGTTGACTTTGACTTGACAGAGTTTGACTTTTAGTTAAACTTAACCAAACGTTTATGCAATCGTTCAAATCTTATTTTATACTTGATTCTTGCATGAAACATGACAACGTGATTCACATGCTATACTATTCGAGTCGTAACGAGCCATAGGACTAATTGAACACATTTCGCCCGACCTTGTGTCGTAACCGGTTAATTGATACAACTTACTTGTTTAGGTCAAGGCTAAGCAACAATCATGCACACGTTTACTTTGTGAAGTACTTTTATACTCGTGCACTCGAGGTGAGATCATAGTCCCATCTTTCAACAACTTTTATACTTTTAAATCATGGGATGAGAAACATATACGGTTTTATACTACATACTTTTACACTTTGAACACAAGTACGGAAACGAACATTCCACGTACGGGTTTGAACAAAAAGCCTCAATTCAATTATCATTAGTTACACTTGCAGGGTGTAAACGTGAACTTATATTATGTGATCACATGGGCTTGACGATCCTCATTCGGACGGTTCGCTACCGTTAGCGGATTAAATATATTTTCGGGTCTAGTGTATGTTCTAACACTACGCAAAGGGTGCAAAACAGTTAAGTTTGATAATTGGGTGCCCGGGATACAAACAACAACTTTGGAATGCAAGTGATTTTGATAATCATCTTATATTAAATCTTGTGGTTCAAAAACAACGTTTACAAACACCTATGATTTCACCAACGTTTTTCGTTGACAGTTTTCTATATGTTTCCCAGGTTCATACTTGGCTATTTGATACATGCTTTCGCGTACACTCATACTTGCTTGGAGTCAAGCATACATACATACATACATACGCTAGTGATAGCACCTTTGGATTCAAACTTTTGTCTACATACTTACGCTATTTATAACAACCGTGATTTTAAACTAATTATGTCGCAAGTTAATTCATTTATACTTTACAACTTTTGTAAACTTAGACTTGTTGTCGAATTGTTTTGTAAACTAAACTTTGTAAGTCTTGTACGTTTCAAATGAATGCGACATAATTTTGGTCAAACGAGTCTCATATAGGGACTATGACCACGCAACGGGACCTAAGTAGTCGGCGCCGTCAATGACGATTTAGTCGGGTCGCTACATTATGTACGTATAGTATTACTTTTTTAACAAATGGGTACCACAACAGTTGTTATAATTAAGTAATTAACGGTTCAAGACACACGATATTTCAAAACTGAGAGTTCAATACGCATCAATAAACAAAATGAAGTTGAGTAAACTTAGAAATTTAGATAAATTTAATTGCATTTCGAGATGCAATATATTTAACTAATGTGTAAATTTACACACTCGTTATACATTTGTAACCATTAATTTTTTATAGAGAAAATTGGGCCTTATGTTCCATCTGATTTACATGAAATGAAGTGTTTGGTCCCTTAACTTCATTTTCGGGGTTGTTGGTCCCTGCGATTTTCAAAACATGTGTGGTTGGTCTTTGATAGGGACCAACCACACATGTTTTGAACTTTCATTTTCGGGGTTGTTGGTCCCTGACAGGGACCAACCACACGTGTTTTGAAAATCACAAGGATCAACAACCTCGAAAATAAAATTCAGGGACCAAACACTTCATTTCATGTAAACCACAGGGACCTACCGCCCAATTCTCTCTTTTTTATATGCATATTCTAAACATTTTCTAGTCTTACATGTAAGAATGCATTAGCCGCATAAAATATAATCTCACGAGTCATCATAAATAATGTATGTTTGAAAAGATTATTAGTCGTAGACAAGTTGGCGAATTAACTTCTTATAGGATTTGTACTATAGTTGTCTTATTGCATGAAATTTGGCTGCTTTAGAAACAAAGAATTGAACGACTTTAATTTGTTTGATTTTTAAGGTATTTTTGAAAAAGATGTATATGTGTATTGATTAATATGCTGTATAATTGACTTTTTAAGACACAGACTTAAATTCTATTTAAGAAAAATACAAGGAAAACATATAATTCTTGCTTTGAAGACACCTTCTATGGAGCTTCCTTGTGATCATCATCAATTTAGGATACAAGAATACAAATACAAATTTACAAATATATTTGAAGTCAAATTCTGACAGCAATATAGATAATTCGGGACTAGGAAAATAGTTAGGAATTGTTGTGGACCAGGACAGGACATATACGATGATCAATCGGTGTACAATCCATGTCTAGTAGATTTGAAACAACTAGGGTTAGGCTTGAATGGTGATCATGTCTTTTTTCAATAATAGAAAACCCTACCTAAGTAAAATATATTACTCCGTATTAATCAACTATATATACATAGTATAATGACTGTCTATATTTTACCTCCTCTATATCTCGTGTTAGTGATATTGGTTAATGTTGTTATCGTTGTTGTGTATATGAAGTACAATGAAACTCTAACGAACTATAAATCGGATATGGCCCATATAAAATACGGTAGGATTTTTTACTAAAAAAATAAAAATATTTCCAAAAAAGGGCGATTAGGGCGATTGGACGGCGACAACAATTTTGGGTGATTCTTCCATCCAATCTTCTCATCTCTTGAATCAACACAATAGGAACGAATGGGTAAGAACTCTGGGGGAACAAAAAAGAAATCGAAACTTGTAACCCTACCTAGGGTTTTACGAAATCGGAAAATAGGGTCCGAAGATAATACTGAAGAAAACAAGGAAACTGTTGATGGTGATTGTTCTGTGTCTCGAGACACGAATGGTATACTTAACGTTGAAGATGATTGTGGATCTGGAACACAAGAACAAAGATTGTACACAGAAGGGGATTCTATGCACGAAGTGCACGGACAGGATAAAGTTGAAGAGCATTTAAGTACTCATACTAGCAGTGAAGCATCAGATGATGATAGTCCCAAAGGTAAACATGTCCATCTTAATGAGTACAATTTTATTCCCTTGAACTCGCCAAAATTGAAAGCATCTGAGATTAATGAGCCAAACAATTCTCCTGCTGTCATGAATGGTACGCCAGGGAAGACTGTCTCATATGCTAAGTTATTAAATGTTAATCAAAGTAAGAAACAAGTTAATTTTAGATATGTGGATACCCCTGATAGTTTGGAAGAAAACATTGATGTTGAGATCCCGTTGGCATCTGTGTTAGAGGCTCAGGAAAGATATAACAACACACTTTATGGGTATTTCTTGGGTAAAAGAGTTGCGTTTCCAGTTGTGAAAAACTATGCTGTGAATGTGTGGAGGAAGTATGGTCTGGAAAAAGTTATGATGAATTCAAGAGGGTTTTTCTTCTTTAAGTTTACAACAGAAACAGGAATGCAAGGGGTCCTCGAGAATGGCCCATGGATTATAAGGACTATGCCAATCATTCTGAATACCTGGTCACCTGAGATTACACTTATGAAGGAAGAATTACATAGTATTCCGGTATGGGTCAAGTTACATGATGTGCCTTTGGTAGGTTTCACGGAGGATGGATTGAGCATTATTGCATCCAAAATTGGGTCTCCTTTAATGTTAGACTCATATACTAGTACGATGTGCAAAGAATCATAGGGGAGACTAAACTATGCCCGTGCTATGATTGAAGTTACGGCGGACAAAGAATTGAAAGATACTCTAAATGTGGCAATCCCAAATCCGACGGGCATGAAGAAGACTGTAAGCACCATAAAGGTTGAGTTTGAATGGAAACCACCAGGTTGTGCAACATGTGCTATTTTTGGCCACAAAGACACTCAATGTCCAAAGTCGATTAGTAAAAAAGTTGAAACTAAAATAGTGGATGAAGAAGGGTTCGTAACTGTTGGCAAGCAGAATAAGAAATGTGGTGCGGAGGCTGTTAATAATGGGACCAAAAATGTGTTCGGGGTTGGAAAACCAAAAGTGAAATTGGTGTATAGACCAGTCAATAAAAAGGTTAAAGAAGGGGATAAAATTGCAACTACCAGTAGCTCAATGAGTACTAATAACCAGGGTGTGCAATCTGTAAACTCATTTGATGTTTTAAGGAATATCACATGTGAGGAGAATATAAATAACTTAGATCCTTATCCAAAGAAAGCTTTGTACGATGAACAAAGTGATGTGGAAGTTAATGATATTGAAGAACACGTGCCTGGGGTTAACATAATAAAGGGGGCAAGCACTCCCGTACAAGATGTGACACATGTATAGTTTTGCAACATGGAACATCCGGGGCTTGAATCGTCCCCCGAAACAAAAAGAGATTCAAGATGTAGTGAATGCAAATGGCTTATGTTTATGCTCTATCTTGGAGTCCCATGTCGATGTAAGTAAACTTAGTAATATTTGCTCAAATGTATTTCGGCAATGGCAATGGGTATCAAATAGTTCAGTGAGTAATGGTGGTACGCGTATTATCATTGGATGGAACCCGATGGTTGTAAATGTAATGATCATTGATACATCTGACCAGGTCATCCATTGTCTTGTTGATATGATTCGGGACAGTAAAAGGATATATGTGTAACGTCCTCCCAATAGGGTCTGGAAGGAACGTCACTAATATCAAAACCTACCAACATATTATAATAAACGAGAACAATACTAAATGATGAATTTAACTTTAATGAGTACGCAGCGGAAAATGAAATGTCGTTACAATGACAGGAATAACAATATCGTAAATGTTCACATGCAGAAGTAATAAACGCGATATCTCTTGATCCTATGTCCAAGTAGCATCACATAAGCAGTAAGTATAAGAGCTTGAATCAAACAGTACCTGAGACAAAACATGCTAAAGTGTCAACCAAAAAGGTTGAGTGAAGTTCATAGGTTTAATAAAAAGTTTGTCGTTGTTTTAGACCACAAGATTTAGTTTGTAAAGTTGATCTCCCGCAGAATCAAAAAATTATGCCAATGCGTGATATTTAGACTAAACGTTCAAGTTTGCCCCATGACAAGTTGTGTCTGTCCTTGTCGGTTTAATTCCATTATTAAGTAATACAATGACTTGGTCAAATGTATCGGGGACGTTACTCCCGATAGGCCTACCCCCAATAATTAAGCATGCCGCAGCAATTAAAAATATCACTGTAGGGACTTAGTCGGACATAGCCGGGTATAGCATAGTTTAACAGTTTGGTACTTGTGTCTAAAGTGTAATAAGTAAAAGCAGCATGTGTCTCACCCCAAGTAAAAGTAAGTAAGTTTGCTAGCAATTAAAGAGGGGCTATGAATTCACCTTAGTAAGTAGAGAGAGTGTTATTCCTCGGAATAAAGAGTTGAACGAGTGAGCAGGAAAGTCAACCTATTGACATTTAAGAGTAGTTAAGTGTTTTGCCCATGTTTAAGTTTAAGTATGTGTTTAAGTATAGTTTGTTTTACTAAGTTTCTATTCCTAGTAAGTTACTATTTTTATAAAGTTTCCATTTTTAGAAAGTTTCTTATTTTACTAAGTTTCTATGACTAGAGATTTTCTACTTTTATCAGTGTTTTCCATTTTAGGATACTTGTCGTATTAGATAAGCTTCCAATCACTCCTTTCCCTTCGAATGGCTAATTTAGATCTAGGGGCTTGAGCCATAGGACCCTTTAAATCGGAAATCCAAACCCTCTGCCTAGAATCTCATAGAAACCATTCGTCAAGAAAGTTCGAAGATCTATACATCTCTAATACATATCCCAAAATGTTTTTATGTTACAATATAAGTAGTAGGTTATAGGTGCTAGTAATAGTAATAGTGTATACATGTTATTTATTTTATTTTTAATTGCATATAATTTATAACATTATTTACATATTTCGGTAAAAATAATAACCGAAGTAAAAATTAAAAAGTAAAAAGTAAAAAGTAAAAAGTGAAAAGTAAAAAAAATAAAAATTAAGAAAAGAATACTTACTAGTAGTAATTTTTCAAAGAGAGAATGAGAGAAATTTTGGTGTGAGTTTGAATGAGAAATGAGGGGTATTTATACTTGAAAAAATTAGGTAAAAAGAATAAAATAATTAAAAGAAAAAGAAATATTTAATTCTTAATGGGATTTTAAAATTAAAAAGTATTAAATGTTAGGTCATGGGATAATGCACAAAATAAAATAATAAAAGTAGTTTTTCCATTAAAATTTTTAATTAAAAAGTAATTTATTTATTTATTTATTTATTTTTTATTTATTTTAAGGATTTATTTTTTATGTAAATAAACAAATTTATTTAATGTTTTTCCAAGAATATTTGTCAATAATATTTTATTTTTATTTTATTTTTATTTTTTTTATTTAATTAATAAATACAAATTTTGCATAAAAATAATAAATAATTCGGTATTTTGTATTTTTAATAATAATTATGATTTTAATTATTAAACTATAGTTTTAGTAAGTTTGTAAATATTATTACATTTATATATAATTGGATTTATTATATAGTTAAATATATAATACATTAACTAAATAATAAAAGTGATACAAAGTTTATATACTTAGTTAAATTATGTCAAATTATATAAATTAATAATATATTATTTATTTAAGCGTACATTGTTGACTAAAAATTACTATTCGGTCAATATTTAATTGTATATAACAACTCTTTATACATATAGTCAGACATATAACCCTAGGGTTAATTTAGTAATTTAGAAGTCGAAAAGTGAGGGTTGTTATAGTACCTCCCCGTTAATAAAAACTTCGTCCCGAAGTTTTAGGTAGACTTCTCGGATGCATCAGCGGTTGAGAAGAGATGGGGATATTTCTGTTTCATTTGGTCTTCACGTTCCCAAGTATGTTCGGGGCCTTGCGTGTTTTTCAAAGGATAGAATATTGTTTTGTTTCAAGCGTTTAAGTCATACAAACCATAATCTCTATAGGTTCTTCTACGAAGTGCATTTTATCATTAATGCAGAGATCATTCAAAATGATGATGTTATGCAAGTCATTTCAGTAAATTGGATACATGAAATGTGTTATGAATAATATTGAGCTCATTTAAAACCTTGAGCGTTTATGCTGCAATATTAGGCAGACAAAACAGAGAGGAGTTCATGAAAATCATAGTCATGAAATTTGATAGAGATCGTCATTCTTTATAACAAGAATGATGAATTAGAGTTTTATCGACATTAAATAATATGGATAAAGTAATTCGATTATAGAAAGAGTATAAACGAAGCTATCGTAAAAGAGTAAATGAGAAAATTAAATGTTTGCCTTAACTTTTGACGTAGTTACGATTGATTTCCGGATTTCAAGGAATTAAAGAAATCTTCGAAATCTTTATAAGATTTGATTTTCCGGTAATCACAGAAATTAGGATTTTCTTTAATTAAAGGCGTTGAATTGCCTCGATTGCTGTGTCTGGAATTTTTGCTATAAATTAGCTTCTTCCGTTTCATTATCTTCACCACTTATATACTTTCTTTCTCAATTCATACTTCCAAAAGTTTTGTTAATATGCTCAATCCAGTTCTTGTCTTTGACATTATATTGGTTATCGCCACAATCATCCTTCTTTTCCAACTCCCACCAGAGGAGTCTGTTTACTTCTACTATGCTCTAGAATTTATTGTGTTTTTAGTTCTCCCGTGTCTTTATATTGCTATACGCATTGATATACACGGTTTGTAATTTCAGTGTTGTTATCGGGATTTATATTTTCCCTTATATGTCGAAGCTTCATGCTTTTGTAAAGCAAGTAACGGTCCAGAATTCGTAGGTATGAAGTTTCAAATGATCATGATATTCAAAGCAGAAGGAAAGGTAATAGCACGATTTGATTTGTCATATTACCAGAATATCCGAAAAAGACCGAATTATCAAGAAAAATATTTTCTTGATATGTTTAGAGTTTAAATAGATAAGAGTCGTGTAACATGGCAAATGATGATTATAAAGTCTATGAATCATCATCTTCCATTAAAAATTTAGCATGACTTACTGTAATATAATCACGTTGGCCTGACGTCATTATATTATACTAACTCATGCTTCAATTCCCAACACTACTTTAAATCATTCATAATTTAAACTTGAACTTTACAGAATATAGAAACTAAAACAGTTTCCTTTATGATGTGATAAAGATATCGCAAAGAGATAATTAATTGCTGACAAGAATCGTTATAAAGATATCTTCAGAAATATAGAGGATATTTATAACGAAAGATACAGTGATATCTCAGAATTTCTAAGTTCCAATGACGAGGAAAATTCTTTTGTTTCCTCTACATTTAATGCTACCATATCTGAATCATTGGTTATCAATCCGAGATGGTTTCAAGAAATTTTATTTTTTTAGATGATTAAACGCTGATTGTAATCGTCAACGGATCTAATGGTTAACGAATAGGCGTTGTTGATGATAATTTTGGTGGTTTGATGTGATAATTCATCATAGAATACGAATGAATATAATTCATGAATGTAGTGATCTTTAGGAAGATAACACCTGCTAAAGCTTTACTTGAATTCTGGTATGTTAATTTCAGAATGTGTAATTAAATTTGTATGAAAATGATTGTGTATCACAGTGAAGGCAGTGAGTATAATTAATGATTTATGAATCGAAATTGAAGAATGTACAGTGTATTTATGTGAGATGTAAATATTTCTCGGGTATTACCTACCCGTTAAAATATTTTCACAATTAACAGTTTTTACAATCTTTATGAAGATATACATTCATATATGTATTCTTCAGATATAATCATGGATTTAATGAGTTAATATATATTAAACTCATTTGATTTGCGGTTTGGAATGAGAGTAAATAATCTCCAAAATCTTAGAGATTTCATAATTGTTGCGAAATATTTCGCTAATGAAGTTATGAACCAATACATTCATCATTATACTTGATTTATTATGAAATGGAGTTTATTGTGCTGAAGCAGTGATTAACAATTGTTAAGTCATTAGCGAAAGGTGTACATCATAGCATATTAGTGATATGAATTAACCAAGTAGTACATACTAGTTGAGATTCTCACGTAATTGCTTAGTACGACAAGATTTATTATTGTTCCAAATCATATATATATATATATATATATATATATATATATATATATATATATATATATATATAAGGTATACATATATAATTCTTCACGAAGAATGAGTCAATACATCTTAACTCTTTATTGCTAATATTCCTTGGTATCTATGGGGCGTATCATGTTGATGTTTGAGGTACTGAGTGTGTTGTTGAGGCGGGGGATGCGAATGTTGTTGTTGATGAAGCTGATGCTGTTAGTGGTGATGTTGATGGTACTGATGGTACTGGTGGTGATGCTGGTTATGCTGCTGGTGCTGCTGCTGGTGCTCGTAGGTTTCGCACCAGATTTTCCAGAGCCACTACTCGAGCGCGAAGCTCGTTGACTTCTTCTATTATTCCGGGATGATTGGTGGTTGGAACAAGGGGGTGAATAAGATCTAGAATCTTCGATATTATATATTCGTGACGGGATACCCTGGAAAGAAGAGAGAAAATGGTGTTTCGGACTGGTTCGCCGGTAAGCGCTTCAGGTTCTTCGCCAAGAGGTGAATTCGGTTGGTGGAAGGGATCACCTTCTTCTTGTCTCCATTGATTGAGTCAGCTACGAACCCATTCCCAATTCATCCAGAATAGATGATGGCTGATTGGTTCGTTTGTTCCGGTTACGCTGCTGTGGGAGCTTGAAGAGTTTGAGAAATTCATATTATATGTTTGGAATAGGGTTTGATATGAAATGGGTATTGAATACCGAATGATATATTCGTCTCCTTTAATACGTATTTATAGCAAAAAGATTTCCGTAATTTACGGAGAAAATTTAGGATAAGTGGTAGACAAAGTTTATAGACATGATAATATATGATAAGATATGATGTGTCATCCATTTATGTAATAATGATGGTATGACGTGTTGAGATTTGTAACCAGATATTGATTAAAGAATTTCAATTCGTATACTGTGATAACCTAATAATATTTTTCAGTTCACAAACCGATGCATAAAGGCATAAGATACGTGAGTGTTTGAAGTAGTAGCAGGAGCTTGTGGACGAACCGTTATCTTCAATAACATATAGAAGTTTGATAAACTTGATAGGTCATAAGTTTGAAAAAATTTTTAAGTGGAATAAAGATGAATATGATATAAACGAAACACTTTATTTTATTAAGAACAAGGCTTTAAACAAGCCTTCTTATTACACGATTCGGAGATAGAAATAGTTTAAGGCCTAGCCTTTGCATAGATAGAAAATAACTAGGAAATATTAAGATTGAAGTAGTCTTCATATTTCTTCTTCTCGTCCTCAACCTCCTTCATAAACTTCTCAAACTTGTCGTTCTTCTCCTTTTGTTCCTCATAAAGATACTCGATGTTATCATAAAGATTGGAAACATCATTGTTGATTACATGGTACTTGTGGTCCCTCATAGAAAGTTGATTATTCACGCGGTTTTCCTCCATCTTCAATCTAAAGTCAACATCTTCTCTTAGGTAGGAGAGATATTGCTTCCCCCATCGGGCATTTCTTGTAAGGGTGCAAACCAAAGTCCCACATCGGTCATGGGATAAAACAAATGTATGTATATAATCTCTTTCTTTAGCTCAGCATTTTCCTTCATGAGCTTCTTGATCGCTAGGTCTTTTTCCTTCATTTGAGCATCGATCCTTGCAATATGGCGAATTAGGCCTTCGGTAGTTCTTCGCAGATTCATGATCTCGTACTTGACATCAACTTCATCGTAGGAAGGAGATCGGGATCTTTTCTTTGACGGGCCAGTTTCTTCAAGACGTTTCCTCTTGTCTTTATTTCTTGGGGTTGGATAGTATTGAGGAGACCCATGTGAATCAAGATTAGTATTTGGGCTATAATTTGGTGATGGAGGACCACCAAAGCCATAAGGTGGGCTTTGGACTGGTCTTTCAGTGGGAGATCTTTCAGTATCTTTTTCGGTTGGCTTGAAAAGATTCATTTTGTTCGCTTGATGAGAATTAGACATCCTAATATTAGGAAAGAGATTTTGATTAGAATCTTTAAGTCAAGTATATTAAAGCATAATCGTTAAGATTATGGAGCAATCCTAAGTGCTTTAATTCTAAGGCAGGAAAGGTTATAGTTTCCTAGATTGCTAAGGCACCCTAGCTAACAAGTAAGGCACACATAAAAATGCAATCCTGGTTCTCTATAACAGCCTGGTTATGCTCTGATACCAATCTGTAACGTCCTCCCAATAGGGTCTGGAAGGAACGTCACTAATATCAAAACATACCAACATATTATAATAAACGAGAACAATACTAAATGATGAATTTAACTTTAATGAGTACGCAGCGGAAAATGAAATGTCGTTACAATGACAGGAATAACAATATCGTAAATGTTCACATGCAGAAGTAATAAATGCGATATCTCTTGATCCTATGTCCAAGTAGCATCACATAAGCAGTAAGTATAAGAGCTTGAATCAAACAGTACCTGAGACAAAACATGCTAAAGTGTCAACCAAAAAGGTTGAGTGAAGTTCAAAGGTTTAACAAAAAGTTTGTCGTTGTTTTAGACCACAAGATTTAGTTTGTAAAGTTGATCTCTCGCAGGATCAAAAAGTTATGCCAATGCGTGATATTTAGACTAAACGTTCAAGTTTGCCCCATGACAAGTTGTGTCTGTCCTTGTCGGTTTAATTTCATTATTAAGTAATACAATGACTTGGTCAAATGTATCGGGGACGTTACTCCCGATAGGCCTACCCCCAATAATTAAGCATGCCGCATGTGACGATCGCTCCAAATCCATATGGATGAACACGTCATTCATCGATTTCATTGCGAGGTATTTGACCTCTATATGATACGTTTTGTAAACATTGCATTCTTTTGAAAAGGCACACCATAATTGAATATTTAAATCAAAGATTTTCGACATCTGATGATTTCTACATATAGACAATCACCGTAATATAATAGTTTACAATGATACTTCCATTGACAATGCAGTCAAAATAAGATACTTGGTGATGATTTGGTGAATGCAACGTTTCCTTGAAAAATATGTCATGTAAGACTCCAGGCACATAGCTTGTCTAACATATAAGCAAACAGCGGAAGACTTCTAGTAACCTGAGAATAAACATGCTAACAAGTGTCAACACAGAGGTTGGTGAGTTCATAGTTTTAGTGTTTCGCATAATTTGTATATAAAAGTGGATCACAAGATTTCAGTTGTTTCATCCAGAAACGTTTATCAAAAGTTTGTCAATAGATTCTACGTAACAGAGCACCCTGGTAACTAAGCTTTAACGTTATAATGATAAATACCCCATTCGTTTTAATACACGCAAACCAACGTGTCCTAAACTCAAATAACACACATCCGTTAAAAGGCTAGCGCTCTAGCTCGGACGGGGATGTCAAGCCCTATGGATCCATATACTGTTATTCGCGCCCACCAGTCCATATCCTATGTACTGGCAGCTACTAGTTACCAAAGGTAAGGGATTTTCGGTTCAAACTCAGTGTAGAATTAAGTATGTACTTGTATCCATTGCGTTTAAAATAAATTGCATGTATTCTCAGCCCAAAAATATATATTGCAACAGCAATTAAAAAGGGAGCAATGAAACTCACGCATATAAATCTAGTATTTTCAGTATTTATAAACAGTCGCATGTATTCTCAGCCCAAAAATATATTGAGTAAAAGGGATCATATGAAACTCACCTTAGCAGCATATAAAGTCGTTCACCAAAATGTGACTGAAACTCGGATTACCAAATAACCGTAGATCTCACCTAGAGAACATATGTTGGTCAATAAATGTCTATCAAGCTAGGTCAGGTCATAGTGTATTATAATCCTAATGCTCGAGATTGACATACAAAAGTTATCCAAAATCGTTTCAAAAAGTCAATTTTGACAATAGTTCAACAAAACGAGACATACCTTATATAAGGAGTCATTTACCCGGTTGGTAATATTTAAAAGTTCACTTTATCAATCTCGTAAACAAGTTGTTTAAATCTTAATTGCAGATTCAAAAGCAATTTCAATTAACGTCAATCATAATTCAGTTGATCATATCTTTTAATCCGTTCATCGAAACTATTCGGTGTCTAAATGAAAAGTTATTGATTCTTCGCCAGCTTTCCGAAAACATGTATATCATATACCTTTTACCAGTAATATATGTATTTAATTCGTGATTCATTATAAACTGTTTAACGACGAAATTTAGCATACAAACATGTATAAATATATATACTCGAGCACTAGACATGGATACACAATTAATGTATAAAAGATAAAATATAAATGCTTACGTAACAATATTGTGATTCAATATTGCAGAAAAGTACGTAGACGCGACATAGATGATAACAGTAGGTTTGACTTGTAAATAATACCCATGAACATTACCCATAACCTCCATAGCTATAACCCATAATTTCCTTAACTTTATCCCGCTCAAAAACCCATTTTTGAAAGTGACACGCTCATAGCCTCGTCGTAGTATTTTATGTTTAATACTAATTAATAATATTAATAATAATAAGATTAATAATAATATTAATCTTAATAATAATAATAATAATAATAATAATAATAATAATAATAATAAATAAAATAAATACTGAGTAATATATAATTTAGAGAAAGAAGTGTGAAAACTGAGCAATTTATAGAACCTTTTCTGAAAAAGTACCCCATGCGATCGCATGGGATTTGTGCTTCAAGGCCATGCGATCGCATGGCCCTCTGATCCAGTTCACAAACTTTTAACTTTTTATTTGTCGACATAATTTTATATAATATATATAATATATTTAATTTATATAATTAATTATATATTATATTAAATTCACATGCATAGTTGACTTGTAATTTTCGTTCCGATGACTCGTACGTTGTCACTCGACTTATGTCCCGGTTCCGGTTTCTCGAACGCATTTTCGTACGCTTAGAAAACTCGCAATTTATGTTTTGTGACTCGTACCTTTGTCAAAATACAGTCTTAAATTATCAATAAACTATATCATTTAAAGTGTATCTTAAACTTTCGAGTGTTTTGGTCATTTACTTCTATAAATCATTGTCTCGCTATTGGTTGATATATAATAACAAATCGTTTTATGACCAAGTTAATATATATTTTCAACATTCATAAACACGTTTTAAATATACGTCGCAATTTATTCATACAATTAATATTCCAACTTATCATATATATTCAAATAAATATTTAAACCAATAAGTTTAATGTACGGTATTAAACAATTAAAATGTTGCTGCGTTTTCAAGTTATAGTATATATATGTATCTATTTACATATAATGGTTTGCGAATCATTGAAAACAATCGAAGGGTAATTGAATAGTTCAAAATTTTGAGATTCAACTTCATAGACTTTGCTTATCGTGTCGGAAACATTAAAGATTAAGTTTAAATTTGGTCAAAAATTTCTGGGTCATCACAGTACCTCCCCGTTAAAGAAATTTCGTCCCGAAATTTGAGTGAGGTCGTCATGGCTAACAATAAAAATGTTTTCATAATGAATATGTGTTGATAAATAGAATGTTTATCACCGTTGAATAATATGGATAAAATAATCCAATTACTCGAAGTCTATGAGAGAAGTTATCGTAATAGAGTGAAATGAAAGAATAGAGATTCGTCTTAACTTTTGACGTAGTTACGATTGATTTCCGGAATTTAAGGAATAGAAAATCTTCATAATCTAAATAAGATTTGATTCTTCAGAATTTGCGAAAATTAGGATTTTCTTTGATTAAATGCGTATCTGCCTCGATTGCTATGTCTGATATTTCGCTATAAATTGACCTCTTCCGTTTCATTTATTTTCAACACTCCTATAATCTTCTTTCTTATTTCATACATCCCAATAGATTGTGAAAATGCTTAATCCAGTTCTGATTCTTGATATTTTCCTGGCTATCGTATCCTTCATTCTTCTTTTTCATCTGCCACCAGAGGAAGTTATTTTCTTCTACTATTACCTTGGGGTTATAGTGTTTTTCATTCTCCCGTGTCTTTATATTGCTATACGCATTGATATACACAGTTTGTAATTTCGGGGTTGTTATCGGGCTTTATATTCTCTATTATATTTCGGAGCTTCATGCTTTCATTTTCTCTTCCCGACCTTAAGTCAAGCGGATAATGGTCCAGAATTCGTAGGTATGAAGTTTCAGATGAACATAACTAATGTTCTAAGAAAGAAATGGTAATAGCACAATCTGACTTGTCAAATTACCAGAATACCTCAAAAAAGACCGAATCATTAAGAAAATATTTTCTTGATATTTTTAGAGATTAAATAGAATGAAAGAGTTATGTAACATGGTTCATGATGAGGGTATGATCTGTGAACCTTTATCACGTTCCATTAGAAACTTAGAATGACTTACTGTAATATAATCACGTTGATCATGTGTCATTATATTATACTAACTCATGCTTCAATTCCTAACATTACTTCAAAACATTTATATTTTAAACTTGAAAGTTTCAGAATTTAGAAACTAAAATAGTTTCTTTTATGGTGTAACACAGATATCGTAAGGAGAAAATTGATTTTCGATAAGAATGATTATGGAATTATCTCTAGAAATATGGAGGATATTTATAATGAAAGATACGATGATATCTTAGAATTTCTAATATCAGAGGATGATGAAGAATATTGTCCGCAAGGTTTTAGATTCGGAAGCAAGGTATTCGTTAATGGCTTCAGCAGATACTGAATCATTTGGATTCTTTGAAGACAGGTTTTGTCCTTGGGATTTATCCACAGCCTCTTTCATACTTTGCTCAATTCGTTTTCCAGTTCCAAACTTTCTCTTTTTCTGAGCTTTGCCAGCACACTATCCTTTATCATCAAACTTTTTACTGTTAAGGTCGTTTACAGTTTTTGCTGCTTCATCAGCATTTTTCAAGATTTCGAGAACTAGTTCGTAGCTTAAGGTGTTTTTCAGAAACTTCACATTCGGAGTAAATAAGTCTAGGAGATAGACATTATATGTTTATATATAACTGTTGGCGTAGAATTGCTGCGAAATTCGAAATACTGATTGCTAATTCCCGGTAGTTGGTATGGCAATTATCGTTAGAAGATGTAGATGAGTACATGATAGGGTTTCAATGAGTATAAGGATTTTTCGGAAGGTCAAGGATCAATGAAGTTGTTGGTAAATTTACTGCTAATGTGGTGGGACATGAAAGGTTCCCTTGTAATAAGAACGTATATGTCAAGGTTACAATAAAGTTAATCTGAAAAGTCGAAGTTGACTGGTTGGAAGTGTGATGAAAATTGATATCTTGAAAAGAATTTCAAGATTATTTTCGGTATTAACAACATTAAAGGATCTTGCACACTTTTGAAGTCAAAGTATAGCTTTGAAAGATGTAGAGATCTAAGAATGATGTCACCGATTCAGAGTTATGACTTGGATTCTAATCTGTCAATATCAGAATATGTAATTGAATTTATATGAAAACGATTGTATATCGTTATGAGCATTGTTAATAATTTTTGAATCAAAGTTGAAGAATGTACAGTGTAACATATTAATTGTGAACTTATATATTTCCTGAGTATTACCTACCCGTTAAAGATTTCACAATTAATACTTTGTACAAAAGAACTTTTATTACCGTCCTTATGAAAATATATGTATGTATATTTTCTTCAGATGTAATACAGAGTTAATGAGTTAATATCATATTAAGCTCATTTGATTTTCGGCTTGACTTAGAAATGATTAATCTCTAAAACATTAAATATTACATAATCTTTGCGGAGTATTTCGCTAATGTAATCGATACTTCATTATTTATTCTTATTTTTCGGTGAAGGATGTTGATGCTTGTGGAATCTTTGTGAACCTTACAAGGCACAGATGATGTTTTCTGGAAAGTTTCGAGTACATCGAAAATGAAAATGTAAAATCAATTATGTAATTGAATAATACACTTGGTTTATTATGAAATGGAATTCATTAAGTTGAAACAGAGATTGTAGTTAACGAAGGTTAAGTTGTTAACGAAGGATGTACATCATAGCATATTAATAATACGAATTTAACCGAGTAATATTTACCCTTTTTCAATTCATACAGAATTGTTTAGTACGAAAAGATTTACGATGGTTTTAAAATTTATATATATAAGATATACATATAAATTCTTCAGAGGGAATGAGTTAATATTTCATAACTCGTTGATACAAATATACGCGTTGTTGACTTGTAATAATATCCACGATGCTTTCTTGAACTGGCGGAGCTTGTGATGTTAGAGGTGCTGATGATTCTAATGATGTTGACAGCACTAACTGTGCTGGTGAGGCTAAGGGTACTATTGATGTTGTTGGTAAAACAAGTCTAGCTTGTACCTTACGCATCATTCTTGTCAGGGTTTCTATTCTTCCTTCTATTTATCTGATTTACGGTTAGAACTGGGATAAATAATCTCTAAGATTTTAGAGATTACATAATCACCGTAGAATATTTCTTCGATGAAGTTATGAATCAGTACTTCATCATTTATTGTTGTTGGCACTCCTTGGTATCTACGGTGCGTATGATGTTGATATCTGAAGTACAGTTTTTAGATGTGATATTGAGGTGTGGGATGCGGATGTGGTTGTTGATGGTGGTAATGGTACTGTTGTTGTTGATGATGGTGGTACTGGTTATGCTGCTGGTGCTGCTGCTGGTTTTTGTAACCTTCGCACCATATTCTCCAAAGCCACTACCCGAGCGCGAAGCTCGTTGACTTCTTCTATTATACCGGGATGATCGGTGGTTCGGACGAGCGGACGAATAAGATTTAGAATGTGAGATAGTATATAATCATGACTAGATACTCTGGAAATGAGAGAGAAAATGGTATTACGGACAGGTTCGCCGGTAAGTGCTTCAGGTTCTTCGCCAAGAGGGCAATGTGGTGGATGGAAGGGATCACCTTCTTCTTGTCTCCAATGACTAAGTAAGCTACGAACCCATCCCCAATTCATCCAGAATAGATGATGGCTAATTGGTTGATCCATTCCGGTTACACTGTCTTCGGAGTTCATGTGAATATCCATATCAGAATAGCTGTCGGAATTTAAGGAATTTGAACTAGATACGGGATTCATCTTGTATAATTAGGGAGATAATTTTTGATATGAATTAGATTATAGAATTTAGTTTGGTATTCTTCAATACATAATTTACATATGTATATATAATACCAAATTCCATAAATCACGGAGAAATTTTCAGAAGATGTCAGGAAAAGTTTACAGTAACAGATACGCTAAGATATGAATTTTGTCTATACACTATTCATGCAATCAATGCAGTAAAACGTGTCTAGACTAGGAATGATAAGCATGTAATTTTCGACAAGAAATGATAAGCAAAACTTTTGACATGCACACACGGTCGAAGTCCAGACTTACTAATGCATCCTAACAACTATCAGTTAGACACACTCATGCAAGACCTGGTTCGCTAGGACCAATGCTCTGATACCAACTGTGACGATAGCTCCAAATCCATATGGATGAACACGTCATTCATCGATTTCATTGCGAGGTATTTGACCTCTATATGATACGTTTTGTAAACATTGCATTCTTTTGAAAAGGCACACCATAATTGAATATTTAAATCAAAGATTTTCGACATCTGATGATTTCTACATATAGACAATCACCGTAATATAATAGTTTACAATGATACTTCCATTGACAATGCAGTCAAAATAAGATACTTGGTGATGATTTGGTGAATGCAACATTTCCTTAAAAAATATGTCATGTAAGACTCCAGGCACATAGCTTGTCTAACATATAAGCAAACAGCGGAAGACTTCTAGTAACCTGAGAATAAACATGCTAACAAGTGTCAACACAGAGGTTGGTGAGTTCATAGTTTTAGTGTTTCGCATAATTTGTATATAAAAGTGGATCACAAGATTTCAGTTGTTTCATCCAGAAACGTTTATCAAAAGTTTGTCAATAGATTCTACGTAACAGAGCACCCTGGTAACTAAGCTTTAACGTTATAATGATAAATACCCCATTCGTTTTAATACACGCAAACCAACGTGTCCTAAACTCAAATAACACACATCCGTTAAAAGGCTAGCGCTCTAGCTCGGACGAGGATGTCAAGCCCTATGGATCCATATACTGTTATTCGCACCCACCAGTCCATATCCTATGTACTGGCAGCTACTAGTTACCAAAGGTAAGGGATTTTCGGTTCAAACTCAGTGTAGAATTAAGTATGTACTTGTATCCATTGCGTTTAAAATAAATTGCATGTATTCTCAGCCCAAAAATATATATTGCAACAGCAATTAAAAAGGGAGCAATGAAACTCACGCATATAAATCTAGTATTTTCAGTATTTATAAACAGTCGCATGTATTCTCAGCCCAAAAATATATTGAGTAAAAGGGATCATATGAAACTCACCTTAGCAGCATATAAAGTCGTTCACCAAAATGTGACTGAAACTCGGATTACCAAATAACCGTAGATCTCACCTAGAGAACATATGTTGGTCAATAAATGTTTATCAAGCTAGGTCAGGTCATAGTGTATCATAATCCTAATGCTCGAGATTGACATACAAAAGTTATCCAAAGTCGTTTCAAAAAGTCAATTTTGACAATAGTTCAACAAAACGAGACATACCTTATATAAGGAGTCATTTACTCGGTTGGTAATATTTAAAAGTTCACTTTATCAATCTCGTAAACAAGTTGTTTAAATCTTAATTGCAGATTCAAAAGCAATTTCAATTAACGTCAATCATAATTCAGTTGATCATATCTTTTAATCCGTTCATCGAAACTATTCGGTGTCTAAATGAAAAGTTATTGATTTTTCGCCAGCTTTCCGAAAACATGTATATCATATACCTTTTACCAGTAATATATGTATTTAATTCGTGATTCATTATAAACTGTTTAACGACGAAATTTAGCATACAAACATGTATAAATATATATACTCGAGCACTAGACATGGATACACAATTAATGTATAAAAGATAAAATATAAATGCTTACGTAACAATATTGTGATTCAATATTGCAGAAAAGTACGTAGACGCAACATAGATGATAACAATAGGTTTGACTTGTAAATAATACTCATGAACATTACCCATAACCTCCATAGCTATAACCCATAATTTCCTTAACTTTATCCCGCTCAAAAACCCATTTTTGAAAGTGACACGCTCATAACCTCGTCGTAGTATTTTATGTATAATACTAATTAATAATATTAATAATAATAAGATTAATAATAATATTAATCTTAATAATAATAATAATAATAATAATAATAATAATAATAATAATAATAATAATAATAATAATAATAATAATAATAATAATAATAATAATAATAAATAAAATAAATACGGAGTGATATATAATTTAGAGAAAGAAGTGTGAAAACTGAGCAATTTATAGAACCTTTTCTGAAAAAGTACCCCATGCGATCGCATGGGATTTGTGCTTTAAGGCCATGCGATCGCATGGCCCTCTGATCCAGTTCACAAACTTTTAACTTTTTGTTTGTCGACATAATTTTATATAATATATATAATATATTTAATTTATATAATTAATTATATATTATATTAAATTCACATGCATAGTTGACTTGTAATTTTCGTTCCGATGACTCGTACGTTGTCACTCGACTTATGTCCCGGTTCCGGTTTCTCGAACGCATTTTCGTACGCTTAGAAAACTCGCAATTTACGTTTTATGACTCGTACCTTTGTCAAAATATAGTCTTAAATTATCAATAAACTATATCATTTAAAGTGTATCTTAAACTTTCGAGTGTTTTGGTCATTTACTTCTATAAATCATTGTCTCGCTATTGGTTGATATATAATAACAAATCGTTTTATGACCAAGTTAATATATATTTTCAACATTCATAAACACATTTTAAATATATGTCGCAATTTATTCATACAATTAATATTCCAACTTATCATATATATTCAAATAAATATTTAAACCAATAAGTTTAATGTACGGTATTAAACAATTAAAATGTTGTTGCGTTTTCAAGTTATAGTATATATATGTATCTATTTACATATAATGGTTTGCGAATCATTGAAAACAATCGAAGGGTAATTGAATAGTTCAAAATTTTGAGATTCAACTTCATAGACTTTGCTTATCGTGTCGGAAACATTAAAGATTAAGTTTAAATTTGGTCAAAAATTTCTGGGTCATCACACCGCAGCAATTAAAAATATCACTGTAGGGACTTAGTCGGACATAGCCGGGTATAGCATAGTTTAACAGTTTGGTACTTGTGTCTAAAGTGTAATAAGTAAAAGCAGCATGTGTCTCACCCCAAGTAAAAGTAAGTAAGTTTGCTAGCAATTAAAGAGGGGCTATGAATTCACCTTAGTAAGTAGAGAGAGTGTTATTCCTCGGAATAAAGAGTTGAACGAGTGAGCAGGAAAGTCAACCTATTGACATTTAAGAGTAGTTAAGTGTTTTGCCCATGTTTAAGTTTAAGTATGTGTTTAAGTATAGTTTGTTTTACTAAGTTTCTATTCCTAGTAAGTTACTATTTTTATAAAGTTTCCATTTTTAGAAAGTTTCTTATTTTACTAAGTTTCTATGACTAGAGATTTTCTACTTTTATCAGTGTTTTCCATTTTAGGATACTTGTCGTATTAGATAAGCTTCCAATCACCCCTTTCCCTTCGAATGGCTAATTTAGATCTAGGGGCTTGAGCCATAGGACCCTTTAAATCGGAAATCCAAACCCTCTGCCTAGAATCTCATAGAAACCATTCGTCAAGAAAGTTCGAAGATCTATACATCTCTAATACATATCCCAAAATGTTTTTATGTTACAATATAAGTAGTAGGTTATAGGTGCTAGTAATAGTAATAGTAATAGTGTATACATGTTATTTATTTTATTTTTAATTGCATATAATTTATAACATTATTTACATATTTCGGTAAAAATAATAACCGAAGTAAAAATTAAAAATTAAAAAGTAAAAAGTAAAAAGTAAAAAGTGAAAAGTAAAAAAAATAAAAAGTAAGAAAAGAATACTTACTAGTAGTAATTCTTCAAAGAGAGAATGAGAGAAATTTTGGTGTGAGTTTGAATGAGAAATGAGGGGTATTTATACTTGAAAAAATTAGGTAAAAAGAATAAAATAATTAAAAGAAAAAGAAATATTTAATTCTTAATGGGATTTTAAAATTAAAAAGTATTAAATGTTAGGTCATGGGATAATGCACAAAATAAAATAATAAAAGTAGTTTTTCCATTAAAATTTTTAATTAAAAAGTAATTTATTTATTTATTTTTTATTTATTTTAAGGATTTTTTTTATGTAAATAAACAAATTTATTTAATGTTTTTCCAAGAATATTTGTCAATAATATTTTATTTTATTTTTATTTTTATTTTTTTATTTAATTAATAAATACAAATTTTGCATAAAAATAATAAATAATTCGGTATTTTGTATTTTTAATAATAATTATGATTTTAATTATTAAACTATAGTTTTAGTAAGTTTGTAAATATTATTACATTTATATATAATTGGATTTATTATATAGTTAAATATATAATACATTAACTAAATAATAAAAGTGATACAAAGTTTATATACTTAGTTAAATTATGTCAAATTATATAAATTAATAATATATTATTTATTTAAGCGTACATTGTTGACTAAAAATTACTATTCGGTCAATATTTAATTGTATATAACAACTATTAATACATATAGTCAGACATATAACCCTAGGGTTAATTCAGTAATTTAGAAGTCGAAAAGTGAGGGTTGTTATAATATGTTTCTATTGTGTATGCCAAAAATTACTATATCCATCGGCGTACTCTATGGGATAATCTGTGTTTACACACATCCTTTGTGGGTAATCATCCTTGGATATTGATGGGTGACTTTAATGTAGCCCTAAACCTTGAAGATTCTACTACAGTGGGTTCATATCCTACCATTGCTATGAGGGAGTTTCGTGCTTGTGTGAATCAAATGTGTATGACTGATGTAAACCACACTGGTTTACAGTATACTTGGAACCAGCGTCTAAACTCCTTAGATGGTATTCTTAAAAAGATTGATAGGGTAATGGCTAACGATGTGTTTGTTAATGATTTTTCTGAAGCATATGCTGTCTTCCAGCCTTACCGGATTTCTGATCATAGTCCTGCTATCCTAAAGATTCCCTCGATTAGTTTAACGAGACATAAAACGTTTAAGTTCACCAATTTTATTGTCTATAAAGAAGGGTTTGATGATATTGTAAAGAAAGGGTGGCAGAGAGTTCTTGTAGGGTATAATATGTTACAGGTGGTTAAGAAACTGCGTGACCTCAAGAGACCGCTTAGAAAATTAGTATGGCAGCAAGGAAATATACATGCTAAGGTTGAGAAATTAAAGACTGAATTGGAAGAGGTGCAGAAGAATTTGGATAAAAATCCTTTCTCGATAGAAGCAAGAGAAGATCATTGTGTGTTGTTGCGAGCATACAATGCCACGGTTCTGGATGAAGAGCGTTTCCTGTACCAAAAAGCTAAGATTAATTGGCTAAAAGTAGGGGATCAAAATACTAGCTACTTTCACAAAGTTGTAAAGGGCAAAACGCAAAGAAATCGAATCACTGCTGTTGAGGACAACACGGGAAACTTGGTGGAAGGTGATGCAGTGCCTTCCTTATTTGTATCGCATTATACTAAGTTTTTGGGTACACCATCTGATACTACAAATTTGAACATGCCTGATGAGATGTTTACAAGGAAATTAAGTGCAGATCAAGCTACTTTTATGATACGTCCTGTGATGTGTAAGGAGGTAAAGGACGCAATGTTTGATATTGGCAATAATAAATCTCCGAGGCCGGATGGTTACACCGCAGAATTCTTTAAATCATCATGGGATATTATTGGGGAAGAGGTGACGGTTGCAATCCAGGATTTCTTTAAGAATGGCCAACTCCTGAAGGACCTCAATCACACGATTATTACTTTGGTTCCAAAGGTTCTATCTCCAAGTAAAGTAACTGACTTTCGTCCTATAGCTTGTTGCAATGTCCTTTATAAATGCATTAGCAAAATTATCACAAACCGCATCAAAGGTAGACTGGAGGATGTAATAAATATTAATCAGTCGGCGTTTGTTCCTGGTAGACGCA
The DNA here is from genome assembly GCF_046630445.1 of Rutidosis leptorrhynchoides. Lineage (NCBI taxonomy): Eukaryota > Viridiplantae > Streptophyta > Magnoliopsida > Asterales > Asteraceae > Rutidosis > Rutidosis leptorrhynchoides. Next base: position 403,820,194 of record NC_092338.1, on the reverse strand, counting down.
TCTCGGATAATATCCTTCTTACTCAAGAGTTGATGAGAAATTATCATATAGACAAAGGTACGCCTCGTTGTGCCTTTAAAGTGGACATTCAAAAAGCTTATGACACGGTGAGTTGGGATTTTCTTGAGTACACTTTAAGACAGTTTGGCTTTCACCGAGTCATGATTCTTTGGATTATGAAATGTGTCACCACTGTTTCTTTCTCAATTAATATAAATGGAGAGCTTCATGGTTTCTTTCAGGGTAAGCGTGGGTTAAGACAGGGAGATCCCCTATCCCCGTATTTATTTACTTTCGTAATGGAGGTGCTTACTCTTATGTTGGCTCGTAATGCCCATGAGTCGGATAATTTTCGATTCCATCCTAAATGTGATGAACATGAGATTATTAACTTGTGTTTCGCAGACGATCTATTTATCTTCTCGTATGCGGATGTTTGTTCTGTAAAGGTGATTAGTGCTACGTTGGAAGATTTTAAAAATTGGTCTGGGTTGGTTCCAAGTTTGCCGAAAAGTATGGTATTCTTTGCAAATGTCTCGCAAGTTGTAAAAGACCAGATCTTTTCTATGCTCCCGTTTGAAGAAGGCACCTTTCCCGTCAAATATCTTGGGGTTCCCCTTATTTTGACTCGTTTGCACCATAAGGATTGCAAGATCCTTGTTGACAATGTGCGCAATAGGGTTGAGAATTGGAAAAACAAGTTTTTATCCTTTGGAGGTGGCCTTCAACTTATTACTTCAGTTCTTTCGTCAATGCAAGTCTACTGGCAATCTGTCCTTATGCTCTCGAGTGCCATTATAAAAGATATAGAAGCTTTGATGAGGGGGTTTTTATGGTGTCAGGGAGCGATGAAGAAAGGTAAGGCGAAAGTCAAATGGAAAGAGGTGTGTGTCCCAAAAGAAGAAGGTGGGCTTGGTATAAAGAGGTTGGGAGAGTGGAATATTGCTCTTATCTCAACTCACATTTGGCGTATTCTTGCTCATAAAGAATATCTTTGGGTGGCGTGGATACACTCTTATAAACTAGCTGGACGTAATTTCTGGGATATTGATATTCCGGTAAATGCTAGTTGGAGTTGGCGGAAAATTTTGGGTATTCGGGATGAGTTAAAGGGTCACTTTTTCCATGTCATTCGGAATGGCAATACTACTTCTGCATGGTTTGATATATGGTATGATATTGGACCTCTATCTTCTTTTTTAACTTCTCGAATGATTTATGGTGCAGGTTTTAATATCGCTAGCTCTGTGCATGAAATAACTCATAACCAACAGTGGGGGTGGCCTTTGGAATGGGTATCTCGGTTCCCTCAGTTAAGTGCAATTGAACCTCCTAATTTTTTAGAAGGTAAGGATATTGTCATGTTGAAAGATACTGCAGGATCCTTGCGTGATTTTTCTTTCCATATGGTTTGGGATTTTGTTCGAACAAGAGCACCTGTTTCTTCCGTGGACACAGGTTGTTTGGTTTTCCCAATGTATCCCGAAGCATGCTTTTGTCTTATGGCTTGTTATGGGTGAGAAACTCAAAACTCAGGATAAATTAAATCAATGGGAGAGAATACCAGGTAGTCCTTTGGTGTGTTCGTTATGTAATCAGGTCCCCGACTCACACGAGCACTTGTTCTTTAATTGCATTTTCTCTAAACAAGTGTGGTCTTGTGTAAAGAAGCATATGGATTACCCTATTTTTAGTGATCATTGGAAAGATTTCATGTTGCTCGTGTCCCCTTTTGCAAATCGAAATGTTGGTAGGATTCTTGTGGTAAAGCTTCTATATGCAGCCTCTGTTTACGGGTTGTGGCAGGAGCGTAACAATAGAGTTTTTAAGAAGAAACGAAGATCACACCTTCAGGTTTATGAAGCTATATACTCTACGGTTCGGATGAATCTTATGAGTCTAAAATGGAAGAGTACGCCTCAATCATTGAAACTAAAATCAGATTGGAAGATCTATTAACTTCAATGTCTTTTTTGTGTTGAGCTTGTTGCTCATGTTGGCTAGTGTAATTCTAGTTTGGATGTTTGAGAGGCTATAGAGCGTCGTCTATAGTCATTGTTGTCCTTCATTGTAACGATTATTTCATTATTTTTATAAGATTCATCGGGTGATACCCTTTACCCAAAAAAAAAAAAAAAATACGGTAGGAAAACAAACGCATGCTTGAACAAAAGTAGATGTTGAAAATAATTACTTTCTCATTTATTCGAAGATTTAGTTGCATATTATTTGATTTCTTTCTCTATTATATTATGTTCTTTCTCTATCTTATTTGTTCCACGGAACACAATTTGATAGACAACTTTTTAATAACAACAATGATCTCCAACACATAAAAAAAGAATTTTAAGACGAAATTTTAATGTTCGAACAGGAGATCGAATTTTTGTTCAAACTCAAGTTCTAACAATATTGTGTTCGAACCTAGTTTTTGATTTGTGAATTAGGTTCAAACAAGGGGCTCGTTCGAACCTTGTTCGAACATGTATATTTGCAATTTTTTTTAAAAAGGTATAATTTTGTTCCAAATTTTTAAAAAAAATCTATTTTAGTGATTTTCCCTTGATTTTATTCATGTGTTTTGGTGTTATCTGCGTACACATATACATACATATACATATTACATCACTACAATAAATTAATCAATTGGTCACATATATTTTTACACGCTTTTTTAAAAGCGTAAACTTTTTATTAAATTCGTAACACTTATAATTGTGTATAAGTTTGTTCCATTTATAAGTGTTGAACATAATTATAGTTTCACACATAAAAATGTTAAAAAAAATATGTTCACACTTATGAGTGTGTAACAAAGCAAATTTAATCACATTTAAATGTGTGAGTAATTTGTTACATCTCATTTCATCACACATATGGAGACGTGAGCAAATCTAGTGTGACAAATTTTACTTAACACTCTTAAATGTGATTATATTTATGATAGTACACGCCAATAAATGTGCAATTTTTTCTTTGCAAGTTTATGTGTAGAACTATAACGATAATTCACGCTCGTAAATGTAATACAATTACACACATTAATAGGTGTGTGGATCTTGATAAAAAAGATTGTGTAAAAATATGTGTGAAGAAATAATAAATCTGTTGCAGTGCATATGCATATACATATATATGCATATTCATTATGCTGTAATCATTTTCACTTTACTTAAAACTCTTTTTTCTAATTTTCAATCCTACAAACTATCACACACCTACGGCGCACATATCGCATACGTATGTTCAATTCCCAGTACATAATGATTGTATGAATACCGAATTTCATATTTACTTGGTAAATGTATCAGAACTATATAATCCAGAAATTATTTAGTACATTAGACTCTTTTTAATGGTGATGGAGGGTGATGGGGTTTTTGTGGGGTACAGTGCTGATGTGGCAAAGGTGATGGGGGTGATGGGGTGATGGAGTTTGTAATGGTAGGCATGATGAGGGTGTGATAGGGGTTGTTGATCCCACATTTTTAATTTATTTTTCATTTTTGTTTGAGTTTTTATAATAATAATAATAATTATTAGTATTATTATTAATATTAATATTATTTAATTCGTATTATTAATTATAATAATTATCACAGAAAACATTCATTTTTTTAACCGAACTTTTATTAAACACAAACAAACAAGGTTACAAGTTTTTTAAAAACTAAACATCCAACACAATTACAACGATAATTAAGTTAAACATTTAAAAATCGTCCGAATCACCAGACGAGTAGTACTTGCCATCCGTGTCGTAATGTGGCCCGCTTGGTACATAGTCCTCTTCATCAGAGGGATCAATGTACCCCATCTCAACCGGATACTCGATGTACAGCTTGATTGACTCGTTGCGAGTCACAGCTCGACCCACAAGCATAGACCAGTCATCTTCTTCTTTAAGGGGAGTGGCTAGAACATTGGGTTCCTTGAAGAACCAGACTTGTGAGAATACACGAGGTATCTCCTCCTTAAGCATTTAAAGTTTGGTGGAAGGTCCCAAATGTGTTGAGTGAGATCTTCTCGGAGTTGGTCATGAATGTTTCTATCTCGTATTTCTTGATCTCTTACATCACGACTTGTAGATCGATTCCTTACATAGTTAGGATTAGCTTCTCTAGTGTTAAGTAATTCTTCCTCGAGCCATGAAATGTTGAAGCCATTATCCTCAACTATCATGTTGTGCAATAACACACAACAATATAATATTCGTCTCAACTTGTTGACACTTTGTGGTCATCCAGCCATTTGTAGAATATGAAATCTACCCTGAAGAACACCGAATGTTTTCTCAACATCTTTACGTGCACTTTCTTGGAAGGGTTTAAATTTTATACGGGGCTCTTCGGTTGGGGTCGAATATGAAACGACCCGTCCTAATCCATCTGGACGAAGTCTTCAACAGCTGGTCCCATTGCGAGGTTCTGACCTCTATATGCCATGAACGACTCCATGTAATACGAGCAAATGCACAACGGAAGATTTCTTTCATACCTGAGAATAAACATGCTTTAAGGTGTCAACTAAAAGGTTGGTGAGTTCATAGGTTTATCATAAAACAATAAAATTCATCATTTTGATAGACCACAAGATTTAAATGATGCATGGTACAAATGGGCCCGAATCCTATACCCACCTGTAATGTACATGCGATATCTTTTAAAATACAGTACACCTTTCTTGTGTACGAAATCATCTTTCATAAATCTTAATAACCGTACACATATCTCGTGCACAAAAATAACATACACATAACCTGTGTATAAAATCATTCTCTCGATACATAACATTCACATCAATTGGTGGCAATTATCATGTCCACATAATTCAATGGTGGAAATTATCATGTCCACATAATTCAAGGGTGGCAATTATCATGTCCACATAATTCAACAGTGGCAATTATCATGTCCACATAATTCAATAATAATCCGCAGAACTTCTGTCTGCATAATAATTCATTCGAGGAATGTTTTGCTTGTGTCTATCTCGTCAAACATTTATAAAAGCATTTCATGTATTCGCAGTTCAAAATATATTTCAAAAGCATTTAATAAAGCAATTGTAAAAACAGCGCATGTATTCTCAGTCCCAAAAATGTAAAGAGTAAAAGGGAATCAAATGAACTCACCATAATGTATTTTGTAGTAAAAATACATGTGACGATATTTAACAATGCAAGGTTGGCCTCAGATTCACGAACCTATATTCAATCATGTATATTAATACATGTAATGGTAATCGAACAATTATGTATATTATTAGTGATGTCAATTTTATATTATTAACTTTTATTTTATTTATTTTTATTATATATATATATATATATATATATATATATATATATATATATATATATATATATATATATATATATATATATATATATATATATATATATATATATATATATATATATATATATATATATATATATATTTATATTTATAATAAATTAAGTATATTCATTTTATATATAAAAATATCAATATTGTTATGTATTAAGTTTAGTTTTATATATCTAATAGTTATTTGATAAGATAATGTTATTAATATTAACTAGAAAGTTATATTATTTTTATAATAATAATAATAGTACATGCCATTAATAATAATAATAATTATAATAATAATAATAAATAACATTAACTCTTAACAATAATAAATCTTATACATATTAATAATAACAATGATGATATTCGTATTATTTGTCATACAATACTTATAATAACAATAATTTTAATAATTAGAATAACATTAATAATAATAATAAGAATTAGAATAATATAATATAATAGTTATAATAATAATTATAATTATAGTTATATTTATATTTATACCTAATAAAGGAGCAATTGGGGATTTCTGTGTCGGCTACAAAACAGATCGAAGAAGCAGACTCCAAAACGCAGGCAAACCTCACGGTTCTTGGCTTTTGGTTCTTCAATCGATCAAGCAACAATCAATGGAATATAATCGGCCATCTATGCATCATCATCATCATTTCATCATCTTCATAATTCATCACCATAACCGCGGCAGAGAATTAACCAGGGTTAGCAACTGATTAGTAGCAATCAACATCTTCAATCAACATATGATTCGAGCATCAGAGAAAGAGATGATCCTGTTGGTGACAGGATTCGTTGATCAGGAACACAATTGTAGTTAGTAGTCCTGTTATGATTATGGTTATGTTTATAGTTTAAGAACAGAAAGTAAGAATAGCACCTGACGATAATTTGATATTATAAATTTTCAATTTGTAGCAATCTTAATGGTTTGGTTTTAAATGTTTATCGACTAGCCTGCAACAGGATCCAATGAATTGGATTTCGAGTGATTGATGATCGATGGGTGTTGTTTGAGAGCTAATGGTGATGATTGATGATGAGATTGTGGTGGTTCAACGGTTGCAAACAGAATCGGTAATAAGTACAGCAGGTTTGCAGCAGTAGTTTACGATCAACAAATTAGTACAATGACAGTTGCAGTGTCGAAGAACAAAAAGCAAAAGGAGGATCAAAAAGGCGACAGGTTAGTGGTGATCAAAATAGAAAACACAATAGATATAGGAATAGTGAGTAGTATAATTGGATTCAAACAATAATATGGTTCGTGATTGGGTTTTATTTGCAGGTATAGTAGTTGTAACAGCAGAGACAAATCGATGGGCTGTTGTGGTTTTGATGGCAATGGAACACGGGTAACAACTTTAACAGCTTTGAGTTCGTGCAAGAAGAAATAGGCAGGTAACAAGATGATTTTCTTGTGTTGAATCACGAATGGATGAAACAAAAGTGGTTGTTTGATTCATCTAAATATAATTAGAACTTATATAGTTGTAGCAGTCATCATTAGATATTATTCTTGCTGTAGCAGTAGGTAATCGTTTGGAGTGATGGTGATTTCGATGGTCAGCTGGTACTGAACAGAATTGTAAAGCAGTTGCAGGTTTGGTAATAGTTTGATTTGAATATGTATATCAGTAGAGCTTTCAATTGGTGATATGTGTATGTAATTGTATATGTGTGCTGTTGATGGTACTTTAAGATGGTAGTTTGTGTGTATCTAACAAGAAAAAGGTTGGTGATGATTATCAGGGAGCAAAAGGAGAAGGAAAATAATACTCGTTGTTATTAAGATGAAGTGGTGATGATGCAAACGTAACAGGAACTGTCACCAATGGTGGTTTGGGTTGCTAATTTGTCAGACTCAAAGTGACAAGGTGATGGAAGATGGTGTTAAAAGATGGTGATTTGGTTTCATACCCTTCTCGATGCATATCTATGTATCTGTATATATAATTTAGAGAGATAGAGATAGACATGTAAGAGAGATAAAGGGAGATAGTGTAGACAGGTAAATCAATTTTAGATAGTGACATATAACAAATTCGGATATTGGTATTGACTTTGTTTAAGATTCTAAGTAATTGTAGGTAGCAAAATAATAGCATGTGTAAAGTTCTTACTCCATGATTATAATACAACAAATTTAGGTGAACGATTTGCAATTGTGTAAATATGAGGATCCAGTTCATTTTATTATATGCTATGTATAGGAATATATATATATATATATATATATATATATATATATATATATATATATATATATATATATATATATATATATATATATATATATATATATATATATATATATATATATATATATATTATTAGTTGATAAATGATGTTGGACATGTAATTAACCAAAAACATTTCACTTTCTCTTTGCATCATTAGTCAACAATAGGTACGTAAACATATATATAAATAATAGATAGTGATTAGAGAGGAATTTAGTGGGAACAATGAATGTAATAATAATATATCAATTGGAATTAAACTTGTAATTACATTTAATACATTAATATTTCAATTTAATTAATTATGAAATATTTAATAGTTATATAATATATTATACTTTTATTGAACATTTATTATTTATAAATTTTATTATAATATACATATCATAGTAATTATAGAAATCATATATATATATATATATATATATATATATATATATATATATATATATATATATATATATATATATATATATATATATATATATATACATTTTAAATTACACTTAATTATTTTGTATCCTATTTTAAATATTTAATTCAAATGTTAAAATTATATTTTATAATTTCAAATTATTAATATATACATACATACATATATATATATATATATATATATATATATATATATATATATATATATATATATATATATATATATATATATATATATATATATATATATGTATACATATTTATTTACAAGTAATTGTTCGTGAATCGTCGAGAGCAGTCAAAGGTCAAATGAATTCATGTAAACAGTTTCAAAATTTTGTAACTCAATATCACAGACTTTGCTTATCTTGTCGAAATCATATAAGATTTAAGTTTAAATTTGGTCGGAAATTCCCGGGTCGTCACAGTACCTACCCGTTAAAGAAATTTCGTCCCGAAATTTGAGTGAGGTGGTCATGGCTAACAATAAAAATATTTTCATGACGAATTTGAGCTAATGAATAGAGTTTTATTACTGTTGAGTAATATGGAATAGATAATTCGATTATTCAAATAGTACGAATGAAGCTATCATTAAATAGTGAAATGAGAAAGACATGTTTCATCATAACTTTTGACTAGTCATGGTTGAATTCTGGAATTCAAGGAATTTAAAGAAAATCTTCGATATCTAAGAGATTTAAATTCTTCGGCGAATAAGGATATTAAGATCTCTATAATTAAATACGGTGATCTGTCTCGATTACTATGTCTGATATTTCCATTATAAATTAAACTCCTCCGTTCCATTATTCTCACCATTCCTATACTTTCTTTCTTAGTTCATACATCCAAAAGATTGTGAAAAAACTTAATCCAGTTCTAATCCTTGATATTTTCCTAATTATCATTTCTGTCATCCTTCTTTTCAATCTTTCACCAGAAAAATATGTTTACTTCTACTATTACCTTGGGGTGATACTATCCTTTATTATACCATTTCCTTATATTGTTATTCGTATTAATATCCACAGTTTGTAACCTCCGTGTTGTTATTGGGCTATATATTTTCTCTTATATTTTGGAGCTATTTGCCTTTTTATTCTTTTCTCGACCTCTTGTAAAGCGAGTAATGGTAGGAATTCGTAAGTATGGAATTTCAAATGAATTTAATGTTCTAAACAAGAAAGAACAAAATAGCACGATTTGACTTGTCAAATTTCCAGAATCACTTAGAATAAAACTATCAAGAATATACTTTCTTGATATATTCGAAAGTTAAACAGAATGAAAGAGTTATGTAACATGGCATGTGATGACGTTATTGTAACACTGGCCATTTTTTTTATACACAGCGGAAGACTTTAATAATAAACACAATATAAGTCACGTCATTACATTAAACCGTACAATTAAGTTTAAGCTTACACAACAGTGTTACGTTATTACAAAACATTATTTAAACAAAAGTCCACATCAGAGTAGGGTTGTCAAACATGTCTTCTACATCAATACCCATCCCGACTAGCAGTACCTAAACCTGCAAAGGGGGAAACATGTGGGGGATTAGCGCACTGCTAAGTGAATGGAATCTATCTAACAGATATAGCTTAAGCCACACACAAGCTATATACTAACAACAAACACTTGCTAACAACCAACTAGCATACAATAAGATAATACGAGGATCGGCAGCTTGTACGAGCACACGACTCTCAGCTGATCGGGCCTGAGTCTACCGATAGTCCCTGCTACTCAATTCACAATATAGTTATCCAGATGCAGGGGGTGCATCGTTCACACTATACTCAACAATCAGTAGCCTATGGACCCAACCTCCCCTAGGCACGGTTGACCTCATACGGACTCTAACCTCTCCTAGGCACGGTCTCGAGTCTCCAGTCTCCCTAGGTCCGACTGGTGCCAATCACACAGTGTACACATAATTCACATACAACATCAGGCATACTATATTACTCTAACATGGCAATTTCTACACTATGCATGGTAAAAGAGTCAACCACAGTAGCATGATATGCTACTTAAACTCTATCCGGAGATAGACCCACTCACCAATTACCAGCAACTGCTCAGTTATTATTTCTGAGCTTCCTCCTTGTCCTTATCTCCTGAGAACAACAAAAACCAAGTTAGAATAGTGTTCCCATCAAGATTAGACACACTGACAGTGAATTATAGCAAATTAGTAAAAAAAAAATGCGTCCGCTAAAATTTTCATGCTTAACACTTATGCACTTTCAAAATTTACATCCTGAACACCAAAATACAAACGGGCAGCATAACAGCTATAATTCAACACTTAGTAAAAATTTCACTGTCTAAGACCATCGGTCGATGGTCCCATCCATCGGTCGATCGTCAACACACCATCGGTCGATGGTCTCCCCCAATCGGTCGATCGTCAAAATTACATCCGCTGGTCAAAATCTCACACCATCGGTCGATGGTCTTGTCCACCGGCCGATCGACCCTCACCATCGGTCGATGGTCAAAGACCATCGGTCGATGGTCAAAGACCATCGACCGAAGGTAGTTCATCAGCTGCAACAGCAGCGAAGTGACGGGTTTCAACCCAAAATCACCAAATCTCGACCTTGGACACGTTTTTGACCTCAAAACTGGTTACATCTTTTACACTAAACATTTAGAAACATAAACCCACAGCATTCAAACACAAACAACATCAATTTCTACCAATTTGACACAAAACCCCATTTTAACAAAACTAACTTAAAAACCCATTTAATCACAGATTTGATCATGAAATCTTACAAACTTTACCTTGTTAGAACCACAATGACACAAGGAACGTTTTGACACCAAAATCAAACTTCAATTCGAGATCAAATGATTTAGGGTTGTTTGAAGGAGGTGAAGTTAGGTGAGAGTGAGTGAGAGGAAGGTTCAGGAGCAATTGAGAGGAAATTAGCTGGTCTCACACTTAATTTGGGGTTAAAACCTCATACCCCACAACACACGGGTATTTACCAGTTATCTGATATCTTTCGCACAAGATTAGGTAACCCAAACGAGGTTCAATTAAAATAAACAAGCCTGTTCTGGGACCCTTGTCACAAACTGGTTACAACACAATTAAAATAAAACACTAATAAAATAATTGAAATAAAAGCACTTAAGACTAAGCACAAACCCTAAGGGTAAAATAGGCAACTTACAACTAGCCCGGGTTTCAGTCTGTTACAAATTCACCCCCTTAAGAAGATTCCGTCCTCGGAATCTGGTCTTGGTCAAACAAACGAGGGTAACGAGTCTTCATCAACTCTTCTGTCTCCCACGTAAGATTAGAACCCAAACTATGTTTCCACTCGATCAACACCATCGGTATTGAAATGTCCCGTTCTTATTGATTAAAAACGTTCCATATTAATTGATTTCGTTGCGAGGTTTTGACCTCTATATGAGACGTTTTTCAAAGACTGCATTCATTTTAAAACAAACCATAACCTTTATTTCATCAATAAAGGTTTAAAAAGCTTTACGTAGATTATCAAATAATGATAATCTAAAATATCCTGTTTACACACGACCATTACATAATGGTTTACAATACAAATATGTTACAACAAAATAAGTTTCTTGAATGCAGTTTTTACACAATATCATACAAGCATGGACTCCAAATCTCGTCCTTATTTAAGTAGCGGAAGCTCTTAATAATCACCTGAGAATAAACATGCTTAAAACGTCAACAAAAATGTTGGTGAGTTATAGGTTTAACCTATATATATCAAATCATAATAATAGACCACAAGATTTCATATTTCAATACACATCCCCTACATAGAGATAAAAATCATTCATATGGTGAACACCTGGTAACCGACATTAACAAGATGCATATATAAGAATATCCCCATCATTCCGGGACACCCTTCGGATATGATATAAATTTCGAAGTACTAAAGCATCCGGTACTTTGGATGGGGTTTGTTAGGCTCAATAGATCTATCTTTAGGATTCGCGTCAATTAGGGTGTCTGTTCCCTAATTCTTAGATTACCAGACTTAATAAAAAGGGGCATATTCGATTTCGATAATTCAACCATAGAATGTAGTTTCACGTACTTGTGTCTATTTTGTAAATCATTTATAAAACCTGCATGCATTCTCATCCCAAAAATATTAGATTTTAAAAGTGGGACTATAACTCACTTTCACAGATTTTTACTTCGTCGGGAAGTAAGACTTGGCCACTGGTTGATTCACGAACCTATAACAATATATACATATATATCAAAGTATGTTCAAAATATATTTACAACACTTTTAATATATTTTGATGTTTTAAGTTTATTAAGTCAGCTGTCCTCGTTAGTAACCTACAACTAGTTGTTCACAATTAGATGTACAGAAATAAATCGATAAATATTATCTTGAATCAATCCACGACCCAGTGTATACGTATCTCAGTATTGATCACAACTCAAACTATATATATTTTGGAATCAACCTCAACCCTGTATAGCTAACTCCAACATTCACATATAGAGTGTCTATGGTTGTTCCGAAATATATATAGATGTGTCGACATGATAGGTCGAAACATTGTATACGTGTCTATGGTATCTCAAGATTACATAATATACAATACAAGTTGATTAAGTTATGGTTGGAATAGATTTGTTACCAATTTTCACGTAGCTAAAATGAGAAAAATTATCCAATCTTGTTTTACCCATAACTTCTTCATTTTAAACCCGTTTTGAGTGAATCAAATTGCTATGGTTTCATATTGAACTCTATTTTATGAATATAAACAGAAAAAGTATAGGTTTATAGTCGGAAAAATAAGTTACAAGTCGTTTTTGTAAAGGTAGTCATTTCAGTCGAAAGAACGACGTCTAGATGACCATTTTAGAAAACATACTTCCACTTTGAGTTTAACCATAATTTTTGGATATAGTTTCATGTTCATAATAAAAATTATTTTCCCAGAATAACAACTTTTAAATCAAAGTTTATCATAGTTTTTAATTAACTAACCCAAAACAGCCCGCGGTGTTACTACGACGGCGTAAATCCGATTTTACGGTGTTTTTCGTGTTTCCAGGTTTTAAATCATTAAGTTAGCATATCATATAGATATAGAACATGTGTTTAGTTGATTTTAAAAGTCAAGTTAGAAGGATTAACTTTTGTTTGCGAACAAGTTTAGAATTAACTAAACTATGTTCTAGTGATTACAAGTTTAAACCTTCGAATAAGATAGCTTTATATATATGAATCGAATGATGTTATGAACATCATTACTACCTTAAGTTCCTTGGATAAATCTACTGGAAAAGAGAAAAATGGATCTAGCTTCAACGGATCCTTGGATGGCTCGAAGTTCTTGAAGCAGAATCATGACACGAAAACAAGTTCAAGTAAGATCATCACTTGAAATAAGATTGTTATAGTTATAGAAATTGAACCAAAGTTTGAATATGATTATTACCTTGTATTAGAATGATAACCTACTGTAAGAAACAAAGATTTCTTGAGGTTGGATGATCACCTTACAAGATTGGAAGTGAGCTAGCAAACTTGAAAGTATTCTTGATTTTATGTAACTAGAACTTGTAGAATATATGAAGAACACTTAGAACTTGAAGATAGAACATGAGAGAGATCAATTATATGAAGAAAATTGAAGAATGAAAGTGTTTGTAGGTGTTTTTGGTCGTTGGTGTATGGATTAGATATAAAGGATATGTAATTTTGTTTTCATGTAAATAAGTCATGAATGATTACTCATATTTTTGTAGTTTTATGAGATATTTCATGCTAGTTGCCAAATGATGGTTCCCACATGTGTTAGGTGACTCACATGGGCTGCTAAGAGCTGATCATTGGAGTGTATATACCAATAGTACATACATCTAAAAGCTGTGTATTATACGAGTACGAATACGGGTGCATACGAGTAGAATTGTTGATGAAACTGAACGAGGATGTAATTGTAAGCATTTTTGTTAAGTAGAAGTATTTTGATAAGTGTCTTGAAGTCTTTCAAAAGTGTATAAATACATATTAAAATACTACATGTATATACATTTTAACTGAGTCGTTAAGTCATCGTTAGTCGTTACATGTAAGTGTTGTTTTGAAACCTTTAGGTTAACGATCTTGTTAAATGTTGTTAACCCAATGTTTATAATATCAAATGAGATTTTAAATTATTATATTATCATGATATTATCATGTATGAATATCTCTTAATATGATATATATACATTAAATGTCTTTACAACGATAATCGTTACATATATGTCTCGTTTAAAAATCATTAAGTTAGTAGTCTTGTTTTTACATATGTAGTTCATTGTTAATATAATTAATGATATTTTTACTTATCATAGTATCATGTTAACTATATATATATCCATATATATGTCATCATATAGTTTTTACAAGTTTTAACATTCGTGAATCACCGGTAAACTTGGGTGGTCAATTGTCTATATGAAACATATTTCAATTAATCAAGTCTTAACAAGTTTGATTGCTTAACATGTTGGAAACATTTAATCATGTAAATATCAATCTCAATTAATATATATAAACATGGAAAAGTTCGGGTCACTACAGTACCTTCCCGTTACATAAATTTCGTCCCGAAATTTTAAGCTGTTGAAGGTGTTGACGAATCTTCTGGAAATAGATGCGGGTATTTCTTCTTCATCTGATCTTCACGCTCCCAGGTGAACTCGGGTCCTCTATGAGCATTCCATCGAACCTTAACAATTGGTATCTTGTTTTGCTTAAGTCTTTTAACCTCACGATCCATTATTTCGACGGGTTCTTCGATGAATTGAAGTTTTTCGTTGATTTGGATTTCATCTAACGGAATAGTGAGATCTTCTTTAGCAAAACATTTCTTCAAATTCGAGACGTGGAAAGTGTTATGTACAGCCGCGAGTTATTGAGGTAACTCAAGTCGGTAAGCTACTGGTCCGACACGATCAATAATCTTGAATGGTCCAATATACCTTGGATTTAATTTCCCCCGTTTACCAAATCGAACAACGCCTTTCCAAGGTGCAACTTTAAGCATGACCATCTCTCTAATTTCAAATTCTATATCTTTTCTTTTAATGTCAGCGTAGCTCTTTTGTCGACTTTGGGCGGTTTTCAACCGTTGTTGAATTTGGATGATCTTCTCGGTAGTTTCTTGTATAATCTCCAGACCCGTAATCTGTCTATCCCCCACTTCACTACAACAAATCGGAGACCGGCACTTTCTACCATAAAGTTCTTCAAACGGCACCATCTCAATGCTTGAATGGTAGCTGTTGTTGTAGGAAAATTCTGCTAACGGTAGATGTCGATCCCAACTGTTTCCGAAATCAATAACACATGCTCGTAGCATGACTTCAAGTGTTTGTATCGTCCTTTCGCTCTGCCCATCTGTTTGTGGATGATAGGCAGTACTCATGTCTAGACGAGTTCCTAATGCTTGCTGTAATGTCTGCCAGAATCTTGAAATAAATCTGCCATCCCTATCAGAGATAATAGAGATTGGTATTCCATGTCTGGAGATGACTTCCTTCAAATACAGTCGTGCTAACTTCTCCATCTTGTCATCTTCTCTTATTGGCAGGAAGTGTGCTGATTTGGTGAGACGATCAACTATTACCCAAATAGTATCAAAACCACTTGCAGTCCTTGGCAATTTAGTGATGCAATCCATGGTAATGTTTTCCCATTTCCATTCAAGATTTCGGGTTGTTGAAGTAGACCTGATGGTTTCTGATGCTCAGCTTTGACCTTAGAACACGTCAAACATTCTCCTACGTATTTAGCAACATCGACTTTCATATCCGGCCACCAAAAATGTTTCTTGAGATCCTTGTACATCTTCCCCGTTCCAGGATGTATTGAGTATCTGGTTTTATGAGCTTCTCTAAGTACCATTTCTCTCATATCTCCAAATTTTGGTACCCAAATCCTTTCAGCCCTATACCGGGTTCCGTCTTCCCGAATATTAAGATGCTTCTCTGATCCTTTGGGTATTTCATCCTTTAAATTTTCCTCTTTTAAAACTCCTTGTTGCGCCTCCTTTATTTGAGTAGTAAGGTTATTATGAATCATTATATTCATAGATTTTACTCGAATGGGTTCTCTGTCCCTCCTGCTCAAGGCATCGGGTACCACATTTGCCTTCCCCGGGTGGTAACGAATCTCAAAGTCGTAATCATTCAATAATTCAATCCACCTACGCCGCCTCATATTCAGTTGTTTCTGATTAAATATGTGTTGAAGACTTTTGTGGTCGGTATATATAATACTTTTGACCCCATATAAGTAGTGCCTCCAAGTCTTTAATGCAAAAACAACCGCGCCTAATTCCAAATCATGCGTCGTATAATTTTGTTCGTGAATCTTCAATTGTCTAGACGCATAAGCAATCACCTTCGTTCGTTGCATTAATACACAACCGAGACCTTGCTTTGATGCGTCACAATAAATCACAAAATCATCATTCCCTTCAGGCAATGACAATATAGGTGCCGCAGTTAGCTTTTTCTTCAATAACTGAAACGCTTTCTCTTGTTCATCATTCCATTCAAATTTCTTCCCTTTATGCGTTAATGCAGTCAAGGGTTTTGCTATTCTGGAAAAGTCTTGGATGAACCTTCTGTAGTAACCAGCTAGTCCTAAAAACTGGCGTATGTGTTTCGGAGTTTTCGGGGTTTCCCACTTTTCAACAGTTTCTATCTTTGCCGGATCCACCTTAATACCTTCTTTGTTCACTATGTGACCGAGGAATTGAACTTCTTCCAACCAAAATGCACACTTTGAAAACTTAGCGTACAATTCTTCCTTCCTCAATACTTCTAACACCTTTCTCAAATGTTCACCGTGTTCTTGGTCATTCTTTGAGTAAATAAGTATGTCATCAATGAAAACAATGACAAACTTGTCAAGGTATGGTCCACACACTCGGTTCATAAGGTCCATGAACACAGCTGGTGCATTAGTTAAACCAAACGGCATGACCATAAACTCGTAATGACCGTAACGTGTTCTGAAAGCAGTCTTTGGAATATCATCTTCTTTCACCCGCATTTGATGTACCCGGAACGTAAGTCAATCTTTGAATAAACAGACGAGCCTTGTAGTTGATCAAATAAGTCGTTGATTCTCGGTAGTGGGTAGCGGTTCTTGATGGTAAGTTTGTTCAACTCTCGGTAGTCGATACACAACCTGAATGTACCATCTTTCTTCTTGACAAACAAAACAGGAGCTCCCCACGGTGATGTGCTTGGTCGAATGAAACCACGCTCTAAAAGTTCTTGTAATTGGCTTTGCAGTTCTTTCATCTCGCTGGGTGCGAGTCTGTAAGGAGCACGAGCTATTGGTGCAGCTCCTGGTACAAGATCTATTTGAAATTCAATGGATCGATGTGGGGGTAATCCCGGTAATTCTTTCAGAAATACATCGGGAAATTCTTTTGCAATGGGAACATCATTGATGCTCTTTTCTTCAGTTTGTACTTTCTCGACGTGTGCTAGAACAGCATAGTAACCTTTTCTTATTAGTTTTTGTGCCTTCAAATTACTAATAAGATGTAGCTTCGTGTTGCCCTTTTCTCCGTACACCATTAAGGGTTTTCCTTTTTCTCGTATAATGCGAATTGCATTTTTGTAACAAACGATCTCTGCTTTCACTTCTTTCAACCAGTCCATACCGATTATTACATCAAAACTCCCTAACTCTACTGGTATCAAATCAATCTTAAATGTTTCGCTAACCAGTTTAATTTCTCGAT
The DNA here is from genome assembly GCF_046630445.1 of Rutidosis leptorrhynchoides. Classification (NCBI taxonomy): domain Eukaryota; kingdom Viridiplantae; phylum Streptophyta; class Magnoliopsida; order Asterales; family Asteraceae; genus Rutidosis; species Rutidosis leptorrhynchoides. The sequence goes on along the minus strand of NC_092338.1, from coordinate 403,802,367 downwards.
TCCGACATATATTATCTGCTGAAATTAATTTACCATTTGCTAATTCGAGTAAAAATTTACTATCCAAAGGCGTCAATGGACAACTTAATTTAGCACAAAAATCTCTACTCATATAGCTTCTATCCGCACCCGAATCAAATAAAACGTAAGCAGATTTATTGTCAATAAGAAACGTACCCGTAACAAGCTCCGGGTCTTCCTGTGCCTCTGCCTCATTAATATTGAAAACTCTTCTGCGGCCTTGTCCATTCGTGTTCTCTTGGTTCGGGCAATTTCTAATAATGTGGACCGGTTTTCCACATTTATAACAAACTACATTGGCATAACTTGCTCCGACACTACTTGCTCCGCCATTACTCGTTCCGACACCATTTGTTCCTTTCGTTCTATTAACCCCTGGTCCGTAGACCTCACACTTCGCCGTGCTATGACCATTTCTTTTACACTTGTTGCAAAATTTGGTGCAGAACCCCGAGTGATACTTTTCACACCTTTGGCATAGCTGTTTCTGATTGTTGTTGTTGTTGCGGTTATTATTGTTGTTGGGATGATTGTTGTAGTTGCTGTTGTTGTTGTTGTTGTTGTTGGGCCGTTTGTTGTAGTTGCGATTGATGTTGCGATTGTTGGGATAATTGTTGCGATTATTGTTGTAATTGCTGTTGTTGTTGTATTGGTGATTCTTATCACCGTTTTTCTCCCACTTTCTTTTAACTTGCTTCACATTGGCCTCTTCAGCAGTCTATTCTTTAATTCTTTCTTCAATCTGGTTCACTAGTTTGTGAGCCATTCTACATGCCTGTTGTATGGAGGCGGGCTCGTGTGAACTTATATCTTCTAGGATTCTTTCCGGTAATCCTTTCACAAATGCGTCGATCTTCTCTTCCTCATCTTCGAATGCTCCCGGACACAATAGGCACAATTCTGTGAATCGTCTTTCGTACGTGGTAATATCAAATCCTTGGGTTCGTAACCCTCTAAGTTCTGTCTTGAGCTTATTGACCTCGGTTCTGGGACGGTACTTCTCGTTCATCAAGTGCTTGAATGCTGACCACGGTAGTGCGTACGCATCGTCTTGTCCCACTTGCTCTAGATAGGTATTCCACCATGTTAACGCAGAACCTGTGAAGGTATGCGTAGCGTACTTCACTTTGTCCTCTTCAGTACACTTACTTATGGCAAACACCGATTCGACCTTCTCGGTCCACCGTTTCAATCCGATCGGTCCTTCGGTTCCATCAAATTCCAAAGGTTTGCAGGCAGTGAATTCTTTGTAGGTGCATCCTACACGATTTCCTGTACTGCTAGATCCAAGGTTATTGTTGGTATGTAGCGCAGCCTGTACTGCGGCTATGTTTGAAGCTAGAAAAGTACGAAATTCCTCTTCATTCATATTCACGGTGTGTCGAGTAGTCGGTGCTATTTCCTTCAAAATAGTCAAATGGAACAAGTTAATCATACAGAATATTAAGAGTAGTTAATAGTATTTCGTAGCATAATATGAACTCATTTATAAAAGCTTTTTCTTCATATTAGCGTTTTATAAGTTTAAATTCGGGTAGTACCTACCCGTTAAGTTCATACTTAGTAGCTAATATACAATTCAACTACTACAATTCTATATGAAAAACTGATTATAATAATATTTCGCGTTCAAACTTTTACACAATATTTTACAAACTTACAATACCGCTTATTTTACATATAGCATGAAATATAGCACACAGTAAATTTGATACAAGATGGTTGTGAATATAATTCTAGCTAGTACACAAGTCGTTCAACAAAGGCAATAAAGACACGTAATTCATACATCCAGAAACAAGTCATGCATTCTGGTTTTACTAGGATTACTTCACATACTTGGTCTTGTGGAACATAACCGTTATGGCCGTTGATAAGACAGCGTGTTGTAACGTCGTCAAAGGGACGAGGGTTACGTAATGTCCAACAGTCCCGTAACAACCTAAAAACCTCATTTCTTACCCCAATTACCGACTCCGTCACTTGTGGGAACGTTTTGTTTAATAGTTGTAGCCCGATGTTCTTGTTCTCACTTTGGTGAGAAGCGAACATTACTAATCCGTAAGCATAACATGCTTCTTTATGTTGCAGGTTAGCCGCTTTTTCTAAATCACGAAGTCCAATATTCGGATATATTGAGTCAAAATAATTTCTTAACCCATTGCGTAAAATAGCATTTGGGTTCCCCGCAATATATGCGTCAAAGTAAACACATCGTAACTTATGGATTTTCCAATGTGATATCCCCCATCTTTCGAACGAAAGCCTTTTATAAACCAAGGCATTCTTGGAACGTTCTTCGAATGTCTTACAAACTGATCTCGCCTTAAATAGTTGTGCCGAAGAATTCTGACCGACTTTAGACAAGATTTCATCAATCATGTCTCCGGGTAGGTCTCTTAAAATATTGGATTGTCTATCCATTTTGTGTTTTTATACTGTAAAATAGACAAGAGTTAGATTCATAAAAAAAAAATACTTATTAATACAAGCAATTTTTACATATATCTTAAAGCATAAGCACACTATATTACATATATTACACCACACGAATACAACTATCTTATTCCGACTCGCTTGTTTCTTCTTCTTCGGTTTTGGTTCGTTTTGCCAAGTTTCTAGGGATATATGATGTTCCCCTAATACGAGCCGTCGTTTTCCACATTGGTTTAGAAAAACCTGGTGGTTTAGAGGTTCCCGGGTCATTGTTACAACTTAAGGACTTCGGGGGTTGACGATACATATAAAGTTCATCGGGGTTGGAATTAGATTTCTCTATTTTTATGCCCTTTCCCTTATTATTTTCTTTTGCCTTTTTAAATTCAGTTGGGGTAATTTCTATAACATCATCGGAATTCTCGTCGGAATCCGATTCATCGGAGAATTGGTAATCCTCCCAATATTTTGCTTCCTTGGCGGAAAAACCATTGACCATAATTAACCTTGGTCGGTTGGTTGAGGATTTTCTTTTACTTAACCGTTTTATTATTTTCCCCACCGGTTCTATTTCTTCATCCGGTTCTGATTCTTCTTTCGGTTCCGATTCTTCTTCCGGTTCCGACTCTTCTTCCGGTTCCTCTTCGAGAACTTGTGAATCAGTCCACGAATCATTCCAATTTACATTTGACTCTTCATTATTATTAGGTGAGTCAATGGGACTTGTTCTAGAGGTAGACATCTATCACATAATATCAAACGCGTTAAGAGATTAATATATCACATAATATTCACATGTTAAAAATATATAGTTTCCAACAAAATTTGTTAAGCAATCATTTTTCAAGTAAACACGGTCGAAGTCCAGACTCACTAATGCATCCTAACAAACTCGATAAGACACACTAATGCAAAATTCTGGTTCTCTAAGACCAACGCTCGGATACCAACTGAAATGTCCCGTTCTTATTGATTAAAAACGTTCCATATTAATTGATTTCGTTGCGAGGTTTTGACCTCTATATGAGACGTTTTTCAAAGACTGTATTCATTTTAAAATAAACCATAACCTTTATTTCATCAATAAAGGTTTAAAAAGCTTTACGTAGATTATCAAATAATGATAATCTAAAATATCCTGTTTACACACGACCATTACATAATGGTTTACACTACAAATATGTTACAACAAAATAAGTTTCTTGAATGTAGTTTTTACACAATATCATACAAGCATGGACTCCAAATCTCGTCCTTATTTAAGTATGCGACAGCGGAAGCTCTTAATAATCACCTGAGAATAAACATGCTTAAAACGTCAACAAAAATGTTGGTGAGTTATAGGTTTAACCTATATATATCAAATCATAATAATAGACCACAAGATTTCATATTTCAATACACATCCCCTACATAGAGATAAAAATCATTCATATGGTGAACACCTGGTAACCGACATTAACAAGATGCATATATAAGAATATCCCCATCATTCCGGGACACCCTTCGGATATGATATAAATTTCGAAGTACTAAAGCATCCGGTACTTTGGATGGGGTTTGTTAGGCCCAATAGATCTATCTTTAGGATTCGCATCAATTAGGGTGTCTGTTCCCAAATTCTTAGATTACCAGACTTAATAAAAAGGGGCATATTCGATTTCGATAATTCAACCATAGAATGTAGTTTCACGTACTTGTGTCTATTTTGTAAATCATTTATAAAACCTGCATGTATTCTCATCCCAAAATATTAGATTTTAAAAGTGGGACTATAACTCACTTTCACAGATTTTTTTACTTCGTCGAGAAGTAAGACTTGGCCACTGTTGATTCACGAACCTATAACAATATATACATATATATTAAAGTATGTTCAAAATATATTTACAACACTTTTAATATATTTTGATGTTTTAAGTTTATTAAGTCAGCTGTCCTCGTTAGTAACCTACAACTAGTTGTCCACAGTTAGATGTACAGAAATAAATCGATAAATATTATCTTGAATCAATCCACGACCCAGTGTATACGTATCTCAGTATTGATCACAACTCAAACTATATATATTTTGGAATCAACCTCAACCCTGTATAGCTAACTCCAACATTCACATATAGAGTGTCTATGGTTGTTCCGAAATATATATAGATGTGTCGACATGATAGGTCAAAACATTGTATACGTGTCTATGGTATCTCAAGATTACATAATATACAATACAAGTTGATTAAGTTATGGTTGAAATAGATTTGTTACCAATTTTCACGTAGCTAAAATGAGAAAAATTATCCAATCTTGTTTTACCCATAACTTCTTCATTTTAAATCCGTTTTGAGTGAATCAAATTGCTATGGTTTCATATTGAACTCTATTTTATGAATCTAAACAGAAAAAGTGTAGGTTTATAGTCGGAAAAATAAGTTACAAGTCGTTTTTGTAAAGGTAGTCATTTCAGTCGAAAGAACGACGTCTAGATGACCATTTTAGAAAACATACTTCCACTTTGAGTTTAACCATAATTTTTGGATATAGTTTCATGTTCATAATAAAAATCATTTTCTCAGAATAACAACTTTTAAATCAAAGTTTATCATAGTTTTTAATTAACTAACCCAAAACAGCCCGCGGTGTTACTGCGACGGCGTAAATCCGGTTTTACGGTGTTTTTCGTGTTTCCAGGTTTTAAATCATTAAGTTAGCATATCATATAGATATAGAACATGTGTTTAGTTGATTTTAAAAGTCAAGTTAGAAGGATTAACTTTTGTTTGCGAACAAGTTTAGAATTAACTAAACTATGTTCTAGTGATTACAAGTTTAAACCTTCGAATAAGATAGCTTTATATATATGAATCGAATGATGTTATGAACATAATTACTAACTTAAGTTCCTTGGATAAACCTACTGGAAAATAGAAAAATGGATCTAGCTTCAACGGATCCTTGGATGGCTCGAAGTTCTTGAAGCAGAATCATGACACGAAAACAAGTTCAAGTAAGATCATCACTTGAAATAAGACTGTTATAGTTATAGAAATTGAACCAAAGTTTGAATATGATTATTACCTTGTATTAGAATGATAACCTACTGTAAGAAACAAAGATTTTTTGAGGTTGGATGATCACCTTACAAGATTGGAAGTGAGCTAGCAAACTTGAAAGTATTCTTGATTTTATGTAACTAGAACTTGTAGAATATATGAAGAACACTTAGAATTTGAAGATAGAACATGAGAGAGATCAATTAGATGAAGAAAATTGAAGAATGAAAGTGTTTGTAGGTGTTTTTGGTCATTGGTGTATGGATTAGATATAAAGGATATGTAATTTTGTTTTCATGTAAATAAGTCATGAATGATTACTCATATTTTTGTAATTTTATGAGATATTTCATGCTAGTTGCCAAATGATGGTTCCCACATGTGTTAGGTGACTCACATGGGCTGCTAAGAGCTGATCATTGGAGTGTATATACCAATAGTACATACATCTAAAAGCAGTGTATTATACGAGTACGAATACGGGTGCATACGAGTAGAATTGTTGATGAAACTGAACGAGGATGTAATTGTAAGCATTTTTGTTAAGTAGAAGTATTTTGATAAGTGTCTTGAAGTCTTTCAAAAGTGTATAAATACATATTAAAACACTACATGTATATACATTTTAACTGAGTCGTTAAGTCATCGTTAGTCGTTACATGTAAGTGTTGTTTTGAAACCTTTAGGTTAACGATCTTGTTAAATGTTGTTAACCCAATGTTTATAATATAAAATGAGATTTTAAATTATTATATTATCATGATATTATCATGTATGAATATCTCTTAATATGATATATATACATTAAATGTCTTTACAACGATAATCGTTACATATATGTCTCGTTTAAAAATCATTAAGTTAGTAGTCTTGTTTTTACATATGTAGTTCATTATTAATATACTTAATGATATATTTACTTATCATAGTATCATGTTAACTATATATATATATATATATATCCATATATATGTCATCATATAGTTTTTACAAGTTTTAACGTTCGTGAATCACCGGTCAACTTGGGTGGTCAATTGTCTATATGAAACATATTTCAATTAATCAAGTCTTAACAAGTTTGATTGCTTAACATGTTGGAAACATTTAATCATGTAAATATCAATCTCAATTAATATATATAAACATGGAAAAGTACAGGTCACTACAGGTATCTCTTTATTTCTCAACTTAGTCACCTTTCGGTCAACTACACGGACCGGCTCTTCCACCAATTTCTTATTCAAATCGACCCTTAAATCTTCTAAAGGAAGGAGTTGTGTTTCATCATCAACTTTACACTTACGAAGATAACACACGTTAAATGTATTATGAATACCGGCTAACTCTGGCGGAAGATCTAACACCACAGTCTGATCATTCAACACTTCACTGATCTGAAATGGACCAATAAATCTTGGTGCTAACTTACCACATTTACCGAATCAGATAACCCCTTTCCACGATGAAACTTTTAGATACACTCGTTCACCCACATGAAAGGTTACCGGATGTCTACGCGGATCAGCATACATTTTCTGCCTATCTCTAGCGGATTTCAACTTTTCTCTCGCAATTGCAACTTTTTCAGCAGTTATTTGAACAATTTCGGGACCTGCAAACTGTTTCTCCCCGGCTTCTAACCAACAAGTCAGAGTTCTGCAACGATGACCGTACAACATTTCATAGGGCGGCATCCCTATACTCGAATGATATGAATTATTATACGCGAATTCGACCAACGGTAAATGTGTATCCCACGAACCACCGTATTCTAACACACAAGCCCTTAACATATCCTCCAAAGTCTGTATCGTTCTTTCACTCTGACCGTCTGTCTGAGGATGATAAGCTGTACTTAAATTCACACGTGTACCCAGATTCTGTTGAAGACTATTCCAAAAATTCGACACAAATCTGGAATCTCTGTCTGAAATGATCGATAACGGCACAACATGTCGACTAACTATTTCTTTCACGTACAAATCGGCTAACTCACTTAACGAAGCTGTCTCACGAGTAGCAAGAAAATGAGCACTTTTAGTTAGACGATCCACTATTACCCAAATCATATCATGTCTTTTCTGAGTTCGAGGTAATTTGGTCACAAAATCCATCGTTATATGTTCCCATTTCCACTCTGGAATCTGTAACTAACGTAACGAACCATAAGGTTTCTGATGTTCTGCCTTCACTTGAGCACAAATATGACACTTTTCAACATATTGAGCGATATCTGTTTTCATTGTCGGCCACCAATACACTGTTTTCAAATCATGATACATCTTATTACTACCCGGATGTATTATCAACCTGGATTTGTGAGCTTCTGTCATGATTAAATCCCTCAAATCTCCAAGCTTAGGCACCCAAACACGATTGTTTAAGGTCTTTAGTCCACATGAGTCATCAATTAAGTCCACTTTTCGTTTGATCATTTGTTCAGATTTAATATGTTCGTCCTCCAAAGCACATGCCTGAACGGTTCTTAAACTGTTAATCAAATCTGAAGTTATATTCAATCGAAGGAATTTCACATTTTCACCTGACTTTTTACGACTTAGCGCATCTGCAACCACATTTGCCTTACCCGGATGATATTTAATTTCACAATCATAATCTTTGATCAACTCTTGCCATCGTCTCGGACGCATATTCAATTCTTTCTGTGAAGATATATTGCAAACTCTTATGATCTGTACAAATAACACAATGGGTTCCATACAAATAGTGTCTCCAAAGTTTCAAAGCAAACACTACTGCAGCCATTTCAAGATCATGCACTGGATAATTCTTCTCGTGAACTTTCAACTGTCGAGAGGCGTAGGCGATTACTTTATCTCTCTGCATTAATACACAACCCAACCCAGCAAATGATGCAACACAGTATACCACGAAGTCATCTGAACCTTCTGGTAAAGCTAACACTGGTGCCTGACACAGTAGCTGTTTCAAAATCTGAAAAGTCTTTTCCTGTTCATCAGTCCATTGAAAGGCTACATCTTTACGAGTCAACCTAGTCAACGGACCTACTATTTTAGAAAAATCTTTGATAAACCTGCGATAATAACCAGCCAAACCCAAAAAACTCTTAATCTCAGTCGGAGTCTTCGGAGAATTCCAATTCATTACCGCTTCTATCTTTGTCGGATCAACTTTTATACCTTCGGCGCAAATCACATGACCCAAAAACTGCACTTCACGTAACCAAAATTCACACTTTGAAAATTTTGCAAATAGTTGCTCACGTTTCAACAAGTTCAAAACCTGTCTCAGGTGTTCAGCATGTTCACTCTCTGTCTTTGAATACACTAGTATATCATCTATGAACACAATCACAAACTTATCTAAGAACGGACGACACACTCTATTCATTAAATCCATGATGACTGCTGGCGCATTCGTCAACCCAAACGGCATGACAAGAAATTCATAATGACCATACCTTATTCTGAACGCTGTTTTCGGTATATCTGATTCAGCAACACGAACCTGATGATACCCGGATCGTAAGTCTATCTTGGAAAAAAATGAAGCACCCTGTAACTGATCGAACAAATCGTCTATTCGAGGTAACCGATACTTATTCTTCACTGTTCTTTTGTTCAATTCACGATAATCAATACACATACGCATTGACCCATCTTTCTTTTTAACAAACAATACCGGAGCACCCCACGGTGAAGAACTCAGTTAGATAAACCCACGATCTAATAACTCTTGAATATGTGACATCATTTCACGGATTTCAGACGGCGCTAATCGGTATGGAGCTTTTGCAACTGGAGTTGTTCCAGGAACCAACTCAATCTTATATTCGACTTCCCTTACCGGTGGCAGACCTGGTAACTCATCTGGGAACACTTCGGGAAATTCTGATAGTATCGGAATATCGGCCACTGTTCTCTTTTCTTTCTTCGCATCAATTACATATGCAAGAAATGATTCACAGCCCTTTGCCATCGACTTTTTCGCTTTCATCATGGTTATCAACGGAAAATTATACCCGCCCCGCTCCCCTCGGGCCACAATACGGGTTCCATCGGTCGAATGAAAGGTAATCATTTTCCTATCACACTTAATATTATCCCTAAGAGAGCTCAGCCAATCCATTCCTAATACTACATCAAAGCTAGGAATAGGTAACACTAAACAAGTCACCGGGAAAGACTTCCCTTCGATCTCTATACAAACCCCAGACACATATGTTGTGACGGGTGTGGTCTTACCATCGGCTACTTCTACACTAACCGGCTTGGGTAACACAGTAACTGGTAATTTCAACTTAGCACAGAAATCTAGGGACATAAAACATCTATTGGCACCACAATCAAACAATACGCGAGCAGGTATTGAGTTGATTAGAAACATACCGGTGATCACTTCGTCGGTTGCCACAGCATTCTCAATCGACATCTGAAAAGCTCTAGCCTCTGATGTTAGAGGGTTCTTCCTCTTCTGCCCACTCGAGGCAGTTGACCCTACGGCTGATGTCGAACGCGCCCCTGACCCTGCCCCGGAACTACCACTCTTCGACGGACAACTAACTGCACGATGCCCTGGTTTGTGACAACTCCAACACACACTATTCGGATATGGACATGCTGAAGACTCATGCCCAACAACACCACACTTTAAACATCTTCTGGTAGCCTCAGAACACTGACCACTATGAGAAGATCGACACGTATGACACCAATTCCCTTTGCCTGATCCAGACCCAGAACTACACTGACCACTTTTACTCTTCGATTTAAACCCACTAGACTTCTTGGATTTAGATCCTGATTGACCAGATACTTGCCCACCTTGTTGTAGCACATTTCCAAACATTCTATTTCTGGCGGCCTGAACATCACTTTCTACCATCTTAGCCATCACAACAGCTTGAGACAATGATGTAGCTGTTCTAACAAAAGCGCGGTACTCTGGCAAAATGATATTAACAAAATGATGGATACGAGACACTTTGTCTGGCACTCATTGTTGTACAAACCTCAGTTTATCCATATACTTTTCTACTACCTCATCGATCGTCATTTGAAGGGTCATCTTCATTTCAAGAAACTCAGTCTTGATTCGGTTCATATCAAATGGATTACAATATTGTTCACACACCTTCCCATAAAACTGCTCCCACGTGATCACACTCACTTGCTCTTTTGGTATACTGGAAATCAAAGAATCCCACCAAATCATTGCCCTTCCTTTCAACATTCGACTAGCATACGTTACTTTCAGCTCAGGTTCACACTGACACGCTTCAAATACCCTTTCAATTTCTCGCAACCAATTGAGAGTTACAGTCGGATCAGTACTTCCAGAAAACTCGGAGGGTTTGCAATCACGGAAGTTCTTATAAGTACACCTTTTGGGTGGTTGCATGTAAGGTTGATGAAACATTTGCATTTGGTATGGGTTCATCATCATGGGATTTTGGTAGGTAAAAGTGTTTTGCGGTGGCATATAGTATTGGTTAGGTATATGATTCTAAAACTGGTTCTGGTGCACATTAGGTATCGTTTGGGATTGCGCGGTTTGGAATCCAGGTGGTGTATCATCATTCCCAGAATGCCTCGCTAATTCAAGCTCATTAATTTTGTCTTCAGCCTCTTTTAGCTTGCTTTCTAACTGAAGGATGTAACTATTCTGATCCTCATCTGACTCAACACCCTCTTCTGGTGCTCTGAATGTTCCGGAGTTGGATGGGCCAGCTGCGTTTCTATCAGCCATACCTGTGCTACAAAACAGCTCACACAAAAGCTTAGTGGATAACAGTTAGTTCAATCACAACTAACACACGTATATCCTATTTTCACTTAGCCCCCCCACACCCACAGACATGTTTGACTTGCCTCGGGATTTGGGAACAAAGTACGCGCACGTATTTGTTGCCAAACCATGCTCTGATACCAACTTGTAACACTGGCCATTTTTTTTATTTTTTTATTTTTTTTATACACAGCGGAAGACTTTAATAATAAACACAATATAAGTCACGTCATTACATTAAACCGTATAATTAAGTTTAAGCTTACACAACAGTGTTACGTTATTACAAAACATTATTTAAACAAAAGTCCACATCAGAGTAGGGTTGTCAAACATGTCTTCTGCATCAATACCCATCCCGACTAGCAGTACCTAAACCTGCAAAGGGGGAAACATGTGGGGGATTAGCGCACCGCTAAGTGAATGGAATCTATCTAACAGATATAGCTTAAGCCACACACAAGCTATATACTAACAACAACACTTGCTAACAACCAACTAGCATACAATAAGACAATACGTGGATCGGCAGCTTGTACGAGCACACGACTCTCAGCTGATCGGGCCTGAGTCTACCGATAGTCCCTGCTACTCAATTTACAATATAGTTATCCAGATGCAGGGGGTGCATCGTTCACACTATACTCAACAATCAGTAGCCTATGGACCCAACCTCCCCTAGGCACGGTTGACCTCATACGGACTCTAACCTCTCCTAGGCACGGTATCGAGTCTCCAGTCTCCCTAGGCCCGACTGGTGCCAATCACACAGTGTACACATAATTCACATACAACATCAGGCATACTATATTACTCTAACATGGCAATTTCTACACTATGCATGGTAAAAGAGTCAACCACAGTAGCATGATATGCTACTTAAACTCTATCCGGAGATAGACCCACTCACCAATTACCAGCAACTGCTCAGTTATTATTTCTGAGCTTCCTCCTTGTCCTTATCTCCCGAGAACAACAAAAACCAAGTTAGAATAGTGTTCCCATCAAGATTAGACACACTGACAGTGAATTATAGCAAATTAGTAAAAAAATGCGTCCGCTAAAATTTTCATGCTTAACACTTATGCACTTTCAAAATTTACATCCTGAACACCAAAATACAAACGGGCAGCATAACAGCTATAATTCAACACTTAGTAAAAATTTCACTGTCTAAGACCATCGGTCGATGGTCCCATCCATCGGCCGATCGTCAACACACCATCGGTCGATGGTCTCCCCCAATCGGTCGATCGTCAAAATTACATCCGCTGGTCAAAATCTCACACCATCGGTCGATGGTCTTGTCCACCGGCCGATCGACCCTCACCATCGGTCGATGGTCAAAGACCATCGGTCGATGGTCAAAGACCATCGACCGAAGGTAGTTCATCAGCTGCAACAGCAGCGAAGTGACGGGTTTCAATCCAAAATCACCAAATCTCGACCTTGGACACGTTTTTGACCTCAAAACTGGTTACATCCTTTACACTAAACATTTAGAAACATAAACCCACAACATTCAAACACAAACAACATCAATTTCTACCAATTTGACACAAAACCCCATTTTAACAAAACTAACTTAAAAACCCATTTAATCACAGATTTGATCATGAAATCTTACAAACTTTACCTTGTTAGAACCACAATGACACAAGGAACGTTTTGACACCAAAATCAAACTTCAATTCGAGATCAAATGATTTAGGGTTGTTTGAAGGAGGTGAAGTTAGGTGAGAGTGAATGAGAGGAAGGTTCAGGAGCAATTGAGAGGAAATTAGCTGGTGTCACACTTAATTTGGGGTTAAAACCTCATACCCCACAACACACGGGTATTTACCAGTTATCTGATATCTTTCGCACAAGATTAGGTAACCCAAACGAGGTCCAATTAAAATAAACAAACCTATTCTGGGACCCTTGGACCAAACTGGTTACAACACAATTAAAATAAAACACTAATAAAATAATTGAAATAAAAGCACTTAAGACTAAGCACAAACCCTAAGGGTAAAATAGGCAACTTACAACTAGCCCGGGTTTCAGTCTGTTACAGTTATGATCTGTGAATCATCACGTCCCATTAGAAACTCAACATGACTTACTGTAATATAATCACGTTGATCAAGTGTCATTATATTATACTAATTCATGCATCAATTTCTTTACATTTCTCCAGAATTCATTCATAAATTAAATTTAAATTTTACAGAAGTTTCCAATATGATGAAACACATGAAGCACGAAGAGGTATATAATTTCAGACGAGAATATTTATGAAAATATCCTCAGAAATATCGAAGATATTTATGATGATATTTTGGAATTTTCAAGTTTGAAGGTTGATGAAGAAAAATTTTCCGCAAGGTTTTAACATGACTTCGGAGCAAGATATTTCTAAAGATTTCAACGGATCCAGAATTACCTGGATTCTTTGAATATAGGGTATGGTCCTTGTATTTGTCCTTGGTCTCCTTCGTGGCTAGTTCAATCCGTTTTCCAGTTCCAAGTTTTCTGAGCTTTTCCAACATACTATTCTTTATCATCAAACTTTCGATGATTAAGGTCGTTTACGGTTGCCTACAGTTTTCTGCTGCTTCATTCAGCTTTTTTTTTTCTTTCAAAGTTCAATGTATTGATTCGTAGGCTGGGTGCTTTTCAAAATTTCAGAATTGAAGATCGTAATTCTAGAAGATAATTGTTATATGTATACATATAACTATTGATATAGAAAGGCTACGAGATTCAAAATACCGATTGCTGATTCTCGGTAATTGGTATGGCAATTATTGTTACAGGATATAGATGAATACATGATGAGAATTCAATAGATAAATATAGTGATTTGTCTGAGAGATTTAAACCAGGGAGCGACGAGATTGCTGGTACATTTGCTGGTAATATGGTGAAATATAAAAGGTTTCCCGGTAACAATAAAAGAGCATACATATAAATCAAGGTGATAATAAGGTTGTTTCGAACGAAAAGTCGAAGTTGACTTGCCGGAGCTGTGACAAAATTTGCTACTTTGGAAGGAATTACCATGTTATTTTGGGTAAAAATTTTACTAAAGGAACTAGCACAGATACGTGTTTTACTCAGGTTCCTAGTATTTTCATGTGCATAACTATATACGTCAATCTTTTTTTTCGAATATGAAGTGCGGTTGGTTCATTCCTCTAGATTGAGGTGTTTTCAAGAATCATGAAAGGTTTGAACGCAGATTGTAATCGTCAAGATACAAATAAAGTTTAAGATGAAATCAAGTGGCAAACTTGAAGAATTGTTTAGTTTCATATGTTATAATCAATATTTTAAATCATTTTAATTGTCCAATGTTGGTAGTCCACAGTTGATAGTCCACAGTTAGCAATTCAATAGTTCATATATAGTTTAATATATAATATTCGAATTAATTAATACATATCATGACCCGTGTACATGTCTCAGACTCGATCACAACTCAAACTATATATATTATTTGAGAATCAACCACAACCCTGTATAGAGAACTCGATCATTACTGCATATAGAGTGTCTATGGTGATTCCAAATAATATATATAGATGTGTCGATATAATATGTCAAAACCTTGTATACGTGTCCCGATATTTAAAGTGCATAAAATAAATAACAGAAATTAAATGACGATAAATAAAGTTGCGAAAATGTAAAATTACGATAATTAAAATGTAACCAGTTAGCTAGGAACAGTTAGCGTGGATTCTTAACAAAATTTGTCATAGTTAATTTGTTTGTTTCTAACAAATTTTTATTTTGTCAAATGTTTTCTTCATTATGCCACTTGTTGGATTCTGATAGGTCAAAATCCAAATATAAAATTGAATGAAAATGGTTATTCTGCGGTGAACGGATACGTATATCTGTGGTTGTAAATAGGATAGTAAATGACTGTTGAATCAGATTGAAAGAATGTACAGTATAACATGTTAATATGAAAGCTAAATATTTCCTCGGGTATTACCTACCCGTTAAAATATTTTTACCACAACAGTTTGTACGAAAGAATTTTTAATTACTATCTTTATGAACACATATATACATATATATTTTCTTCAGATGTAACCATGGATTTAATGAGTCAATATGATATTAAACTCATTTGATTTACAGTTGAAACTAGAATTGAAAAATCCCTAAAACTTTAGAAATTACATAACTTTTACGGAGTATTTCTTCAATGTATTTGAAATTATGAATCAATACTTCATTATTTATTGATGCATGATGTTGGTGTTCGTGGAATCCTTGTGAACTTCGCAAGGTACGAATGATGTCATCTGAAAATTTTCGAGTACATCGATGATGAAAGTGTAAAATCAACATATATTTGAAAAATACATTTGAGTTATTATGCGATAGAATTCGTTGAATTTAAAACAGATATTGTAGTTAACGATGGTTAAGTTTGCTGACAAAGGATGTAATCATAGCATATTAGTAATATGAATTAACCAAGTAGTTAAAATTCACACATAATAGCTTAGTACTGAAAGATTTATGATGGTTTCAAAATTTATATGTATGTAAGATATACATATAAATTCTTCGGAGGGCTTGAGTTAATTCTTTATAACTCATTGATACAATATTCTCGTTGTTGATTCGTAATGATGTCCACGGTGATTATTGAACTGACTGAGTTTGTGATGTTTAGGTGCTGCTGATTCTGACGATGTTGACGGCACTGACTGTGCTGATGATGCTAACGGTACTGTTGTTGCTGTTGGTAAAACAAGTCTAGCTTGTAAATCACGTGTCATTCTTGTCAAAATTTCTATTATTCCTCCTATCATTCTGGTTCATTCATCTGATTTATGGTTAGGGCTAGAATAGATAATCTCTAAGACTTTAGAGATTACATAATTGCCGCAGAATATTTCTCCAATGAAGTTATGAATCAATACTTCATCGTTTGTGGTTGTTGGTATTCCTTGGTATCTATAGGGCATAAGACGTCAATACTCGTGGGACAGATTTTGAAGTTGAGGTTTGCGATGCGGTTGTTGTTGTTGGTGGTAATGGTTATGCTGCTGGTGCTTGTAACCTTTGCACCATATTCTCCAAAGCCACTACCCAAGCGCGAAGCTCGTTGACTTCTTCTATCATACCGGGGTGATTTTCGGTTCGGACAAGCGGATAAATGAAATCTAGAATTTGATGTAGTATGTAGTCGTGACGAGATACTCTGGAAATGAGAGAGAAAATGGTGTTTCGGATAGGTTCGCCGGTAAGTGCTTCAGGTTCTTTGCCAAGAGGGCAATGTGGCGGATGGAAAGGATCACCTTCTTCTTGTCTCCAATGATTGAGGAGGCTACGAACTGATCAGATGAATTGAGGATGGCTGATTGGTTGATCCATTTCGGTTACACTGCTTTCGGAGTTCGAGTGGAAGTCCATATCGGAATAGCTGTCGGAATAGCTATCGGAATCTAAGGGACTCGAACTGGTTGAGGAATTCATCTCGTACAATCAGATGAAGGATTTTCGATAAGAATTAAATTATAGGATGTAGATTAGTACTCTGCAATACATAATTTACATATGCATATATAATACTAAAATCCCATAAGTTACGAAGGAATCTACGGAAGTTGTCAGGCAAAGTTACAGTAACAGATACACTAAGGTATGAAGTAGCAGATACGCTAAGATATGAATTTTGTCTATACACTATTCATGCAGTCAATGCAGTAAAACGTGTCTAGACTAAGAATGATAAGCAAGTGATTCTCTAAGAATGATAAGCAGGTAATTTTCGACACAAAATGATAAGCAAAACTTTTGACATGCAGACACGGTCGAAGTCCAGACTCACTAATGCATCCTAACGACTTATCAGTTAGACACACTAATGCAGACCTGGTTCGCTAAGACCACCGCTCTGATACCAACTGAAACGACCCGTCCTAATCCATCTGGATGAAGTCTTCAACAGTTGTTCCCATTGCGAGGTTCTGACCTCTATATGCCATGAACGACTCCATGTAATACGAGCAAATACATAGCGGAAGATTTCTTTCATATCTGAGAATAAACATGCTTTAAAGTGTCAACCAAAAGGTTGGTGAGTTCATAGGTTTATCATAAAACAATAAAATTCATCATTTTGATAGACCACAAGATTTAAATGCTGCATGGTACAAATGGGCCCGAATCCTATACCCACCTGTAATGTACATGCGATATCTTTTAAAATACAGTACACCTTTCTTGTGTATGAAATCATCTTTCATAAATCTTAATAACCATACACATATCTCGTGCACAGAAATAACATACACATAACTTGTGTATAAAATCATTCTCTCGATACATAACATTCACATCAATTGGTGGCAATTATCATGTCCACATAATTCAATGGTGGCAATTATCATGTCCACGTAATTCAAGGGTGGAAATTATCATGTCCACATAATCCAACGGTGGCAATTATCATGTCCACATAATTCAATAATAATCCGCAGAACTTCTGTCTGCATAATAATTCATTCGAGGAATGTTTTGCTTGTGTCTATCTCGTCAAACATTTATAAAAGCATTTCATGTATTCGCAGTTCAAAATATATTTCAAAAGCATTTAATAAAGCAATTGTAAAAACTGCACATGTATTCTCAGTCCCAAAAATGTAAAGAGTAAAAGGGAATCAAATGAACTCACCATAATGTATTTTGTAGTAAAAATACATGTGACGATATTTAACAATGCAAGGTTGGCATCAGATTCACGAACCTATATTCAATCATGTATATTAATACATGTAATGGTAATCGAACAATTATGTATATTATTAGTGATGTCAATTTTATATTATTAACTTTTATTTTATTTATTTTTATTATATATATATATATATATATATATATATATATATATTTATAATAAATTAAGTATATTCATTTTATATATAAATATATCAATATTGTTATGTATTAAGTTTAGTTTTATATATATAATAGTTATTTGATAAGATAATGTTATTAATATTAACTAGAAAGTTATATTATTTTTATAATAATAATAATACTACATGCCATTAATAATAATAATAATAATAATAATAATAATAATAATAATAATAATAATAATAATAATAATAATAATAATAATAATAATAAATAACATTAACTCTTAACAATAATAATTCTTATACATATTAATAATAACAATGATGATATTCGTATTATTTGTCATACAATACTTATAATAACAATAATTTTAATAATTAGAATAACATTAATAATAATAATAAGAAGAATTAGAATAATATAATATAATAGTTATAATAATAATTATAATTATAGTTATATTTATATTTATACCTAATAAAGGAGCAATTGGGGATTTCTGTGTCGGCTACAAAACAGATCGAAGAAGCTTACTCCAAAACGCAGGCAAACCTCACGGTTCTTGGCTGTAACATCCCGCCTTTTCCGTTTACTTTTCCGTTTAACTATTTAAATTACGTTATATGTTTATGACATCCCTTGTTAATACGCGTTTTAAAAATATCTCGTTTAGGTAATTCCCGCACCCGAATGAAACTAGAGGGACCAAACTTGCCAAAGTGCCAAACCTTTGACTAGGTCAAAGGTCAACACTCCATCTCCTCCATTCACTTTATCAATTTCTTTTCTCTTTTCTTTTAACACTTTTAAACTATCTCTAAAAC
The DNA here is from genome assembly GCF_046630445.1 of Rutidosis leptorrhynchoides. Lineage (NCBI taxonomy): Eukaryota > Viridiplantae > Streptophyta > Magnoliopsida > Asterales > Asteraceae > Rutidosis > Rutidosis leptorrhynchoides. Next base: position 403,783,397 of record NC_092338.1, on the reverse strand, counting down.
TCCATCTCCAAGAATCATCATCTAAATTCGTTCAAGAAAGCTTCAATCAAAACAAATTACATATTTGAACTCCTTGCAACTTCCTCTTCGATTCCATACCGATTACATCTTATTTGGGTAACTTTCTAAAATCACTAGATTTTGTGTTCTTGATGTTTTTAACTTATAAAGTTGTTAATTAGTGTCTATGGCTTAATTCTAACATGAATATATGATTTATATGTTCGATCTTGTTATTTTTGATAACTAGCATGAACTTGAAAGTTTGGTGTGTTTGATTGATGATTTGGTTGCTTAAATGTTGTTAAATGTTATAAATGCATGTATTAAATGTGTTCCTAACATCACTAGCTTCAATTTGATGTGTAGGTTATTTTAGAAAACTTCATAAACTTGATTAGTGATTTTGGTGAATTTGGGTTAGGGTTTGATGAACTTAAAATGAACTTTTGATGTATTGAATGCCATGAATTGTTATTAGTAAGTAGTTAGTTGTATTGTATGTTTGATTACCTACGAAACGACGCATTATATGGATGCATTTAATTCCTATTTTGTGCATTTATGAACTTGAGCATTTATGGTGAACATGAATTGATCATTTATTTTGGAAGGCCGATTGTTACAAATGATGTTTTTGGTTGTTGAAATGTGCTTAGTTGTTTTCCTTGTCAAAAGAGCTTTCCAACGATATAAGATGCGAGTTCTAAGTGTTTGCGGTTTGTGTTTTATGCATAAAAAGGTTTTGGGTTGAGACTTAGAAAACTGAAATTGGCCAGGTACCAGCTCGTGTGTAATGCCGCGGCGCGGCCAGCCTTTGTCGCGGTGCGACATAAGGTGTGTCCAGCTTCTGACCACCTTGTCCAATATACAAAAATGTGTGGCATGCTATGGACCTCCGATTCACATGAAACTTGTTCTTACATGCTTATATATGAATAACTAACACAGAAAAATAGTTCGGGACCCGACCCGAACGTGTTGACTTTTTCGTAGACTTTGACCCGATCAAAGTTTGACTTTTTGTCAGACTTAACCAAATGATTGTGTAATCTTTCTAACTTGTTTATATACTAGTATCTTGCATGAAACTTGACAATTTGATGCACATGCTACATAATCGAGTCGTAACGAGCCATAGGACTAATTGAACATCTTTGACCTATCGTGTTTACCGTTATTGATACGACCTATTTGTTTAGGTCAAGACTAGCATTGTCCTTTGCACACGTTACTTTGTGAAGTACTTTTCATACGTGCACTCAAGGTGAGATCATAGTCCCATCTTTCAAACAACTTTTATGCTTTAAACTATGGGATGAGAAACATATACGTATCATGCTTTTACACTTTGAACACAAGTACGAAAACGAACATTCCACGTACGGGTTTGAACAAAAATCCTCAATTCAATTATCATTAGGTACACTTGCAGGGTGTAAACGTGAACTTATATTATGTGATCACATGGGCTTGACGAGCCTCATTCGGACGGTTCGCTACCGTTAGCGGATGAAATATATTTTCGGGTCTAGTGTATGTTCTAACACTACGCAAAGGGTGCAAAATAGTTAAGTTTGATAATTGGGTGCTCGCGAAACAAATAACAACTTTAGAATGCAAATGATTTTGATAATCATATTATATTAAATCTTGTGGTTCAAATGCAACGTTTACTAAAACACCTATGATTTCACCAACGTTTTCATTGACAGTTTTCTATATGTTTTCTCAGGTCCTTGAACGCTACTTGATACATGCTTCCGCACTCTTTTTGATACTTGCTTGGATGTCGAGTATACATGCATAGTTGGAGCGTCTTTTGAAAACTTTTAAATTGTGTCGCATAGGTTTCATTCGTATGTTAAACATTGTAATGTAACTAGTCTTTAAACTACTTTTGTAAACTTGAAACATCCTTTTACTTATGAAATGAATGCGACATATTTTGGTCAAACGTCATGTTAAAGACTTATGACCACGTAACGGGACCTAAGTAGTCGGCGCCGTCAAACATGATTTGGTCGGGTCACTAAAGATGGTATCAGAGCGTTGGTTGTAGGGATTTAGAGTTCATTGGAGTCAACCCCGAGTCGTAGGGTACATTAGTGAATCTAGACTCCTATCGGCATATAGACTTGAAGTAGGAATTACTTGACTACTTGTGCATTTATACTCGAACGTTTCTACTCATATCTACTCTTATTTCATCTTAACCTCACGTTGTTTAATTTAATTGACACGCCACCTTGACTTAGTGAAATAATGTCGAATGCACATGTGAATTAGGGTAATATAATTTCCGGGATTATATTACGGTGACTCATATGAACGTTCCGAAATTATGGCATAAAGAATTTAAGGCGAGTCAAGGAAAATTTCTCTCTATCCTTATTCCATATCATGGTTAGTATTATTAAAAATACTAATCAACGGTATTCTTGTGTTTTAAAGGAACAATGCCTCCTCATCGTGTGCCACGCCATGAGACTCCCGGACAAGCCCTTCAACGGATGATAGCCACCGCCGTGGATGCGGCCATGGCCGGTCACTCCTCCAACAACAACAATAACAACCACAACAACAACAATCAAGTTACCTGTGACTCAAGCGAAGGGTGCTCCTATAAAGCTTTCATGGGGTGCAAACCTCATACTTTTGATGGGACCGGGGGACCGGTTGTGCTCACCCGATGGTTTGAGCAAACGGAAGCCGTCTTTAGCATAAGCGGTTGTCGGGACCAAGACAAGGTCAAATATTCTGAAATGTCCCGTTCTTATTGATTAAAAACGTTCCATATTAATTGATTTCGTTGCGAGGTTTTGACCTCTATATGAGACGTTTTTCAAAGACTGCATTCATTTTTAAAACAAACCATAACCTTTATTTCATAAATAAAGGTTTAAAAAGCTTTACGTAGATTATCAAATAATGATAATTTAAAATATCCCGTTTACACACGACCATTACATAATGGTTTACAATACAAATATGTTACATCGAAATCAGTTTCTTGAATGCAGTTTTTACACAATATCATACAAACATGGACTCCAAATCTTGTCCTTATTTTAGTATGCAACAGCAGAAGCTCTTAATATTCACCTGAGAATAAACATGCTTTAAACATCAACAAAAATGTTGGTGAGTTATAGGTTTAACCTATATATATCAAATCGTAACAATAGACCACAAGATTTCATATTTCAATACACATCCCATACATAGAGATAAAAATCATTCATATGGTGAACACCTGGTAACCGACATTAACAAGATGCATATATAAGAATATCCCCATCATTCCGGGACACCCTTCGGATATGATATAAATTTTGAAGTACTAAAGCATCCGGTACTTTGGATGGGGTTTGTTAGGCCCAATAGATCTATCTTTAGGATTCGCGTCAATTAGGGTGTCTGTTCCCAAATTCTTAGATTACCAGACTTAATAAAAAGGGGCATATTCGATTTCGATAATTCAACCATAGAATGTAGTTTCACGTACTTGTGTCTATTTTGTAAATCATTTATAAAACCTGCATGTATTCTCATCCCAAAATATTAGATTTTAAAAGTGGGACTATAACTCACTTTCACAGATTTTTTTACTTCGTCGAGAAGTAAGACTTGGCCGCTGTTGATTCACGAACCTATAACAATATATACATATATATTAAAGTATGTTCAAAATATATTTACAACACTTTTAATATATTTTGATGTTTTAAGTTTATTAAGTCAGCTGTCCTCGTTAGTAACCTACAACTAGTTGTCCACAGTTAGATGTACAGAAATAAATCGATAAATATTATCTTGAATCAATCCACGACCCAGTGTATACGTATCTCAGTATTGATCACAACTCAAACTATATATATTTTGGAATCAACCTCAACCCTGTATAGCTAACTCCAACATTCACATATAGAGTGTCTATGGTTGTTCCGAAATATATATAGATGTGTCGACATGATAGGTCAAAACATTGTATACGTGTCTATGGTATCTCAAGATTACATAATATACAATACAAGTTGATTAAGTTATGGTTGGAATAGATTTGTTACCAATTTTCACGTAGCTAAAATGAGAAAAATTATCCAATCTTGTTTTACCCATAACTTCTTCATTTTAAATCCGTTTTGAGTGAATCAAATTGCTATGGTTTCATATTGAACTCTATTTTATGAATCTAAACAGAAAAAGTATAGGTTTATAGTCGGAAAAATAAGTTACAAGTCGTTTTTGTAAAGGTAGTCATTTCAGTCGAAAGAACGACGTCTAGATGACCATTTTAGAAAACATACTTCCACTTTGAGTTTAACCATAATTTTTGGATATAGTTTCATGTTCATAATAAAAATCATTTTCTCAGAATAACAACTTTTAAATCAAAGTTTATCATAGTTTTTAATTAACTAACCCAAAACAGCCCGCGGTGTTACTGCGACGGCGTAAATCCGGTTTTACGGTGTTTTTCGTGTTTCCAGGTTTTAAATCATTAAGTTAGCATATCATATAGATATAGAACATGTGTTTAGTTAATTTTAAAAGTCAAGTTAGAAGGATTAACTTTTGTTTGCGAACAAGTTTAGAATTAACTAAACTATGTTCTAGTGATTACGAGTTTAAACCTTCGAATAAGATAGTTTTATATATATGAATCGAATGATGTTATGAACATCATTACTACCTCAAGTTTAGTAGGTAAACCTACTGGAAGTGACAAGAAATGATCTAGCTTCAAAGGATCTTGGATGGCTTGAAAGTTCTTGAAGTAGGATTATGACACAAAAATAAGTTCAAGTAAGATTTTTACTCGAATTAAGATAGTTTATAGTTATAGAAATTGAATCAAAGTTTGAATATGAATATTACCTTGAATAAGAAAGATAACCTACTATATATAACAAAGGTTTCTTGATCTTAGATGATTACTTGGAATGGATTAGAAAGCTTGGAAGTAAATTAGTAAACTTGAAGGGATTTTTGAAGTGTTCTTGAAGTGTTCTTCCTATGATGATTATAGCTTGATTATTGAAGTGATTTTTGATGAAGATGATGATTAACTACTGGAAAAATACGTTCATAATAGTGTGTGTGTGTTGAGAGAGAATTAGAAAGAGAATTGGAAGTGAAATGGAGTGAATGATGAGTGGTAATTGGTGAGTGGTGAGTGGGGTTAAAAGGAGTTCTAGTTAGTTGACTAGCTCATGGTAGAAGTTAAAATTGATTAGTCATACATGACATAATCAAGAGTGGAATCCCATGCTAGTTCCTATTGGTATATACCCATAGTAAGTACGTTTTGAAGCTGTGTATAATACGGGTAAGAATACGACTAGAATTCTTGATGAAAGAAAAGAATGGGAAAGTAACTGTAACCATTTTCGTTAAGTATGAGTGTTTTGATATATGTCTTGAAGTCTTCCAAAAGTATTTTAATACATCTAAATACACTACATGTATATACATTTTAACTGAGTCGTTAAGTCATCGTTAGTCGTTACATGTAAGTGTTGTTTTGAAACCTTTAAGTTAACGATCTCAATTAATGTTGTTAACCCATTGTTTATTATATCTAATGAGATGTTAAATTATTATATTATCATGATATTATGATATATTAATATATCTTAATATGATATATATACATTTAAATGTCGTTACAACGATAATCGTTACATATATGTCTCGTTTCGAAATTCTTAAGTTAGTAGTCTTGTTTATATGTATATAACTCATTGTTAATATACTTATGGAGATACTTACTTATCATAATCTCATGTTAACCATATGTATATCCATATATATATCATCATGTCATTTTTACAAGTTTTAACGTTCGTGAATCGCCGGTCAACTTGGGTGGTCAATTGTCTATATGAAACATATTTCAATTAATCAAGTCTTAACAAGTTTGATTGCTTAACATGTTGGAAACATTTAATCATGTAAATATCAATCTCAATTAATATATATAAACATGGAAAAGTTCGGGTCACTACAGTACCTACCCGTTAAATAAATTGCGTCCCGAAATTTTAAGCTGTTGAAGGTGTTGACGAATCTTCTGGAAATAGATGCGGGTATTTCTTCTTCATCTGATCTTCACGCTCCCAGGTGAACTCAGGTCCTCTACGAGCATTCCATCGAACCTTAACAATTGGTATCGTGTTTTGCTTAAGTCTTTTAACCTCACGATCCATTATTTCGACGGGTTCTTCGATGAATTGGAGTTTTTCGTTGATTTGGATTTCATCTAACGGAATAGTGAGATCTTCTTTAGCAAAACATTTCTTAAAATTTGAGACGTGGAAAATGTTATGTACAGCCGCGAGTTGTTGAGGTAACTCAAGTCGGTAAGCTACTGGTCCGACACGATCAATAATCTTGAATGGTCCAATATACCTTGGATTTAATTTCCCTCGTTTACCAAATCGAACAACGCCTTTCCAAGGTGCAACTTTAAGCATGACCATCTCTCCAATTTCAAATTCTATATCTTTTCTTTTAATGTCAGCATAGCTCTTTTGTCAACTTCGGGCGGTTTTCAACCGTTGTTGAATTTGGATGATCTTCTCGGTAGTTTCTTGTATAATCTCTGGACCCGTAATCTGTCTATCCCCCACTTCACTCCAACAAATCGGAGACCTGCACTTTCTACCATAAAGTGCTTCAAACGGCGCCATCTCAATACTTGAATGGTAGCTGTTGTTGTAGGAAAATTCTGCTAATGGTAGATGTCGATCCCAACTGTTTCCGAAATCAATAACACATGCTCGTAGCATGTCTTCAACGTTTGTATCGTCCTTTCGCTCTGCCCATCAGTTTGTGGATGATAGGCAGTACTCATGTCTAGACGAGTTCCTAATGCTTGCTGTAATGTCTGCCAGAATCTTGAAATAAATCTGCCATCCCTATCAGAGATAATAGAGATTGGTATTCCATGTCTGGAGACGACTTTCTTCAAATACAGTCGTGCTAACTTCTCCATCTTGTCATCTTCTCTTATTGGCAGGAAGTGTGCTGATTTGGTGAGACGATCAACTATTACCCAAATAGTATCAAAACCACTTGCAGTCCTTGGCAATTTAGTGATGAAATCCATGGTAATGTTTTCCCATTTCCATTCTGGGATTTCGGGTTGTTGAAGTAGACCTGATGGTTTCTGATGCTCAGCTTTGACCTTAGAACACGTCAAACATTCTCCTACGTATTTAGCAACATCGGCTTTCATACCCGGCCACCAAAAATGTTTCTTGAGATCCTTGTACATCTTCCCCGTTCCAGGATGTATTGAGTATCTAGTTTTATGAGCTTCTCTAAGTACCATTTCTCTCATATCTCCAAATTTTGGTACCCAAATCCTTTCAGCCCTATACCGGATTCCGTCTTCCCGAATATTAAGATGCTGCTCCGATCCTTTGGGTATTTCATCCTTTAAATTTCCTTCTTTTAAAACTCCTTGTTGCGCCTCCTTTATTTGAGTAGTAAGGTTATTATGAATCATTATATTCATAGATTTTACTCGAATGGGTTCTCTGTCCTTCCTGCTCAAGGCATCGGCTACCACATTTGCCTTCCCTGGGTGGTAACGAATCTCAAAGTTGTAATCATTCAACAATTCAATCCACCTACGCTGCCTCATATTCAGTTGTTTCTGATTAAATATGTGTTGAAGACTTTTGTGGTCGGTATATATAATACTTTTGACCCCATATAAGTAGTGCCTCCAAGTCTTTAATGCAAAAACAACCGCGCCTAATTCCAAATCATGCGTCGTATAATTTTGCTCGTGAATCTTCAATTGTCTAGACGCATAAGCAATCACCTTCGTTCGTTGCATTAATACACAACCGAGACCTTACTTTGATGCTTCACAATAAATCACAAAATCATCATTCCCTTCAGGCAATGACAATATAGGTGCCGTAGTTAGCTTTTTCTTCAATAACTGAAACGCTTTCTCTTGTTCATCCTTCCATTCAAATTTCTTCCCTTTATGCGTTAATGCAGTCAAGGGTTTTGCTATTCTGGAAAAGTCTTGGATGAACCTTCTGTAGTAACCAGCTAGTCCTAAAAACTGGCGTATGTGTTTCGGAGTTTTCGGGGTTTCCCACTTTTCAACAGTTTCTATCTTTGCCGGATCCACCTTAATACCTTTTTTGTTCACTATGTGACCGAGGAATTGAACTTCTTCCAACCAAAATGCACACTTTGAAAATTTAGCGTACAATTCTTCCTTCCTCAATACTTCTAACACCTTTCTCAAATGTTCACTGTGTTCTTGGTCATTCTTTGAGTAAATAAGTATGTCATCAATGAAAACAATGACAAACTTGTCAAGGTATGGTCCACACACTCGGTTCATAAGGTCCATGAACACAGCTGGTGCATTAGTTAAACCAAATGGCATGACCATAAACTCGTAATGACTGTAACGTGTTCTGAAAGCAGTCTTTGGAATATCATCTTCTTTCACCCGCATTTGATGATACCCGGAACGTAAGTCAATCTTTGAATAAACAGACGAGCCTTGTAGTTGATCAAATAAGTCGTCGATTCTCGGTAGTGGGTAGCGGTTCTTGATGGTAAGTTTGTTCAACTCTCGGTAGTCGATACACAACCTGAATGTACCATCTTTCTTCTTGACAAACAAAACAGGAGCTCCCCACGGTGATGTGCTTGGTAGAATGAAACCATGCTCTAAAAGTTCTTGTAATTGGCTTTGCAGTTCTTTCATCTCGCTGGGTGCGAGTCTGTAAGGAGCACGAGCTATTGGTGCAGCTCCTGGTACAAGATCTATTTGAAATTCAACGGATCGATGTAGGGGTAATCCCGGTAATTCCTTCGGAAATACATCGGGAAATTCTTTTGCGACGGAAACATCATTGATGCTCTTTTCTTCAGTTTGTACCTTCTCGACGTGTGCTAGAACAGCATAGCAACCTTTTCTTATTAGTTTTTGTGCCTTCAAATTACTAATAAGATGTAGCTTCGTGTTGCCCTTTTCTCCGTACACCATTAAGGGTTTTCCTTTTTCTCGTATAATGCGAATTGCATTTTTGTAACAAACGATCTCTGCTTTCACTTCTTTCAACCAGTCCATACCGATTATCACATCAAAACTCCCTAACTCTACTGGTATCAAGTCAATCTTAAATGTTTCGCTAACCAGTTTAATTTCTCGATTCCGACATATATTATCTGCTGAAATTAATTTACCATTTGCTAATTCGAGTAAAAATTTACTATCCAAAGGCGTCAATGGACAACTTAATTTAGCACAAAAATCTCTACTCATATAGCTTCTATCCGCACCCGAATCAAATAAAATGTAAGCAGATTTATTGTCAATAAGAAACGTACCCGTAACAAGCTCCGGGTCTTCCTGTGCCTCTGCCGCATTAATATTGAAAACTCTTCCGCGGCCTTGTCCATTCGTGTTCTCCTGGTTCGTGCAATTTCTAATAACGTGGCCTGGTTTTCCACATTTATAACAAACTACATTGGCATAACTTGCTCCGACACTACTTGCTCTGCCATTACTCGTTCCGACACCATTTGTTCCTTTCGTTCTATTAACCCCTGGTCCGTAGACCTCACACTTCGCCGCGCTATGACCATTTCCTTTACACTTGTTGCAAAATTTGGTGCAGAACCCCGAGTGATACTTTTCACACCTTTGGCATAGCTGCTTCTGATTGTTGTTGTTGTTGCGGTTATTATTGTTGTTGGGATGATTGTTGTAGTTGCTGTTGTTGTTGTTGTTGTTGTTGTTGTTGTTGTTGTTGTTGTTGTTGTTGTTGTTGTTGTTGTTGTTGTTGTTGTTGTTGTTGTTGTTGTTGTTGTTGTTGTTGTTGTTGTTGTTGTTGTTGTTGTTGTTGTTGTTGTTGGGCCGTTTGTTGTAGTTGCGATTGATGTTGCGATTGTTGGGATAATTGTTGCGATTATTGTTGTAATTGCTGTTGTTGTTGTATTGGTGATTCTTATCACCATTTTCCTCCCACTTTCTTTTGACTTGCTTCACATTGGCCTCTTCAGCAGTCTGTTCTTTAATTCTTTCTTCAATCTGGTTCACTAGTTTGTGAGCCATTCTACATGCCTGTTGTATGGAGGCGGGCTCGTGTGAACTTATATCTTCTTGGATTCTTTCCGGTAATCCTTTCACAAACGCGTCGATCTTCTCTTCCTCATCTTCGAATGCTCCCGGACACAATAGGCATAATTCTGTGAATCGTCTTTCGTATGTGGTAATATCAAATCCTTGGGTTCGTAACCCTCTAAGTTCTGTCTTGAGCTTATTGACCTCGGTTCTGGGACGGTACTTCTCGTTCATCAAGTGCTTGAATGCTGACCACGGTAGTGCGTACGCATCATCTTGTCCCACTTGCTCTAGATAGGTATTCCACCATGTTAACGCAGAACATGTGAAGGTATGCGTAGCGTACTTCACTTTGTCCTCTTCAGTACACTTACTTATGGCAAACACCGATTCGACCTTCTAGGTCCACCGTTTCAATCCGATCGGTCCTTCGGTTCCATCAAATTCCAAAGGTTTACAGGCAGTGAATTCTTTGTAGGTGCATCCTACACGATTTCCTGTACTGCTAGATCCAAGGTTATTGTTGGACATTACAAATCATGAACACTTCAATAACCCAATCTCATAAACCACTTTCAATTCATCATCAGACATTACAATGACCAAATAAACTACAAAAACATGTTTTTACTTTCAAATTCACATTTGGTCCCAAAAGTTAAACGACGACATCAATGACACATACAAAACGTTCGGCGTTGGTAAGCGGTAACCTTAGAGCTTGATTTTAAGAAAAACTTGCAATACCACTTACTATAGTGCCAATGCTCCGCTAACACTTCAAATGGGCTCTTTACCTTCGCGATGAACTTTAGTCCCTAAAATATAAAACATCAAGAGGGTAAGCTTTTACACTTAGTGAGTTATAGGCAAGTAATAAAACTTAAAACATAAATCAATGGGCATAAATCACAATACTTATCCTTCAACCTATCGGTTGCTTGCTTACTTTCGGATCCGATTCATTCATACCATAGGCATGACTTACTAGGCCGACCCTAGTAATCATGCCTAAGCTAACCATAGGCATACTAAAAATGCCTAAGCTATCATCATTTCATTTCATCATCATTTCATACATAGACACTTAATGTGCCTAAGCTAAAACAAACCATAGGCAAGATTACTAGCAATGTAATAACCTTGCCTAAGCTAAACATCAACCATAGATACAATTATTAGGCTAACCTAATAATTCTATCTAAGCTACATGACTAGTGCACTTAGTCGTTGCTCTCTTGCACGGATGCAATCCGAGAACACTAAGCCACTCTTAATCCACCCATTTTACCCCCTATAAACTCACCTTGCTTAGACGAAATTCCTTGATCGCTTGGAGCCTCGTTAACTTGATTAGCACCTATACATGAGCTAATCCCATTAATCACACAACTCAAAACAAAATCACAACATTCATGAATCTTTACATCTTCATATACTTATACATTCATTTAACCCCCTAAACACAACAAACATACATATAGCTTTTGATCTCATCTATTCTAAGGTAACAATATTACCAATTAGACTTCATAACTTTAATCATGTACATTACTAGTTCATCTCTTTTAGCAATAACATGCAACTTTCTTTCAATCCTTTCGTTATTCCTCAATGTGCATAATAATCCAATTTCATTACTAGCACCCTTAAATTATCAAGTAACCAATTTCTATAACTTTCAACAATAACAATAACTCATACATGAACATCCTTCATCAAATTTACTAACTAGAACACATGACTTCTCATTGAGACATTTTATCAAACACTTGGTGTGCATGACTAGAATTTGCACTAGAATATCATCAACTTCACCATATTCATGCCATAAATTCTTAATGCAAGTTTGTACATGTATCTACTTACAAAATCATAAGCAATTTCATTCTAACACATACCAATGTGCATAATTCAGCAAATAACAACTTCTTAATCATAAAACTCATCATTATCACACAATATAAGCAATACTTAGACATAAAATTCATACCTTGTCTTCTAGAGTTCAAGAACCCTAATTTGTGCACAAGAAGAGAAATAAGAAGAATTAAGGCTTGCTAGTGTGCTTAGAATATCTTAAATTTCACCAATTTGAGCTTGCATGAACACACTTTTATCAATTTATGGTTTCCTTCTTCTTCTCCCTCTAAAATCGACACACACACATATACAGGAGGCTTTCTGTATTATTTTTTTGTGAATAAAACTAGATTTCCAGCATTTGATTTCTTTTATTTAAAATAACTTTGGCTTATTTACACTTTCTACCCTCCCCATCACATCTATAGTTAAGGAGGTCCTTAATTCTAACTTTGCACTATTAGTCCTTCTTAACTTAACCAATAAACTTAACTTTTGTCCATTCTAAAATAAAATAACCTTTACCATTTAATTTCTTAGCAATAAAATTCACATAAAATAATACCTTAAATAATTGGGATGTTACAACTCTCCCCCTCTTGGATCGTTCGCGTCCTCGCGAACCATTCTTGATGCAACGACGGATAATACTTCATAAGCCATTCTTCGGGTTCCCATGTACATTCAGAACCTTTTCTAAATTGCCATAATACCTTCAATAATATTACTGACTTATTTCTCAAGTGTTTAACCTTTTGATCCAAAATCTTTATTGGCTTTTCCGCATATCGTAACTTATTATCGACTTCGATTTCATTCAAAGGAACATAAGTTGATTCATCCGCCAAACACTTTCTTAATTGTGACACATGAAACGTGTCATGTATATTACTCAATTCATTGGGTAAAGCCAAACGGTAGGCCACCTTCCCAACCTTTGCCACTATCTCGAATGGTCCCACGAACCTTGGACCCAATTTTCCCCTCTTTCTAAAACGGATGATGCCTTTCCATGGAGAAACTTTTAGCATCACTTTATCACCTACTTGGAATTCTATCGGTTTTCTCCTTTTATCCACATAGGACTTTTGTCGATCTTGTGCCGCCTTCATTCTTTTACGAATTTGATCAATCATCTCGGTGGTTTGTTGCACTATTTCCGTGCTTCCTAATTCTCGTTGACCTACTTCGCCCCAACAAATCGGGGTTCTACACCTCCTTCCATACAACATCTCATAAGGCGCCATTCCAATAGTGGAATGATAACTATTGTTGTATGAAAATTCAACTAAAGGTAAATGAGTATCCCAACTACCACCAAAATCGATGACACATGCTCTTAACATATCTTCAAGAGTTTGTATAGTTCGCTCACTTTGACCATCCGTTTGCGGGTGAAACACGGTACTCACATGTAACTTAGTACCCATTTCCTCTTGAAACTTTCTCCAATATCGTGATGTAAATCGGGTGTCTCGATCCGAAACAATGGAAACCGGCACTCCATGCCTTGCAACAACTTCTTTCATATGCAATTTAGACATTGCTTCCGATGATGAAGCTTCTCTTATTGCCAAAAATAATGCACTCTTAGTCAATCTATCAACAATAACCCAAATCGCATCGTGTTGTCGAGGGGTCTTAGGCAACTTAGTCACTAAGTCCATCGTAATATGCTCCCATTTCCAAACCGGTACCTCTAAAGGTTGCATCTTACCATAAGGCATTTGATGATCGGCTTTCACTTGAAGACAAGTAAGACACTTGTGCACATACTTAACTATATCCCTCTTCATTCCCGGCCACCAATAGTCTTTCCTTAAATCTCTATACATTTTCGTAGCACCGGGGTGAATCGAATATTTAGATTTGTGAGCTAAGTCAAGGAGCTCACTTCTAACACCACTTTGCAAAGGTACCCAAATTCTCCCATATCTAAGTCTTAATCCACAAGAATCTACCACAAAATCCTCAACTTGCCCTTTGATCCTTTCTTTTCTCACGTTTTCGGGCGATAATGCTTCACCTTGTGTAACACGAATATCATCAAATATTTGAGGTGATATTACCATGGCCAAACTCGTTATCTTAATCGGTTGATGACTCGACTTCCTACTAAGAGCATCCGCTACCACGTTCGCTTTTCCGGGGTGATATAAGATATCACAATCATAATCTTTCACCAAATCGAGACCTCTCCTTTGCCTATCATTCATATCCCTTTGATCAAATAAATATTTTAAGTTCTTATGATCGGTATAAATGGAAAACTTAACACCATAAAGATAATGACGCCAAATCTTTAAAGCAAAAACTATGGCCGTCAATTCTAAATCATGCGTAGGATAACGTTTCTCGTGTTCCTTCAATTGTCGGGAAGCATAAGCTATGACCTTCCCATTTTGCATCAATACACACCCTAAGCCTTTCTTAGAAGCATCACAATAAACCGTCATGTTCTCATTCCCTTCCGGTAAAACCAATATGGGCGCTTGAACAAGCTTCTCCTTAAGGAGTTGAAACGCTTGTTCTTGCTTTTCTTCCCATTTCCATGGCACACTTTTACGAGTCAACTTGGTGAGTGGGGTGGCTATTCTAGAAAAAATCTTGTATAAACCGTCGATAATACCCCGCTAAGCCTAGAAAACTTCTAATCTTGGTGGGATTCGTAGGTGGTTCCCATCTCATAATCGCCTCTATTTTTACCGGATCAACACAAATACCTTTCTTATTAATGACATGACCCAAAAATTGAACTTCACGAAGCCAAAACTCGCATTTAGAGAACTTAGCAAACAACCTTTCTCTTCTTAAAGTCTCTAATACTTGTCTTAAATGCACCGCATGTTCCTCTTCATTCTTAGAATATACCAAAATGTCATCAATGAATACAATTACAAATCTATCAAGCATCGGTCGACAAACTCTATTCATCAAATCCATAAACGCGGCCGGAGCATTTGTTAACCCAAACGGCATAACCACAAACTCATAATGACCATACCTCATTCGAAAAGCCGTCTTAGGGACATCTTCTTCCCTCACTTTCAATTGATGGTAACCCGACCTTAAATCGATCTTAGAAAAGAAGCTTGCACCTTGTAATTGATCAAACAAATCATCTATCCTTGGCAACGGGTACTTGTTCTTAATAGTGACCTTATTCAATTCTCGATAATCAATACACATTCTCATAGTCCCATCCTTCTTTTTCACAAACAAAACCGGAGCTCCCCAAGGTGAACTACTAGGACGAATAAAACCTTTATCTATCAAATCTTGTAATTGAGTCATCATTTCTCTCATTTCCGACGGGGCTAATCGATAGGGAGCTTTGGCAATTGGCATGACCCCGGGTATCAAATATATTCTAAACTCTACCTCTCGTTCGGGAGGTACACCGGGCAATTCACTTGGAAACACATCCGGAAACTCGTTAACTATCGGTACCTCATCTAATTCAACAATTTTTTTCGAATTATCAACAACATGTGCCAAAAACGCACAACATCCATGAGACAAAAATCTTTTAGCCCTAGCATACGTGCATATAGGAATAGCACGCCTAGCTCGCTCCCCATAAATCCATATAACTTTCCCACTTGGCGATTGAACTAACACAATTTTCTTACGACACAAAATTATCCCTTCATTGTCATCTAACCAATCCATACCCACAATTACTTGAAATTCCCCCATATGCATGGGTATTAAATCAATGACAAACTTTTCATCATCCAAAACAATTTCACACCCCTTAATGATACTATATACCATCACGGTTTTATTATCCGCTATTTCAACCTCTAATGGGTGTTCTAACATACTTGGGGTCATATTAAAATGCTTACAAAAAGAATACGATACAAACAACCGCGTAGCACCGGAATCAAACAAAACATGCGCAGGTAAATACCACTTTCAAGGAAAAATTCCCTAAAATATAAAACATCAAGGGGGTAAGCTTTTACACTTAGTGAGTTATAGGCAAGTAATAAAACTTAAAACATAAATCAATGGGCATAAATCACAATACTTATCCTTCAACCTATCGGTTGCTTGCTTACTTTCGGATCCGATTCATTCATACCATAGGCATGACTTACTAGGCCGACCCTAGTAATCATGCCTAAGCTAACCATAGGCATACTAAAAATGCCTAAGCTATCATCATTTCATTTCATCATCATTTCATACATAGACACTTAATGTGCCTAAGCTAAAACAAACTATAGGCAAGATTACTAGCAATGTAATAACCTTGCCTAAGCTAAACATCAACCATAGATACAATTATTAGGCTAACCTAATAATTCTATCTAAGCTACATGACTAGTGCACTTAGTCGTTGCTCTCTTGCACGGATGCAATCCGAGAACACTAAGCCACTCTTAACCCACCCATTTTACCCCCTATAAACTCACCTTGCTTAGACGAAATTCCTTGATCGCTTGGAGCCTCGTTAACTTGATTAGCACCTATACATGAGCTAATCCCATTAATCACACAACTCAAAACAAAATCACAACATTCATGAATCTTTACATCTTCATATACTTATACATTCATTTAACCCCCTAAACACAACAAACATACATATAGCTTTTGATCTCATCTATTCTAAGGTAACAATATTACCAATTAGACTTCATAACTTTAATCATGTACATTACTAGTTCATCTCTTTTAGCAATAACATGCAACTTTCCTTCAATCCTTTCGTTATTCCTCAATGTGCATAATAATCCAATTTCATTACTAGCACCCTTAAATTATCAAGTAACCAATTTCTATAACTTTCAACAATAACAATAACTCATACATGAACATCCTTCATCAAATTTACTAACTAGAACACATGACTTCTCATTGAGACATTTTATCAAACACTTGGTGTGCATGACTAGAATTTGCACTAGAATATCATCAACTTCACCATATTCATGCCATAAATTCTTAATGCAAGTTTGTACATGTATCTACTTACAAAATCATAAGCAATTTCATTCTAACACATACCAATGTGCATAATTCAGCAAATAACAACTTCTTAATCATAAAACTCATCATTATCACACAATATAAGCAATACTTAGACATAAAATTCATACCTTGTCTTCTAGAGTTCAAGAACCCTAATTTGTGCACAAGAAGAGAAATAAGAAGAATTAAGGCTTGCTAGTGTGCTTAGAATATCTTAAATTTCACCAATTTGAGCTTGCATGAACACACTTTTATCAATTTATGGTTTCCTTCTTCTTCTCCCTCTAAAATCGACACACACACATATACAGGAGGCTTTCTGTATTATTTTTTTGTGAATAAAACTAGATTTCCAGCATTTGATTTCTTTTATTTAAAATAACTTTGGCTTATTTACACTTTCTACCCTCCCCATCACATCTATAGTTAAGGAGGTCCTTAATTCTAACTTTGCACTATTAGTCCTTCTTAACTTAACCAATAAACTTAACTTTTGTCCATTCTAAAATAAAATAACCTTTACCATTTAATTTCTTAGCAATAAAATTCACATAAAATAATACCTTAAATAATTGGGATGTTACAACTCTCCCCCTCTTGGATCGTTCGCGTCCTCGCGAACCATTCTTGATGCAACGACGGATAATACTTCATAAGCCATTCTTCGGGTTCCCATGTACATTCAGAACCTTTTCTAAATTGCCATAATACCTTCAATAATATTACTGACTTATTTCTCAAGTGTTTAACCTTTTGATCCAAAATCTTTATTGGCTTTTCCGCATATCTTAACTTATTATCGACTTCGATTTCATTCAAAGGAACATAAGTTGATTCATCCGCCAAACACTTTCTTAATTGTGACACATGAAACGTGTCATGTATATTACTCAATTCATTGGGTAAAGCCAAACGGTAGGCCACCTTCCCAACCTTTGCCACTATCTCGAATGGTCCCACGAACCTTGGACCCAATTTTCCCCTCTTTCTAAAACGGATGATGCCTTTCCATGGAGAAACTTTTAGCATCACTTTATCACCTACTTGGAATTCTATCGGTTTTCTCCTTTTATCCACATAGGACTTTTGTCGATCTTGTGCCGCCTTCATTCTTTCACGAATTTGATCAATCATCTCGGTGGTTTGTTGCACTATTTCCGTGCTTCCTAATTCTCGTTGACCTACTTCGCCCCAACAAATCGGGGTTCTACACCTCCTTCCATACAACATCTCATAAGGCGCCATTCCAATAGTGGAATGATAACTATTGTTGTATGAAAATTCAACTAAAGGTAAATGAGTATCCCAACTACCGCCAAAATCGATGACACATGCTCTTAACATATCTTCAAGAGTTTGTATAGTTCGCTCACTTTGACCATCCGTTTACGGGTGAAACGCGGTACTCACATGTAACTTAGTACCCATTTCCTCTTGAAACTTTCTCCAATATCGTGATGTAAATCGGGTGTCTCGATCCAAAACATTGGAAACCGGCACTCCATGCCTTGCAACAACTTCTTTCATATACAATTTAGACATTGCTTCCGATGATGAAGCTTCTCTTATTGCCAAAAATAATGCACTCTTAGTCAATCTATCAACAATAACCCAAATCGCATCGTGTTGTCGAGGGGTCTTAGGCAACTTAGTCACTAAGTCCATCGTAATATGCTCCCATTTCCAAACCGGTACCTCTAAAGGTTGCATCTTACAATAAGGCATTTGATGATCGGCTTTCACTTGAAGACAAGTAAGACACTTGTGCACATACTTAACTATATCCTTCTTCATTCCCGGCCACCAATAGTCTTTCCTTAAATCTCTATACATTTTCGTAGCACCGGGGTGAATCGAATATTTAGATTTGTGAGCTAAGTCAAGGAGCTCACTTCTAATACCACTTTGCAAAGGTACCCAAATTCTCCGATATCTAAATCTTAATCCACGAGAATCTACCACAAAATCCTCAACTTGCCCTTTGATCCTTTCTTTTCTCACGTTTTCGGGCGATAATGCTTCACCTTGTGCAACACGAATATCATCAAATATTTGAGGTGATATTACCATGGCCAAACTCGTTATCTTAATCGGTTGATGACTCGACTTCCTACTAAGAGCATCCGCTACCACGTTCGCTTTTCCAGGGTGATATAAGATCTCACAATCATAATCTTTCACCAAATCGAGACCTCTCCTTTGCCTATCATTCAGATCCCTTTGATCAAATAAATATTTTAAGTTCTTATGATCGGTATAAATGGAAAACTTAACACCATAAAGATAATGACGCCAAATCTTTAAAGCAAAAACTACGGCCGTCAATTCTAAATCATGCGTAGGATAACGTTTCTCGTGTTCCTTCAATTGTCGGGAAGCATAAGCTATGACCTTCCCATTTTGCATCAATACACACCCTAAGCCTTTCTTAGAAGCATCACAATAAACCGTCATGTTCTCATTCCCTTCCGGTAAAACCAATATGGGCGCTTGAACAAGCTTCTCCTTAAGGAGTTGAAACGCTTGTTCTTGCTTTTCTTCCCATTTCCATGGCACACTTTTACGAGTCAACTTGGTGAGTGGGGTGGCTATTCTAGAAAAATCTTGTATAAACCGTCGATAATACCCCGCTAAGCCTAGAAAACTTCTAATCTCGGTGGGATTCGTAGGTGGTTCCCATCTCATAATCGCCTCTATTTTTACCGGATCAACACAAATACCTTTCTTATTAATGACATGACCCAAAAAATTGAACTTCACGAAGCCAAAACTCGCATTTAGAGAACTTAGCAAACAACCTTTCTCTTCTTAAAGTCTCTAATACTTGTCTTAAATGCACCGCATGTTCCTCTTCATTCTTAGAATATACCAAAATGTCATCAATGAATACAATTACAAATCTATCAAGCATCGGTCGACAAACTCTATTCATCAAATCCATAAACGCGGCCGGAGCATTTGTTAACCCAAACGGCATAACCACAAACTCATAATGACCATACCTCGTTCGAAAAGCCGTCTTAGGGACATCTTCTTCCCTCACTTTCAATTGATGGTAACCCGACCTTAAATCGATCTTAGAAAAGAAGCTTGCACCTTGTAATTGATCAAACAAATCATCTATCCTTGGCAACGGGTACTTGTTCTTAATAGTGACCTTATTCAATTCTCGATAATCAATACACATTCTCATAGTCCCATCCTTCTTTTTCACAAACAAAACCGGAGCTCCCCAAGGTGAACTACTAGGACGAATAAAACCTTTATCTATCAAATCTTGTAATTGAGTCATCATTTCTCTCATTTCCGACGGGGCTAATCGATAGGGATCTTTGGCAATTGGCATGACCCCGGGTATCAAATCTATTCTAAACTCTACCTCTCGTTCGGGAGGTACACCGGGCAATTCACTTGGAAACACATCCGGAAACTCGTTAACTATCGGTACATCATCTAATTCAACAATTTTTTTCGAATTATCAACAACATGTGCCAAAAACGCACAACATCCATGAGACAAAAATCTTTTAGCCCTAGCATACGTGCATATAGGAATAGCACGCCTAGCTCGCTCCCCATAAATCCATATAACTTTCCCACTTGGCGATTGAACTAACACAATTTTCTTACGACACAAAATTATCCCTTCATTGTCATCTAACCAATCATTATCTCAATCATTATACTACAAGTCTCGTCAACGACTCTACCCTATGGAGCATGGCACAACTATTCGACCTTAACACTTATGCAAGTCCTAAACCGCTTATCCCTTCACAACAATAGTTTAAGCCTAGATAATCCCTAGCGTGGGTTATCCAAGTCCCTTAAACCACAGCTCTGATACCAACTTTTAACGCCTTAGAACGAGTAAAATTTTTTTTTTTTTTTTGAAAAACTAAGTTACTGCCCAGACAGGGCAATCGCCGCGGCGCGGCTTGCCTTGTCGCGGCGCGGTACATAACAGGAAAAATTGCACTTCTTAACTCAGTTTCTGTTACCAATACTAGGCCATTGCCGCGGCGCGGAGCCTCTTGCCGCGGCGCGACATATAACAGGCCCAGGGCCTGACCTGCAACATTTTATCTAAACCACAAATCATGAACACTTCAATAACCCAATCTCATAAACCACTTTCAATTCATCATCAGACATTACAATGACCAAATAAACTACAAAAACATGTTTTTACTTTCAAATTCACATTTGGTCCCAAAAGTTAAACGACGACATCAATGACACATACAAAACGTTCGGCGTTGGTAAGCGGTAACCTTAGAGCTTGATTTTAAGAAAGACTTGCAATACCACTTACTGTAGTGCCAATGCTCCGCTAACACTTCAAATGGGCTCTTTACCTTCGCGATGAACTTTAGTCCCTAAAATATAAAACATCAAGGGGGTAAGCTTTTACACTTAGTGAGTTATAGGCAAGTAATAAAACTTAAAACATAAATCAATGGGCATAAATCACAATACTTATCCTTCAACCTATCGGTTGCTTGCTTACTTTCGGATCCGATTCATTCATACCATAGGCATGACTTACTAGGCCGACCCTAGTAATCATGCCTAAGCTAACCATACGCATACTAAAAATGCCTAAGCTATCATCATTTCATTTCATCATCATTTCATACATAGACACTTAATGTGCCTAAGCTAAAACAAACCATAGGCAAGATTACTAGCAATGTAATAACCTTGCCTAAGCTAAACATCAACCATAGATACAATTATTAGGCTAACCTAATAATTCTATCTAAGCTACATGACTAGTGCACTTAGTCGTTGCTCTCTTGCACGGATGCAATCCGAGAACACTAAGCCACTCTTAACCCACCCATTTTACCCCCTATAAACTCACCTTGCTTAGACGAAATTCCTTGATCGCTTGGAGCCTCGTTAACTTGATTAGCACCTATACATGAGCTAATCCCATTAATCACACAACTCAAAACAAAATCACAACATTCATGAATCTTTACATCTTCATATACTTATACATTCATTTAACCCCCTAAACACAACAAACATACATATAGCTTTTGATCTCATCTATTCTAAGGTAACAATATTACCAATTAGACTTCATAACTTTAATCATGTACATTACTAGTTCATCTCTTTTAGCAATAACATGCAACTTTCCTTCAATCCTTTCGTTATTCCTCAATGTGCATAATAATCCAATTTCATTACTAGCACCCTTAAATTATCAAGTAACCAATTTCTATAACTTTCAACAATAACAATAACTCATACATGAACATCCTTCATCAAATTTACTAACTAGAACACATGACTTCTCATTGAGACATTTTATCAAACACTTGGTGTGCATGACTAGAATTTGCACTAGAATATCATCAACTTCACCATATTCATGCCATAAATTCTTAATGCAAGTTTGTACATGTATCTACTTACAAAATCATAAGCAATTTCATTCTAACACATACCAATGTGCATAATTCAGCAAATAACAACTTCTTAATCATAAAACTCATCATTATCACACAATATAAGCAATACTTAGACATAAAATTCATACCTTGTCTTCTAGAGTTCAAGAACCCTAATTTGTGCACAAGAAGAGAAATAAGAAGAATTAAGGCTTGCTAGTGTGCTTAGAATATCTTAAATTTCACCAATTTGAGCTTGCATGAACACACTTTTATCAATTTATGGTTTCCTTCTTCTTCTCCCTCTAAAATCGACACACACACATATACAGGAGGCTTTCTGTATTATTTTTTTGTGAATAAAACTAGATTTCCAGCATTTGATTTCTTTTATTTAAAATAACTTTGGCTTATTTACACTTTCTACCCTCCCCATCACATCTATAGTTAAGGAGGTCCTTAATTCTAACTTTGCACTATTAGTCCTTCTTAACTTAACCAATAAACTTAACTTTTGTCCATTCTAAAATAAAATAACCTTTACCATTTAATTTCTTAGCAATAAAATTCACATAAAATAATACCTTAAATAATTGGGATGTTACAACTCTCCCCCTCTTGGATCGTTCGCGTCCTCGCGAACCATTCTTGATGCAACGACGGATAATACTTCATAAGCCATTCTTCGGGTTCCCATGTACATTCAGAACCTTTTCTAAATTGCCATAATACCTTCAATAATATTACTGACTTATTTCTCAAGTGTTTAACCTTTTGATCCAAAATCTTTATTGGCTTTTCCGCATATCTTAACTTATTATCGACTTCGATTTCATTCAAAGGAACATAAGTTGATTCATCCGCCAAACACTTTCTTAATTGTGACACATGAAACGTGTCATGTATATTACTCAATTCATTGGGTAAAGCCAAACGGTAGGCCACCTTCCCAACCTTTGCCACTATCTCGAATGGTCCCACGAACCTTGGACCCAATTTTCCCCTCTTTCTAAAACGGATGATGCCTTTCCATGGAGAAACTTTTAGCATCACTTTATCACCTACTTGGAATTCTATCGGTTTTCTCCTTTTATCCACATAGGACTTTTGTCGATCTTGTGCCGCCTTCATTCTTTCACGAATTTGATCAATCATCTCGGTGGTTTGTTGCACTATTTCCGTGCTTCCTAATTCTCGTTGACCTACTTCGCCCCAACAAATCGGGGTTCTACACCTCCTTCCATACAACATCTCATAAGGCGCCATTCCAATAGTGGAATGATAACTATTGTTGTATGAAAATTCAACTAAAGGTAAATGAGTATTCCAACTACCGCCAAAATCGATGACACAACTATTTAAAAATGGTAAAATAACCTTTACCATTTAACTTCTTAATCATAAAACTCATCATTATCACACAATATAAGCAATACTTAGACATAAAATTCATACCTTGTCTTCTAGAGTTCAAGAACCCTAATTTGTGCACAAGAAGAGAAATAATAAGAATTAAGGCTTGCTAGTGTGCTTTGTAACATCCCGCATTTTTCCGTTAAATTATTTTAACGCCCGTCTTTTTCTTTTTAAATAATACCCTTCATATCTAGATTCGTATCCTTTGTTAAGTAACATTTTAAATATTCTCGTTATCGGATTTTTAATATCTCCCGTACTTCCGTGTAATTTAAAATAATTCGTTTGGTCAATTCACGCACCCGCAACCGAACGCGAGGGACTAGTTTCGCCATTGGAGCAAAGATGTGACTAGCTTGACTAGTCAACACCCACCTCCCCATTTTCCTTTTCATTTTCATTTCCATTTTCTTTCTATACTTTCCAATTTTCTCTCAAACACCACTATAAAGAATCATCATCTAAATTCGGATTTGGAAGCTTCAACCAAAACAAAATACATATTTGGAATCCTCTCTTCATCCTCTTCAATTTGATACCAACTTCATCTCATTTGGGTAACTTTCTAAAATCACTAATTTTATGTGTTCTTGAGATTTTTGAGTTATAAAGTTGTTAATTAGTGTCTATGGCTCATTGTGATGTCGTGTACGTAATTTGTATGCTCGATTCGTTGTTTTTGGTGTAACTAGTTCAATATGAAAATTACTTGCTAAATCCTTGATTTTGGATGATCAAATGTTGTTAGATTGTTAAAGTGCATGTTTTAAAAGTGTTACTAGTATCATTAGCTTCGTTTTGATGTATAGGTTGATTAAGGAAACTCCAAGAACATGATTAATGATTTTGTGAACTTGGATTAGGGTTTGATGAGCTTTACATGAACTTTTGATGCGTCAAATGCTATGAGATATTGTTGTTAAGTGTTTTGTTGCAATGTGTGTTTGATTACCTTCGAAACGGCATAATATACATGTAAATTGGTTGCCCGAATCATAAAATGCATTTTTGGAACTTAAACTTTGATTATGAATGTTTAATTGCGGTTTTTGGTTGTTGTAAGTGGAAGTTTGATTGATGAAATGCATTTAGATGTTTTCCTTGTCAAAATACCTTTCCGATGGTATAAGATACATGTTCTAAGTGTTTTCGGTGCATGAGATGTGTTAAATTGTATTTTGGTTCGTGACTTGGACCATTTTTCTGCAAACTGCATGTTTCCCAGGTATTGCGCGCCGCGCATATACCCGCGCACCGCGCAGAATTAGAAATCCCAGATGTTTGCCTTCGTGGTTAAGTTCTGACCAGGATTTACACTTGGGTGCGCGCCGCGCAACCCATAGCGCGCCGCGCATCTGCCCAGCTCATTTTGTCTTTGTTTTTCATGTCACAAAAATGTTTCCCGCTTTACTATAACCCCGTTTACCATGAAACTTGACTATTATGCTCGTATATGACTTCTCATCATGAGAAAATTGTCGAACACCCGACCCGACCCCGTTGACTTTGACTTTGACCAAGTTTGACTTTTAGTCAAACTTAACCAAACGATTATACAATCGTTCTAACATGCTTAACTACTTGTGTCGTGCATGAAACTTGACAAATTGATCCACGTGCTATATTAATCGAGTCGTAACGAGCCATAGGACTAATTGAACATCTTTGACCCTTCGTGACTATCGTTATTGATACAATGTCATAACCCGTCCTTAACCATAAGAACGTGTTAGATAACGTATGATTTCATTGCGAGGTATTGACCTCTATATGCGACATTTTTAAAAGAACAACTGCATTTATTTTACATTACAAACCATGATTCTTATTTTTGATACAAGCTTTGGACGAAATAAAGATGATTATCGTTTAGCGATAATCTTCGACTTACAAACTTTACAAATAATGATAACAACACGATTTCTAGTATATTTTACAACACAAATCCTCGGGTATGCAGTTTTATTTTTGACACAAATATGCTTACGCAAGATCCTGCTCAAATTCAACATAATGCAGCGGAAACTTCTAATTATCACCTGAGAATAAACATGTTTAAAACGTCAACATAAAGTTGGTGAGATATAGGTTTAGTGCCGGCAGCAATATATATATAGACCACAAGATTTCATATATAAACAGTTTAATAAAAATATTCTAAGTGGTTGAGCACTTGGTAACCATACTTAACATTTAATCATGTCGCATATTCCCTTTATTATGAAATCTTACTACACCGTACCAAGTGTAGTCACGAAACGAAGTACTGTGCAACCGTTGAATACTGGTCGTCCAGTCCGGTTGGGGTTGTCAGGCCCGATAGATCTATCAACAGGATTCGCGTTTACAATACCGCTGTAAATATTAGTTACCAAGCTACAGGGAAGTATGCCAGTGGTACAACTCAACGTAGAATATATTTTTCAGTTACTTGTGTCCATAACGTAAAACATAAAATACATGTATTCTCATCCCGAAATATTTAGAGTTTAAAAGTGGGACTATATACTCACTTTCGTCTTGAAGATATATATATAATTTGACTTGGTCTCCGGTTGATATCACGAACCTATCCATATATAATATTTCAATACCTTTTCTTTTTAAACAACCGTCACATATATATACTTGTTATACTTTTAATACTTTGAATAATTCCTTAGTCCGTAGTTAGCAGTTCGTTGTTAGTAATTCAATTTTAATGGTTCATTTTTAGATGTTTAATATACCCGCAATGAAATAAATAAAACCCCCAACGAAATAAACAAAACCCCATCGTATATGTATTGGTCGAGATTAATCTTGACCCATGGTACCGGTGTTGTCAAATGACGTGTTGCGTACATAAAGTACCGGTGTTGTCAAATGACGTGTTGCGTACAATCATGGGATCTTATGATTAATCTTCTCGTGTTGTTTACGGGTGATCCTGAACCATATAAAATTGAATTATAAGTACATATATATAAAATATCATGTTAACTTAAAAAGATGTGATTTATTTAATTTTTTTTCCCAATTATTTTCGTGGCTAAACTAGTCTTGGATATCCGATTTTGTTTCGGTCATAGTTTCTTCGTTACAACTCCGTTTTCGTTGATTCAACTTGCCATCTCCTTGGATCGAGTCCCTCTTTAAGACTATGAACTGTAAATACCTTAGTTTGTATTCAAAATCACACGGCATAGGTCAAACTTTAGTGAAACTTATGAAGTTAATCATTTTCCATCATGTAAACAACCTCAAATGATTATTTTTCTAAAAATACTTATACTTTGAGTTAAATCATGAAATTTTTATGTGTTATCATATTCATAGTAAAAATCATTTTTCCAGAAAATAAACCTCCAATTCAAAGTTTAAGATGGTTTTTAATTATCCAACCCAAAACAGCCCCCGGTTGCACTCCGACGTCGTAAATTCAGTTTTTAAGGTGTTCTTTGAAAAACCAAGTTATACCTTGTTAAGTTAGCATATAATTAAGATATGTTACAGGTCTTGAAGTATTTTAAAAGTTAAGTTAGAAGGATCTATTTAGTTTGCGAACAAGTTTGAAATCATTCAAACTATGTTCTAGTTTATAAACTCTTATATATATAGCTATAAATATATGAATTGAAAAAGAGTTGAAGTAGAGTTTTTACCTCAAGTTTAAAATGTAAAGTTGCTGGAAAGAAGTAGTAAAATAAAAGTTGAGAGAGTTCTTGCAAGTGTGTGTGAAAATTGGAAGTAAAATTTGGAAAATGAATGTGTAAAAATGAGTTAGAAATGGTGCTTATTTATAGGCTTGAAAATTTGGTTTTTAGTGAAAATATCTAAGATAAGTTAAAATTTATTATGTCATGAATGACATATTATTCCAATAATTGAAGATTTCTATTGGTATATACCAATAGTAAATACTTCTAGAAGCTGTGTATAGTACCTTAGATATACGTATAGGATTATTGAGGAAACGGAACGAGAATTCAAATATAACTATCTTTTGTAAATATACTTATATTGTTTTATGTATAAAAGCCCTTTAAAAATGATTAAATACATTACTTATACGATATATGTATAAACATTATAAATCATCAGTATTTATGTCAAATAACGTTACGTAGGTTATTGTTTTGAAAACTTAAGTTAGTAGTTTCAAAATATACTTATGACTTTTTGTTATTAATACAAAATGAGATATTAAAACATCCTAGATCATGTTAAATATGTATGTATAATTATCATATATTGTATAGTTCGTGATATCATCGGTCAAACTAGACGGTCAAACGTTGTGTAAAACTCTTTTCAAAAACATAAGTCTCAACAATTTGGATTGCTTATCATGTTGGTAAGGTTTAATTTATGTAAATATTAATCTCATAAGTATAGAACGATCGGAAAAGTGCGGGTCGTTACAGTACCTACCCGTTAAATAAATTTCGTCCCGAAATTTTAAAATTGTACCTATTTTGCGTCATCGGAAAACAAGTGTGGATATTTTTGTTTCATTTGATCCTCTTGTTCCCAAGTAAACTCAGGACCTCTTCGAGCATTCCAACGAACCTTAACGATTGGTATGTTGCTCTGCTTGAGCTGTTTAACTTCACGATCCATGATTTCGATTGGTTCTTCGATGAATTGTAGTTTCTCATCGACATGGATTTCTTCAAGAGGAATGGTGAGGTCTTCCTTTGCAAGACACTTCTTAAGGTTTGAGACGTGAAAGGTATTGTGTACTCCGGCGAGTTGTTGTGGTAACTCGAGTCGATAAGCTACCGGTCCAATGCGTTCGATGATCTTGAACGGGCCTACATATCTTGGGTTCAGTTTACCTCTTTTACCGAAACGTATTACACCTTTCCAAGGTGACACCTTTAGCATAACCATGTCCCCAATCTGAAACTCTAATGGTTTCCTTCGGACATCGGCGTAGCTCTTTTGGCGACTTCGGGCTGTTTTCAATCTCTCCTTGATTTGTACTATCTTCTCAGTCGTTTCGTGTATGATCTCGGGACCAGTTAATTGTCGATCTCCTACTTCATTCCAACAGATAGGAGATCTACACTTCCTTCCATACAATGCTTCGAATGGTGCAGCTTTAATGCTTGCATGATAACTATTATTATACGAAAATTCTGCTAACGGTAGATACTTATCCCATCCGTTTCCAAAATCGATCACACATGCCCTGAGCATGTCTTCAAGAGTCTGAATCGTTCTTTCACTCTGCCCGTCGGTTTACGGATGATATGCGGTACTCATATCTAAACGAGTTCCTAGTGCCTCCTGCAGTGATTGCCAGAACTTTGAGGTAAATCTACTATCACGATCGGATATAATGGAAATAGGTATTCCATGCCTTGAAACAATTTCCTTTATATACAATCGTAATAGTTTCTCCATTCTATCCGTTTCCTTTATAGGCAAGAAATGTGCAGACTTGGTGAGACGATCAACAATCACCCAAATGGTGTCGTATCCCCAGGCAGTCTTTGGTAACTTCGTGATGAAATCCATGGTAATACCATCCCATTTCCATTCTGGGATTTCTGGTTGTTGAAGTAACCCTGACGGCTTCTGGTGTTCAGCTTTGACTTTGGAACAAGTTAAACATTCCCCAACATATGTTGCAACGTCTGTCTTTAAATTAGGCCACCAATAATGTGTCTTAAGATCTTGGTACATCTTTCCAACTCCAGGATGTATCGAGTATCTTGTCTTATGTGCCTCATTTAATATCAACTTCCTTAATCCACCCAACTTCGGTACCCAAATACGATTTGCAAAATATCGAATTCCATCTTCCCGCATAACGAGTTGCTTCTCATACTTCTTCATTATTTCATTTCCTATATTTTCTTTAGTAAGTGCTTCTCGTTGAACTTCTTTGATTTGTGAGTTGAGATTCATGCGAATTTTTATGTTCATCGCTCGTACTCGAATTGGTTCTCGTTCCTTTCTGCTTAAAGCATCGGCCACCACGTTCGCCTTCCCGGGATGATAACGAATTTCACAATCATAGTCGTTTATTAACTCGACCCACCTACGTTGTCTCATGTTCAGCTGTTTCTGATCAAAAATATGTTGAAGGCTTTTATGATCAGTAAACACAGTGCATTTAACCCCATACAAGTAGTGTCTCCATATCTTCAATGCAAACACGACTGCTCCCAGTTCTAGATCATGCGTCGTATAATTCCGCTCGTGAATCTTCAATTGTCGGGATGCGTATGCAATAACTTTCTTTCGTTGCATAAGAACGCAACCAAAACCTTGTCGCGAAGCGTCACAATATATTTCAAAATCATCGTTCCCTTCTGGTAACGATAAAATAGGTGCCGTAGTTAACTTCTTCTTCAGTAATTGAAATGCGTTCTCCTGCTCCGAGGTCCATTCGTATTTCTTCCCTTTTTGCGTTAATGCTGTTAACGGCTTAGCTATTCGGGAAAAATCTTGAATAAACCTTCTATAATAACCGGCTAAACCCAAAAATTGGCGTATCTGCATTGGTGTTTTAGGAGTCTCCCATTTTTCAATGGCTTCAATTTTTGCTGGATCAACCTGAATTCCTTTGCTACTAACAACGTGGCCAAGAAATTGCACTTCTTTCAACCAGAAAGCACACTTAGAAAATTTAGCGTATAGCTGTTCTTTTCTCAACAACTCTAATATCAACCTTAAATGCTGCTCATGCTCTTGCTCACTCTTGGAATAGATAAGAATATCATCAATGAAAACGATAACAAACTTATCTAAATACGGACTACAAACTCGATTCATGAGGTCCATGAATACAGCTGGCGCATTCGTCAATCCAAACGGCATGACCAAAAATTCGTAATGACCATAACGTGTCCGAAAAGCAGTTTTCGAAATGTCCTCTTCTTTGACACGTAGTTGATGATAGCCCGATCTTAGGTCGATTTTCGAATAAACACATGATCCCTGGAGTTGATCAAATAAGTCGTCAATTCTCGGTAGTGGATACCGATTTTTGATAGTTAACTTATTTAATTCACGATAATCTATACACATCCTAAAAGATCCATCTTTCTTTTTAACAAATAGAATCGGAGCTCCCCACGGTGAAGTACTTGGTCGTATGAATCCATGATCCAGTAATTCTTTTAACTGACTCTGAAGTTCTTTTAACTCGGACGGTGCAAGTCTATATGGAGCACGAGCCACTGGTGCGGCTCCTGGTACTAAATCTATTTGAAATTCTACAGATCTAAATGGAGGTAATCCCGGCAACTTTTCCGGAAAGACTTCAGGAAAATCTCTTGCCACAGGCACGTCATTGATGCTCTTCACTTTTTCCTTTGTTTCGACTTTATTAACATGTGCTAAGATAGCATAGCACCCTTTCTTCAAGCACTTTTGAGCTTTCAAATAACTAATGAGTTTTAGCTTTGAGTTACCCTTCTCTCCATAAATCATCACCGGCATTCTATCCTTACAAGGAATGCGAATTGCCTTCTTGGCACACACAACTTCAGCTCCTACTTTGGACATCCAGTCCATGCCAACTATTACATCAAAACTTCCTAATTCTACCGGTATTAAGTCAATTTTAAATGTTTCTCCGGCTAAATTTATTTTACAATCACGGCAAATTTTATCGGCTTTAATTAGTTTACCATTAGCTAACTCAATCATGTACTTAGCATCTAGAGGTAATGATGAACAATTCAATTTAGCGTAAAAGCCTCTACTCACGTAACTTCTATCGGCACCAGTATCAAATATAATAGATGCGGATAAGTTATTAATGGTAAACGTACCCGTAACAAGCTCCGGGTCTTCACACGCCTCTCTAGCATTAATAACAAATGCTCTTCCACGTGCAGATCCATTATTCTTCTCTGGATTCGGACACTGGCTCTTATAGTGACCTTGTTTTCCACACCCATAACAAGTAATGGTAGCCAAAGCAGTTCTATTTGCATTGGTGGCAGGAGTCTTGGTACCATTTGTATTTGTAACGAGAGCCCTACAATCTTCAGCAAGATGACCCTTTCGATTACATTTGTTGCATACCACATTACAGTAGCCAGAGTGATGTTTGTGGCATCGGTTGCATAAAGGATTTTGTCCTTTGTAACCAAAGCTTGAACCACCACCTGCACCTTGTATGGTTTCTTGTTTCTTAAAAGATTGTTGTTGGTTACCTCGATCATAATTTCCATTCCACTTTCTTTTGTTACCTGATACCTTCACATCAGTATTGGATGCTTTCTTATCCATGATGACCTGATCCATTAGCTCGTTTGCCATGGTTATAGCTTCATGAATTGTCTTAGGTTTCGATGCTGTAACATTTGCCTTGACCTTTTTGGGCAAACCATCTTTGTACATTTCAATCTTCCGTTCTTCGGTTGGAACCAATTCAGGACATAGCAAAACTAATTCCATGAATCGCTGATTGTAGTTGGTGATTTCAGTACCAATAACCTTCAGACTTCGTAACTCATCTTCCAACTTCCTAACCTCGTTCCTTGGACAATATTCATTGATTAACATTATTTTGAATTCTTCCCACGGAGTATCATAAGCTACATCTCCTCCTACAGCCTTCACATAATTTTTCCACCACGTGAGTGCACTATCTTGTAAAGTGCACGATGCGTATTTGGTCATGTCCTTTTCAACACAACCACTGATTTTGAACACAGTTTCCATCTTTTCTATCCACCGGGTTAAACCGATCGGTCCTTCTGTTCCACTGAATGATGAGGGCTTGCAAGCTTGAAAAGTTTTGTAAGTGCACCCCACACGAGGATTTGGGTTAACTGCAGCACCTCTTGCAGCCTCGACCCATAACATTCTGTCGTTCACTCGCTGATTGATGAGTTCCTGGATTTCTTGTTCCGTCATTCGGTTCAATCGCGCCATATTCTTCTATAAGAATGAAAAGAAAATAATTATTCACATGGAATATTATAGATGTAGTGTATATTTACAGTACATTATAGCTTATTAATAATATGAACCAGGTATTATTATAAAAGCCTTTTCTTCTTATTAGCGTTTTATAATTATATCTAGGGTAGTACCTACCCGTTAATGTTCATACTTAATAGCTTAGTACCGAACCAATTACTACAATCTAAATAATACTTAACCATGGAAAATTATTGCATTTCACACTTCACTATTTTACATATGCTTATCTTACATCGAACATTAAGCAAACCACACTAATAATATTATACAAAACATTATATGATCCCATGGTTTAATACGGCAGCGCATCGTTTGGTCTATTTTCTAGGACGTTTAGTTCCAATGAATGGCCTAACGCTTATCCTAGCTGTCTGCCTATATTTTAGCGGTGGGGCTGAAGAACTAGATGCCGGGACAGCACGAATAGGAATAGCGGGAATAGGGGTGGTAGTGTTTAGTGGAGTTGGTGCCACATCATCCTCCCTAAACTCGAGATTTGAATTTTCTAATTCATTAGCTTTTCGTTTCTTTCCTTGTTCGAATTTGTCTTTCGTAATTTCCTCGGGTTCACTTTCCTCCTCGGGTTCACTTTCCAGATTTTCTATAGTTGGTTCATCCGGAATTTGTGAGTGTTCCCCAAAGATATTATTTTCGTCATCGGATAGGTTAATGACTGGAACACCATCTGAAGATTCTGATTCGGAGTCGCTGAATGTGATAATAAGTTTTGAGCCCGACATCTATCACACCACAACTAACTCATTAGTACTACATAATATTTACATATAAATTTTAACCAACAGTGATAAGCAATGGTTTTTGAAATCAGACCCGGTCAAAGTCCAGACTTACTAATGTATCCTAACGACTTATCAGTTAGACACACTAATGCAAACCTGGTTCGCTAAGACCACCGCTCTGATACCACATGTCATAACCCGTCCTTAACCATAAGAACGTGTTAGATAACGTATGATTTCATTGCGAGGTATTGACCTCTATATGCGACATTTTTAAAAGAACAACTGCATTTATTTTACATTACAAACCATGATTCTTATTTTTGATACAAGCTTTGGACGAAATAAAGATGATTATCGTTTAGCGATAATCTTCGACTTACAAACTTTACAAATAATGATAACAACACGATTTCTAGTATATTTTACAACACAAATCCTCGGGTATGCAGTTTTATTTTTGACACAAATATGCGTACGCAAGATCCTGCTCAAATTCAACATAATGCAGCAGAAACTTCTAATTATCACCTGAGAATAAACATGTTTAAAACGTCAACATAAAGTTGGTGAGATATAGGTTTAGTGCCGGCAGCAATATATATATAGACCACAAGATTTCATATATAAACAGTTTAATAAAAATATTCTAAGTGGTTGAGCACTTGGTAACCATACTTAACATTTAATCACGTCGCATATTCCCTTTATTATGAAATCTTACTACACCGTACCAAGTGTAGTCACGAAACAAAGTACTGTGCAACCGTTGAATACTGGTCGTCCAGTCCGGTTGGGGTTGTCAGGCCCGATAGATCTATCAACAGGATTCGCGTTTACAATACCGCTGTAAATATTAGTTACCAAGCTACAGGGAAGTATGCCAGTGGTACAACTCAACGTAGAATATATTTTTCAGTTACTTGTGTCCATAACGTAAAACATAAAATACATGTATTCTCATCCCGAAATATTTAGAGTTTAAAAGTGGGACTATATACTCACTTTCGTCTTGAAGATATATATATAATTTGACTTGGTCTCCGGTTGATATCACGAACCTATCCATATATAATATATCAATACCTTTTCTTTTTAAACAACCGTCACATATATATACTTGTTATACTTTTAATACTTTGAATAATTCCTTAGTCCGTAGTTAGCAGTTCGTTGTTAGTAATTCAATTTTAATGGTTCATTTTTAGATGTTTAATATACCCGCAATGAAATAAATAAAACCCCCAACGAAATAAACAAAACCCCATCGTATATGTATTGGTCGAGATTAATCTTGACCCATGGTACCGGTGTTGTCAAATGACGTGTTGCGTACATAAAGTACCGGTGTTGTCAAATGACGTGTTGCGTACAATCATGGGATCTTATGATTAATCTTCTCGTGTTGTTTAGGGGTGATCCTGAACCATATAAAATTGAATTATAAGTACATATATATAAAATATCATGTTAACTTAAAAAGATGTGATTTATTTAATTTTTTTTCCCAATTATTTTCGTGGCTAAACTAGTCTTGGATATCCGATTTTGTTTCGGTCATAGTTTCTTCGTTACAACTCCGTTTTCGTTGATTCAACTTGCCATCTCCTTGGATCGAGTCCCTCTTTAAGACTATGAACTGTAAATACCTTAGTTTGTATTCAAAATCACACGGCATAGGTCAAACTTTAGTGAAACTTATGAAGTTAATCATTTTCCATCATGTAAACAACCTCAAATGATTATTTTTCTAAAAATACTTATACTTTGAGTTAAATCATGAAATTTTTATGTGTTATCATATTCATAGTAAAAATCATTTTTCCAGAAAATAAACCTCCAATTCAAAGTTTAAGATGGTTTTTAATTATCCAACCCAAAACAGCCCCCGGTTGCACTCCGACGTCGTAAATTCAGTTTTTAAGGTGTTCTTTGAAAAACCAAGTTATACCTTGTTAAGTTAGCATATAATTAAGATATGTTACAGGTCTTGAAGTATTTTAAAAGTTAAGTTAGAAGGATCTATTTAGTTTGCGAACAAGTTTGAAATCATTCAAACTATGTTCTAGTTTATAAACTCTTATATATATAGCTATAAATATATGAATTGAAAAAGAGTTGAAGTAAAGTTTTTACCTCAAGTTTAAAATGTAAAGTTGCTGGAAAGAAGTAGTAAAATAAAAGTTGAGAGAGTTCTTGCAAGTGTGTGTGAAAATTGGAAGTAAAATTTGGAAAATGAATGTGTAAAAATGAGTTAGAAATGGTGCTTATTTATAGGCTTGAAAATTTGGTTTTTAGTGAAAATATCTAAGATAAGTTAAAATTTATTATGTCATGAATGACATATTATTCCAATAATTGAAGATTTCTATTGGTATATACCAATAGTAAATACTTCTAGAAGCTGTGTATAGTACCTTAGATATACGTATAGGATTATTGAGGAAACGGAACGAGAATTCAAATATAACTATCTTTTGTAAATATACTTATATTGTTTTATGTATAAAAGCCCTTTAAAAATGATTAAATACATTACTTATACGATATATGTATAAACATTATAAATCATCAGTATTTATGTCAAATAACGTTACGTAGGTTATTGTTTTGAAAACTTAAGTTAGTAGTTTCAAAATATACTTATGACTTTTTGTTATTAATACAAAATGAGATATTAAAACATCCTAGATCATGTTAAATATGTATGTATAATTATCATATATTGTATAGTTCGTGATATCATCGGTCAAACTAGACGGTCAAACGTTGTGTAAAACTCTTTTCAAAAACATAAGTCTCAACAATTTGGATTGCTTATCATGTTGGTAAGGTTTAATTTATGTAAATATTAATCTCATAAGTATAGAACGATCGGAAAAGTGCGGGTCGTTACATACAACCTATTTGTTTAGGTCAAGACTAGCATTGTTTCTTGCACGTTTACTTGTCGAAGTACTTTGTGGTTCGTGCATACAAGGTGAGATCATAGTCCCACTTTTTACTCTTTTGAGCTTACTTTTGGGATGAGAAAACATAAACGATTCTTTTGAACTAAGTGAACACAAGAACGGGAAAACAAACATTCTACATACGAGTTTAGAACGAAAATCCTCAATTCGATTATCATTAGTTACATCAGATGGTGTAAGCGAGAACTTATGTTATATGGCCATATGGGTTTGACAACCCTCATCTTTGACGGTTCGCTACCATTTACGGATGAAATATATTTTCGAGAATCAGTGTTTGTTCTAGCACTATTGATGGGGTATTCAACGGACGGAATGTTAAGTTTTGATAATTGGGTGCTCGTGAATATTAACTTTTAGAATGTGTTACTATTATTTCAACTTTGCAAACCTTGTGGTTCGACTTACTTACTTTTACTCACTTACTTACTTAAACCTATGATTTCACCAACGTTTTCGTTGACAGATTTCTATGTTTTTCTCAGGTCTTACACGATATGTGAAACATGCTTCCGCTCATTATTTAATACTTTCTTTGGATGTCGAGTATACATGCTTTTCATGGAGCGTCTTATGACTTTACTTTAAACCGTGTCGCCTAGATTTCCTTTGTACTTATAACCTTGTAACTTAACTTTTGGTTGAACAATTCTTGTAAACTTTGGGAACAATCTTTATTTTGAAATGAAGGCGACATATTTTGGTCAAACTTTGTCTTAAAGACTTATGACCATGCAATGGGACCTACGTAGACGACGCCGTCACTTGACGATTTGTCGGGGTCGCTACAAGTGGTATCAGAGCTTTGGTTGTAGGGATTTAGAGTTCATTTGTGTCCACCCCGAGTCATAGGGTACATAGGTGAATCTAGACTACAACCGGCATATAGACTGAAGTAGGAATTACTTGACTATTTGTGCATTTATACTCGAACTCTTCTATCATATCTAACTCGTATTCGATCTTGATCTTACGTTGATAAATTTTGTTGACGCGCCACCTTGACTTTATGAAGTAATGTTAAATGCACATGAGAATCAGGGTAATATAATTTCCGGGATTATATTACGGTGATTCACATGGACGTTCCGACATTATGACATAAAGAATTTAAGGCGAGTCAAGGAAATTTTTTTTTTTCTCTCTATCCTTATTCCATATCATGGTTAGTATTGTTAAGAATACTAATCAACGATATTCTTGTGTCATGAAGGAACAATGGCTCCCCAAGGTCAACACAATACCCCTCTCGAAACTCTAGAACAAGCTCTTCAATGAATGATAACCACCGCCGTGGGTACGGCCGTGGCCGATCACTTTTCCAACAACACCAATCGTGGAGCCGGTAATTCAAGCGAAGGTTGCTCCTACAAGAACTTCATGAAGTACAACCCTCCCACTTTCGATGGAACCGGAGGACCGGTTGTTCTCACCCGATGGTTTGAACAAATGGAGACCGTTTTTAACACAAGCGGTTGTCGAGACCAAGATAAGGTCAAGTTTTCCACCCTCACTTTCACCGGCATTGCTCTTTCGTGGTGGAACAAGTACGTACAATCGGTGGGTATTGATGAAGCCCACACACTCTCATGGACCGAATTAAGAGAAAGAATGATCACCGAATATTTTCTGCGCGACGAGACTCGAAGGCTCGAGCAGGGTCTAAGGAATTTAAAAACGGCCGGGAATGACCTCGAAGCTTATAATCAACAGTTTACCGAACTAGCCTCAATGTGTCCCAATCTCATGACTCCCGAATCCCTAAGAGTCGAACTTTACATGGATGGCCTCCCTAAGAGCATTCAACACAGGGTAATGACATCTCGACCCACTAACCTACAAGAGGCTTTAACAACGGCCCGCCAAACTTTAGAAACGGCGAAGGAAATGGAAGCACCGGCACCAATGGTCAAGAACCACCCGAGTAACAACAAAAGAACATGGGGAGCCTCTCAATTTAGCAACCACAACAATAACAACAACCCCGCCAAGAAGCCTTTCACCTCCAACGACAAGAAAGGCTATGCCGGAAAACTACCTTTTTGTAACGAATGCCACAAGCATCACTTTGAAGGATGTGGCAGGTTTCGCCACCGGCGCCAAGGAAGTGGTCACGTCGCCAAACGTTGTGGAAGTACCACCCCCGTCGCTCGAATGATGCCCAACGCACACAGGACGGGTGCTTGTTTCGAATGTGGTCAACTGGGTCATTTTAGGAATGAATGCCCAAATAAGAAAATCAACCCCAACGCACGCCGTTGAACTTTCAACATCAACGCCTAGGATGCCCGAGACGACGATGGACTAGTCACGGGTACGTTTCTTCACAACAAACCGTATATTTCATACTTATTCGATTCGATTACCGCTAGACGTTTTACAACCGAGACCTTGACTTGTACTCTTTACATTCCACCTTTTTCCTCTAGATACTACTTAGGCAATGTAAGCGACCAACGGAAAGATACTGTGTGTCTATAAATTTTATCGGAGGATATGCGTTAAGAAATTGGACTCGACACCTATAGAACTAAGGAGCTCAGAACCTATTCGTTAGGGAGAAATTGTTTCCCTACAACTAGGTATAGATTATTGTGAACCGAGTAATTTTCGGTTGGAAACCGATACCCTCTTCCTCGTATCCATTACCTCATGATTATTTGCGTGGATCCCGTGTATTCCAAATCGACCTCCGTTCCGGTTATCATCAATTGGGGGTTAAGGGAGACGATGTCTCCTAAGCCATTTTTTTTTCCGAACTCGCAACGTTAGTTGTAAATCTCTCTTAGTACCGTTTGATTTATTTAGGACTCCGTCCGTAT
Organism: Rutidosis leptorrhynchoides; assembly: GCF_046630445.1. Lineage (NCBI taxonomy): Eukaryota > Viridiplantae > Streptophyta > Magnoliopsida > Asterales > Asteraceae > Rutidosis > Rutidosis leptorrhynchoides. Next base: position 403,744,151 of record NC_092338.1, on the reverse strand, counting down.
TCATGAACCTCCTAAACCACGTATGCAACTTATCTAGACAAATCTGTTATCGTATTTATGGATGACATCTTAACTTATTTAAGTAATGAAGGAAAACGAACAACATCACCATCTTACGCTCGAACTTTTGAGAAAAGAGCAACTCTATACCAAATTCTCCTAGTGAGAATTTCTGTTGAACGAAGTCCAATTTTCTAGACCATGATGTTAATGGTCAAGGCATTACAATCAATCTCGAAATCAAGCCACATGTAATCAGGAAACTCTACCAACTCGGACTTGTATTCGTAAAAATCTTAGATCTCGTCTGTTATTACCAAAGATTCATTTCTGACTTTTCTCGTGTTACACGAATTTTAAACTCGTTAACTCACTAAGGAAAACTTTAAACCTCTCCGTGTTCGAACCTTGAACGTAATTTTGCATGCAAACCTTTCTAGCTAAATTCGTATAGCACATAACGGAACTCAATATGGAAATAATTCTACTTAAACGCCCGAAAGGCATACTCCCTCGACTCGAAATCAACGGAACTGAAATTCGTTATTTTGCACGAAGAATTCGAATACTAAATTGTGGATCCGATCAATTTTCTCATCATCACGTACCACACTACGTACCTCTGTTATTCCACCGTTACCGTCTGATATTACTGGAACTTAAGATAACCCGCAATCCAAGGATACATCACTCTTATTTGACATAACGTCCTTGTGTTTCTGATAATCGGCCAACTACTATTCAACCCCGAACTATACAACTACGTGTACTATCTCGATTTTCTTTCAAACTTCAACTTTTGACAACTAGATGCACAATACGGCGACCTTGAGATGTAAACTCATCCTATTCTAAGACCTCATTTCACTCCTATCTTTATCGCTCGCACTTCCGTTTAAGGAAACTCCTTGTGACATTTCTCCATGGATAGAGAAACTCCTCATATTACCTTAACATTCGCCACGAGGGTGAATAGTCCTAACGAACATATTTCGAACCCTAACTGACTTGTTCAAACATATCTTAAGAGATTCTATTCCAGTACGGTGTATCTTCGTCATTTATCCTGTATCGAAATACTCGTTTCACTTCTAGTGTTACAAGAAACCTTGGGAACTCGCTTAGACACATGTACCGCGTATCTCCCACAACCGACGAACCGAGCAAACGTACGATTCAATCTTGGAAAGACATGTTACAGACTCGTATTGTCACCTTTAGTAGATCACTCTTACAACAGTAGTTACCACTCGTGTGTTCACGCGCACTTTCCGAAACCCTATATGACCGCTAATGTCATACCCCTGTTCATTTAACCAAAGCATCAACCACCGAAATCTGAACTCCATCAAGAAACAACAATTGAAATCATTCAAATCCGAGGAGGGCTCGAGACGATCCGTAGTCGCCAAAAGAGTTATACCAAACTTAGATGAAAACCTCACAAATCCCAGTGTGTAACCGCGTAATATTGAGAAACCGCACCTTGGAAAGGTGTAATCCATTTTGGGAAATCGAGAAAGGCTATAGCCGCAATATTGAACCTTTTGAAACCTTGGGGCGTATTGGAACCGCTTCCTACCGTTTAGAACTTCCGACTAAATTAAGTTTCCGTTTACCCTACATTTCGTGTAACAAACTTAGAAACGTGTCCTGCGGAACAGGAACGTGCAATCCTGCTAGATACACCAACTATCGATGACAAACTTCTCTTCATAGGAAAACCAGTTGAAACCAGGGATCGTAAAAAAAAAAACCAAACCTTAATACAACGTGAAACCCTAACTATCCAAATTCATGAGGACACTCAAGGACGTACCTTCACTTATTCATATCATGAACAACGTAAAGTCTCGAGTAAGAGATATCGACTACTACTTCCAACTAAATTTCGGGACGAAATTTCTTTTGAGGTGTGGATAATGTAATATCCCGCATTTTTCCGTTAAATTATTTTAACGCCCGTCTTTTTCTTTTTAAATAATACCCTTCATATCTAGATTCGTATCCTTTGTTAAGTAACATTTTAAATATTCTCGTTATCGGATTTTTAATATCTCCCGTACTTCCGTGTAATTTAAAATAATTCGTTTGGTCAATTCACGCACCCGCAACCGAACGCGAGGGACTAGTTTCGCCATTGGAGCAAAGATGTGACTAGCTTGACTAGTCAACACCCACCTCCCCATTTTCCTTTTCATTTTCATTTCCATTTTCTTTCTATACTTTCCAATTTTCTCTCAAACACCACTACAAAGAATCATCATCTAAATTCGGATTTGGAAGCTTCAACCAAAACAAAATACATATTTGGAATCCTCTCTTCATCCTCTTCAATTTGATACCAACTTCATCTCATTTGGGTAACTTTCTAAAATCACTAATTTTATGTGTTCTTGAGATTTTTGAGTTATAAAGTTGTTAATTAGTGTCTATGGCTCATTGTGATGTCGTGTATGTAATTTGTATGCTCGATTCATTGTTTTTGGTGTAACTAGTTCAATATGAAAATTACTTGCTAAATCCTTGATTTTGGATGATCAAATGTTGTTAGATTGTTAAAGTGCATGTTTTAAAAGTGTTACTAGTATCATTAGCTTCGTTTTGATGTATAGGTTGATTAAGGAAACTCCAAGAACATGATTAATGATTTTGTGAACTTGGATTAGGGTTTGATGAGCTTTACATGAACTTTTGATGCGCCAAATGCTATGAGATATTGTTGTTAAGTGTTTTGTTGCAATGTGTGTTTGATTACCTTCGAAACGGCATAACATACATGTAAATTGGTTGCCCGAATCATAAAATGCGTTTTTGGAACTTGAACTTTGATTATGAATGTTTAATTGCGGTTTTTGGTTGTTGTAAGTGGAAGTTTGATTGATGAAATGCATTTAGATGTTTTCCTTGTCAAAATACCTTTCCGATGGTATAAGATACATGTTCTAAGTGTTTTCGGTGCATCAGATGTGTTAAATTGTATTTTGGTTCGTGACTTGGACCATTTTTCTACAAACTGCATGTTTCCCAGGTATTGCGCGCCGCGCATATACCCGCGCGCCGCGCAGAATTAGAAATCCCAGATGTTTGCCTTCGTGGTTAAGTTCTGACCAGGATTTACACTTGGGTGCGCGCCGCGCAACCCATAGCGCGCCGCGCATCTGCCCAGCTCATTTTGTCTTTGTTTTTCATGTCACAAAAATGTTTCCCGCTTTACTATAACCCCGTTTACCATGAAACTTGACTATTATGCTCGTATATGACTTCTCATCATGATAAAATTGTCGGACACCCGACCCGACCCCGTTGACTTTGACTTTGACCAAGTTTGACTTTTAGTCAAACTTAACCAAACGATTATACAATCGTTCTAACATGCTTAACTACTTGTGTCGTGCATGAAACTTGACAAATTGATCCACGTGCTATATTAATCGAGTCGTAACGAGCCATAGGACTAATTGAACATCTTTGACCCTTCGTGACTATCGTTATTGATACAACCTATTTGTTTAGGTCAAGACTAGCATTGTTTCTTGCACGTTTACTTGTCGAAGTACTTTGTGGTTCGTGCATACAAGGTGAGATCATAGTCCCACTTTTTACTCTTTTGAACTTACTTTTGGGATGAGAAAACATAAACGATTCTTTTGAACTAAGTGAACACAAGAACGGGAAAACAAACATTCTACATACGAGTTTAGAACGAAAATCCTCAATCCGATTATCATTAGTTACATCAGATGGTGTAAGCGAGAACTTATGTTATATGGCCATATGGGTTTGACAACCCTCATCTTTGACGGTTCGCTACCGTTTACGGATGAAATATATTTTCGAGAATCAGTGTTTGTTCTAGCACTATTGATGGGGTATTCAACGGACGGAATGTTAAGTTTTGATAATTGGGTGCTCGTGAATATTAACTTTTAGAATGTGTTACTATTATTTCAACTTTGCAAACCTTGTGGTTCGACTTACTTACTTTTACTCACTTACTTACTTAAACCTATGATTTCACCAACGTTTTCGTTGACAGATTTCTATGTTTTTCTCAGGTCTTACACGATATGTGAAACATGCTTCCGCTCATTATTTGATACTTGCTTTGGATGTCGAGTATACATGCTTTTCATGGAGCGTCTTATGACTTTACTTTAAACCGTGTCTCCTAGATTTCCTTTGTACTTATAACCTTGTAACTTAACTTTTGGTTGAACAATTCTTGTAAACTTTGGGAACAATCTTTATTTTGAAATGAAGGCGACATATTTTGGTCAAACTTTGTCTTAAAGACTTATGACCATGCAATGGGACCTACGTAGACGACGCCGTCACTTGACGATTTGTCGGGGTCGCTACATGCTTAGAAGTAAAAATTGCACTTAACACTTTTAACCGAAATGATGAATTGAAAGTGGTATGATTTGTGGTTAAATGTAATGTCTGATGATGAATTGACCATTCGACAAGAGCCGGCGCGGTACATAACAGGAAAAATTGCACTTCTTAACTCAGTTTCTGTTACCAATACTAGGCCATTGCCGCGGCGCGGAGCCTCTTTCCGCGGCGCGACATATAACGGGCCCAGGGCCTGACCTGCAACATTTTATCTAAACCACAAATCATGAACACTTCAATAACCCAATCTCATAAACCACTTTCAATTCATCATCAGACATTACAATGACCAAATAAACTACAAAAACATGTTTTTACTTTCAAATTCACATTTGGTCCCAAAAGTTAAACGACGACATCAATGACACATACAAAACGTTCGGCGTTGGTAAGCGGTAACCTTAGAGCTTGATTTTAAGAAAGACTTGCAATACCACTTACTATAGTGCCAATGCTCCGCTAACACTTCAAATGGGCTCTTTACCTTCGCGATGAACTTTAGTCCCTAAAATATAAAACATCAAGGGGGTAAGCTTTTACACTTAGTGAGTTATAGGCAAGTAATAAAACTTAAAACATAAATCAATGGGCATAAATCACAATACTTATCCTTCAACCTATCGGTTGCTTGCTTACTTTCGGATCCGATTCATTCATACCATAGGCATGACTTACTAGGCCGACCCTAGTAATCATGCCTAAGCTAACCATAGGCATACTAAAAATGCCTAAGCTATCATCATTTCATTTCATCATCATTTCATACATAGACACTTAATGTGCCTAAGCTAAAACAAACTATAGGCAAGATTACTAGCAATGTAATAACCTTGCCTAAGCTAAACATCAACCATAGATACAATTATTAGGCTAACCTAATAATTCTATCTAAGCTACATGACTAGTGCACTTAGTCGTTGCTCTCTTGCACGGATGCAATCCGAGAACACTAAGCCACTCTTAACCCACCCATTTTACCCCCTATAAACTCACCTTGCTTAGACGAAATTCCTTGATCGCTTGGAGCCTCGTTAACTTGATTAGCACCTATACATGAGCTAATCCCATTAATCACACAACTCAAAACAAAATCACAACATTCATGAATCTTTACATCTTCATATACTTATACATTCATTTAACCCCCTAAACACAACAAACATACATATAGCTTTTGATCTCATCTATTCTAAGGTAACAATATTACCAATTAGACTTCATAACTTTAATCATGTACATTACTAGTTCATCTCTTTTAGCAATAACATGCAACTTTCCTTCAATCCTTTCGTTATTCCTCAATGTGCATAATAATCCAATTTCATTACTAGCACCCTTAAATTATCAAGTAACCAATTTCTATAACTTTCAACAATAACAATAACTCATACATGAACATCCTTCATCAAATTTACTAACTAGAACACATGACTTCTCATTGAGACATTTTATCAAACACTTGGTGTGCATGACTAGAATTTGCACTAGAATATCATCAACTTCACCATATTCATGCCATAAATTCTTAATGCAAGTTTGTACATGTATCTACTTACAAAATCATAAGCAATTTCATTCTAACACATACCAATGTGCATAATTCAGCAAATAACAACTTCTTAATCATAAAACTCATCATTATCACACAATATAAGCAATACTTAGACATAAAATTCATACCTTGTCTTCTAGAGTTCAAGAACCCTAATTTGTGCACAAGAAGAGAAATAAGAAGAATTAAGGCTTGCTAGTGTGCTTAGAATATCTTAAATTTCACCAATTTGAGCTTGCATGAACACACTTTTATCAATTTATGGTTTCCTTCTTCTTCTCCCTCTAAAATCGACACACACACATATACAGGAGGCTTTCTGTATTATTTTTTTGTGAATAAAACTAGATTTCCAGCATTTGATTTCTTTTATTTAAAATAACTTTGGCTTATTTACACTTTCTACCCTCCCCATCACATCTATAGTTAAGGAGGTCCTTAATTCTAACTTTGCACTATTAGTCCTTCTTAACTTAACCAATAAACTTAACTTTTGTCCATTCTAAAATAAAATAACCTTTACCATTTAATTTCTTAGCAATAAAATTCACATAAAATAATACCTTAAATAATTGGGATGTTACAACTCTCCCCCTCTTGGATCGTTCGCGTCCTCGCGAACCATTCTTGATGCAACGACGGATAATACTTCATAAGCCATTCTTCGAGTTCCCATGTACATTCAGAACCTTTTCTAAATTGCCATAATACCTTCAATAATATTACTGACTTATTTCTCAAGTGTTTAACCTTTTGATCCAAAATCTTTATTGGCTTTTCCGCATATCTTAACTTATTATCGACTTCGATTTCATTCAAAGGAACATAAGTTGATTCATCCGCCAAACACTTTCTTAATTGTGACACATGAAACGTGTCATGTATATTACTCAATTCATTGGGTAAAGCCAAACGGTAGGCCACCTTCCCAACCTTTGCCACTATCTCGAATGGTCCCACGAACCTTGGACCCAATTTTCCCCTCTTTCTAAAACGGATGATGCCTTTCCATGGAGAAACTTTTAGCATCACTTTATCACCTACTTGGAATTCTATCGGTTTTCTCCTTTTATCCACATAGGACTTTTGTCGATCTTGTGCCGCCTTCATTCTTTCACGAATTTGATCAATCATCTCGGTGGTTTGTTGCACTATTTCCGTGCTTCCTAATTCTCGTTGACCTACTTCGCCCCAACAAATCGGGGTTCTACACCTCCTTCCATACAACATCTCATAAGGCGCCATTCCAATAGTGGAATGATAACTATTGTTGTATGAAAATTCAACTAAAGGTAAATGAGTATCACAACTACCGCCAAAATCGATGACACATGCTCTTAACATATCTTCAAGAGTTTGAATAGTTTGCTCACTTTGACCATCCGTTTGCGGGTGAAACGCGGTACTCACATGTAACTTAGTACCCATTTCCTCTTGAAACTTTCTCCAATATCGTGATGTAAATCGGGTGTCTCGATCCGAAACAATGGAAACCGGCACTCCATGCCTTGCAACAACTTCTTTCATATACAATTTAGACATTGCTTCCGATGATGAAGCTTCTCTTATTGCCAAAAATAATGCACTCTTAGTCAATCTATCAACAATAACCCAAATCGCATCGTGTTGTCGAGGGGTCTTAGGCAACTTAGTCACTAAGTCCATCGTAATATGCTCCCATTTCCAAACCGGTACCTCTAAAGGTTGCATCTTACCATAAGGCATTTGATGATCGGCTTTCACTTGAAGACAAGTAAGACACTTGTGCACATACTTAACTATATCCCTCTTCATTCCCGGCCACCAATAGTCTTTCCTTAAATCTCTATACATTTTCGTAGCACCGGGGTGAATCGAATATTTAGATTTGTGAGCTAAGTCAAGGAGCTCACTTCTAACACCACTTTGCAAAGGTACCCAAATTCTCCCATATCTAAGTCTTAATCCACGAGAATCTACCACAAAATCCTCAACTTGCCCTTTGATCCTTTCTTTTCTCACGTTTTCGGGCGATAATGCTTCACCTTGTGCAACACGAATATCATCAAATATTTGAGGTGATATTACCATGGCCAAACTCGTTATCTTAATCGGTTGATGACTCGACTTCCTACTAAGAGCATCCGCTACCACGTTCGCTTTTCCGGGGTGATATAAGATCTCACAATCATAATCTTTCACCAAATCGAGACCTCTCCTTTGCCTATCATTCAGATCCCTTTGATCAAATAAATATTTTAAGTTCTTATGATCGGTATAAATGGAAAACTTAACACCATAAAGATAATGACGCCAAATCTTTAAAGCAAAAACTACGGCCGTCAATTCTAAATCATGCGTAGGATAACGTTTCTCGTGTTCCTTCAATTGTCGGGAAGCATAAGCTATGACCTTCCCATTTTGCATCAATACACACCCTAAGCCTTTCTTAGAAGCATCACAATAAACCGTCATGTTCTCATTCCCTTCCGGTAAAACCAATATGGGCGCTTGAACAAGCTTCTCCTTAAGGAGTTGAAACGCTTGTTCTTGCTTTTCTTCCCATTTCCATGGCACACTTTTACGAGTCAACTTGGTGAGTGGGGTGGCTATTCTAGAAAAATCTTGTATAAACCGTCGATAATACCCCGCTAAGCCTAGAAAACTTCTAATCTCGGTGGGATTCGTAGGTGGTTCCCATCTCATAATCGCCTCTATTTTTACCGGATCAACACAAATACCTTTCTTATTAATGACATGACCCAAAAATTGAACTTCACGAAGCCAAAACTCGCATTTAGAGAACTTAGCAAACAACCTTTCTCTTCTTAAAGTCTCTAATACTTGTCTTAAATGCACCGCATGTTCCTCTTCATTCTTAGAATATACCAAAATGTCATCAATGAATACAATTACAAATCTATCAAGCATCGGTCGACAAACTCTATTCATCAAATCCATAAACACGGCTGGAGCATTTGTTAACCCAAACGGCATAACCACAAACTCATAATGACCATACCTCGTTCGAAAAGCCGTCTTAGGGACATCTTCTTCCCTCACTTTCAATTGATGGTAACCCGACCTTAAATCGATCTTAGAAAAGAAGCTTGCACCTTGTAATTGATCAAACAAATCATCTATCCTTGGCAACGGGTACTTGTTCTTAATAGTGACCTTATTCAATTCTCGATAATCAATACACATTCTCATAGTCCCATCCTTCTTTTTCACAAACAAAACTGCAGCTCCCCAAGGTGAACTACTAGGACGAATAAAACCTTTATCTATCAAATCTTGTAATTGAGTCATCATTTCCCTCATTTCCGACGGGGCTAATCGATAGGGAGCTTTAGCAATTGGCATGACCCCGGGTATCAAATCTATTCTAAACTCTACCTCTCGTTCGGGAGGTACACCGGGCAATTCACTTGGAAACACATCCGGAAACTCGTTAACTATCGGTACATCATCTAATTCAACAATTTTTTTCGAATTATCAACAACATGTGCCAAAAACGCACAACATCCATGAGACAAAAATCTTTTAGCCCTAGCATACGTGCATATAGGAATAGCACGCCTAGCTCGCTCCCCATAAATCCATATAACTTTCCCACTTGGCGATTGAACTAACACAATTTTCTTACGACACAAAATTATCCCTTCATTGTCATCTAACCAATCCATACCCACAATTACTTGAAATTCCCCCATATGCATGGGTATTAAATCAATGACAAACTTTTCATCATCCAAAACAATTTCACACCCCTTAATGATACTATATACCATCACGGTTTTATTATCCGCTATTTCAACCTCTAATGGGTGTTCTAACATACTTGGGGTCATATTAAAATGCTTACAAAAAGAATACGATACAAACGACCGCGTAGCACCGGAATCAAACAAAACATGCGCAGGTAAAGAGTTTACAATAAAGGTACCTGACACCACATTTTGGGACTCCTTCGCTTCGAGTGCGGTAATCTGATGAGCTCGGGCCCTTGGTCGGCTATCACTAGTCCTCGGTTCCGTCTTAACCTCTTTCTTAACGCTACCACTAGCTAAATCCTTCTTGTATTCTGGACATTCGGCTTGAAAGTGACCTTTCTCAAAACAATAATAACATTGCTTACCTTTCTTAGGACATTCGACGACCCTATGACCCGGCTTCCCGCAAGAGTAACAATCAGTGGTACCCGCTTTACATTCACCCGTATGATTCTTACCACACCTAGTACACGACTTGGCTTCTTTCCCACAGCTCTTACCCGACACAAAACTCCCTTTTGACTTGTGCGGGGATTCGGAACCAAACTTACCCTTCTTCGGACTAACATTATGCATCGCCTTAGAGTCTTGATCTAACTTTCGCTTAAACGCCGCCTTCTTCCTAAGTTCATGCTCTCTAACAAGTGCTCTATTCATCATTTCGGCTAAGGTCTTATAAGTGCTCTTGTCGATAAATTCACTTATCTCGGGATTCAACTTTTCATGATAATGATCCATCATCAACTTGGGACTTGACACAAAGTCCGGACAAAAACGAGACTTATCATTGAACTCGGCATTAAACTCGGTCACCGATTTACTTCCATGCTCTATATTCATAAACTCGGATTTCAACCTACTAACCTCGGCGGGTGGAGCAAATTGGGTCATAAACATTTCACGGAACTTGTCCCATGAGAAACTTGTAGCCACGTCTCGCCCATGAGACTTAACTATGAAATTCCACCACTCATAACCACTACCCTTCATTTGATGAGCCGCATAAATTACCTTTAAATGCTCGGGGCATTCACACAACATAAAAGTTTCTTCAATCTCATCGATCCATCTTTGACTAACAATTGGGTCAACCTTACCATGAAACTCCGGGGGATGGCAATTTGCAAAGTTCTTATATTCAAATCGATCATATTTCCTTCTTGGGGCTTCTACCTCTTCTTGTCTTACCCCACTTCCCCCTTCGCCTCTTAAAGTAGGGTTATTAGCAATAAGAGTCTTTAACTTCTAGTCTAATTGATCGTTTATCATTGTCTTGATCTTTTCTAACAAGGTTGGGGTATAACGTATCAAGGCTTGCCCTATTTGCCCCGAAATGTCATTTGGCATGTTAACTTCTTCGGGTTCATTTTGAGAGTCTTCAATAGACTCCATGGATGGGGTGTGGACGTACTCGTCGTCCTCCTCATTACCTCTATTCGGTGATACAATAGCCATTCTGAAAATTACATTCAACTCGTTAGTTCAAATACCTTCATCATCATCATCATAACCAAACAAATCGAAAGAATTCCTAACTCGATTCACCATGACCATAGTAGACGTTCATGTGTACTAAAATGAAGTAATAACAATGGCCTGTTGTTATTACACCATTTCATTACACATCTAGTCTACTACGACATCATGGCTAACGAGTATTAAACTCCTTACATAAACCAATCATAATCTCAATCATGAACGTCTACTCGTTGGTTTCAAGAGTAGACATTACATTTTAAGCAATACTTGTTCAAGCGCCCATATTGGTTTTACCGGAAGGGAATGAGAACATGACGGTTTATTGTTATGCTTCTAAGAAAGGCTTAGGGTGTGTATTGATGCAAAATGGGAAGGTCATAGCTTATGCTTCCCGACAATTGAAGGAACACGAGAAACGTTATCCTACGCATGATTTAGAATTGACGGCCGTAGTTTTTGCTTTAAAGATTTGGCGTCATTATCTTTATGGTGTTAAGTTTTCCATTTATACCGATCATAAGAACTTAAAATATTTATTTGATCAAAGTGATCTGAATGATAGGCAAAGGAGAGGTCTCGATTTGGTGAAAGATTATGATTGTGAGATCTTATATCACCCCGGAAAAGCGAACGTGGTAGCGGATGCTCTTAGTAGGAAGTCGAGTCATCAACCGATTAAGATAACGAGTTTGGCCATGGTAATATCACCTCAAATATTTAATGATATTCGTGTTGCACAAGGTGAAGCATTATCGCCCGAAAACGTGAGAAAAGAAAGGATCAAAGGGCAAGTTGAGGATTTTGTGGTAGATTCTCGTGGATTAAGACTTAGATATGGGAGAATTTGGGTACCTTTGCAAAGTGGTGTTAGAAGTGAGCTCCTTGACTTAGCTCACAAATCTAAATATTCGATTCACCCCGGTGCTACGAAAATGTATAGAGATTTAAGGAAAGACTATTGGTGGCCGGGAATGAAGAGGGATATAGTTAAGTATGTGCACAAGTGTCTTACTTGTCTTCAAGTGAAAGCCGATCATCAAATGCCTTATGGTAAGATGCAACCTTTAGAGGTACCGGTTTGGAAATGGGAGCATATTACGATGGACTTAGTGACTAAGTTGCCTAAGACCCCTCGACAACACGATGCGATTTGGGTTATTGTTGATAGATTGACTAAGAGTGCATTATTTTTGGCAATAAGAGAAGCTTCATCATCGGAAGCAATGTCTAAATTGTATATGAAAGAAGTTGTTGCAAGGCATGGAGTGCCGGTTTCCATTGTTTTGGATCGAGATACCCGATTTACATCACGATATTGGAGAAAGTTTCAAGAGGAAATGGGTACTAAGTTACATGTGAGTACCGCGTTTCACCCGCAAACGGATGGTCAAAGTGAACAAACTATACAAACTCTTGAAGATATGTTAAGAGCATGTGTCATCGATTTTGGCGGTAGTTGGGATACTCATTTACCTTTAGTTGAATTTTCATACAACAATAGTTATCATTCCACTATTGGAATGGCGCCTTATGAGATGTTGTATGGAAGGAGGTGTAGAACCCCGATTTGTTGGGGCTAAGTAGGTCAACGAGAATTAGGAAGCACGGAAATAGTGCAACAAACCACCGAGATGATTGATCAAATTCGTGAAAGAATGAAGGCGGCACAAGATCGACAAAAGTCCTATGTGGATAAAAGGAGAAAACCGATAGAATTCCAAGTAGGTGATAAAGTGATGCTAAAAGTTTCTCCATGGAAAGGCATCATCCGTTTTAGAAAGAGGGTAAAATTGGGTCCAAGGTTCGTGGGACCATTCGAGATAGTGGCAAAGGTTGGGAAGGTGGCCTACCGTTTGGCTTTACCCAATGAATTGAGTAATATACATGACACGTTTCATGTGTCACAATTAAGAAAGTGTTTGGCGGATGAATCAACTTATGTTCCTTTGAATGAAATCGAAGTCGATAATAAGTTAAGATATGCGGAAAAGCCAATAAAGATTTTGGATCAAAAGGTTAAACACTTGAGAAATAAGTCAGTAATATTATTGAAGGTATTATGGCAATTTAGAAAAGGTTCTGAATGTACATGGGAACCCGAAGAATGGCTTATGAAGTATTATCCGTCGTTGCATCAAGAATGGTTCGCGAGGACGCGAACGATCCAAGAGGGGGAGAGTTGTAACATCCCAATTATTTAAGGTATTATTTTATGTGAATTTTATTGCTAAGAAATTAAATGGTAAAGGTTATTTTATTTTAGAATGGACAAAAGTTAAGTTTATTGGTTAAGTTAAGAAGGACTAATAGTGCAAAGTTAGAATTAAGGACCTCCTTAACTATAGATGTGATGGGGAGGGTAGAAAGTGTAAATAAGCCAAAGTTATTTTAAATAAAAGAAATCAAATGCTGGAAATCTAGTTTTATTCACAAAAAAATAATACAGAAAGCCTCCTGTATATGTGTGTGTGTCGATTTTAGAGGGAGAAGAAGAAGGAAACCATAAATTGATAAAAGTGTGTTCATGCAAGCTCAAATTGGTGAAATTTAAGATATTCTAAGCACACTAGCAAGCCTTAATTCTTCTTATTTCTCTTCTTGTGCACAAATTAGGGTTCTTGAACTCTAGAAGACAAGGTATGAATTTTATGTCTAAGTATTGCTTATATTGTGTGATAATGATGAGTTTTATGATTAAGAAGTTGTTATTTGCTGAATTATGCACATTGGTATGTGTTAGAATGAAATTGCTTATGATTTTGTAAGTAGATACATGTACAAACTTGCATTAAGAATTTATGGCATGAATATGGTGAAGTTGATGATATTCTAGTGCAAATTCTAGTCATGCACACCAAGTGTTTGATAAAATGTCTCAATGAGAAGTCATGTGTTCTAGTTAGTAAATTTGATGAAGGATGTTCATGTATGAGTTATTGTTATTGTTGAAAGTTATAGAAATTGGTTACTTGATAATTTAAGGGTGCTAGTAATGAAATTGGATTATTATGCACATTGAGGAATAACGAAAGGATTGAAGGAAAGTTGCATGTTATTGCTAAAAGAGATGAACTAGTAATGTACATGATTAAAGTTATGAAGTCTAATTGGTAATATTGTTACCTTAGAATAGATGAGATCAAAAGCTATATGTATGTTTGTTGTGTTTAGGGGGTTAAATGAATGTATAAGTATATGAAGATGTAAAGATTCATGAATGTTGTGATTTTGTTTTGAGTTGTGTGATTAATGGGATTAGCTCATGTATAGGTGCTAATCAAGTTAACGAGGCTCCAAGCGATCAAGGAATTTCGTCTAAGCAAGGTGAGTTTATAGGGGGTAAAATGGGTGGGTTAAGAGTGGCTTAGTGTTCTCGGATTGCATCCGTGCAAGAGAGCAACGACTAAGTGCACTAGTCATGTAGCTTAGATAGAATTATTAGGTTAGCCTAATAATTGTATCTATGGTTGATGTTTAGCTTAGGCAAGGTTATTACATTGCTAGTAATCTTGCCTATGGTTTGTTTTAGCTTAGGCACATTAAGTGTCTATGTATGAAATGATGATGAAATGAAATGATGATAGCTTAGGCATTTTTAGTATGCCTATGGTTAGCTTAGGCATGATTACTAGGGTCGGCCTAGTAAGTCATGCCTATGGTATGAATGAATCGGATCCGAAAGTAAGCAAGCAACCGATAGGTTGAAGGATAAGTATTGTGATTTATGCCCATTGATTTATGTTTTAAGTTTTATTACTTGCCTATAACTCACTAAGTGTAAAAGCTTACCCCCTTGATGTTTTATATTTTAGGGACTAAAGTTCATCGCGAAGGTAAAGAGCCCATTTGAAGTGTTAGCGGAGCATTGGCACTATAGTAAGTGGTATTGCAAGTCTTTCTTAAAATCAAGCTCTAAGGTTACCGCTTACCAACGCCGAACGTTTTGTATGTGTCATTGATGTCGTCGTTTAACTTTTGGGACCAAATGTGAATTTGAAAGTAAAAACATGTTTTTGTAGTTTATTTGGTCATTGTAATGTCTGATGATGAATTGAAAGTGGTTTATGAGATTGGGTTATTGAAGTGTTCATGATTTGTGGTTTTTAATGATACTATAAACGTTAGCCAAATCTTTATTTTAAGGGGGCTTTTACATCCCCCTTAAAATAATACCTTAATATTGTTACCTTAAAATTGATAAAGACTCTTATTGCTAATAACCCTACTTTAAGAGGCGAAGGGGGAAGTGGGATAAGACAAGAAGAGGTAGAAGCCCCTGATGTGGTAGCACGGGGTTACGAAATAGTGTATATTTTTAATACGGAATGCTACAAAATTTAACAAGTTTTAATTAAATATTTACAAAATGGATATACCAAAACCTTGCTACAACACAATAGGCAGTGTACCTAGTCGCGAAGTAGTATAGTTTTTAGTAAGTCCGGTCGTTCCACAGGGAGACGGGCTTATGAAACACTTTATTTTTATATAACAATATATAAATATAAATATAAAAAGGGGGGTTTTACCGTTTAATGACCGGTTTGTCGATTTTAAAACTTTAGTCGCAGTTAAAACCTAATGTAAAATATAAAATAAATACAAGACTTAAATTAAAGCGTAAAGTAAATAACGATAATGAAATTGCGAATAATAAAAGTGCGATAAAATAAACTTGCGATAATTAAAAAGTACGATAATTAAAAGTGCGATTAAATAACAATAAATAAAAGTGCGATAATTAGAAGTGCAATTAAATATAAAATAAAGAAAATTAAATATGAAATAAAAGAATTATGCTTATTTAAACTTCCGTAATCATGATGTTTGAAGTGTTGATTTTAGTTTTATGCCCATGGGTTAATTGTCCTTTGTCCTGGATTACTTAATATGTCCGTCTGGTTTTTGTCCATAACAGTCCATCAGTCATAAATATAAAGTGCGAGTGTCCTCGTCAAATTATTCTTATACCCGAAGTTAAATATTCCAACTAATTGGGGATTCGAATTGTAACAAAGTTTTAATACTTTGTTTAATGAATACACCAGGTTATCGACTGCGTGTAAACCAAGGTTTTACTACTTTGTTAACAATTACACCAATTACCCTTGAATGTAATTTCACCCCTGTTTTAATTATTCTAGTGGCTATTAATCCATTCCCGTGTCCGGTTAAATGAACGATTATTCGTACATATAAATACCCCGCCCATCGTGTCCGATCGAGTGTATATGGTAATTTATAGGGACGCCCAATTGTAAATCTTTATATTAACATTAACAAACTATCATTTAGTTAAACAAATATAAAGCCCATTAATAGCCCATAGTCTAATTTCCACAAGTGTCGTTCTTTTGTCCAAACCCCAATTATGGTACAAAGTCCAATTACCCAATTTTAGTATTTTAGCCCAACATCATGATTACTTCGGTTCAAATAAGCATAATAACAACTTAGTTACGAGACATTAATTTAAAAAGGAGAACATAGCTTACATTGATTATTTATCGCGTAGTGTTACACGGACAGAGCTCCGACTTTAAAAACTCGTAAAAATAACCTTTACATAACCCAAACTAATCTAATATAACACTAATCTATACTATATATACATATATATATTTATTTATATTATGGAGTATTATTATTATTATGTGTTTTTTTATATATTTTACATGCAGAACTCGAGAGCTTTTATAGCCAGAACTGAAATTCACTGCTCCGCGAGTCGCGGCCATTTTGGCCTTCCAGCTCCGCAAGTCGCGGAGGTTCCAAAACCAGCCCACAAGTTCAAGATCCAAGGCTGCCGACGGTTTTTATTTAAATATATATAATATATAAATAATTTTTATAATTATTTATATATTATATTATATTTATATACATAGTAGACTCGTAATTTTTTTCCGTTGCGTCGAGCGTTGAGAGTTGGTTCATGTACCGGTTCCGTATTTTCGAACGTCCTTGCGTACGCTGAGATATTTTGTACTTTGCGTTTCGTAACTTGTACTCTTGTCATTTTTAGACGTTCCTTATCAATAAATTGAACCTTTTTAATTGTATCTTGTACTTTTGAGCTTTTTGGACCTTTGCGTCTTCAATTCGTTGTTTTCGCCTTTTGTCTTCGCACTTATTTAATATAAATGAATATTACATGAAAATGGAACAATTGCAACTGAAATCTTTACATATCGGAGGGATATTGATACTAAATATATGTTCATTTGGAGCACTATCAAATATCCCCACACTTGAGCGTTGCTTGTCCTCAAGCAATACAGAACTTGAAATAAAAACATACATGAATCACTTCTTTATTCTTCACACTTTGTACATCAGTGATTTTGATAGAGCGGTATAAACAATGATAGTAATGATAGAACCATAGTTAAAGGTGGGTGTGTCATCCACAGTTGCCTTGGGTTTAGGTCAACGACACTTGCAATCAAATAGCCGATTTACTTTCGGTTTCCAAAGCAAAGTGCACATTTGAAAGGCGGTTTACAGTCCCACATGACTATAAAAATTGTAGATCCTTAAGGAAATAGGATCTTTATGAAAACATTTGATCTTTTGAAAATTCATTCTAGCTTTTACCCTAGATAAGTTTTCTGATTTAATCCACCATCTGTGTTGCAAAATATATTTGTGGATCAATATTTTGGCTTAAAACTTTTAGGTTCGTGTAATCCACTGCTATCCCGGTATCGGAAGCACACATCCAGTTTACTTGTTCCGTATATTACCTTTCGGTAAACTACCGTCCGGTTGTAAAGGAAAGCGATGAACAAGAAACTGTTAAGGCAATGTCTAATGACATGCATTTGTTCATGGTCTAATTAACGTGTCGGATGCTAGAACTATCCTTGGTAGGAGCAATAGTAAAGATCATCCTTTGATTTTTCGGTCTGGCACAAGGTCCTGTCTTCGACCATGCTATGCAACCACCGTTCTTACGGTTGACACCCGATTTGGTTCAGGTGACCTAATGAATTCTAGGTGAATTCCTAGGATTTTACGTTCAATAGTAATGAACGCATTGAAAATAGGTTTTCAGAAAACAAATCGGTCTGTAATTTTGATCAAAATATTTTCTCGTTCAAGCTCGAGTTTAGATATCATCGAATTCCATGAGTTTGTAATTCTCAATCTTTAAGGTCAATCTCAAGGATTGAGTAATATCAGGCTTAAAAGCTGATTTTTAATCTTTAAGGAGATTATCCTTTCTGGGGATCTGATTCATTAGTCTTATCAAGCTAATTTGCACGGTGCCCCCCCATTGTACGAGATAAATCCTTCTCATGGTTAGGATAAATCTGACCACATGGCGACCCTGTTTGATGCTGAGGTCCGTGGATTTCCTGCTGATTTTAGAGATGACTTTTCTAGATTTTTCGTCAACCTACAGCTGGTCTGGACGACAACTTCATGACCTAAATCAAGAAGCGCGTGTCTTTTTCGGAAGACTTTACTTCCTTTTAATGATGGAATTGATTCATCGTGTAGATCCATCTTTTCTTTCAAATATATTACAGTAAATCGGGTAAAACAGTTAATTTAGTCCAAAACAAAAGCACCTGCAATAACTTTACAGAAACATGTGATAGATAGTTTTTAATTGAATAACTTGGTACATTCTCCCCACACTTAGTTTCTTTCTTTGCCTTTTTATTCTCCTTTATTCCATTTAAATGAATTCAATCGTTTTAGGGTGTTTCTCAATTTATGTCCTTTCCGAGGTAACGATAATTTCGGTATTAACACCTAGTTTTCACCGTTCATAAATATATATAAACATGATTTTGACTTCATTTAGTTGAAAATTTTGAAAAATTTTCACAAAATTTGGCAAATAAACCAAGTGTAAACCCGAGAGAATTTATAACCCTTCCCCACACTTGAGATCATGCAATGCCCTCATTTGCATGAAATCAGACTATAATTATAAATTCATGAGGGTGATTAGTGTAGAAAAGTAATTAAAAATACCCAGTTTGTAATTACAAAGCTCGTCGAATGATAGATGGCGCGCCTCATCGTTCATTCCTTCTTGTATTATCACACATGTTTTTCTTCAAAAACGGTTGCTTTTCTGAACTGTTTGCTAATCTTTGAAAATGCATCTTTTACCCTAATTTATCATGCATGTTTATTAACGAGTTATGCACTAACCCGAACTCCTAATTTAACGTTAAGTGGGGTTAGACTTCCCCACACTTAGCTGACGACATGTGAAATCGGTGGAATAAGTTCCACGAATTAAAATAGTGAGCCAGTTATTTGCATCTCGGGTGGTGTATAATATATCAATGGGTTTAAATTTTAGACTCACCCGATCGTCACTACTTAATTCTTTTTTAAGTGTAGCTTTTAGTAAATGGATATGTCTCTTTTCTGGTTCTTGGTCAAATGGATCGATATACACCGACATACTTATATCTATAGGGTGGACAATTTCTAATTTTTCCTTCCGGTTATTCTCGGGATCAAAGTTTTCACCTCTATTACCCAATTGGGTGAAATCCGAGGTGTCATTATCTATTATAGCTCGTAGTTCATCTTCGGTAGATGACTCTTCTATAGAGAATATTGGGTTGGAAGGTTGTGGAATGGTGAAGTTCGGTTTGGTCTCGGGGTTAAAATTTTCAACGTTATCGTTTTCCCAAGAGTACCAATTTGTCACCCTTATTTCTTCTTCATCATTCATTGATGGATTGATGATTTTGTCTGTAGAGGCTAATGTGTCGATATGTTGTGAATTTGGTAAGACTGAATAAAAAGTATCATCGGGGTAGTTGGTGATTTCGGAGCTCTCGAATTCATCAAAATTCGATGATATGGGATTTTTTTGAACATGTCTCCTCAGATCAACAGGTGTGTAATTTGATAGAGTTTCAGCTTGCCGGTTTACAAACTCTCTCATTTGTTCATTTTGAGCATCGAGTTCTTCGAGTTTGATTTTTATAATGTTTAAAGAATTTTCGGACACGTAATTTTCCTCGTCTTCTGGTTGTTGACTTTGGATATATTCTTGGGAATAATCCCAATTTGAATTGTGTTCTTCGTAATCGTTCCATTCAGGTTCCGTGGGTGCGTAATTTTCCATAGGAACGTAATAGTAACATTCCCATGTTGAGTGATAATCTCCACAGATTTCACAACCAGTTATTGTTTCGTCGTTCGCGATCCAAGATTGACCGAATGAATTTTTATCAACACTCGTTTGAGAGTATTGATTTAATTGATTTCGGATATCAAAAAGAGTTTCCAAGGCCCTGTTTTCAAAATTTTCCATTTTATTGCGATGGCCAAATTTTTAGCTACAATGTGGTGCATTTACTAATTATCCTATTAGTTATAAAATAGAAAAACTTATATAAGTTGTCCAATTAATAGACTTTTCTGCTTTTGCCCACGTTTCGAATAGCCAAAAGATGTAGCAGGGAGCCAGAACCCTTTAAATCGGAAGCTCACAACTCAGCCACTAACAAATCCAACTATTACTACGAAGCAGAAAAATGTCAACGTCCATTAATTTAACCGCTTAAATAATTTTTCTTTCCGTTTGAGATATTAGATAAGAAATAGAGAAAATTTTAAGTCCTAAAAACTAGAGCGTCGAGAAATAAGAAAGAAAAAGAATGTGTGTCGAAAAACGTCGAAAAATAAAAATAAGAAAATAGCGCGTCGTAACTTAAAAGTCTAAAAATTATATCTAAAAAGTTGCGCCTAAAGGTCTAAAGGTAAATGCAATTTTATTCAGAAAACGTCAATTACTTAAAGGCACTAAAATCTATTTAAAACTAAAGCGAAAAACGGCGTCGCAAAATTCTAAAGCGCCTAAATTTTAATCTAAAGAAAAAGCACTTAAGGGATTTTACGGCAAAGCCTAAGAATCTAGAAATAAAAATAACTACGGCAAAAACTATATCTTAAAACTAAATTCGAGCGAAAAATACAAAAATTACGCTAAAACAAATAAAAAGGTACAAAATATAAAATTAATCTTAAAGTTGTAAAAAGTACAATTTTTATAAAAATACTATTTTTATATTATTTATTTTATAAAACTATTAAGTTTATAAATTAATTAAACTAAATTAACTAAAAATATAAAATAATAAATAAACTAAACTAAATTATATAAAAATATAACCCTAATTAGGGTTTAATTTAAATAATAATAATAAAAACCCGTAATTAATGCGAATTCTGTGTGACCTGTCTGGGCGGCTCCGCGAGTCGCGAGGTTCCCAGTTCAAAACCTCCGCGAGTCGCGGGGGTTCAAAATTCAAACGTGACAGGTCAGTTTTACAGGTTCAACGTATTTATTTTTTATTTTATTTATTTTTCTGTTTTGTATTTTTACAAAATATTTTTATATAGTAAATAAACACTTATATTTAAAAAAAAAACCAAAATAGAAATGAAAATATTTTATAAAAATAGATTTATATATATATATATATATATATATATATTTTTTTTCGGTGTTTAATTTTTTTTTTTTTTAGATTTTATATTGTTTTTCTAAAAATAAAATATAAATATACAAAAATAAATTAAAAATATAAAGTTTCGCCGACTCCCCGGCAGCGGCGCCAAAAACTTGATGTGGTAGCACGGGGTTACGAAATAGTGTATATTTTTAATACGGAATGCTACAAAATTTAACAAGTTTTAATTAAATATTTACAAAATGGATATACCAAAACCTTGCTACAACACAATAGGCAGTGTACCTAGTCGCGAAGTAGTATAGTTTTTAGTAAGTCCGGTTCGTTCCACAGGGAGACGGGCTTATGAAACACTTTATTTTTATATAACAATATATAAATATAAATATAAAAAGGGGGGTTTTACCGTTTAATGACCGGTTTGTCGATTTTAAAACTTTAGTCGCAGTTAAAACCTAATGTAAAATATAAAATAAATACAAGACTTAAATTAAAGCGTAAAGTAAATAACGATAATGAAATTGCGAATAATAAAAGTGCGATAAAATAAACTTGCGATAATTAAAAAGTACGATAATTAAAAGTGCGATTAAATAACAATAAATAAAAGTGCGATAATTAGAAGTGCAATTAAATATAAAATAAAGAAAATTAAATATGAAATAAAAGAATTATGCTTATTTAAACTTCCGTAATCATGATGTTTGACGTGTTGATTTTAGTTTTATGCCCATGGGTTAATTGTCCTTTGTCCTGGATTACTTAATATGTCCGTCTGGTTTTTGTCCATAACAGTCCATCAGTCATAAATATAAAGTGCGAGTGTCCTCGTCAAATTATTCTTATACCCGAAGTTAAATATTCCAACTAATTGGGGATTCGAATTGTAACAAAGTTTTAATACTTTGTTTAATGAATACACCAGGTTATCGACTGCGTGTAAACCAAGGTTTTACTACTTTGTTAACAATTACACCAATTACCCTTGAATGTAATTTCACCCCTGTTTTAATTATTCTAGTGGCTATTAATCCATTCCCGTGTCCGGTTAAATGAACGATTATTCGTACATATAAATACCCCGCCCATCGTGTCCGATCGAGTGTATATGGTAATTTATAGGGACGCCCAATTGTAAATCTTTATATTAACATTAACAAACTATCATTTAGTTAAACAAATATAAAGCCCATTAATAGCCCATAGTCTAATTTCCACAAGTGTCGTTCTTTTGTCCAAACCCCAATTATGGTACAAAGTCCAATTACCCAATTTTAGTATTTTAGCCCAACATCATGATTACTTCGGTTCAAATAAGCATAATAACAACTTAGTTACGAGACATTAATTTAAAAAGGAGAACATAGCTTACATTGATTATTTATCGCGTAGTGTTACACGGACAGAGCTCCGACTTTAAAAACTCGTAAAAATAACCTTTACATAACCCAAACTAATCTAATATAACACTAATCTATACTATATATACATATATATATTTATTTATATTATGGAGTATTATTATTATTATGTGTTTTTTTATATATTTTACATGCAGAACTCGAGAGCTTTTATAGCCAGAACTGAAATTCACTGCTCCGCGAGTCGCGGCCATTTTGGCCTTCCAGCTCCGCAAGTCGCGGAGGTTCCAAAACCAGCCCACAAGTTCAAGATCCAAGGCTGCCGACGGTTTTTATTTAAATATATATAATATATAAATAATTTTTATAATTATTTATATATTATATTATATTTATATACATAGTAGACTCGTAATTTTTTTCCGTTGCGTCGAGCGTTGAGAGTTGGTTCATGTACCGGTTCCGTATTTTCGAACGTCCTTGCGTACGCTGAGATATTTTGTACTTTGCGTTTCGTAACTTGTACTCTTGTCATTTTTAGACGTTCCTTATCAATAAATTGAACCTTTTTAATTGTATCTTGTACTTTTGAGCTTTTTGGACCTTTGCGTCTTCAATTCGTTGTTTTCGCCTTTTGTCTTCGCACTTATTTAATATAAATGAATATTACATGAAAATGGAACAATTGCAACTGAAATCTTTACATATCGGAGGGATATTGATACTAAATATATGTTCATTTGGAGCACTATCAAATATCCCCACACTTGAGCGTTGCTTGTCCTCAAGCAATACAGAACTTGAAATAAAAACATACATGAATCACTTCTTTATTCTTCACACTTTGTACATCAGTGATTTTGATAGAGCGGTATAAACAATGATAGTAATGATAGAACCATAGTTAAAGGTGGGTGTGTCATCCACAGTTGCCTTGGGTTTAGGTCAACGACACTTGCAATCAAATAGCCGATTTACTTTCGGTTTCCAAAGCAAAGTGCACATTTGAAAGGCGGTTTACAGTCCCACATGACTATAAAAATTGTAGATCCTTAAGGAAATAGGATCTTTATGAAAACATTTGATCTTTTGAAAATTCATTCTAGCTTTTACCCTAGATAAGTTTTCTGATTTAATCCACCATCTGTGTTGCAAAATATATTTGTGGATCAATATTTTGGCTTAAAACTTTTAGGTTCGTGTAATCCACTGCTATCCCGGTATCGGAAGCACACATCCAGTTTACTTGTTCCGTATATTACCTTTCGGTAAACTACCGTCCGGTTGTAAAGGAAAGCGATGAACAAGAAACTGTTAAGGCAATGTCTAATGACATGCATTTGTTCATGGTCTAATTAACGTGTCGGATGCTAGAACTATCCTTGGTAGGAGCAATAGTAAAGATCATCCTTTGATTTTTCGGTCTGGCACAAGGTCCTGTCTTCGACCATGCTATGCAACCACCGTTCTTACGGTTGACACCCGATTTGGTTCAGGTGACCTAATGAATTCTAGGTGAATTCCTAGGATTTTACGTTCAATAGTAATGAACGCATTGAAAATAGGTTTTCAGAAAACAAATCGGTCTGTAATTTTGATCAAAATATTTTCTCGTTCAAGCTCGAGTTTAGATATCATCGAATTCCATGAGTTTGTAATTCTCAATCTTTAAGGTCAATCTCAAGGATTGAGTAATATCAGGCTTAAAAGCTGATTTTTAATCTTTAAGGAGATTATCCTTTCTGGGGATCTGATTCATTAGTCTTATCAAGCTAATTTGCACGGTGCCCCCCCATTGTACGAGATAAATCCTTCTCATGGTTAGGATAAATCTGACCACATGGCGACCCTGTTTGATGCTGAGGTCCGTGGATTTCCTGCTGATTTTAGAGATGACTTTTCTAGATTTTTCGTCAACCTACAGCTGGTCTGGACGACAACTTCATGACCTAAATCAAGAAGCGCGTGTCTTTTTCGGAAGACTTTACTTCCTTTTAATGATGGAATTGATTCATCGTGTAGATCCATCTTTTCTTTCAAATATATTACAGTAAATCGGGTAAAACAGTTAATTTAGTCCAAAACAAAAGCACCTGCAATAACTTTACAGAAACATGTGATAGATAGTTTTTAATTGAATAACTTGGTACATTCTCCCCACACTTAGTTTCTTTCTTTGCCTTTTTATTCTCCTTTATTCCATTTAAATGAATTCAATCGTTTTAGGGTGTTTCTCAATTTATGTCCTTTCCGAGGTAACGATAATTTCGGTATTAACACCTAGTTTTCACCGTTCATAAATATATATAAACATGATTTTGACTTCATTTAGTTGAAAATTTTGAAAAATTTTCACAAAATTTGGCAAATAAACCAAGTGTAAACCCGAGAGAATTTATAACCCTTCCCCACACTTGAGATCATGCAATGCCCTCATTTGCATGAAATCAGACTATAATTATAAATTCATGAGGGTGATTAGTGTAGAAAAGTAATTAAAAATACCCAGTTTGTAATTACAAAGCTCGTCGAATGATAGATGGCGCGCCTCATCGTTCATTCCTTCTTGTATTATCACACATGTTTTTCTTCAAAAATGGTTGCTTTTCTGAACTGTTTGCTAATCTTTGAAAATGCATCTTTTACCCTAATTTATCATGCATGTTTATTAACGAGTTATGCACTAACCCGAACTCCTAATTTAACGTTAAGTGGGGTTAGACTTCCCCACACTTAGCTGACGACATGTGAAATCGGTGGAATAAGTTCCACGAATTAAAATAGTGAGCCAGTTATTTGCATCTCGGGTGGTGTATAATATATCAATGGGTTTAAAGTTTAGACTCACCCGATCGTCACTACTTAATTCTTTTTTAAGTGTAGCTTTTAGTAAATGGATATGTCTCTTTTCTGGTTCTTGGTCAAATGGATCGATATACACCGACATACTTATATCTATAGGGTGGACAATTTCTAATTTTTCCTTCCGGTTATTCTCGGGATCAAAGTTTTCACCTCTATTACCCAATTGGGTGAAATCCGAGGTGTCATTATCTATTATAGCTCGTAGTTCATCTTCGGTAGATGACTCTTCTATAGAGAATATTGGGTTGGAAGGTTGTGGAATGGTGAAGTTCGGTTTGGTCTCGGGGTTAAAATTTTCAACGTTATCGTTTTCCCAAGAGTACCAATTTGTCACCCTTATTTCTTCTTCATCATTCATTGATGGATTGATGATTTTGTCTGTAGAGGCTAATGTGTCGATATGTTGTGAATTTGGTAAGACTGAATAAAAAGTATCATCGGGGTAGTTGGTGATTTCGGAGCTCTCGAATTCATCAAAATTCGATGATATGGGATTTTTTTGAACATGTCTCCTCAGATCAACAGGTGTGTAATTTGATAGAGTTTCAGCTTGCCGGTTTACAAACTCTCTCATTTGTTCATTTTGAGCATCGAGTTCTTCGAGTTTGATTTTTATAATGTTTAAAGAATTTTCGGACACGTAATTTTCCTCGTCTTCTGGTTGTTGACTTTGGATATATTCTTGGGAATAATCCCAATTTGAATTGTGTTCTTCGTAATCGTTCCATTCAGGTTCCGTGGGTGCGTAATTTTCCATAGGAACGTAATAGTAACATTCCCATGTTGAGTGATAATCTCCACAGATTTCACAACCAGTTATTGTTTCGTCGTTCGCGATCCAAGATTGACCGAATGAATTTTTATCAACACTCGTTTGAGAGTATTGATTTAATTGATTTCGGATATCAAAAAGAGTTTCCAAGGCCCTGTTTTCAAAATTTTCCATTTTATTGCGATGGCCAAATTTTTAGCTACAATGT
The DNA here is from genome assembly GCF_046630445.1 of Rutidosis leptorrhynchoides. Lineage (NCBI taxonomy): Eukaryota > Viridiplantae > Streptophyta > Magnoliopsida > Asterales > Asteraceae > Rutidosis > Rutidosis leptorrhynchoides. Next base: position 403,717,300 of record NC_092338.1, on the reverse strand, counting down.
GGTGCATTTACTAATTATCCTATTAGTTATAAAAATAGAAAAACTTATATAAGTTGTCCAATTAATAGACTTTTCTGCTTTTGCCCACGTTTCGAATAGCCAAAAGATGTAGCAGGGAGCCAGAACCCTTTAAATCGGAAGCTCACAACTCAGCCACTAACAAATCCAACTATTACTACGAAGCAGAAAAATGTCAACGTCCATTAATTTAACCGCTTAAATAATTTTTCTTTCCGTTTGAGATATTAGATAAGAAATAGAGAAAATTTTAAGTCCTAAAAACTAGAGCGTCGAGAAATAAGAAAGAAAAAGAATGTGTGTCGAAAAACGTCGAAAAATAAAAATAAGAAAATAGCGCGTCGTAACTTAAAAGTCTAAAAATTATATCTAAAAAGTTGCGCCTAAAGGTCTAAAGGTAAATGCAATTTTATTCAGAAAACGTCAATTACTTAAAGGCACTAAAATCTATTTAAAACTAAAGCGAAAAACGGCGTCGCAAAATTCTAAAGCGCCTAAATTTTAATCTAAAGAAAAAGCACTTAAGGGATTTTACGGCAAAGCCTAAGAATCTAGAAATAAAAATAACTACGGCAAAAACTATATCTTAAAACTAAATTCGAGCGAAAAATACAAAAATTACGCTAAAACAAATAAAAAGGTACAAAATATAAAATTAATCTTAAAGTTGTAAAAAGTACAATTTTTATAAAAATACTATTTTTATATTATTTATTTTATAAAACTATTAAGTTTATAAATTAATTAAACTAAATTAACTAAAAATATAAAATAATAAATAAACTAAACTAAATTATATAAAAATATAACCCTAATTAGGGTTTAATTTAAATAATAATAATAAAAACCCGTAATTAATGCGAATTCTGTGTGACCTGTCTGGGCGGCTCCGCGAGTCGCGAGGTTCCCAGTTCAAAACCTCCGCGAGTCGCGGGGGTTCAAAATTCAAACGTGACAGGTCAGTTTTACAGGTTCAACGTATTTATTTTTTATTTTATTTATTTTTCTGTTTTGTATTTTTACAAAATATTTTTATATAGTAAATAAACACTTATATTTAAAAAAAAAACCAAAATAGAAATGAAAATATTTTATAAAAACAGATTTATATATATATATATATATATATATATATATTTTTTCGGTGTTTAATTTTTTTTTTTTTAGATTTTATATTGTTTTTCTAAAAATAAAATATAAATATACAAAAATAAATTAAAAATATAAAGTTTCGCCGACTCCCCGGCAGCGGCGCCAAAAACTTGATGTGGTAGCACGGGGTTACGAAATAGTGTATATTTTTAATACGGAATGCTACAAAATTTAACAAGTTTTAATTAAATATTTACAAAATGGATATACCAAAACCTTGCTACAACACAATAGGCAGTGTACCTAGTCGCGAAGTAGTATAGTTTTTAGTAAGTCCGGTTCGTTCCACAGGGAGACGGGCTTATGAAACACTTTATTTTTATATAACAATATATAAATATAAATATAAAAAGGGGGGTTTTACCGTTTAATGACCGGTTTGTCGATTTTAAAACTTTAGTCGCAGTTAAAACCTAATGTAAAATATAAAATAAATACAAGACTTAAATTAAAGCGTAAAGTAAATAACGATAATGAAATTGCGAATAATAAAAGTGCGATAAAATAAACTTGCGATAATTAAAAAGTACGATAATTAAAAGTGCGATTAAATAACAATAAATAAAAGTGCGATAATTAGAAGTGCAATTAAATATAAAATAAAGAAAATTAAATATGAAATAAAAGAATTATGCTTATTTAAACTTCCGTAATCATGATGTTTGACGTGTTGATTTTAGTTTTATGCCCATGGGTTAATTGTCCTTTGTCCTGGATTACTTAATATGTCCGTCTGGTTTTTGTCCATAACAGTCCATCAGTCATAAATATAAAGTGCGAGTGTCCTCGTCAAATTATTCTTATACCCGAAGTTAAATATTCCAACTAATTGGGGATTCGAATTGTAACAAAGTTTTAATACTTTGTTTAATGAATACACCAGGTTATCGACTGCGTGTAAACCAAGGTTTTACTACTTTGTTAACAATTACACCAATTACCCTTGAATGTAATTTCACCCCTGTTTTAATTATTCTAGTGGCTATTAATCCATTCCCGTGTCCGGTTAAATGAACGATTATTCGTACATATAAATACCCCGCCCATCGTGTCCGATCGAGTGTATATGGTAATTTATAGGGACGCCCAATTGTAAATCTTTATATTAACATTAACAAACTATCATTTAGTTAAACAAATATAAAGCCCATTAATAGCCCATAGTCTAATTTCCACAAGTGTCGTTCTTTTGTCCAAACCCCAATTATGGTACAAAGTCCAATTACCCAATTTTAGTATTTTAGCCCAACATCATGATTACTTCGGTTCAAATAAGCATAATAACAACTTAGTTACGAGACATTAATTTAAAAAGGAGAACATAGCTTACATTGATTATTTATCGCGTAGTGTTACACGGACAGAGCTCCGACTTTAAAAACTCGTAAAAATAACCTTTACATAACCCAAACTAATCTAATATAACACTAATCTATACTATATATACATATATATATTTATTTATATTATGGAGTATTATTATTATTATGTGTTTTTTTATATATTTTACATGCAGAACTCGAGAGCTTTTATAGCCAGAACTGAAATTCACTGCTCCGCGAGTCGCGGCCATTTTGGCCTTCCAGCTCCGCAAGTCGCGGAGGTTCCAAAACCAGCCCACAAGTTCAAGATCCAAGGCTGCCGACGGTTTTTATTTAAATATATATAATATATAAATAATTTTTATAATTATTTATATATTATATTATATTTATATACATAGTAGACTCGTAATTTTTTTCCGTTGCGTCGAGCGTTGAGAGTTGGTTCATGTACCGGTTCCGTATTTTCGAACGTCCTTGCGTACGCTGAGATATTTTGTACTTTGCGTTTCGTAACTTGTACTCTTGTCATTTTTAGACGTTCCTTATCAATAAATTGAACCTTTTTAATTGTATCTTGTACTTTTGAGCTTTTTGGACCTTTGCGTCTTCAATTCGTTGTTTTCGCCTTTTGTCTTCGCACTTATTTAATATAAATGAATATTACATGAAAATGGAACAATTGCAACTGAAATCTTTACATATCGGAGGGATATTGATACTAAATATATGTTCATTTGGAGCACTATCAGCCCCAAGAAGGAAAGATGATCGATTTGAATATAAGAACTTTGCAAATTGCCATCCCCCGGAGTTTCATGGTAAGGTTGACCCAATTGTTAGTCAAAGATGGATCGATGAGATTGAAGAAACTTTTATGTTGTGTGAATGCCCCGAGCATTTAAAGGTAATTTATGCGGCTCATCAAATGAAGGGTAGTGGTTATGAGTGGTGGAATTTCATAGTTAAGTCTCATGGGCGAGACGTGGCTACAAGTTTCTCATGGGACAAGTTCCGTGAAATGATTATGACCCAATTTGCTCCACCCGCCGAGGTTAGTAGGTTGAAATCCGAGTTTATGAATATAGAGCATGGAAGTAAATCGGTGACCGAGTTTAATGCCGAGTTCAATGATAAGTCTCGTTTTTGTCCGGACTTTGTGTCAAGTCCCAAGTTGATGATGGATCATTATCATGAAAAGTTGAATCCCGAGATAAGTGAATTTATCGACAAGAGCACTTATAAGACCTTAGCCGAAATGATGAATAGAGCACTTGTTAGAGAGCATGAACTTAGGAAGAAGGCGGCGTTTAAGCGAAAGTTAGATCAAGACTCTAAGGCGATGCATAATGTTAGTCCGAAGAAGGGTAAGTTTGGTTCTGAATCCCCGCACAAGTCAAAAGGGAGTTTTGTGTCGGGTAAGAGCGGTGGGAAAGAAGCCAAGTCGTGTACTAGGTGTGGTAAGAATCATACGGGTGAATGTAAAGTGGGTACCACTGATTGTTACTCTTGCGGGAAGCCGGGTCATAGGGCGGTCGAATGTCCTAAGAAAGGTAAGCAATGTTATTATTGTTTTAAGAAAGGTCACTTTCAAGCCGAATGTCCGGAATACAAGAAGGATTTAGCTAGTGGTAGCGTTAAGAAAGAGGTTAAGACGGAACCGAGGACTAGTGATAGCCGACCAAGGGCCCGAGCTCATCAGATTACCGCACTCGAAGCGAAGGAGTCCCAAAATGTGGTGTCAGGTACCTTTATTGTAAACTCTTTACCTGCGCATGTTTTGTTTGATTCCGGTGCTACGCGGTCGTTTGTATCGTATTCTTTTTGTAAGCATTTTAATATGACCCCAAGTATGTTAGAACACCCATTAGAGGTTGAAATAGCGGATAATAAAACCGTGATGGTATATAGTATCATTAAGGGGTGTGAAATTGTTTTGGATGATGAAAAGTTTGTCATTGATTTAATACCCATGCATATGGGGGAATTTCAAGTAATTGTGGGTATGGATTGGTTAGATGACAATGAAGGGATAATTTTGTGTCGTAAGAAAATTGTGTTAGTTCAATCGCCAAGTGGGAAAGTTATATGGATTTATGGGGAGCGAGCTAGGCGTGCTATTCCTATATGCACGTATGCTAGGGCTAAAAGATTTTTGTCTCATGGATGTTGTGCGTTTTTGGCACATGTTGTTGATAATTTGAAAAAAATTGTTGAATTAGATGATGTACCGATAGTTAACGAGTTTCCGGATGTGTTTCCAAGTGAATTGCCCGGTGTACCTCCCGAACGAGAGGTAGAGTTTAGAATAGATTTGATACTCGGGGTCATGCCAATTGCCAAAGCTCCCTATCGATTAGCCCCGTCGGAAATGAGAGAAATGATGACTCAATTACAAGATTTGATAGATAAAGGTTTTATTCGTCCTAGTAGTTCACCTTGGGGAGCTCCGGTTTTGTTTGTGAAAAAGAAGGATGGGACTATGAGAATGTGTATTGATTATCGAGAATTGAATAAGGTCACTATTAAGAACAAGTACCCGTTGCCAAGGATAGATGATTTGTTTGATCAATTACAAGGTGCAAGCTTCTTTTCTAAGATCGATTTAAGGTCGGGTTACCATCAATTGAAAGTGAGGGAAGAAGATGTCCCTAAGACGGCTTTTCGAATGAGGTATGGTCATTATGAGTTTGTGGTTATGCCGTTTGGGTTAACAAATGCTCCGGCCGCGTTTATGGATTTGATGAATAGAGTTTGTCGACCGATGCTTGATAGATTTGTAATTGTATTCATTGATGACATTTTGGTATATTCTAAGAATGAAGAGGAACATGCGGTGCATTTAAGACAAGTATTAGAGACTTTAAGAAGAGAAAGGTTGTTTGCTAAGTTCTCTAAATGCGAGTTTTGGCTTCGTGAAGTTCAATTTTTGGGTCATGTCATTAATAAGAAAGGTATTTGTGTTGATTCGGTAAAAATAGAGGCGATTATGAGATGGGAACCACCTACGAATCCCACCGAGATTAGAAGTTTTCTAGGCTTAGAGGGGTATTATCGACGGTTTATACAAGATTTTTCTAGAATAGCCACCCCACTCACCAAGTTGACTCGTAAAAGTGTGCCATGGAAATGGGAAGAAAAGCAAGAACAAGCGTTTCAACTCCTTAAGGAGAAGCTTGTTCAAGCGCCCATATTGGTTTTACCGGAAGGGAATGAGAACATGACGGTTTATTGTGATGCTTCTAAGAAAGGCTTAGGGTGTGTATTGATGCAAAATGGGAAGGTCATAGCTTATGCTTCCCGACAATTGAAGGAACACGAGAAACGTTATCCTACGCATGATTTAGAATTGACGGCCGTAGTTTTTGCTTTAAAGATTTGGCGTCATTATCTTTATGGTGTTAAGTTTTCCATTTATACCGATCATAAGAACTTAAAATATTTATTTGATCAAAGGGATCTGAATGATAGGCAAAGGAGAGGTCTCGATTTGGTGAAAGATTATGATTGTGAGATCTTATATCACCCCAGAAAAGCGAACGTGGTAGCGGATGCTCTTAGTAGGAAGTCGAGTCATCAACCGATTAAGATAACGAGTTTGGCCATGGTAATATCACCTCAAATATTTGATGATATTCGTGTTGCACAAGCTGAAGCATTATCGCCCGAAAACGTGAGAAAAGAAAGGATCAAAGGGCAAGTTGAGGATTTTGTGGTAGATTCTCGTGGATTAAGACTTAGATATGGGAGAATTTGGGTACCTTTGCAAAGTGGTGTTAGAAGTGAGCTCCTTGACTTAGCTCACAAATCTAAATATTTGATTCACCCCGGTGCTACGAAAATGTATAGAGATTTAAGGAAAGACTATTGGTGGCCGGGAATGAAGAGGGATATAGTTAAGTATGTGCACAAGTGTCTTACTTGTCTTCAAGTGAAAGCCGATCATCAAATGCCTTATGGTAAGATGCAACCTTTAGAGGTACCGGTTTGGAAATGGGAGCATATTACGATGGACTTAGTGACTAAGTTGCCTAAGACCCCTCGACAACACGATGCGATTTGGGTTATTGTTGATAGATTGACTAAGAGTGCATTATTTTTGGCAATAAGAGAAGCTTCATCATCGGAAGCAATGTCTAAATTGTATATGAAAGAAGTTGTTGCAAGGCATGGAGTGCCGGTTTCCATTGTTTCGGATCGAGACACCCGATTTACATCACGATATTGGAGAAAGTTTCAAGAGGAAATGGGTACTAAGTTACATGTGAGTACCGCGTTTCACCCGCAAACGGATGGTCAAAGTGAGCGAACTATACAAACTCTTGAAGATATGTTAAGAGCATGTGTCATCGATTTTGGCGGTAGTTGGGATACTCATTTACCTTTAGTTGAATTTTCATACAACAATAGTTATCATTCCACTATTGGAATGGCGCCTTATGAGATGTTGTATGGAAGGAGGTGTAGAACCCCGATTTGTTGGGGCGAAGTAGGTCAACGAGAATTAGGAAGCACGGAAATAGTGCAACAAACCACCGAGATGATTGATCAAATTCGTGAAAGAATGAAGGCGGCACAAGATCGACAAAAGTCCTATGTGGATAAAAGGAGAAAACCGATAGAATTCCAAGTAGGTGATAAAGTGATGCTAAAAGTTTCTCCATGAAAAGGCATCATCCGTTTTAGAAAGAGGGGAAAATTGGGTCCAAGGTTCGTGGGACCATTCGAGATAGTGGCAAAGGTTGGGAAGGTGGCCTACCGTTTGGCTTTACCCAATGAATTGAGTAATATACATGACACATTTCATGTGTCATAATTAAGAAAGTGTTTGGCGGATGAATCAACTTATGTTCCTTTGAATGAAATCGAAGTCGATAATAAGTTAAGATATGCGGAAAAGCCAATAAAGATTTTGGATCAAAAGGTTAAACACTTGAGAAATAAGTTAGTAATATTATTGAAGGTATTATGGCAATTTAGAAAAGGTTCTGAATGTACATGGGAACCCGAAGAATGGCTTATGAAGTATTATCCGTCGTTGCATCAAGAATGGTTCGCGAGGACGCGAACGATCCAAGAGGGGGAGAGTTGTAACATCCCAATTATTTAAGGTATTATTTTATGTGAATTTTATTGCTAAGAAATTAAATGGTAAAGGTTATTTTATTTTAGAATGGACAAAAGTTAAGTTTATTGGTTAAGTTAAGAAGGACTAATAGTGCAAAGTTAGAATTAAGGACCTCCTTAACTATAGATGTGATGGGGAGGGTAGAAAGTGTAAATAAGCCAAAGTTATTTTAAATAAAAGAAATCAAATGCTGGAAATCTAGTTTTATTCACACAAAAAATAATACAGAAAGCCTCCTGTATATGTGTGTGTGTCGATTTTAGAGGGAGAAGAAGAAGGAAACCATAAATTGATAAAAGTGTGTTCATGCAAGCTCAAATTGGTGAAATTTAAGATATTCTAAGCACACTAGCAAGCCTTAATTCTTCTTATTTAGGGTTCTTGAACTCTAGAAGACAAGGTATGAATTTTATGTCTAAGTATTGCTTATATTGTGTGATAATGATGAGTTTTATGATTAAGAAGTTGTTATTTGCTGAATTATGCACATTGGTATGTGTTAGAATGAAATTGCTTATGATTTTGTAAGTAGATACATGTACAAACTTGCATTAAGAATTTATGGCATGAATATGGTGAAGTTGATGATATTCTAGTGCAAATTCTAGTCATGCACACCAAGTGTTTGATAAAATGTCTCAATGAGAAGTCATGTGTTCTAGTTAGTAAATTTGATGAAGGATGTTCATGTATGAGTTATTGTTATTGTTGAAAGTTATAGAAATTGGTTACTTGATAATTTAAGGGTGCTAGTAATGAAATTGGATTATTATGCACATTGAGGAATAACGAAAGGATTGAAGGAAAGTTGCATGTTATTGCTAAAAGAGATGAACTAGTAATGTACATGATTAAAGTTATGAAGTCTAATTGGTAATATTGTTACCTTAGAATAGATGAGATCAAAAGCTATATGTATGTTTGTTGTGTTTAGGGGGTTAAATGAATGTATAAGTATATGAAGATGTAAAGATTCATGAATGTTGTGATTTTGTTTTGAGTTGTGTGATTAATGGGATTAGCTCATGTATAGGTGCTAATCAAGTTAACGAGGCTCCAAGCGATCAAGGAATTTCGTCTAAGCAAGGTGAGTTTATAGGGGGTAAAATGGGTGGGTTAAGAGTGGCTTAGTGTTCTCGGATTGCATCCGTGCAAGAGAGCAACGACTAAGTGCACTAGTCATGTAGCTTAGATAGAATTATTAGGTTAGCCTAATAATTGTATCTATGGTTGATGTTTAGCTTAGGCAAGGTTATTACATTGCTAGTAATCTTGCCTATGGTTTGTTTTAGCTTAGGCACATTAAGTGTCTATGTATGAAATGATGATGAAATGAAATGATGATAGCTTAGGCATTTTTAGTATGCCTATGGTTAGCTTAGACATGATTACTAGAGTCGGCCTAGTAAGTCATGCCTATGGTATGAATGAATCGGATCCGAAAGTAAGCAAGCAACCGATAGGTTGAAGGATAAGTATTGTGATTTATGCCCATTGATTTATGTTTTAAGTTTTATTACTTGCCTATAACTCACTAAGTGTAAAAGCTTACCCCCTTGATGTTTTATATTTTAGGGACTAAAGTTCATCGCGAAGGTAAAGAGCCCATTTGAAGTGTTAGCGGAGCATTGGCACTATAGTAAGTGGTATTGCAAGTCTTTCTTAAAATCAATCTCTAAGGTTACCGCTTACCAACGCCGAACGTTTTGTATGTGTCATTGATGTCGTCGTTTAACTTTTGGGACCAAATGTGAATTTGAAAGTAAAAACATGTTTTTGTAGTTTATTTGGTCATTGTAATTTCTGATGATGAATTGAAAGTGGTTTATGAGATTGGGTTATTGAAGTGTTCATGATTTGTGGTTTAGATAAAATGTTGCAGGTCAGGCCCTGGGCCCGTTATATGTCGCGCCGCGGCAAGAGGCTCCGCGCCGCGGTAATGGCCTAGTATTGGTAACAGAAACTGAGTTAAGAAGTGCAATTTTTCCTGTTATGTACCGCGCCGCGACAAGGCAAGCCGCGCTGCGGCGATTGCCCTGTCTGGGCCGTAACTTAGTTTTTCGAAAAAAAATATAAAAAAAAAAATTTTTTTACTCGTTCTAAGGCGTTAAAAGTGAAAGCTATTTAAGGTATTATTTTATGTGAATTTTATTGCTAAGAAATTAAATGGTAAAGGTTATTTTATTTTAGAATGGACAAAAGTTAAGTTTATTGGTTAAGTTAAGAAGGACTAATAGTGCAAAGTTAGAATTAAGGACCTCCTTAACTATAGATGTGATGGGGAGGGTAGAAAGTGTAAATAAGCCAAAGTTATTTTAAATAAAAGAAATCAAATGCTGGAAATCTAGTTTTATTCACAAAAAAATAATACAGAAAGCCTCCTGTATATGTGTGTGTGTCGATTTTAGAGGGAGAAGAAGAAGGAAACCATAAATTGATAAAAGTGTGTTCATGCAAGCTCAAATTGGTGAAATTTAAGATATTCTAAGCACACTAGGGTTCTTGAACTCTAGAAGACAAGGTATGAATTTTATGTCTAAGTATTGCTTATATTGTGTGATAATGATGAGTTTTATGATTAAGAAGTTGTTATTTGCTGAATTATGCACATTGGTATGTGTTAGAATGAAATTGCTTATGATTTTGTAAGTAGATACATGTACAAACTTGCATTAAGAATTTATGGCATGAATATGGTGAAGTTGATGATATTCTAGTGCAAATTCTAGTCATGCACACCAAGTGTTTGATAAAATGTCTCAATGAGAAGTCATGTGTTCTAGTTAGTAAATTTGATGAAGGATGTTCATGTATGAGTTATTGTTATTGTTGAAAGTTATAGAAATTGGTTACTTGATAATTTAAGGGTGCTAGTAATGAAATTGGATTATTATGCACATTGAGGAATAACGAAAGGATTGAAGGAAAGTTGCATGTTATTGCTAAAAGAGATGAACTAGTAATGTACATGATTAAAGTTATGAAGTCTAATTGCTAATATTGTTACCTTAGAATAGATGAGATCAAAAGCTATATGTATGTTTGTTGTGTTTAGGGGGTTAAATGAATGTATAAGTATATGAAGATGTAAAGATTCATGAATGTTGTGATTTTGTTTTGAGTTGTGTGATTAATGGGATTAGAATATCTTGCTAGTGTGCTTAAGAAGAATTAAGAAGAATTAAGGCTTGCTAGTGTGCTTAGAATATCTTAAATTTCACCAATTTGAGCTTGCATGAACACACTTTTATCAATTTATGGTTTCCTTCTTCTTCTCCCTCTAAAATCGACACACACACATATACAGGAGGCTTTCTGTATTATTTTTTTGTGAATAAAACTAGATTTCCAGCATTTGATTTCTTTTATTTAAAATAACTTTGGCTTATTTACACTTTCTACCCTCCCCATCACATCTATAGTTAAGGAGGTCCTTAATTCTAACTTTGCACTATTAGTCCTTCTTAACTTAACCAATAAACTTAACTTTTGTCCATTCTAAAATAAAATAACCTTTACCATTTAATTTCTTAGCAATAAAATTCACATAAAATAATACCTTAAATAATTGGGATGTTACAACTCTCCCCCTCTTGGATCGTTCGCGTCCTCGCGAACCATTCTTGATGCAACGACGGATAATACTTCATAAGCCATTCTTCGGGTTCCCATATACATTCAGAACCTTTTCTAAATTGCCGTAATACCTTCAATAATATTACCGACTTATTTCTCAAGTGTTTAACCTTTTGATCCAAAATCTTTATTGGCTTTTCCGCATATCTTAACTTATTATCGACTTCGATTTCATTCAAAGGAACATAAGTTGATTCATCCGCCAAACACTTTCTTAATTGTGACACATGAAACGTGTCATGTATATTACTCAATTCATTGGGTAAAGCCAAACGGTAGGCCACCTTCCCAACCTTTGCCACTATCTCGAATGGTCCCACGAACCTTGGACCCAATTTTCCCCTCTTTCTAAAACGGATGATGCCTTTTCATGGAGAAACTTTTAGCATCACTTTATCACCTACTTGGAATTCTATCGGTTTTCTCCTTTTATCCACATAGGACTTTTGTCGATCTTGTGCCGCCTTCATTCTTTCACGAATTTGATCAATCATCTCGGTGGTTTGTTGCACTATTTCCGTGCTTCCTAATTCTCATTGACCTACTTCGCCCCAACAAATCGGGGTTCTACACCTCCTTCCATACAACATCTCATAAGGCGCCATTCCAATAGTGGAATGATAACTATTGTTGTATGAAAATTCAACTAAAGGTAAATGAGTATCCCAACTACCGCCAAAATCGATGACACATGCTCTTAACATATCTTCAAGAGTTTGTATAGTTCGCTCACTTTGACCATCCGTTTGCGGGTGAAACGCGGTACTCACATGTAACTTAGTACCCATTTCCTCTTGAAACTTTCTCCAATATCGTGATGTAAATCGGGTGTCTCGATCCGAAACAATGGAAACCGGCACTCCATGCCTTGCAACAACTTCTTTCATATACAATTTAGACATTGCTTCCGATGATGAAGCTTCTCTTATTGCCAAAAATAATGCACTCTTAGTCAATCTATCAACAATAACCCAAATCGCATCGTGTTGTCGAGGGGTCTTAGGCAACTTAGTCACTAAGTCCATCGTAATATGCTCCCATTTCCAAACCGGTACCTCTAAAGGTTGCATCTTACCATAAGGCATTTGATGATCGGCTTTCACTTGAAGACAAGTAAGACACTTGTGCACATACTTAACTATATCCCTCTTCATTCCCGGCCACCAATAGTCTTTCCTTAAATCTCTATACATTTTCGTAGCACCGGGGTGAATCGAATATTTAGATTTGTGAGCTAAGTCAAGGAGCTCACTTCTAACACCACTTTGCAAAGGTACCCAAATTCTCCCATATCTAAGTCTTAATCCACGAGAATCTACCACAAAATCCTCAACTTGCCCTTTGATCCTTTCTTTTCTCACGTTTTCGGGCGATAATGCTTCACCTTGTGCAACACGAATATCATCAAATATTTGAGGTGATATTACCATGGCCAAACTCGTTATCTTAATCGGTTGAGGACTCGACTTCCTACTAAGAGCATCCGCTACCACGTTCGCTTTTCCGGGGTGATATAAGATCTCACAATCATAATCTTTCACCAAATCGAGACCTCTCCTTTGCCTATCATTCAGATCCCTTTGATCAAATAAATATTTTAAGTTCTTATGATCGGTATAAATGGAAAACTTAACACCATAAAGATAATGACGCCAAATCTTTAAAGCAAAAACTACGGCCGTCAATTCTAAATCATGCGTAGGATAACGTTTCTCGTGTTCCTTCAATTGTCGATAAATAATAACTTAATTTTACGACAAGAGTGGTATGATTTTAAGGTAACAATATAAGGCGATGTTTAAGCTATAACGTTAAAAGTAAAAAAAAAATTACTCGTTCTAAGGCGTTAAAAGTTGGTATCAGAGCTGTGGTTTAAGGGACTTGGATAACCCACGCTAGGGATTATCTAGGCTTAAACCATTGTTGTGAAGGGATAAGCGGTTTAGGACTTGCATAAGTGTTAAGGTCGAATAGTTGTGCCATGCTCCATAGGGTAGAGTCGTTGACGAGACTTGTAGTATAATGATTGAGATTATGATTGGTTTATGTAAGGAGTTTAATACTCGTTAGCCATGATGTCGTAGTAGACTAGATGTGTAATGAAATGGTGTAATAACAACAGGCCATTGTTATTACTTCATTTTAGTACACATGAACGTCTACTATGGTCATGGTGAATCGAGTTAGGAATTCTTTCGATTTTTTTGGTTATGATGATGATGATGTAGGTATTTGAACTAACGAGTTGAATGTAATTTTCAGAATGGCTATTGTATCACCGAATAGAGGTAATGAGGAGGACGACGAGTACGTCCACACCCCATCCATGGAGTCTATTGAAGACTCTCAAAATGAACCCGAAGAAGTTAACATGCCAAATGACATTTCGGGGAAAATAGGGCAAGCCTTGATACGTTATACCCCAACCTTGTTAGAAAAGATCAAGACAATGATAAACGATCAATTAGACGAGAATTTAAAGACTCTTATTGCTAATAACCCTACTTTAAGAGGCGAAGGGGGAAGTGGGGTAAGACAAGAAGAGGTAGAAGCCCCAAGAAGGAAAGATGATCGATTTGAATATAAGAACTTTGCAAATTGCCATCCCCCGGAGTTTCATGGTAAGGTTGACCCAATTGTTAGTCAAAGATGGATCGATGAGATTGAAGAAACTTTTATGTTGTGTGAATGCCCCGAGCATTTAAAGGTAATTTATGCGACTCATCAAATGAAGGGTAGTGGTTATGAGTGGTGGAATTTCATAGTTAAGTCTCATGGGCGAGACGTGGCTACAAGTTTCTCATGGGACAAGTTCCGTGAAATGTTTATGACCCAATTTGCTCCACCCGTCGAGGTTAGTAGGTTGAAATCCGAGTTTATGAATATAGAGCATGGAAGTAAATCGGTGACCGAGTTTAATGCCGAGTTCAATGATAAGTCTCGTTTTTGTCCGGACTTTGTGTCAAGTCCCAAGTTGATGATGGATCATTATCATGAAAAGTTGAATCCCGAGATAAGTGAATTTATCGACAAGAGCACTTATAAGACCTTAGCCGAAATGATGAATAGAGCACTTGTTAGAGAGCATGAACTTAGGAAGAAGGCGGCGTTTAAGCGAAAGTTAGATCAAGACTCTAAGGCGATGCATAATGTTAGTCCGAAGAAGGGTAAGTTTGGTTCTGAATCCCCGCACAAGTCAAAAGGGAGTTTTGTGTCGGGTAAGAGCGGTGGGAAAGAAGCCAAGTCGTGTACTAGGTGTGGCAAGAATCATACGGGTGAATGTAAAGCGGGTACCACTGATTGTTACTCTTGTGGGAAGCCGGGTCATAGGGCCGTCGAATGTCCTAAGAAAGGTAAGCAATGTTATTATTGTTTTGAGAAAGGTCACTTTCAAGCCGAATGTCCGGAATACAAGAAGGATTTAGCTAGTGGTAGCGTTAAGAAAGAGGTTAAGACGGAACCGAGGACTAGTGATAACCGACCAAGGGCCCGAGCTCATCAGATTACCGCACTCGAAGCGAAGGAGTCCCAAAATGTGGTGTCAGGTACCTTTATTGTAAACTCTTTACCTGCGCATGTTTTGTTTGATTCCGGTGCTACGCGGTCGTTTGTATCGTATTCTTTTTGTAAGCATTTTAATATGACCCCAAGTATGTTAGAACACCCATTAGAGGTTGAAATAGCGGATAATAAAACCGTGATGGTATATAGTATCATTAAGGGGTGTGAAATTGTTTTGGATGATGAAAATTTTGTCATTGATTTAATACCCATGCATATGGGGGAATTTCAAGTAATTGTGGGTATGGATTGGTTAGATGACAATGAAGGGATAATTTTGTGTCGTAAGAAAATTGTGTTAGTTCAATCGCCAAGTGGGATTGCTTAAAATAAAGTGGTATGAATTTTATCGACAAGAGCACTTATAAGACCTTAGCCGAAATGATGAATAGAGCACTTGTTAGAGAGCATGAACTTAGGAAGAAGGCGGCGTTTAAGCGAAAGTTAGATCAAGACTCTAAGGCGATGCATAATGTTAGTCCGAAGAAGGGTAAGTTTGTTTCCGAATCCCCGCACAAGTCAAAAGGGAGTTTTGTGTCGGGTAAGAGCGGTGGGAAAGAAGCCAAGTCGTGTACTAGGTGTGGTAAGAATCATACGGGTGAATGTAAAGCGGGTACCACTGATTGTTACTCTTGCGGGAAGCCGGGTCATAGGGCCGTCGAATGTCCTAAGAAAGGTAAGCAATGTTATTATTGTTTTGAGAAAGGTCACTTTCAAGCCGAATGTCCGGAATACAAGAAGGATTTAGCTAGTGGTAGCCTTAAGAAAGAGGTTAAGACGGAACCGAGGACTAGTGATAGCCGACCAAGGGCCCGAGCTCATCAGATTACCGCACTCGAAGCGAAGGAGTCCCAAAATGTGGTGTCAGGTACCTTTATTGTAAACTCTTTACCTGCGCATGTTTTGTTTGATTCCGGTGCTACGCGGTCGTTTGTATCGTATTCTTTTTGTAAGCATTTTAATATGACCCCAAGTATGTTAGAACACCCATTAGAGGTTGAAATAGCGGATAATAAAACCGTGATGGTATATAGTATCATTAAGGGGTGTGAAATTGTTTTGGATGATGAAAAGTTTGTCATTGATTTAATACCCATGCATATGGGGGAATTTCAAGTAATTGTGGGTATGGATTGGTTAGATGACAATGAAGGGATAATTTTGTGTCGTAAGAAAATTGTGTTAGTTCAATCGCCAAGTGGGAAAGTTATATGGATTTATGGGGAGCGAGCTAGGCGTGCTATTCCTATATGCACGTATGCTAGGGCTAAAAGATTTTTGTCTCATGGATGTTGTGCGTTTTTGGCACATGTTGTTGATAATTCGAAAAAAAATTGTTGAATTAGATGATGTACCGATAGTTAACGAGTTTCCGGATGTGTTTCCAAGTGAATTGCCCGGTGTACCTCCCGAACGAAAGGTAGAGTTTAGAATAGATTTGATACCCGGGGTCATGCCAATTGCCAAAGCTCCCTATCGATTAGCCCCGTCGGAAATGAGAGAAATGATGACTCAATTACAAGATTTGATAGATAAAGGTTTTATTCGTCCTAGTAGTTCACCTTGGGGAGCTCCGGTTTTGTTTGTGAAAAAGAAGGATGGGACTATGAGAATGTGTATTGATTATCGAGAATTGAATAAGGTCACTATTAAGAACAAGTACCCGTTGCCAAGGATAGATGATTTGTTTGATCAATTACAAGGTGCAAGCTTCTTTTCTAAGATCGATTTAAGGTCGGGTTACCATCAATTGAAAGTGAGGGAAGAAGATGTCCCTAAGACGGCTTTTCGAATGAGGTATGGTCATTATGAGTTTGTGGTTATGCCGTTTGGGTTAACAAATGCTCCGGCCGCGTTTATGGATTTGATGAATAGAGTTTGTCGACCGATGCTTGATAGATTTGTAATTGTATTCATTGATGACATTTTGGTATATTCTAAGAATGAAGAGGAACATGCGGTGCATTTAAGACAAGTATTAGAGACTTTAAGAAGAGAAAGGTTGTTTGCTAAGTTCTCTAAATGCGAGTTTTGGCTTCGTGAAGTTCAATTTTTGGGTCACGTCATTAATAAGAAAGGTATTTGTGTTGATCCGGTAAAAATAGAGGCGATTATGAGATGGGAACCACCTACGAATCCCACCGAGATTAGAAGTTTTCTAGGCTTAGCGGGGTATTATCGACGGTTTATACAAGATTTTTCTAGAATAGCCACCCCACTCACCAAGTTGACTCGTAAAAGTGTGCCATGGAAATGGGAAGAAAAGCAAGAACAAGCGTTTCAACTCCTTAAGGAGAAGCTTGTTCAAGCGCCCATATTGGTTTTACCGGAAGGGAATGAGAACATGACGGTTTATTGTGATGCTTCTAAGAAAGGCTTAGGGTGTGTATTGATGCAAAATGGGAAGGTCATAGCTTATGCTTCCCGACAATTGAAGGAACACGAGAAACGTTATCCTACGCATGATTTAGAATTGACGGCCGTAGTTTTTGCTTTAAAGATTTGGCATCATTATCTTTATGGTGTTAAGTTTTCCATTTATACCGATCATAAGAACTTAAAATATTTATTTGATCAAAGGGATCTGAATGATAGGCAAAGGAGAGGTCTCGATTTGGTGAAAGATTATGATTGTGAGATCTTATATCACCCCGAAAAAGCGAACGTGGTAGCGGATGCTCTTAGTAGGAAGTCGAGTTATCAACCGATTAAGATAACGAGTTTGGCCATGGTAATATCACCTCAAATATTTGATGATATTCGTGTTGCACAAGGTGAAGCATTATCGCCCGAAAACGTGAGAAAAGAAAGGATCAAAGGGCAAGTTGAGGATTTTGTGGTATATTCTCGTGGATTAAGACTTAGATATGGGAGAATTTGGGTACCTTTGCAAAGTGGTGTTAGAAGTGAGCTCCTTGACTTAGCTCACAAATCTAAATATTCGATTCACCCCGGTGCTACGAAAATGTATAGAGATTTAAGGAAAGACTATTGGTGGCCGGGAATGAAGAGGGATATAGTTAAGTATGTGCACAAGTGTCTTACTTATCTTCAAGTGAAAGCCGATCATCAAATGCCTTATGGTAAGATGCAACCTTTAGAGGTACCGGTTTGGAAATGGGAGCATATTACGATGGACTTAGTGACTAAGTTGCCTAAGACCCCTCGACAACACGATGCGATTTGGGTTATTGTTGATAGATTGACTAAGAGTGCATTATTTTTGGCAATAAGAGAAGCTTCATCATCGGAAGCAATGTCTAAATTGTATATGAAAGAAGTTGTTGCAAGGCATGGAGTGCCGGTTTCCATTGTTTCGGATCGAGACACCCGATTTACATCACGATATTGGAGAAAGTTTCAAGAGGAAATGGGTACTAAGTTACATGTGAGTACCGCGTTTCACCCGCAAACGGATGGTCAAAGTGAGCGAACTATACAAACTCTTGAAGATATGTTAAGAGCATGTGTCATCGATTTTAGCGGTAGTTGGGATACTCATTTACCTTTAGTTGAATTTTCATACAACAATAGTTATCATTCCACTATTGGAATGGCGCCTTATGAGATGTTGTATGGAAGGAGGTGTAGAACCCCGATTTGTTGGGGCGAAGTAGGTCAACGAGAATTAGGAAGCACGGAAATAGTGCAACAAACCACCGAGATGATTGATCAAATTCGTGAAAGAATGAAGGCGGCACAAGATCGACAAAAGTCCTATGTGGATAAAAGGAGAAAACCGATAGAATTCCAAGTAGGTGATAAAGTGATGCTAAAAGTTTCTCCATGGAAAGGCATCATCCGTTTTAGAAAGAGGGGAAAATTGGGTCCAAGGTTCGTGGGACCATTCGAGATAGTGGCAAAGGTTGGGAAGGTGGCCTACCGTTTGGCTTTACCCAATGAATTGAGTAATATACATGACACGTTTCATGTGTCACAATTAAGAAAGTGTTTGGCGGATGAATCAACTTATGTTCCTTTGAATGAAATTGAAGTCGATAATAAGTTAAGATATGCGGAAAAGCCAATAAAGATTTTGGATCAAAAGGTTAAACACTTGAGAAATAAGTCAGTAATATTATTGAAGGTATTATGGCAATTTAGAAAAGGTTCTGAATGTACATGGGAACCCGAAGAATGGCTTATGAAGTATTATCCGTCGTTGCATCAAGAATGGTTCGCGAGGACGCGAACGATCCAAGAGGGGGAGAGTTGTAACATCCCAATTATTTAAGGTATTATTTTATGTGAATTTTATTGCTAAGAAATTAAATGGTAAAGGTTATTTTATTTTAGAATGGACAAAAGTTAAGTTTATTGGTTAAGTTAAGAAGGACTAATAGTGCAAAGTTAGAATTAAGGACCTCCTTAACTATAGATGTGATGGGGAGGGTAGAAAGTGTAAATAAGCCAAAGTTATTTTAAATAAAAGAAATCAAATGCTGGAAATCTAGTTTTATTCACACAAAAATAATACAGAAAGCCTCCTGTATATGTGTGTGTGTCGATTTTAGAGGGAGAAGAAGAAGGAAACCATAAATTGATAAAAGTGTGTTCATGCAAGCTCAAATTGGTGAAATTTAAGATATTCTAAGCACACTAGCAAGCCTTAATTCTTCTTATTTCTCTTCTTGTGCACAAATTAGGGTTCTTGAACTCTAGAAGACAAGGTATGAATTTTATGTCTAAGTATTGCTTATATTGTGTGATAATGATGAGTTTTATGATTAAGAAGTTGTTATTTGCTGAATTATGCACATTGTTATGTGTTAGAATGAAATTGCTTATGATTTTGTAAGTAGATACATGTACAAACTTGCATTAAGAATTTATGGCATGAATATGGTGAAGTTGATGATATTCTAGTGCAAATTCTAGTCATGCACACCAAGTGTTTGATAAAATGTCTCAATGAGAAGTCATGTGTTTTAGTTAGTAAATTTGATGAAGGATGTTCATGTATGAGTTATTGTTATTGTTGAAAGTTATAGAAATTGGTTACTTGATAATTTAAGGGTGCTAGTAATGAAATTGGATTATTATGCACATTGAGGAATAACGAAAGGATTGAAGGAAAGTTGCATGTTATTGCTAAAAGAGATGAACTAGTAATGTACATGATTAAAGTTATGAAGTCTAATTGGTAATATTGTTACCTTAGAATAGATGAGATCAAAAGCTATATGTATGTTTGTTGTGTTTAGGGGGTTAAATGAATGTATAAGTATATGAAGATGTAAAGATTCATGAATGTTGTGATTTTGTTTTGAGTTGTGTGATTAATGGGATTAGCTCATGTATAGGTGCTAATCAAGTTAACGAGGCTCCAAGCGATCAAGGAATTTCGTCTAAGCAAGGTGAGTTTATAGGGGGTAAAATGGGTGGGTTAAGAGTGGCTTAGTGTTCTCGGATTGCATCCGTGCAAGAGAGCAACGACTAAGTGCACTAGTCATGTAGCTTAGATAGAATTATTAGGTTAGCCTAATAATTGTATCTATGGTTGATGTTTAGCTTAGGCAAGGTTATTACATTGCTAGTAATCTTGGGTATGGTTTGTTTTAGCTTAGGCACATTAAGTGTCTATGTATGAAATGATGATGAAATGAAATGATGATAGCTTAGGCATTTTTAGTATGCGTATGGTTAGCTTAGGCATGATTACTAGGGTCGGCCTAGTAAGTCATGCCTATGGTATGAATGAATCTGATCCGAAAGTAAGCAAGCAACCGATAGGTTGAAGGATAAGTATTGTAATTTATGCCCATTGATTTATGTTTTAAGTTTTATTACTTGCCTATAACTCACTAAGTGTAAAAGCTTACCCCCTTGATGTTTTATATTTTAGGGACTAAAGTTCATCGCGAAGGTAAAGAGCCCATTTGAAGTGTTAGCGGAGCATTGGCACTATAGTAAGTGGTATTGCAAGTCTTTCTTAAAATCAAGCTCTAAGGTTACCGCTTACCAACGCCGAACGTTTTGTATGTGTCATTGATGTCGTCGTTTAACTTTTGGGACCAAATGTGAATTTGAAAGTAAAAACATGTTTTTGTAGTTTATTTGGTCATTGTAATGTCTGATGATGAATTGAAAGTAGTTTATGAGATTGGGTTATTGAAGTGTTCATGATTTGTGGTTTAGATAAAATGTTGCAGGTCAGGCCCTGGGCCCGTTATATGTCGCGCAGCGGCAAGAGGCTCCGCGCCGCGGCAATGGCCTAGTATTGGTAACAGAAACTGAGTTAAGAAGTGCAATTTTTCCTGTTATGTACCGCGCCGCGACAAGGCAAGCCGCGCCGCGGCGATTGCCCTGTCTCTGCAGTAACTTAGTTTTTCAAAAAAAAAAAAAAAAAATTTACTCGTTCTAAGGCGTTAAAAGTTGGTAATATTATTTTATGTGAATTTTATTGCTAAGAAATTAAATGGTAAAGGTTATTTTATTTTAGAATGGACAAAAGTTAAGTTTATTGGTTAAGTTAAGAAGGACTAATAGTGCAAAGTTAGAATTAAGGACCTCCTTAACTATAGATGTGATGGGGAGGGTAGAAAGTGTAAATAAGCCAAAGTTATTTTCAATAAAAGAAATCAAATGCTGGAAATCTAGTTTTATTCACAAAAAAATAATACAGAAAGCCTCCTGTATATGTGTGTGTGTCGATTTTAGAGGGAGAAGAAGAAGGAAACCATAAATTGATAAAAGTGTGTTCATGCAACCTCAAATTGGTGAAATTTAAGATATTCTAAGCACACTAGCAAGCCTTAATTCTTCTTATTTCTCTTCTTGTGCACAAATTAGGGTTCTTGAACTCTAGAAGACAAGGTATGAATTTTATGTCTAAGTATTGCTTATATTGTGTGATAATGATGAGTTTTATGATTAAGAAGTTGTTATTTGCTGAATTATGCACATTGGTATGTGTTAGAATGAAATTGCTTATGATTTTGTAAGTAGATACATGTACAAACTTGCATTAAGAATTTATGGCATGAATATGGTGAAGTTGATGATATTCTAGTGCAAATTCTAGTCATGCACACCAAGTGTTTGATAAAATGTATCAATGAGAAGTCATGTGTTCTAGTTAGTAAATTTGATGAAGGATGTTCATGTATGAGTTATTGTTATTGTTGAAAGTTATAGAAATTGGTTACTTGATAATTTAAGGGTGCTAGTAATGAAATTGGATTATTATGCACATTGAGGAATAACGAAAGGATTGAAGGAAAGTTGCATGTTATTGCTAAAAGAGATGAACTAGTAATGTACATGATTAAAGTTATGAAGTCTAATTGGTAATATTGTTACCTTAGAATAGATGAGATCAAAAGCTATATGTATGTTTGTTGTGTTTAAGGGGTTAAATGAATGTATAAGTATATGAAGATGTAAAGATTCATGAATGTTGTGATTTTGTTTTGAGTTATGTGATTAATGGGATTAGCTCATGTATAGGTGCTAATCAAGTTAACGAGGCTCCAAGCGATCAAGGAATTTCGTCTAAGCAAGGTGAGTTTATAGGGGGTAAAATGGGTGGGTTAAGAGTGGCTTAGTGTTCTCGGATTGCATCCGTGCAAGAGAGCAACGACTAAGTGCACTAGTCATGTAGCTTACATAGAATTATTAGGTTAGCCTAATAATTGTATCTATTGTTGATGTTTAGCTTAGGCAAGGTTATTACATTGCTAGTAATCTTGCCTATGGTTTGTTTTAGCTTAGGCACATTAAGTGTCTATGTATGAAATGATGATGAAATGAAATGATGATAGCTTAGGCATTTTTAGTATGCCTATGGTTAGCTTAGGCATGATTACTAGGGTCGGCCTAGTAAGTCATGCCTATGGTATGAATGAATCGGATCCGAAAGTAAGCAAGCAACCGATAGGTTGAAGGATAAGTATTGTGATTTATGCCCATTGATTTATGTTTTAAGTTTTATTACTTGCCTATAACTCACTAAGTGTAAAAGCTTACCCCCTTGATGTTTTATATTTTAGGGACTAAAGTTCATCGCGAAGGTAAAGAGCCCATTTGAAGTGTTAGCGGAGCATTGGCACTATAGTAAGTGGTATTGCAAGTCTTTCTTAAAATCAAGCTCTAAGGTTACCGCTTACCAACGCCGAACGTTTTGTATGTGTCATTGATGTCGTCGTTTAACTTTTGGGACCAAATGTGAATTTGAAAGTAAAAACATGTTTTTGTAGTTTATTTGGTCATTGTAATGTCTGATGATGAATTGAAAGTGGTTTATGAGATTGGGTTATTGAAGTGTTCATGATTTGTGGTTTAGATAAAATGTTGCAGGTCAGGCCCTGGGCCCGTTATATGTCGCGCCGCGGCAATAGGCTCCGCGCCGCGGCAATGGCCTAGTATTGGTAACAGAAACTGAGTTAAGAAGTGCAATTTTTCCTGTTATGTACCGCGCCGCGACAAGGAAAGCCGCGCCGCGGCGATTGCCCTGTCTGGGCAGTAACTTAGTTTTTCAAAAAAAAAAAAAAAAATTTTTACTCGTTCTAAGGCGTTAAAAGTTGGTATCAGAGCTGTGGTTTAAGGGACTTGGATAACCCACGCTAGGGATTATCTAGGCTTAAACCATTGTTGTGAAGGGATAAGCGGTTTAGGACTTGCATAAGTGTTAAGGTCGAATAGTTGTGCCATGCTCCATAGGGTAGAGTCGTTGACGAGACTTGTAGTATAATGATTGAGATTATGATTGGTTTATGTAAGGAGTTTAATACTCGTTAGCCATGATGTCGTAGTAGACTAGATGTGTAATGAAATGGTGTAATAACAACAGGCCATTGTTATTACTTCATTTTAGTACACATGAACGTCTACTATGGTCATGGTGAATCGAGTTAGGAATTCTTTCGATTTGTTTGGTTATGATGATGATGATGTAGGTATTTGAACTAACGAGTTGAATGTAATTTTCAGAATGGCTATTGTATCACCGAATAGAGGTAATGAGGAGGACGACGAGTACGTCCACACCCCATCCATGGAGTCTATTGAAGACTCTCAAAATGAACCCGAAGAAGTTAACATGCCAAATGACATTTCGGGGCAAATAGGGCAAGCCTTGATACGTTATACCCCAACCTTGTTAGAAAAGATCAAGACAATGATAAACGATCAATTAGACGAGAAGTTAAAGACTCTTATTGCTAATAACCCTACTTTAAGAGGCGAAGGGGGAAGTGGGGTAAGACAAGAAGAGGTAGAAGCCCCAAGAAGGAAAGATGATCGATTTGAATATAAGAACTTTGCAAATTGCCATCCCCCGGAGTTTCATGGTAAGGTTGACCCAATTGTTAGTCAAAGATGGATCGATGAGATTGAAGAAACTTTTATGTTGTGTGAATGCCCCGAGCATTTAAAGGTAATTTATGCGGCTCATCAAATGAAGGGTAGTGGTTATGAGTGGTGGAATTTCATAGTTAAGTCTCATGGGCGAGATGTGGCTACAAGTTTCTCATGGGACAAGTTCCGTGAAATGTTTATGACCCAATTTGCTCCACCCGCCGAGGTTAGTAGGTTGAAATCCGAGTTTATGAATATAGAGCATGGAAGTAAATCGGTGACCGAGTTTAATGCCGAGTTCAATGATAAGTCTCGTTTTTGTCCGGACTTTGTGTCAAGTCCCAAGTTGATGATGGATCATTATCATGAAAAGTTGAATCCCGAGATAAGTGAATTTATCGACAAGAGCACTTATAAGACCTTAGCCGAAATGATGAATAGAGCACTTGTTAGAGAGCATGAACTTAGGAAGAAGGCGGCGGTTAAGCGAAAGTTAGATCAAGACTCTAAGGCGATGCATAATGTTAGTCCGAAGAAGGGTAAGTTTGGTTCTGAATCCCCGCACAAGTCAAAAGGGAGTTTTGTGTCGGGTAAGAGCGGTGGGAAAGAAGCCAAGTCGTGTACTAGGTGTGGCAAGAATCATACGGGTGAATGTAAAGCGGGTACCACTGATTGTTACTCTTGCGGGAAGCCGGGTCATAGGGCCGTCGAATGTCCTAAGAAAGGTAAGCAATGTTATTATTGTTTTGAGAAAGGTCACTTTCAAGCCGAATGTCCGGAATACAAGAAGGATTTAGCTAGTGGTAGCGTTAAGAAAGAGGATAAGACGGAACCGAGGACTAGTGATAGCCGACCAAGGGCCCGAGCTCATCAGATTACCGCACTCGAAGCGAAGGAGTCCCAAAATGTGGTGTCAGGTACCTTTATTGTAAACTCTTTACCTGCGCATGTTTTGTTTGATTCCGGTGCTACGCGGTCGTTTGTATCGTATTCTTTTTGTAAGCATTTTAATATGACCCCAAGTATGTTAGAACACCCATTAGAGGTTGAAATAGCGGATAATAAAACCGTGATGGTATATAGTATCATTAAGGGGTGTGAAATTGTTTTGGATGATGAAAAGTTTGTCATTGATTTAATACCCATGCATATGGGGGAATTTCAAGTAATTGTGGGTATGGATTGGTTAGATGACAATGAAGGGATAATTTTGTGTCGTAAGAAAATTGTGTTAGTTCAATCGCCAAGTGGGAAAGTTATATGGATTTATGGGGAGCGAGCTAGGCGTGCTATTCCTATATTCACGTATGCTAGGGCTAAAAGATTTTTGTCTCATGGATGTTGTGCGTTTTTGGCACATGTTGTTGATAATTCAAAAAAAATTGTTGAATTAGATGATGTACCGATAGTTAACGAGTTTCCGGATGTGTTTTCAAGTGAATTGCCCGGTGTACCTCCCGAACGAGAGGTAGAGTTTAGAATAGATTTGATACCCGGGGTCATGCCAATTGCCAAAGCTCCCTATCGATTAGCCCCGTCGGAAATGAGAGAAATGATGACTCAATTACAAGATTTGATAGATAAAGGTTTTATTCGTCCTAGTAGTTCACCTTGGGGAGCTCCGGTTTTGTTTGTGAAAAAGAAGGATGGGACTATGAGAATGTGTATTGATTATCGAGAATTGAATAAGGTCACTATTAAGAACAAGTACCCGTTGCCAAGGATAGATGATTTGTTTGATCAATTACAAGGTGCAAGCTTCTTTTCTAAGACCGATTTAAGGTCAGGTTACCATCAATTGAAAGTGAGGGAAGAAGATGTCCCTAAGACGGCTTTTCGAATGAGGTATGGTCATTATGAGTTTGTGGTTATGCCGTTTGGGTTAACAAATGCTCCGGCCGCGTTTATGGATTTGATGAATAGAGTTTGTCGACCGATGCTTGATAGATTTGTAATTGTATTCATTGATGACATTTTGGTATATTCTAAGAATGAAGAGGAACATGCGGTGCATTTAAGACAAGTATTAGAGACTTTAAGAAGAGAAAGGTTGTTTGCTAAGTTCTCTAAATGCGAGTTTTGGCTTCGTGAAGTTCAATTTTTGGGTCATGTCATTAATAAGAAAGTTATTTGTGTTGATCCGGTAAAAATAGAGGCGATTATGAGATGGGAACCACCTACGAATCCCACCGAGATTAGAAGTTTTCTAGGCTTAGCGGGGTATTATCGACGGTTTATACAAGATTTTTCTAGAATAGCCACCCCACTCACCAAGTTGACTCGTAAAAGTGTGCCATGGAAATGGGAAGAAAAGCAAGAACAAGCGTTTCAACTCCTTAAGGAGAAGCTTGTTCAAGCGCCCATATTGGTTTTACCGGAAGGGAATGAGAACATGACGGTTTATTGTGATGCTTCTAAGAAAGGCTTAGGGTGTGTATTGATGCAAAATGGGAAGGTCATAGCTTATGCTTCCCGACAATTGAAGGAACACGAGAAACGTTATCCTACGCATGATTTAGAATTGACGGCCGTAGTTTTTGCTTTAAAGATTTGGCGTCATTATCTTTATGGTGTTAAGTTTTCCATTTATACCGATCATAAGAACTTAAAATATTTATTTGATCAAAGGGATCTGAATGATAGGCAAAGGAGAGGTCTCGATTTGGTGAAAGATTATGATTGTGAGATCTTATATCACCCCGGAAAAGCGAACGTGGTAGCGGATGCTCTTAGTAGGAAGTCGAGTCATCAACCGATTAAGATAACGAGTTTGGCCATGGTAATATCACCTCAAATATTTGATGATATTCGTGTTGCACAAGGTGAAGCATTATCGCCCGAAAACGTGAGAAAAGAAAGGATCAAAGGGCAAGTTGAGGATTTTGTGGTAGATTCTCGTGGATTAAGACTTAGATATGGGAGAATTTGGGTACCTTTGCAAAGTGGTGTTAGAAGTGAGCTCCTTGACTTAGCTCACAAATCTAAATATTCGATTCACCCCGGTGCTACGAAAATGTATACAGATTTAAGGAAAGACTATTGGTGGCCGGGAATGAAGAGGGATATAGTTAAGTATGTGCACAAGTGTCTTACTTATCTTCAAGTGAAAGCCGATCATCAAATGCCTTATGGTAAGATGCAACCTTTAGAGGTACCGGTTTGGAAATGGGAGCATATTACGATGGACTTAGTGACTAAGTTTCCTAAGACCCCTCGACAACACGATGCGATTTGGGTTATTGTTGATAGATTGACTAAGAGTGCATTATTTTTGGCAATAAGAGAAGCTTCATCATCGGAAGCAATGTCTAAATTGTATATGAAAGAAGTTGTTGCAAGGCATGGAGTGCCGGTTTCCATTGTTTCGGATCGAGACACCCGATTTACATCACGATATTGGAGAAAGTTTCAAGAGGAAATGGGTACTAAGTTACATGTGAGTACCGCGTTTCACCCGCAAACGGATGGTCAAAGTGAGCGAACTATACAAACTCTTGAAGATATGTTAAGAGCATGTGTCATCGATTTTGGCGGTAGTTGGGATACTCATTTACCTTTAGTTGAATTTTCATACAACAATAGTTATCATTCCACTATTGGAATGGCGCCTTATGAGATGTTGTATGGAAGGAGGTGTAGAACCCCGATTTGTTGGGGCGAAGTAGGTCAACGAGAATTAGGAAGCACGGAAATAGTGCAACAAACCACCGAGATGATTGATCAAATTCGTGAAAGAATGAAGGCGGCACAAGATCGACAAAAGTCCTATGTGGATAAAAGGAGAAAACCGATAGAATTCCAAGTAGGTGATAAAGTGATGCTAAAAGTTTCTCCATGGAAAGGCATCATCCGTTTTAGAAAGAGGGGAAAATTGGGTCCAAGGTTCGTGGGACCATTCGAGATAGTGGCAAAGGTTGGGAAGGTGGCCTACCGTTTGGCTTTACCCAATGAATTGAGTAATATACATGACACGTTTCATGTGTCACAATTAAGAAAGTGTTTGGCGGATGAATCAACTTATGTTCCTTTGAATGAAATCGAAGTCGATAATAAGTTAAGATATGCGGAAAAGCCAATAAAGATTTTGGATCAAAAGGTTAAACACTTGAGAAATAAGTCATCAATATTATTGAAGGTATTATGGCAATTTAGAAAAGGTTCTGAATGTACATGGGAACCCGAAGAATGGCTTATGAAGTATTATCCGTCGTTGCATCAAGAATGGTTCGCGAGGACGCGAACGATCCAAGAGGGGGAGAGTTGTAACATCCCAATTATTTAAGGTATTATTTTATGTGAATTTTATTGCTAAGAAATTAAATGGTAAAGGTTATTTTATTTTAGAATGGACAAAAGTTAAGTTTATTGGTTAAGTTAAGAAGGACTAATAGTGCAAAGTTAGAATTAAGGACCTCCTTAACTATAGATGTGATGGGGAGGGTAGAAAGTGTAAATAAGCCAAAGTTATTTTAAATAAAAGAAATCAAATGCTGGAAATCTAGTTTTATTCACACAAAAATAATACAGAAAGCCTCCTGTATATGTGTGTGTGTCGATTTTAGAGGGAGAAGAAGAAGGAAACCATAAATTGATAAAAGTGTGTTCATGCAAGCTCAAATTGGTGAAATTTAAGATATTCTAAGCACACTAGCAAGCCTTAATTCTTCTTATTTCTCTTCTTGTGCACAAATTAGGGTTCTTGAACTCTAGAAGACAAGGTATGAATTTTATGTCTAAGTATTGCTTATATTGTGTGATAATGATGAGTTTTATGATTAAGAAGTTGTTATTTGCTGAATTATGCACATTAGTATGTGTTAGAATGAAATTGCTTATGATTTTGTAAGTAGATACATGTACAAACTTGCATTAAGAATTTATGGCATGAATATGGTGAAGTTGATGATATTCTAGTGCAAATTCTAGTCATGCACACCAAGTGTTTGATAAAATGTCTCAATGAGAAGTCATGTGTTCTAGTTAGTAAATTTGATGAAGGATGTTCATGTATGAGTTATTGTTATTGTTGAAAGTTATAGAAATTGGTTACTTGATAATTTAAGGGTGCTAGTAATGAAATTGGATTATTATGCACATTGAGGAATAACGAAAGGATTGAAGGAAAGTTGCATGTTATTGCTAAAAGAGATGAACTAGTAATGTACATGATTAAAGTTATGAAGTCTAATTGGTAATATTGTTACCTTAGAATAGATGAGATCAAAAGCTATATGTATGTTTGTTGTGTTTAGGGGGTTAAATGAATGTATAAGTATATGAAGATGTAAAGATTCATGAATGTTGTGATTTTGTTTTGAGTTGTGTGATTAATGGGATTAGCTCATGTATAGGTGCTAATCAAGTTAACGAGGCTCCAAGCGATCAAGGAATTTCGTCTAAGCAAGGTGAGTTTATAGGGGGTAAAATGGGTGGGTTAAGAGTGGCTTAGTGTTCTCGGATTGCATCCGTGCAAGAGAGCAACGACTAAGTGCACTAGTCATGTAGCTTAGATAGAATTATTAGGTTAGCCTAATAATTGTATCTATGGTTGATGTTTAGCTTAGGCAAGGTATTTACATTGCTAGTAATCTTGCCTATGGTTTGTTTTAGCTTAGGCACATTAAGTGTCTATGTATGAAATGATGATGAAATGAAATGATGATAGCTTAGGCATTTTTAGTATGCCTATGGTTAGCTTAGGCATGATTACTAGGGTCGGCCTAGTAAGTCATGCCTATGGTATGAATGAATCGGATCCGAAAGTAAGCAAGCAACCGATAGGTTGAAGGATAAGTATTGTGATTTATGCCCATTGATTTATGTTTTAAGTTTTATTACTTGCCTATAACTCACTAAGTGTAAAAGCTTACCCCCTTGATGTTTTATATTTTAGGGACTAAAGTTCATCGCGAAGGTAAAGAGCCCATTTGAAGTGTTAGCGGAGCATTGGCACTATAGTAAGTGGTATTGCAAGTCTTTCTTAAAATCAAGCTCTAAGGTTACCGCTTACCAACGCCGAACGTTTTGTATGTGTCATTGATGTCGTCGTTTAACTTTTGGGACCAAATGTGAATTTGAAAGTAAAAAAATGTTTTTGTAGTTTATTTGGTCATTGTAATGTCTGATGATGAATTGAAAGTGGTTTATGAGATTGGGTTATTGAAGTGTTCATGATTTGTGGTTTAGATAAAATGTTGCAGGTCAGGCCCTGGGCCCGTTATATGTCGCGCCGCGGCAAGAGGCTCCGCGCCGCGGCAATGGCCTAGTATTGGTAACAGAAACTGAGTTAAGAAGTGCAATTTTTCCTGTTATGTACCGCGCCGCGGCGATTGCCCTGTCTGGGCAGTAACTTAGTTTTTCAAAAAAAAAAAAAAAAATTTACTCGTTCTAAGGCGTTAAAAGTTGCCGCGGCGCGACAATGGCCTAGTATTGGTAACAGAAACTGAGTTAAGAAGTGCAATTTTTCCTGTTATGTACCGCGCCGCGACAAGGCAAGCCGCGCCGCGGCGATTGCCCTGTCTGGGCAGTAACTTAGTTTTTCGAAAAAAAAAAAAATTTTACTCGTTCTAAGGCGTTAAAAGTTGGTATCAGAGCTGTGGTTTAAGGGACTTGGATAACCCACGCTAGGGATTATCTAGGCTTAAACCATTGTTGTGAAGGGATAAGCGGTTTAGGACTTGCATAAGTGTTAAGGTCGAATAGTTGTGCCATGCTCCATAGGGTAGAGTCGTTGACGAGACTTGTAGTATAATGATTGAGATTATGATTGGTTTATGTAAGGAGTTTAATACTCGTTAGCCATGATGTCGTAGTAGACTAGATGTGTAATGAAATGGTGTAATAACAACAGGCCATTGTTATTACTTCATTTTAGTACACATGAACGTCTACTATGGTCATGGTGAATCGAGTTAGGAATTCTTTCGATTTGTTTGGTTATGATGATGATGATTTAGGTATTTGAACTAACGAGTTGAATGTAATTTTCAGAATGGCTATTGTATCACCGAATAGAGGTAATGAGGAGGACGACGAGTACGTCCACACCCCATCCATGGAGTCTATTGAAGACTCTCAAAATGAACCCGAAGAAGTTAACATGCCAAATGACATTTCGGGGCAAATAGGGCAAGCCTTGATACGTTATACCCCAACCTTGTTAGAAAAGATCAAGACAATGATAAACGATCAATTAGACGAGAAGTTAAAGACTCTTATTGCTAATAACCCTACTTTAAGAGGCGAAGGGGGAAGTGGGGTAAGACAAGAAGAGGTAGAAGCCCCAAGAAGGAAAGATGATCGATTTGAATATAAGAACTTTGCAAATTGCCATCCCCCAGAGTTTCATGGTAAGGTTGACCCAATTGTTAGTCAAAGATGGATCGATGAGATTGAAGAAACTTTTATGTTGTGTGAATGCCCCGAGCATTTAAAGGTAATTTATGCGGCTCATCAAATGAAGGGTAGTGGTTATGAGTGGTGGAATTTCATAGTTAAGTCTCATGGGCGAGACGTGGCTACAAGTTTCTCATGGGACAAGTTCCGTGAAATGTTTATGACCCAATTTGCTCCACCCGCCGAGGTTAGTAGGTTGAAATCCGAGTTTATGAATATAGAGCATGGAAGTAAATCGGTGACCGAGTTTAATGCCGAGTTCAATGATAAGTCTCGTTTTTGTCCGGACTTTGTGTCAAGTCCCAAGTTGATGATGGATCATTATCATGAAAAGTTGAATCCCGAGATAAGTGAATTTATCGACAAGAGCACTTATAATACCTTAGCCGAAATGATGAATAGAGCACTTGTTAGAGAGCATGAACTTAGGAAGAAGGCGGCGTTTAAGCGAAAGTTAGATCAAGACTCTAAGGCGATGCATAATGTTAGTCCGAAGAAGGGTAAGTTTGGTTCTGAATCCCCGCACAAGTCAAAAGGGAGTTTTGTGTCGGGTAAGAGCGGTGGGAAAGAAGCCAAGTCGTGTACTAGGTGTGGCAAGAATCATACGGGTGAATGTAAAGCGGGTACCACTGATTGTTACTCTTGCGGGAAGCCGGGTCATAGGGCCGTCGAATGTCCTAAGAAATGTAAGCAATGTTATTATTGTTTTGAGAAAGGTCACTTTCAAGCCGAATGTTCGGAATACAAGAAGGATTTAGCTAGTGGTAGCGTTAAGAAAGAGGTTAAGACGGAACCGAGGACTAGTGATAGCCGACCAAGGGCCCGAGCTCATCAGATTACCGCACTCGAAGCGAAGGAGTCCCAAAATGTGGTGTCAGGTACCTTTATTGTAAACTCTTTACCTGCGCATGTTTTGTTTGATTCCGGTACTACGCGGTCGTTTGTATCGTATTCTTTTTGTAAGCATTTTAATATGACCCCAAGTATGTTAGAACACCCATTAGAGGTTGAAATAGCGGATAATAAAACCGTGATGGTATATAGTATCATTAAGGGGTGTGAAATTGTTTTGGATGATGAAAAGTTTGTCATTGATTTAATACCCATGCATATGGGGGAATTTCAAGTAATTGTGGGTATGGATTGGTTAGATGACAATGAAGGGATAATTTTGTGTCGTAAGAAAATTGTGTTAGTTCAATCGCCAAGTGGGAAAGTTATATGGATTTATGGGGAGCGAGCTAGGCGTGCTATTCCTATATGCACGTATGCTAGGGCTAAAAGATTTTTGTCTCATGGATGTTGTGCGTTTTTGGCACAT
Organism: Rutidosis leptorrhynchoides; assembly: GCF_046630445.1. NCBI lineage: Eukaryota > Viridiplantae > Streptophyta > Magnoliopsida > Asterales > Asteraceae > Rutidosis > Rutidosis leptorrhynchoides. The sequence goes on along the minus strand of NC_092338.1, from coordinate 403,684,470 downwards.
GTTGTTGATAATTCGAAAAAAATTGTTGAATTAGATGATGTACCGATAGTTAACGAGTTTCCGGATGTGTTTCCAAGTGAATTGCCCGGTGTACCTCCCGAACGAGAGGTAGAGTTTAGAATAGATTTGATACCTGGGGTCATGCCAATTGCCAAAGCTCCCTATCGATTAGCCCCGTCGGAAATGAGAGAAATGATGACTCAATTACAAGATTTGATAGATAAAGGTTTTATTCGTCCTAGTAGTTCACCTTGGGGAGCTCCGGTTTTGTTTGTGAAAAAGAAGGATGGGACTATGAGAATGTGTATTGATTATCGAGAATTGAATAAGGTCACTATTAAGAACAAGTACCCGTTGCCAAGGATAGATGATTTGTTTGATCAATTACAAGGTGCAAGCTTCTTTTCTAAGACCGATTTAAGGTCGGGTTACCATCAATTGAAAGTGAGGGAAGAAGATGTCCCTAAGACGGCTTTTCGAACGAGGTATGGTCATTATGAGTTTGTGGTTATGCCGTTTGGGTTAACAAATGCTCCGGCCGCATTTATGGATTTGATGAATAGAGTTTGTCGACCGATGCTTGATAGATTTGTAATTGTATTCATTGATGACATTTTGGTATATTCTAAGAATGAAGAGGAACATGCGGTGCATTTAAGACAAGTATTAGAGACTTTAAGAAGAGAAAGGTTGTTTGCTAAGTTCTCTAAATGCGAGTTTTGGCTTCGTGAAGTTCAATTTTTGGGTCATGTCATTAATAAGAAAGGTATTTGTGTTGATCCGGTAAAAATAGAGGCGATTATGAGATGGGAACCACCTACGAATCCCACCGAGATTAGAAGTTTTCTAGGATTAGCGGGGTATTATCGACGGTTTATACAAGATTTTTCTAGAATAGCCACCCCACTCACCAAGTTGACTCGTAAAAGTGTGCCATGGAAATGGGAAGAAAAGCAAGAACAAGCGTTTCAACTCCTTAAGGGGAAGCTTGTTCAAGCGCCCATATTGGTTTTACCGGAAGGGAATGAGAACATGACGGTTTATTGTGATGCTTCTAAGAAAGGCTTAGGGTGTGTATTGATGCAAAATGGGAAGGTCATAGCTTATGCTTCCCGACAATTGAAGGAACACGAGAAACGTTATCCTACGCATGATTTAGAATTGACGGCCGTAGTTTTTGCTTTAAAGATTTGGCGTCATTATCTTTATGGTGTTAAGTTTTCCATTTATACCGATCATAAGAACTTAAAATATTTATTTGATCAAAGGGATCTGAATGATAGGCAAAGGAGAGGTCTCGATTTGGTGAAAGATTATGATTGTGAGATCTTATATCACCCCGGAAAATTGAAAGCGGATGCTCATAGTAGGAAGTCGAGTCATCAACCGATTAAGATAACGAGTTTGGCCATGGTAATATCACCTCAAATATTTGATGATATTCGTGTTGCACAAGGTGAAGCATTATCGCCCGAAAACGTGAGAAAAGAAAGGATCAAAGGGCAAGTTGAGGATTTTGTGGTAGATTCTCGTGGATTAAGACTTAGATATGGGAGAATTTGGGTACCTTTGCAAAGTGGTGTTAGAAGTGAGCTCCTTGACTTAGCTCACAAATCTAAATATTCGATTCACCCCGGTGCTACGAAAATGTATAGAGATTTAAGGAAAGACTATTGGTGGCCGGGAATGAAGAGGGATATAGTTAAGTATGTGCACAAGTGTCTTACTTGTCTTCAAGTGAAAGCCGATCATCAAATGCCTTATGGTAAGATGCAACCTTTAGAGGTACCGGTTTGGAAATGGGAGCATATTACGATGGACTTAGTGACTAAGTTGCCTAAGACCCCTCGACAACACGATGCGATTTGGGTTATTGTTGATAGATTGACTAAGAGTGCATTATTTTTGGCAATAAGAGAAGCTTCATCATCGAAAGCAATGTCTAAATTGTATATGAAAGAAGTTGTTGCAAGGCATGGAGTGCCGGTTTCCATTGTTTCGGATCGAGACACCCGATTTACATCACGATATTGGAGAAAGTTTCAAGAGGAAATGGGTACTAAGTTACATGTGAGTACCGCGTTTCACCCGCAAACGGATGGTCAAAGTGAGCGAACTATATAAACTCTTGAAGATATGTTAAGAGCATGTGTCACCGATTTTGGCGATAGTTGGGATACTCATTTACCTTTAGTTGAATTTTCATACAACAATAGTTATCATTCCACTATTGGAATGGCGCCTTATGAGATGTTGTATGGAAGGAGGTGTAGAACCCTGATTTGTTGGGGCGAAGTAGGTCAACGAGAATTAGGAAGCACGGAAATAGTGCAACAAACCACCGAGATGATTGATCAAATTCGTGAAAGAATGAAGGCGGCACAAGATCGACAAAAGTCCTATGTGGATAAAAGGAGAAAACCGATAGAATTCCAAGTAGGTGATAAAGTGATGCTAAAAGTTTCTCCATGGAAAGGCATCATCCGTTTTAGAAAGAGGGGAAAATTGGGTCCAAGGTTAGTGGGACCATTCGAGATAGTGGCAAAGGTTGGGAAGGTGGCCTACCGTTTGGCTTTACCCAATGAATTGAGTAATATACATGACACGTTTCATGTGTCACAATTAAGAAAGTGTTTGGCGGATGAATCAACTTATGTTCCTTTGAATGAAATCGAAGTCGATAATAAGTTAAGATATGCGGAAAAGCCAATAAAGATTTTGGATCAAAAGGTTAAACACTTGAGAAATAAGTCAGTAATATTATTGAAGGTATTATGGCAATTTAGAAAAGGTTCTGAATGTACATGGGAACCCGAAGAATGGCTTATGAAGTATTATCCGTCGTTGCATCAAGAATGGTTCGCGAGGACGCGAACGATCCAAGAGGGGGAGAGTTGTAACATCCCAATTATTTAAGGTATTATTTTATGTGAATTTTATTGCTAAGAAATTAAATGGTAAAGGTTATTTTATTTTAGAATGGACAAAAGTTAAGTTTATTGGTTAAGTTAAGAAGGACTAATAGTGCAAAGTTAGAATTAAGGACCTCCTTAACTATAGATGTGATGGGGAGGGTAGAAAGTGTAAATAAGCCAAAGTTATTTTAAATAAAAGAAATCAAATGCTGGAAATCTAGTTTTATTCACAAAAAAATAATACAGAAAGCCTCCTGTATATGTGTGTGTGTCGATTTTAGAGGGAGAAGAAGAAGGAAACCATAAATTGATAAAAGTGTGTTCATGCAAGCTCAAATTGGTGAAATTTAAGATATTCTAAGCACACTAGCAAGCCTTAATTCTTCTTATTTCTCTTCTTGTGCACAAATTAGGGTTCTTGAACTCTAGAAGACAAGGTATGAATTTTATGTCTAAGTATTGCTTATATTGTGTGATAATGATGAGTTTTATGATTAAGAAGTTGTTATTTGCTGAATTATGCACATTGGTATGTGTTAGAATGAAATTGCTTATGATTTTGTAAGTAGATACATGTACAAACTTGCATTAAGAATTTATGGCATGAATATGGTGAAGTTGATGATATTCTAGTGCAAATTCTAGTCATGCACACCAAGTGTTTGATAAAATGTCTCAATGAGAAGTCATGTGTTCTAGTTAGTAAATTTGATGAAGGATGTTCATGTATGAGTTATTGTTATTGTTGAAAGTTATAGAAATTGGTTACTTGATAATTTAAGGGTGCTAGTAATGAAATTGGATTATTATGCACATTGAGGAATAACGAAAGGATTGAAGGAAAGTTGCATGTTATTGCTAAAAGAGATGAACTAGTAATGTACATGATTAAAGTTATGAAGTCTAATTGGTAATATTGTTACCTTAGAATAGATGAGATCAAAAGCTATATGTATGTTTGTTGTGTTTAGGGGGTTAAATGAATGTATAAGTATATGAAGATGTAAAGATTCATGAATGTTGTGATTTTGTTTTGAGTTGTGTGATTAATGGGATTAGCTCATGTATAGGTGCTAATCAAGTTAACGAGGCTCCAAGCGATCAAGGAATTTCGTCTAAGCAAGGTGAGTTTATAGGGGGTAAAATGGGTGGGTTAAGAGTGGCTTAGTGTTCTCGGATTGCATCCGTGCAAGAGAGCAACGACTAAGTGCACTAGTCATGTAGCTTAGATAGAATTATTAGGTTAGCCTAATAATTGTATCTATGGTTGATGTTTAGCTTAGGCAAGGTTATTACATTGCTAGTAATCTTGCCTATGGTTTGTTTTAGCTTAGGCACATTAAGTGTCTATGTATGAAATGATGATGAAATGAAATGATGATAGCTTAGGCATTTTTAGTATGCCTATGGTTAGCTTAGGCATGATTACTAGGGTCGGCCTAGTAAGTCATGCCTATGGTATGAATGAATCGGATCCGAAAGTAAGCAAGCAACCGATAGGTTGAAGGATAAGTATTGTGATTTATGCCCATTGATTTATGTTTTAAGTTTTATTACTTGCCTATAACTCACTAAGTGTAAAAGCTTACCCTCTTGATGTTTTATATTTTAGGGACTAAAGTTCATCGCGAAGGTAAAGAGCCCATTTGAAGTGTTAGCGGAGCATTGGCACTATAGTAAGTGGTATTGCAAGTCTTTCTTAAAATCAAGCTCTAAGGTTACCGCTTACCAACGCCGAACGTTTTGTACGTGTCATTGATGTCGTCGTTTAACTTTTGGGACCAAATGTGAATTTGAAAGTAAAAACATGTTTTTGTAGTTTATTTGGTCATTGTAATGTCTGATGATGAATTGAAAGTGGTTTATGAGATTGGGTTATTGAAGTGTTCATGATTTGTGGTTTAGATAAAATGTTGCAGGTCAGGCCCTGGGCCCGTTATATGTCGCGCCGCGGCAAGAGGCTCCGCGCCGCGACAAGGCAAGCCGCGCCGCGGCGATTGCCCTGTCTGGGCAGTAACTTAGTTTTTCAAAAAAAAAAAAAAAAAAAAAAATTTTACTCGTTCTAAGGCGTTAAAATAAAAAGGGGCATATTCGATTTCGATAATTCAACCATAGAATGTAGTTTCACGTACTTGTGTCTATTTTGTAAATCATTTATAAAACCTGCATGTATTCTCATCCCAAAATATTAGATTTTAAAAGTGGGACTATAACTCACTTTCACAGATTTTTTTACTTCGTCGAGAAGTAAGACTTGGCCACTGTTGATTCACGAACCTATAACAATATATACATATATATTAAAGTATGTTCAAAATATATTTACAACACTTTTAATATATTTTGATGTTTTAAGTTTATTAAGTCAGCTGTCCTCGTTAGTAACCTACAACTAGTTGTCCACAGTTAGATGTACAGAAATAAATCGATAAATATTATCTTGAATCAATCCACGACCCAGTGTATACGTATCTCAGTATTGATCACAACTCAAACTATATATATTTTGGAATCAACCTCAACCCTGTATAGATAACTCCAACATTCACATATAGAGTGTCTATGGTTGTTCCGAAATATATATAGATGTGTTGCATGATAGGTCGAAACATTGTATACGTGTCTATGGTATCTCAAGATTACATAATATACGATACAAGTTGATTAAGTTATGGTTGGAATAGATTTGTTACCAATTTTCACGTAGCTAAAATGAGAAAAATTATCCAATCTTGTTTTACCCATAACTTCTTCATTTTAAATCCGTTTTGAGTGAATCAAATTGCTATGGTTTCATATTGAACTCTATTTTATGAATCTAAACAGAAAAATTATAGGTTTATAGTCAGAACAATAAGTTACAAGTCGTTTTTGTAAAGGTAGTCATTTCAGTCGAAAGAACGACGTCTAGATGACCATTTTAGAAAACATACTTCCACTTTGAGTTTAACCATAATTTTTGGATATAGTTTCATGTTCATAATAAAAATCATTTTCTCAAAATAACAACTTTTAAATCAAAGTTTATCATAGTTTTTAATTAACTAACCCAAAACAGCCCGCGGTGTTACTACGACGGCGTAAATCCGGTTTTACGGTGTTTTTCGTGTTTCCAGGTTTTAAATCATTAAGTTAGCATATCATATAGATATAGAACATGTGTTTAGTTAATTTTAAAAGTCAAGTTAGAAGGATTAACTTTTGTTTGTGAACAAGTTTAGAATTAACTAAACTATGTTCTAGTGATTACGAGTTTAAACCTTCGAATAAGATAGTTTTATATATATTAATCGAATGATGTTATGAACATCATTACTACCTCAAGTTTAGTAGGTAAACCTACTGGAAGTGACAAGAAATGATCTAGCTTCAAAGGATCTTGGATGGCTTGAAAGTTCTTGAAGTAGGATCATGACACAAAAACAAGTTCAAGTAAGATTTTTACTCGAATTAAGATAGTTTATAGTTATAGAAAATGAATCAAAGTTTGAATATGAATATTACCTTGAATAAGAAAGATAACCTACTGTATATAACAAAGGTTTCTTGATCTTAGATGATTACTTGGAATGGATTAGAAAGCTTGGAAGTAAATTAGTAAACTTGAAGGGATTTTTGAAGTGTTCTTGAAGTGTTCTTCCTATGATGATTTTTGATGAAGATGATGATTAACTACTGGAAAAATACGTTCATAATAGTGTGTGTGTGTGTGTGTGTGTGTGTTGAGAGAGAATTAGAAAGAGAATTGGAAGTGAAATGAAGTGAATGATGAGTGGTAATTGGTGAGTGGTGAGTGGGGTTAAAAGGAGTTCTAGTTAGTTGACTAGCTCATGGTAGAAGTTAAAATTGATTAGTCATACATGACCTAATCAAGAGTGGAATCCCATGCTAGTTCCTATTGGTATATACCCATAGTAAGTATGTTTTGAAGCTGTGTATAATACGGGTAAGAATACGACTAGAATTCTTGATGAAAGAAAAGAATGGGAAAGTAACTGTAACCATTTTCGTTAAGTATGAGTGTTTTGATATATGTATTGAAGTCTTCCAAAAGTATTTTAATACATCTAAATACACTACATGTATATACATTTTAACTGAGTCGTTAAGTCATCGTTAGTCGTTACATGTAAGTGTTGTTTTGAAACCATTAAGTTAACGATCTCAATTAATGTTGTTAACCCATTGTTTATTATATCTAATGAGATGTTAAATTATTATATTATCATGATATTATGATATATTAATATATCTTAATATGATATATATACAATTAAATGTCGTTACAACGATAATCGTTACATATATGTCTCGTTTCGAAATTCTTAAGTTAGTAGTCTTGTTTATATGTATATAACTCATTGTTAATATACTTATGGAGATACTTACTTATCATAATCTCATTTTAACCATATGTATATCCATATATATATCATCATGTCGTTTTTACAAGTTTTAACGTTCGTGAATCGCCGGTCAACTTGGGTGGTCAATTGTCTATATGAAACATATTTCAATTAATCAAGTCTTAACAAGTTTGATTGCTTAACATGTTGGAAACATTTAATCATGTAAATATCAATCTCAATTAATATATATAAACATGGAAAAGTTCGGGTCACTACATATTCCACCCACACCTTTGCCGGTATCGCCCTCACGTGGTGGAACACGTATGTACAATCGGTGGGTGTAACATCCCGCGTTTTTCCGTTAAATTTAATTTTAACACCGTCTTTTTTTTTTAAACATAATCCTTCGTATTTAAAGTAATAGTTTCCGTGAGTAACGTTCATTATATTTCCGCTATTTAATTATAACATCACTCGGTTACTCGAGCGTTTTTAAAATATTTCGTTGGTTAATTCCCGCACCCGCTTTGAAACTTGAGGGACCGAAGTTGTCAAGTGGGCAAACTAGTTGACTAGGTCAACTAGTCAACCCACCATTCTCATCCATTCAATCCCTCCATCTCTCTCCCTTTTCTCTCTAGCTCAAGAACCCCATTTCTCCCAACTTCACTAAATCATCATCTAAATTCGATCTATGAGGCTTACAACAAAACAAATTACATTTTCGTGATCCTCTCTTCATCCTCTACGATTTGATACTAACTACACCGATTTTGGGTAACATTTCTAAAACTCTAGATTTCTTTAAATTCGTGTTTTTGACTTGAAATGTTGTTAGTTAGTGTCTATGGCTCGTGTCTAGCATGATTATATGATTTGTATGCTCGATCTTGATGTTTTGGTGTAACTAGCTTGAAAATGAAAAGTGGATGCTTAATCCTTGATTTTGGATGAGTTAATGTTGTTAGATTGTTAAAGTGCATGTTTTAAATGTGTTACTAGTATCATTAGCCACATTTGGATGTGTAGGTTGATTAAGGAAACTTCAAAAACCCGATTAATGATTTTGTGATGTTTGACTAGGGTTTGGTAGTTCTTGACATGAACTTTTGGATGCTTAAATGCCATGGAATGTTAATTGTTAGTGTCTAGTAGTAATGTATGCTTCATTACCTTCAAAACGGCATATCGTATGTGTAAATTGGATTCCCGAATCATAAAATACGTTTTACGAACTTGAAACTTGAAAATAAACCTTTCTCGATCAATTGACGAGTTTTTCGTTTATTGTAAATGATGTTTTTGATTGATGATATGTGGTTAGTTGTATTCCTTGTCGAAATAGCTTTCCGATGATATAAAATACATGTTCTAATTGTTTGCGGATCATAAAATGTGATTGTTTGTGTTTTGGTTCGTGCATACTTTGAAAACTGACCAGAAATCCCTGCACAGAGGGTGGCGCGGCGCGCCCCTACCCCGCGCGGCGCGCCAAATGGCCTGGCCAGAATTCTGTCCAACTTGGTCAATTTTTGAATAATGTTTGGCATGCTACGCACCTCCGATTAACATGTAACTTGGCCAACATGCTCATATATGATTTCTAAGATTAGAAAAATAGTTCGGAACCCGACCCGAACGTGTTGACTTTCGTTGACTTTGACCGACCAAAGTTTGACTTTTTGTCAAACTTAACCAAATGATTATGCAACCTTCCTAACTTATATTATATACTTGTATCTTGCATGAAACTTGGCAATTTGATTTCACATGCTAAATAATCGAGTCGTAACGAGCCATAGGACTAATTGAACATCTTTGACCTATCGTGTTTACCGTTATTGATACAACCTATTGTTTAGGTCAAGACTAGCATTGTTCTTTGCACACGTTTACTTGTTGAAGTACTTTACTACTCGTGCACTCAAGGTGAGATCATAGTCCCACTTTTACTCTTTTTGAACCTATATTGGGATGAGAAAACATAAACGATTCTTTTGAACTAAGTGAACACAAGAACGGGAAAACAAACATTCTACATACGAGTTTAGAACAAAATCCTCAATTCGATTATCATTAGTTACACTTGCCGGGTGTAAGCGAGAACTTATGTTATATGGCCATATGGGTTTGACAGCCCTCATCCTTGACGGTTCGCTACCGTCTACGGATGAAATATATTTTCGAGAATCAGTGTTTGTTCTAGCACTAAGTGATGGGGTATACAATGGAAGGAATGTTAAGCTTTGATAATTGGGTGCTCGTGAAACAAACTTTTGGAATGTATTACTATTATTTCATTGATGCAAATCTTGTGGTTCACTTGTACTTACTTACTTAAACCTATGATTTCACCAACGTTTTCGTTGACAGATTTCTATGTTTTTCTCAGGTCATGCACGATATGTGAAACATGCTTCCGCTTACTATTTGATACTTGCATCCGATGTCGAGTATACATGCATTTCATGGAGCGTCTTTTGACTTTACTTTAAACCTTGTCGCCTAGATTTCAATCGTACTTATAACGTTGTAACTTAACTTTTGGTTGAACAATCCTTGTAAACTTTGAAACAATCTTTATTTTGAAATGAAGGCGACATATTTTGGTCAAACGTTATCTTAAAGACTTATAATCAGGTAATGGGACCCACGTAGCCGACGCCGTCACTTGACGATTTGTCGGGGTCGCTACAGTTGGTATCAGAGCCTTGGTTGTAGGGATTTAGAGTTCATTTGTGTTCACCCCGAGTCATAGGGTACATAGGTGAATCTAGACTACAACCGGCATATAGACTGAAGTAGGAATTATTTGACTAATTGTGCATTTATACTTGAACTCTTCTATCATATCTAACTCGTATTCGATCTTGATCTTACGTTGATAAATTTTATTGGTGCGCCACCTTGACTTTATGAAGTAATGTTAAATGCACATGAGAATCAGGGTAATATAATTTCCGGGATTATATTACGGTGATTCACATGGACGTTCCGACATTATGACATAAAGAATTTAAGGCGAGTCAAGGCAAATTTTTCTCTCTATCCTTATTCCATACTCCGGTTAGTATTGTTGAAAATACTAACCAACGATATTCTTGTGTCATGAAGGAACAATGGCTTACCAAGGTCAACACAATACTCCTCTCGAAACTCTGGAACAAACTCTTCAACGAATGATAACCACCGCCGTGGGTACGGCCGTGGCCGATCACTTTTCTAACAACAACAATCATGGATCCGGTAATTCAAGCGAAGGTTGCTCCTACAAGAACTTCATGAAATACAACCCTCCCACTTTCGATGGAACCGAAGGACCGGTTACTCTCACCCGATGGTTTGAACAAATGGAAACCGTTTTTAACACAAGCGGTTGTCGAGACCAAGATAAGGTCAAGTTTTCCACTCTCACTTTCACCGGCATTGCTCTCTCGTGGTGGAACAAGTACGTACAATCGGTGGGTATCGATGAAGCCCACACACTCTCGTGGACCGAATTAAGAGAAAGAATGATCACCGAATATTTTCTGCACGACGAGACTCGAAGGCTCGAACAGGGTCTAAGGAATTTAAAAACGGTCGGGAATGACCTCGGAGCTTATAATCAACGGTTTACCGAACTAGTCTCAATGTGTCCGAATCTCATGACTCCCGAATCCCTAAGAGTCGAACTTTACATGGAAGGCCTCCCTAAGAGCATTCAACACGGGGTAATGGCATCCCAACCCACTAACCTACAAGAGGCTTTAACAAAGGCCCACCAAACTTTAGAAACGGTGAATGAAATGGAAGCACCGGTACGAATGGTCGAGAACCACCCGGGTAACAACAAAAGAAAATGGGAAGCCTCGCAACCAAGCAACCACAACAATAGCAACATCTCCAAGAAGCCTTTTACCTCCAACGACAAGAAAGGCTATGCCGGAAAACTGCCTTTTTGTGACGAATGCCACAAGCATCACTTTGAAGGATGTGGCAGGTTTCGCCACCGGCGCCAAGGACCCGTCGCTCGAAAGATGCCCAACGCACACAGAACGGGTGCTTGCTTCGAATGTGGTCAACTGGGTCATTTTAGGAATGTGTGCCCAAATAAGAAAATCAACCCCAACGCACGCCGTTGAACCTTCGACATCGACACCAAGGATGCCCGGAACGACGATGGACTAGTAACGGGTACGTTTCTTGACAACAAACCGTATATTTCATACTTGTTCGATTCGATTACCGCTAGACGTTTTATAACCAAGGATTTGACTCATGCTCTTTATATTCCACCTCTTTCCCCCAGATACTACTTAGACGATTTAAGTGACCGACGGAAAAATATTGTGTGCCTATAAATTTTATTGGAGGAAATACGTTAAGACTTTTGACTTGACACCTATAGAACTAGGGAGCTCAAAAAAAAAAAAAAAAAAAAAAAAAAAAAAAAAAAAAAAAAAAAAAAAAAAAAAAAAAAAAATCAACATAACTAAAATTCGTTATTTTACACGAAGAATTCGAATACTAAATTGTGGATCCGATCAATCTTCTCGTCATCACGTACCACACCACATACCTCTGTTATTTCACCGTCACCGTCTGATATTACTGGAATTTAAGATAGCACACAATCTAACGATACTTCACTCTTCTTTGACTTAACGCCCTTGTGTTTCTGATAATCGGTCAACTATTATTCAACCCCGAACTATACAACTACGTGTACTACCTCGTTTCTCTTTCAGACTTCAACTATTGACAACTAGAGGCACGTTATGGCAACCTCGAGATGTAAACTCATCCTATTCTAAGTCCTCATTTCACTCCCATCTTTATCGCTCGCACTTCCGTTTAAGGGAACTCCTTGTAACATTTCTCCATGGATAGAGAAATTCCTCATATTACCTTAGTATTCGCCACGAGGGTGAATAGTCCTAACGAACATTTTTTTTCGAACCCTAACTGACTCGTTCAAACATATCTTAAGAGATTCTATTCCAACACGGTGTATCTTTGTTAATTATCCCGTATCGAAATACTCGTTTCACTTCTAGTTTTACAAGAAGCCTCGGGACCGCGTTTAGACATGAGTACCGCGTACCATCCACAACCCGACGGACCGAACAAACATGCGATTTAAACCTTGGAAACCATAATACGAATTTGTATTACCAACTTCAAATTTACTTGAGAAAAATATTTTCCTTTAACCGAATCCTCGTACTACAATGATTTTCATTCGAGTTTTAACGTCACTCCTTTTGAAGCCACGTGTGACCGGAAACGTCACTCTCCTTTGTCGAACCAAGTAAACGATGATCAATTCACCGGGGCCGAGGTTATTCATGAGCAACCGAGAAAATTTATTCATATTCAGGCAAAACCCTACGCGACTCGTAATCACCAAGAGCTGCGCCGATGTTAGACGTAAACATTTCAAATTCCACGTGGGAAACCGCGTCACGTTAAGAGTCGCACCTTGGAAGGGTGCAATCCGTTTCGGGAAAACGTAGGAAGCTAAATCCACGATATTTTGATCCTTTAAATTCTTGGGGTGTTTTGGACCCGTAGCTAGCCGTTTAGACTTTTCCGACTCATTTTGGGTCTCCGTTTATCCTACATTCAATGTATCAACTCAAAGACGTGTTTTGCGAAACGAGAACTTGTTATCTCCTTTGATGAACTCACTATCGACGATAACCCTCACTTCCTAGGAGGACCGGTTGAAACCATGAATCATGGAAGCCAAACCTTAAAACAACATATGATCCCGACCGTCAAAATTCGTGGAAATACTCAAGGACGTACCTTCACTTATTCGTAGAATTTACAACGCAAGGTCTCGAGTAAGATTCAACAACTACTACTTCCAACTAAATTTCGGGACGAAATTTCTTTTGAGGTGTGGATAATGTAACATCCCGCGTTTTTCCGTTAAATTTAATTTTAACACCGTCTTTTTTTTTTAAACATAATCCTTCGTATTTAAAGTAATAGTTTCCGTGAGTAACGTTCATTATATTTCCGCTATTTAATTATAACATCACTCGGTTACTCGAGCGTTTTTAAAATATTTCGTTGGTTAATTCCCGCACCCGCTTTGAAACTTGAGGGACCGAAGTTGTCAAGTGGGCAAACTAGTTGACTAGGTCAACTAGTCAACCCACCATTCTCATCCATTCAATCCCTCCATCTCTCTCCCTTTTCTCTCTAGCTCAAGAACCCCATTTCTCCCAACTTCACTAAATCATCATCTAAATTCGATCTATGAGGCTTACAACAAAACAAATTACATTTTCGTGATCCTCTCTTCATCCTCTACGATTTGATACTAACTACACCGATTTTGGGTAACATTTCTAAAACTCTAGATTTCTTTAAATTCGTGTTTTTGACTTGAAATGTTGTTAGTTAGTGTCTATGGCTCGTGTCTAGCATGATTATATGATTTGTATGCTCGATCTTGATGTTTTGGTGTAACTAGCTTGAAAATGAAAAGTGGATGCTTAATCCTTGATTTTGGATGAGTTAATGTTGTTAGATTGTTAAAGTGCATGTTTTAAATGTGTTACTAGTATCATTAGCCACATTTGGATGTGTAGGTTGATTAAGGAAACTTCAAAAACCCGATTAATGATTTTGTGATGTTTGACTAGGGTTTGGTAGTTCTTGACATGAACTTTTGGATGCTTAAATGCCATGGAATGTTAATTGTTAGTGTCTAGTAGTAATGTATGCTTCATTACCTTCAAAACGGCATATCGTATGTGTAAATTGGATTCCCGAATCATAAAATACGTTTTACGAACTTGAAACTTGAAAATAAACCTTTCTCGATCAATTGACGAGTTTTTCGTTTATTGTAAATGATGTTTTTGATTGATGATATGTGGTTAGTTGTATTCCTTGTCGAAATAGCTTTCCGATGATATAAAATACATGTTCTAATTGTTTGCGGATCATAAAATGTGATTGTTTGTGTTTTGGTTCGTGCATACTTTGAAAACTGACCAGAAATCCCTGCACAGAGGGTGGCGCGGCGCGCCCCTACCCCGCGCGGCGCGCCAAATGGCCTGGCCAGAATTCTGTCCAACTTGGTCAATTTTTGAATAATGTTTGGCATGCTACGCACCTCCGATTAACATGTAACTTGGCCAACATGCTCATATATGATTTCTAAGATTAGAAAAATAGTTCGGAACCCGACCCGAACGTGTTGACTTTCGTTGACTTTGACCGACCAAAGTTTGACTTTTTGTCAAACTTAACCAAATGATTATGCAACCTTCCTAACTTATATTATATACTTGTATCTTGCATGAAACTTGGCAATTTGATTTCACATGCTAAATAATCGAGTCGTAACGAGCCATAGGACTAATTGAACATCTTTGACCTATCGTGTTTACCGTTATTGATACAACCTATTGTTTAGGTCAAGACTAGCATTGTTCTTTGCACACGTTTACTTGTTGAAGTACTTTACTACTCGTGCACTCAAGGTGAGATCATAGTCCCACTTTTACTCTTTTTGAACCTATATTGGGATGAGAAAACATAAACGATTCTTTTGAACTAAGTGAACACAAGAACGGGAAAACAAACATTCTACATACGAGTTTAGAACAAAATCCTCAATTCGATTATCATTAGTTACACTTGCCGGGTGTAAGCGAGAACTTATGTTATATGGCCATATGGGTTTGACAGCCCTCATCCTTGACGGTTCGCTACCGTCTACGGATGAAATATATTTTCGAGAATCAGTGTTTGTTCTAGCACTAAGTGATGGGGTATACAATGGAAGGAATGTTAAGCTTTGATAATTGGGTGCTCGTGAAACAAACTTTTGGAATGTATTACTATTATTTCATTGATGCAAATCTTGTGGTTCACTTGTACTTACTTACTTAAACCTATGATTTCACCAACGTTTTCGTTGACAGATTTCTATGTTTTTCTCAGGTCATGCACGATATGTGAAACATGCTTCCGCTTACTATTTGATACTTGCATCCGATGTCGAGTATACATGCATTTCATGGAGCGTCTTTTGACTTTACTTTAAACCTTGTCGCCTAGATTTCAATCGTACTTATAACGTTGTAACTTAACTTTTGGTTGAACAATCCTTGTAAACTTTGAAACAATCTTTATTTTGAAATGAAGGCGACATATTTTGGTCAAACGTTATCTTAAAGACTTATAATCAGGTAATGGGACCCACGTAGCCGACGCCGTCACTTGACGATTTGTCGGGGTCGCTACAGTGGGTACCGATGAAGCTCACGCCCTCTCTTGGGCCGATTTAAGGGAAAGGTTGATCGTCGAATTTTTCCCTCGTGAAGAAACCCGAAAGCTCGAACAAGAGCTAAGAACTTTAAAGGCGGTCGGAAACGATCTCAAGGCCTACAATCAACGATTCGCCGAGCTATCCTTATGTGTCCCAACCTCGTGAACCCCGAATCTCAAAGGGTTGAACTCTATATGGATGGTCTTCTAAAGAGCATCAAACAAGGAGTGATGTCATCTAAACCCACTAATCTACAACAAGCCTTGAATATGGCCCGTCAATTGATCGAAACGGTTGATGAAATCGTAGTTCTGACACCTAAGGCCGAGGATAAATCGGGCAGCAACAAAAGAAAATGGGAAGACCCCCAATCAAGTAACAACTACAACAACAACTTCACCAAAAAGCCTTACACCTCCGACGCCAAGAAAAGCTATGGCGGAAATAAACCCTTTTGCAACAAATGCCACAAAAACCACTATGGTGAATGTAGCAATCTCTTTTGTCACCGGTGTCAAAGGGGTGGTCATGTGGCCAACGATTGTATAAGTGCCGCCCCCGTTGCTCAAAAAGTGCCCAATGCACCAAAATCGGGTACTTGTTATGAATGTGGCCAAACGGGTCATTTTAGAAATGCATGTCTGAAGAAGAAAGGCAACCCCAACACACGCGGCCGAGCTTTCAACATCAACACCGAGGAAGCCCGAGATGACAATGAATTAGTCACGGGTACGTTTCTCCTCAACAACACTTATGTTACTTGTTTATTCGATTCGGGTGCCGATAAGAGTTTTGTATCCAAGACTTTGACTCATTCTTTTAGCACTCCACCACTTCCACTAGATACCACTTATACCATTGAAGTGGCCAACGAGAAACTATTGAGTGCCGACACATATTACCGGGGGTGTATGTTAAACATTTTGGGTAATGAGTTTGAAATTGACTTGATACCCATGGAACTAGGAAGCTTCGATGTAATAATCGGTATGAATTGGCTAGCCAAAACGAAATCTCACATCTTTTGTGATCTTAACGCAATCCGAATTCCTATCGAGAATGGTGAACCCTTGATTGTTTATGGCGATAAGAGTTGAGCGGACTCAACCTCGTTTCGTGCATTAAAGTTAGAAGACTACTCCGTAAGGGTTGTTTTGCGATCCTTTCTCACGTTAAGAAAGTCGAGTCCAATGAGAAGCACATCGATGATGTGCCAATTGTTAGTGACTATTCCGATGTATTTTCCGACGAATTGTCGGGTCTTCCACCTCATCGACCGGTTGAATTCCAAATCGATCTTATTCCGGGAGCCGCACCTGTAGCACGTGCACCATATAGACTCGCTCCATCCGAAATGCAAGAATTGCAAAGTCAAATCCAAGAACTACTTGATCGTGGTTTTATCCAACCTAGCCATTCACCTTGGGGCGCTCCGATTTTGTTTGTTAAAAAGAAAGACGGATCCCTACGAATGTGCATTGATTATCGTGAACTAAACAAATTGACGGTTAAAAACCGATATCCTCTTCCTCGCATCGATAACCTCTTTGATCAACTACAAGTGTCTTGTGTATATTCGAAAATCGATCTCCGCTCGGGTTATCATCAATTAAGGGTTAAGGGGGAAGATGTCTCCAAAACCGCTTTCCGAACTCGTTATGGTAGTTATGAATTCCTTGTCATGCCATTTGGTCTCACTAACACATCGGCGGTGTTCATGGATCTTATGAACCGCGTGTGCAAACCGTATCTCGACAAATTCGTTATCGTGTTCATCGATGATATTTTGGTCTATTCTAAAAACGAAGAAGAACACGAGGAACATCTCCGACTTGTGCTTGAACTCTTGAGACAAGAACGACTCTATGCCAAATTCTCCAAGTGTGAATTTTGGTTGAAGGAAGTTCAATTTCTTGGTCATGTTGTAAGTGATCAAGGTATTAAAGTCGATCCAACGAAAATCGAAGCCATTAGTAAATGGGAGACTCCTACTACTCCTACTCACATTCGTCAATTCTTGGGTCTCGCCAAATACTATCGTAGATTCATCAAAGATTTCTCTTTAGTCGCTCATCCTCTAACCGCGTTAACTCACAAGGGAAAGAAATTCGTTTGGGTGACCGAACAAGAATCCGCATTTCAAATCTTGAAAATAAAGCTAACCACCGCTCCTATCTTGTCACTTCCTGAAGGTAATGACGATTTTGTTGTATACTGCAATACCTCGAAACATGGTTTTGGGTGTGTGTTGATGCAATGAATGCAAGTCATTGCTTATGCCTCTCGACAACTCAAAATTCATGAACGAAACTACAAGACACATGATCTAGAACTCGGAGCCGTTGTCTTTGCACTTAAAATGTGGAGACACTATCTTTATGGAACCAAGAGTACTATCTTTACCGATCACAAAAGTCTCCAACACATCTTCGATCAAAAGCAACTAAACATGAGACAACGAAGGTGGATTGAAACCTTAAACGATTACGATTGCGAGCTTCGTTACCATCCCGGGAAGGCAAACGTAGTAGCCGATGCCTTAAGTCGAAAAGAAAGAGCGGTGCCATTTCGTGTCCGAGCTTTAAACATCACCATCCACACCAACCTTAATAGCCAAATTCGGGTAGCTCAAGATGAGGCTCTCAAGGATGAAAACGTTTCACACGAGCTCTTGAACATTCTCGTCTCTCGATTCAAAATTAGGGAGACCGGACTCCAATATTACGCTGGAAGGATTTGGGTGCCTAGATATGGGGACCTACGAAACCTTATTTTAGATGAAGCCCATAAGTCACGATACTCGATTCACCCCGGTGCCAATAAGATGTACCACGACCTTAAAGAACAATATTGGTGGCCGAACATCAAAAGGGACGTAGCTACTTATGTTGCCAAGTGTTTGACATGTTCCAAAGTTAAAGCCAAACACCAAAGACCGTCCGGGTTACTTCAACAACCCGAAATCTCGCAATAGAAGTGGGAAAGAATAACGATGGACTTCATCACCAAGTTACCAAAGACAACGGGCAGTTATGATACCATTTGGGTTATTGTTGACCGTCTCACCAAATCCGCACACTTTCTCGCTATGAAAGAAACCGACAAAATGGAGAAACTTGCACAACTTTACATTAAGGAAATCATAGCCCGGCACGGTGTACCTTTATCGATTATCTCCGACCGAGATGGCCGTTTTGTTTCTAGATTTTGGCGTACCTTGCAAGAAGCGTTGGGAACGCGTTTAGACATGAGCACCGCATATCATCCTCAAACTGATGGACAAAGCGAACGCACAATTCAAACCTTGGAGGACATGTTACGAGCTTGCGTGGTTGATTTTGGAAAAGCTTGGGACAAGCACTTACCTCTCGCCGAGTTCTCTTACAACAGTAGTTATCACGCGAGTATTAAAGCCACACCTTTTGAAGCGCTATATGGCCGAAAATGTCGTTCACCTCTTTGTTGGGCCGAGGTAGGCGACGTGCAAATCACCGGACCCAAACTCATTCACGAAACCACCGAGAAGATCGTACAAATCAAAGATAGGCTTCTGACGGTCCGGAGTCGTCAAAAGTGCTACACCGACAAAAGACGCAACGACCTCGAATTTCAAGTCGATGATAGAGTAATGTTAAAAGTCGCGCCTTGGAAAGGTGTAATCCGTTTTGGGAAACGCGGGAAGCTAAACCCAAGGTATATTGGTCCTTTCGAAATCTTAGAGCGTATTGGAACCGTTGCTTATCGTTTAGATCTTCCGCCTCAATTGAGCTCCGTTCATCCTACCTTCCATGTATCTAACTTAAAAAAGTGTCTTGCCGAACCCGATATCATCATCCCTCTCGAGGAACTTACTATTGATGACAAACTTCATTTTGTGGAGGAACCGGTTGAAATTGTGGACACCTCCGTCAAGACATTGAAACAAAGCCGAATTCTGATTGTTAAAGTCCGTTGGAATGCTAAAAGAGGACCCGAGTTTACTTGGGAAAGGCAAGATCAAATGCAAAGGAAATACCCTCATCTATTCCAGGTTCCGGAAACGCAAGATTCCGAGGAAGAAACAACGACTACTACTCCTACTTAAATTTCGGGACGAAATTTCTTTTAAGGAGTAGGTAATGTAACATCCCGCCTTTTTCCGTTTACTTTTCTGTTTAACTATTTAAATTCCGTTATATGTTTATGACATCCCTCGTTAATACGCATTTTAAAAATATCTTGTTTAGGTAATTCCCGCACCCGAATAAAACTAGAGGGACCAAACTTGCCAAAGTGCCAAACCTTTAACTAGGTCAAAGGTCAACACTCTATCTCCTCCATTCACTTTATTAATTTCTTTTCTCTTTTCTTTTAACACTTTCAAACTATCTCTAAAACTCCATCTCCAAGAATCATCATCTAAATTCGTTCAAGAAAGCTTCAATCAAAACAAATTACATATTTGAACTCCTTGCAACTTCCTCTTCGATTCCATACCGATTACATCTCATTTGGGTAACTTTCTAAAATCACTAGATTTTGTGTTCTTGATGTTTTTAACTTATAAAGTTGTTAATTAGTGTCTATGGCTCAAGTCTAACATGAATATATGATTTATATGTTCGATCTTGTTATTTTTGATAACTAGCATGAACTTGAAAGTTTGGTGTGTTTGATTGATGATTTGGTTGCTTAAATGTTGTTAAATGTTATAAATGCATGTATTAAATGTATTCCTAACATCACTAGCTTCAATTTGATGTGTAGGTTGTTTTAGAAAACTTCATAAACTTGATTAGTGATTTTGGTGAATTTGGGTTAGGGTTTGATGAACTTGAAATGAACTTTTGATGTATTGAATGCCATGAATTGTTGTTAGTAAGTAGTTAGTTGTATTGTATGCTTGTTTACCTATGAAACGGCGCGTTATATGGATGCATTTAATTCCTATTTTGTGCATTTATGAACTTGAGCATTTATGGTGAACATTAATTGATCATTTATTTTGGAAATCCGATTGTTACAAATGATGTTTTTGGTTATTCAAATGTGCTTAGTTGTTTTCCTTGTCAAAAGAGCTTTCCAACGATATAAGATGCGAGTTCTAAGTGTTTGCGGTTTGTGTTTTATGCAAAAAAAGGTTTTGGGCTGAGACTTAAAAAACTGAAACTGGCCAGGTACCAGCTCGCGTGTAATGCCGCGGCGCGGCCAGCCTTTGTCGCGGCGCGACATAAGGCATGTCCAGCTTCTGACCACCTTGTCCAATATACGAAAAATGTGTGGCATGCTATGGACCTCCGATTCACATAAAACTTGTTCTAACATGCTTATATATGAATAACTAACACAGAAAAATAGTTCGGGTGTAACATCCCGCATTTTTCCGTTAAATTATTTTAACGACCGTCTTTTTTTTTAGATAATATCTTCCGTTATCTAAATTCGTAGTTTCCGTTGAATAACGTTCATAATATTTCCGTTACTTAATTATAACACCACTCGTTTACTCGAGCGTTTTTAAAATATTCGTTCGGTAAAATCCCCCACCCGCTTCTAAACTCGAGGGACTAAAATTGACACGGGGCAAACTAGTTGACTAGGTTAACTAGTCCACCCCAATCACCACCATTCAATCATCTCCATCTCTCTCTCTTTCTCTCTAGCAAGAACACACACACACATTTACCCAATTCAATCATTCATCATCTAAATTCGATCTAGGAGGCCAACATCAAAACAAATTACGTATTTGGAATCCTCTCTTCATCCTCTACAATTTGATACCAACTTCATCTCTTTTGGGTAACATTTCTAAAACTCTAGATTTCTCTAAATTCGTGTTTTTGATTTGAAATGGTGTTAGTTAGTGTCTATGGCTCGTGTCTAGCATGAATATATGTTTTGTTTGCTCGATTTGTTGATTTGAGTAACTAGTTTGAACTTTTGAAGTGGGTTAGCTTAATCTTTGATTTTGGATGATTAAAAGTTGTTTAATTGTTAAAGTTCATGTTTTAATTGTGTTACTAGTATCATTAGCTACATTTTGATGTGTAGGTTGATTAAGAAAACTTCAAAAAACCCGATTAAGAATTTTGTGATGTTTGACTAGGGTTTGATAGTTCTTGACATGAACTTTTGATGCTTGAATGCCATGAAATGTTAATTGTTAGTGTTTAGTAGTAATGTATGCTTGATTACCTTCAAAACGGCATATCATACATGTAAATTGGTTGCCCGAATCATGAAATGCGTTTTTAGAACTTGAAACTTTGATTATGAACGTTTAATGCGGTTTTGGGTTGTTGTAAGTGTTGAATTGCTTGATGAAATGTGTCTAGGTGTTTTCCTCGTCAAATTACCTTTCCGATGATATAAGATACATGTTCTAATTGTTTGCGGATCATAAGATGTGGTTATTTGGTTTTAGCTCGTGCATACTTGTGAAAAACAGAAAAGTGTCTGCCCAGATGGTGGCGCGGCGCGCCCCATCCCCGTGCGGCGCGCCAAAGTGGCCTGTCCAATTTTGTCGATTTTTGAATAATGTTTGCTATGCTACACACCCCCGATCAACATGAAACTTGGACAACATGCTCATATATGATTTCTAAGCTCATGAAAATAGTTCGGGACCCGACCCGACCCCATTGACTTTTTCGTTGACTTTGACCAAGTTTGACTTTTAGTCAAACTTAACAAAACACTTATGCAATCGTTCTAATCTTATTTTATACTTGATTCTTGCATGAAACTTGACAACGTGATTCACATGCTACATAATCGAGTCGTAACGAGCCATAGGACTAATTGAACACATTTCACCCGACCTTGTGTCGTAACTGGTTAATTGATACAACTTATTTGTTTAGGTCAAGGCTAAGCAACTTTCATGCATACGTTACTTTGTGAAGTACTTTTATACTCGTGCACTCGAGGTGAGATCATAGTCCCACCTTTTCAACAACTTTTTATACTTTTAAATTGTGGGCTGAGAAACATACACTTTGTTACATTTTGTACTACTTACTTTTATACTTTGAACACAAGTACAAGGAAAACAAACATTCCACAGCGAGTTAGAACAAAAATCCTCAATTCGATTATCATTAGTTACACTTGCAGGGTGTAAGCGAGAACTTATATTGTGTGGCCATACGGGTTTGACAAACCCTCATTACGGACGGTTCGCTACCGTCTACGGATGAAATATATTTTCGAGAAACAGTGTATGTTCTAACACTATTGTGATGGGGCTCTATGGAAGGAAACGTTAAGTCTTGATAATTGGGTGCTCGCGAACAATACTTTTGGAATGCAAACGATTTTGATAATCAACTATGGGAATACTAAATCTTGTGGTTCAAAAACAACGTTTACAAACACCTATGATTTCACCAACGTTTTTCGTTGACAGTTTTCTATATGTTTCTCAGGTTCATACTTGGCTATTTGATATATGCTTCCGCGTTCACTCATACTTTCTTGGGGTCAAGCATACATGCATACACTCTGATTATTTGCTTGGAGTCAAGATACATACATACATACGCTAGTGATAGCACCTTTGGATTCGAACATATTGTTTACATACTTACGCTATTTATAGCAACTGTGTTTTTAAACTAATTATGTCGCAAGTTATTTCATTTATACTTTATGACTTTTGTAAACTTAGACTTGTTGTCGAACGGTTTTGTAAACTAAACTTGCAAGTCTTGTACCTTTCAAATGAATGCGACATAATTTTGGTCAAATGAGTCTCATATAGGGACTACGACCACGCAAGGGACCTAAGTTAACGGCGCCGTCAATAACGGTTTTGGTCGGGTCGTTACAAGTGGTATCAGAGCGTTGGTTGTAGGGAACTAGGACGTGCATTAGTGTGACTAACAGAGTCGTTAGGACGCATTAGTGAGTCTAGACTACAACCGGATAGTTAGCATTTGCATTCTGACATACATTTGCTATAGATAGCACTTACTTGACTACTTGTGCATTATACTTGAATCATTCTTAGGCAAACTTTTTAATGGTACCCAACCTTCATCATATGAACTCGTATTCCGCCACTTTTTGGTAACACACGTATGGATGACGACGACTTCATTAGTCACACTTGTTCGGGAACTCTGTCTCCCGGATTGTTATTTGCCACCGTTTCAACTTACTATCGGTTTCCCGTTGGTGTTTCTTACTATCTACTTTTTGGTGTTACTACCATCACTACTCTAGGTGAGTATCGTCATCAACATTTATCACTACGGTTGCGTGCTACTCGTTATCATGACTCGTTACTCTTTTCATACCTGAATACCTTATTGTCTGACTCGAACCACATTGACGTGAACAATCATTTATACACTTCCCTCGGGGAACGCTTCTTTATAGTTGCACTAATTCTTTCGATTCAATACGAGTCACGTTAGAGACGTCGTTACACTTTGTTTATTTTAAACTTCACGATTACACGAACTTGAATCTATAGAGTGATGTGGGAATGGAGGTATGAGTTAGCGTAATATAACGACACTCGATCAACGTGGTTATATTACTGTAAGACATACCAAAGTTCTAGTGACACGTGATGGTGGTTAGACTCGATCAACCTAAACACCACCATGAGCCATGTACATGACTTCATCTATTCATGTTGGACATCTGAAAACTCCGAGAATATTGATAACAACCATACCGGGGACACACCTTCGATTTTTGTCGAACTATACTTATGCTTCCGAATGAATTACCGATTCCTTTCGACTTCAACCGTATGTTACACGTGTATACTATCTCGTCCTCGCACAGTCTTATTGACTAACTACAATTTACTCGTTATGCTCGCATCGAGGCGGAAACTTCTCTCGCCTTACACTCGTAATTCTGGTTCAGGAAATCTTTTATTTTAAATTCTCAATGGAGAGAGACTCTTCACGTTATACTAGTATTCGCCTCGAGGGTGAATAGTCTCGACGAACGTATTTGGAAACCGATAAATCTTCCGCGACGCGAATTTTCTTGAGAAACTTGTCCTAACAAACTTGTTCAAATATACCTTACGGAATGTACTTTGTTTCGGATCGAGATCCTCGTTTCACTTCTAGATTTCGGAGTGCCTTACAAAAAGCCTCGGGACCACGTTTAGACATGAGTACCGCGTACCATCCAAAACTCGACGGACCGAACAAACATACGATTCAAACCTTGGAAACCGTAATACGAATTTGTGTTACCAACTTCAAACCACTTGAGAAAAGTCTTGCCTTTAACCAGAATCTCTTACCACGATAGTTATCATTCGATTCTTAACGTCACACCTTTTGAAACCACATGTGACCGGAAACGTCATTCTCTTTTGTCGAACAAAGTAAACGATGATCAATTCACCGGGGCCGAGTTTATTCATGAGCAACTGAGAAAATTTATTCATATTCAAGAAAGACCCAACCCGACTCGTAGTCGCCCAGAGAGCTTGCCAATGTTACACGTAAACCTTTCGAATTCCATGGGAAACCGCGTCACATTAAAAGTCGCACTTTGAGGAGGTGTAATCCGTTTCGAGAAACATAGAAAGCTAAATCCGCGATATTTTGATCCTTTAAAAATCTTGGGGCGTTTTGGACCCGTTGCTAGCCGTTTAGACTTTTCCGACTCATTTGAGCTCCGTTCATCCTACTTTTCATGTGTCGAACTTGAAAAAGTGTCTTACCAGACAAGAACTTGTTATCCTCTTCGATGAACTTACTATCAACGATAAACTTCACTTTCTAGGAGGACCAGTTGAAACCATGAATTGTGAACCCAAACTTTAAGACGACGTTAAACCCCGACCGTCAAAGTTCGTTGAAATACCCTAGAACGTATTCCTCCCTCACTCGTAGAATTGGCAACACAAGATCTCGAGGAAGATTCAACAACTACTACTTCCAACTAAATTTCGGGACGAAATTTCTTTTGAGGTGTGGATAATGTAACATCCCGCATTTTTCCTTTAAATTATTTTAACGACCGTCTTTTTTTTTTAGATAATATCTTCCGTTATCTAAATTCGTAGTTTCCGTTGACTAACGTTCATAATATTTCCGTTACTTAATTATAACATCACTCGTTTACTCGAGCGTTTTCAAAATATTCGTTCGGTAAAATCCCGCACCCGCTTCTAAACTCGAGGGACTAAAATTGACACGGGGCAAACTAGTTGACTAGGTCAACTAGTCCACCCCAATCACCACCATTCAATCATCTCCATCTCTCTCTATTTCTCTCTAGCAAGAACACACACACATTTACCCAATTCAATCATTCATCATCTAAATTCGATCTAGGAGGCCAACATCAAAACAAATTACGTATTTGGAATCCTCTCTTCATCCTCTACAATTTGATACCAACTTCATCTCGTTTGGGTAACATTTCTAAAACTCTAGATTTCTCTAAATTCGTGTTTTTGATTTGAAATGGTGTTAGTTAGTGTCTATGGCTCGTGTCTAGCATGAATATATGTTTTGTTTGCTCGATTTGTTGATTTGAGTAACTAGTTTGAACTTTTGAAGTGGGTTAGCTTAATCTTTGATTTTGGATGATTAAAAGTTGTTTAATTGTTAAAGTTCATGTTTTAATTGTGTTACTAGTATCATTAGCTACATTTTGATGTGTAGGTTGATTAAGAAAACTTCAAAAAACCCGATTAAGGATTTTGTGATGTTTGACTAGGGTTTGATAGTTCTTGACATGAACTTTTGATGCTTGAATGCCATGAAATGTTAATTGTTAGTGTTTAGTAGTAATGTATGCTTGATTACCTTCAAAACGGCATATCATACATGTAAATTGGTTGCCCGAATCATGAAATGCGTTTTTAGAACTTGAAACTTTGATTATGAACGTTTAATGCGGTTTTGGGTTGTTGTAAGTGTTGAATTGCTTGATGAAATGTGTCTAGGTGTTTTCCTCGTCAAATTACCTTTCCGATGATATAAGATACATGTTCTAATTGTTTGCGGATCATAAGATGTGGTTATTTGGTTTTAGCTCGTGCATACTTGTGAAAAACAGAAAAGTGTCTGCCCAGATGGTGGCGCGGCGCGCCCCATCCCCGCGCGGCGCGCCAAAGTGGCCTGTCCAATTTTGTCGATTTTTGAATAATGTTTGCTATGCTACACACCCCCGATCAACATGAAACTTGGACAACATGCTCATATATGATTTCTAAGCTCATGAAAATAGTTCGGGACCCGACCCGACACCATTGACTTTTTCGTTGACTTTGACCAAGTTTGACTTTTAGTCAAACTTAACAAAACACTTATGCAATCGTTCTAATCTTATTTTATACTTGATTCTTGCATGAAACTTGACAACGTGATTCACATGCTACATAATCGAGTCGTAACGAGCCATAGGACTAATTGAACACATTTCACCCGACCTTGTGTCGTAACCGGTTAATTGATACAACTTATTTGTTTAGGTCAAGGCTAAGCAACTTTCATGCATACGTTACTTTGTGAAGTACTTTTATACTCGTGCACTCGAGGTGAGATCATAGTCCCACCTTTTCAACAACTTTTTATACTTTTAAATTGTGGGCTGAGAAACATACACTTTGTTACATTTTGTACTACTTACTTTTATACTTTGAACACAAGTACAAGGAAAACAAACATTCCACAGCGAGTTAGAACAAAAATCCTCAATTCGATTATCATTAGTTACACTTGCAGGGTGTAAGCGAGAACTTATATTGTGTGGCCATACGGGTTTGACAAACCCTCATTACGGACGGTTCGCTACCGTCTACGGATGAAATATATTTTCGAGAAACAGTGTATGTTCTAACACTATTGTGATGGGGCTCTATGGAAGGAAACGTTAAGTCTTGATAATTGGGTGCTCGCGAACAATACTTTTGGAATGCAAACGATTTTGATAATCAACTATGGGAATACTAAATCTTGTGGTTCAAAAACAACGTTTACAAACACCTATGATTTCACCAACGTTTTTCGTTGACAGTTTTCTATATGTTTCTCAGGTTCATACTTGGCTATTTGATATATGCTTCCGCGTTCACTCATACTTGCTTGGGGTCAAGCATACATGCATACACTCTGATTATTTGCTTGGAGTCAAGATACATACATACATACGCTAGTGATAGCACCTTTGGATTCGAACATATTGTTTACATACTTACTCTATTTATAGCAACTGTGTTTTTAAACTAATTATGTCGCAAGTTATTTCATTTATACTTTATGACTTTTGTAAACTTAGACTTGTTGTCGAACGGTTTTGTAAACTAAACTTGCAAGTCTTGTACCTTTCAAATGAATGCGACATAATTTTGGTCAAACGAGTCTCATATAGGGACTACGACCACGCAACGGGACCTAAGTTAACGGCGCCGTCAATAACGGTTTTGGTCGGGTCGTTACATCGGGACCCGACCCGAACGTGTTGACTTTTTCGTTGACTTTGACCCGACCAAAGTTTGACTTTTTGTCAAACTTAACCAAATGATTATGTAATCTTTCTAACTTGTTTCTATACTAGTATCTTGCATGAAACTTGACAATTTAATGCACATGCTACATAATCGAGTCGTAACGAGCCATAGGACTAATTGCACATCTTTGACCTATCGTGTTTACCGTTATTGATACGACCTATTTGTTTAGGTCAAGACTAGCATTGTCCTTTGCACACATTACTTTGTGAAGTACTTTTCATACGTGCACTCAAGGTGAGATCATAGTCCCATCTTTCAAACAACTTTTATGCTTTAAACTATGGGATGAGAAACATATACGTATCATGCTTTTACACTTTGAACACAAGTATGAAAATGAACATTCCACATACGGGTTTGAACAAAAAACCTCAATTCAATTATCATTAGTTACACTTGCAGGGTGTAAACGTGAACTTATATTGTGTGATCACATGGGCTTGACGAGCCTCATTCGGACGGTTCGCTACCGTTAGCGGATGAAATATATTTTCTGGTCTAGTGTATGTTCTAACACTACGCAAAAGGTGCAAAACAGTTAAGTTTGATAATTGGGTGCCCGCGAAACAAATAACAACTTTGGAATGCAAATGATTTTGATAATCATATTATATTAAATCTTGTGGTTCAAATGTAACGTTTACTAAAACACCTATGATTTCACCAACGTTTTCGTTGACAGTTTTCTATATGTTTTTTCAGGTCCTTGAATGCTACTTGATACATGCTTCCGCACTCTTTTTGATACTTGCTTGGATGTCGAGTATACATGCATAGTTGGAGCGTCTTTTGACAACTTTTAAATTGTGTCGCATAGGTTTCATTCGTATGTTAAACATTGTAATGTAACTAGTCTTTGAACTACTTTTGTAAACTTGAAACATCCTTTTACTTATGAAATGAATGCGACATATTTTGGTCAAACGTCATGTTAAAGACTTATGTCCACGTAACGGGACCTAAGTAGTCGGCGCCG
The DNA here is from genome assembly GCF_046630445.1 of Rutidosis leptorrhynchoides. Lineage (NCBI taxonomy): Eukaryota > Viridiplantae > Streptophyta > Magnoliopsida > Asterales > Asteraceae > Rutidosis > Rutidosis leptorrhynchoides. Next base: position 403,655,465 of record NC_092338.1, on the reverse strand, counting down.
TCAAACATGATTTAGTCGGGTCGCTACATTGACTTTTGGTTCTTCAATCGATCAAGCAACAATCAACGGAATATAATCGGCCATCTATGCATCATCATCATCGTTTCATCATCTTCATAATTCATCACCATAACCGCGGCAGAGAATTAACCAGGGTTAGCAACTGATTAGTAGCAATCAACATCTTCAATCAACATATGATTCGAGTATCAGAGAAAGAGATGATCCTATTGGTGACGGGATTCGTTGATCAGGAACACAATTGCAGGTAGTAGTCCTGTTATGATTATGGTTATGTTTATAGTTTAAGAACAGAAAGTAAGAATAGCACCTGACGATAATTTGATATTATAAATTTTCAATTTGTAGCAATCTTAATGGTTTGGTTTTAAATGTTTATTGACTAGCCTGCAACAGGATCCAATGAATTGGATTTCGAGTGATTGATGATCGATGGGTGTTGTTTGAGAGCTAATGGTGATGATTGATGATGAGATTGTGGTGGTTCAATGGTTGCAAACAGAATCGGTAATAAGTACATCAGGTTTGCAGCAGTAGTTTACGATCAACAAATTAGTACAATGACAGTTGCAGTGTCGAAGAACAAAAAGCAAAAGGAGGATCAAAAAGGCGACAGGTTAGTGGTGATCAAAATAGAAAACACAATAGATATAGGAATAGTGAGTAGTATAATTGGATTCAAACAATAATATGGTTCGTGATTGGGTTTTATTTGCAGGTATAGTAGTTGTAACAGCAGAGACAAATCGATGGGTTGTTGTGGTTTCGATGGCAATGGAACACGGGTAACAACTTTAACAGCTTTGAGTTCGGGCAAGAAGAAATATGCAGGTAACAAGATGATTTTCTTGTGTTAAATCACGAATGGATGAAACAAAAGTGGTTGTTTGATTCATCTAAATATAATTAGAACTTATATAGTTGTAGCAGTCATCATTAGATATTATTCTTGTTGTAGCTGTAGGTAATCGTTTGGAGTGATGGTGATTTCGATGGTTAGCTGGTACAGAACAGAATTGTAAAGCAGTTGCAGGTTTGGTAATAGTTTGATTTGAATATGTATATCAGTAGAGCTTTCAATTGGTGATATGTGTATGTAATTGTATATGTGTGCTGTTGATGGTACTTTAAGATGGTAGTTTGTGTGTATCTAACAAGAAAAAGGTTGGTGATGATTATTAGGGAGCAAAAGGAGAAGGAAAATAATACTCGTTGTTGTTAAGATGAAGTGGTGATGATGCAAACGTAACAGGAACTGTCACCAATGGTGGTTTGGGTTGCTAGTTTGTCAGACTCAAAGTGACAAGGTGATGGAAGATGTTGTTAAAAGATGGTGATTTGGTTTCATACCCTTCTCGATGCATATCTATGTATCTGTATATATAATTTAGAGAGATAGAGATAGACATGTAAGAGAGATAAAGGGAGATAGTGTAGACAGGTAAATCAAATTTAGATAGTGACATATAACAAATTCGGATATTGGTATTGACTTTGTTTAAGATTCTAAGTAATTGTAGGTAGCAAAATAATAGCATGTGTAAAGTTCTTACTCCATGATTATAATACAACAACTTTAGGTGAACGATCTGCAATTGTGTAAATATGAGGATCCAGTTCATTTTATTATATGCTATGTATAGGAATATATATATATATATATATATATATATATATATATATATATATATATATATATATATATATATATATATATATATATATATATATATATATATATATATCTTATTAGTTGATAAATGATGTTGGACATGTAATTAACCAAAAACATTTCACTTTCTCTTTGCATCATTAGTCAACAATAGGTACGTAAACATATATATAAATAATAGATAGTGATTAGAGAGGAATTGAGTGGGAACAATGAATGTAATAATAATATATCAATTGGAATTAAACTTGTAATTACGTTTAATACATTAATATTTCAATTTAATTAATTATGAAATATTTAATAGTTATATAATATATTATACTTTTATTGAACATTTATTATTTATAAATTTTATTATAATATACATATCATAGTAATTATAGAAATCATATATATATATATATATATATATATATATATATATACATACATTTTAAATTACACTTAATTATTTTGTATCCTATTTTAAATATTTAATTCAAATGTTAAAATTATATTTTATAATTTCAAATTATTAATATATACATACATTTATATATATATGTATACATATTTATTTACAAGTAATTGTTCGTGAATCGTCGAGAGCAGTCAAAGGTCAAATGAATTCATGTAAACAGTTTCAAAATTTTGTAATTCAATATCACAGACTTTGCTTATCTTGTCGAAATCATATAAGATTTAAGTTTAAATTTGGTCGAAAATTCCCGGGTCGTCACAGAATATGCCTTGATTAATGTTGCCCAATCTGGGGTAAATGCCATCAGCTAAATAATAACCGTTTGTGTAAGTATTACTATTTACAGTAAATGGTGCAAATGGTGCAGTTCCATTTTTGATGTCATCGAACAACGAAGATTGATTCAAAACATTAGCATCGTTGTTAGCACCCGCAGCACCAAAGAATGCATGCCAAATCCACGTATCATATGAAGCAACGGCTCCAAGAACAATGGTTGGGTGTCTTTGATGACCACTCGTATATTGCCCTTTCCAAGCAACTGGACAATTCCTCCACTGCCAATGCATGCAGTCGATGCTTCCAAGCATTCCCTTAAAACCATGCTTTTCTTCATGAGCGCTATACAAACGAGCTATATCGCTACTCGTTGGTTTCCTTAAATATTCATCAACATAAAGTTCCAAAATACATCTACAAAACATATCAAGACATACTATAGATGTACATTCGGACATTTGCAGGTATGCGTCAAACATGTCCGCTGATGTACCGTACGCCAATTGACGCAACGCAGATGTACACTTTTGTATCGTTGAAAAACTTTGTCGACCAAGAGCATCAATTTTTGGTTTAAAAAATTCAAAATGTCTTGGTAAAGGTTGAACATCGTAAGCAAGTATATCATTTATGATGCGTAAGAATAAATCTTTACTCATTCTAAAACGTCTTTTAAAGTGACGATCGTGATATTTTGGAGATTCATGAAAATAGTGTTTGTGTAACATTTCATCTGCTTGTTCACGATCTCTATGAAATGTATGTTCGAGACCGTGGAACTCGTTCGTTGTTAACAGGTTCTTCAGCCTCTTCAGCATCAATTTCTTCGGCCATTGCTCGTAAAAATTCCAAATCTTCAAGATCATCGGAATCCCACATATCAAAAGCATTAAACAAAATTTGTGACATTTTTTTTAGAGAAGTTTAAAATATTTTAAATATTTTAGAAATATTGAAATGAAAGAAGTGTGTGTAAAAATTGTATAGAAATGTGATATTTATAAAAGCAAAATAAAAATAAAAATAAATATTTTTCATTTCTAACGGATATATATCCGTTGCCCTCCCCACGTGGCATGCTCCAATTCGTCCCACCCCCATCACCCTGCACAATTCGTCCGGTGATCCAACCATCAAGCCGGAACCTTTTTTCTCCGATGGCGCCGCGTTAGGGCGCGGTGGGGGCGTGATGCACCCTAAAAAGGCCCGATCGCGCTGGGTTATTTGCAGTCTTAAACTATTTGTCAGTTAAATCTTGTTACAAACGATTTATAGATAATTAGTGGTATTTGTAGTACCATTATAATTTACTAATTATTATCAATTTCTAATCTAATTTAATATTAATATTATTATTTATTTATCGTTTAAAAAATAAATGAATGCGAAATTACTATTACTATATTATATATATATATATATTCAAATAGAAAAACACAAAAAGACAAAAAAATGGCACTATTCATTTGAAATTTTTTTGCAATTTTGTCAACCACCCAACCCCCCCCCCCCCCCCCCCCCCCGGGTTTTTACATTATGTTAATTATCTAATAGACAAAAATGGTAAATAGTAACTAGGAGCATTTTCGTCCTTTCACCTTTTCTTTTTATTCTAATTAAATTTCACTACACCAACAAAGACTTCCACACTTTTTTCAAATATTCAAATCGACCCCAAACAGGGGGTAAAATGTCAATTAACCATTTTTCTTAAAAAAATCTTAAATAAACTCCACCCAAATATTCAACGGGTCATATCTTCTCATTCGCAACGAGTTAAATTTTTTCTACACCATCGTTAAACTCGAAATAATTTTAGGAACACAATGTCACTAACTATACGCAAAACGGACGCTTTTAAAAAAACGCTAAATATTTAGGGTACTTTTCATACACGTTGATTTTGCGTTAAATTTTTAAAAATTGATAATTACATAGCTAAACGTGAAGATGGACATATATTGTTAATTTAAAATAACATTTAAATCTTTCACGGATTATACCTTTTAGTTCGACTCGAGTTGCGCTTCAACGACATCATTCTTTAGCCACGAAATAATTTTACAAACTAAACGCAATAAAATACATTAAAAACCGAACTCCCGGCGCGAAGCGAGGGTTCAACAACTAGTTTGATACTATTTGCTTAAGTATAAAAAATATCCCAATATAAGAACTCAAAAAATCATTTGGTACATTCACAAAGCTTATTAGTGTATTTTAGAGCTGATCAATACGACATTTGGGGTGTCAAAGCCATGTTATTTTTAAAGCTGACCAAAAAAAAAAAAAAAAATTTGTTGATATTTTAATTGCATTGACAGAAAGAAATTTAGTATGAAGGAAAATGAAACTTCAGAATATGGAAATGATATATAGATAAAAGAGTACTGATATTTCAAAGCTAAAAAAAGTAGAAGAAAAAGAAATTATTAAGCAGTTGTATTCATCTTGGAGATGGCAATGGCATTGAAGTTCACTGAGTTTGGATTTTTAGCAATTATTCCTTTTATCGCATTAGCAGCATCCTGCAATACCAAAACATAAGATACAACTTTGTAGTGTACATACACATAATTTACTTTTACTTCGATAGATATAAATACGACATTTGTTCCGCTTGGAGATAACAAAAGAAAACAACTAAAACCATCCCAAGTCCACTAATATGCTAGGATCGAACTTATTCATCGAATTAAGCGGCCTAAATATCGTACTCGGCAATCTTGATACATTTATTCATTAACGGGTCACAGAGATCTAAAATTAGCTTGAAGAAATAAAGGGCCAAGCGGGTTAAAAGTTGCCTGTCAAACCTAACATTATACTAAATCAATTACTCAAGGATTTAATTCGCTCTCGTAACAAGTATCACTTATATTATTTACAAGGAACAAGCTATTAGTAAGAACGGAAAAGGTATGTGATTTTGTGGGACTGTCCAACACAACCCAGCCCGGTTTAGCAAAAAATGACCTCTTTCAACCCATTACCTAACAAGCCTGACCCATCTAGTTGACTTTATTGAAAGTTGACTTCCCATAGTGAATTATTTCAATTACATTGTATACGATATTAAAATATTACCTGCAATACAGTGGATGGTGAAGAAGGACCATGTGAAACCGGTGCACTTTTCCTACCATCGAGCTCATATAATTGTCCTGCAAATTTTTAGCATTGCCAAAATTAGTCAAGGGCCTTTCTTTTGCTATAGACCATTAACAGATAAGTTAAATCGATAGAGAAAGATAGATACTTACCGTTAACGCATGCAAAGCAGATGAAATGATCATTCACATTGTCAGAAGCCTGCACAAAGAATGCAAATTTAAATTACAGTAAATGCAAACAATCATTTACATGAAATCAGCCAGCACAAAATCAGATTCACGCCGATATAACTAACCTCGGTCTCACCAGCAGCTACTGCATCAGAATGTGCAACTTCCATTTCTCGGTCATTCTCAAGATAAAGAGCACGCTGCAAGCAAATACAAAAAGTTTAAATGATAAAACCAAGTCAGCCAAAGGTAGTATATAAGAAAACATAATACTCCATACCTCCATAGGATCCATGTTTGCTGTAAATTTGTAAAACCTGTCCAGAAATGAGTCCTCAACTAGAAGAATAGAAACACTAGTACATTAGTAAAATGGAACCACATGCAAAGATTTTTATCAGAGAAACCAAACAGTACTATTACGGGTTGGTAAGTCATGAACACTAGGGACGAAAGAGTAATGAGAGAACATATGGTTTCCTGTAATATCTTAGGGATATCAAGAAAGTCTTAAACAGACACGCGGCTGAATAAGCTAAAAAAACCAAGTATATTAGGGAAATTAGTTTTTTTTCGTTGTATAAAGATAAACCCTGATTAATTGCGAGAGATTTGTTTCAAACTTTCACCATCAAGCATTCATCTTAGTTGGTTAGAATTAGTTGAACAATATGAAAGAGAAAAAAAAAAATAATAAACACACATGAAATAAACAAAATACTTTGCAACGAGGTCTACTTGGACTATAAGCAAGTAATAAAATTAAATCTTATGTCAAGTTGGGGATTTGTCAAAGGTTGTACAAGCCTCACCACTACAAAAGCTAATGGTGTATCGATGTGCGACCATGTTCACTAACACAACTTTTGAATTCATCGACATGAATCTCTGTGATAAATTAGGTTTCTTTTTCAGCCTAATAATTCCAAAAAATGAACAAAAGTTAACATTAATCATTAGATACTTTTGTATAAGTAATGCCTTTATCAACTAGGTTCTAGATATTGTTTACTTTAGTGAGTAACCATTAGTTTTGCAATAATTGGTAGTTCAGAGTTGTGCAAGTAAACTTAATTTTATAGCAGTAAATAGGTCCATGCACAAAATAAGCAGCCAGAAGAGGAAATGGTAGAAGATAATAATTGCACACAAGTTTAATTCACCATGCACAATACCAAACTTAATCATTTCTTATTCACTTAAATTCAAACAGCCAGAGAAAGCATAGGTAATTTATTTTACTTTTCCGCAACTTTGAAGTTTGAACTACTAATTGTTGCATAGATAATGGGGGTTAGCAACATTTAGCACACAGAAAGAACTGGTTGATACATACAACCAATAAGAGTATAAAACAATCTAAAGATATAGCTTAACAATGCGCACTTTTTTATTAAGTGGGTTGAAAAATTACAGATTTTATAGTAGCTGCCAACTCCTGATATGTTTACTAGCTGAGATTTAAGTTACTTTGTAAACTCCTCATATATCCCTGAGTAATTATGATTTAAGATACTTATATATGTCCTTGTCGTAGTGATGTGCACCAAATATCTTGCAGGAATTTATAAACATATGATATTCGTCACAATGGTCAAATAATTAACGTTAAATTCCCATACGTTTGCCTATATTTATAAATGAACGACACAAAGAACAGCTAAATCATGAATGAACCATTAAATATTGTAAGAATTCAGAAAAGGAACCTTAAGATCAAGTTAGTGTTGGTGAAACAATCGATGACGAAATATTTAACTTCAACAAAAATCAATAAGATATGTGTAAAAAGGTGAATTATGGGTGTACCAAGTTTTATCTCTGACTTGATATTGCCTATAGCATGAAGAAGTCCAATCGTTCCACATGCATTTCCCACAGTTTGTCTCATGAAATAAACTCCGTCATATGAACCCTAGAATCACGAGAACATAAAAACTTCTAGTTATATCAGAAAACAAAAAAACAAAGCCTGTAAAAACGGTCAAAACAATAAGGTTAATGTCATCAATTAGTAACACACCTGTTTGATGATACTGTCCTGCTTCAACCTTTCTTGTTCACTCTGAAACAAAGTAAACCTAAAACGTCAAACAACGTTAAATCATCATGAAATTCACACGGGAAGATAACAAACCTCGGGTGTGATAGGGTAAAGAAACAACACTGCAAGAACTGGCTTTGGGACCATTTCCAAAAGTTCTTCATCAAAACCATAAATATCGTTACATTCCGCCTCACCGGGTGGAAGACCAAGTCCCCATAGAAACTATTAAAATACAAAATTACAATAATCAGGCCTATTTCAGTAGAACGCGAACACGCAGCCATCGTGTACCGCGTATCAAGCTAGTAGAGCTAATTCTGATAGATAATGGAATCTCTAATTAGAAAGCATTAACGACAGCATATAAAATGACAATAATCTGATTATAATTTTAATGTATATAATTATAATAATTATAATTATAATAATAATAATAAAATAACATTAACCTAGTTTGATCTAATTTTGGAGTTAAAAAAGTATTCGATACTCAACTCACCTATGAAACCCTAATGAATCCGGCCTATTTCAATTGAGGAACTGTTTGATTAAGTTTTTCAATTTTAACACAAATTATAAAAAATAAAAATAAAATGATTGAATGAATGATCGTGTCAGAAAGTAACAGTAAAAACAGAGTAACGAAGGAGCGATTAAGATTAAAGGATTAAACAAAACCTGGTTCATAACATCGGGGTTTGCTTCGAGAGGAAGCCATCTTTTAGCAGAAGACGCCATCGTTAATTTGAATTTTAGAGATATTCGCTTGAAGCTGAAATTGCGAATATAAACTTTATTTGAATGAACACGTCTATTCTCTGAAAAGGGGCTTGGGTTTTTAAGGGTTTGTAAATTTGGGCTTGAAGAGGTTTACTTGTATGGATCGATCGATTTGGATCTAGTATTCAACTATTTTGAGTCTTATATTATTATCGGATTTTAGCTAAAGAAAGGTTTTATAATTGTCGCTAACGTGCTTTAAATTGTTATGCATGTTGGTTAACTACTGTATCATTTTGAAATTCATTGATAATTGTTATCTACAACGATTCAAAGCATGTTAACAACGGTCTTTATGACCGTCGTTGCAAAATAATTTCTAAACAGATATAAAAAGTTAGGTAGACAATGTCATTCCTATTTAGGTCCGTTTCATTATCTCTATATTATTTCTTTTTGCTTACACACTCCATCGGGATCGATTCATGTTCATCTTATACTGTAATATTTATGGAGCTAAGAAAAAATTATCTCACTTTTTACAAATATAACTTTTTCTAATGACAAAGGATACACCTCCTACTTATCCTACACATTCCAACAAAGTTGTCACTCAGAAGCTATAAAGCATTGACACGATAATGTGTTGGATCTATAAGAAAGCAGCCCTCAACCGTTTTATAATCAATTAATGTCACTAAACTTGTACCTTACTTTAAACATCAACATCAACATTCCAAGTTGGAATTACGATTACTAATACTATATGTCTTGTCTATTATTCTATATCTATCTATTTATTTATTTAAATTAGATACCAGAGTAATAAGGTTATTTAATCATCCAATTAAATGCATTTCTTTCTTAGCCACCTTGAAAGTTGCTTTCTTAAAACAAAACTAACAATAGTTTAATCATAAGCTCCCAACTCCCAAAATTAGTATTTTTCATGCAAAAATCAACAGATATCGAATCCAATAATTAAATTTAAATAATATTTAGTCCAATAATTTATCTCTAATATATCCTCCTATCTTTCTCCCCATTTATATTCACAAAAGGTTTCTATTCCCAAAATACAAAATAAAGAAAATAATTCCCTATTTCTCTCAAATTCCTCCTATATCATCAAATTGAGTCTTGATCACAGTTCAGAATTGGCAATGAATGATGAATTCTCTTCACTTGATTTCACCAAACACCACCTTTTCGACGAAATCGAATTCACCTCTCATTCATTTGATCATCTTGATTCCTTATTATTTTCACATATTGATTTACACAATTGTTCCATCTTAGATTTGGATTCTCTCGATTGGTGCACGAACAACAAAGTTTCTAGCACAAGCAGAGATTCAAACAACACTTCAAGTTTTAATAACTTGATAGAAGATTCTGATTCCACTAGTGTCACTGATGCGATTGAGTCGAGCTCTACAGAACTGTCCAAGAAGAACGAAGAAAGACACTACAGAGGTGTAAGAAGGCGGCCATGGGGAAAATATGCTGCGGAGATACGAGATCCGTTACAACGTGGATCTAGACTTTGGTTAGGTACTTATGAGACTCCAATTGAGGCTGCAAAAGCTTATGATCGAGCTGCGTTTACTATGCGTGGTAGAAAAGCTATTTTAAACTTTCCTTTAGAGATTGAGAAGAATTTGAGGGAAAATGCAGGATATGTGGAGGATTGTGGCGGGCGTAAAAGAACAATCAATGAGGCTGAAATGGAAGTTGTACAAGATCTAATGGTTAAGAAGCGAAGATGATAACAATATAACAAAAATAGTACTCCGTATCTTATTTTGTTTACTCATTCATGTATGATTGATTTTATGTGATTGTCAATATTTTTCTAAACGAGAATAGAAACTTATATTAAACATAACCTTTTTTTTTTTTTTTTTTTAAAGGATGTTGTTTGACATCGAATACTCTTATTTGTCACGCACGCACGCGCTTTTGGGCGGAAACCCGACTCGCATGACAGGGACCGGATCCATCAATCCAAACGGGCATGTGGATCGGGCCTAAATCCTGTATACGGGTCGGTAAAACCGCCCCGGGACAATCCGGCTTTTTTGGCACAAATGCCGCGGATATTTTTCAGATGAGGGACTCGAACTTGAGACCTCCCCATCCCCATCCCAATACTCAAGAGTAAAGGGTGAACCACTGGACCATAAGGGTGGGTTCACACAAGAACAGTAGCTGCTGCACGGTCCGTGTTCGGTCAATAGAAGTGAGATAGAAACCATTACTTAAGTATATTGCTCACGGAAGACGGTAGACGGATGGCGTATAAATGACGTCATCATCAAGACCGTTCGTAAGATCAGATCCGTCAGCTGTGACCCGTTCCCGAGTCACGGATAAAGGCAGTGTACAAAGGTAAGCCCGATACCCGGCACCGTGTGCAAATGTAAGCCCATTACCCGAAAAAAAGTACACGTAAGCCCCGCACCTAACAATGTATACACGCAGACCCCGCACCCCGGCAGTGTTTACACGTTAGCATAGTACAAGGCAATGACATCACATAAGTCCTGCCAATGGCAGCGCGCACATGTGTCATCAGTGTGCCACATAAGCTCGTCAATAATATTAAATGTCTTTGGCTCAACAACTAATGTTAGCCAAAGCCCAATAAATAATGACACGTCAGCATGGTCAGGCCCATGAACAACAAAAACTACAGTGTTTACCTATAAAATGCTACTGTCATTCCCTAGGAATACACATGATAAGTGTAACACCGTACTTTTATATATATATATATATATATATATATATATATATATATATATATATATATATATATATATATATAACAGCGGAAGACTTTTAAGCACATCATATATACATTAAAAACATATTATATATGCTTATACAAAACACAAGTGTTACGTAATTACAGACCATATGTATTTTCGTTTAAACAAAACATCAGAGTTATGATAGTGTCAAACATCACTTCGATCCCGGCTATACCCGTCCCAAAAGCATGTTATACGTCACATGCTAGAAAGAACACTGTGGGGGGATTAGCGCACCGCTAAGTGAATGGAAATATCTAAATGGACATCACTATAAGCATCAAGCACATCTTACAAGCAAAAGTCACTAAGCACTGGTCACTGGTCAGGTAACACAAATAAGAGGATCGGCGGCTTGTACGGGCCATTAACTACTAGCTGATCGAGCTAGAATTTACCGATAAATCCATGCATTGAATCACTAGTATAGTTTTCCTGACGTGACACACTCGTCATTCAATCTATACTACTAATCATAACACTGGGATCCAACCCGTTTCCATCAAGAAAACACCATGTGGAAGGGTTGACCTCTTCCGTCAAGACAACACCATGACGGTATCACTGGGTGCGCACATAGTCATATAAAGTCACATATACTAGTCACTGATTAAAATTCATAATCTAATTATAAGCATGGCACTGGTCATTACACTTGTCACTATATAATCATATCCATAAGGATAGTCGCACTCACCCGGAAACACAAGTACTCAGTAGTCTTATTTCACTGAACCTTCACCTTTTCCTTTATCACCTGAGAATATCATGTCTTGAGTTAGTACACTTTTCCAATCATATTCCATTATTAAAATATTTTAAAACAATTAAACACGTCACATAGATCAAGATTAAACCTGACCCGTTCACAGAACTGAGTCCCGCGCACAGAACATCTGGTACGCGCGGATAACCCGACACACATATCAAAATCATTATTTTATTATAACCATATGTTATATTTGTTTTCATATGCAAAATGAATCATTATACGCATGTACGAGCCTTAAATTGCACGACTAGCGCTTCGCACGCATGCTGAAATCTCAAAAGTATGAAAATGCTGAAAAGTATGGTCAAAAGTATGGAAATGCTCTAAAGTATGGTCACTCGTACGATTGAGGCTCTAAAGTATGGTCACTCGTACGGTTGACCTGTCAAAAGTATGGAAATGCTCTAAAGTATGGAAATGCTCTAAAGTATGGTCACTCGTACGGTTGAGGCTCTAAAGTATGGTCACTCGTACGGTTGAGGCTCTAAAGTATGGTCGCTCGTACGGTTGACATGTCAAAAGTATGAGAGCTGAAGAACACTCTGATTTTGGGTTTTTACACCCAAAACTCGATTTCTGCTTGTTTTGGTCGATCCAAAGGCTCAATAATATCCCATAACACATATAGAAACTATTTCTAGCATCAATCAAGCATAACAAGCACATATCATCAAGAATCAAACACCAAAACTCACTTTTTACAGAACCCACTTAAAAACCCATTTCAATTCACCAAAATTTGAGATGCTTACCTTGTTTTGATCCCTGTAAACACTAGAATCAGATACACAAAGTCATAATCTTTGATTTGCACTTGTTAACTTCAAGGTTTTAGGAGCAAAAGGTTGTTTAGGGTTCTTACTTGCTTAAATTAGTAAGGAAAGAACGTACAGGTGTATATATCTATTTGGGTTTCTTCATTGTGAGGAAACTCATTCCCCATTTCACATGGGTATTTACCAGTTATCTGAAACACATTGTACATCATAAGGAGGTCCTAATGGGGTCCAATTCACATAACAAAACCTGTTCTGTGACCCTTGTCACAAACTGGTCTCAGCCACATAGTTAAATAATTATAAGCACATAATTAAAATTTCACTAATATTAATAAATTAATATTAACTAAGGTAAATGGGTCATTACCACTAGGCCCAAGTTGAGGTTGTTACAAATTTACCCCCCTTAAGAAGATTCCGTCCTCGGAATTTGGTCGAGGTTAAACAACTGAGGGTATCTAGCTTTCATTAGCTCCTCTGTTTCCCAAGTTAAGTTCGCACCCAAACTATGTTTCCATTCTACAAGCACCATTGGAATCTGTTTCTTACGCAACTTGGTCACTTTTCTATCTAAGATTTTAACAGGTTCCTTTACTAATTGATTACTTGAATCTACTTTCAGATCTTGAAGCAGTAGGATCTGACTATCATCATCCACTTTACACTTGCGGAGATAAAATACGTTGAACGTATCATATATTTTCGAAAGTTCTGACGAAAGATCCAAGACCACTGTCTGATCGTTTAACACTCGTCTAATTTTGAATGGACCAATATACCTTGGTGCTAATTTTCCACGCTTACCAAAATGGATTACACCTTTCCACGATGCCACTTTCAAATACACACGCTCACCTACATTAAACGTCACTGGTCGTCGATGAGGATCTGGATACATCTTTTGTCTGTCTCTGGCTGCTTTTAATTTTTCACGCGCTATTGCCACTCTTTTTGCAGTTTATTGCACAATCTCAGGACCCGCAAACTGTTTCTCAATAGCTTCTAACCAATACGATGGAGTTCTACACCGTCTACCATATAACATCTCATTGGGCGGCATGCTGATACTAGAATGATAGGAATTATTATAGGCAAATTCGACTAACGGTAGATGAGTATCCCACGATCCACCATATTCTAATATACAAGCTCTTAACATATCCTCTAACTTTTGAATTGTTCATTCACTTTGATCGTCTGTATGAGGATGATATGTTGTACTAATATTAACACGAGTACCCAGATTCTGCTATAAACTCTGCTAAAAGTTAGATACGAACCTCGAATCTCTATCTGACACAATAGATAATGGTATCCCATGTCGAATCACAATCTCATTCATGTATAACTGAGCCAACATACTTAATGAAGACGATTCACTTGCGGCCAGAAAATGTGCACTCTTAGTCAAACGATCCACTATCGCCCAAATCATGTCATTTCCGTTCTGGGTTCGGGGTAACTTTGTTACGAAATCTATCCTTATGTGTTCCCATTTCCACTATGGAATTTCTAATTGATGCAATGATCCATAGGGTTTCTGGTGTTCAGCTTTCACTTGAGCCCAAGTATGACATTTTTCCACGAATTGCGCTATGTCTGTTTTCATTGTAGGCCACCAATATAACACTTTTAGATCATGATACATTTTTGTACTGCCGGGATGAATAAATAATCTCGACTTATGTGCTTCATTTAGGATTAAATCCCTCAATCCTCCAAGCAAAGGCACCCAGACTCGATCATAATAAGTCTTTAATCCACGAGAATCCTCGGTCAAATCCTCTTTTTGTTTCATCATTAGTTCGGATTTTAGATATGCATCCCTCAATGCTTCTAATTGAGTTATCTTTAGACGATTCACTAGATCAGATACAATCTCAATTCGCATGAATTTCACAATGTCATCGGATCTTTTACGACTCAACGCATCAGCAACAACATTTGCTTTACCAGGATGATACTTTATTTCACAATCGTAATCCTTAATTAACTCTTGCCACCTTCTTAGATGCATATTCATCTCTTTTTGTGAAAAGATATATTGCAGACTCTTATGATCAATACAGATAACACAATGCGTACCATACAGATAATGCCTCCACAATTTTAATGCAAAAACCACTGCAGCCATTTCTAAGTCATGTGCTGGATAATTCTTTTCATTTGGGTTCAACTGTCGAGAAGCATACGCAATTACACGTTCTCTTTGCATTAATACACAACCCAAACCGGATAACGACGCGTCACAATACACCATAAAATCGTTTGATCCTTCAGGTAGGGCTAATACTGGGTGATATCTTTCATTGTTCGTTCAGACCGTCCTGAAGATGTAGTGACCCGAACTTTTCCATGTTTATATATATATTAATTGAGATTGATATTTACATGATTAAATGTTTCCAACATGTTAAGCAATCAAACTTGTTAAGACTTGATTAATTGAAATATGTTTCATATAGACAATTGACCACCCAAGTTGACCGGCGATTCACGAACGTTAAAACTTGTAAAAATGACATGACGATATATATATGGATATACATATGGTTAACAAGAGATTATGATAAGTAAGTATCTCCATAAGTATATTAACAATGAGTTATATACATATAAACAAGACTACTAACTTAAGGATTTCGAAACGAGACATATATGTAACGATTATCGTTGTAACGACATTTAAATGTATATATATCATATTAAGATATATTAATATATCATAATATCATGATAATATAATAATTTAACATCTCATTAGATATAATAAATAATGGGTTAACAACATTAATTGAGATCGTTAACTTAAAGGTTTCAAAACAACACTTACATGTAACGACTAACGATGACTTAACGACTCAGTTAAAATGTATATACATGTAGTGTATTTAGATGTATTAAAATACTTTTGGAAGACTTCAAGACATATATCAAAACACTCATACTTAACAAAAATGGTTACAGTTACTTTCCCATTCTTTTCTTTCATCAAGAATTCTAGTCGTATTCTTACCCGTATTATACACAGCTTCAAAACGTACTTACTATGGATATATACCAATAGGAACTAGCATGGGATTCCACTCTTGATTATGTCATGTATGACTAATCAATTTTAACTTCTACCATGAGCTAGTCAACTAACTAGAACTCCTTTTAACCCCACTCACCACTCACCAATTACCACTCATCATTCACTCCATTTCACTTCCAATTCTCTTTCTAATTCTCTCTCAACACACACACACTATTATGAACGTATTTTTCCAGTAGTTAATCATCATCTTCATCAAAAATCACTTCAAGAATCAAGCTATAATCATCATAGGAAGAACACTTCAAGAACACTTCAAAAATCCCTTCAAGTTTACTAATTTACTTCCAAGCTTTCTAATCCATTCCAAGTAATCATCTAAGATCAAGAAACCTTTATTATATACAGTAGGTTATCTTTCTTATTCAAGGTAATATTCATATTCAAACTTTGATTCAATTTCTATAACTATAAACTATCTTAATTCGAGTAAAAATCTTACTTGAACTTGTTTTTGTGTCATGATCCTACTTCAAGAACTTTCAAGCCATCCAAGATCCTTTGAAGCTAGATCATTTCATGTCACTTCCAGTAGGTTTACCTACTAAACTTGAGGTAGTAATTATGTTCATAACATCATTCGATTCATATATATAAAACTATCTTATTCGAAGGTTTAAACTCGTAATCACTAGAACATAGTTTAGTTAATTCTAAACTTGTTCGCAAACAAAAGTTAATCCTTCTAACTTGAATTTTAAAATTAACTAAACACATGTTCTATATCTATATGATATGCTAACTTAATGATTTAAAACCTGGAAACACGAAAAACACCGTAAAACCGGATTTACGCCGTCGTAGTAACACCGCGGGCTGTTTTGGGTTAGTTAATTAAAAACTATGATAAACTTTGATTTAAAAGTTGTTATTCTGAGAAAATGATTTTTATTATGAACATGAAACTATATCCAAAAATTATGGTTAAACTCAAAGTGGAAGTATGTTTTCTAAAATGGTCATCTAGACGTCGTTCTTTCGACTGAAATGACTACCTTTACAAAAACGACTTGTAACTTATTTTTCCGACTATAAACCTATACTTTTTCTGTTTAGATTCATAAAATAGAGTTCAATATGAAACCATAGCAATTTGATTCACTCAAAACGGATTTAAAATGAAGAAGTTATGGGTAAAACAAGATTGGATAATTTTTCTCATTTTAGCCACGTGAAAATTGGTAACAAATCTATTCCAACCATAACTTAATCAACTTGTATTGTATATTATGTAATCTTGAGATACCATAGACACGTATACAATGTTTTGACCTATCATGTCGACACATCTATATATATTTCGGAACAACCATAGACACTCTATATGTGAATGTTGGAGTTAGCTATACAGGGTTGAGGTTGATTCCAAAATATATATAGTTTGAGTTGTGATCAATACTGAGATACGTATACACTGGGTTGTGGATTGATTCAAGATAATATTTATCGATTTATTTCTGTATATCTAACTGTGGACAACTAGTTGTAGGTTACTAACGAGGACAACTGACTTAATAAACTTAAAACATCAAAATATATTAAAAGTGTTGTAAATATATTTTGAACATACTTTGATATATATGTATATATTGTTATAGGTTCGTGAATCAACCAGTGGCCAAGTCTTACTTTCCGACGAAGTAAAAATCTGTGAAAGTGAGTTATAGTCCCACTTTTAAAATCTAATATTTTGGGATGAGAATACATGCAGGTTTTATAAATGATTTACAAAATAGACACAAGTACGTGAAACTACATTCTATGGTTGAATTATCGAAATCGAATACGCCCCTTTTTTATTAAGTCTGGTAATCTAAGAATTAGGGAACAGACACCCTAATTGACGCGAATCCTAAAGATAGATCTATTGGGCCTAACAAACCCCATCCAAAGTACCGGATGCTTTAGTACTTCAAAATTTATATCATATCCGAAGGGTGTCCCGGAATGATGGGGATATTCTTATATATGCATCTTGTTAATGTCGGTTACCAGGTGTTCACCATATGAATGATTTTTATCTCTATGTATGGGATGTGTATTGAAATATGAAATCTTGTGGTCTATTGTTACGATTTGATATATATAGGTTAAACCTATAACTCACCAACATTTTTGTTGATGTTTAAAGCATGTTTATTCTCAGGTGAATACTAAGAGCTTCCGCTGTCGCATACTTAAATAAGGACGAGATTTGGAGTCCATGCTTGTATGATATTGTGTAAAAACTGCATTCAAGAAACTTATTTTGTTGTAACATATTTGTATTGTAAACCATTATGTAATGGTCGTGTGTAAACAGGATATTTTAGATTATCATTATTTGATAATCTACGTAATGCTTTTTAAACCTTTATTGATGAAATAAAGGTTATGGTTTGTTTTAAAATGAATGCAGTCTTTGAAAAACGTCTCATATAGAGGTCAAAACCTCGCAACGAAATCAATTAATATGGAACGTTTTTAATCAATAAGAACGGGACATTTCAGAAGACACTATAAATAAGTATGGCTTGCATTGCATGTAAGTCTGATTAGTCACTCTCAGCTAAAATTTCAATTCATTTATTCAAATGAAACGTTTCTTAAATATCAGGTTCTTTATGCCTATGGTCTCTTTCCGAAATTAGGGGGTTAGTAAAATTCGTGGCTAACACTATCCAGACATCAAATCGCATGGTTGTGATCACCATGTTTTCCATTCTACCTGTCAGCTTTGTATTGCGACATAAGCGCTCAATGTTTTAGATGAGTTGGTAACATCCATGACGCATTTCATGCATCCAGCTTACTGAAGATGCTTGTAAGGCTAAAAATATCATCTTTCCTTTCGTGGATATATATTCAGATGACATACTCATGCTAACGAGAAACGAAATCAATTTGTTGATCTCTAAGGTCAAGACACTTAATTAATGGCATATACCTATTCTTATTTTTATACGCCCAAGTACCTTTCAAGGTAAATCGCTCACTTCTGAGCCCACGAGTCTCTCGGAACTTTGCTACGCTCCTTCTTCTTCAAATTCGGTACCGTTTTTGGTCCCTCCTCAAAATTTCGGGACAAAATTTTCTTTAACAGGTGGGTAATGTAACGACCCGACTTTTTTGACTTATATTTTTGTGCTCTATACTTTTACGAATCTACGTATATATGCGTACTGAGCTAGTTTATGCTCTGGGATCTTTATTCAGGATTAATTACTTTCGTTAGTACCTTACAACGTGTTATTAATTGCTTAATCACTTAACTTGATCCTCGAATGCTTTTATGACCGTTAGTGTCACTTGACGTTTAGAACGAGCTATGTACTTTGTACACGTTAAACTTTGGTCATAATTGGAATATTATGACTACGTAATACTAATTGTTATTTATTAATAACAATTACTTGGCTTGATGGTTTCTTAATTACGCTTAGTATTTTACTAATGCACACTAGTTAGTCTTAATGGATTTTCTACCTTAATGGACTTAAGCCCACCCTACTCTAGCTAATGGACTTTTAAGTTAGCCTAATTTTAATGGATTTATGACCCATTAAGATGTAGGACAAAAACCCATTAAGATGAGCCAACATACTAGCATTTTTGTTAACCATTACTACACATGTTGCATGGGATCCCAACAAAAAGTACCACATTTAGACCACCACCATGCAAAAAGCAAAAAGTTGTCCCCTTTGTCCCCCCCTTGACCTACGATTTTGGAGACACAAAGCACCACCTCCACCACTATAAATACAAGCCTTATTCTTTCATTTCACACTTCATTTCATTCTCATTTTACACACACTTGCTCTCTAATTTTCTCTCTAGTCTTTATCACACTAAAATTGTAAGTTTTTGAATTTTCTTCTTCTTCTTCTTCTTCTTCTTCTTCTCTTTTTCTTCTTAGTCACGACATCATCATCATCATCATCATCATCATCATCATCATCATCATCATCATCATCATCAAAGGATCAAGCTTTTTAGCTTTTTGATCTTGTTACATCTTGTAGATTCAAACTTTGATTTGAAATCTTCAAGAACATGAAAGATTCAAGTTTTTTAGCTTTGAATCTTCATTATTTTGTTGGATCTAAGTTTTAAGGCTTAAGATCACTTTATTTTGTTAAAAGATCAAAAACTTTTGTTTATGATCTTCATGTAACTTGTAGATCTAGCTTTTTTGCTTTAAGGATCTTCAAGAACATTAAAGGTTCAAGCTTTCTAGTTTAGGGTTTCATTATTTTATTGAAGATCTAAGCTTTTTAGTTTGTGATCTCATTACTTTTACTAGATCTTAGCTTTCTAGCTTATGGTCTCATTAATCTTGTAAAGATCCAAGCTTTCTAGCTTAGGGTTTATTAACATTTGAGATATAAGTTATTATTGTAGATCTCACTTACTTGGAACCTTTTTATGATTTCTATGGTGATAAAAATCAAGTCTTCATCATCTCATATGATGAAGATGCATAAACTTGTATCAAAAGGACAAAGGTTGAAGCTTTATTGTGTTTATATAATAAAGAGACAACCTTGATGTTCAAAACTTGTAGAAAGTTAGCTTTTACTTTTAGTTATGTGTTGATGGTTAAAACTTGGTCATAATGATGCTAAAACATCAAAGAGTTGTACACTTGAGGCTTATACGCATCAAGGATGAGAACCGTGATAAGCATCAAGCACCAAGAAACCCACCGGAGCACTTGTTTCTGTTTTTCGGCATCTGGTCAGACTCCTGGGACTTCTGGAAAATTGGTTTTCAGATATTTCTGTTTAAGTAGATGACTTTTAGTTCAAGACTCGCCTAAATCCGATATACGGTTTGGGATTTATAGCCTTTCGAAAATCACTACGCCTTCGTAACGACGTGCTGAAATTTCTGACCTACTCACGCTTGAACTGTCGCCACGGTCAAACGACATCGAGTTAGGATCTGAAAATTTGATAGCGGTAAGAGGACTCGCACACGGAGCCTTGGCTACTAGCCGCGCGTCATTTCAGTTTGTATAGAGGTCATAGCAGCTGTCCGAAGTCAGCCCTTTGTTTCGATCTCTATTCTTGTTGAAAACTTACTTTATCTTTTACGCATGATGATAACAATGATGATGATGATGATGATGATGCTTAAGACTTAACTTATTTAATTTTAAACTTTTGGAGACGATTTACTGGCTTAGCAACCATTGACTTAGGTTGAGGACCTTTTGGATCGACCAACTTACTTGTTTGGACCGACTTACTACTTGCTTACATTTTCGTATCGATTTTACCGCACATTCACTGTGAGTTATAGCTTCCTTTTTTACTTTAACTATTTTTGGGACTGAGAATACATGCGCTTTTTATGTTTTACATACTAGACACGAGTACTTAAACTTTATATATGTGTGGGTGACAAAACGGCACAAAGATTCCCCTTAGCTCGGTAACGTTTAACTATTGGTTTATGAACCGGTAGACGCGAATCTTAGATATGGATCCATAGGATTTGACATCCCCAATCAGGCTAGTTGCGCTAGCAGTCAGCGGGTGTTTAATACTTCGTAAACATACACACTCGCCAAGTGCACTTTTAGGGGTGATATATTACTTGTTAAGTTAGTTACCGGGTGCCCACGGATAAGCATATACTTTATCATACTGATTTGTAATACTGATTTGAAATGCTGATTTGAAGCACTGAAATCTCGTGGTCTACATTACATTGCTGATTACAATCAAACTATAGCTCACCAACATTCGTGTTGACAATTTAAAGCATGTATTTCTCAGGTGCTTAGACGTTGATGCTTCCGCTGTTAGACTTGCTGTTATAGTCTTGGTGTTATAGACTTGTTGTTACAAACTCGATGTGTTAGACTTCCGCTACATTGTTTAGAGATGTATCAATCATGAAACTTTTACTTTGCATTCACAACTTATGTTATTTTCGAACTATGGTTTTGTAATGACCTTTGTGTCACGTACTTATGTTAAGGCTTTCTATTGGTAGAAGCACGTTATCCTTGTGAAACATTTGACGTTGGTAAAGACGTCATCTTTTGTAAAACATTTGACGTTGGTAAAGACGTCATCTTTTGTAAAACATTTGACGTTGGTAAAAACGTTGTCTTTCATGAATGTAAAACTTGTTTTAAAACAGCATGTAGTATTATACCGTGTAATGGACATGTTGTTGATGATCCGTACACATTGATTTTGTACGGGGCATCACATAACTCGCGAGTTTAATTTAGAAAAGTTATTAGTCATTTCAGCAAAATAATGGTAGTCGGGAGAATCGTCATGTACAATTAATATTATAATAGTTATATTTGCGTGTTTATAAATATTTTAAGGACTTAAACCGTAAATTTAAACCATTTCCATATTTATTGCTAAAAATAAATGCTCCGTTGGTAGTGCATCGAAACTCTGTTTCGAATACAATTTGTTGTGTTTTGTTCGTAAAATTATTTCGAGTTGAACGGTGATTGCGGTGGAACCTAACCCGCGGCAAACAAAAAGATAAATCCGTTAAAAAAAATTGGTGGATATTAAGAAGAGTTATAAATATAAAAAAATCATGTATTACGTATTAGATTAAGATTAGAGATGTAATATCTCCGTATAAGGTAATATGGGATGAATTACGGGTTTGGGTTTTTGTTTAGATTTTACATTTATTATTTTATATAATAATATAATAATAATAATTGTAAATAATATATATATATATATATATATATATATATATATATATATATATATATATATATAGATATATATATATATATAGTGAAAGGATCAAGTGAGAACTTAGCATAGGAGAAAACCAATGGAATTAACAGAGATTGAGTTCAATCTGCAACCTTCGATCTGGAGTGCATTATGGGTTCAATCTGTACACAAACGTGTTCAATCTGTACACAGATTGAACCCGATTGTGTACAGATTGAACCCAATTTGTTCAATCTGTGTATAGATTGAATTCAATCTATGTACAGATTGAACTCAAACTGTCACATAAAAAAAAACTTTTTTAATTTTCTTTTTCAGTCTGCCTACAGACTGAAGTTCAATCTGCATACAGATTGAAGAGTCTGCAGATCGAAGGTTGCAGATTGAATTAAATCTGTGTTAGTTCCATGAGTTCTCTCCCACCCTTGGTTCTCCATGGATCCTCTCCATATATGTATATATATATATATGTATATATATATATATATGTATATATATATATATATATATATATATATATATATATATATATATATATATATATATATATATTAGATTTTAGAACCCGTGCGTTGCACGGGTAGGTAAAAAACCATGCAAAAATCGTTACATCTCTGCTAGACGTCTACACTCAAAATAAAACCAATAATGAGTGATAACTCAACTCAAAAATAAATCTTAGCCATCCATCACTTTTAGATCCCTTGATCTCATCCATCCATCCATCTCTACTTAACTCCCTAATCATCACGTGATATGTATGGATTAGGGAGATAAATTCTCCTGTATACCCACTCCTAAGCAGTAACGAATGTAACCCGGAAGAAATAAGTTCAATCTGTCACATATCAATCCATTCTCAATTCCTCGCTCCCTTGATCATCATCATCATCGTCACTGGAAAAAATCAAACATAATTCTCTCCATATCCATTCTATCTTCATATCATATCGTTGCAGATTCAACCGAAATCCGAAACCCAGACAATTTAAATTAAATTAATTCACACTGCAATACTAAAAAAAAACTCTAATATACTCTCAAAATTCAATTAGGGGTTTACACCAATATACAAGCTGGTAATGGGTGATGATCATATTAAATTACATCTTTTAGATTATGTATAAAAATTTTGTTAATGTTTAACTCAAAAATGATCAAAGATTTTTTTAATTTCCCTTGTGTAACTGATATGAATATGATGAAGAAGTAACTCATGAAATGTCCCGTTCATATTGATTATAAACGTTCCATATTAATTGATTTCTTTGCGAGGTTTTGATCTCTATATGAGACGTTTTTCAAAGACTGCATTCGATTTTTAAAACAACCATAACCTTTATTTTATCAATAAAGGTTTAAAATATTACGACGATTATCAAATAATGATAATCAAAATATAGCGTTCTCACACGACAATTACATATTGGTTTACAATAATATTACACAACAATATATGTCTTCGAATGCAGTTTTCAAACAATATTATACAAGCATGGACACCAAATCTTGTCCTTAATTTAGTATGCAACAGCGGAAGCTCTTAACAATTACCTGAGAATAAACATGCTTAAAACGTCAACAAAAATGTTGGTGAGTTATAGGTTTAACCTATATATTTATCAATCGTAATAATAGACCACAAGATTTCATATTTCCATTTTTCGTAAACATACGTCCCATGCATAGAGACAAAAATAATCATTCTATGGATTGAACACCTGGTAACCGACATTAACAAGATGCATATAAGAATATCCCCATCATTCCGGGACATCCATCGGACATGATATAAAAACTCGAAGTACTAAAGCATCCGCTACAACGGATGGGGTTTGTTGGGCCCAATAGATCTATCTTTAGGATTCGCGTCAATTAGTAGACTGGTTTACTAATTCTTAGGTTACCAAGCAAAAGGGGCATATTCGGCTTCGATCATTCAACCAAAGAAAGTAGTTTCATGTACTTGTGTCTATTTTGTAAAACATTTATAAAATTGCATGTATTCTCATCCCAAAAATATTAGATTTAAAAAGTGGGACTATAACTCACTTTCACAGATTTTTACTTCGTCGGGAAGTAAGACTTGGCCACGGGTTGATTCACGAACCTATAACAAATATGTACATATGTATCAAAGTATGATCAAAATATAATTACAACATTTTTATTACGTTTTAATGATTTAAGTTTGTTAAGTCAGCAGTCCTCGTTAGTAACCTACAACTAGTTGTCCACAGTTAGATGTACAGAAATAAAGCAATATATATTATCTCGAATCAATTCCACGACCTCGTGTATACAAGTCTCAGGCTAGATCACAACTCAAAGTATATATAATATTTTGGAATCAACCTCAACCCTGTATAGCTAACTCCAACATTACTGCATATAGAGTGTCTATGGTTGTTCCGAAATATATATATATATATATATATATATATATATATATATATATATATATATATATATATATATATATATATGGGTCGATATGATATGTCAAAACATTGTATTCGTGTCTATGTATCCCAAGATTACATAATATATATTAGAATACATGTATAATACAATATAAGTTAGTTAAGTTAGGATTTGTATAGATTTGTTACAAATTTCACGTAGCTACAACAAGCAAAATTATCCAATCTTGTTTTACCCATAATTTCTTCGTTTTAAATCCATTTTGAGTGATTTAAGTTGCTATGGTTTCATATTGAACTTAAGTTTATGAATCTAAACATAAAAAGTATAAGTTTATAGTCAGAAATACAGATTACAAGTCGTTTTTGTAAAGGTAGTCATTTCAGTCGAAAGAACGACGTCTAGATGACCATTTTGGAAAACATACTTCCACTTTGAGTTTAACCATGATTTTTGGATATAGTTTCATGTTCATAAGAAAAATCGTTTTTCCAGAAGAACAACTTTTAAATCAAAGTTTATCCTAGTTTTTAATTATCAAACCCAAAACAGCCCGCGGTGTTACTACAACGGCGTATGTCCGGTTTTACTGTGTTTTTCGTGTTTCCAGGTTTTAAATCATTAAGTTAGCATATCATATAGATATAGAACATGTGTTTAGTTGATTTTAAAAGTCAAGTTAGAAGGATTAACTTTATTTGTGAATAAGTTTAGAATTAACTAAACTATGTTATAGTGATTACAAGTTTAAATCTTCGAATAAGATAGTTATATATATATGAATCGAATGATGTTATGAACATCATTACTACCTCAAGTTTAGTAGGTAAACCTACTAGAAGTAACAAAAATTGATCTAGCTTCAAATGATTCTTGAATGGCTTGAAAGTTCTTGAAGTAGAATCATGACATGAAAACAAGTTCAAGTAAGATTTCCACTCGAAATAAGATAGTTATAGTTATAGAAATTGAATCAAAGTTTGAATATGAGTATTACCTTGTATTAAAAAGATATCTTACTGTAAATAAGAAAGATTTCTTGAGCTTAGATGATTACTTGGATTGGATTAGAAAGCTTGGAAGTAATCTTGCAAACTTGATAGTATTCTTGATTTTATGAAACTAGAACTTATAGAATTTATGAAGAACACTTAGAACTTGAAGATAGAACTTGAGAGAGATCAATTCGATGAATAAAATTGAAGAATGAAAGTGTTTGTAGGTGTTTTTGGTCGTTGGTATATGGATTAGATATAAAGGATGTGTAAGTTTGTTTTCATGTAAATAATTCATGAATGATTTATAATATTTTTTGTAATTTTGTGAGATATTTCATGCTATGTGCCAAATTATGGTTCCCACATGGTTAGGTGACTCACATGGGCTGCTAAGAGCTGATCATTGGAGTGTATATACCAATAGTAAATACATTTAGAAGCTGCGTATTGTACGAGTACAAATACGAGTGCATACAAGTAGAATTGTTGATGAAAATGAATGAGGATGTAATTGTAAGTATTTTTGTTAAGTAGAAGTACTTTGATAAGTGTTTTGAAGTCTTTCAAAAGTGTATAAATACATATTAAAACACTACATGTATATACATTTTAACTGAGTCGTTAAGTAATCGTTAGTCGTTACATGTAAGTGTTGTTTTGAAACCTTTAAGTTAACGATCTTGTTAAATGTTGTTAACCCATTGTTTATTATATCTAATGAGATGTTAAATTATTATATTATCATGATAATATGATGTATTAATATATCTTAATATGATATATATACATTTAAATGTCGTTACAACGATAATCGTTACATATATGTCTCGTTTCGAAACCCTTAAGTTAGTAGTCTTGTTTTTACATATGTAGTTCATTATCAATACACTTAATGATATGTTTACTTATCATTTAACATATTTAAACATAGTGTAACAATATCTTAATATGATTCATATGTATTTATTAAGACGTTGTTATAACGATAATCGTTATATATATCATTTCGAGTTTCTTAATTCAATAAACTCATTTTATGTATATAACTCATTGTTAATATACCTAGTGAGATACTTTCTTATCATAATATCATGTTAACTATATATATATCCATATATATATATATAACATCATATAATTTTTACAAGTTTTAACGTTCGTGAATCGCCGCTCAACTTGGGTGGTCAATTGTCTACATGAAACTCATTTCAAATAATCAAGTCTTAACAAGTTTGATTGCTTAACATGTTGAAAACATTTAATCATGTAAATATCAATTTCATTTAATATATAAATATATAAACATGGAAAAGTTCGGGTCACTACAGTACCTACCCGTTAAATAAATTTCGTCCCGAAATTTTAAGCTGTTGAAGGTGTTGACGAATCTTCTGGAAATAGATACGGGTATTTCAGCTTCATTTGATCTTCACGCTCCCAGGTGAACTCGGGTCCCCTACGAGCATTCCATCGAAACTTGACGATCGGTATCTTATTTTGCTTGAGCCTTTTAACCTCACGATCCATTATCTCGACGGATTCTTCAATGAATTGTAGTTTTTCATTGATTTTAATTTTGTCTAAAGGAATAGTGAGATCTTCTCTAGCTAAGCACTTCTTCAGATTCGAGACGTGAAAGGTATTATGTACATTGGCGAGTTGTTGAGGTAATTCAAGTCGGTAGGCTACTGGTCCGACACGATCTAAAATCTTGAATGGTCCAATGTATCTTGGATTTAGTTTCCCCCGTTTACCAAATCGAACAACGCCTTTTCAAGGCGAAACCTTAAGCATGACCATCTCTCCAATTTCAAATTTTATATCTTTCCTTTTAAGGTCCGCATAGCTCTTTTGTCGACTCTGAGCGGTTTTCAACCGTTGTTGAATTTGGATGATTTTCTCTGTAGTTTCTTGGATTATCTCCGGACCCGTAATCTGTCTATCCCCCAATTCATTCCAACAAATTGGAGATCTGCACTTTCTACCATAAAATGCTTCAAATGGCGCCATCTCAATACTTGAATGATAACTGTTGTTGTAGTAAAATTCTGCTAACGGTAGATGTCGATCCCAACTATTTCCAAATCAATAACACATGCTCGTAGCATGTCTTCAAGCGTCTATATCGTCCTTTTGCTCTGCCCATCAGTTTGTGGATGATAGGCAGTACTCATGTCTAGAAGAGTTCCCAATGCTTGCTGTAATGTCTGCCAAAACCTTGAAACAAATCTGTCATCCCTATCAGAGATAATAGAGATTGGTATTCCATGTCTGGAGACAACTTCCTTCAAATATAATCGCGCCAACTTCTCCATTTTATCATCTTCTCTCATTGGCAGAAAGTGTGCTGATTTGGTGAGACGATCGACTATTACCCCATAACCACTTACAGTCCTTGGCAATTTAGTAATAAAATCCATGGTAATGTTTTCCCATTTTCATTCCGAGATTTCAGGTTGTTGAATTAGACCTGATGGTTTATGATGTTCAGCTTTGACCTTAGAACACGTCAAGCATTCTCCCACATATCTAGCAATATCGGCTTTCATACCCGGCCACCAAAAGTACTTCTTGAGATCTTTGTACATCTTTCCCGCTCCGGGATGTATTGAGTATCTAGTTTTATGTGCTTCCTTAAGTACCATTTCTCTCATACCTCCAAACTTTGGTACCCAAATTCTTTCAACCCTATACCGGGTTCCGTCTTCCCGAATATTAAGATGTTTCTCCGATCCTTTGGGTATTTCATTCTTCAAACTTTCCTCTTTTAAAACTCCCTGTTGAGCCTCCTTTATTTGAGTAGTAAGGTTAGTATGAATAATTATGTTCATAGCTTTTACTCGTATAGGTTCTCTATCCTTTCTGCGCAAGACGTCGGCTACCACATTTGCCTTCCCCGGGTGGTAACGAATCTCAAAGTCATAATCATTCAACAGTTCAATCCACCTACGCTGTCTCATGTTCAATTGTTTCTGATTAAATATATGTTGGAGACTTTTGTGGTCGGTATATATAATACTTTTGATCCCATATAAGTAGTGCCTCCAAGTCTTTAATGCAAAAACAACAGCGCCCAATTCCAAATCGTGAGTCGTATAATTTTGCTCGTGAATCTTCAATTGTCTGGACGCATAAGCAATTACCTTCATTCGTTGCATTAATACACAGCCGAGGCCTTGCTTTGAGGCGTCACAATATATCACAAAATCATCATTCCCTTCAGGCAATGACAATATATGTGTCGTAGTTAACTTTTTCTTCAACAATTGAAACGCTTTCTCTTGCTCATCCTTCCATTCAAATTTCTTCCTTTTATGCGTTAATGCAGTCAAAGGTTTTGCTATTTTGGAAAAATCTTAGATGAACCTTCTGTAGTAACCAGCCAGTCCTAAAAATTGGCGTATATGCTTCGGAGTTTTTGGGGTTTCCCACTTTTCAACGGTTTCAATCTTTGATGGATCCACCTGAATACCTTCTTTGTTCACTATGTGTCCGAGGAATTGAACTTCTTCCAACCAAAATGCACACTTTGAAAACTTAGCGTACAATTTTTCTTTCCTTAACAACTCTAGCACTTTTCTCAAATGTTCTTCGTGCTCTTGGTCGTTCTTTGAGTGAATAAGTATGTCATCGATGAAAACAATGACAAACTTGTCAAGGTATGGTCCACACACTCGGTTCATGAGGTCCATGAACAAAGCTGGTGCGTTAGTTAACCCAAACGGCATAACCATAAACTCGTAATGACCGTAACGCGTCCTAAAAGCAGTCTTTGGAATATCATCCTCCTTCACCCGCATTTGATGATACCCAGAACGTAAATCAATCTTCGAATAAACCGATGAGCCTTGTAGTTGATCAAATAAATCATCGATTCTCGGTAATGGATAACGGTTCTTGATGGTAAGTTTGTTCAACTCTCTATAGTCGATACATAATCTAAATGTTCCATCTTTCTTTTTGACAAACAAAACAGGAGCTCCCCACGGTGATGTGCTTGGTCGAATGAAACCACGCTCTAAAAGTTCTTGTAATTGGCTCTGAAGTTCCTTCATTTCGCTGGGTGCGAGTTGGTATGGAGCACGAGCTATTGGTACAGCTCCCGGTACAAGGTCTATTTGAAATTCAACGGATCTGTGTGGAGGTAGTCCCGGTAATTCTTTCAGAAATACATCGGGAAATTCTTTTGCGACGGGAACATCATTGATGTTCTTTTCTTCGAAATTGACTTTCTCGACGTGTGCTAGCACAGCATAGCAACCTTTTCTTATTAGTTTTTGTGCCTTCAGGTTACTAATAAGATTTAACTTCGCGTTGCTCTTTTCTCCGTACACCATTAAGGGTTTTCCTTTTTCTCGTATAATGCGAATTGCATTTTTGTAACAAATAATCTCTGCTTTCACTTCTTTCAACCAGTCCATACTGATTATCACATCAAAACTCCCTAACTCTACTGGTATCAAGTCAATCTTAAATATTTTTCTAACCAGTTTAATTTCTCGATTCCGACATATATTATCTGATGTAATTAATTTACCGTTTGCTAATTCGAGTAAAAATTTATTATCCAAGGTTGTCGGTGGGCAACTTAGTTTAGCACAAAAATCTCTATTCATATAGCTTCTATCCGCACCCGAATCAAATAAAACATAAGCAGATTTATTGTCAATAAGAAACCTACCCGTGACTAGCTCCAGGTCTTCCTGTGCTTCTGCCGTATTAATATTGAAAACTCTTCCGCGGCCCTGCCCATTAGTATTACCCTGATTCGGGCAATTTCTACTAAAGTGGCCCGGTTTTCCACATCCAAAACAAACTATGGCGGTGTTATTTGTTCCGACATTATTTGTTCTTTTAGTTATGTTATTCATTGGTCCGTAGATCTCGTACTTCGTCGCGCTATGACCATTTCTTTTACACCTATTGCAAAATGTCGTGCAGAACCCCGGGTGATGCTCTTCGCACCTTTGGCATGGCTGTTTTTGGTTTTTATTGCCATTGTTGTTATTGAGATTGTTGTTGGAATTGTTATTGTTGTTGTTGTTATTGTTATTGTTGTTGGGACGGTTATTGTAGTTGTTGTTGGGACGTTTTTTGAAGTTGTCGTTGCGATTGATATTACGGTTGTTGGGATAGTTATTGCAATTGTGGTTATGATTGTTGTTGTTATATTGGTGACTCTTGTCATTGGTTTCTTCCCACTTTCTCTTGACTTGTTTCATGTTAGCCTCTTCAGCTGCCTGCTCTTTAATCATTCCTTCGATCTGGTTCACTAATTTGTGAGCTATTCGACTTGCCTTTTGTATGGAGGCGGGCTCGTGTGAACTCACATCTTCTTGAATCCTTTCCGGTAACCCTTTTACAAATGCGTCGATCTTCTCTTCTTTGTCTTCGAACGTTCTGGGACACAATAGGCACAACTCTGTGAATCGTCATTCGTACGTGGTGATATCGAAACCTTGCGTTCGTAATCCTCTAAGCTCTACCTTGAGCTTATTGACCTCGTTTCTGGGACAATACTGCTCGTTCATTAATTGCTTGAATGCTGACTACGGTAGTGCGTAAGCAGCATCTTGTCCTACCTGCTCGAGATAGGTATTCCACCATGTTAACGCCGTACCTATGAAGGTATGCGTAGCGTACTTTACTTTGTCTTCTTCAGTACATTTACTTATGGCAAACACCAATTCAACCTTCTCGGTCCACCGTTTCAATCCGATTGAACCCTCAGTTCCATCAAATTTTAAAGGTTTGCAAGCAGTGAATTCTTTGTAGGAACATCCTACACGATTTCTTGTGGAATTTGTTCCACTGCTAGAACCAGAGTTATTGTTGTTATTTTTCATTGCGGCCTGCACTACGACTATGTTCGTAGCAAGGAAAACACGGAAGTCTTCCTCACTCATGTTCAAGTTCTGACGAGTCGTCGGTGCCATTTCCTTCAAAAATAGCCAAAAGAATTGAGTTAATCATATAGAATTTAAGAGTAGTCAATAGTATTTTGTAGCATAATATGAACTTATTTATAAAAGCTTTTTCTTTATATTAGCATTTTATAGTTTTAATTCGGGTAGTACCTACCCGTTAAGTTCATACTTAGTAGCTACTATACAACTCTACTACTACGCTTCTATATGAAAAACTTATTACAATAATATTTCGCGTTCAAACTTTTATACAATATTTTACAAACATACATACCACTATTATACATATAGGATGAAATATAGCACATAGTAACTTGCTACTCGGCAGCTATAAAGGCAATTCTAGTTAATACGCAAGCCGTTCAGCAAAAGAAATAAAGACACGTAATTCATAAGTCCAGAAACAAGTCATGCATTCTGGTTGTACTAATATTATTTCCCATCCTTGATTATGTGGCAGATAACCATTATGACCGCTAGCTAGGCAGCATGTTGTAACGTCGTCAAAAAGACGAGGGTTTCGTAATGCCCAACAACCCCGTAACAATCTAAAAACCTTGTTTCTCACCCCAACTACCGAATCCGTCACTTGTGGGAATGTTTTATTTAAAAGTTGCAACCCAATGTTCTTTTTCTCAATTTGGTGAGAAGCGAACATAATTAACCCGTAAGCATAACACGCTTCTTTATGTTGCATGTTAGAAGCTTTTTCTAAAGAACGAAGTCCTATGTTGGGATATGTTGAGTCAAAATAAGTTCGTAACCTGTAGCCTAAAATTGCATCTGGGTTTCTCGCACTAAATGTGTGATGACCCGGAAATTTTCGACCAAATTTAAACTTAATCTTTATATGTATCCGACACAATAAGCAACGTCTATAAGATTGAGTCTCAAAAAGTTTGAACTGTTTCATATATTCAATTGACCTTTGACTGTGCCCGATGATTCACGAACAATTAATTGTAAATAGATATGTGTGTATGTATATATAAATATTAATTCGAAATATAATTTGAGGTATTATATGTTATTGTTATTAAAAATTAATAAAATAAAAATAGGATATTATAATAACTATTATTTAAAATATATCTCTATATATAAATAAAGTATATTAAAAATAAATATTAAATGATTGTAATACTCGTTTGATGTTTCGATTGATATTAAGCAAGTTAAATTCAAACTTTTGTAATTTTAAAATAAACGGTGATACGAAAATGAGTTCTTTAAACTTTAGGCTTACTAAAAAATGTATTTAGGACCTAGTTATTAAATTTTAAAACTTTTTATATTTTACCTGGGGTTGAGAGCGAATAATTAATGTAATTTTTTATTTAATAGTTAATGACTGAATTTTATACCATAATGACCAAAATAAATAAATATAGTTAATTTAAAAATATGAGATTTTCCTGAAGACTTTTATCCACCACTGATTTAACAATGGAGTACGAAATAATAGTCCGTGAAAACTATCAGTAGTATATGGACAACTGATATTCACGAGTGTTTGTTAATTCATTATTATTATTATTTTATTATTACTTTATTCTCAAGGGCTTGAAGTATCCGTAAACTTATTGCACTAATTTATGAATTTGAGATTCACCGTGTTTGTTTGATATTCATCTCCACTAGTATTATAATTATATATATATTTATGACATCGATTCTTCACCATTAAACTAACTCTACTCCCTGCAAACCATCAACTATTAGTGAATTCTCAATATTTTGTTTCATTTAAAATCTAACAGCACATATATGTGACCAACACCATTATCTTCATCATCAAACTAGTCTCTTGTACACTTTCTACCACTACTACGATGTTGTTTGTTTCATTCAAGAACCAACCACAATTACCCTCATCGTCCACCATCCACAATCGTAGACCACCATGCTCAAACCATCAATCAACTTCACTATGGAACACCACAACTGGTTATATCACTCTCTATAATCATTTACATACTCAAATCAACCGCCACCTTATCATCAACCGACAACAAACCCATTTCTTTTTTGTTCGGATAAACCCACTCGAGAAACCATCCTCAAACCATTCACCACTACCCTGCAACCATAACCCATCAGATGTGTTCTTCCATTCCTGTCTTCTTACTTGTTTGTCAAGCCACCATAAACCACCAATCACCACAACTCACTTCTACCGTCACAACCCACTTGTTTTGTTATTTATTATTACTCCGTGATTTAAAGGTCCGGCCAAGGACACCATCTTATAATACCCGTCACTGTTACCATAGTTATCAAGGGCTTCATGACTTTGCTACGAAGAAGCATATGAATGATTTCTTCAACAATAACCGGCGACATCTTTTCGTAAAAGAGCTTACTTATTTATTTTACAATTTAATACTCCCGCCCGTCTCCTGTTTTCACTTCGGTCAACAATCTTAAATCACCCCTTTAAAACTACTACTGTTCCGATCTTCTATTTATTTTTTTTAAAAACGATACTCCGTATTACAAACCCATGTCTTTCTTCTATTACTGTTTTATCGATCGAACACCACCCCAAAACACACTTGTTTTCTGTTGTTTGTAGCCGTACGCAACACCACTTAAACCGCTACTTTTATCACACAACACCACCATCATGTAATCACCACCATGAATCATCAAACAATCGACCATCTTTCATCCTCACCTCTCTTCTCTCTCTCTCTCTCTCTACAATTCGAATTAGAACCACGGACACATCACCACCTTAAATCTAATCACCACCGTCGACCACCACTTTATATCACCAAACCACTGCAACTCTTCGTTTGATTAAACATTCATTCGAACACCTTACACCTTCTTTCATCAAATATCGCTGCTGCTGTGTTTGTATTTCATTTCAAACCAAAAAAAGAATATGATGGGAACGTGCTGTGAAGAATATGGGAGGTATGATATATTATAATTCCTCACTTACTCAAACTATATTAAAATTCGATGCAAGTGGGGTTAGTGAATACCTTTGTGGCCGACTAATGAAAATTTAAAATGACGTGCCAATTCCTTTTGATAAAGCTTATAATTA
The DNA here is from genome assembly GCF_046630445.1 of Rutidosis leptorrhynchoides. NCBI lineage: Eukaryota > Viridiplantae > Streptophyta > Magnoliopsida > Asterales > Asteraceae > Rutidosis > Rutidosis leptorrhynchoides. Next base: position 403,620,395 of record NC_092338.1, on the reverse strand, counting down.
TTCAACTCCAGCTATAACCGACCCACTTTGCAAGTTGATGTGTGAAAATAATATTTTTTATGGTGATGATGTGGATTGCATGATGACCTTTGTTCCTACTCGCAATATCTGTTTCTGTTGGATTAAAAAGCGTAAAAGGTGATTTATATTGATGTTAGCAGCAAAGTTTTGGTTACAGATATAAACCGAACTATATTGCTATTTTTTTTCTTTTCTTTTCTGTGGCTATCACTCAAAACTGACACCCCTTCATTCCTATCGACTAAATTAATTCACAGCTGGTCGAGGTAGATAACTGTTCGTAATTGAATCCTTATCTTTCGATTATGATATAGATAGTGGGAGATGACGTGGAGATGAGGGATAAAAATTAAAAAAAAATGACTGCCTAATATGTTTGCTACCGATGGACAATTACCTAACCAAACCCATCAAAAGGGTTATTGGATCGGGCCATTAATGGGCTACTACATTTCTGTTTTAATGTTGGGCTGCTATTGGGCCAACAACGGTCAGTGTTTGTATTGATATTCACGATTCTAACCTTAAAACCGCTAAATTAATCCTTCTGTTTATATGATGATGATGATGATGATCGTGAGTTGATGATGATGCGTATGAAAATGATGATGCCTTGATGATACTTTGTTATTGAAACGACTAAGATATTGATTATGATTAAGGATGATGATGATAGCGGGTTAAAACGAAATCATGTATCATTTAAATCAGAAAAGTAACAATTGGTTTAATGGTTTGAGCGTGTGGGTGGTTAGCAAGAGGTCGCTGGTTCGAGCCCAGGCAACGACAGTTTATATTTTTTTTAGCTTGTTTCCTTTAAAGGTAGTTTATTACTATTTTTATTATATTATAATTATTATTATATAAATTATTATTATTGTTGTTGTTGTTATTATTATTATTATTATTATTATTATTATTATTATTATTATTATTATTATTATTATTATCATTTTTAATATTATCATAATTATTACTATTATTATTAAAAGAACCATTATTTTTAAAATTATCATTTTTATTAAAATTTTCATTTTTAGTATTATCAAAAATATCATTTAAATTATCATATTTATTAAGACTTATATTATTATTATTATTATATTATTATAAAAATAAATATTTTGTATATAAAAATATACTTATATTATAATTATATTAATATTACCTATAAACATTTCTATTATGTATAATATACTTATATTATAATTATATTAATATTACCTATAAACATTTCTATTATGTATATACAAAATAAATACATACATAACATGTAATTTAAGGAAAAAAAATATATATTAGAAATTAGTACAAATTATATATAAACTACAACACTAAATATATAAATATTATATAATTAATAGATGGGATTATTTGATTTTCATTATATGTTTTAATATATATACAAATGATATAGGTTCGTGAATTCAAGGCCAACCTTGCATTGTTCAGTTCTGTCGTATGCATATTTTTACTACAAAATATCGTATTGTGAGTTTCATTTGCTCCCTTTTTAAATGCTTTTGAAATATATATTTTTGGGACTGAGAATACATGCGCTGCTTTTATAACTGTTTTACGAAATAGACACAAGTAATTGAAGCTACATTCTATGGTTGGATTATCGAATCGAATATCACCCTTTTAGCTTGGTAGCCTAAGAATTAGGGAACATACACCCTAATTGACGCGAATCCTAAAGGTAGATCTACGGGCACTAACTCCCCCCATACTGGAAAATGGTATGCTTTAGTACTTCGAGTTTATATTATATAGATGGATTTCTGTTTTGGGGATATTCTATATGCATGATGTTAATGTCGGTTACCAGGTGTTCAATCCATATGAATGATTATTTTTGTCTCTATGCATGGGACGTATATTTATGAGAAATGGAAATGAAAATCTTGTGGTGTATTAAAATGATGAAAATGATTGTTTATGATAAACTAATGAACTCACCAACCTTTTGGTTGACACTTTAAAGCAAGTTTATTCTCAAGTATGAAAGAAATCTTCCGCTGTGCATTTGCTCATTTTAGAGATATTACTTGGAGTCATTCATGACATATTTCAAAAGACGTTGCATTCGAGTCGTTGAATTCATTAAGATTATTATTAAGTCAATTATAGTTGGATATATATTATGAAATGGTATGCATGCCATCAACTTTCGATGTGATGAAAGTTTGTCTTTTAAAAATGAATGCAATGTTTGTAAAATGTATCATATATAGGTCAAGTACCTCGCGATGTAACCAAATGTAATGTATTCGTCCAGATGGATTAGGACGGGTCATGAAATTTGGTATCAGAGCGGTGGTCTTAGCGAACCAGGTCTTGCATTAGTGTGTCTAACTGATAGTTGTTTAGATGCATTAGTGGGTCTAGACTTCGACCGTGTCTGCATGTCAAAAGTTTTGCTTATCATTTCGTGTCAAAAATTACCTGCTTATCATCCTTAGGAAATTACCTGCTTATCATTCTTAGTCTAGACACGTTTTACTGCATTGACTGCATGAATAGTGTATAGACAAATCCATATCTTAGTGTATCTATTACTGTAGACTTTATCTGACATGTTTCCTTAATTTTCTCCGTAATCTACGGGGTCTTCTGAACTATATTAGATATTCTATATAATTAGAATATTATCCGATAACCAAAAATCATTTCATATCGAAAATCCTCTAACTGATCATAAGAGATGGATCCTACACCTAGCTTGGATTCCATTAGTTCCAGAAGCAATTTCGAAATGCGTATTGAAGTAGACTCCGAAGTCAAGGAACCTGAAGTGTCTCCACCGTTTAGCTATTTTTCTTTCTGGAGGAGATGGGGGTTGGTCCGTGAAATGTCCCGTTCTTATTGATTAAAAACGTTCCATATTAATTGATTTCGTTGCGAGGTTTTGACCTCTATATGAGACGTTTTTCAAAGACTGCATTCATTTTAAAACAAACCATAACCTTTATTTCATCAATAAAGGTTTAAAAAGCTTTACGTAGATTATCAAATAATGATAATCTAAAATATCCTGTTTACACACGACCATTACATAATGGTTTACAATACAAATATGTTACAACAAAATAAGTTTCTTGAATGCAGTTTTTACACAATATCATACAAGCATGGACTCCAAATCTCGTCCTTATTTAAGTATGCGACAGCGGAAGCTCTTAATAATCACCTGAGAATAAACATGCTTAAAACGTCAACAAAAATGTTGGTGAGTTATAGGTTTAACCTATATATATCAAATCATAATAATAGACCACAAGATTTCATATTTCAATACACATCCCATACATAGAGATAAAAATCATTCATATGGTGAACACCTGGTAACCGACATTAACAAGATGCATATATAAGAATATCCCCATCATTCCGGGACACCCTTCGGATATGATATAAATTTCGAAGTACTAAAGCATCCGGTACTTTGGATGGGGTTTGTTAGGCCCAATAGATCTATCTTTAGGATTCGCGTCAATTAGGGTGTCTGTTCCCTAATTCTTAGATTACCAGACTTAATAAAAAGGGGCATATTCGATTTCGATAATTCAACCATAGAATGTAGTTTCACGTACTTGTGTCTATTTTGTAAATCATTTATAAAACCTGCATGTATTCTCATCCCAAAAATATTAGATTTTAAAAGTGGGACTATAACTCACTTTCACAGATTTTTACTTCGTCGGGAAGTAAGACTTGGCCACTGGTTGATTCACGAACCTATAACAATATATACGTATATATCAAAGTATGTTCAAAATATATTTACAACACTTTTAATATATTTTGATGTTTTAAGTTTATTAAGTCATCTGTCCTCGTTAGTAACCTACAACTAGTTGTCCACAATTAGATGTACAGAAATAAATCGATAAATATTATCTTGAATCAATCCACGACCCAGTGTATACGTATCTCAGTATTGATCACAACTCAAACTATATATATTTTGGAATCAACCTCAACCCTGTGTAGCTAACTCCAACATTCACATATAGAGTGTCTATGGTTGTTCCGAAATATATATAGATGTGTCGACATGATAGGTCGAAACATTGTATACGTGTCTATGGTATCTCAAGATTACATAATATACAATACAAGTTGATTAAGTTATGGTTGGAATAGATTTGTTACCAATTTTCACGTAGCTAAAATGAGAAAAATTATCCAATCTTGTTTTACCCATAACTTCTTCATTTTAAATCTGTTTTGAGTGAATCAAATTGCTATGGTTTTGTATTGAACTCTATTTTATGAATCTAAACAGAAAAAGTATAGGTTAATAGTCAGAAAAATAAGTTACAAGTCGTTTTTGTAAAGGTAGTCATTTCAGTCGAAAGAACGACGTCTAGATGACCATTTTAGAAAACATACTTCCACTTTGAGTTTAACCATAATTTTTGGATATAGTTTCATGTTCATAATAAAAATCATTTTCTCAGAATAACAACTTTTAAATCAAAGTTTATCATAGTTTTTAATTAACTAACCCAAAACAGCCCGCGGTGTTACTACGACGGCGTAAATCCGATTTTACGGTGTTTTTCGTGTTTCCAGGTTTTAAATCATTAAGTTAGCATATCATATAGATATAGAATATGTGTTTAGTTGATTTTAAAAGTCAAGTTAGAAGGATTAACTTTTGTTTGCGAACAAGTTTAGAATTAACTAAACTATGTTCTAGTGATTACAAGTTTAAGCCTTCGAATAAGATAGCTTTATATGTATGAATCGAATGATGTTATGAACATCATTACTACCTTAAGTTCCTTGGATAAACCTACTGGAAAAGAGAAAAATGGATCTAGCTTCAACGGATCCTTGGATGGCTCGAAGTTCTTGAAGCAGAATCATGACACGAAAACAAGTTCAAGTAAGATCATCACTTGAAATAAGATTGTTATAGTTATAGAAATTGAACCAAAGTTTGAATATGATTATTACCTTGTATTAGAATGATAACCTACTGTAAGAAACAAAGATTTCTTGAGGTTGGATGATCACCTTACAAGATTAGAAGTGAGCTAGCAAACTTGAAAGTATTCTTGATTTTATGTAACTAGAACTTGTAGAATATATGAAGAACACTTAGAACTTGAAGATAGAACTTGAGAGAGATCAATTAGATGAAGAAAATTGAAGAATGAAAGTGTTTGTAGGTGTTTTTGGTCGTTGGTGTATGGATTAGATATAAAGGATATGTAATTTTGTTTTCATGTAAATAAGTCATGAATGATTACTCATATTTTTGTAATTTTATGAGATATTTCATGCTAGTTGCCAAATGATGGTTCCCACATGTGTTAGGTGACTTACATGGGCTGCTAAGAGCTAATCATTGGAGTGTATATACCAATAGTACATACATCTAAAAGCTGTGTATTGTACGAGTACGAATACGGGTGCATACGAGTAGAATTGTTGATGAAACTGAACGAGGATGTAATTGTAAGCATTTTTGTTAAGTAGAAGTATTTTGATAAGTGTATTGAAGTCTTTCAAAAGTGTATAAATACATATTAAAACACTACATGTATATACATTTTAACTAAGTCGTTAAGTCATCGTTAGTCGTTACATGTAAGTGTTGTTTTGAAACCTTTAGGTTAACGATATTGTTAAATGTTGTTAACCCAATGTTTATAATATCAAATGAGATGTTAAATTGTTATATTATCATGATATTATGATATATAATATATCTTAGTATGATATATATACAGTTAAATGCCGTTACAACGATAATCGTTACATATATGTCTCGTTTCGAAATCATTAAGTTAGTAGTCTTATTTTTACATATGTATTTCATTGTTAATACACTTAATAATATATTTACTTATCATTTAACATAATTAACCAAGTGTAACAATATCTTAATATGATTCATATGTACCTAGTAAGACGTTGTTATAACGATAATCGTTATATATATCGTTTTCGAGTTTCTTAAATTAATAGTCTCATTTTTATGTATATAACTCGTTGTTAAAATACCTAATGAGATACATACTTATAATAAAATCATGTTAACTATATATATAACCATATATATGTCATCGTATAGTTTTTACAAGTTTTAACGTTCGTGAATCACCGGTCAACTTGGGTGGTCAATTGTCTATATGAAACATATTTCAATTAATCAAGTCTTAACAAGTTTGATTGCTTAACATGTTGAAAACATTTAATCATGTAAATATCAATCTCAATTAATATATATAAACATGGAAATGTTCGGGTCACTACAGTACCTACCCGTTAAATAAATTTCGTCCCGAAATTTTAAGCTGTTGAAGGTGTTGACGAATCTTCTGGAAATAGATGCGGGTATTTCTTCTTCATCTGATATTCACGCTCCCAGGTGAACTCGGGTCCTCTACGAGCATTCCATCAAACCTTAACAATTGGTATCTTGTTTTTCTTAAGTCTTTTAACCTCACGATCCATTATTTCGACGGGTTCTTCGATGAATTGGAGTTTTTCGTTGATTTGGATTTCATCTAACGGAATAGTGAGATCTTCTTTAGCAAAACATTTTTTCAAATTCAAGACGTGGAAAGTGTTATGTACAGCCGCGAGTTGTTGAGGTAACTCAAGTCGGTAAGCTACTGGTCCGACACGATCAATAATCTTGAATGGTCCAATATACCTTGGATTTAATTTCCCTCGTTTACCAAATCGAACAATGCCTTTCCAAGGTGCAACTTTAAGCATGACCATCTCTCCAATTTCAAATTCTATATCTTTTCTTTTAATGTCAGCGTAGCTCTTTTGTCGACTTTGGGCGGTTTTCAACCGTTGTTGAATTTGGATGATCTTCTCGGTAGTTTCTTGTATAATCTCCGGACCCGTAATCTGTCTATCCCCCACTTCACTCCAACAAATCAGAGACCTGCACTTTCTACCATAAAGTGCTTCAAACGGCGCCATCTCAATGCTTGAATGGTAGCTGTTGTTGTAGGAAAATTCTGCTAACGGTAGATGTCGATCCCAACTGTTTCCGAAATCAATAACACATGCTCGTAGCATGTCTTCAAGCGTTTGTATCGTCCTTTCGCTCTGCCCATCAGTTTGTGGATGATAGGCAGTACTCATGTCTAGACGAGTTCCTAATGCTTGCTGTAATGTCTGCCAGAATCTTGAAATAAATCTGCCATCCCTATCAGAGATAATAGAGATTGGTATTCCATGTCTGGAGATGACTTCCTTCAAATACAGTCGTGCTAACTTCTCCATCTTGTCATCTTCTCTTATTGGCAGGAAGTGTGCTGATTTGGTGAGACGATCAGTTATTACCCAAATAGTATCAAAACCACTTGCAGTCCTTGGCAATTTAGCGATGAAATCCATGGTAATGTTTTCCCATTTCCATTCTGGGATTTCGGGTTGTTGAAGTAGACCTGATGGTTTCTGATGCTCAGCTTTGACCTTAGAACACGTCAAACATTCTCCTACGTATTTAGCAACATCGGCTTTCATACCTGGCCACCAAAAATGTTTCTTGAGATCCTTGTACATCTTCCCCGTTCCAGGATGTATTGAGTATCTGGTTTTATGAGCTTCTCTAAGTACCATTTCTCTCATATCTCCAAATTTTGGTACCCAAATCCTTTCAGCCCTATACCGGGTTCCGTCTTCCCGAATATTAAGATGCTGCTCCGATCCTTTGGGTATTTCATCCTTTAAATTTCCTTCTTTTAAAACTCCTTGTTGCGCCTCCTTTATTTGAGTAGTAAGGTTATTATGAATCATTATATTCATAGATTTTACTCGAATGGGTTCTCTGTCCTTCCTGCTCAAGGCATTGGCTACCACATTTGCCTTCCCCGGGTGGTAACGAATCTCAAAGTCGTAATCATTCAACAATTCAATCCACCTACGCTGCCTCATATTCAGTTGTTTCTGATTAAATATGTGTTGAAGACTTTTGTCGTCGGTATATATAATACTTTTGACCCCATATAAGTAGTGCCTCCAAGTCTTTAATGCAAAAACAACCGCGCCTAATTCCAAATCATGCGTCGTATAATTTTGCTCGTGAATCTTCAATTGTCTAGACGCATAAGCAATCACCTTCGTTCGTTGCATTAATACACAACCGAGACCTTGCTTTGATGCGTCACAATAAATAACAAAATCATCATTCCCTTCAGGCAATGACAATATAGGTGCCGTAGTTAGCTTTTTCTTCAATAACTGAAACGCTTTCTCTTGTTCATCATTCCATTCAAATTTCTTCCCTTTATGCGTTAATGCAGTCAAGGGTTTTGCTATTCTGGAAAAGTCTTGGATGAACCTTCTTTAGTAACCAGCTAGTCCTAAAAACTGGCGTATGTGTTTCGGAGTTTTCGGGGTTTCCCACTTTTCAACAGTTTCTATCTTTGCCGGATCCACCTTAATACCTTCTTTGTTCACTATGTGATCGAGGAATTGAACTTCTTCCGACCAAAATGCACACTTTGAAAACTTAGCGTACAATTCTTCCTTCCTCAATACTTCTAACACCTTTCTCAAATGTTCACCGTGTTCTTGGTCATTCTTTGAGTATATAAGTATGTCATCAATGAAAACAATGACAAACTTGTCAAGGTATGGTCCACACACTCGGTTCATAAGGTCCATGAACACAGCTGGTGCATTAGTTAAACCAAACGGCATAACCATAAACTCGTAATGACCGTAACGTGTTCTGAAAGCAGTCTTTGGAATATCATCTTCTTTCACCCGCATTTGATGATACCCGGAACGTAAGTCAATCTTTGAATAAACAGACGAGCCTTGTAGTTGATCAAATAAGTCGTCGATTCTCGGTAGTGGGTAGCGGTTCTTGATGGTAAGTTTGTTCAACTCTCGGTAGTCGATACACAACCTGAATGTACCATCTTTCTTCTTGACAAACAAAACAGGAGCTCCCCACGGTGATGTGCTTGGTCGAATGAAACCATGCTCTAAAAGTTCTTGTAATTGGCTTTGCAGTTCTTTCATCTCGCTGGGTGCGAGTCTGTAAGGAGCACGAGCTATTGGTGCAGCTCCTGGTACAAGATCTATTTGAAATTCAATGGATCGATGTGGGGGTAATCCCGGTAATTCTTTTGGAAATACATCAGGAAATTCTTTTGCGACGGGAACATCATTGATGCTCTTTTCTTCAGTTTGTACTTTCTCGACGTGTGCTAGAATAGCATAGCAACCTTTTCTTATTAGTTTTTGTGCCTTCAAATTACTAATAAGATGTAGCTTCGTGTTGCCCTTTTCTCCGTACACCATTAAGGGTTTTCCTTTTTCTCGTATAATGCGAATTGCATTTTTGTAACAAACGATCTCTGCTTTCACTTCTTTCAACCAGTCCATACCGATTATCACATCAAAATTCCCTAACTCTACTGGTATCAAATCAATCTTAAATGTTTCGCTAACCAGTTTAATTTCTCGATTCCGACATATATTATCTGCTGAAATTAATTTACCATTTGCTAATTCGAGTAAAAATTTACTATCCAAAGGCGTCAATGGACAACTTAATTTAGCACAAAAATCTCTACTCATATAGCTTCTATCCGCACCCGAATCAAATAAAACGTAAGCAGATTTATTGTCAATAAGAAACGTACCCGTAACAAGCTCCGGGTCTTCCTGTGCCTCTGCCGCATTAATATTGAAAACTCTTCCGCGGCCTTGTCCATTCGTGTTCTCCTGGTTCGGGCAATTTCTAATAATGTGGCCCGGTTTTCCATATTTATAATAAACTACATTGGCATAACTTGCTCCGACACTACTTGCTCTGCCATTACTCGTTCCGAAACCATTTGTTCCTTTCGTTCTATTAACCCCTGGTCCGTAGACCTCACACTTCGCCGCGCTATGACCATTTCTTTTACACTTGTTGCAAAATTTGGTTCAGAACCCCGAGTGATACTTTTCACACCTTTGGCATAGCTGCTTCTGATTGTTGTTGTTGTTGTGGTTATTATTGTTGTTGGGATTATTGTTGTAGTTGCTGTTGTTGTTGTTGTTGTTGTTGGGCCGTTTATTGTAGTTGCGATTGATGTTGCGATTGTTGGGATAATTGTTGCGATTATTGTTGTAATTGCTGTTGTTGTTGTATTGGTCATTCTTATCACCGTTTTCCTCCCACTTTCTTTTGACTTGCTTCACATTGGCCTCTTCAGCAGTCTGTTCTTTAATTCTTTCTTCAATCTGGTTCACTAGTTTGTGAGCCATTCTACATGCCTGTTGTATGGAGGCGGGCTCGTGTGAACTTATATCTTCTTGGATTCTTTCCGGTAATCCTTTCACAAACTCGTCGATCTTCTCTTCCTCATCTTCGAATGCTCCCGGACACAATAGGCACAATTCTGTGAATCGTCTTTCGTACGTGGTAATATCAAATCCTTGGGTTCGTAACCCTCTAAGTTCTGTCTTGAGCTTATTGACCTCGGTTCTGGGACGGTACTTCTCGTTCATCAAGTGCTTGAATGCTGACCACGGTAGTGCGTACGCATCGTCTTGTCCCACTTGCTCTAGATAGGTATTCCACCATGTTAATGCAGAACCTGTGAAGGTATGCGTAGCGTACTTCACTTTGTGCTCTTCAGTACACTTACTTATGGCAAACACCGATTCAACCTTCTCGGTCCACCGTTTCAATCCGATCGGTCCTTCGGTTCCATCAAATTCCAAAGGTTTGCAGGCAGTGAATTCTTTGTAGGTGCATCCTACACGATTTCCTGTACTGCAAGATCCAAGGTTATTGTTGGTATGTAGCGCAGCCTGTACTGTGGCTATATTTGAAGCTAGAAAAGTACGGAATTCCTCTTCATTCATATTCACGGTGTGTCGAGTAGTCGGTGCCATTTCCTTCAGAATAGTCAAATGGAACAAGTTAATCATACAGAATATTAAGAGTAGTTAATAGTATTTCGTAGCATAATATGAACTCATTTATAAAAGCTTTTTCTTCATATTAGCGTTTTATAAGTTTAAATTCGGGTAGTACCTACCCGTTAAGTTCATACTTAGTAGCTAATATACAATTCAACTACTACAATTCTATATGAAAAACTGATTATAATAATATTTCGCGTTCAAACTTTTACACAATATTTTACAAACTTACAATACCGCTTATTTTACATATAGCATGAAATATAGCACACAATAAATTTGATACAAGATGGTTGTGAAGATAATTCTAGCTAGTACACAAGTCGTTCAACAAAGGCAATAAAGACACGTAATTCATACGTCCAGAAACAAGTCATGCATTCTGGTTTTACTAGGATTACTTCCCATCCTTGGTCTTGTGGAACATAACCGTTATGGCCGTTGATAAGACAGCGTGTTGTAACGTCGTCAAAGGGACGAGGGTTACGTAATGTCCAACAGTCCCGTAACAATCTAAAAACCTCATTTCTTACCCCAATTACCGACTCCGTCACTTGTGGGAACGTTTTGTTTAATAGTTGTAGCCCGATGTTCTTGTTCTCACTTTGGTGAGAAGCGAACATTACTAATCCGTAAGCATAACATGCTTCTTTATGTTGCATGTTAGCCGCTTTTTCTAAATCACGAAGTCCAATATTCGGATATATTGAGTCAAAATAATTTCTTAACCCATTGCGTAAAATAGCATTTGGGTTCCCCGCAATATATGCGTCAAAGTAAACACATCGTAACTTATGGATTTCCTAATGTGATATCCCCCATCTTTCGAACGAAAGCCTTTTATAAACCAAGACATTCTTGGAACGTTCTTCGAATGTCTTACAAACTGATCTCGCCTTAAATAGTTGTGCCGAAGAATTCTGACCGACTCTAGACAAGATTTCATCAATCATGTCTCCGGACAGGTCTCTTAAAATATTGGGTTGTCCATCCATTTTGTGTTTTTATACTGTAAAATAGACAAGAGTTAGATTCATAAAAAAAAATACTTATTAATACAAGCAATTTTTACATATATCATAAAGCATAAGCACACTATATTACATATATTACACCACACGAATACAACTATCTTATTTCGACTCTCTTGTTTCTTCTTCTTCAGTTTTGGTTCGTTTTGCCAAGTTTCTAGGGATATATGATGTTCCCCTAATACGAGCCGTCGTTTTCCACATTGGTTTAGAAAAACCTGGTGGTTTAGAGGTTCCCGGGTCATTGTTATAACTTAAGGACTTCGGGGGTTGACGATACATATAAAGTTCATCGGGGTTGGAATTAGATTTCTCTATTTTTATGCCCTTTCCCTTATTATTTTCTTTTGCCTTTTTAAATTCGGTTGGGGTAATTTCTATAACATCATCGGAATTCTCGTCGGAATCCGATTCATCGGAGAATTGGTAATCCTCCCAATATTTTGCTTCCTTGACGGAAACACCATTGACCATAATTAACCTTGGTCGGTTGGTTGAGGATTTTCTTTTACTTAACCGTTTTATTATTTCCCCCACCGGTTCTATTTCTTCATCCGGTTCCGATTCTTCTTCCGGTTCCGATTCTTCTTCCGGTTCCGACTCTTCTTCCGGTTCCTCTTCGGGAACTTGTGAATCAGTCCACGAATCATTCCAATTTACATTTGACTCTTCATTATTATTAGGTGAGTCAATGGGACTTGTTCTAGAGGTAGACATCTATCACATAATATCAAACACGTTAAGAGATTAATATATCACATAATATTCACATGTTAAAAATATATATTTTCCAACAAAATTTGTTAAGCAATCAATTTTCAAGTAAACACGGTCGAAGTCCAGACTCACTAATGCATCCTAACAAACTCGATAAGACACACTCATGCAAAATTCTGGTTCTCTAAGACCAATGCTCGGATACCAACTGAAATGTCCCGTTCTTATTGATTAAAAACGTTCCATATTAATTGATTTCGTTGCGAGGTTTTGACCTCTATATGAGATGTTTTTCAAAGACTGCATTCATTTTAAAACAAACCATAACCTTTATTTCATCAATAAAGGTTTAAAAAGCTTTACGTAGATTATCAAATAATGATAATCTAAAATATCCTGTTTACACACGACCATTACATAATGGTTTACAATACAAATATGTTACAACAAAATAAGTTTCTTGAATGCAGTTTTTACACAATATCATACAAGCATGGACTCCAAATCTCTTCCTTATTTAAGTATGCGACAGCGGAAGCTCTTAATAATCACCTGAGAATAAACATGCTTAAAACGTCAACAAAAATGTTGGTGAGTTATAGGTTTAACCTATATATATCAAATCATAATAATAGACCACAAGATTTCATATTTCAATACACATCCCATACATAGAGATAAAAATCATTCATATGGTGAACACCTGGTAACAGACATTAACAAGATGCATATATAAGAATATCCCCATCATTCCGGGACACCCTTCGGATATGATATAAATTTCGAAGTACTAAAGCATCCGGTACTTTGGATGGGGTTTGTTAGGCCCAATAGATCTATCTTTAGGATTCACGTCAATTAGGGTGTCTGTTCCCTAATTCTTAGATTACCAGACTTAATAAAAAGGGGCATATTCGATTTTGATAATTCAACCATAGAATGTAGTTTCACGTACTTGTGTCTATTTTGTAAATCATTTATAAAACCTGCATGTATTCTCATCCCAAAAATATTAGATTTTAAAAGTGGGACTATAACTCACTTTCACAGATTTTTACTTCGTCGGGAAGTAAGACTTGGCCACTGGTTGATTCACGAACCTATAACAATATATACGTATATATCAAAGTATGTTCAAAATATATTTACAACACTTTTAATATATTTTGATGTTTTAAGTTTATTAAGTCATCTGTCCTCGTTAGTAACCTACAACTAGTTGTCCACAGTTAGATGTACAGAAATAAATCGATAAATATTATCTTGAATCAATCCACGACCCAGTGTATACGTATCTCAGTATTGATCACAACTCAAACTATATATATTTTGGAATCAACCTCAACCCTGTATAGCTAACTCCAACATTCACATATAGAGTGTCTATGGTTGTTCCGAAATATATATAGATGTGTCGACATGATAGGTCAAAACATTGTATACGTGTCTATGGTATCTCAAGATTACATAATATACAATACAAGTTGATTAAGTTATGGTTGGAATAGATTTGTTACCAATTTTCACGTAGCTAAAATGAGAAAAATTATCCAATCTTGTTTTACCCATAACTTCTTCATTTTAAATCCGTTTTGAGTGAATCAAATTGCTATGGTTTTGTATTGAACTCTATTTTATGAATCTAAACAGAAAAAGTATAGGTTTATAGTCAGAAAAATAAGTTACAAGTCGTTTTTGTAAAGGTAGTCATTTCAGTCGAAAGAACGACGTCTAGATGACCATTTTAGAAAACATACTTCCACTTTGAGTTTAACCATAATTTTTGGATATAGTTTCATGTTCATAATAAAAATCATTTTCTCAGAATAACAACTTTTAAATCAAAGTTTATCATAGTTTTTAATTAACTAACCCAAAACAGCCCGCGGTGTTACTACGACGGCGTAAATCCGGTTTTACGGTATTTTTCGTGTTTCCAGGTTTTAAATCATTAAGTTAGCATATCATATAGATATAGAATATGTGTTTAGTTGATTTTAAAAGTCAAGTTAGAAGGATTAACTTTTGTTTGCGAACAAGTTTAGAATTAACTAAACTATGTTCTAGTGATTGCAAGTTTAAGCCTTCGAATAAGATAGCTTTATATGTATGAATCGAATGATGTTATGAACATCATTACTACCTTAAGTTCCTTGGATAAACCTACTGGAAAATATAAAAATGGATCTAGCTTCAACGGATCCTTGGATGGCTCGAAGTTCTTGAAGCAGAATCATGACACGAAAACAAGTTCAAGTAAGATCATCACTTGAAATAAGATTGTTATAGTTATAGAAATTGAACCAAAGTTTGAATATGATTATTACCTTGTATTAGAATGATAACCTACTGTAAGAAACAAAGATTTCTTGAGGTTGGATGATCACCTTACAAGATTAGAAGTGAGCTAGCAAACTTGAAAGTATTCTTGATTTTATGTAACTAGAACTTGTAGAATATATGAAGAACACTTAGAACTTGAAGATAGAACTTGAGAGAGATCAATTAGATGAAGAAAATTGAAGAATGAAAGTGTTTGTAGGTGTTTTTGGTCGTTGGTGTATGGATTAGATATAAAGGATATGTAATTTTGTTTTCATGTAAATAAGTCATGAATGATTACTCATATTTTTGTAATTTTATGAGATATTTCATGCTAGTTGCCAAATGATGGTTCCCACATGTGTTAGGTGACTCACATGGGCTGCTAAGAGCTGATCATTGGAGTGTATATACCAATAGTACATACATCTAAAAGCTGTGTATTGTACGAGTACGAATACGGGTGCATACGAGTAGAATTATTGATGAAACTGAACGAGGATGTAATTGTAAGCATTTTTGTTAAGTAGAAGTATTTTGATAAGTGTATTGAAGTCTTTAAAAAGTGTATAAATACATATTAAAACACTACATGTATATACATTTTAACTAAGTCGTTAAGTCATCGTTAGTCGTTACATGTAAGTGTTGTTTTGAAACCTTTAGGTTAACGATATTCTTAAATGTTGTTAACCCAATGTTTATAATATCAAATGAGATGTTAAATTGTTATATTATCATGATATTATGATATATAATATATCTTAGTATGATATATATACAGTTAAATGCCGTTACAACGATAATCGTTACATATATGTCTCGTTTCGAAATCATTAAGTTAGTAGTCTTATTTTTACATATGTATTTCATTGTTAATACACTTAATAATATATTTACTTATCATTTAACATAATTAACCAAGTGTATAAATATCTTAATATGATTCATATGTACCTAGTAAGACGTTGTTATAACGATAATCGTTATATATATCGTTTTCGAGTTTCTTAAATTAATAGTCTCATTTTTATGTATATAACTCATTGTTAAAATACCTAATGAGATACATACTTATAATAAAATCATGTTAACTATATATATAACCATATATATGTCATCGTATAGTTTTTACAAGTTTTAACGTTCGTGAATCACCGGTCAACTTGGGTGGTCAATTGTCTATATGAAACATATTTCAATTAATCAAGTCTTAACAAGTTTGATTGCTTAACATGTTGAAAACATTTAATCATGTAAATATCAATCTCAATTAATATATATAAACATGGAAAAGTTCGGGTCACTACAGTCCGAGACTTACTCACTCGATGGAGAAATGAAGAAGGCGAGCCCTACCGCGAACCAAACTTACCTCCTAACATCGGAGAAAACAATGTACTCATCGGTGAACCTATGCGCAACACTGTATTCACCCTTCTTACTAAAGTTTTCCACCTCGAAGGTCTCATTACTGCAATCTCAGAAAATATTCAACCTCTACTTCCGAATACCAATCGAAGGGGAATATTAGAAGAAGTTAGGGAACTTCGAATTGATAATCAAGATCTATCGAATCAGATGAGTAGATGGATAGAAATGATAAAGGGTAGGATAGAAACCCTGACAAGAATGGTGCGTGATTTACAAGCTATACTTACTACACCAACATCATCACCAACCTCAGCACCAACAACACTTGTAGCACCAACAGCAACAGTACCACCATCAGCAACACAAGCAGCATAACCAGTACCAACAACAACAACATCATCACACGTCTCAACCTCGCAATCTATACCTCAAGCATAATCATCGTTCTACGAATCTTTCTACACAAACTATCTTCGTCCTTCATGGCGATTATGTAATCTCTAATGTTTTAGAGATTATGTACTTTAGTTCTAGCCGTAAATCTGATGAGTTTAATATCACATTGACTCATTAAATCCATGATTACGTCTGAAGAAAATATATATGTATATATGTTTTCATAAAGATTGTAATTAAAATTTTTATTGTACAAACTGTTAATGGTGAAAATATTTTAACGGGTAGGTAATACCCGAGGAATATTTAGATTTCGCATTAATAAGTTACACTGTACATTCTTCGAATCTGATTCAACAGTCATTTACTATCCTACTTACAACCACAGCTATACAAATCCGTTCACCACAGAATAACCATTTTCATTCAATTTCATATTTGGATTTTGACCTATCAGAATCCAACAAGTGGCATAATGAAGAAAACATTGGACAAAATAAAATTTGTTAGAAACAAACAAATTAACTATGAGAAATTCTGTTAAGAATCCACGCTAATAAAATTCTAGCTAACTGTTCCTAGCTAACTGTTAATTCCTTATTATATTTAATTATCGCAATTTAATTATCGCAATTTAATTATCGTAATTTATATTCTCTCAATTTTATTTATCGTCATTTAATTTCTGTTATTTATTTTACGCACTTTAAATATCGGGACACGTATACAAGGTTTTGACATATCATATCGACGCATCTATATATATTATTTGGAATAACCATAGACACTCTATATGCAGTAATGTTTGAGTTAGCTATACATGGTTGAGGTTAATTCTACAATAATATATATAATTTGAGTTGTGATCGAGTCTGAGACATGTACACGGGTCACGATACGTATTAATTAATTCGAATATTATATATTAAACTATATATGAATTATCGGACTGTTAACTATGGACTATCGACTGTGGACTAATAACATTGGACAATTAAAATGAATTAAAATATTGATTATAACATATGAAACTAAATATTTCTTTAAGTTTGCCACTTGATTTCATCTTAAACCTCATTTGTATCTTGACGATTACAATCTGCGTTCAAATCTTTCATGATTCTTGAAAACACCTCAATCGAGAGGATGAACCAACCGCACTTCATCTACGGGAGAAAAGATTGATGCATAAATTTATGCACCTGAAAAGACTCAGAATTTGAGTAAATGTTTAACACGTATCTGTACTAGCTCCTTTGGCGTTGTTATTACCAAAAATAACTTTGCAATCCCTTCCAAAGTAGCCAATTTTTTCACAGCTCTAGCAAATCAACTTCAACTTTCATTCGAATTAACCTTAATATAACCTTGATATACGAGTTTACCTTTCATCATCATTACCAAAGAACCGTTTATATCCCATCACATTAGCAGTAAATTTACCAACAACTTCAGTGATCTTTGACTTTCTGAAGAAAAAAAATCATTATATTCATTAAAAACCCTATCGTATACTCATCGGCATCTTGTAACAATAATTGCCATACCTAATATTGGGAGGCATCAATCGGTAATCTCAAATTTATCAGCGATTCTAGGACAACAATTATATATATATATATATATATATATATATATATATATATATATATATATATATATATATATATATATATATATATATATATATATATATATATATATATATATATATATATATATAACTTCTATCTCCTGAATTTACGAACTTCAATTCTGAAATTCTGAAAAACGCTTTAGCCTATGAATCAGTTATCTGAGTTTTGAAAAAGAAAAAAAAAGCTGATGAAGCAGTGAAGTCTGAAGACTGCCTTAACAGTCAAAAGTTGATGATAAAGAATGGAGTGTTAAAAAAGCTCAAAGATTTGATACTGAAAAATGAATTGAGCAAATTATGAAGGAGACTCTGAACAAATCACAAGGATTAAACTTGTACATTAAGAATCCTGATGATTCTGTTTCTGATGAAATCTTTAGCGAATACCTTGCTTCTGACTCTAAACTCTTGCGGACAAATTTTCTTCACCATCCTTTAATATTAGAAATTCCAAGATATCATCGTATCTTTCATTATAAATATCCTCGATATTTCTGAAGATATTTTCATAACTATTCTTATCTGAAATCATTTATCTCCTCGAGTTATCTGTATTACATCATAAAGGAAACTGTTTAATTTCTATATTATGTAAACCTTCGAGTTTAAAATATGAATGTTTTTGAAGCAGTGTTGGGAACTGAAGCATGAGTTAGTATAATATAATGACACTTGATCAACGTGATTATATTACAATAGGTCATGCTGAGTTTCTAATGGAACGTGATAATTCACAGATCATAACATCATCATGTGCCATGTTACATGACTCTTACATTTTACCTAATCTCTAAACAAATCAAGAACATATTTTCTTGATAGTTCTATCTTTTTTTGTAACTTTTGGTAATTTAACCAATCAAGATCGTGTTATTACAATTTCTTAAAACATTAGTTATATTCATTCGAAACTTCATACCTACGAATTCTGGACTATTATTCGATTGACTTAAGGTCGAGAAGAGAAAGAAAGTATAGAAATGGTGACAATAATGGAACGAAAGAGTTTAAATTTATAAATAGCAGACGTAGCAATCGAGACAGATTAACACATTTAATAGAATCCTAATTTCCTTAAATCTCGAAGAATCAGATCTTATAAATTTCCAAGATTTTCTTTTAAATTCCTTGAATTCCGGAAATCAACTATAACTACGTCAAAAGTTAAGGCGAACAGTTATTTCCACAGTTCACTATTTTGTAATAGCTTCGCTCGTACTCTTCAAGTAATCAAATTATCTTATCCATATTACCCAACAGTGATAAAACTATATTTATCAGCTCATATTCGTCAGGAAAACATTCTTATTGTTAGCCATGACGACCGCGATCAAATTTCGGGACGAAATTTCTTTAACGGGTAGGTACTGTGACGACCCGGAAATTTTTGACCAAATTTAAACTTAATCTTTATATGTTTCCGACACAATAAGAAAAGTCTGTAAGATTGAGTCTCAAAAAGTTTGAACTGTTTCATATATTCAATTGACCTTTGACTGTGCCCGATGATTCACGAACAATTAATTGTAAATAGATATGTGTGTATGTATATATAAATATTAATTCAAAATATAATTTGAGGTATTATATGTTATTGTTATTAAAAATTAATAAAATAAAAATAGGATATTATAATAATTATTATTTAAAATATATCTCTATATATAAATAAAGTATATTAAAAATAAATATTAAATGATTGTAATACTCGTTTGATGTTTCGATTGATATTAAGCAAGTTAAATTCAAACTTTTGTAATTTTAAAATAAACGGTGATACGAAAATGAGTACTTTAAACTTTAGGCTTACTAAAAAAAATGTATTTAGGACCTAGTTATTAAATTTTAAAACTTTTTATATTTTATCTGGGGTTGGGAGTGAATAATTAATGTAATTTTTTATTTAATAGTTAATGACTGAATTTTATACCATAATGACCAAAATAAATAAATATAGTTAATTTAAAAATATGAGATTTTTCTGAAGACTTTTATCCACCACTGATTTAACAACGGAGTACGAAATAATAGTCCGTGAAAACTGTCTGTAGTATATGGACAACTGATATTCACGAGTGTTTGTTAATTGATTATTATTATTATTTTATTATTACTTTATTCTCAAGTGCTTGAAGTATCCGTAAACTGATTGCACCAATTTATGAAATTGAGATTCACTGTGTTTGTTTGATATTCATCTCCACTATTATTATAATTATATATATATTTATGACATCTATTCTTCACCATTAAACTAACTCTACTCCCTGCAAACCATCAACTATTAGTGAATTCTCAATATTTTGTTTCATTTAAAATCTAACAGCACATATATGTGACCAACACCATTATCTTCATCATCAAACAAGTCTCTTGTACACTTACTACCACTACTACGATGTTGTTTGTTTCGTTCAAGAACCAACCACAATTACCCTCATCGTCCACCATCCACAATCGTAGACCACCATGCTCAAACCATCAATCAACTTCACTATGGAACACCACAACCGGTCATATCACTCTCTATAATCATTTACAAACTCAAATCAACCGCCACCTTATCATCAACCGACAACAAACCCATTTCTTTTTTGTTTAGTTAAACCCACTCGAGAAACCATCCTCAAACCGTTCACCACTACCCTGCAACCATAACCCATCAGATGTGTTCTTCCATTCCTGTCTTCTTACTTGTTTGTCGAGCCACCACAAACCACCAATCACCACAACTCACTTCTACCGTCACAACCCACTTGTTTCGTTATTTGTTATTACTCCACGATTTAAAGGTCCGGCCAAGGACACCATCTTATAATACCTGTCACTGTTACCATAGTTATCAAGGGCTTCATCACTTTGCTACGAAGATGCATATGAATGATTTCTTCAACAATAACTGGCGACATCTTTTCGTAAAAGAGCTTACTTATTTATTTTACAATTTAATACTCCTGCCCGTCTCCTGTTTTCACTTCGGTCAACAATCTTAAATCACCCCTTTAAAACTACTACTGTTCCGATCTTCTATTTATTTTTTTTAAAAACGATACTCCGTATTACAAACCCATGTCTTTCTTCTACTACTGTTTTCTCGATCGAACACCACCCCAAAACACACTTGTTTTCTGTCGTTTGCAGTCGTACGCAACACCACTTAAACCGCTACTTTTATCACACAACACCACCATCATGTAATCACCACCATGAATCATCAAACAATCGACCATCTTTCATCCTCACCTCTCTTCTATCTCTCTCTACAATTCGAATTATAACCACGGACACATCACCACCTTCAATCTAATCACCACCGTCGACCACCACTTTATATCACCAAACCGCTGCAACTCTTCATTTGATTAAACATTCATTCGAAAACCTTACACCTTATTTCATCAAATATCGCTGCTGCTGTGTTTGTATTTCATTTCAAACCAAAAAAAGAATATGATGGGAACGTGCTGTGAAGAATATGGGAGGTATGATATATTATAATACCTCACTTACTCAACCTATATTAAAATTCGATGCAAGTGGGGTTAGTGAATACCTTTGTGGCTGACTAATGAAAATTTAAAATGACGTGCTAATTCCTTTTGATAAAGCTTATAATTATTCAACTCCAGCTATAACCGAACCACTTTGCAAGTTGATGTGTGAAAACAATTTTTTTTTATGGTGATGATGTGGATTGCATGATGACCTTTATTTCTACTCGCAATATCTGTTTCTGTTGGATTAAAAAGCGTAAAAGGTGATTTATATTGATGTTAGCAGCAAAGTTTTGGTTACAGATATAAACCGAACTATATTGCTATTTTTTTTCTTTTCTTTTCTGTGGCTATCACTCAAAACCGACACCCCTTCATTCCTGTCGACTAAATTAATTCACAGCTGGTCGAGGTAGATAACTGTTCGTAATTGAATCCTTATCTTTCGATTATGATATAGATAGTGGGAGATGACGTGGAGATGAGGGATAAAAATTAAAAAAAAAATGACTGCCTAATATGTTTGCTACCGATGGAAAATTACCCAACCAAACCCATCAAAGGGTTGTTGGATCGGGCCATTGATGGGCTACTACATTTCTGTTTTAATGTTGGGCTGCTATTGGGCCAACAAGAACCACCGGTCAGTGTTTATATTGATATTCACGATTCTAACCTTAAAACCGCTAAATTAATCCTTCTGTTTATATTATTATGATGATGATGATGATGATGATGATGATGATGATCGTGAGTTGATGATGATGCGTATGAAAATGATGATGCCTTGATGATACTTTGTTAATGAAACGACTAAGATATTGATTATGATTAAGGATGATGATGATAGCGGGTTAAAACGAAATCATGTACCATTTAAATCAGAAAAGTAACAATTGGTTTAATGGTTTGAGCGTGTGGGTGGTTAGCAAGAGGTCGCTGGTTCGAGCCCAGGCAACGACAGTTTATATTTTTTTTAGCTTGTTTCCTTTAAAGGTAGTTTATTACTATTTTTATTATATTATAATTATTATTATATAAATTATTATTATTGTTATTGTTATTATTATTATTATTATTATCATCATTTTTAATATTATCATAATTATTACTATTATTATTAAAAGAACCATTATTTTTAATATTATCATTTTTATTAAAATTTTCATTTTTAGTATTATCAAAAGTATCATTTAAATTATCATTTTTTTAAGACTTATATTATTATTATTATTATTGTATTATTATAACAAATAAATATTTTGTATATAAAAATATACTTATATTATAATTATATTAATATTACCTATAAACATTTCTATTATGTATATACAAAATAAATACATACATAACATGTAATTTAACGGAAAAAAATATATATTAGAAATTAGTACAAATTATATATAAACTATAACACTAAATATATAAATATTATATAATTAATAGATGGGATTATTTGATTTTCATTATATGTTTTAATATATATACAAATGATATAGGTTCGTGAATCCAAGGCCAACCTTGCATTGTTCAGTTCCGTCGTATGCATATTTTTACTGCAAAATATCGTATTGTGAGTTTCATTTGCTCCCTTTTTAAATGCTTTTGCAATAAATATTTTTGGGACTGAGAATACATGCGCTGCTTTTATAACTGTTTTACGAAATAGACACAAGTAATTGAAACTAAATTCTATGGTTGGATTATCGAATCGAATATCACCCTTTTAGCTTGGTAGCCTAAGAATTAGATAACAGACACCCTAATTGACGCGAATCCTAAAGGTAGATCTACGGGCACTAACTCCCCCTATACTGGAAAATGGTATGCTTTAGTACTTCGAGTTCATATTATACAGATGGATTTCTGTTTTGGAGATATTCTACATGCATGATGTTAATGTCGGTTACCAGGTGTTCAATCCATATGAATGATTATTTTTGTCTCTATGCATGGGACGTATATTTATGAGAAATGGAAATGAAAATCTTGTGGTCTATTAAAATGATGAAAATGATTGTTTATGATAAATAATGAACTCACCAACCTTTTGGTTGACACTTTAAAGCATGTTTATTCTCAGGTATGAAAGAAATCTTCCGCTGTGCATTTGCTCATTTTAGAGATATTACTTGGAGTCATTCATGACATATTTCAAAAGACGTTGCATTCGAGTCGTTGAATTCATCAAGATTATTATTAAGTAAATTATAGTTGGATATATATTATGAAATGGTATGCATGCCGTCAACTTTCGATGTGATGAAAGTTTGTCTTTTAAAAATAAATGCAATGTTTGTAAAATGTATCATATAGAGGTCAAGTACCTCACGATGTAACCAAATGTAATGTATTCATCCAGATGGATTAGGACGGGTGATGAAAAAATGTCTTAAAGAAAACTTGGCGTAACTTTAAGTCTCCCCAATGTGATATACCCCATCTTTTAAATGAAAGCCTTTTATAAACTAAGACATGCCTGGAATGTCTTTCAAATGTTTGACAAACTAATTTCGCCATAAATAATTGTGCTGATGAATTCTGACCGACTCTAGACAAGATTTCATCAATCATGTCCCCGGGTAGGTCTTCTAGAATATTCGGTTGTCTATCCTTAATGTCCATTGTGTGTTTTTATACTGTAAAATAGACGAGTATTAGATTCGTAAAAGATAAATAACAAACAATACAAGCAATTTTTACATAACATGAAAATACAAGCACACTACAATACATATATTACACAACATGATTACAACTCTTTATTCCGACTCACTCGTTTCTTCCTCTTCGGACTTGGTTCATTTCGCTAATTTCCTAGGGATATATGGTGCTCCCCTAATACGAGCCGTTGTTTTCACAAATGGTTTAGAAAAACCTGGTGGCTTAGAGGTTGTCGGGTTATTGTTAAAATTTAAGAAGTATGGGTGTTTACGATATATATAAAGTTCATCGGGGTTATAATCAGGTTTCTCTATTTTGATACCTTTTCCCTTATTGTTTTCTTTTGCTTTTTCAAATTGGGTCGAGGTAATTTCTATAACATCATCGGAATCCTCGTCGGGATCCGATTCATCAGAAAATTGGTAATTTTCCCAATATTTCGTTTCCTCGGCGGAAACACCATTGACCATTATTAACTTTGGTACGTTGGTTGAAGATTTTCTTTTATTTAATCGTTTAACTATAGGTATTAATATTTCTTCTTCCGGAACCTCTTCTTCTTCCAGTTCCTCTTCTCCCGGTTCCTCCTCTTCTGGTTCCTCCTCTTCCGGTTCTTCCTCGGGATTTTGTGAATCTTCCCAAAATATATTCGACTCTTCATTATTATTAGGTGAGTCGATGGGATTTGTAATAGAAGTAGACATCTATCACACAATATCAAACACGTTAAGAGATTAATATATCACATAATATTTACATATTAATAATATATAGTTTCCAACAAAAAGTGTTAAGCAATCGTTTTTAAAGAAAACATGGTCGAAGTTCCGACTCACTAATGCATCCTAACAAACTCGGTAAGACACACTAATGCAATTTTTTGGTTCTCTAAGACCAACGCTCGGATACCAACTGAAATGTCTCGTTCATATTGATTATAAACGTTCCATATTAATTGATTTCGTTGAGAGGTTTTGACCTCTATATGAGACGTTTTTCAAAGACTGCATTCGATTCTTAAAACAACCATAACCTTTATTTTATCAATAAAGGTTTAAAATATTACGACGATTATCAAATAATGATAATCAAAATATAGCGTTCTCACACGACAATTACATATTGGTTTACAATAATATTACACAACAATATATGTCTAAACAATATTATACAAGCATGGACTCCAAATCTTGTCCTTAATTTAGTATGCAACAGCGGAAGCTCTTAACAATTACCTGAGAATAAACATGCTTAAAACGTCAACAAAAATGTTGGTGAGTTATAGGTTTAACCTATATATTTATCAATCATAATAATAGACCACAAGATTTCATATTTCCATTTTTCGTAAACATACGTCCCATGCATAGAGACAAAAATAATCATTCTATAGATTGAACACCTGGTAATCGACATTAACAAGATGCATATAAGAATATCCCCATCATTCTGGGACATCCATAGAACATGATATAAAAACTCGAAGTACTAAAGCATCTGCTACAACGGATGGGGTTTGTTGGGCCCAATAGATCTATCTTTAGGATTCGCGTCAATTAGTAGACTGGTTTACTAATTCTTAGGTTACCAAGCAAAAGGGGCATATTCGGCTTCGATCATTCAACCATAGAAAGTAGTTTCATGTACTTGTGTCTATTTTGTAAAACATTTATAAAATTGCATGTATTCTCATCCCAAAAATATTAGATTTAAAAAGTGCGACTATAACTCACTTTCACAGATTTTTACTTCTTCGGGAAGTAAGACTTGGCCACGGGTTGATTCACGAACCTATAACAAATATGTACATATGTATCAAAGTATGATCAAAATATAATTACAACATTTTTATTACATTTTAATGATTTGAGTTTGTTAAGTCAGCGGTCCTCGTTAGTAACCCACAACTAGTTGTCCACAGTTAGATGTACAAAAATAAAGCAATATATATTATCTCGAATAAATTCCACGACCTCGTGTATACAAGTCTCAGGCTAGATCACAACTCAAAGTATATATAATATTTTGGAATCAACCTCAACCCTGTATAGCTAACTCCAACATTACTGCGTATAGAGTGTCTATGGTTCTTCCGAAATATATATATATAGATGGGTCGATATGATATGTCAAAACATTGTATTCGTGTCTATGGTATTCCAAGATTACATAATGTATGTTAGAATACATGTATAATAAAATATAAGTTAGTTAAGTTAGGAATTGTATAGATTTGTTACAAATTTCACGTAGCTACAACAAGCAAAATTATCCAATCTTGTTTTACCCATAATTTCTTCGTTTTAAATCCGTTTTGAGTGATTCAAGTTGCTATGGTTTCATATTGAACTTAAGTTTATGAATCTAAATAGAAAAATTATAAGTTTATAGTCAGAAATACAGATTACAAGTCATTTTTGTAAAAGTAGTCATTTTAGTCGAAAGAACGACGTCTAGATGACCATTTTGAAAAACATACTTCCACTTTGAGTTTAACCATGATTTTTGGATATAGTTTCATGTTCATAAGAAAAATCATTTTTCCAGAAGAACAACTTTTAAATCAAAGTTTATCCTAGTTTTTAATTATCAAACCCAAAACAGCCCGCGATGTTACTACAACGGCGTATGTCCGGTTTTACGGTGTTTTTCGTGTTTTCAGGTTTTAAATCATTAAGTTAGCATATCATATAGATATAGAACATGTATTTAGTTGATTTTAAAAGTCAAGTTAGAGGGATTAACTTTATTTGCGAACAAGTTTAGAATTAACTAAACTATGTTCTAGTGATTACAAGTTTAAATCTTCGAATAAGATAGTTATATATATATATATATATATATATATATATATATATATATATATATATATATATATATATATATATATATATATATATGAATCGAATGATGTTATGAACATCATTACTACCTCAAGTTTAGTAGGTAAACCTACTGGAAGTAACAAAAATTGATCTAGCTTCAAAGGATTCTTGGATGACTTGAAAGTTCTTGAAGTAGAATCATGACACGAAAACAAGTTCAAGTAAGATTTCCACTCTAAATAAGATAGTTATAGTTATAGAAATTGAATCAAAGTTTGAATATGAGTATTACCTTGTATTAGAAAGATATCTTACTGTAAATAAGAAAGATTTATTGAGCTTAGATGATTACTTGGATTGGATTAGAAAGCTTGGAAGTAATCTTGCAAACTTGATAGTATTCTTGATTTTATGAAACTAGAACTTATAGAATTTATGAAGAACACTTAGAACTGGAAGATAGAACTTGAGAGAGATCAATTAGATGAAGAAAATTGAAGAATGAAAGTGTTTGTAGGTGTTTTTGGACGTTGGTATATGGATTAGATATAAAGGATGTGTAAGTTTGTTTTCATGTAAATAATTCATGAATGATTTATAATATTTTTTGTAATTTTGTGAGATATTTCATGCTAGTTGCCAAATGATGGTTCCCACATGGTTAGGTGACTCACATGGGCTGCTAAGAGCTGATCATTGGAGTGTATATACTAATAGTAAATACATTTAGAAGCTGTGTATTGTACGAGTACAAATACGAGTGCATACGAGTAGAATTGTTGATGAAAATGAATGAGGATGTAATTGTAAGCATTTTTGTTAAGTAGAAGTACTTTGATAAGTGTCTTGAAGTCTTTCAAAAGTGTATAAATACATATTAAAACACTACATGTATATACATTTTAACTGAGTCGTTAAGTCATCGTTAGTCGTTACATGTAAGTGTTGTTTTGAAACCTTTAAGTTAACGATCTTGTTAAATGTTGTTAACCCATTGTTTATTATATCTAATGAGATGTTAAATTATTATATTATCATGATAATATGATGTATTAATATATCTTAATATGATATATATACATTTAAATGTCGTTACAACGATAATCGTTACATATATGTCTCGTTTCGAAACCCTTAAGTTAGTAGTCTTGTTTTTACATATGTAGTTCATTGTCAATACACTTAATGATATGTTTACTTATCATTTAACATATTTAAACATAGTGTAACAATATCTTAATATGATTCATATGTATTTAGTAAGACGTTGTTATAACGATAATCGTTATATATATCGTTTCGAGTTTCTTAATTCAATAAACTCATTTTATGTATATAACTCATTGTTAATATACCTAGTGAGATACTTTCTTATCATAATATCATGTTAACTTTATATATATATATATATATATATATATATATATATATATATATATATATATAACATCATATAATTTTTACAAGTTTTAACGTTCGTGAATCGCCGGTCAACTTGGGTGGTCAATTGTCTACATGAAACTCATTTCAAATAATCAAGTCTTAACAAGTTTGATTGCTTAACTTGTTGAAAACATTTAATCATGTAAATATCAATTTCATTTAATATATAAATATATAAACATGGAAAAGTTCGGGTCAGTGCAACTCAAACCTTATAAATATTCGTTAATGTAAAAGACATTCATGAGGTAACTATTTCTTCTTTACACGTCTGGTTGGTTTCCAGTAAATTATAGGACTACTTTTACAAAAGGAAAATTTTGTATTATGATTAATGAGAAATGCTCTTATAATGAATTTTTTATTTATTATGATTGTAATATATTTGACTATTTTGGTAAGGGTTTTATTATCATGTTATCTTCATTTTACTTTTGATTGGTAATTACAACAATTAGTTGATAGCAACTGACTTTGTAAATAGGATTTATAATAATTACTAGATTTATGAGCCCGTGCGTTGCACGGGTACTCATCCAAAGTTTTTATATAGTATATTTCAGTTGTATATGAAATAACGATACTCTATCCTCATTATCGTAAGTAATGTTGTGAGTAGTATTTGTAATCTAAAAAAATACATATCATAAAAGTGTTGCTAAGTTGATATTTCATAAAGTTATTCAGAACACAATCTTAAGTTACACGGGGACCCTTCAGCAAATAAAATTTAATCATAAAATGGTATATTAATTAACGATATGATAAAGACATTATTTTTTCACAACCAAATATACATTTAAGAGCCCGTACGTTGCAGAGAGCTTAAAAATAGTATTTGAATGCGTTACTGTTGGCACCGATAACATGTATTACAGAGTTACAATGACGAAACTAATCATTAATGAAATTGAACTGGTCCGATCAAGTCATTATATTTTTTAAACTATTTTGTGACAACTGTAACCTCGTAATTTGGACGGAAGGTTTGCATGGCGTAAACAAAGTAACATTTGACAAACATGACCTCTCTTAATGGTCCTCCAAGTGAAGAGCAATTAATTACAATATATAAGTTCCTCGTCACAAACCTTTAATTATATGAACCCACTGGATAACTTTTTGTGGCTACCAACTTCTCAGCATTCATTTAAAGATACCCAACTCAAACAACAAATGAAGTACGTATATTCATTGTTAAATTAAATATAAAGTATACATGTAATAAACCCTTGTGCTTGAAACATAAAACCATAGTAGTTTCCGAAAATTTAAAAGCGTCAGTATAGCTTTTCGCATTTCTAAATGCTCTGCACAAACAACATAATAAACCCTCAATAGCGCAATGAGCTAACACTTGGGTGTCAACAAAAAGGATTTTTACAGATTGTTGTTGCTAAATCAATATGCATTGTATCTTTAGCTACATAAACTTATATTTTACTGCTTACTTGGCATCATCTTCTCCAATGACTGTAAATGGTACAATACCATATTGTGTTGCCATTGTTACAAATTCTAGTTAATAGGCAATAACAAATTGTACTCTTCACCCTGTAAATGCATATGTATATTTTAATAATCAAAACAGTAAAACTGCATAATAAAATTTGAAGATAACATTGAAACTGCCATGATGTATAAATTATAAGGTGCATACCTTCCTCAAGTTACACCATGTTTGTTGAGCAACACACCGATATCAGCATCCGCCTTTGGCCAAGGTTTTTTTGCCTACAAAGGAAAAAACAGTATAATTAAAGATACGTTTTACACATTTGACATTTTTGTTGATTTATTTTCATTTAGTAGTAATGTACAGTATGAATATCATTGAGTATATACATAGTTAAGGATTGTATATGTATAAATAAAGATTGAGTCGTGAGTCGTTAAGATTGAGTCGTAAGTCGTTACCCACCTACTATAGGTGCTCCAACACTTCTTTGAGCACAACATGAAGAGAATACAAGTATGTCAAGATCTAAGTTTGAAGAGGCAATAATACAAATTACCTGTTACGTGTCACAGACTTGTCAAAATGGGTGGGTCGTTAGTTACTTTCACCTTCTCAAGTATCTGCAATTGACCAGCAAGACAAATTAAATACATTTGAAGAATATACATGAGTAGCTTGCTTCTAATGCTTCTTAAAGGTTAAAAGTCATATATAAAACTCTTTAATGCAATCTGTGATACTAATACTAATGTAGATAGTATTATTGGAATTTGTAAGTAAAGAAACAAATTTTTTAAATCATATATTATCATTGAAAAGTATTCATAATAGTTTATTAATGAATACCATTAGATCACATCGTTGAAGTTTTTTTTACTTAATCCCTAAATGAAAGTACCCATATTGACACATGATATAAGTAAGAAAACCGGGCATGTTGTACCATTAAAATATATTTAATGTGATGGTTGATTAATTAGGTGGTATCAAGCACTTCTTGACAAAAGTGAAGCATCATTCTATCACGATGCATAAAAATTGAGTAATTAACAAAAGTTAACCTTAAGCAAACATGTAAGTGTATAATCATAAGGCACTGAGTTATTACTGCTTGAGCTGACAAAGTATGATAACACGAAACAGAAATCAAACTAAAGTAAGAGCAGAGGATTCAAGTTCAATTTGTCTACAATGAATTTTAAACCAATACCAGAGTTTTTCTAAATTCATGTGATATTGTTGCTAACCTGAGCCCATGGCACTTGAAGATACTTGACAACCCCTCGCATAATGCATCAACATCTACTTCCTCATTAGTTTGATCGAGCACCATGGGTTCCAAAAAGTCATCAATGGAATATATATTTCTTAAGTTGTCATCGATCATTTCTTGATTACTTTGGATAGAACTGCAATGATGGATCAAAATAGTTCAGTGTTTGTCATCTGTTCAATAATCAATAATCATAATTAATAGAAAACAGTTAGCTAAAAGTGTTATGGATCCAACGCAAACCAGTCGGATGGCTGCTCCCAAGCCCACCTCCTGGTTGTCATCGCTCGATCACTTCCTTTTCCACTAAGTGATTGCTTAGGGACCTTAGCGTACGATCTGGGCTGTTTCCCTCTCGACTTTGGATCTTAGCACTGGTTTCAATATGAACCAAATTGCCCCACCCATTTGGTCACTATATAGACTACAATAAGTAGGCTACCTTCACGGAATTGGTAAGTACTCATGTCTTCCCACAAATACGTTTGCCATCTTACGTTCTCGAGACTTGACAGTTTCCCGAGCCGATGCTAGTAGCAAATTGTAATGTGATAGAAATTTGGTTACCACATTTGTTACCTCCTTTGTTGGATAAAACGATGGAGTTTCAACTACGTTAGACTTACAAGTATCAGAGGGATCCCATCTAGCTGCCACCTGCGTCATGAAAAAAATCTCATCTCAGGCGTTTCATTTTATATCAATCAATCTATATCATAAAAATGCAAGCATAAATTCCTACCTTTAGTTTTCGCAGACTTCCTGAGAATTCACGGGGTGATCATCTTTTTGGTTGTTTTTAGAAGAGCGCTCCTACAACATAACATTTAAATAAGAAGCCAAATGATCATGTAAAGTAGAGGTGGGAAAATGGGTCATTCGAGTAGAGGAAAAAAATAAATTAACTAAGTAAACTTTGGCACCCAATATGATTACAGAAACTATTGTGAATCCTTGCTTCATGGACATTCAGATATACATACACGCCCATATATACATGCACACTCACGTTTAGAATAATACACATATTGCCCAAATAACATTAAATTTCATTCCAAAATGTCAAGACGGACAGCAAATTGTTTTTTAATTAACCAGATAATACTATTTTTTTGAGTTGTCGTGCAATAACTTACCACTATGATTTAATGGACACTGAAAAATAACAGTACTCTCTTAATATACTTCCTAGACTAATCACATAACCAAAATAGATACTCCGTAACACATAAGTACGTAAGTAAGAAACATATACCTACTATACATCATCATATAAGCTCCTTGAAAGAGCATTTCATCCAAATGTAACTGTATTGACCTGCAATAAGTGTCCGCTACTTACAAACAATCAATCAACTAAAGGCACAGTAGATTGAATAGATCAACACATCAGTATACAAAATTTATTATTTTGGGATTTTAACCCTATAAAGATAATGAAATTGCTGACCTAATAATTTGAAAAACGCTATGACAACCCTGATGATTTGGTAATCTGTAACATGAATCGAATGCTATCACAAATCTTGTAAAACGAAATGTATGATTTAGGGTTAGTATGGTTAAAAGAAATAATACAGTAAGAAGAATTAATAGTTAAAGGTAAAGCAATTGTTGCCTTAAACTTGGATCGTATGAATGGGATATCGGATTGGACGATGACTTGATTAAGATGAGGAAGATCAGCCCGTTGATTTGAAGACCTACATTTGTATTAGGGTTTGAAGATGAGATGAGGCGTATGAGATAAAAATATTTGGGGTTTTTTTTGCTGCGTGAATTCATTCAGCTTTTTAGATGCCAACGTGGATTAGTGGGTGATTAAGAATATAATTAGAGAGTGCCATGTCACTAATCATGATTAAGGAGTAATTAGGAGGTGTCACATTGGATTAACTTTCATGATTTATAGTATGTAATAGATAGATAGACAGATTTCAGTACGGGGAGGTGGATATTGATGGTTCATTAGTTGCTGCGAAGCCAGTGAAGGCGGCTGCTGGAGTGGAGGATATTATAATGCTTAATAATAATTGTTGTCTATGTTGTACAGTAAGGGGTGATATATTGAGAATGATAGGAGAGTTGGTGAGTAAGAAGAAAGGGAAGTTCGATCATATCGTCATCGAGACTATAGGTACGAAACTGCAGTTGCTGATTCAAACTAGATTTGACGTTTATCTAATCGTGAGCACAATGTTTAATAGGCTTAAAAAATATGTGTTTGTTTATATGAATTTGTAGTACTGGAAAATTCAGCACTAATTATACAGACGTTTTATGCTGAGGATCAGATATTTAATGATGTAAAGCTGGATCGTGTTGTCACTTTATTCATTTGGATGATGTTAAGCCAAAAGGAGTTGTTAATGAGGCCGTAGAGCAAATTGCATATGCTGATCGTATTATTATAGTCAATAAGGTATATGTTTATAGCGATGCAACTTAGTTACTCCATATTATATTTTGGAAACGCAAGTTACCGTCTTAAATCTTTTTCTGATCTTCTTTACCTCCTGCAGTGCCTACCGATCTTCCATTTACAACAACTGCAAGGGGTGGGCTCAAGGATTCCTTTTGGATATATGATTATACAAATCATGATGATTTTTTTTTTTATATAAGGTTTGGATTATTTGACTGATGATTACGATTATGATTGTAGGGTTGGAGTTAATTAAAAGGTTGAGTTCTGGTTTAGATGTGTTTGGATGAGATATACTATTAACACCTGATGCTCCTAATTATCTAGCAATGCATTTAATGGAAAGTGACGCAAGGGTTATTGTTAATCTGCAGATAGTTTATGGAAGACTTATCGTTCGTTCGGTTCACAATTCTTTGAAGATTATATGGGAAGTATCTTATAGATGTTTGTAGCATATCCCAACATGTTGTCTGCATTACACTATACTTATTTACATGCTTTATTGCATTATACCGTTATATGTTTGTATTATAATATATCGCATTAATTTACACGTATTTACATGCTACATGTCTTTATGCTTGCATAGTATACTTATTTGTTTTATATTGCATATTATACCTACATGCTTCATACCTACATGTCTACATATACATATTATACTTGCATGGTTTGTTATACTTGTATATTTGACACACACTTATTTTACTTATATGTTCTATTACTTTACTTTGTTACATGCTATATTTATGTACACTTTTCTCATGGTAACGTTTCTATATTATCTTTTCTACCTGCATTTAGCTACTTCACTTAACGGAATTCATTGTTCTTTCTGGCCGGAGGTCCTTAGGAAGCAGCCTCTCTGTCCTCTAGTATAGGGAGGGATGACTTCTTCTACCCGTGGACCGATAGGTATCCTTGGGTGGAGGAATGACTTCCCTTTTACTCTAGGGTAGAGGAAAGACTGTCTACATCTAACCTCCCCCATACTCCACTTTGGTGGAATTGGGTATTGTTGTTGTTGTTGTTGTTGTTGTTGTTGTTGTTGTTGTATCTTATAGATGTTTGGAGGATCTTAGAACAAGGGTTACCTCAAAAGTCTGTCTTTCGCTCATATACTTATACAAATGCCATATATAGTAGTGGTAAACAAAGAGTTACCTCAAAGTAACTTTCATTCAACTCTATGCCAATCATGTCTTGACCACTGCATCTTTGACCCAGACCAGTAACAAAAACTGTTTAATTTCTTTAACTTTTATCATTATGAAGACATTAGTTGTTTGTACGTTTTTATTGTGCCTTCGCTCTGTGAATTGCACATTATTGTTGTGATCATCGATTTATGTAAAGTTTACTTTAATAAGGTATGTTACGTTGTGTGTTTTAGTTCATAGCGTTTCGTTCACACATCGGTCGCATACTGCCCCTTACATAGATGATCCATATCAGCAAAAATCAATTCTTATATAATGTATATGAGAATATGAGAATTGATTTTCACCTAAATGATTTTCACTTGCAGCCGAATCAGTAGCAGTAGCAATGGTGAGCTCACACCGCCCATTATATAATGTATTTTTATTAATTATTTAGTGTTTTTAGTCGATGCAATTTTCTGTTGGTGTTGATCTATTATCTCAGGTGAAATACTTAAAGGAACCAAAAAATCCTTCTAAGTGTAAGTTATGAGGTTTATTTTTTTCTATTTGAATAAATAAATTATCATACTTATCACAAAATTATCTTCGATTAAAAATGCTATGAGTTACGTTATGAAAAAAATACATATTTTGTACGTATTAGTATAATTATAGGTAGTAGAGTTTTTTTCAAAATGTCATTGATATACAGAAAACACACACCATGAAAATGTCATATACAATCGCGTTTGTAGGAAGATTGTTGGTCCTTTTTTGTGCTTTATCTATTACTTTTTTACTTCTTGCATCGGTAGCCAAAACATCATTAGCCAAAATCTATTTCTTGCACTTTATGGGTCATCCTGTTTATCTGATCTTAGACTGAATAAGACCAAACGGTTGAATTTTTAACTCCTTTGCAGAAATATACATTTTCTGGATTTTCTTGAATGTGAATATGTTAATTAATCAAGTTGTTTCTTATGTTATTTTAGATATTGAAGCGTTTAGCCACTTTGGAAGTGGAAGATAACAAAGAGGTGAAAATGGGTTGTTCGATTACATTTGTCAGTAAAACTCGATATCATTTTATTTAATTATCTTTTTCATCTCGAGTCTTTTTGAGAAAAAAGTTGCTATTTTTACTTGCTTTAAGAATAATTTTTTGCATGAATGATTGTTATATAAGATTGTATTTTTGCAGAACTTCAGTTCCAACCCGTATTTTGAAGACTCGAAACTGACCAAGACTTTTACATTTATTGACGAGGGAATTATAAAAGTTAGAGCTACACCCATCAAGTGCAAAGAGGGCAAGGTAAGATCTTATCACCATTAGTGTTTAATTGTTTAGTAGTGGTGGCAACATTGACCCATTTGTTTTGCTTATATATTGGACTATTCATTAATCTGGTCTACATTCTGGCTCCAACGGGTTAAACACATAAATGAAAATGGCTAAAAATTAAACTGATTAAAGGTATCTTAAAGTATATTTATAATGCATACAACGTCCCGAATTGTTGGAGATATGGAGAACTTTAAACAATTAGATGGAAGTTGTTAGGAAACTCACACGAAGCTTCCACGAAGTTGTTAGGAAACTCACATGTAGCTTCCACGAAGTTGTGAGTAAATTCACATGTAGCTTCCACGAAGCCGTCAGGAAACTCACATGTAGCTTCTATGAAGCTGTCAGGAAACTCACATGAAGCTTCAAGGAATTGTTTTTAGCTTACTCCTTAAGCCATTCTATAAATAGACCCTCTTGTAACTCATTGTAAACACACCACAAATATTTAGTAAATACATTCTCTAGTTGGTCCGTGGACAAAAGCAATCACAACGATTGCATATAACCACGTTATCTCTTGTGTCGATTTACATTTCTTGCATTTATAATCTTTCGTTCATTAAGTGGGTTAGTAATCTTGTAGAATTACTATCGGTGAGTGATCTTGTTGAATCACTTGCGTTGTTTTGGGTCCTAATATCCTTACAACTGGTATCAGAGCACAAGGTTTCGACTTTGGGAACGATGGCGGAAGACGGAAAGTTTAGAATCGACCGATTCGATGGGAGAGACTTTGGCTTTTGGAAGATGCAAATTGAAGATTACTTGTATCAAAAGAAGCTACATCAACCTCTGTTAGAGACCAAGCCCGAAAGCATGAGCGATGCCAATTGGACGCTTTTGGATCGTCAAGCTTTGGGTGCGATTCGTCTTTCACTTGCTAAGAACGTTGCATACAACGTTGTGAATGAGAAGACGACGTTTGCTTGCTTGAAAGCACTTTCTAACATGTATGAGAAACCTACCGCTTCTAATAAGGTTTTTCTCATGCGACAATTGTTCAATACGAAGATGAAGGAAGGTACGAGTGCAACGGATCATATCAACGAGTTCAACAACATCATATCGAGGTTAGCATCGGTAGATATTGTGTTTGATGATGAGTTAAAGGCACTAATCTTGCTTTCATCATTACCGAAAAGTTGGTCGGGTACGGTTACCGCAGTTAGTAGCTCTACAGGAACTACTAAGCTAGCGTTTGAAGGAATAAGGGATTTGATTCTTGGTGAAGATACTCGTAGGAGAAACTCGAGGGAATCGACATCCGGTTCCTTGTTAAGTATCGACAACCGTGGTAGGAAATTTGATCGCGGTGAGAAGAAGGGTAGAAAGAAGTCTAAGAAGAGGTATCCATCGAAAGATATAAGTGAAGCTGTTTGTTGGGGTTGCAATCAAAAAGGGCACTTTCAAAGGAATTGCAAAAATAGTTCCGCAAAAGGTGTAAACTTGGCCGAATGAGAAAGTGATGATGCACTTTTGTGTAGTGTTGAAAATTCTATGGAGTCTTGAATTTTGGATTCGGGAGCTTCGTTTCATGCTACTCATGTCAAAAGCATGATGAAGAATTTTCGTTCATACCAAGGCAAGGTGAGATTGGCGGACAACAAGCAACTCAACATAGAGGGCATTGGAGATGTTGTTTTGAAGACTACTCTTGGTTCTAATTGGACTTTGAAGAACGTAAGGTACATTCCTAAATTGAAAAGGAAACTTATTTCGGTTGGTCAATTAGATGATGAAGGTAACGCGGTTACTTTTGAAAACCGCCAATGGAAGGTGGTTAAGGGTAGTAGTATTGTGGCTCGTGGACATAAAAGGGGAACACTTTATATAGTTGAAGTGTTTGATGAAGACACGGTGGTTGCTACGGTTGATGTTGAGTCCGAATCAACTCTATGGCACCGAAGACTCGGGCATATGAGTGAGAAGGGTATGAAGATGCTTGTTTCGAGTGGAAGAATTCCGGATTTGAAAAAGGTAGACCTTGGGTTTTGCGAACCATGTGTATATGGGAAGCAAAAGAAGGTGACTTTTGGGAAATAGGGGAATGCACCTAAGTTGGAGAAATTGGAGCTCGTTCATACGGATGTGTTTGGTCCAACCAATGTAGAATCACATGGAGGTTCTCGCTATTATGTCACCTTCATTGACGACTCCACTCGAAAGGTATGTGTTTATTTTCTTAAAGCTAAATTCGATGTATTTAATACTTTTGTGAAGTGGAAAGCTATGGTAGAAAATGAGACTAACTTGAAAGTCAAGTGCTTGAAGTCGGATAATGGAGGAGAATATGGTAGTCTTGAGTTTAAAGACCATTGTGCAAAGCTCGGTATTAGAATGTTGAAAACGGTACCGGAGACACCGCAACACAATGGGGTCGCCGAACGTATGAATCGTACATTAAATGAAAGGGCTAAGAGTATGAGACTACATGACAGTTTGCCTAAAATGTTTTGGGCGGATGCGGTTAACACGGCGGCTTATTTGATAAATAGGGGACCCTCAACACCGTTGGGTTTCCGAATTCCCGAGGAAGAATGGCATGGTAAGAAGGTGAGTTATAATCACCTTAGGATCTTTGGGTGTAACGCTTATGTGAAGACCAAAGATGCGGATAGAGACAAGCTTGAAGCTAAGTCAAAGAAGTGTACTTTCATAGGTTACAGGTCGGATGAAATGGTTTATCGTTGTTGGGATAACGAGGCTAGAAAAGTGATTCATTCTCGTGATGTTACCTTTGATGAAGATTCGGTTTATGGTAAACCGAAAATGGGGAGTCCTAAACCGAGTCATGTTACTTTTGATGATGTTTCTATTGATGATCTTGCAGGTTCTAGTGGGAGTACGGGTAGCAATGAATTGCCAATTAACGGTGAGGCGTCAGAAAATGCTAATGATGGAAATGATTCGGAAAGCGTTGATGATTCTGAACATAGTGCAATTTCTGGTGATGAGGAGGATACAAATGAAACCGGTCCAACCATTCTGGTTACTCCTACACTAAGACGCTCGACAAGAGTGCCCAAACCTAATCCTAGGTATTTTCCATCAGCAAACTACTTGCTCTATACCTAGAATAGTGAACCCGAAAGTTACTTTGAGGCAAGAAAGACAAAAGAATCCATACAATGGGAGCTTGCCATGAAAGAAGAGATGGGGTCACTTGAGAAGAATAAAACTTGGTCACTAGTGAAGTTACCTCATGATAAAAGGGTGTTGCAAAACAAATGGGTATATAGAATCAAGAATGAGTTGGATGGCAAGAAAAGGTACAAGGCTCGTTTGGTAGTCAAAGGCTTTCAACAAAAGGAAGGGGTTGACTACAAAGAAATATTTTCACCAGTAGTTAAAATGACTACTATCCGTTTGGTACTTTCTATGGTTGCATGCGAAGACTTACATCTAGAGCAACTAGATGTGACGACTGCATTCTTGCACGGTGATCTTGTTGAAGAGATCTACATGAGGCAACCCGAGGGCTTTGAGGTAAAGGGTAAAGAGAAGTGGGTTTGTAAGCTAAAGAAAAGTTTGTATGGATTGAAGCAAGCACCTCGGCAATGGTACTTGAAGTTTGATGATTTTATGAAGAAGATTGGTTTCTTAAGATGTGAAGCGGATCACTGTTGCTACTTGAAGAAATTCAAGTCTTCTTATATAATCTTATTGTTGTATGTTGATGACATGTTACTTGCAGGTTCCAACATGTCTGAAATTAACAAGTTGAAGGGATTACTTTCCCGTGAATTCGAGATGAAAGATCTTGGTGCTGCTAGGCAAATACTTGGCATGAGTATTGTGCGTGATCGTGTGAAAGGTACTCTATACTTGTCTCAATCCAAATATATTGAGAAAGTAGTGGAGAGGTTAAATATGGAGAATTCAAAGGCTCGTTCTATGCCTCTGGGTAGCACGATTAAGTTATCGAAAAGTCAATCACCAAAGACGGTAAAAGACAAAACGGATATGGAAAAGGTTCCATATGCATCGGCCGTGGGTAGTATTATGTATGCCATGGTTTGTACAAGACCCGATATTGCTCAAGCAGTGGGAGTTGTAAATCGTTATATGTCTAATCCGGGGAAAGAGCATTGGGAAGTGGTCAAATGGTTGCTTCGTTATTTAAAAGGTACTTCTAATATGGGATTGTGTTTCTCTAAAAACAATCTTATACTTAGGGGTTATGCGGATGCTGATTTGGGTGGATGTGATGATTCGGGGAAAAGCACTACGGGTTATGTTTTCACAATAGGGAAGACGGCGGTTAGTTGGATGTCTCGACTACAAAAGAGTGTTGCTTTATCAACCACCGAAGCCGAATATATGGCTATTGCAGAAGCTTCTAAAGAGCTTGTTTGGTTGAAAAACTTCTTAGGTGAGTTGGGTAAAAGACAAGACTATTGCGTCTTGAATTGTGATAATCAAAGTGCGGTTCATCTTGGGAAGAATCCGGTGTTTCATAGTCGTACGAAACACATCAAGATAAGGTATCATTTTATTCGACAACATATAAATGATGGTACTTTATTATTGGAGAAAATCCTTGGTACGAAGAATCCTGCTGATATGTTCACAAAGGTTGTTACGACAGAGAAATTGAGGTTTTGCATTACCTCAATTGGTCTTCTAATGAATTGATGAGCGAAGACCACAACTAGAGAATTAAAGAGTTAATGTTTCAATTCTAACAAGTAGTGTTGAAGACCTTGTATCGAAAGTCTGCTCATCCGAAGTATGTGTTGAGTGTGCGTGTTCCAAATGGAGTTTGGCGGTATAATGGTAGTTTAACGTTCTTGGTTAGATCGTTGATATTTTGGGTTGACGAAGGTTGGGTTTGTTCAAAGTCTCTAAGTGGGAGATTGTTGGAGATATGGAGAACTTTAAACAATTAGATGGAAGTTGTTAGGAAACTCACACGAAGCTTCCACGAAGTTGTTAGGAAACTCACATGTAGCTTCTACGAAGTTGTGAGTAAATTCACATGTAGCTTCCACGAAGCCGTCAGGAAACTCACATGTAGCTTCTATGAAGCTGTCAGGAAACTCATATGAAGCTTCAAGGAATTGTTTTTAGCTTACTCCTTAAGCCATTCTATAAATAGACCCTCTTGTAACTCATTGTAAACACACCACAAATATTCAGTAAATACATTCTCTAGTTGGTCCGTGGACTAAAGCAATCACAACGATTGCATATAACCACGTTATCTCTTGTGTCGATTTACATTTCTTGCATTTATAATCTTTCGTTCATTAAGTGGGTTAGTAATTTTGTAGAATTACTATCGGTGAGTGATCTTGTTGAATCACTTGCGTTGTTTTGGGTCCTAATATCCTTACACGAATCATATCAAAGAAAGACCATACTATGATGAAACAATCCAAACTTTAAAATTTAAATTAGTTTCTAAATATTAGTGGTCAACTCGACCTGGCCAAGGTTGCAAAAAATGGTTGAGGGTCAACGAAACTTGAATTACAATGGAAAAGATGGCTTGTGGAATTAAGATCTTTCGATGAATTTCTGAGCAGACGAGTTAGAGTTAGTCAATAGTTGTGTAATTACCAATGTTTTCATTCCCAATAGTTTTAATATGTTAGCTGTAATAGGTGTCTATGTGGGTTATATTTCCAGTTTTCACTCGAGTACTGCATGGGCATAACAAACCATGGATGTAATTGTTGATCTTTATGGCATTAACTATTATGTATCTACACATAGAAAGGGCATATGCTAATTATCTGTCAATTATATTTATCTTCAAAACGTAAAAAATTAATGACATAAGCAATTACACCAATCAGGTATTCAACGGTGCTAAAGCAAGGGGAACGTGAATTACTTTACCCTGATGCATGTGGAGGAGGAGGGCGTGGATGGATTAGCCAAGGAATGGTTGGCTATGGCAGAGATCATGAGACCCGGGAAACATGTGCATTGCATACTGCTCGACTTTCTGTTGACACTTTGGTTGACTTTTGGTCAGCATTAGGAGACCAGACAAGCTATTCTCTTTTAAGGATGAAGGAAGAAGATTTTATGGATATGCTAATGTACAGGTAGGTCATAGCTACAAAATTCTTGAGTATTAGATAGCTCTAATATATAATGGTGTCTATTGTTGTAGATCAAAATTTTAGGCTTTTGTGAAAGTGTTAGCCTTTGTGTTACGTGTACTGTTTCTATGATTATAAATTGTTAGATTTATGAAGGAGACTATTGGAACAAGAAATACACTTTTGTTATAATTCAGTAGGCTTATAACTACCTTTAGTGGATTGGTTCTTGAATATAGACTTTGAAAATCTTAAGAACAAGAGTATATGAGTAAAGAGAGAAAGGAAGAAACACTATGGATGTAAGTGTGAGAAATGGTACATCTTTACAAGCATAACTCATGGGTATTTATACTACAAAAAGATACTATGGAAGTGACCCCAAGTTGACTATAAAATTGTACCAAAATTGACTATCCATACTTGCATTATTGTAGTTCCATACTTGCACAATTATTATTATTATCATAACACTCCCCCTTGGATAGCAATTTTGTTTGTTAAAGATCAACTGTAAGTTACTGCCTCGTTAAAAACCTTGGCCAAAGAAAAACCCAGTGGGATAAAAACTTTAGCTAAGGGAAAAAGAGTGCAGCATATAGTTGACTCCCCCTCAAGTAGACATTGCTGAGCTGTTACATCTTTTGAACTTGCCTCATGCCAATATTGTGAACATGCGTTCTGAAAATAGCAGTTGAAAGTGCTTTGGTGAAAAGATCAGCAGAGTTTTGATGGATTGAACATATATCATTTCAATCTAGTTGTCCTTAATGATGTCTTGAGTGTATGAGAAGAATCTAGGAGGTATGTGTTTTGTTCGGTCACTTTTGATATATCATTCTTTCATTTGTGCTATGCAAGCTGCATTATCTTCATAGATAGATGTTGGACTTTTATCGGGTTCTAGTCCACAAGAATAAGTAATGAGTTGTGTCATTGATCTCAACCAAAAACATTCCCAAGTAGCTTCATGTAATGCAATCACTTCGGCATGATTTGATGATGTTGCAACAAGTGTTTGTTTTTTAGAACGCCATGATATTGCAGTACCTCCATTTAGGAATACATA
Source organism: Rutidosis leptorrhynchoides (assembly GCF_046630445.1). NCBI lineage: Eukaryota > Viridiplantae > Streptophyta > Magnoliopsida > Asterales > Asteraceae > Rutidosis > Rutidosis leptorrhynchoides. Next base: position 403,576,780 of record NC_092338.1, on the reverse strand, counting down.
TCCAGTTTGAGATTTAGCTTTATGTGGATCAGATAAATAACCTGCATCTGCATAACCAACCAAAACTTGTTTTGATTCGTTAGAATAAAATAATCCTAAATCGGTAGTTCCTCGAAGGTATCGAAATATGTGTTTGATCTCATTCCAGTGTCTTTTGGTAGGAGCAGAGCTGAACCTTACCAACAAATTAACTGCAAAAGAAATGTCAGGTCTTGTATAATTTGTAAGATACATAAGAGCTCTAATTGCACTAAGATATGGTACTTCTGGTCCAAGAATATCTTCATGATCTTCACACGGATGAAATGGATCAGCTTCAACATTGAGTGATCTAACAATCATAGGAGTACTTAATGGTTTCGCCTTTTTCATATTGAAACGTTTCAAAATCTTTTCAGTATATGTTGTTTGATGTACAAGTATACCATTAGGCATATGCTTAATTTGTAAACCAAGGTAATACTTGGTTTTTCCGAGATCTTTCATTTCAAATTCTTTCTTTAGAAGTTGAATGGCTTCATGGATCTCTTTATTTGTACCTATGATGTTAAGATCATCGACATAAACAGCTATGATCACATATCCGGATGTTGTTTTCTTAATGAATACACATGGGCAAATATAATTATTTGTATACCCTTTGCTTATCAAGTAATCACTTAATCGTTTATACCACATGCAACCCGATTGTTTCAACCCATATAAAGACCTTTGTAACTTGATTGAGTACATTTCTTTAAGTTTTGCATTGGTTGCTTCTGATACCTTAAATCTTTCAGGTATCTTCATATATATATATATATATATCACTATCAAGTGATCCATATAGATAAGCAGTCACAACATCCATGAGATGCATTTCTAAATTTTTAGAAAACTGCCAGGATGATTAAGTATCTAAAAGTAATTGCATCCATAACAGGAGAATAAGTTTCCTCATAATCAATTCCTGGTCTTTGAGAAAAATCTTGAGTTACAAGTATAGCTTTACCTTGTAACTTCATTTTTTCTCATTTCCTTTTCGGGTAAAAATTCATTTGTGTCCCATACGTTTCACATCTTTAAAGTGAAAATGATTTATCCGAAAACTTTTCTTTTATTGAGCAATTCTAATTCAGCTCGTATATAGTCATGTCTATTTTGACATTCAATGACAGATTTTGGTTTCAGCTCATCATCTTTATTCATGATGTCATTATATGAAAAATTCTCATCAATATTTGTCATTCCATTTCGATTCCATATTATTGCATAATTTATTGCAATTTATGTATTTACATTTATCAATACCCTCTGCAGAAGGAATATTGATTTGTGGTTCTTCTTGAACACTTTCTTTTACCTCATTATCAGCTGATTTTTCTTTTCGAGGATTTTTATCTTTGGAACCACTTGGTCTTCCACGTTTCTGACGTGGCAAAGATTCATGAGTGACGTTATTGCCAGCTTTTGGAATTTCAATTCGAGCTGGAGTATTTACTGCTGGTATATATGATTTTGTCACCGTTTTTGTATCTGTAAATGCATCAGGCAATTGATTTGCAAGTTCTTGTATATGCATTATCTTTTGAACTTCTGTCTCGCATTCTTTTGTGCGAGGATCAAGATACTTTAATTGAGGTTCACACCATGAAACATCATTTTCTTTATTTTTCATTTCTCCCCCTAATCTAGGGAACAATGTTTCATTAAAATGACAATCAGCAAAACGTGCTGTAAAAACGTCACCTGTCATAGGTTCAATATACCTTAATATTGAAGATGTTTCATATCCAACATATATTCCCAACCTCCTTTGAGGACCCATTTTTGTACGTTGTGGTGTCGCAATTGGAACATACACTGCACAACCAAATGTTCTAAGATGGGAAATATTTGGCTCTTGACCAAAAGCAAGTTGTAGGGGGGAATATTTATGACTTGCACTTGGTCTGATGCGAATCAATGCAGCAGCATGTAAAATTGCATGACCCCATATAGATACAGGGAGTTTTGTTCTCATTATCAATGGTCTAGCGATTAACTGTAAACGTTTAATCAATGACTCGGCTAAACCATTTTGTGTATGCACATGAGCAACAGAATGTTCAACAACAATTCCTATAGACATGCAATAGTCATTAAATGCTTGAGATGTAAATTCACCAGCATTATCAAGTCTCACCCTTTTAATGGTGTAATCAGGAAAATGAGCTCTCAATTTAATAATTTGGGCAAGAAATTTTGCAAATGCCACATTACGGCTTGATAACAGACAAACATGAGACCATCTGCTAGATGCGTCTATTAGAACCATGAAATATCTAAATGGTCCACATGGTGGATGAATTGGTCCACATATATCACCTTGAATTCTTTCAAGAAACATTGGTGATTCTTTCTCAACCTTAAGTGGTGAGGGTCTAGTTATCAATTTTCCAAGAGAGCAAGATGTACATGTAACCATTGTATCATGATGGATTTTTCTATCCTTTAGTGGATGTCCATGAGTACATTCAATAATCCTTTTCATCATTGTTGATCCTGGATGGCCTAATCTGTTATGCCATAAACTGAATACACCAGGATCAATATATTTTTCGTTAACTACCATATGTATTTCTGGTACTTTATATGTGATGATACATTAATCTGTGGTCTTTGTTCTTTATCTTGTAACATGACGCATTTAGTGATCAAAATTTTTCCAAGGGGTTTATCAACATTTGTTGGCTTGGGTTCAAACACTGAACTGAAAGTGTATTGTTACTCCAGTAGGAATGTTCATTTTCCTTCTTTTTGGGTGACAAAATAACACATGGATATCACATGTTCAAGTATACTGATAGAGTCAGATCTTTTGTGAGGTCGAGAAAAGGTGGAAAATGTATATATATGAATAGGTTGATTTGGTGTCTCATCTCTTTTACTGGTCAAACATGTTGAATAAAATTGTTAAAGGCAGCTTAAAAAGAAGTGGGACGAAAGTTGGTAAAAAGTTCATTATATTGCATTAACTCTCTAAATCATTTCACAAAACTATTTGATTGCATTTTTAATTATTGAGTTTTGTAATTATACCTGACACACAATTATATATAAAAACTTAAGAGTTTCGGACAACCGAATTCTGGGTGTATTGCTATGACTTGTTTCAACTCATACATAACATTACTTCTTTTGACCGTTTCCCAATTCAAACATTTGCCACCACCAATTTCAATCATTATTTACAACCACATATGTGCTTGGAGTATAGTGGTGATGGACTGATTTACCTGCTATATAAACAATCACAAGTAAAAGGCATTCATTGTGCCCGGAACTATACAAAGATCATGTCACTTGTGTGTTCCTTGAAAAAGTTGTATCTGTCTATATCTGTCCCATCAGTTTAAATATCCTATAATTTATGGGTTCCTTCTGGTTATATGTGATGTGTACAGATATTCAAGTTTACATGTACAAATATACAAATCTTAACCAACTACTCCACCACTTAATAAAAGGGAATATTATAATAAACATTATACAACACCAATATTATATGCCGAATAATAATCGCAAGTTGGTCAGTTTATATTGTATCAATATCACAGTTAAATATTGAATTTAATTATCACCAATAATTAAGATGTCAACAACTGCACTAAGATAGCACTAAATAGGGTACATTCATGTTAAATAAATATAGTGTATTTAAATATTATCCTAGTCACCCATATAATTAGTAACCAAATTTAATTAGAATAATTTAACAAGTAGCTGTCAAAACAAATTTAGTTGAAATCTTGGCATGTGTGTATATAAACAAACATATTAATCTTAGCACTTACACCGAAGCCCGTTTTATCAGTTTATTATGATACAACATCATGATCTATATATTAAGATTTTATATATATATAAATAATGGGCAATCTATTTTACCGAATTAAATACTTGAATCACCTTTTGGTTAGCCAATTTGGTTATAAAGCAATTTACGCATAACCGTAAGTATGAAGTTGTAGATATATGGATTATCGTAAAAACTAAAAAAAAAAATTAATATTAGTAAGTCCATATATAGCTGTAGATAGAAGATCAGTTTCATAAATCATAGCAGACATATACACCTAATAAAACTATCATCATATCTCAGTTTCGTACATGAAATAATCAATTTCGTGAACAAGAGTCTGTTTAAGTTTGTAAGAAAATTGTATACGAAACTGAAACAACCAAGTATATAATCAATCAAACAGAGGAAGTTAAAACGATCTAACCGAATTGGAGGTTTTAACCGGGCTTGTGTTTGACACAATTCCCTTAAACATATTCTTCGTCTGTTCCCAGGGTACACCGGTCCGAAGCAGCGTACTGCTGGACTTGAATATTTATCTTGATTAGTGACTTGTACTTGCTTAGATAAACCTTGTTTATACGGAGCACTTCGTGCTGATAACGTGTTATAATTCAGTAGGCTTATAACTACCTTTAGTGGATTGGTTCTTGAATATAGACTTTGAAAATCTTAAGAACAAGAGTATATGAGTAAAGAGAGAAAGGAAGAAACACTATGGATGTAAGTGTGAGAAATGGTACATCTTTACAAGCATAACTCATGGGTATTTATACTACAAAAAGATACTATGGAAGTGACCCCAAGTTGACTATAAAATTGTACCAAAATTGACTATCCATACTTGCATTATTGTAGTTCCATACTTGCACAATTATTATTATTATCATAACAACTTTGTCAATTTTTTATATGTTTCAACCTTTATATTAAATGTATCCCAAAATCGACCCGTTCATTAAGTAGTTGGGTTGAATTGACCACCTATAATATGATCGCATCATGGTTTTTTCTTTTTTAAGTTTGGAATACTTTATTGGGGTCCAAGATTGTCTTTCATTTAATGATTCGTTATGTCTTCAATTTTTGTTCGGTCTTTTGTGGCCTGCAATTACTGGTCAAAGATCAATTGGTTGACCACTAAGTTTATCGTGGGAAACTAGACCAAGTTTGTAAATTCAAAGTTTAACTTTTCCTACAATGTTAACCTTTCAATTTATTATATATATGTTTTGTTTGTTAATTTTAGCTTGCTACATTGAATATAACACAACTAACACTACTACTTTAATTTAATACATCTATCTATTATAAACATTACCCGTGAATAAATTCTCATAAAACTCCGCGAATTCGCGGGTCTTCAGCTAGTATATAATTAATTGAGGTATGTAAATATCGATATTAAATAAAAAATTAGGAACATGTAAGAATAATCAATGAGAAATTATAAAAACATTAATCTGTTACTAAAAAATATACCATCTATCTATGTCTATGTTTAAGTAAAAGGAAAATGAGTCATATGTGAATGGGGTCACAAACCATATTAAGATGCTTACACAATATATTATATCAGTCCAATAAATGAATGAGAAAATTAACAATTCAATAGGGTCAATTGAGCCCATAAAGATTAACGTCCCCCTGCTGCTACTAATATACACAATACTACATATCCATCAAGATGTTTAATGTGTCAATATAGCAACCTTTAGTCTTTAACCATATCACCAATAATGAAGACAATTTTTATGTGAACTGCTTATATGCATTCGCAAATTTTTGGTTTATCACCTTCACACTCCATTTACGCAATTACAATTAGCATACAAAATCACATGGTTGGTGGCCACTCTGTTTGTGCTCCAAGTACAACCCAAATCTGGTTAACATAACTAAAAGAATTCCTCTCCATGTTGCAAATAGGTAGCTTGCTTACATGTTTACACAACTACCAACATTTCAACAATGAACTTTTATCACTAATTAAAGCCACACTAAGGGGTCACGAGTGAATAATGTATGCGACCAGAATGTTGTAAACTCGAGGATGTCTGTGCAAGCTAATTTGTTACACGGGTGGTAAAAATATCCGTGCCAAATCAAATAAGTAGCATCTATAGGTGACAATATGGGTGGTTTTGATAGCGGGTCAAATGGTTAAGATTGTTAGGGGTCGATTCATGGACGTATGAATATGAGCCTATGTGCAAAAATAATCAAATAATAAACTTTGTTGGAGATTAAATATCCATGTGCAAAAGTTACTAATCAATAAGTTTAATTGACTGTTTATTAATCAGTTTCTCACGAATCGGATGTGAATATATATTTCATTGACTGTTTCTTAATGTTGTTATCAACTAAACATAGTAATAATATCATTTGTGAGAAACTGATATATATATACATAAAATTTTTGATATAATAACACAAAGAATGTGTACCTAACTCAACCTTGACATCCTAACTCCGAAAGACTATGATGATCTACTCAGCTAGTGACCTTGAAAGCTTGCAGCAACCATAAAGTGATAAACGTAAGTCAGAAACAGTCCCATGTAGCTTAAGCAACTGATTCTACATAGCCAGCTGAAAACTGATCACATTCAGCTTCAAAAAAAAAAAAAAATAATAAAAAAAAAAAAAAAAAAAAAAAAAAAAAAAAAAAAAACAAATGTGAATAACAAAGTCAAATTCAGTAAACATGAACTGATAGAAAAACTGAAAAATATGTAACGCTTTGTATTGCAATTCAAACACATCTCATGATAGGATTGCAACCTTATCATACCTTTTTTTTAATACTTTGTTGCTAAAATGATGGTTTGCAGTGTGTGCCTTCAATATTGGAGACAAAAATAGACAATACTTGGTTAACAATGAATTTGCCTTTACAACAAACTCAAAATCATATATATGGAATAAGATGGAACAACAATAGAAAGGCTATGAATAAATGGTTTTCAAGAACACATAATGAAACTATAATACTATATAAAAAAAATAAAAAGGCTCTACATTGAATACATTACGTGTTGTAGTGTCGTGCCATTGTGACAGCCCGTGATGTAAATCCCAAATCGACGAATAACCCGGATTTCTGACCCTCCCATTTTGCTACGTCTACATTGTAAGGGTGCAAACCAAAGTCCCACATCGGTCATGGGATAAAACAAATGTATGTATATAAGTCTAAGGGGAAGTCCCTCTATCACCAATTGGTTTTAGAAAAGGATAGACTCTTGGACTTATATTGCAGGACATTGTGTTTGGGCTATGCGATCCTTACAAGTGGTATCAGAGCTAGGCTATAGCCCCGATGTGGTGGACGGTGCAGTAGGGCACACCCCTGAGAGCACGCAGCGACGTGGCGCACCCCTCGGTCTTGAGCAGCGATGAGTGGACCCAGCTCTCGTTCGAGGGGGACCCTGATGTGGTGGACGGCGCAGTAGGGCGCACGCAGCGATGAGTGGACCCAGCTCTAGCCCCGATGTGGTGGACGGCGCAGTAGGGCACACCCCTGAGAGCACGCAGCGACGTGGCGCACCCCTCGGTCTTGAGCAGCGATGAGTGGACCCAGCTCTCGTTCGAGGGGGACCCTGATGTGGTGGACGGCGCAGTAGGGCGCACGCAGCGATGAGTGGACCCAGCTCTCGTTCGAGGGGGACCCTGGCTGAGTTGATCCTAGAAGCCTTGTATCGAAATCTCCCTGCCCTCCCACCAGGTTGAGAGTTCCGAGTTGGCGGCGGTAAAGGTTGGATCCAGACTATCGTTCACTTGGTTGTTGTTCGTATGAACTTCTTTGCTTATATTTCAACTACAATCTAACACCTATAATACTAAACTGAATTGGACAATAGAAGTCTTAGCACGTCAGATTTTTAATATCGGAAACTTAAAGAAAATAGAAAAGAATCTTACTATTAGGTCGTCATGAAAATTCTCAGTTAACATTCTTTGGATCCACTATATATGTAATCAAAAAAGAGGCAAAAAAAAGTTAAGTGCAAAAAACATGAAGTTAAATGTCAAAGATCAATACAAAGGGTGTTTACTGGAATATCTGACATGGGGGCTGGATCCAGTGCAAAATTAATTCACTTTGCATCCAAAAAGGGTGAGTAACTGTAGTCATCTATACATATAACTTAACAAACCAAATATTGTAGAGCAAGTGACAAAACAGACATAAAGACAAAACAGACGAGGAGTTCAAATGTGATCACAACAAACCAAACATTTGACAACACAAACACACAGACTCTGATTTCATCACACAAATTAAATCCAAATTGTAATCCAACTCCATAAAATGATATGTAACTAGAACTAAAATCCTAACTCAGATACAAAAGTTAAAAAGAAAAAAGATAAAAGTTTCATTCTTGATAACCACCTTATTCCTACAAAAGAAATACTGTACATTATTCTTGCTCTCTGTTATTTCTTCATGTGATGGTTTGAAGAAAAGAAATGTTCACTGCCAGCAATTCTTCTACTTGTTTTTTGACGCGTGGATACCACCTCGGTCTCGACTACGATAATTCCATTTTCATCTATATTAAAGCCGACGATTACATCCTGTGTGAAGGCAGGGGATGGTGGAATGCCATCTACACCAAACGATTCAAGCAAGAAATTTTCACGTGCGTTCATGCTCTCACCCTGATATACTTCAACAATCACAGTTGGTTTATTTTCGTGTACTACAGAGTAGAGAAGCTTTTTGACGGTGGGTATCGGTGTGTTCCTTGGGACTATAACACTCATTTCACTGTCAACGACCAAGATGCCAAGAGACAGAGGGGTCACATCAAATAGTATCAAATCCTTCACCTTTTCATTACCATTACAATTACCACTCAAGTTTGATGCCAATATTGCGGCACCATACGCCACAGCTTCATCCGCGTTGATGCTTTTGCAAAGTAGTTTTCCGTCAAAGAACTCCCTCAACATTTCTTGCACCTTTGGAATCCTTGTAGACCCACCAATAATAACTACATCATTAACATCCTTCTTGTCCATATTCCCATCTGTCAAACACTTCTTCACATGCTCAATGCACTTGGTAAAGTAACCAACATTTAGCTTCTCGAATTTTTCTCGGGTGATTTTCATTGAAAAATCAATTCCCTCGTATAATGAATCAACTTCAATTGATGTTTGAGTTGTTGACGATAGATCCCTCTTTGCTTTCTCACATGCAACCTTCAACTTCATCATTGCTTTTGCACCCCTACTCATGTCCTTGTTTTCTTTCTTCTTAAATTCTTCTACACAGTGCTTCACCAATGCCTTGTCGAAATCTTCACCACCCAAATGCGTGTCACCGCCCACCGCTTTAATAGTAATATTGTTGCCATCCTTGCTTATATTGAGAAGAGAGACATCAAATGTCCCTCCGCCCAAATCAAAAATAAAAACATTTCTCTCTTTATCCGCATTACTCTTATCTAGACCATACGCAATTGCTGCAGATGTTGGCTCGTTAATCAACCTCAAGACATTGAGGCCGTTAGTTTAGCAGCAGCCATGGTTGCCTGCCGTTGCTTGTTATTAAAATATGCAGGAACAGTAATGACCGCATCTGTGACTGTTGTTCCAAGGTAGGATTCAGCAGCCTCTTTTAAATGTTTTAGAATCACTGAAGATATGTATTGTGATGAAAATTCCTTGTCCCCATATTCTTCATGTTCAAATACAATAATTGGCTCCTCATCAGACCCTTTCTTTACCTTAAAAGGCCATAACTTCATGTCCTCCTGCACTCTAGTATCACCCAATGTGTTTCCAATTAAGCGTTTAACGTCTGAAGTTTAGCAAAAGAAGAAAAAAAAAAAAAGGTTAGCGAATTCGAACATGAAATTACTATATATATATATATATATATATATATATATATATATATATATATATATATATATATATATATATATACACTCCGTAATAACTTGACAGAACAAGCTGGAAAAAGCATGACAAAAGAAAGGTTAGACACGTTTTAGTAACTTTCAGGCATTGTTCATTTGTCATTTATGTAAAATTAATTTTCTCTTATATTCTTACCATTGTATACAATTTATCATCTTTCATCCAATAGTAAGTCAAAGATTGAGTCAACTGAAAACAAGTAATGGTTTGTAAATACAAGACTGACTTGACTGATCACTTAAACCCACTCATCTTAGTTACTTCGAAGCCATGTTAATTCGATGATTGGTATATCAGATAATAAAGAAAGTAGTAGCTATATACTGTTTTTATTTAGATTTTTTTGTCTACATTAAAAAAGACTATCTTAATCCAAAATTCTAGATTCAAGATTCATCATCATCATCATCATCATCATCATCATCATCATCATCATCATCATCAAATTAAGATCTAATGTAAGTAACAGAACAATAAAAACATCAAATAATGAAAGGTATTTTATCAACTTACCGAAAACGGTGTTTTTAGGGTTTCTGGTGTTTTGATTTTTTGCAGCCTCACCAACCAAGAGATTTGTGCCATCCCATGCAACACATGAGGGTGTAATCTTGTTACCTTGTTCATTAGGAATTATCTCAACACGATTGTGCTCCTCAAACCACGCAGCCACACACGAATTTGTTGTTCCAAGATCAATCCCAACTGCAACTGATTTCAACATCTTCACACTCGCAGTCCTAAATCCTTAATGTTTTTAACCTTATTAAATAAATAAACAAACAAACAAACTACACAACTGAGCCGACTCAAATTAAATCAAATAACTATGACGATGATGCATTTATTTATAGCTATATTTATATTTATAATTTATATTTTGATTGTAATCCAAATCCGATTCCAACTATATCTTCCCTATCTTCTATCTATCTAACCTATTTTGACTTTAAACAGAAACAATCGTACGAACAATAAAGCCCAAGCTCAATTTACAAGTTTTGACTCTGTCAATATATCTGTGATTTTTTATCTTTTAACTAGAACGGAAGGTTTGTTAGGGTATAACCCAAATCGTATCGTATTATTTATCAACTTTTCTAAACTTATAATACGTATCAATTTACTAAAATTTCTCAAATCCTCCTACTCCAACTATTAAAATTTGGTTACCATGTTGAATTCATCCTAAATTAATTCGTTTATTAAAAATTAATACGGAGTAATGAATTTCTATCATTTTAAACCCGTAGATTCGCGAGAATATGTATGAATATTGTTGTACTGGAGCTATATTAATCAAGTCGTCATACATATTTTTCCAATCGCATATGTTGTTGTGCTGGTGCACAGTACTCATGTTTTGAATGCATCCCCTTCATTTTTACCACAATTACAACATCGAGTCGAACGTGTGAATTAGATTGGACCTGAAACAAAGGTAAAATAAAACCAAAATAGCATAATGAACTCAACATCGTTCAATGAATACTCGTTGCCAGACATATTTTTTAACACGAAGAAGGAATAACTCCACAAATAATGAAAGAAGGTCAATATTTAACTAAATAACAACCACTATAATGTATACACTGTGCGATCTTTTCTTTGTCAAACCAATTTTTAAACGGTCTCTTCAAAAACTGAAGAAAGTTTTCAACTGGTGTATGAATATGTTATCGGAAACACTACCACCCAAGCTCATAAAGAACCTTTATAAATTTTAAGGCTCAGTTCCCTAGAATCCAAAATAGACTTTGGGAGACTTTTTACTTGTTTGACCCATTAATCCACTTGAGAGTACACTACACGCTCATTGTTTACCGCACACCAAAAGGTAAATAGACTGCAAGCAAAAGAGGATGCGAAGTATCGGTTCATAAATTTCTTTTATCTATTGACGGGGGCACGAGACAGTGCTTGTAGCTTTCTACTCGCACATCAATAGAACGCCCGTACATGCTTCTAAATAATAATCGACTTATTCCATCTCGTATATTCAGGCTTCCAAATAGCCACAGTATCGCCAAAATTAATCCTCCACCTGACATCACAAAAAAATGTTTCTTTAGTTGTAGTCAATTACGTTTTAACATTTTAAGTTATTGTGCCAAAATCTGTAAATAATATATAGACAAGCAAATATGTAAACGTCTAAGAAAAAAACATTACAGATATCCAAGCTATGATTAAGTAAAAAATCATGAAGAAAACATAGGAGTTACACTTGAATAAATTAAGTGGCCTACTACAGAAAACATAGGATATCCAGTATATGGGTTAGTGTCTAAACTCACCATACGATTACAAAACATCATGTTACTCCATATTAATATATTTTATATATTATCTTTCTTAATAAATAAATGTAAAAGATTATAAACACGTCAAACAACATAAAACAATTAAAAAGAAAATTCAAAATAAGCCACATTAAAGTAAACCGGTTCACATTAAACAATCACATCATACAACAACAATACCAAATCCCACATGTGTGAGGTATCAGAGAGCTAATCCCACATTATAGAAGTGGTCAATTGTCTAGTCTTCGGGTTTTTTGCTACATGAGATGAAGGCTTCAAGAAAACTTCCACTCTTCTCTTTTATGGGCAGATAAAAAGCTATTTCCATTAAATAAATGACAATTATTAATTAGGCATACTTAAAGAGAGTGTTCCAGAAAAAATACGTGATATGATATTTTGTACAAGAAAAAGCCACATCCTAATATTTATATTTAGTTATTACAGTTATTTCCATTAAATAAATGACAATTATTAATTAGGGTAGTTATTGTCATTTAGGCATACTTAAAGGGAGTATTAGGGGGTGAATGTTGGGTTATGCTTAACGACAATATTAATCTTAACCAACGATAATAAATGTTTTGATGATGACACACACACATAAATAAAAGTGATGATAGACATGTTGACATAAATATACAAGTTCACTAATCCACCCTTATTCTAGCAAATGACCAAACCAAATAAAGCTTAGAGTGAAGGCATTAGGAAAAATATAAAGAATACAAAACCCAGGTGCTGCATGGTTTGATCCACAGTCGACCGCAGGTCAGACCGTAGGTGTCCTGTACCACGTTTATGAGAAACATGGTGCACGGTCAACACCACGGCTGACCGTGGTTCGACCGCAGAACCTCTGACCAAAAAATGCTTAACCAATTAATGTTTAACCACTTCGGGGCATCTATAATTCACGAAACCTTTTTCAACATACTTAGAATAGTTGCCCATTTCATATCTAAAAGAGTTTTGGTCACTAGAACGCTAATCTTGATTAATCACACATAATGACTTCTTAATGACGTTTTAGCCTTGATTAAGAATAACACATAAGTACTACAAGGTATCCTATGCTCCTAAAATGTATCTAGACATACTTAGGATGGTCATCAAGTCCCAACCAAGAGTTTTTATTCCCTTGTACATGTGTTGGACATTAATGTATACTTATACATTAGTCTTGTAATGTGTTATCTTGCAAGTAAACATACATAGCCTTAATGCATTGCTATGTCATCACTACGTGTTTGATCTAAGATTAATCACTAGTGAATTCTTGCTATCCTTACAAGAGTATTACTTGACTATGTACTAATTGCCAATTTGTTTATACTCATCCAAATATGAATGAATGATAACATGAGCTTTGTCTTGCTATATATCATAAGATGGAAAATCACCACTGTTTGTTTAGCCTACTCCAAAACATTAAGTATAACTTAGTTAAAGGTTCATAATCAAAGTGTAGATTATTAACACACATATTGGAATATCACAAGAAACATGCTCAAGTTCAGTAATATGTCTAAATGCAATTTCGTCTTGATTAATATGATGTCTTACTTACAACAACCTTAATTGAACTTACATGTTTCACTTAGTAAGATATATAAACATATCTAGTTAATTTATGTGCAAGCTTGAAGATTGATTTTAATATGCCTAGTGATTAATTAAGGTGAATACCATTAATGACATGTTGACTAGCCAATAGGACTTAAGCATGTGTGTTAAATACAAACAAATGATTATGACAAATCTGATATTTCCTTAAATGATTATCAAGGAATGTATCCAAGGAATGTAGACTTGCCTCTTTGAGTATGACAAGTCACTATCAAGGTAATACATCCAAGAGGAATCTAGCACTTAATGCATATAGTACTTGTATAGGATGTTGGGTATCTTTTGCAGGTATTAAATGGAGTAAAGGAGTCAAAAGAATCAAGTTTAATTGGATTCAAACAACGATACAACAGATAGGTGAAAGTGACCAGACAACGTGCGGTCGACCCATGGTCGACCGTGACCTGAGCCGCTGCAACGACTAGTTTTTTTGTCTCTCATTTAAAAAGCAAGACTTAGAGAGCATTTGAACTTGAACCTCTCTTGCATGCTTCAACTCAAAATACATCAGAGAATCACAAGAACTTCATTCATATATGTTTGTGATTAGCAAGAGAGAAATTTTATAATCTCATAGATTGTAGAATTAATAGAAACTTATTTTCAAATGTTTATCTTTGTAAGTTTACTTAGTGTGATATTATGCTTTGAATTGTCTTAGAAATATCATCACTAAAAGGGTGGATCTTGTACTTTGAATAGAAACACTAGCTAGCTTAGGGATCATCTTCCTTAACGGGAACTAGAAAGTTGATTAAGTCCATTGGGAATTAATACTTGTCCAAGGTGAAGACAAGCTGATCTAAGTTAGAATTAATCTTTAAAATGGATAGAAAAATTAGATGTGTTGTCAACTAGGGGTACAAGATTTGTAAATCGGATCTCCACCGGCTTTGAAGAAAAAATCTTAGTGAAGCTAACTCTCGATAAGGAGTATCGAGGAGTGGATTAAGGTGGATATCGAGGAGTGGATTAATGTGGATTAGTTAACATCCACCCGAACTACTATAAATCCATGTGTCTATGTTCTTTACATTATTTACATTATCAATTTACACATAAACACTATGCACATTGGATTTGAGTTGATTTAGTTGATCAAAATTGATTAAATCGTATTGATCATCGAAAAAGTTTTTAAAATCATATTAAGTAATGAATGATAAATTGTAGCATAAGGCCACATAAATATTACGGGTCTAACATTCTCCCACTTGGACGAAATTACCATGTGCAGATAAACTAAATTAGGTTGGTCAAGTTTATCATAATTGATGTATAATTTTATACTCTAAAATAACTAGCAAATAATACTTAATAATTATCACACAATACAGGCAACTTGACCCGTTCGTATAGTAATTAGCAAGTAAAGTTAACAAGTTCGTCCACAGAGAGCAGTTTTATCAGAAACTTTAAAACTAATAATTATCCTATTTGAAAATGGGGAATTTTGTTTGTAATTTGTTGTTAACTAACATTAACGGAAAAGATTAACAAATTATCAAATAAAAGAAAGCAGTGTTCACTTGAACAATTCACCAAGGACATGGATTGTTCTTTACTATTAAACCCGATTCACGTTTGATAGATATATAGTTTTGATCCTATTCGTCAACATTCACAAAACCTCAACTAGTTTAAGCCAATTAACTCACGTAGATTAACCTATTAGTTGAACTATATCCGAATTAATTAATGAGACTTGGTTTGGATTAAACTCACGTAAAATCTTAACTACAATGATCACTCAAGATAGTTACACGATTATGACAACACAAAACCATTCAATTACCAATTAAACTTTTAACACAATCACTTGAAATTAATTGTCTAATTGTCTAGATCACCTAAGTGTTGAAGTATGTATTCCAATACCTTAAACTCACATAAGAAGTATTGATTAACACATATAATTGAATTAAAGTTAAGCATAAATCATAACAATGGATCTTTCAACCAAACACAATTAATTAAATCACTCAAACGTTAAAATCCTTAAATAAACAATCCAATATCCTTAGTTTCACATTCAAGCAAACACTAAAAAGAATTAGCCAACCATAATGTTTGATTGACCAAAAAGATTAACAAAAACCAAAGAATTCATAATTAAAACGAATAAACGAATGTTACCGAATGTAAAATTAATGTAATAAAAGTGGATCTTGAACTTGGATGATGCTAAGCCTTGAAGATGATGAAAAAACCTTGAAAACACCTAAAAAAACGCCTCTCGTAGCTCCAGAATTCGTAACCCCTAAAATTGGGTTTTTTCCCCGTATATATATATTAATTACCAAAAACTGATATGGCCGCCTCATCCTCGCTATCGCGAGATTTTCGAGCCTAGTAACCTCGCTATCGCGAGGTGTAATAATCCTGGCTCGCTATCAGCTTCGGTTAGTGAGATTGACCTCGGCACTGGGCTCGCTATCGCGAGGAATTTTGCACTTGTATCCTCGCTATCGCGAGGCTTCCTTTTTACAGAACTGGTCCCTGAAGTTTTTCACACTTTTGCACAGGAAGTCCTTAATCCGTTTTAAACTTAAAAACTCAACTTTTTCTTCTCAAAACAAATCCAAATCACTAATAACTCTTCAATTAACAATCTATAACCAAAAGCTTCAATCTTTAGCAAGTAACATCACCAAATCTTCAACTTAGAACTCAAAACCATCAAAAACGAACCGATATTGCAAATGTAAATATGTGTAAATGCGACAATATCAAATCCCCCACACTTATCTCTTGTTTATCCTCAAGCAAGACTATCTTCAAAACAAACTAACTCTTTTAGCTTTGACAAACATCCTTCTCAAAACTCGCCATAATAATCAAAACTTCGAACTCTAATAAATACCAACATGCTTCAAAAGGGTGGAATCGAATAAAACAATGGTGTAACCGTATTTGGATTTGGCCCTAAATTGACTCTCGTTTTTTGGTTTTAGCCCCAAAAGGCTCTAGTGTACGGTCAAAACCACGGGTTAAGGCTTGTGTATTCAAAGTTATTTCCTGTTTTGAAACAACCACATGTCGAGTATAATTACCGAGCCAACCAATCCCGGTGTCGGAGTAGGGCGGAAAAAATACTCGAAATTTAAAAATTTAGCCTAAAGGAAAATGAGACTTTCAAGAAAACATTTGAGCTTTTTCGAAAAGGAAAAACAATTCAAGTTTTTACACAAGATTTTCCTTCCGAGTTTTTAAACGGCCATGGATTAAGTCCCATGGAACCCTACTTCCCACGCATTTAGCTTTTATGCTAATTTTAAGATAATATAGGAAGTAGATACTGTATTACCGTAATTGGTTGAATTAAGAGGGATATGGTCACCTTCGGGTTCAAGGAGACTACTTTCGCATATGCCCGTTATTTCTTGGGATCTAGGGTAAGCATAATTGGAAGAAGGGGTCATGGCTTTTGGCCATGACATGCGTTGTCTAAGCGAACGCTAGCACGAAGCCATTGCTCTTGAAAAAGACAGCACTCTGTGAAGCTTAGGGCTCCTCTTCCCACATTATCTTAATATCGTAATATGATATAGGTATGACATGGCATAGTTTAGGAAGTCTATTATGCCAAGTAGAACGTAATTCGAAAGACTTGACTTCCCTAAAGGATGAACTTGAATCATCCTCTGGCAATCATGGCTCACTTTTTCTCAAAAAAAAATTAAAATTTAGGTCCAATTTTTTAATTACCCAAGAATTTATCTCCCCCCACACTTAAGATCATGTAATGCCCTCATTTACATGAAATCAGTATAAAATTAATAAATTCAAGAGGACAAAAGTGCAAGAGAATAAATAATACCCGGATTGTAGCCATCTCCGGATTGCCATGCTTCCATGTTCATGTTTATTAACGAGTCGTGCACTCGACTCGACCCCATATTTTAATGCCTAGTGGGGTCATCCTCCCCCACACTTATCGGATGACATGTGAAATCAGTGAAAAAAGTTCCACGAATCAGAAGAGTGAGCCAGTCATTAACTCCCCGGATAGTATATAAGATGTCTGATAAAATCTTTTTCATAATCATGAAAAAGACTAAACCAACCCCAGAATCAATAAATGACTCTCTTCCAAGTGCAGCTTGTAAAAGTAAGTTAACTCTCTTAGGTCGCTCCTGTCCAAAGGGATCATTTTTCATCGTATTCCATGTGCTAACCTCGTGAGGGTATGCAAATTCCACATGAGGAGGTGAATGCTCATATGATTCCTCTATTACAAAATCCTTATCCTTGACGATCATTGACGATTCCACCACTTTATCCTCGGAATTTAGAACCTTATCATTATCACAGTTATACCCAACCGACGCATTATACACCGATGAGATCTCAGGCGTAACATCCTCATACTTAACTCTATCATACCCAAGATTATAAACCGGACAAAAATCAGGCGTCTGTAAAACCGTCTCATTCTCATCATGACTATCCCAGGAGTACCAATCTGTTCCCTGCAATTCCCCCTCATCAATACCTGGATTAAGTACAGAGAAAGTAGATAAAATAGGGGTGCTAGGTGGTGTAATGATGGTAAGCTCAACATCCTCCAGATCGGGTATCTGCACATTACCCCTCGAATCAACTAGTGAATCAGTCGGAAAAATATCTAACTCATGTTCTTCAATCTGCTGAAATAAAGAGCTCATGGTTGTCTCTAAACACTTAATAGATTCCTGTTGACCCGCTAGTATTTGATTCAGAGCCTCAGTTCGTTCAGATTCACTTTTCATGAAGTCTAATAATAACTCTTTCAGATTCGACTGACTCTCCTCTTGTTGTTGAACTTAGAAGTGATTTTGATATGAATCCAAGGTCAAGTTACCCTCTTCGTCATCACACTCATGGTAACCTCCATAAGTCTCAAAAACACCTTCTCGTTCAACCCTAGCTTCCCAAGAATCCCCATACCAATCACCATCCATACCCATAAAACCTGAGGATTCACCTGATTGTTGGACACTATACATGGCTTCAGAATTCATATAATAATACTCAGCCATAATATACCTGTAACCTAGCTGCAATCACAACAGCACAAACACAAGCGTAAAACCAAACAAAATAATAAAAAGTAACTTTCACGGAAATGAATTCCCACGAAAGGATCGAACAACTAAAAGTATTAAATCCCAAACCAACACTGCTCCCCGGCAGCGGCGCCAAAAAGTTGATGTATAATTTTATACTCTAAAATAACTAGCAAATAATACTTAATAATTATCACACAATACAGGCAACTTGACCCGTTCGTATAGTAATTAGCAAGTAAAGTTAACCAGTTCGTCCATAGAGAGCAGTTTTATCAGAAACTTTAAAACTAATAATTATCCAATTTGAAAATCGGGAATTTTGTTTGTGATTTGTTGTTAACTAACATTAACGGAAAAGTTTAACAAATTATCAAATAAAAGAAAGCAGTGTTCACTTGAACGATTCACCAAGGACATGGATTGTTCTTTACTATTAAACCCGATTCACGTTTGATAGATATATAGTTTTGATCCTATTCGTCAACATTCACAAAACCTCAACTAGTTTAAGCCAATTAACTCACGTAGATTAACCTATTAGTTGAACTATATCCGAACTAATTAATGAGACTTGGTTTGGATTAAACTCACGTAAAACCTTAACTACAATGATCACTCAAGATAGTTACACGATTATGACAACACAAAACTATTCAAGTGGATCTTGAACTTGGATGATGCTAAGCCTTGAAGATGATGAAAAAACCTTGAAAACACCTAAAAAACGCCTCTTGTAGCTCCAGAATTCGTAACCCCTAAAATTGGGGTTTTTCCCGTATATATACTAATTACCAAAAACTGATATGGCCGCCTCATCCTCGCTATCGCGAGATTTTCGTGCCTAGTAACCTCGCTATCGCGAGGTGTACTAATCCTGGCTCGCTATCAGCTTTGGTTAGTGAGATTGACCTCGGCACTGGGCTCGCTATCGCGAGGAATTTTGCACTTGTATCCTCGCTATCGCGAGGCTTCATTTTTACAGAACTGGACCCTGAAGTTTTTCACACTTTTGCACAGGAAGTCCTTAATCCGTTTTAAACTTAAAAACTCAACTTTTTCTTCTCAAAACAAATCCAAATCACTAATAATTCTTCAATTAACAATCTATAACCAAAAGCTTCAATCTTTAATTAACAATCTATAACCAAAAACTTCAATCTTTAGCAAATAAAATCACCAAATCTTCAACTTAGAACTCAAAACCATCAAAAATGAACCGATATTGCAAATGTAAATATGTGTAAATGCGGCAATATCAATAATTATCATAATTTCATATAGCACCAAAGCAAAAAGATACAGCCTTACGAGTTGCATTTGACACGGGACCTCCATCACTTATACTAATGGTACTAATATATAATATATAATTCCTTAAAGCCAAGATGACAAGAGCATAATGTGGTACACAACATGAATTTGTCTATGATGAAAGTTACGTGTACACATTTGAAGTATATATAGACAAACAAGACATTATAGTGAAAGATATTATCTTAAAGCGCTTTCATTAAGAATTAAACATTATCATGAAATAGTGCACTAACTACAACATCTGACAATCTGACCTGAAGTCAGCCTCCGGAGTCAAACCAGAAAAATAGTCTGGGAAGTGAATCTTCTCCAAAAACTCATACTGGGAATCTTCTCCAAAAACTCAAACGACAAAGCCCAAGCCCAAACCCACGGCCAAGTCCAAGTCTGATTTTTATACTTTCTAGTTCAGTTCTGACTCTGTCAATGTATCTATGATTTTGGGATATTGGTGAGAATGCCCCCATTTTCGGATGTCTTTAACAATATGCCCTCAAAATATCAAAATTGCAGCAGATGCCCCTTATCCACGCATCCCACACAACGCATCATGCGTATTTCACGGTGCGTGATGCGTGTAACCGGGCACAGTACCATCTGGTGCATCACACATCACGTGATCCACAACACGCACGGTGCGTGCTGTGTGTCTAACCGGGAAATTAAGGTTTACAAGCACGTGCGTAAGTAGCACGCACGCACTAACCATCCATAACCACGCACCATGCGTGTTGTTTTTTCGACAAGGAGGCCATTCTAGTTTTAAACATCCATACGCACCAATAACCCTATAACCATACATCCAAACACACTGATGTTAAAGCTAAGGGGTATAAAATACTATTAAATTTTAGCAGAAAATACTATTAAATATGCTACAATTTTACACAAGTTTTAATTATTTATCTACAAATGGGATATACCTAAACCTTGATACAACACTATAGGCAGTGTACCTAATCGTAGAGTAGTATAGTTTTTAGTAAGTCCGGTTCGTTCCACAGAGAGCAGGGTTATTAAACACTATATTTTTAAACAACTATATTTGTACAAAATATATATAATAATATATAAAAGGGGGTTTACCGTTTTATGACCTGTTTGTCAATTTATATTTTAAGCGAAGCGTATAGTAAATGACGATATTTAAATAACAATATAAAATAAATAACAATAATTAAAATGACAATAAATAAAAGTACGAGGAAAAAAATGACATAAAATATATTATGCTTATTTAGGCTTCCGTAACCATGATGTTTGGCGTGTTGATTTTAAGTTTTATGCCCATGGGTTAATTGTCCTTTGTCCTGGATTATTTAATATGTCCGTCTGGTTTTTGTCCATAACAGTCCATCGGTCATAAATTTAAAGTGCGAGTGTCCTCGTCAAATTATCCTTATACCCGAAGTCAAATATTCCAACTAATTGGGGACTTAAACTGTAACAAGGTTTTAATACTTTGTTTAATAATTACACCAGGATATCGACTGCGTGTAATCCAAGGTTTAATACTTTGTTAACAATTACGCCAAGTGTCCTTGTACATAATTTCACCCCTGTTTTAATAATTCCATAGACTATTAATCCATTCCCGTGTCCGGTTAAATGAACGATTATTCGTACATATAAATATCCCGCCCATCGTGTCCGATCGAGTGTATATGGTTATTTATAGGTACATTCAATTGTAAATCTTTATATTAAAATTAACAAACTATCATTTAGTTAAACAAATATAAAGCCCATTAATAGCCCATAGTCTAATTTCCACAAGTGTCGTTCTTTTGTCCAAACCCCAATTATGGTACAAAGCCCAATTACCCAATTTTAATATTTTTAGCCCAACATCATGATTACTTCGTCTTAAATAAGCATAATAATAACTTAAGTACGAGACATTAATTTAAAAAGGAGAACATAGCTTACATTGATTATTTATCGCGTAGTGTTACACGGACAGAGCTCCGACTTTAAAACCCGTAAAATAACCTTTGCATAACCCAAAACTAATCTAATATAAAACTACACTATATATATATATATATATATATATATATATATATATATATATATATATATATATATATTTATTATTTATGTTACAGAGGAAGAGATATATGAATATGGTGTTTAAACTCGGCCAGAATTCGTTGCATTTATAGGACATTTTTGAAATTTCAAACTCTGCGAGTCGTGGAGTTTTAAGCCTTCAAACTCCGCGAGTCGTGGAGTTTGATTTTCCAGCTCACAATTTTTTGGATCTTAGCTTGTCGACGTAATTAAATAATAATATAATATATAAATAATTTTAAGAATTATTTAAATATTATATTTTATTTATGTGCATAGTTGACTTGTAATTTTTGCACCGTTGCGTCGCGCGTTGAGAGTTGACTCATGTCCCGGTTCCGGATTTTCGAACGTCCTTGCGTACAATTTAATATCTTGTACTTTGCGTTTTGTAACTTGTACTCTTATCATTTTTAGACGTTTTTCATCAATAAATTGAACCTTTTGAATTGTATCTTGTACATTTGAGCTTTTTGGACGTTTGTGTCTTCAAATCTTCGTTTTCGCCTTTTGTCTTCGCACTTATTTATTTAAACAATTACAATGAAAATATAATACAATTACATATGAAAACCTATTATTTAGGAGGAATATTGCTATGAAATATATGTTCCTTTTTAGCCTTATCAAATATCTCCACACTTGAGAGTTGCTTGTCCTCAAGCAATACAGAACTTGAAATAAAAACATACATGAATCACTTTTTTATTCATCACACTTTGTACATCAGTGATTTTGATATAGTGGTATAAACAATGATAGTAACGATAGAACCATGGTTAAAGGTGGGTGTGTCATCCACAGTTGCCTCGGGTTTAGGTCAACGACACTTGCAATCAAATAGCCGATTTACTTTCGATTTCCAAAGCAAAGTGCACATTTGAAAGGTGGTTTACAGTCCCACATGACTATGAAAATGTAGATCCTTAAGGAAATTGGATCTTTATGAAAATATTTGATCTTTTGAAAATTGAATCTAGCTTTTACCCTAGATAAGTTTTCCGGAATAACCCTTCACCGGTGTTTGCAAAATATTTTTGTGGGTTGTGTGGGTTTCAGATTTGAAAATTTTAGCTCAACACTTGTGGTTTTGTGTTACCCACTTGCTAACCTTGTATTAGGAAAGCAACACGTCTAGTTTACTTGTCCCGTATATTACCTTTCGGCAAACTACCGTCCGGTTGTAAAAGAAAGCGATGAACAAGAAACTGTTAAGGCAATGTCTAATGACATGCATTTGATTATGGTCCAAAAACGTGTCGGATGCTATTACTATCCTTTGTAGGAGCAATAGTAAAGATCATCCTTATAATTTTTCAGTCTGGCACAAGGTCCTGTCTTCGACCAAGCTATGCAACCACCGTTCTTACGGTTGACACCCGATTCGGTTCAGGTGACCTAATGAATTCCAGGTGAATTCCTAGGATTTTACGTTCAATGGTAATGAACGCATTAAAAATGGGTTTTCAGAAAACAAATCGGTTTGTAATTTTGATCAAAATATTTTCTCGTTCAAGCACGAGTTTAGATATCATTGAATTCCATGAGTTTGAATTCTCAATCTTTAAGGTCAATCTCAAGGATTGAGTAATATCAGTCTTAAAAGCTTATTTTTAATCTTTAAGGAGATTATCCTTTCTGGGGATCTGATTCATTAGTCTTATCAAGCTAATTTGCACGGTGCCCCCCCATTGTACGAGATAAATCCTTCTCATGGTTAGGATAAATCTGACCACTTGGCGACCCTGTTTGATGCTGAGGTCCGTGGATTTCCTGCTGATTTTAGAGATGACTTTTTTAGATTTTTCGTCAACCTACAGCTGGTCTGGACGACAACTTCCTGACCTAAATCAAGAAGCGCGTGTCTTTTTCGGAAGACTTTACTTCCTTTTAATTATGGAATTGATTCATCGTGTAGATCCATCTCTTCTTTCAAAAGTATTACAATAAATCGGGTAAAACTGATTAGTATTATTCAAAACAAAAGTACCTGCAATAACTTTACAGAAACATGTGATAAATAGTTTTTAATTGAATAACTTGGTACATTCTCCCCACACTTAGTTTCTTTCTTTGCCTTTTTATTCTCCTTTATTACATTTTAAATGAATTCAAGCGTTTTAAGTTGTTTCTCATTTTATGTCCTTTTCGAGGTAACGATAATTTCGGTATTAACACCTAGTTTTCATCGTTCATAAATATGTATAAACATGATTTTGACTTCATTTAGTTGAAATTTTTTCAAATTTTCATAAAATTTGGCAAATAAATCAAGTATAAACCCGAGAGAATTTATAACCCTTTCCCACACTTGAGATCATGCAATGCCCTCATTTGCATGAAATCAGACTCTAATTATAAATTCATGAGGGTGATTAGTGTAGAAAAGTGATTGAAAATACCCAATTTGTAATTTCAAAGCTCGTTGAATGATAGATGGCGCGCCTCATCGTCATTCTTTTTTGTTTTATCACACATGTTTTTCTTCAAAAATGGTTGCTTTTATGAACTGTTTGATAATTTTTGAAAATGCGTCTTTTACCCTAACTTATCATGCATTTTTATTAACGATTTATGCACTAACCCGAACCCCTAATTTAACGTTAAGTGGGGTTAGACTTCCCCACACTTAGCTAACGACATGTGAAGTCGGTAGAATAAGTTCCACGAATTAAAATAGTGAGCCAGTTATTTACATCTCGGGTGGTGTATAATATATCAATGGGTTTAAAGTTTAGACTCACCCGATCGTCACTACTTAATTCTTTTTTAAGTGTAGCTTTTAGTAAATGGATATGTCTCTTTTCTGGTTCTTGGTCAAATGGATTGATATACACCGACATACATATTATAGGGTGGATAATTTCTAACGTTTCCTTCATTTTATTCTCGAGATCAAAGTTTTCACCTCTATTACCCAATTGGGTGAAATCCGAGGTGTCATTATCTATTACAGCTCGTAGTTCATCTTCGGTAGATGACTTGTCTATTGAGAATATTGGGTTGGAAGGTTGTGGAATGGTGAATTTCGGGATTGGAGTAGATTCTTCTTCATTAACGGTACTTATCGGTCCCACCACTTTAGTCTCGGGGGTAAAATTTTCAACGTTATCGTTTTCCCAAGAGTACCAATTTGTCACCCTTACTTTTTCTTCTTCATCCATTGATGGATCGTTGATTTCGTCGGTAGAGGCTAATGTGTCGATATGTTGTGAAATTGGTAAAGCTGAATAAAAAGTATCATCGGGATAGTTGGTGATTTCGGAGTTCTAGAATTCATCAAAATTCGATGATATGAGATTTTCTTGCACAATACTCCTCAGATCAACAGGTGTGTAGTCTGATAGAGTTTCAGCTTGCCGGTTTACAAACTCTCTCATTTGTTCATTTTGAGCATTGAGTTCTTCGAGTTTGATTTTCATATTGTCTAATAAATTTTCAGACACGTAATTTTCCTCGTCTCCTGGTTGTTGAGTTTGGAAATATTCTTGGGAATAATCCCAATTTGAATTGTATTCTTCATAATCATTCCATTCAGGTTCCGTGGGTGCGTAATTTTCCATAGGAACGTAATAATAACATTCCCATGTTGAGTGATAATCTCCACAGATTTCACAACCAGTTATTGTTTCGTCATTCGTGATCCAGAATTGACCGAACGAATTGTCATCAACACCCGTTTGGGAGTATTGATTTAATTGATTTTGGATATCAAAAAGAGTTTCCATAGCCTTGTTTTCAAAATTTTCCATTTTATTGCGATGGCCAAATTTTAGCTACAATGTGGTGCATTTACTAATTATCCTATTAGTTATAAAAATAGAAAAACTTATATAAGTTGTTCAATTAATAGACTTTTCTGCTTTTGCCCACGTTTCGAATAGCCAAAAGATGCAGCAGGGAGCCAGAACCCTTTAAATCGGAAGCTCACAACTCAGCCACTAACAAATCCAACTATTACTACGAAGCAGAAAATTGTCAACGTCCATTAATTTAACCACTTAAATAATTTTTCTTTCCGTTTGAGATATTAGATAAGAAATAGAGAAAATTTCTAAGTCCTAAAAACTAAAGCGTCGAGAAATAAGAAAGAAAAAGAATGCGCGTCGAAAAACATCGAAAAATAAAAATAAGAAAATAGCGCGTCGTAACTTAAAAGTCTAAAAATTATATCTAAAAAGTTGCGCCCAAAGGTCTAAAGGTAAATGCAATTTTATTCAGAAAACGTCAATTACTTAATGGCACTAAAATCTATTTAAAACTAAAGCGAAAAACGGCGTCGCAAAATTCCAAAGCGCCTAAATCTTAATCTAAAGAAAAAGCACTTAAGGGATTTTACGGCAAAGCCTAAGAATCTATACATATAAAATAACTACGGAAAAACTAATTTTAAAACTAATTGCGAACGAAAAATATACAAAATATTACAATTACACTAAATAAAAGGATACAAATTATAAAAAGTGATAAAATTACTTATTTTTATAAAAAAATATTATTTTTATATTTTTATTTTTATATTTTATAAAAGTATTAATTTTTTATATATTAAAACTAAATATAATTAATTATAACTAATTAATTTAAAAACTTAAACTAAATAATAATAATAATAAAGTAAATAGGGTTAAATAATAATAATAATTAATAATACCCCGTAATTAATGCTTTTTAGGGTTTCTTTGTGGCCTGACAGGACGGCTCCGCGAGTCGTGGAGTTTTAAGCCTGCAAACTCCGCGAGTCGTGGAGTTTGAAAAAACGTTTTTTTTTTGTTTTTTTTTAAATTTTATATTGTTTTTCTAAAAATATATTTATACAAAAATAAATTAAAAATATAGCGTTTCGCCGATTTCCCCGGCAGCGGCGCTAAAAACTTGATGTTAAAGCTAAGGGGTATAAAATACTATTAAATTTTAGCAGAAAATACTATTAAATATGCTACAATTTTACACAAGTTTTAATTATTTATCTACAAATGGGATATACCTAAACCTTGCTACAACACTATAGGCAGTGTACCTAATCGTAGAGTAGTATAGTTTTTAGTAAGTCCGGTTCGTTCCACAGGGAGCAGGCTTATTAAACACTATATTTTTAAACAACTATATTTGTACAATATATATATATAATAATATATAAAAGGGGGTTTACCGTTTTATGACCGGTTTGTCGATTTATATTTTAAGCGAAGCGTATAGTAAATGACGATATTTAAATAATAATATAAAATAAATAACAATAATTAAAATGACAATAAATAAAAGTACGAGGAAAAAAATGACATAAAATATATTATGCTTATTTAGGCTTCCGTAACCATGATGTTTGACGTGTTGATTTTAAGTTTTATGCCCATGGGTTAATTGTACTTTGTCCTGGATTATTTAATATGTCCGTCTGGTTTTTGTCCATAACAGTCCATCGGTCATAAATTTAAAGTGCGAGTGTCCTCGTCAAATTATCCTTATACCCGAAGTCAAATATTCCAACTAATTGGGGACTTAAACTGTAACAAGGTTTTAATACTTTGTTTAATAATTACACCAGGATATCGACTGCGTGTAATCCAAAGTTTAATACTTTGTTAACAATTACGCCAAGTGTCCTTGTACATAATTTCACCCCTGTTTTAATAATTCCATAGACTATTAATCCATTCCCGTGTCCGGTTAAATGAACGATTATTCGTACATATAAATATCCCGCCCATCGTGTCCGATCGAGTGTATATGGTTATTTATAGGTACGTTCAATTGTAAATCTTTATATTAAAATTAACAAACTATCATTTAGTTAAACAAATATAAAGCCCATTAATAGCCCATCGTCTAATTTCCACAAGTGTCGTTCTTTTGTCCAAACCCCAATTATGGTACAAAGCCCAATTACCCAATTTTAATATTTTTAGCCCAACATCATGATTACTTCGTCTTAAATAAGCATAATAATAACTTAAGTACGAGACATTAATTTAAAAAGGAGAACATAGCTTACATTGATTATTTATCGCGTAGTGTTACACGGACAGAGCTCCGACTTTAAAACCCGTAAAATAACCTTTGCATAACCCAAAACTAATCTAATATAAAACTACACTATATATATATATATATATATATATATATATATATATATATATATATATATATATATATATATATATATATATATATATATATATATATATATTATTTATTTATTATTTATGTTACAGAGGAAGAGATATATGAATATGGTGTTTAAACTCGGCCAGAATTCGTTGCATTTATAGGACATTTTTGAAATTTCAAACTCCGCGAGTCGTGGAGTTTTAAGCCTTCAAACTCCGCGAGTCGTGGAGTTTGATTTTCCAGCTCACAATTTTTTGGATCTTAGCTTGTCGACGTAATTAAATAATAATATAATATATAAATAATTTTAAGAATTATTTAAATATTATATTTTATTTATGTGCATAGTTGACTTGTAATTTTTGCACCGTTGCGTCGCACGTTGAGAGTTGACTCATGTCCCGGTTCCGGATTTTCGAACGTCCTTGCGTACAATTTAATATCTTGTACTTTGCGTTTTGTAACTTGTACTCTTGTCATTTTTAGACGTTTTTCATCAATAAATTGAACCTTTTGAATTGTATCTTGTACATTTGAGCTTTTTGGACGTTTGTGTCTTCAAATCTTCGTTTTCGCCTTTTGTCTTCGCACTTATTTATTTAAACAATTACAATGAAAATATAATACAATTACATATGAAAACCTATTATTTAGGAGGAATATTGCTATGAAATATATGTTCCTTTTTAGCCTTATCACACGCACCCAGGCGATTTTTTAGAAATCGATCATTTCATCATTTTTTTGCTTGTAACTCATTCGGTTCTCGATAAAGGTCAACCTATGATACGATAAAGCATCAAAATACCCCGTTACCAACATCATACACAGAATCAAGCATCAAAAAACCCCTTTACCAATGTCAATCGTGTTTAATGTTGTTGTACGAGGGAAAACCGTCAAATCCGACTTATTAAAGTGTTTGATCAACAACGAGCAACATTTACACATCACCTACAATGTCAAACAAACAGGTAACATCGCTATTACATTGATTTTGATTCGTTATTTGTTGCATACATTTCGGTGAACAGCTGGTGTGTGTTTAAGTTACCAATCAATTGGTTGTTGTGAAATTGTGTTTGATGGTCTTTGATGTTGTTTATAATTAGTTTAGTTCTTATTAATCGTAACACATATGAATTTTTTTGGGTCGTTAAAGTAGCAACTGTCAAATCACGCACCACGCAAAGAGCGTGCCGCAACGTGTGTGGTGTGGGGTGCATGCGTCGGTGGTATTTCTTTTGTTGGATTTCTTTTAAACAGTTTTTGATGGTCGTAGTTGTTTGTTTTCAAGTTTATAAATCGGCTGAGCTTACACTGAGGTGTAGCACCAATTTGATAAAGAGCATAGGTACCCAGTTGACCACAAGACAGCGGGAACGATTCAAGAAGACTATTTTTGGACCATGGTTAAATGTGTTGTTTATAGAGAACGATGCGGCATATGTAAATCTTATGCTTCAGAAGAAGAAGAAAAGACGGTCATCTAGGGTGGAAATCCAAGAGGAACACGATGATCTTTGGTTTGGGTTGTCCCGTTCACTGACGGTGAGGTTTGGTCGAAGAGAATTTTGTTTGATGACTGGTCTTAGATTCGGTGAGCTTACCTCCATGAATCATTATGTTCCTGCTGAGGTGAGGCAGACAACGCCTCCTATTAGGGTACGGTGTTTTCAAGAAAATGTTGGCGAAGACACCTTGACTTACGGACATATCAAGGCCCGATTTCTAAACACAAGGGGGCTAGAGACTGCTGATGACGATCTTGTCCGGCTAGCTATTATTATCGTCATAGAGATGGGAATGATGGGTAAGCAGCCACATTACAAGATTGACAACACCTTTCTTCATTTCATAGAGGATTTTAATAATATAGCACAATATCCATGAGGTTCTCGTGTCTGGGATTATACGTACCGCGGGTTAAAAAACCCGCTTTCAAAGCGTGATCTAAATGCCACCAGAAAAGTTAAATACACCATTCCTGGATTCGTCTGGGCATTTCAGGTATTAATTAATAAGTTGTGTTTATATGTAATATTTGGTTAATTTAAAAAAGTTAACATACTATTTTAACTCAATGATTATATATGAATTGTAGATGTGGATTTGAGAGATATTCTCGAGGCAAATTGGGAGTAAAGCGAGGAAGATCTCGGAGGGTGGCATTCCGAGGGCGGTGTACTGGGGGCGTCGGAAGAAGGCACTTTGGAAGGAATGTTTGGCCTACTAGACTTGGTAATTTCTTTCTTATTCATGCTCGTTAAAAACTTGGTAATCCTAAACTTATTTATCTAACTTTTTACATTTTTTCGTGTTGATTTCATCAGGATGGTGTTGCTACTGATGACAGACCTCCAAGGACGTTGGAGCTTACACCGGCTGAGGCAACGTCCGACTGGTGGGTGTTCCAATGTTTTTGACAGAGAGTTGGTTGCACACGCATCACCACCATCACCATCACCAACAGGACCCCCACCACCACCACTACCATCACCGATAGGACCCCTATCACCACCACCACCACCACCATCTTGCGATGTTCAAGAGAAGTTAAATGACATGACCAGATGGGCTGAAATGATTGGATGACGTATTGGCATTCTAGATCATAAGGTAACATGTTAAATGTATTTATTCTACTAATTAGATATATTTATTCATGTTTTTATATGTCTTAAAAGGTTGGTTTATCTACAGGAGGATGGGTACGCTTCTGACACAGTTGCTGTGTCAGCAACTCGGGCCTTACCTACGTTACCGTCGCCCGGTTTCCATCGACGTCCCATAAAAATGAGTCGTCATATCAGGTCACCGTACGCTACACCAGGTAGATATGCCCCTAAAATACAGAGAACTAAACTAGTTGAACAACAACAACCATAAATCGTAATCGAAGAACAACCATCAGAGACTATTGAACAAGAAGTCGAAAGAATACCTCTGGATCAACAAGCGAACATTTCAACATATCATCCACTTGACCAGAAGCATTACATCAGTGCAGCCACAGTAGGAATGGATATTGATTCATATCTAGAAGCCTGTGATTTGAGGCTAAGTATAGAAGATGAAAGAGAAATCTATGACAAGGCAACTTCACTGGGCTTAAGCATGAAGGAATATATGGCTTCCCAAGCTCTAGCAATGCAAAAACAAAAAGAGCTTGATGATGAGATCTAAAAAAAAACTGCTTTGCAACTTGTTGCTTCCTTTGAAAAAGAACTTGATGCTGAAGAGGAAGCAGCAAAGCAACAAAAGCCAAAGAAGATATCAAAGAAGAGTTTAACGAAGAGTTCATCATTATGTGATGTTTCCGACACAGCATGGGATAAGGTTTATGCGAATAAATATAAGGATGTGATGACCAAAAGATATAGCAAATCAAAAATCTATAAGTGTCAAAGATGCACCAATCACACATTCAACATCAGAAGAGAAAATTTCGAGCTTGAACATATCCATGTTGATGAACTATGTAATTATAGACACTCAGAGTGGATGGAGCTGTTTGAAATCTTCAAATATAAAGATGGCAAATTGAAAGATAATGTTATTGACAGTCTAAGAGAGTTGTTTGATAAGGCAACTAAGTATGGTGGTGCCCCAGTTTTTGATTTCGATGCTGAGCTTGCAAAGAAGAAGAAAAAGGGAACTGGTTCTGTTTATAGAAGAAGAGAACAACTCGTTCTCTCACCATATGCCCCTATTTTGACCATTGATGACTTCATAAATTTGTTGCCTGTGAAGGAAGAACAAGAAGAATGGTTCGACTAGAATATTATTTGGGTGTAGCCGTTTGTTTATAACTATTAGATTGTATGTTGTAAATTATTTTTGGGCACTTGCACCCTGTAAATTAATATTGTTTTTTGGGCCTTGTTTTTTTGTGTGTAGCCGTATGTTTATAACTCTAAATATTATTGTATATGAACAAAAACAAAAGGGAAAATAAGCAACAAAACATACTTGTTATATAAACATAAATTAAGTAATCCACTCGAAATGTTAATAATTAACCATTACAAGGTTCACACCGCTAAGCTAATAAATTAAACAGGTCAAAAGGGCATCTTCGACTTGATTATACACACGTATATGTGGCACGATCTTAAAACAATGCATCTTCGACTTGATTATACACACGTATATGTGGCACGATCTTAAAACAATGCATCAACTTTAATCAACAACTTTAGTTTTAAGGGTAAGTGATCTTGATGAACGCATATTTAAGATCTCGATAATCCATAGTTTGTTTCAAAATCTTATCATCCAAATTGACCGCATCACCTTATTTCTCGGTTCTCGGCCTCGATAGATGATGAAAATAACAATTCAGATAACCGCCCATCTTTTCCCATTTCTCTATCATTTTTGTCCTCTAATGGTGGGGTTCCACTTTCATCAAATGCTAAGTATACACTGCATATAGTCAAGTAGTGCATACCTAAACTCAAACTTAAAAACTTCAACGTACACTGGTGGTGGTTATTAGGGTAAAATAAGTACGTCGCAACATTGGAATGTTTTGAATTCCGACTAGATTTTTGATGGGTGTCTTGTAGGAGACAACAACAACCATCAGGTAACCATTTGCGTCGTAACCAAGTGAGAGTCGGGTGACATCTAGCTAAGTCCAGTTTTGTTGAGAGTTCCTTCAACTGCTTTAATACGAGGCCTGTTGAAGTAAGATAATTGCTTTTAATATAAAACCTTGAATTGTTGTGTTCCATTAGCAGTCACTTAGCAATGATAAAGATACGTCTTCCTGCAATCCCAATCATGCTGCTCATCACTCTAAGTCATATATTATAATAGAAACACCCTTAGTTGGTCGAAATACCTAAATTGTTTATAAACAAACCATTCCGTTAACTAAAAATTAAACGGCATGGTTTGTTTATAAACACGGGTATGTGAAGCCGACTCCGACCAACATGGGATGCTTCAGTTATACTATGCAACTTAGAAAGATGAGCATCATGATTGGGATTGCGGGAAGACGTATCTTTATCATTGCTATGTGTCTGCTAATGAAGCACATAAGTACAAGATTTGTTATTCAAGGAGTTATGCACTACAACAGGCCCTGTGTATTAAAGCCCTCAATTGGAGGAGCTCTCTACGAAGCTGGACTTATACACATGTTACCCCACTCTCTCTTGGTTGAGAGTCGGATGATTTACTTGATGGATGTTTTTGCATACTAATTAAACTCCCATAATAATCCATTCGAGTATCAAAATATTTGATCGTTGCAACGTAGTTATTACAATCATACCACCAACATTGTAATTTTTAATTTGAAGTTAAATAAGTTTAAGTATTATGCATTACTTAACTTATATGCAGTGTACACTTACCATTTGGTGAAAATGGAACGAAACCACCTAAGAAGACAAATAATGATAGAGAAGTGGGGAAAGATGGGTGGTTACCTGAGTTGTTATTTTCGTCATCTATCGAGGCCGGAACTGAGGAACAAGGTGTGTGCGGTGAATGCGGTTGGGTTGAAAAGATGTTGGAACAAATATGGTGGATCATCAAGAATGTAAATATATCGTCAACAAGATCAATTACCCTGAAAATTAAAGCAGATGATCAGTTATCTTGAAAATTCAAGATACAGTTGATGAGCTGTTTTAAGCTCGTGAAACATATTTTTTCTTCTTTTTTCTATCTGGATTCATTTTCGTACACCACGCACCATGCAACATGCACGCGCACTGC
The DNA here is from genome assembly GCF_046630445.1 of Rutidosis leptorrhynchoides. Lineage (NCBI taxonomy): Eukaryota > Viridiplantae > Streptophyta > Magnoliopsida > Asterales > Asteraceae > Rutidosis > Rutidosis leptorrhynchoides. The sequence goes on along the minus strand of NC_092338.1, from coordinate 403,542,797 downwards.
ACACCACGCACCATAATTGCGTGCGGTTTAAACATTCCAATGCCGGGTTCAATGACGGTTCAATGATTTTTGTCCACGCAATGCCCAAACGAACCAGTAAGGGTGAGTTTACCGGTTCAATGCCCAAACATTACTCACCGGTTCAAATACACCCTTGCTGGGTTTGTTTGGGCGTCGAATGGACAACTTATACTGTCAAATACACAATGGGTGTGACTTTGTTAGTTTTTTTCTTTCTTTTTTTTTTGAAGTAGTGAAGGATGATGCTATGGTGGAGGTGAAGCAGTAAGTGATGTTGTTCAGAGATATCTGATGCGTTTTGGTGTTGTGTTAAGGGTGATATTTATGAACATTTAGGATATAGGTTCTCGTGACCTTTGGGACACCCACTTTTGGCTTATAGTGTGATCGTGAGCTTCAGGACCCCCACTTTTGGCATTTAACGTCTTAATAATCGAGAAAATGTGATATACGGGACCCAGGTTTTGCCTTTTTAGATCTTGATAATCGAGAAAATGTCATGAAATCTTATCTTACCTTATCTGGTGAATTACGCACCACGCACGAAACCATACGCACCGTGCATGTTTAGTGTGTGGTGCGTATGTGTGCTCGTGATCTTCGGGACCCCTACTTTTGGCATTTAACGTCTTAATAAATCAGAAAAGGTGATATACGGGACCCCAGGTTTTGGCTTTTCAGATCTTGATAATCGAGAAAATGTCAGGAAATCTTATCTTACCTTATCTGGTTAATTACGCACCACGCACGAAACCATATGCACCGTGCATGTAAAGTGCGTGGGGTGTATGTTAGGTGTATATGTACAGATGATACTATGCCCGGTTACACGCATCACGCACCGTGGAATACGCATGATGCGTGGTGCGGGATGCGTGGGTAGGGGGCATCTGCTGCAATTTCGATATTTTGAGGGCATATTGTTAAAGACATCCTGAAATGGGGGCATTCTCACCAATTTCCCTATGATTTCTGTCTTTAAACAGAAACAATCGTACAAACAATAAAGCCCAAGCCTAGATCCAAGCTTAAATTACAAGTTTTGACTCTTTGTCAATATATCTGTGATTTTTTATTATTTAACTACTCCGTAGAACGGAGGGTTTGTTAGGGTAGAACCCAAATCGTATCGTATTATTTATTAACTTTTTTTAAACTTATAAAATAATACGTATTAACTTACTAAAATTTCTCAAATCCTCTTACTCCAAGTATTAAAATTTGGTTACCATGTTGAATTCATCCTAAATTAATTTTGTTTATTAAATAAAAATTAATATAGACTATTGGATTTCTATCATTTTAAACCCGCGGATTTGCGAGAATATGTATGAATATTGTTGCACTGGAGCTGTATTAATCAATTCGTCATACTTATTTTCCAATCGCATATGTTGTTGTGTTGGTGCACAATACTCATGTTTTGAATGCATCCCCTTCATTTTTACCACAATCAGAACATCGAGTCGAACGTGTGAATTAGATTGAACCTGAAACAAAGGTAAAATAAAACCAAAATAGCATAATGAACTCAACATCATTCAATGAATACTCGTCGCCAGACTTATTTTTTAACACGAAGAAGGAATAACTCCACAAATAATGAGAGAATGTCAATATTTAACTATTCCGTAAATAACAACCACTATAATGTATACACTCTGCGATCTTTTCTTTGTCAAACCAATTTTAAACGGTCTCTTCAAAAACTGAAGAAAATTTTCACCTGGTGTATCAATATGTTATCAGAAACACCATCACCCAAGCACAGAAAGAACCTTTATAATTTTTAAGGCTCAGTTCCCTAGAATCCAAAATAGACTTTGGGAAACTTTTTTTACTGGTTTCGACCCATTAATCCACTTGAGAGTACACTACACGCTCAAGTGTATTGGTAGATTAAGTAAAAAATTCTGGTAGATTTAGATAACCCCTAACTTTTTTAACTACATTACAGTAAATTACAATCGCATATAAATAAAAAACTCACATAAAAGAATAGCACGCATGCCAATAAATGAACCCACATATAACAATCAATGCCATTATGTAGAAAATGTATAACGTCATATATTTATTTAACTTTATAAGATTAGAAGAGATAATCATTACCCTGAAATGTTCTTTATAAACAAAGGATGAAGGGGAGTTCTTCTAATGAACATCTCATATGTGTTAAGTAATGTAAATGATCGAACATAAATCTGCTATAAGAGTTAGATTCATGTTGAGTGCATGTCGGGGTGTTTAAGGACATTCGCAGCTTCGATCTCCGGTCCAGTTTACCGTAAATAACCTTTATAGAGATGATGATCTACAAAAGGGTGATCGAAGCTTGGTCCACCATTAATGGCATGAGCCACAGTAATGGCCACGAAAGATGACTACATTAGGTACATGTTCGTAGAACATACCTGCTTGTCGTAAGATCGTTTTCTGGTTGCAATCAGAATATCGAGTAATACAGAAAAACGTTCGTGTCGAATGAAGGAGGTTTAGGGTTGTATTTATAGCCAAACCCTAACCTTAGTTACCTCGTAATTATCTTCTTGATCCTTCCAAATAACTCCCATAAATAACGGAATTATAGTTAGGAAAGGATTATATCTAATTACGGATAATATCATACCAGATTGCTTTCGTGTACGCTAAGCAAAGATTGCGTGCACACCTCCTAATCTGATAGTTCTTATTTATTCGAGACGTGCGCTCTGCACGTGATACGCACGAGCGCCATGCGCGTAGGTACGCGTATCATTAAGTCCCCCAGTTTAATATGATGTGCGATCACCATGGCACATCATGTTAAACTACTATTGCCTAGGAACTTTGTAAATTGACGACTTTAAACAAGATATATATTACATAAAATAATCTTGGATAGCCTCAAAACATACACCAAAGATTTACCAAAAGATTTACCAAAGATTTACCATCAATTAGCATTAATTACTGGTCAGCCGCTGTCAATCAAACGTCTGCTGATGACAACAGCATTGACGGCTGCAGCACATATAATCATGACAGGTTGTCAAATCAAATCTTGCGTAACCACCATAATTTGCTAACCTGCACAGATTTCAAGCCTAACCACGCGATATTCTTATCGTTAATACTTATTCTTTTTGCCACTAGCTTGGATTAGTGACACGTGTACGGTGCATATTCAATCTACCCGTTTTGGAGCCCTAACTATTGATGAATATAAATAAACCGTACATATATCCATTTTAGGTAAATGATTCAATTTACTCTTTTTCATCTTTGCTCCCATTTTCTCCGATCAAGATCCGGAAACAACACAATCATCCTTTTTTCAGGTCTGTCAACTTCTCATCTTTTTTACTCATGACGTCTTCTTCTTCCGGTTCCACGTTTTTACATGTACATTCCATTGTTTCGACTCTTGACCAAGAGTCAATTAAATGCATCGTCGAATGACACCCACTAATCACCAATTTCAACCCTACACTCCCCCAACCAAACCAACGGGCCCACAAACCTCCTGCCAACATGATCACCGTTTACGATCAAACCCGAGAAGTTGGTAACATTCGTATTCCACCAACCAATTTCTTCTTGAGGGTTTTGTCAGAATACAACATAGGTTTGGGTCAACTGTTGTAACGACCTGACTTTTTCGACTTATAATTATATTTATTACTTTCACAAAACAGCGTATATGTGCGTACTGAGCTATATTATTTTATGGGGTATTTATTCATGTTAATGAATTTCGTAATGCCTTACAATGTGTTATTAAGTACTTAGTTACTTAACTTGATCCTCGAATGTATTTATGACCGTCAGTGTCACTTGTCGTTTAAAACACGCTACGTACTTGGTACACGTTAACTTTTGTCATAATTGGAGCGTTATGACTACTTAATCATAATTGTTATTTATTATGGTTTCTTAATTACTCTTAGTATTTTACTAATGCACACTAGTTAGTTACATGGGCTTAGCACCTTAATGGACTTAACTTATTAAAGGCCCACCCTACTTTAGTTAATGGACTAGTTAATTAGCCCATCTTTATGGACTTATGAGTCCATTAAGACATAAGATAACCCATCAAGATATAAGACAAGGATTAAGCATGCTTATGTACTACTACTTACACATTTTAACTTAATACCCCATGCCACCCAACATGCTAGCATCACCTTGTACCACCACCCATGCAAAGCAAATGCCCCCCCCATGCTTGCCAAAACCGTCGGCCACCACCCCCATTCACCATCCTTATATTTTTTTTCTTTTCTTTCTTTGTTAAATACACACTCCATTTCATTTCTCACAAAACACACACACTTTTCTCTAAGTTTTCTCTCTAACTTTCTCACACTAAACTTTGAAGAACTTGTAAGTTCTTGGCTTCTTTTTCTTTCTTTTATTTCTTTAATTCGCGATTCATCATCATCATGATCAAGGATTCAAGTTTTGTGACTTGAATCTTCATACATCTTGTAGATTCAAACTTTGATTTGAAAGTCTTCAAGAACATGAAGGATTCAAGCGTTTTAGCTTTGAATCTTCATTTCCTTGTTAGATCTAAGTTTTATAACTTAAGATCTCTTTATTTATGTTAAAAGATCAAAACTTATATTTATAATCTTCATGTAACTTGTAGATCTAACTTTTTACTTTAAGGATCTTTAAGAATATTAGAAATCCAAGCTTTCTAGCTTGAGGTTTCTACAAAAAATTCATTAAAAGATCAAGTTTATTAACTTATGATCTTCTTTAATTTGTTGTACTTTAAATTGTAACTTGTGTTCCATTAAACAAAGATACAAGCTTACTAGCTTGAAATCTCATAAGTATTGTTAAAAAATCCAAGCTTTCTAGCTTAAGGTTTTATTATTGTGTTTGATCTAAGTTATGTAACTTATGGTCATCTAACTTGTTTAAACAAAAGCTCATAAGCTTACATTCATTTTACTTTGCAAAAATCTAAGTTTCATAACTTAAGGTTTTGTAAAAGTTGAAAGTCTAAGTTCTATAACTCAGGGTTTCACCAAGAACATAAGATCTAGACTTTTTAGTCTAAGGTTTTCAATATTTAGCTAAGATCTAAGTTCTATAACTTAAGGTCTTGCTTATTTAGTTTGAATCAAAGTTTATAGCTTAATAGAACTTGTACTTGTATCGAAACTAAGAACTTGATGTAACTTTGGTTCATCATCTTCCTCAAAATCTCAAATGAGTTGTATTTCATTTCTTAGTCTTGACTTTGTGTGTTGATGGTTAGACCTTGGTTAAAGTGATGCTAAAACATCAAGAGTTGTACACTTGAGGCTTATACGCATCAAGGATGAGAACCGTGATGAGCATCAAACACCAAGAAGCCTACCGGAGCACTTGTTTTCTGTTTTTCAGGGTTTGATCAGACTCCTGAGACTTATGTAAAGTTGATTTCTGGATAGTTCGGTTCGATTAGATGACTTTTCATTTAAGACTCGCCTAAATCCGATATACGGTTTAGGATTTATAGCTTTCCGAAAATCACTACGCCTTCGTAACGACGTGCTGAAATTTCTGACCTACTCGCGCTTGAACCGTCTCCACGGTCAAACGAAATCGAGTTAGAATCTGAAAATTTGACAGCGGTAGAAGGACTCACATACGGAGCCTTGACCACTGACCGTGCGTCATTTCAGTTTGTATAGAGGTCGTAGCAGCTGATCGAAGTCAGCCGTTTGTTTCGATCTCTATTCTTGTTGAAAACTTACTTTATCTTTTACGTATGATGATGATGATGATGATACTTAAGACTTAACTTATTTACTTTTAAACTTTTGGGGATAATTTACTAACTTAGTGACCTTTGACTTAGGTTGAGGACCTTTCAGACTAACTTACTACTTGCTTACTTATTCGTATTGACTTTACCGCACATTCACTGTGAGTTATAGCTCCCTTTTTACTTCAACTATTTTTGGGACTGAGAATACATGCGCTTTTTATGTTTTAACATACTAGACACGAGTACTTAAAATTTATATATGTGTGGGTGACATAACGGTATAAACTTTCCCCTTAGCTCGGTAACGTTTAGTCATTGGTTTATGAACCGGTGAACGCGAATCTTAGATATGGATCCATAGGGTTTGACATCCCCACTCGGGCTAGTCGCACTAGCATTTAACGGGTGTTTAATACTTTGTCTGATTTAACGCACTTTACAAGTGTACTTTTAGGGGGTGATATATTATTTTACGTTAAGTTAGTTACCAAGTGCCCACGCTTAAGCATATACTTTTCATACTATTTTGAATACGAAATCTCGTGGTCGACATTACATTGTTGATTACAATAAAACTATAGCTCACCAACATTCGTGTTGACATTTTAAAGCATGTTATTTCTCAGGTGCTTAGACGTTGTTGCTTCCGCTGTATTAGACTTGCTGTTATAGACTCGCTTTGTTAGACTTCCGCAGCATTGTTTAGAGATGTCTCAATCATGGAACTTTTATCTTGCATTCACAACTTATGTTATTCTCGAACTATGGTTTTGTAATGACCTTAGTGTCACGTACTTATGTTAATGCTTTCTATTTGTAGAAGCACGTTGAAATGCCCCGTTCATACCGATTATGAACGATTCACAATAGTTGATTTCATTGTGAGGTATTTGACCTCTATATGATACATTTTACAAACATTGCATTTGTTTTTAAAAGACAAACTTTTTTTACATCAAAAGTTGACGGCATGCATACCATTTCATAATACATCCAACTATAATTGACTTAATAATAATCTTGATGAACTCAACGACTCGAATGCAACGTCTTTTGAAATATGTCATGAATGACTCCAAGTAATATCTCTAAAATGAGCAAATGCACAGCGGAAGATTTCTTTCATACCTGAGAATAAACATGCTTTAAAGTGTCAACCAAAAGGTTGGTGAGTTCATTAGTTTATCATCAATATTCATTTCCATCATTTTTAATAGACCACAAGATTTTCATTTCCATTTCTCATAAATATACATCCCATACATAGAGATAAAAATAATTCATATGGTGAACACCTGGTAATCTGTAACGACCCGGATTTTTCCTCTAATATATATAGAAGATTAATATTTACATAATTAATGTTTCCAACATGTTAAGCAATCAAACTCATTAAGACTTGGTTATTTGAAATGAATTTTATACAAATGTTTGGCCACCCAGTCTGTCTGACGATTCACGAACGTCATAACTCGAAATAATTATATAATGATGTATATATGGATATATATATATATATATATATATATATATATATATATATATATATATATATATATATATATATATATATATATATATATATATATATATATGATTTGATAAAATGATATTTAAGTATCTCATTACATATAATAACAATTGGTTATATACATAATCTCAATATATATATATGATTTGATAAAATGATATTTAAGTATCTCATTACATATAATAACAATTGGTTATATACATAAAATTAGATTACTAACTTAAGGACTTCAAGACTATATACATATATATAACGATTAACGTTGTAATAACTTCTAAATTAAAATGTATGTATATGTATTGTATTAATATGTATTAATACACTTTTGAAGGACTTAAACATATATACTAACATACTTATACTCAACAAAGATAGCTATACTCATATTCTCATTCAATTCTATCAAGAATTCTACTCGTATTTATTCGGTATTCATACCCGTATCATACACAACTTCTAAAGGTATTTACTATGGCTATATACACATCAAAGTCAACCTTTTTAATAGATTTAGATCTGCCCTAGATGAGAGGGAACTTAAATTGGAAGTTAGCATACATTATTACACAAAATAACAAATTGGAAATTTGTTTTTGTCTCCCCCATGTCTCATGCCAAAATGGAGGATAAATACACATACATTTGATTCAAGATTACTACATCATTTACTCTCTACACATACATACTCAAACACTCTCATAACCTTCATCATATTCAGCAACCTTTGGGTCATATGCTAAGCCTTAAACACCATAAGAAAACTCTTTCAAGAACATATCAAAATAACCACCCATTTGAAGAAGATTACTTCCAAACTTTTTAATCCAACTCAAAAACTCTTTAGGATCAAGAATTCCACTTTCATTCCAGTAGTCTTTCATCTTATAATCAAGATAATAATCATATATAAGCTTTGGTTCAATTTATATAACTATAACTATCTTAAAATCAAGATAGAATTCTTATTCGAACTTTTGTTCATTTCATGATTTTACTTCAAGAATTCCAAGCCATCAAGGATATCTTTGAACTCAAGATATTCTCCATATTTCTCTAGAAACTTTATTCATTTGATTTAAGGTAGTAACCTTATTCATAATCTTATTCGATTTATATTCATATAGCTATCTTATTTTGAGTTTATAACTAATAACAACAAGAACATAGTTTAGATTATTTCTAAACTTGTTTGCAAATAAACTTATTCCTTCTAACTTGACTTTTAAAATACTTCAACACATATATTATGATAGTATGTCAAGCTAACATAAGGATATAAAACTTGTAAACACGAAGAACACCTTAAAATCGAATATACGTCGTCTTAGTCGAACGGGGGCTGTTTTGGGTTTAATTTTAAAAACCTATCTTAAACTTTGAATTAAAAGATTTCCTTTGGTGAAAAATCTTATTTTATATGGATATGAAATATATCCAAAATCCATGGTTAAACTCTAAGTGGAAGTATGTTTTTCAAAAGGGTCATCAAGATGTCGTTCTTACGACGGATATGACTATCTTCTCTTATTTGACACTTAAGCTGTATTTTTGACTATAAACCTATACTTTTTATGTTAAGATTAATAATGTTGAGTTCGATACGAAACCATGGCAACTTGAATCACTCAAAACGGATTTGTAACGAAGAAATTATGGGTAAAACAAAATTGGATATTTTTCTTAATTTTTAGCTACGGACATGATTTATAAAAATGGATGCTAACCTTACCCTAGCTAACTTACCTTGTATCCTACATATATTTATACATGTCTTGTTCCCGAACTTATAGAAATACAATTTATAATAGTCGTGATTAAGTTCTACGATAATATATTATAGTCTTAATAAAGATCGTAAGGCACCATATATATATATATATATATATATATATATATATATATATATATATATATATATATATATATATATATATATATATGACTTGATCACCGTGGATTCGTATAAAAAGTATTGACATATCATTTTGACTTCTTCTATATATATTATTGGAACAAACTATTAGACACCATTGGCAGTAATCTCGAGTTAGCTGTGGGTCGAAGTGGATTCCAAAATATTTTATACTTTGAGTTGTGATCGAGCCTGAGACATGTATACAATGGGTCGCGGATTGCTTCAGACAATATACATATTATGTGTCTTATTATATTAAGACAATATATTATAGTGTTAGTGAATTCTAACACAATATACGCATTTATATTTATATATATATATTTATACTGTTGGACTATTGGACTATTGGACTACGAACGTTGGACTACTAACAATGGACAATTAAAATTATCCCAAGTATCATAAGTATGGAATATTAATTAATATATATATATATATATATATATATATATATATATATATATATATATATATATATATATATATATATATATATATATATCTTGACACAAGAATATTATTATTAGGTTCGTGAATTTGTCAAAATGCCAAGTCTTATCACCATCTATTCGGAAATCATCACAAGTGAGTTATAGTCCCATTTTTACTATCTAAATTATTTTGGGATGAGAATACATGAAAAATTTATAAATGTTTTACAAAATAACCATAAGTTCATGAAACTACATTCTACGATTGTTTTGTTATACCGGATATCTGTACTTATTATTATTATGTTTGGTAACCTAAGAATTAGTGAAAAACACTAATTGACGCGAATCCTAAAGGTAGATCTACGGGCACCAACCACCCCCATTTTCGAATAGTGGAAATGCTTTAGTACTTCGAAGGGTTCTTGTCATACATTTGAATAGTGGAATGTATGATGCCAGATATCTTAAGCAATCTATGTTAAGGTCGGTTACCAGGTGACTCATCGTATGAATGATTTTTGCAGTTGTAATGATCCTGCACATTTAATTAAATGAAATCTTGTAGCTTATTAAATGCTATGATTATTATATAGAAATTAAACCTATGACTCACCAACATTTTTGTTGACGTTTTAAGCATGTTTATTCTCAGGTGAATATTAAAAACGCTTCCGCTGTCGTATGCCAACCCAAGGTCAAGATTTGAAGTCGGCATAATTGTTTATATTATTTAAACTTGCATTCAGAGTATTTGTTGTAATATATTTGATCATATTGTAATGGGTTGTGTAAAAACTTATTTATTTGAGGAGATTGTCTTTGATAGACAATCTAAATTATGTCATTAAGACCTTTATTCAATAATAAAGGTTATGTTTTTTTTAAAAACGAATGCAAGATTTGAAAAACGTCTCATATAGAGGTCAAAACCTCGCAAAGAAACCAATTAATATGAAACGTTTATAATTAATATGAACGGGGCATTTCAGTTGGTATCCGAGCGTTGGTCTTAGAGAATCAGAAAATTTTTCATTAGTGTGTCTAACTGATTTTTAATGCATTAGTGAGTCTGGACTTCGACCGTAATTATTTTTAAAAATGATTGCTTAATATAATTGTTGGAAACATAAGATTATTAACATATAAATAATATAAGATATATCATTCTCTTAACGTGAATGCTATTATGTGATAGATGACTTCATCCGATCATATAAGCATCTCTAGTGATTCAGATTTCATTTACTTATCAAGTGATTCGGAGGCTGAGTCAAAGCATATGACTTATGAACTAACGAAAAAGTTAACTTTTGGTGCTACCATTAAAGTGGAAAATTGTTGGGAAAATTGGGAAGATTCACAATTGCCAGTAGAGGTTCCAGAAGAGGATCCAGAAGAAGATCCCGAAGAGGAACCCGAAGAAGAGGATCCTGAAGAAGTTGTGGAAATTACCGAACCACAACGTGATTTGGGAAAATCTTTGGCTGTTATACCCGATCCCAAACCCGATGAACCTATTATGACCCAAAATTTTTGTGATCATCCACCTGAACCACCTAAAAGACCAGTTTATAAAATGACCGCTCGTATAACGACTGTTGGTTTTGCTCCCAAACAATTAGCCGAAAGAACCAATTGGGAGGAATTGGAAAAAGAACTATCCAAACGAAAATCCAAACGTTTGGCCGAGAAAGAAACAATGTCAACATCTAAGAAATCTCGCCGTTCTTGAACCATCGGCAGCTATCCTGTATTCCATGCATTGTATAATATGTATTATATTGTGTGTTTAAGTTTGTAAGAAAATCCGCAATGTAATTTTCCTTATGATTGTATAATAATAAGAATAAGCATGGAAGGTTTATTATTATTATTATTACAACTTATTATTACGTAGTAACGTAATAACTTACCATAGTTTTTCATATTAGAATTTTAGTAGTTAATTTGTGTGTTAGCTGCTAAGTATGAACATTATTATAGTTATAAAACGCTAATATGAAGAAAAGGCCTTTATAATAATAAGTTCATATTAAGCTACAAAATACTTTTTGGCAACTTCTAAAATTCTATATGATTAACTCAGTCGGCTATTTTTGAAGGAAATGGCTCCTCCGGCTACTAGACAACAACAATTGAACACAGAAGAACTTCAAGCTTTCGCTGCAAATATGGCTGCAGTGGTGAATGCAATGAACAACAATAACCAATCGGGTTCCAGCAGTGGAGGAAACAATGGCAACCGGGTAGGATATTCCTACAAAGCTTTTATGGCCTGCAAACCCAATGAGTTTGAAGGAACTGAAGGACCCGTTAGACTAAAGCGGTGGACAGAGAAGGTTAAAGCCGTGTTCGCAATCAGCAACTGCGCAGAAGAGGATAAAGTTAAGTATGCCATACATACTTTCAGGGGTACTGCTTTGACATGATGGAATACCTACATGGATTACATAGGACAGAATACCGCCTACGCACTTCCATGGTCCGCTTTCAAGCACATGATGACGGAAGAGTACCGTCCCAGAACCGAAATCAACAAGCTCAAGGCAGAGCTTAAAGCACTGACAACCCAAGGGTTAGATGTCACTACCTACGAGCGACATTTCAATGAACTGGCTTTAATGTGTCCTGGAGCATTTGAGGACGAAGAAGCAAAAATTGAAGCATTCATAAAAGGGTTGCCAGAACGAATCCAAGAGCATGTAGGTGCTAACGACCCTGCAACAATGCAGAAAGCGAGCCGTATAGCCGACAAATTGATAGGCCAAATTACAGGAAGGATAAAGAAAGAAGCGGCCGAGGAGGCCATAATGAAACATGAAAAAAGAAAGTGGGAGGAAAGCAGTAATCAGGGTCACCAGTACAACAACAACAATCAAAACAACAACTACAACAACAATCGCAACCACCCCAACAACAACAATAATCGCAACAACAACCGCAACAATAACCATAACAACCATCCCAATAATAATAACAACAACAACAATCCCAATCACAACAATAACAACAACAAACGACTCAACAACAATAACCCTACCAACAACAACAACAACAACAACAACAACAACGATAACAAAAGGCAAAGAACTATATGCCCCAGGTGTGATACGTTTCATCCAGAATGGTTTTGTAGAGAATTATGTACCAAGTGTAATAGGAATGGCCATATTGCGGCAAAGTGTGAAGTCTACGGACCAAATAGAAACAAAGGAGTAAATAATGCCGGAACAAATAATAACGGCGTTGTTTGCTATGGATGTGGAAAACCGGGCCATACCATAAACCAGTGCAGGAATGGAAATAAGCAAGGCCGTGGGAGAGCCTTCAACATTAATGGGGAGAAAGCACAGGAAGACCCGGAGCTTGTTACGGGTACGTTTCTTATCAACAATACACCTGCTTATGTTTTTTTTTATTCGGGTGCCGATAGAAGTTATATGAGTAGAGAATTTTGTGCCAAATTAAATTGCCCGTTAACACCTTTGGATAAAAAGTGTATAGTTGAAGTAGCAAACGGTAAACTAATTAAGGTTGATAAAATTTTCCGAAATCGAAAAATTAGTTTAGTTAGCGAAACGTTTGCAATTGATTTAATACCGGTGGAATTGGGAAGCTTCGACGTAATTATTGGAATGGACTGGATGTTCAAGGTGAAAGCCGAAGTTGTTTGTCATGAGAAGGCGATTCGCATTCCGAGAGAAGATGGATTACCCTTAATGGTGTACGGAGAAAGGGGTAATGCCAAATTAAATCTTATTAGTAGTTTGAAGGCGCGCAAACTAATAAGAAAAGGTTGATATGCCGTACTAGCACACGTCGAGAAGGTTGAAAAAGAAGAAAATAAAATCGATGACGTTCCCGTTGCAAGAGAATTTCCTGAGGTGTTTTCGGACGAATTACCGGGACTACCTTCACACCGATCCGTTAAATTCCAAATAGATCTTGTACCAGGAGCCGCACCAATAGCTCGTGCTCCATATAGACTTGCGCCCACCGAAATGAAAGAATTACAAAGTCAGCTACAAGAATTATTAGAACGTGGTTTTATCCGACCAAGTACGTCACCATGGAGAGCTCCAATTTTGTTCGTTAAAAAGAAAGATGGGTCTTTTCGCATGTGTATCGATTACCGTGAGCTGAACAAAGTAACCATCAAAAACCGATACCCTTTACCCCGAATCGACGATCTATTTGATCAACTCCAAGGTTCGAGCGTATACTCCAAAATCGACTTAAGGTCGGGTTATCATCAACTAAGGGTTAAAGAAGCCGATATACCAAAAACAGCCTTCAGAACTCGTTATGGCCATTACGAATTCATGGTTATGCCATTCGGTCTAACCAATGCACCCGCAGTTTTCATGGATCTCATGCACCGAGTATGTAGTCCATATTTAGATAAGTTTGTTATTATCTTTATTGATGACATTCTTATCTATTCGAAGAATAACCAAGAACACGAACAACACTTGAGACTTGTGTTAGAATTGTTAAGAAAAGAACAACTTTATGCAAAATTCTCTAAGTGCGCTTTTTGGTTAAATGAAGTACAATTTCTTGGCCACGTAGTCAGTAGTAATGGAATCAAAGTTGATCCCGCTGTAACGACCCGTCAAAATCGCTATTGACGCGGCACGTTAATCATTGATTCCACAGTGAGGTTTTGACCTCTATATGATACGTGTTGATAAAATATTGCATTCATTAAAATAAGTGACTTTCTAAACATAGAAAGTTATAAACATGTGGGCGAGTGCTTAGGTATAAGCAAAACCCCAAAATACATAAGTCTTTAATTTACAGGTTGACATCACAGTCCAATTATTTATTACACAACGCAGTTTTATTTTGAATGCAATAAACTTTGTACAAAGCATGAGAGACTCCATGCAGGCAACAAGCACATCACAGCGGAAGCATTCTAAGGACCTGAGAATAAAACATGCTAAAAAGTCAACACGAATGTTGGTGAGTTATAGGTTTAATTGCTCGAGTCATAAACATATATAAAGATAGACCACAAGATTTCATCAAAAGTTTATCAATAGATTCTACATAACAGAGCACCCTGGTAACTAAACTTAACGCTATAGTGATAATTACCCCATTCGTTTTAATACACGCAAACCAACGTGTCTTAAACTCAAATAACATACGTCCGTTAAAAGGCTAGCGCTCTAGCTCGGACGGGGATGTCAAGCCCTATGGATCCATATACAATTATTCGCGCTCACCAGTCCATATCCTATGTACTGGCAGCTACTAGTTACCAAAGCTAAGGGATTTTCGGTTTAACTCAGTGTAGAATTTAGTATGTACTTGTGTCTTATCGCGTTTAAAATAAATTGCATGTATTCTCAGCCCAAAAATATTTAAAGTATTTAAAAAGGGAGACTCACTGAGCTCTATTCTGAAGCTCTTAAGGCAGCCAAGGCACTCGATAGGGTGCACTTCTTGGACATGATCTCAAAGAACAATGCAGTTCCTGACGTTGTTCCTCGCATCATCACTGATCAGCTTGAAGATAATGCCATCGAAAAAGTCCGTGAGTCCAGCAAAGGGCTGGAGAACATTTCATTTCAAGCCCTGGCAGATGCCGTTGCAGATCCTGCGATCTCAGTGCAGGATCTCATTAATATGAAGTTTTAGGTTGGCGATCTTTGCTTGCCTTTTGAGGTTGTTGGGTGCGCTTCTCATGGCACCCTTCAACCTTTTTTTTTGCACGGGGCGAGGGGGTCTTGGGTGCGCCATGGGCATTCTTTGCCTTTGGCCCCTCGCGCTCACTCCGTGGGGGAGGGGGAGGGGGTGCATTCGTTGTCTGCGTGCTAGGTCGGGCGCTCTTAATATTATGGATGCGCCCCCCTCTTAGTTTAGTTTTTATTTCTGTTTCATTGGGCAATACCTGAGAATAAACATGCTTAAAAGTGTCAACCAAAAGGTTGGTGAGTTCATAGGTTTATCATAAACAATCATTTCAATAATTTCAATAGACCACAAGATTTCATTTTTGGTTTCAAAACACTCGCAAGTGTATAAAATCCATTCGTATGATGAACACCTGGTAACCGACATTAACTTTAATGCATATAGAATATCCCCCGCATACTCGCAAGTATGCTATATAACGGCGATCGCAATCACCATTTAAATCGAAGTACTAAAGCAGTTCAAATTCTCTGACTGGGGCTGGTTAGTGCCCATAGATCAATCTTTAGAATTCGCGTCAATTAGGGGCCATTTCCCTAATTCTTAAGCTACCAAGCTAAAAGGGGTGATATTCGGTCTAATAATCCAACCATAGAATGTAGTATTTAGTACTTATGTCTATTTCGTCAAACAGTTATAAAATCAGCGCATGTATTCTCAGTCCCAAAAATATATTGCAAAAGCATTTAAAAAGGGAGCAAATGAAACTCACGATACGATATTTTGTAGTAAAAATATGCATACGACAGAACTGAACAATGCAAAGTTGGCCTCAGATTCACAAACCTATATCAATTATATATCTATCAACACATATGATGGAAAATTACATAATTTCATTTATTTATATATTATTTATATATTTGTGGTAATATAGAATTTATACTAAATTCCATTTAAAAGGTATACTTATATTATATCTTAAGTTACATGTTAGATATATATATATATATATATATATATATATATATATATATATATATATATATATATATATATATATATATATATATATATATATATATATATATATAAAATTAAAATGATTAATATCTATTCATTTAGTTATATTAATATACATATACATATATTTATATATATGATTAATATTATTTTTAAAATCATTAGTTTGTTATACGAAGGTATTTATAAGAAAAATGATAATATGTTTGATATATAGTTATATGAGATATTATTTTAATTATAGTATATGTAATAAGTATTTTTTTATGAAACTAATGTTTATTTGTTAAAAATGATAGTTTTGATAATAATAAGTTACTAATAATAACAACTTTATTAATAATGATAATACTAATAATAATAATGATATTGTCAAAAATGATTTTATTACTAATACTTTTGTTGATAATAACAATAATAATACTAATACTAATAATTTATAAAATGGTACTAATAATAATATTTATAATGATAACTTGTATTATGTTCATAATAATAATAATAATAATAATAATAATAATTATAATAATAATAATTATAATTATAATAATAATACATATGTAATATTAGTAATAATAACAATAATACTAAGTAATGATAATAATATTAGTAATAATAACAATTTTAATAATAATAATTAATACTAGTAATAACAATAATAATAATAACAATAATAACAATAACAATAATAATAATAATAATAATAATAATAATAATAATAATAATAATAATAATAATAATAATAATAATAATAATAATAATAATAATAATAATAATAATAATAATAATAATAACTACCTCATATAGCTCATCCAAAAAAAATTGGCAGATACACGACTCGAACCCGGATCACTCGCATACCCGTTAATCATTCTTAACCATTCATCCATTTACTCATTCCTGATTTAAACCCATTCTAATTATATTTGACTACTCCCTTTCTGTTTCCTTTTCTTTCTTCAACAGAAATCGATTAATCAGAAAACAATCATTAACACCTAGTTATCTGTTTGTTTTATGACCTTTGATTAACATATAAATGATTAACACTTTGTGATTAGATTATTTGAAACAGAAAATTAAAATAAAGTTGTAACAGCTTAATGTAATTTCGTATGAACACCAAAATCACTTTCGAAAATTTATGAAGTTTTAGACCACGATTCCTGAATGAAAATGGTTGCAAATCTTCCTTATAATCTATCTGAATCATCAATTGATCCATAAAAATTAATATGAATCCGAATTTTGAGATGAACAAAACAGTTGACTTTTAGAATTTTAACTTTGACTCGTAAATTTGAATTCAATATGAGAAATTGGGACTTGAGAATTTACAGGAAGTTTGAATGAAAGATTTACAAGATTGAAATTTTAGATTTTGTAATTTGATTCAAATTCTAGCTTTTGTAAAAATTTAACAAGAACATGGGTGTTCGTCGGTTTCTTATAAATTTTGATTGATTTTTCATGAATTGCAGTGAATACCTTATACTGGATGATTGAGAGTGATATATAAACGATTGTGGAATAATTAGAAGGACAATCTATATGATTTGTGGGGTTATCCAGGTCGACAGAGAATCAATTAAAAACAGAATTATATAGGAAAAAAATTAAAAGATGAATGTGACCCTCAACTGATTTTGGATGTTATGGTGATAAAATTCGTGATTTGTACTGGAATTAGATATTGGAATCCAATTAGATACAGTATGAAAGTAACATGTAACTCATTCGTACAAGTTGTTATGAATTTACAAATTTATTCTTGATTTTTATATATATAAAACAAATTTTAATAAAATAATTATATTAATAATAAATAATAATAATACTGATTATTATTAATAATACTAACATAATAATAATACTATTAATAATAATTATCTTAATAATAATAATATTTAGAATAAAAATATTAATAGTTATAATAATGTTCTTAATGATATTATTAATAATAATATTAATAATTTGTATTATTGATATATAATAATAATAGTAATAATAATACTATCAATAATTATCTTTATAATATTAATACAGATTTCCTAACATGTATCTGTATATAATGGCATATATATATATATATATATATATATATATATATATATATATATATATATATATATATATATATATATATGTTTGTATATCTTTTATATTTATATGTATTTATTCATAGGTTATAATTAATCTTATAAATATAACTATAATAATAATACTCTTAATAATAATAATAATACAAATTTATAATAATATAATAGTAATAACAATTTTACTAATGATAATGATAATAATTTACTATAAAATGTATACCATAATATGGTTAATAATGATAATTCTAATGATACCAATATTATTAATAATAACAATGATATTAATAATAATAATAATACTATATCAATCTATATATATCATGTTCGTATCTTTAGATTATTAATAACACTAATGTTGGTATTAATATTAGAAGTAGTACAATAAAAATTATATTTATACTTGTTTTATATATATATGTATCATTACTTATGGAATATAATATATATTATATATTAACTTTTTATTGATTAATTATTATCTATACATTCAAAATATATTACAAAATATATATAGTTTCATTTTTTAATAACAACTTTTTATCTTGTGTAATATTTTACATAATTAACTCAATTGATTAAGTTGTATTTTATTATTTCAATTTATTATATAAACTTATATATATATATATATATATATATATATATATATATATATATATATATATATATATATATATATATATATATATATATATATATATATCTGGTTACAACACACGTTCGTGAATCGTCGGGAATGGTCAAAGGTCAAATAATTTCATGTAAATAGTTCAAAAATTTTGAGACTCAACTTTACAGACTTTGCTTATCGTGTTGAAATCAAATAAAGATTAAGTTTAAATTTGGTCGAAAATTTCTGGGTCGTCACAGTACCTACCTGTTAAAGAAATTTCGTCCCCGAAATTTGATAGAGATCGTCATGGTTGACAATAAATATGTTTTCATGTCGAATATGAGTTGATATATAGAGTTTTATCATCCTTGTGAATGAAACAATTCGATTACTCGAAACGTACGAGTGAAGCTATCACAAAAGAGTGAAATGAGGAAATTAAGATTCGTCTTGACTTTAAGTAAAGCGCTTCGGATTCGTAGGTTAAATCTTTGAATTTTGAATGATCATGACTAACGTTCCAAGAAAGGAATGGTAATAACACGATCTGATTTGTTAAATTATCAGAAATCTCGGAAAGATAGAAATATCAAGAAAATATTTTCTTGATATGTTTAGAGGTTAAGTAGAATGAAAGAGTTTATGTAACATGGCATATGATGACGTTATGGTCTGTGAATCATCATGTTTCATTAGAAACTCAGCATGACTTACTGTAATATAATCACATTGATCAAGTGTCATTATATTATACTAACCCATGCTTCAGTTCCCAACACTACTTCAAAAACATTCATATTTTCAATTAGAATTTTTTTCAGAATTTAGAAACTAAAACAGTTTCCTTTCCGATGTAATACTGAGATCGCGAAAAGATAAATGATTTCAGATAATAATAGTTATGAAAATATCTTCAGAAATATCGAGGATATTTATAATGAAAGATACGACGATATCTTAGAATTTCTAATATCGATGGATGATGATGAAGATTTATTCGTAAAAGTGTAGAGTCAAGAGCAAGGTATTCGTTAATGTCTTCAGCAGATACTGAATCATTTGGATTCTTTGAAGGCAGTTTTAGCCTTTGTGATTTGTCCACAACCTCCTTCATGGTTTGCTCAATCCGTTTTTCAGTATCAAAACTTTTGAGATTTTTCAGTATGTCGCTCTTTATTATCAAACTTTTGACTGTTTAAACAGTCTTCAGTTTTCGCTGCTTCATCAGCTTTTTTAGAACTCAGAGATCTGATTTGTAAGCTAGAGTGCTTTTCAGGAATTCAGAGATTTCGAATTGAAATTCACCAGTCCAAAGGATATACGTTATATATAGATATATAATTGTTGACATAGGAACGCTGCGAAATTCGAGAATTAATGATTAATGCTTCCCGGTATTTGGTATGGCAACTATCGTTACAAGATGTCGATGAATACATGATAGGGTTTCAATAAATAAGTATAGCAAATTTTTGTTGTTGAGAGATTTAAGCCAAGGAGCAACGAGGTTGCTGGTACGTCTGTTGGTAATATTTCAGAATATAAAAGGTTTATAGGTAACAATAACAATGGCAAACGTATATATCAAAGTTATAATAAGGTTGATTCGAACGAAAAGTCAAAGTTGACTTGCTGGAGCTGTGACAATACTGACTATCTCGAACAGGAGTTGCAAAGTTATTTTCGGTAATAATAACACTAAAGGAATTAGCAAAGCTATATGTTAAACGTTTACTCAGTTTCCGAGAGTTTTTCAGGTGCATAACTATATGCATAAATATTTCCTTCCGTAGATGAAGTGCGGTTGGTTCATCCTCTCGATTGAGGTGTTTTCAAGAATCATGAAAGGTTTGAACGCGGATTGTAATCGTCAAGATACAAATGAGGTTTAAGATGAAATCAAGTGGCAAACTTGAAGAAATGTTTAGTTTCATATGTTATAATCAATATTTTAATTCATTTTAATTGTCCAATGTTAGTAGTCCACAATTAGTAATTCAATAATTCATATATAGTTTAATATATAATATTCGAATTAATTAATACGTATCGTGACCCATTGTATACATGTCTCAGACTCGATCACAACTCAAAGTATATATATTATTTTAGAATCAACCTCAACCCTGTATAGCTAACTCGAACATTACCGCATATAGAGTGTCTATGGTTATTCCAAATAATATATATAGATGACGTCGATATGATATGTCAAAACATTGTATACGTGTCCCGATATTTAAAATGCGTAAATAACAGTATTTAAATGACGATAAATAAAGTGCGTAAAATAAATAACAGAAATTAAATGACGATAAATAAAATTGCGAGAATTAAAATTACGATAAATAAATTGCGAAATTAAAATGTAATAAGGAATTAACAGTTAGCTAGGAACAGTTAGCTAGGATTTTGTTAGCGTGGATTCTTAACAAAATTTCTCATAGTTAATTTGTTTGTTTCTAACAAATTTTATTTTGTTAAATGTTTTCTTCATTATGCCACTTGTTGAATTCTGATCGGTCAAAATCCAAATATGATATTGAATAAAAATGGTTATTCTGCGGTGAACGGATACATATATCTGTGGATGTAAGTAGGATAGTAAATGACTGTTGAATCAGATTCGAAGAATGTACAGTGTAACTTATTAATGTGAAATCTAAATATTCCTCGGGTATTACCTACCCGTTAAAATATTTTCACCATTAACAGTTTGTACAAAAGAATTTTTAATTACAATCTTCATGAAAACATATACACATATATATCTTCTTCAGATGTAACCATGGATTTAATGAGTCAATATGATATTAAACTCATTTGATTTACCGTTAGAACAAGAATATATAATCTCTAAAACATTAGAGATTACATAATCGCCATGTCGAATGAAGATAAATAATATAGAATGATTCATAGAACGATGATTATGCTCGAGGTATATAATGAGATGTTGAGGTGTGTGATGTTGAAACTAGGGTTGTTGGTGGTACTGGTATTGATGTTGGTGGTACTGTTGGTGCCGGTGATGTTGCTGAAGCTGGTACGTTTTGCACCATATTTTCCAAGGCTACAACTTAGGCGCGAAGCTCGTTGACTTCTTCTATTATACCTAGGTGGTTGTCGGTTTGGACGAGCGGATGAATGAGATCTAGAATTGTAGATATTATGTAATCATTCTGAGCTATTCTGGAAATGAGGGTGAAAATGGTGTTTCGGACTGATTCGCCGGTAAGTGCTTCAGGTTCATCGCCAAGAGGGCAATATGGTGGATGGAAGGGATCACCTTCTTCTTGTCTCCAATAATTAAGTAGGCTACGAACTCATCCCCAATTCATCCAGAATAGATGATGGCTATTTGGTTGATCTATTCCGGTCACACTGCTTTCGGAGCTCGAGTGAAACTCCATATCGGAATCCGAGGAACTTGAACTAGTGACGAGTTCCATTCCGTACGATTAAATAAAGAATTTTTCTATATGAAATGATTTTCGACTATCGGATGGTATTCTAATTATATAGAATATCTATATATATATCTATATATATATCTATATATATATATATATATATATATATATATATATATATATATATATATATATATATATATATAGAACAAAAGATTTCGTAGATTACGGAGGAATTTGAGGAATATGTCAGGCAAAGTCTACAGTAACAGATACGCTAAGATATGGATTAGCAGATACGCTAAGATATGAATTTTGTCTATACACTATTTATGCAATCAATGCAGTAAGATGTGTCTAGACTAAGAATTATAAGCAAGTGATTCCCTAAGAATGATAAGCAGGTAATTTTCGACACAAAATGATAAGCAAAACTTTTGACATGCAGACACGGTCGAAGTCCACATCCACTAATGCATCTAAACAACTATCAGTTAGACACACCAATGCAAGACCTGGTTCGCTAAGACCACCGCTCTGATACCACATGAGACGACCCGTCCTAATCCATAAGGACGAATACAATAACATATGATTTCATTACGAGGTATTTGACCTCTATATGATACAATATACAAACATTGCATTCGTTTTTAAAAGACAAACTTTCATTACATCGAAAGTTGACAGGTATGCATACCATTTCATACTATATTCAATCTATAAATGAATTATTAATAATCTTGTTGAACTCAACGACTCGAATGCAACGTCTTTTGAAATATGCCATGAATGACTCCAAGTAATATCTTTAAAATGAGCAAATGCATAGCGGAAGATTTTTTTAATACCTGAGAATACACATGCTTAAAAGTGTCAACCAAAAGGTTGGTGAGTTCATAGGTTTATCATAAACAATCATTTCAATAATTTCAATAGACTACAAGATTTCATTTTCGGTTTCAAAACACTCGCAAGTGTATAAAATCCATTCGTATGATGAACACCTGGTAACCGACATTAACTTTAATGCATATAGAATATCCCCCGCATACTCGTAAGTATGCTATATAACGGCGATCGCAATCACCATTTAAATCGAAGTACTAAAGCAGTTCAAATTCTCTGACTGGGGCTGGTCAGTGCCCATAGATCTATCATTAGGATTCGCGTCAATTAGGGGCCATTTCCCTAATTCTTAGGCTACCAAGCTAAAAGGGGGCGATATTCGGTCTAATAATCCAACCATAGAATGTAGTTTTTAGTACTTGTGTCTATTTCGTCAAACAGTTATAAAATCAGCGCATGTATTCTCAGCCCCAAAAATATATTGCAAAACCATTTAAAAAGGGAGCAAATGAAACTACGATACGATATTCGCAGTAAAAATATGCATACGACGGAACTGAACAATGCAAGGTTGGCCTTGGATTCACGAACCTATATCAATTATATATCTATTAAGACATATGATGGAAAATTACATAATTTCATTTATTTATATATTATTTATATATTTGTGGTAATATAGAATTTATACTAAATTCCATTTAAAAGGTATACTTATATTATATCTTAAGTTACATGTTAGATATATATATATATATATATATATATATATATATATATATATATATATATATATATATATATATATATATATATATATATATATATATATATATATATATATAATTAAAATGATTAATATCTATTCATTTAGTTATATTAATATATATATATATATATACATATATTTATATATATGATTAATATTATTTTTAAAATCAGTAGTTTGTTATACGAAGGTATTTATAAGAAAAATGATAATATGTTTGATATATAGTTATATGAGATATTATTTTAATTATAGTATATGTAATAAGTATTTTTTATGAAACTAATATTTCTTTGTTAAAAATGATAGTTTTGATAATAATAAGTTATTAATAATAACAACTTTATTAATAATGATAATACTAATAATAATAATGATATTGTCAATAATGATTTTATTACTAATACTTTTGTTGATAATAACAATAATAATACTAATAATTTATAAAATGGTACTAATAATAATATTTATAATGATAACTTGTATTATGTTCATAATAATAATAATAATAATAATAATAATAATAATAATCATAATTATAATAATAATATATATGTAATATTAGTAATAATAATAACAATAATACTAAGTAATGATAATAATATTAGTAATAATAACAATTTTAATAATAATAATTAATACTAGTAATAACAATAACAATCATAATAATTTTCCTATATACTAAAAGGCACGCAGGATTTGGTCGTTTTGGCCCCTATACGCTTTCAAAACGACAACAGTTTCCCATTCGACCTGTCGTCGGGAAAACCCCTGACATGTCGTCGGGAAAAGCCCAAATTTACATAATCACCCCCTCAACTACGTTTAACTTTACATCTTTTCAGGGGTATAAAATGAAAATTCATTATTTTATTTTAAAAAAGTTAAATAAACTCCACCCGAATTGTTAACGGACCGTATCTCCTCACTCGCCGCGAGTTAAATTTTTTCGAGACCACCATTCAACTCGAAATAATCTTGCGAACCCAACGGGACTAACTACGCGCGAAATGGACACTTTTCAAAAAACGCTAAATACTGCGGGCTACCTTTCATACATATATGTACACGTATAACAAACTACCCAGGCTATATACATCATATCGATGGTTTCGTCTCCCTTTTTTACGCAACCTTCGCGGCATTTAAAACGCATAGGAAATTAGGTACACTAGGTATTAACCACGTGCACCCAAACACACCCGTAGCAAATCGTTTTTAGTTCTATAAATTCATAACGCTACGTTAACTACGAATATGTAACCCGAAAGGCCCCGCAGCATCGCGCGGGCTACTTTTTCTAGTAATAACAATAACAATAATAATAATAATAATAATAATAATAATAATAATAATAATAATAATAATACTACGTAGTAATAATAATAATAATAATAATAATAATAATAAAAATAATAATAATAATAATAATAATAATAATAATAATAATAATAATAATAATAATAATAATAATAATAATAATAATAATAACTACCTCATAAAGCTCATCAAAAAAAAATTGGCAGATACAAGACTCGAACCCAGATCACTCGCATACCCGTAAATCATTCTTAACCATTCATCCATTTACTCATTCCTGATTTAAACCCATTCTAATTATATTTGACTACTCCCTTTCTGTTTCCTTTTCTTTCTTCAACAGAAATCGATTAATCAGAAAACAATACTTAACACCTAGTTATCTGTTTGTTTTATGACCTTTGATTAACACAGAAAAGATTAACACTTGGTGATTAGATTATTTGAAACAAAAAATTAAAATAAAGCTGTAACAGCTTAATGTAAATTCGTATGAACTCCAAAATCACTTTCAAAAATTTATGAAGTTTTAGACCACGATTCCTGAATGAAAATGGTTGCAAATCTTCCTTATAATCTATTTGAATCATCAATTGATCCATAAACATTAATATGAATCCGAATTTTGAGATGAACAAAACAGTTGACTTTTAGAATTTTAACTTTGACTCGTAAATTTGAATTCAATATTAGAAATTGGGACTTGAGAATTTACAGGAAGTTTGAATGAAAGATTTCAAACAAGACTGAAATTTTAAATTTTGTAATTTGATTCAAATTCGAGCTTTTGTAAAAATTTAACAAGAACAGGGGGTTCGTCGGTTTCTTATAAATTTTGATTGATTTTTCATGAATTGCAGTGAATACCTTATACTGGATGATTGAGAGTGATATATAAACGATTGTGGAATAATTAGAAGGACAATCTATATGATTTGGGGGTTATCCAGGTCGACAGAGAATCAATTAAAAACAGAATTATATAGAAAAAAAATAAAAGATGAATGTGACCCTCAACTGATTTTGGATGTTATGGTGATAAAATTTGTGATTTGTTCTGGAATTAGATATTGGAATCCAATTAGATACAGTATGAAAGTAACATGTAACTCATTCGTACAAGTTGTTATGAATTTACAAACTTATTCTTGATTTTTATATATATAAAACAAATTTTAATAAAATAATTCTATTAATAATAAATAATAATAATACTGATTATTATTAATAATACTAACATAATAATAATACTATTAATAATAATTATCTTAATAATAATAATATTTATAATAATAATATTAATAGTTATAATAATGTTCTTAATGATATTATTAATAATAATAATAATAATTTGTATTATTGATATATAATAATAATAGTAATAATAATACTATCAATAATTATCTTTATAATATTAATATAGATTTCCAAACATGTATCTGTATATATATATATATATATATATATATATATATATATATATATATATATATATATGTCGTTATATACAGATACATGTTAGGAAATCTCCGTATTTGTATATCTTTTATATTTATATATATTTATTCATAGGTTATATTTAATCTTATAAATATAACTACAATAATAATACTCTTAATAATAATAATAATAATAATAATAATAATAATAATAATACAAATTTATAATAATATAATAGTAATAACAATTTTACTAATGATAATGATAATAATTTACTATAAAATGTATACCATAATATGGTTAATAATGATAATTCTAATGATACCAATATTATTAATAATAACAATGATATTAATAATAATAATACTATATCAATCTATATATATCATGTTCGTATCTTAAGATTATTAATAACACTAATGTTGGTATTAATATTAGAAGTAGTACAATAAAAATTATATTTATACTTGTTTTATATATATGTATCATTACTTATGGAATATAATATATATTATATATTAACTTTTTATTGATTAATTATTATCTATACATTCAAAATATATTACAAAATATATATAGTTTCATTTTTTTAATAACAACTTTTTATCTTGTGTAATATTTTTTACATAATTAACTCAATTGATTAAGTTGTATTTTATTATTTCAATTTATTATATAAACTTATATTCACATATATATATATATATATATATATATATATATATATATATATATATATATATATATATATATATGGTTACAACACTCGTTTGTGAATCGTCGGGAATGGTCAAAGGTCAAATAATTTCATGTAAATAGTTCAAGAATTTTGAGACTCAACTTTACAGACTTTGCTTATCGTGTCGAAATCAAATAAAGATTAAGTTTAAATTTGGTCGAAAATTTCCGGTTCGTCACATTTATTCCCCCTGAGCAAGTAATGATAATGTAAATACTGTTAAAGCACGTATTTTACGAAGTATTACACAAGTATATTATTTCATGCGTACCTGAGCACGCGGTGATTGGGCCAACAATGTCGATGGCCCATTTGCTAAACGGACATGCTGCCGTTATTGGTATCATAGGATATCGCGGTGCCCGACTTATTGGCGCATGCTGTTGGCATGACTGGCACGTCCTTACTACTTCCGCTGCATCACTGTGAATGGTGGGCCAATAATACCCTATCCGCATCACCTTTGCATCAATAGTTCTGAACCCTGAATGCAAAGCGCAGGATCCTTCATGAACTTCCCGAAGTACTTCTTTAGCCTGATTAGGTCCAATGCACAATAAACTGGGCCCCAAAAAAGACTTCCTATACAAGACACCATCAATTAAATCATACATAGGAGCTTTCATGCGAATCTTTCGCGCTTCTTTTTCGTCCATTGGAAGTTCACCCTCAGCTAAGAATTTCACCAATGGTGTCATCCAGTTCGGGTTTTCTTCCTCGATGGGCGCAACAGTTAACTTTTCATCTATTGACTTTTCTGTTAGCACTTCAACCCATACGTCTTTATGTAGATGATCAAAAGCCAGCGCAGCCAGTTTGCTGAGCGCATCTGCTTTCTTATTTTGTCCCCTAGGTACCTTCGTCAACTTAAAAGCCTCGAACTCGTTTGCCAGTTCGTGTACTAATTCCATGTATTGCGGCATAGAGGCTTCATGCGCCCCAAATAACCCATTAACCTTGTTAGCGACCACCTGCGAGTCTATATATGCATCCAAGTGTTTTATTCCCAACTCCCGCGCTATACGCATTCCTGATAGCAGTGCTTCATATTCACACTCGTGATTAGTCACAGCGAAAGCAAAATGGAGCGCATAAGTGTGCTCCTTTCCATCTGGACCTGTGAGGACCAATCCGGCACCCGCGCCTTAGGGTCCACAAGCCCCATCTGTGTACAATTCCCAGACGTTTGTTTCATTACAGTGACCATGGTACTTTCTCTGAGCACCTCTACCTCTCCTGTGGTTTCGGCCAAGTAACTGTCGGAATCTGAAGAATTCGAACTAGATCCGGAATCCATCTTGTATAATGGGGAAAATGAATTTTTGATATGGAATAGATTATAGGAGTTAGATTTGGTACTCTTCAATACATAATTTACATATGTATATATAATACCAAAATCCCGTAAATTACGGAGAATCTTTGAAAAGATATCAGTCAAAGTTCGCAATAACAGATATGCTAAGATAAGAATTCGTCTATACACTATCAATGCAGTAAATGTAGTAAAACGTGTCTAGACTTATGAATGATAAGCAGGTAATTTCCTAAGGATGATAAGCAGATGATTTTCGACTAGAAATGATAAGCAAAACTTTTGACATGTAGACACGGTCGAAGTCCAGACTCATTAATGCATCCTAACAACTACTAGTTAGACACACTAATGCAAGACCTGGTTCGCTACGACCACCGCTCTGATACCAACTGAAAGGACCCGTCCTAATCCACCTGGACGAAGTCATCAACATTTGGTCCCATTGCGATGATCGGCTCCAAGTAATGTCCTTATATTGAGCAAATGCACAGCGAAAGACTTAATTCGTACCTGAGAATAAACATGCTTTAAAGTGTCAACCAAAAGGTTGGTGAGTTCATAGGTTTATCATAACAATCATTTCAATATGTTAATAGACCACAAGTTTTCATAATCATAAACATAATACACTCGCAAGTGTATGTAAAGCATTCTAAGTGGTTGAGCACTTGGTAACCATACTTAACATTTAATCAACGTCGCATATTCCCTTTATTATGAAATCTCACTACACCGTACCAAGTGTAGTCACCAAAACGAAGTACTGTGCAACCGTTGAATACTGGTCGTCCAGTCCGGTTGGGGTTGTCAGGCCCGATAGATCTATCAACAGGATTCGCGTTTACAATACCCATGTAAATAATAGTTACCAAGCTACAGAGAAATATGCCAGTGGTACAACTCAACGTAGAATATATTTTTAAGTACTTGTGTCTATTTTGTAAACATTTATAAAAGCAGCGCATGTATTCTCAGCCCAAAAATATATATTGCAAAAGCAATTAAAAAGGGAGCAAATGAAACTCACTTTTGCCTTGAAGGTATTTAATTCGACTTGGTCTCCGATAGATATCACGAAACTAACCATATATATAATATATCAACATATTTTCTTTTTAAGTAATCGTTACATATATATATACTTTTAATACTTTTAATATTTTCTTAGTCCGTAGTTAGCAGTCCGATGTTAGTGGTCCACAATTAGTTGCTTAAATAAAATAAATAAAGACCCCATCGTATTCGTATTGATCAGAATTAATCTCGACCCATGGTACCATGTTGTCAAATGACGTGTTGCGTACATAAAGTACCGTGTTGTCAAATGACGTGTTGCGTACAATCATGAGGTCTTATGATTAATCTTCTCGTGTTGTTTACGGGTGGTCCTGAAATATATAAAATCAAATCATAAGTAATTATATATAAAATATCATATTAATTAGAAAAGATATGATTAATTTACTTTTTCTCCAAATATTTTCGTAGCTAAACTAGCTTCGGATACCCAATCTTGTTTTAGTCGTAGTTTCTTCATTACAACTCCGTTTTTGTTGGTTCAACTTGCCACTTCCTTGGATCTAGTCAAATTTTAAGAATATGAACTGAAAATACCTTAGTTTGTATTCGAAATCATAGGTTATAGGTCAAACTTTGGTGAAACTTATGAAAGTGATCATTTTCTATCATAAAAACAACATTTAATGATCATTTTTCTAAAAATACTTACACTTTGAGTTAAACCATGAAATTTTTATGTGTTAACATATTCATAAGAAATATCATTTTTCCAGAACATGAACTTCCAATTCAAAGTTCAAGAAGGTTTTTAATTATCCAACCCAAAACAGCCCCCGGTTGCACTCCGACGACGTAGATTAAGTTTTTAAGATGTTCTTTGTAAAACCAAGTTATATTTTATTAGGTTAGCATATCATTATGATATATTACAGGTCTTGAAGTGTTTTAAAAGTCAAGTTAGAAGGATCTATTTAGTTTGCGAACAAGTTTGAAATCATTCAAACTATGTTCTTGTTGTTAAAATTTTATACCACAAAATAAGATAGCTATATAAATATGAATTGAATAAGATTATGAACAAGGTTACTACCTCAAGTTACTTGGACAAAGTTACTGCAAAAGATAAGAAATAATCTTGGAATCAAAGAGTGGTGGAGTTAGATCAAAAGGTTGGAAGTAAACTTCTTCAAATGGGTGGTTATTTTGATATGTTCTTGAAAGAGTTTTTTTATGGTGTTTAAGGCTTGTAATTGAAGCTAAATGATGGGAAAAATGCTTGGAGATGATCAAGTATGAAGTTATGAGTATTTTGAGAGAGAAATGAGGGTGTAGGTATGAGAAAATGGAGTGAAGAAATGGTGTTCATTTATAAAAATGTTTTTAGTTTATAAAGAAAGAAAAGGATTCCTAATTTTGTTTTCTTACTAATAATTCATACTACTTGACAAATCCTAGTTACCTCATATCTAGGGCAGTAATAATGTTGATTAGGATGTTGATTTGATGTGTATATATGATGTTAAAGCAGAGGGGTATAAAATACTATTAAATTTTAGCAGAAAATACTATTAAATACGATACAATTTTACACAAGATATTTATTTATTTATAGAATGGATATACTTAAACCTTGCTACAACACTTATAGGCAGTGTACCTAATCGTACAGTAGTGTAGTTTTTAGTAAGTCCGGTTCGTTCCACAGGGAAATCTTTAAACAAAGCTCAACGCTATATTAGTTAACTTTTATAAAAATACAAATATATATATAGGTAATATTATTATTATAAAGGGGGGTTTTTACCGTTTAATGACCGGTTTGTCGATTTTAAAACTTTAGTCGCAGTTAAAACCTAATGTAAAATATAAAATAAATACAAGACTTTAAATTAAAGCGTAAAGTAAATAACGATAATGAAATTGCGAATAATAAAAATGCGATAAAATTAAATTGCGATAATTAAAAGTACGATAATTAAAAGTGCGATAAAATGAAATAACAATAAATAAAAGTGCGATAATTAGAAGTGCAATTAAATATACAATAAAGGAAATAAAATATGATATAAAAGAGTTATGCTTATTTAAACTTCCGTAATCATGATGTTTGACGTGTTGGTTTTAGTTTTATGCCCATGGGTTAATTGTCCTTTGTCCTGGATTATTCAATAAGTCCGTCTGGTTTTTGTCCATAACAGTCCATCAGTCATAAATATAAATTGCAAGTGTCCTTGTCAAATTATTATTATACCCGAAGATAAATATTCCAACTAATTGGGGATTCGAATTGTAACAAGGTTTTAATACTTTGTTTAATGAATACACCAGGTTATCGACTGCGTGTAAACCAAGGTTTTACTACTTTGTTAACAATTACACCAATTACCCTTGAATGTAATTTCACCCCTGTTTTAATTATTCTAGTGGCTATTAATCCATCCCCGTGTCCGGTTAAATGAACGATTATTCGTACATATAAATACCCCGCCCATCGTGTCCGATCGAGTGTATATGGTAATTTATAGGGACGCCCAATTGTAAATCTTTATATTAACATTAACAAACTTTCATTTAGTTAAACAAATATAAAGCCCATTAATAGCCCATAGTCTAGTTTCCACAAGTGTCGTTCTTTTATCCAAACCCCAATTATGGTACAAAGCCCAATTACCCAATTTTAGTAATTAGCCCAACATCATGATTACTTCGTTTTAAATAAGCATAATAATAACTTAGCTACGAGACATTAATGTAAAAAGGTTGAACATAACTTACAATGATTAAAAATAGCGTAGCGTTACACGGACAGAATTTCGACTTACACCCTTACAACATTCGCTAACATACCCTTATTATTAGAATTATAATTAAAATTAAAATATAAATTATAAATATAAATATATATTACTTATGAAGAGGAAGAGAAAAAGGATGTTAAACTCGTCAGAAAACTGGCTATTTATAGGACCTGACCAGCAATCTCACACCATGCGACTCGCATGGTTTTGTGCTTCTGGCCATGCGAGTCGCATGGCCACCCTGGATTCAGCCAACTACTTTTGTTTTCTTCTTGCCGACGTAATATAATAATAATAATATATATAATATATAATTATATATAATTATATATATATTATATTATATTCTTGTGCATAGTAGACTAGATATTTTTGGTCCGTTGCGTCGGGCGTTTCTTCTTGGCTCAGGTCCCGGTTCCGGATTTTCGGACGTCCTCGCGTATTATTTTATATCGTGTACTTTGCGTCTTGTAACTTGTACTCTTGTCATTTTGAGACGTTCCTCATCAATATTTTGAACCTTTTTTATTGTATCTTGTACTTTTTAGCTCTTTGGACCTTTTTGTCTTCAATTTGTCGAATCTGCCTTTTGTCTTCACCTTTTATTATTTAAACGAATATCACTTGTAAATAGAACAATTGCAACTAAAAGCTTGTCTTTCTTGAGGAATAATGCTATGAAATATATGTTCGTTTTTAGCATTATCAAATATTCCCACACTTGAGCATTGCTTGTCCTCAAGCAATATTGTCTTGAAATACTAGAATCACTTCTTTATTCTTCATACTTTGTACATCAGTGATTTCTATACGGCGGTATAAACAATGGTAGTGACGATATGGTTTACAGTCCCACATGACTATAAAAATTTAGATCCATTAAGGAAATTGGATCTTTATGAAAACATTTGATCTTTTGAAAATTAAATCTAGTTTTTACCCTAGATAAGTTTTCCGGAATAACCCTTTACCGGTGTTTGCAAAATATTTTTGTGGGTTTGGTGGGTTTCAAATTTGAAAATTTTAGCTCAAAACTTGCGGTTTTGTGTCACCCACTTGCTAACCTTGTATTCGGAAAGCAACACGTCCAGTTTATTTGTTCCGTATATTACCTTTCGGCAAACTACCGTCCGGTTGTAAAGGAAAGCGTTGAACAAGCAACTGTTAAGGCAATGTCCCGTGACATGCTTTTGATTATGGTCTATAACGTGTCGGACGCAATTACTATCCTTGGTAGGAGCAATAGTAAAGCTCACCCTTATAATTTTTCGGTCTGGCACAAGGTCTTGTCTTTGACCATGCTATGCAACCACCGTTCTTACGGTTGACACCCGATTTAGTTCAGGTGACCTAATGAATTCCAGGTGAATTCCTAGGATTTTACGTTCAATGGTAATGAACGCATTGAAAATAGGGTTTTCAGAAAACAAATCGGTTTATAATTTTGATCAAAATATTTTCTCGTTCAAGCTCGAGTTTAGATATCATCGAATTCCATGAGTTTGTAATTCTCAATCTTTAAGGTCAATCTCAAGGATTGAGTAATATCAGTCTTAAAAGCTGATTTTTAATCTTTAAGGAGATTATCCTTTCTGGGGATCTGATTCATTAGTCTTATCAAGCTAATTTGCACGGTGCCCCCCCATTGTACGAGATAAATCCTTCTCATGGTTAGGATAAATCTGACCACTTGGCGACCCTGTTTAATGCTGAGGTCCGTGGATTTCCTGCTGATTTTAGTGATGACTTTTCTAGATTTTTCGTCAACCTACAGCTGGTCTGAACGACAACTTC
The DNA here is from genome assembly GCF_046630445.1 of Rutidosis leptorrhynchoides. Taxonomy (NCBI): domain Eukaryota; kingdom Viridiplantae; phylum Streptophyta; class Magnoliopsida; order Asterales; family Asteraceae; genus Rutidosis; species Rutidosis leptorrhynchoides. The sequence goes on along the minus strand of NC_092338.1, from coordinate 403,508,297 downwards.
ATGACCTAAATCAAGAAGCGCGTGTCTTTTTCGGAAGACTTTACTTCCTTTTAGTGATGGAATTGATTCATCGTATAGATCCATCTCTTCTTTTCTTTCATCGGGTAAAACAGTTTAGTTTAGTCCAAAGCAAAAGTATTTTCAGTTATTTGTTACAAATATATGTGGCATATGTTTAAAATAACTTGGTAAATTTTCCCACACTTGGCTTTTTATTTTTCTTTTTATCGTCCTCTATTCCATTTTAAATGAATTTTGACATTTTAGTTTGTTTCTCAATTTATGTCCTTTCCGAGGTAACAATAATTTCGGTGTTAAAACCTAGTTTTATCGTTCATAAATATGTATAAACATGATTTTAATTCATTTAATTGAAAATTTTGAAAAATTTTACTAGAATTGGGTAGTCAGTATATAAGACTAGGGCTGTTCTTTTTTTATCAGAGAGCACTAGATTCTAATACAACTACTGCTTTACTAGTATTTTTAATGGTAACCAAGTGTTTAATATAAAAATTTTAAAATCCGAAAGAATTTAATCCCTTCCCACACTTAAGATCTTGCAATGCCCTCATTTGCAAATATATTGGCGTTTGTTTGCTGAATGATAAATGGTGCACGTCATTTGTTCATTCCGTCTTGTTGTTATTTCACATACATTTTGCATCATTGTCGTCAAAATTACTTGCTTTTGCTGAACTTAATGCCAGTCTTTGAAAACGCGTTGTTTTACCCTGTTTTGTGCATAAAATAGAATACATACAATACAAATATAATCATACATGCAATTTGAAATGGAACTTTGGCATCCCACTTTCAAACTATAAGAAAAATATTAGTACACAATAATAATAAAATATCCAACATTACATAAACATAATAAAATGTTAAGTGTTTAAAATAAAAATAAAAATTACCACTTATCTCTACTGATCAGGAGGTGGGTTAGGAGGAAAATTAGGATATGGATCCCAATTCATGTTCGCGTCCGGGTTCCATGGCTGATTATAGGTGTACTGGTATGCTGCGTCATAATCATATGAATCATAGGGTGGTCTCATCTCTGGCTGATGTGCGGGATAGTATGCGGGTCGGGTCGGATAATACATCTCGCCAGGCTGCAACTGGCTTATAATTTGGCGCTGATGATAATCCCATCGGCCATGCTCTCGTTGCCGGGAATGCTCGTAGTCATTCCGGCGTTGCCATGCCTCGTACTGCATATGCCTATCATAGTTCGTCATGTATTCATCCTCCATACGAACTCCTAAATCAAGAGCAGTCTCCCGAACAACTCCTATAATGTTGTTCGCCTCCTCCATCTCATCATCCGAACCTCTCTCTACCTGTCGCTGAGGTCCCTCGTATCTATATACCCGACCACGTCTCATCAATAATACCCTTGCACCGTGATAAAGGTTTGAACTTATAGTTTCACCTCCGTCCTCTATTTCGTTCATTGGACCCCCTTGGTGCTTATCTACACCTAAATACTCTCCAATGAGAGTAATGAAAATACCACCACCTATAATACTCCCCGATTTCATCCCCGAAACTACATTAGCGAGATAATAACCAACACAATAGGGAATGTTAACGAAACTCCTCGGGTCTCTAATACACTTGAGGTAGAACAAATCATTTACGGTCAATTTCTCCTTATTCCTACCCCTTTGTGTAATTGTGTTTGCTAAGAATCTATGAATCACCCGGAGTTCAGCTCTGTCTATATCTAAGTATGTATGATTTCCACTGGCGTGAAATTCATTAAAGTGGGACATACGCCTCCAGACAGCGTTAATATCAAATTCCCTATCTACCCTTTCTCCTTGGGCAATCAGGCTATTACAGTCGGGGCTCAAAAGTTCAGCAGGGGTGTAAATCTGTAAGGCCCTGGCTAAATCTATCATGGACATTCTGTACATTCGTCCACCTAACAGAAACCTAATAAAGCTTCTATCATCTATCCTCCTAACATCACTGTTTAACTTAATAGTACTAAGTAATTCTATACACCATTCCCTATATATGGTTCTACGAATGGAAAATAGGCGCATCCAATCGTTAAACTGAGAATTACCATACCTTTGCACCAATAATTGCCGAATCGGTTCGGCAAGGTCAACTGTTTCCAAAGGTACCCAGTCAATTGCCCTTGGCATTTCAACAACCTTAAAGTAGAGAATGTGCATGTTCTTTTGATAATCTGGATACTCTATCCAACATCGATCAAATCTCAGATTTGGGTGTAACTGATCTTCATTAATGTCTAAACTCAGAATCCTTTGATGTGGAGCGAATTGACGAAACTGATTCACGAATAATTGATCTTGATCGTGATAAGGAATATGTTGCTCCTCCTGTTCTTCTTCTTCTTGTTGCATATGCTGTTCTTGTTCATGAAACATTTCCGGTTCGGGCTCTGGTTGCCTGGACGATGATGCTCCTGAACCTCCAGTATCGGCTTTCTGCAAAACACATTAAACACAAAATTTGTGCATCCAAATATGCATTAGTGTTAGCAAAATAATAACTTGAAACAATTATGACGACCTGTTCAATTCATAACACATTTTATACACATTTTCTTAACAATAACAATTCTACACTTTTACATACGAAAATGTGTACAATGTTTTATCACATTTAAACTCTTAAACATGTCAACAATAATTATTATAACAATTAAACACTTGTTACATGGCATTCAAATCAAACTAGTGCTCATTTTCTTATTTTTGTCAAGTCTACACTTTGTCAAATAAGCATATACGAAAAATGTACATCAAGTTCATAAGCATTTATCTTAAATAACATGCCAAAATAATCACTACTAGCAATGAAACAAGTTTCAAATGGCCTTTATATCAAATTATCCAAGTTCATGAATTTTTAGACTTAAAAAGTCTACTTTAATTCTCAAAAACATGTTTAGGCTCAAAGTTTGGATCAATTAACTACCTAAACATGTTACACTACTTAATTTAGCAACAATTCATGACAAAAATCGGCCATAACCTATTTATATCAAAAAGCCCCAAATTGCTCAAGAACACAAACCCTAGATTCTTAAAAATTTGAAGTTTTTAGCTTCAATTCATGTTAAATAGCTTCTATCTAGGATATACATGCATAATATAACAACAATTTAGCTCTAATTACACCTAAATTTAACAAAATCAAAATATAAATTTTCTAGCTCAAGAACACAAAAATTCGAATTTAAAGAGATTAGGGGTGAAATCTTTACCTTTCTCCTGAAGGGGTTGAGACTACTGAATCTAGGCATGATTATGGTGAAGTTTTGCAAGAAATTTGATGAAAAATGATGAATTTTTGAGAGAGTTTGGGAGAGTTTTCGTGTATATGTGTGTGTATTGTGAGAAAGAAGCAGAACTCGCTGAGCTTTTGATCCTGTCCAGTTTTTAACAGCCATGCGAGTCGCATGGCTTCTTGCCCATCCCCATGCGACTCGCATGGGGTGTAATTCCAGGGTTTTTTTTTTTTTTTTTTTTTTTTTTTTTTTTATAAAACCTTATACTTTTAAAACATAGAATTAATAAAATTTTAAAAATTTTGTTTCTTTTTAAGACGAGGTCGTTTCGGGACGATGCCCTAGTCCGTCCCTCGACAAAATTTTAAAATTTGTCTCTTTGTAGCGATTGTTTTAAAAGCTAAGATTTTTGGGTTTTTTAATGTTTTTGGCATACTTTAAATCAATAAGATTAAAAATAATGATAATAAAAGTTCTCGTCCCTTCCTCGGGTAAAGCAATTTCGGTTCAAAGACCTAGTCTTCAACTTACGACGAATTTTAAAAATCATATTTTTAACTTAATGAGATAAAGTAAATTTTTGTTTTTAAATTCACACAACTTAAATATAAAATTCAAAATTAAAAAATTAAAAATTAAAAATTCACACCAAACTTAAAATTTGAAATGCATAAAATTAAAATTCATATTTTAAAAATTAAAAATTCACACCAAACTTAATTTAAAAATTCATAAATTCATATCAAACTTATATTAATTTTTCAAATATTTATAATTTAAATATATTGTTTTTACAAAGTTTACAATATTAATTTAAAATATTAATATTAAAAACATAATAAAATTAAAAATCTTTTTGTCTTTTTATCCCACTTTAATCAATCAAATATTATCAAAAATATGCGCCCCTCTTTTCGGTAAAGTAATTTCGGTTCCAAGACCTAATTTAACTCATGACGAATTTTTGAAATATTTTGGTTTGATTGTTTAAAGATATTTATACCTTAAGAATAAACGTTAAATTTCGCAGTGATGTAATAAATTTTTGAATGATATCAATAATTTCGGTCGCCAAACCTAATTTTATTTAATACCAATTTAATACTTTTTAGCGAACAAATTAGCGTTTATTATCAAAAGGTTAAAAAATAAAAATAAAAATAAAAACTGTACAGACATACCTGTGAAATAGATTTCTTAGTTATATGATCTATTATATTCATAAGATAGTCGGTTTAATTGGTCTTCCATGGCTGCATAGGCGTAACCTCGAGCATTCATTGTCTTTTCTTCTAAACATATGAACGGTCCGTCTCTGCATAAAGTAACAAATTCGGTATTTGAATAGGTTTGATTATTTGAACATTTACCTCCATGTGACCATTTTCCGCATTTGTGACATCGTTCTAGATGTCGTGCTCTTCTTTTCGCTGCGGATTTTGATTTTCCTTTACCAAATTGTAACTTATTATCTTCGCATCTGGATCCTTTTCTAACTCCGTCCATTCTTTCTCTGATTACTGATACTATTTCACTCGGTAGTATGTCATTATTTCTTTTAGTGATCAAAGCGTGTAGCATTAGACCATGGTTTAGTTCACAGGCAGTCTTCATTTTGTAAAAACCTAAAAAAAATAAAAATTCAGAATGGGGGGAGAAGACTAGTTCTTTAGGGTCTGCTAGGGAAAGACCATACGTGTTCCATTTTCGAGAACTACACGAAAACAGACAATCTAACTCTAACAGAAATTCATATTATTCTTTAAAGACTTGATTCTCCCCACACTTAGTTAGCTGTGGTGTCGAAATTGTGATTAACTTCGTTGTCGACTTCCATCGGACCATGTATGTAATGTTTAACTCTGTGACCATTAACTTTAAATTCAATCCCATTTGAATTTATCAATTCTATCGTTCCGTATGGGAAAACTCTTCTGACTATGAATGGTCCAGACCATCTTGATTTCAATTTTCCAGGAAATAGCTTGAATCGTGAATTGAAAAGAAGAACTCTGTCTCCTTCTTTAAATTCTTTTGAACTTCTGATTCTTTTATCATGCCATTTCTTCGTTCTTTCTTTATAGATTAACGAATTTTCGTATGCTTCATGTCTTAATTCTTCTAATTCGTTTAGTTGACTTAATTGTAGACGTCCGGCTTCATGTAAATCAAGATTACATGTCTTCAAAGCCCAAAATGCTTTGTGTTCAATTTCTATTGGAAGATGACACGCTTTTCCATACACAAGTCTAAAAGGTGTGGTTCCAATTGGAGTTTTGTAGGCTGTTCTAAAAGCCCAGAGTGCATCCTCCAATTTAATGGACCATTCCTTCGAATTTGATCCTACGGTTTTCTCTAGAATACGTTTTAAAGCTCGGTTGGTATTTTCAACTTGTCCACTTGTTTGTGGATGATATGCGGTGGAGATTTTATGAGTTACTCCATATCTTTTAAGAACTTTCTCAAGTTGATTATTACAGAAATGAGTACCCCGATCACTTATTAAAGCTTTCGGTGTTCCAAACCTTGCAAAAAGACGTTTTAAAAAGTTGACTACAACTCGTGCATCGTTAGTTGGGAGAGCTTGTGCTTCCGCCCATTTAGATACATAATCAATGGCTACGAGTATATATAAATTATTATGAGATTTTGGAAATGGACCCTTAAAGTCAATACCCCAAATGTCAAATACTTCACATACTTGGATGACATTTTGTGGCATTTCATCGCGTTGACTTATTCTTCCGGCCCTTTGACATGCATCACAGGATTTGCAAAGAAGGTGTGCGTCTTTGTAAATTGTAGGCCAATAGAATCCAGCTTCATAAACTTTTCTTGCTGTTAGTTGAGGCCCATAATGCCCTCCTGTTGGTCCTGTGTGACAATGGTTTAAAATTTTACTAGCTTCATCTCCAAATACACATCGGCGTATTATTCCATCGGGACAACTTTTAAACAGATGTGGATCTTCCCAGAAATAGTGTTTTATATCACTGAAGAATTTCTTTCGTCTTTGGTACGATAATCCTTTTTCAAGGAATCCACAAACTAAGTAGTTTGCATAGTCTGCAAACCATGGGATTTCTTTATAATCTATCTTCAATAGATATTCATCAGGAAAGTTGTCTTGTATGGTCGATTCATTCAGAACTTCTAATTCGGGATTTTCAAGACGAGAAAGATGATCAGCGGCGAGATTTTCTGCTCCTTTTTTATCTCGGATTTCAATATCAAACTCTTGTAAGAGTAAGATCCAACGGATTAATCTTGGTTTAGCATCTTGTTTTGAAAATAGGTATCTAAGAGCAGAATGGTCGGTATAGACCACTGTTTTTGCTAGAACGAGATATGATCGAAATTTGTCAAAAGCAAAGACAATAGCAAGGAGTTCTTTTTCAGTAGTTGTATAGTTCGTTTGTGCTCCTTGTAATGTCTTACTAGCATAATATATAGGTTGAAATCGTTTTTCAATCCTTTGTCCTAAAACGGCTCCCATTGCAAAATCACTTGCATCGCACATTAGTTCAAATGGTAGATTCCAATTTGGTGTTATCATGATCGGTGCATTAGTGAGTTTTTCTTTAAGAATATTAAAAGATTTGATACATTCATCTGAAAAGATGAATGGCGCATCCTTTTCTAGGAGTTTATTCATAGGAGTGGCAATTTTAGAAAAATCTTTTATGAAACGTCGGTAAAAACCGGCATGCCCTAGAAAACTCCTAACTCCTCTAACATTGGTGGGATGTGGAAGTTTAGCAATTACATCTACTTTAGCTCTATCCACTTCAATTCCTTCTTTTGAAATTTTATGTCCAAGAACGATGCCTTCTTTAACCATGAAATGGCATTTCTCCCAATTAAGTACTAGATTTGATTTTTCGCATCTAATTAGCATTCGTTCCAGATTAACTAGACATGAATTAAATGTATCACCGAAGACTGAAAAGTCATCCATGAATACTTCCATGCATTCTTCTATCATGTCATGAAAAATCGCCATCATACACCTTTGAAAGGTTGCAGGGGCGTTGCAAAGTCCAAATGGCATGCGTTTGTAAGCAAAAGTACCATAAGGGCACGTGAATGTGGTTTTCTCTTGATCTTCGGGTGCTATTGGAATTTGAAAATATCCGGAAAATCCATCTAGAAAACAATAGTAACTATTTCCGGCTAATCTTTCCAACATTTGATCTATGAAAGGTAAGGGAAAGTGATCTTTTCTGGTGGCGTCATTTAATTTTCTATAATCAATACATACACGCCATCCTGTTACAGTCCTAGTAGGAATAAGCTCATTTTTCTCATTTGTAATGACAGTCATGCCACCCTTCTTAGGTACGCATTGAACTGGGCTTACCCATGGACTATCAGAGATTGGATATATTAAACCTGCATCTAGCAGTTTAATAATCTCTTTCTTAACTACATCTTGCATATTAGGATTTAGTCTTCGTTGGCGTTGCACATACGTTTTATGACCTTCTTCCATAAGGATTTTATGTGTGCAATACGAAGGACTTATTCCTTTAATATCATGAATCTTCCATGCAATGGCTGGTTTATGAGCTTTCAACACAGAAATGAGTTGTGATTTCTCATTTTCAGTAAGAGAAGACGATATTATTACAGGTAATTCAGATTCACCATGTAAATAAGCGTATTCCAAATGGTTTGGAAGTGGCTTTAACTCTAATTTCGGAGGTTCTTCTATCGATGATTTATATCGATATCTGTCTTCTTCTTTTAGCATTTGAATTTCTTCTGTTGTTGGTTCATATCCATTAGCTATAAGTGTAGCTAACATTTCAGCTTCATCAATTGGTTCATTTCCTTCTCCTAAAGAACATTCTCCTGTTCCTTGTAATTCTGGAAATTCTTTTAATAATTCTGCATGTGCATCTATAGTTTGAACATAATAACATGTATCATCTGCAGATTGTGGTTGTTGCATTGCTCTATCCACTGAAAAGGTAACACTCTCATCCTCTATACTTAGGGTCAGTTTCTTACCGAACACGTCTATCATTGCTTTAGCCGTGTTTAAGAATGGTCTTCCTAATATGAGAGGAACTTGAGAATCTTCTTCCATGTCTAAAACAACAAAATCTACTGGAAATACTAAAGTACCAACTTTAACTAGCATGTTCTCCATTATCCCTCTCGGATATTTTATTGATCTATCGGCTAGTTGTATGCTTATTCTGGTTGGTTTCAATTCTCCAAGGTCTAGTTTAGCGTAAAGTGAATACGGCATTAGATTTATACTAGCACCTAAATCTGCTAATGCTTCTATTGAACTAAGACTACCCAGAAAACATGGAATTGTGAAACTTCCTGGATCAGATAGTTTTTCTGGTATCTTATTCAACAGCACTGCTGAACAATTAGCATTCATAGTGACAGCCGAGAGTTCTTCCATTTTCTTTCTATTCGTGATTAGATCTTTCAAGAATTTAGCATACCTTGGCATTCCTGAAATCACATCAATGAAAGGAAGATTTACATTTATCTGTTTAAACATATCCAAGAATTTGGATTGCTCGGCTTCTAGTTTTTCCTTCTTCATTTTACTCGGGTAAGGAAGTGGTGGTTGGTATGGTTTAACATAAGGTTTATCCTTAACTGTGTTATCTTCATTAACCTTTTCAACTACCGGTTCTTTTTCCTTATCTTGATCAGGTTGTGGTTCTTGTGGAGTAGGAATAGTTTCATCAGAAGTTACAGGTATTTCAGGTGGTTTAAGTGTTGTACCACTTCTTGTGGTAATAGCTTTAGCTGTTTCATTCCGGGGGTTAGCATTTGTATCGCTTGGTAGACTTCCCGGTTTTCTTTCACCTATTAACCTTGCTAGGTTACTTACTTCTTGTTCCAGATTTTGAATAGAAGCTTGTTGATTTCTAAATGCTTGAGCATTTTGTTCATTGGTTTGTTTTTGAGATGTGAAAAACTGCGTTTGAGTTTCAACTAGCTTCGTCATCATATCTTCTAAATTCGGCTTTTTATCATCGGTTTGTTGTGGTGGTTTGTTTTGAAAATTCGGTCTTTGCTGATTGTAAGTATTATTGGATACTTGTTGATTGCTAGGACCTTGTTGGTTGTTGTATGGAATATTTCGGTTATAGTTCTGGTTTTGATTGTAAATCGGTCTTGGCGGTTGATAATTATTCTGATAATTATTTCCAGGCCTTTGGTTTATGTATGAAATATTCTCTCTTTGTTCCATTGTTAATTCAATACTGAGACAATCTTTTGTCAAATGTGGTCCTCCACACTGCTCACAACTAATTCGTATAGCATGAATATCTTTAGTCATCTTTTCCATTCGTCTCTCGAAAGCATCTATCTTTGCGGAAATGGAATCTAAGTCATGGCTAGAATCGGCTCTAGCTGCTTTAGATGATCTAATGATGTCTTTTTCTTGGTGCCACTCATGTGAGTGGGAAGCAGTGTTATCAATAATTTTGTAAGCATCAGTTTCGGTTTTCTTCATAATCGAACCACCAGCTGCTATATCTATGTCTTTTCTTGTAGTGATGTCGCATCCTCGGTAGAATATTTGTACTATTTGACAGGTGTCTAAACCATGTTGCGGACATCCTCTTAACAACTTTCCATATCTTGTCCACGCCTCATATAGAGTTTCATTTGGCTTCTGTGTGAACGTAACAATTTCTGCTTGAAGTCTTACGGCTTTAGATGCAGGAAAGAATTGTTTAAGAAATTTGTCAATTAAAACATCCCATGTATCGATCGCTCCTTCAGGTAACGATTCCAACCAATCTTTGGCTTCTCCCTTTAAAGTCCAGGGAAATAACATGAGATATATCTGTTCATCCTCCACTTCTCGGATTTTAAATAGTGTGCAGATCCTATTAAAGGTACGTAGATGTTCATTTGGATCTTCCTTCGGCGCACCACTAAATTGGCATTGATTAGTCACCATGTGTAGAATTTGTCCTTTGATTTCATAATCTGGCGCATTAATGTCTGGATGAGTAATTGCGTGACCTTGGCCAGTGCGTTTAGCTCTCATTCGGTCTTCCATACTTAAAGGTTCCAGATTTTCCATAATTGAATTTGTTGACTCGGTATCACTGAATGATTCTGATTTAATAGTTCGTTCCTCAACAATCTCTGTTTGAATGATTGGTGGTTCCGGAGGAAAGTTTAATGGTTCAGGATCTATGAACCGTTCCTGAATATTTTCTGGATTCTCAATTGTGAGGTCGGGTTCAAAAAATGGATTATCGGTATTTTGAACTGAAGTACTTGGTCGACTGGATGACGATTCTAAAGAAAAATCAACGGCGGTTATATTTGTTAAACGATGTCTTGATCGAGTTACAGGTGGTGAACGTACAAAAGGTGGTGAACGTCTTGCTCGGTGCATTCACTGAATATCCTATTAGTTTTTAAAAGGAAAGAAAAATTATAATAAGTTATCCAATCAATAGACTTTTCTGATTTTGCCCACGTTTCGAATAGCCAAAAGATGCAGCAGAGGGGCAGGATTCGTTTGGTCTCAATATAATTGAGGACTGTTTGGCTCCAATAACCCGGTCCACGTACAAATCCAACTATTACTACGAACCAGAAAATTTTGATGTCTATCAATTTAACCACTTAAAATAAATTTTCGTAATTTTAAGAAATTTAGATAAGAAGTAGAATAAAATTCTAAGTCCTAAAAACTAGAATGGCGAGAAATAAGAAAGAAAAAGAGTTCGTCGCAAAAGGTCGAAAAAGAAAAATGGTTAAAAAAATAAAAGGTGACGGAAAAATAAAAGAAACTTATAAAAACTTAAAAATACTTAACTAATTTAACCTTATTACTACAACTAACTTAAAATTATAATCGCAAATTGAAATTACTAATTGGAATGATAATTGATACATAGTAAAAGGTCTAAAAATATTAAAGCTTACAGAAAAAACTAAATCCCAAATGGAAATAACTTAAAAAGAAACTAAAACTTAAAAAGGCGTCGCAAAATTCTAAAGCACCTAAATCTTAGTCTAAAGAAAAAGCTCTTAAGGAATTTTACGGTAAAGCCTAAAAATCTAGGAGTAAAAATAACTATAGCAAAAACTAAGTTTAAAATTAAATATGAGTTAGAAATACAAATATTACGCTACAACGATTAAAAAGGTACAAAATATTAAAAGTTATTAAAAGTTATAAAAATATTAGATTTTATAAAAATATTATTTTTATATTTTATAATTTAAAGTATTAAGTATTATATAATTAAAACTAGTTAAAAGTAATAATTAATTTAAATAACTAAAACTTAATTAATAATAATAAATAAAACTAGGGTTTAAATAATAATAATAAATAATATCCGTAATTATTACGAAATTAGGGTTCAGATGTGGTCCTGTCAGACCCCTCATGCGACTCGCATGGGTTTTAGTTGAAATGCCATGCGACTCGCATGGTGTTCGGATCCAGGCCAAAAGTTGGGCTGCTACAGTACCTTGGCCCGATTATTATTATTATTTTTTTTTTTTTTTTTTTCTGTTTTTCTATTTAATATAAAATATTTATATAGTTTAAATAAAAACTTATATTTTTATAAAACTAAAAATAGAAATATTTGATAATTTTGTAAATAAAAATCTTAAAAATATATATAAGTATATTTTTTTTTTTTTTTCTTTTCGGTTTTTAAAAGCTCTTTTTTTTTTTTAAACAAAAATATAAATTTTACAAAAACTAATTATAACTTAAAAATTAAAAATATGGCGTTTCGCTTCGAGCGTTCCCCGGCAGCGGCGCCAAAAATACTTGATGTTAAAGCAGAGGGGTATAAAATACTATTAAATTTTAGCAGAAAATACTATTAAATACGATACAATTTTACACAAGATATTTATTTATTTATAGAATGGATATACTTAAACCTTGCTACAACACTTATAGGCAGTGTACCTAATCGTACAGTAGTGTAGTTTTTAGTAAGTCCGGTTCGTTCCACAGGGAAATCTTTAAACAAAGCTCAACGCTATATTAGTTAACTTTTATAAAAATACAAATATATATATAGGTAATATTATTATTATAAAGGGGGGTTTTTACCGTTTAATGACCGGTTTGTCGATTTTAAAACTTTAGTCGCAGTTAAAACCTAATGTAAAATATAAAATAAATACAAGACTTTAAATTAAAGCGTAAAGTAAATAACGATAATGAAATTGCGAATAATAAAAATGCGATAAAATTAAATTGCGATAATTAAAAGTACGATAATTAAAAGTGCGATAAAATGAAATAACAATAAATAAAAGTGCGATAATTAGAAGTGCAATTAAATATACAATAAAGGAAATAAAATATGATATAAAAGAGTTATGCTTATTTAAACTTCCGTAATCATGATGTTTGACGTGTTGGTTTTAGTTTTATGCCCATGGGTTAATTGTCCTTTGTCCTGGATTATTCAATAAGTCCGTCTGGTTTTTGTCCATAACAGTCCATCAGTCATAAATATAAATTGCAAGTGTCCTTGTCAAATTATTATTATACCCGAAGATAAATATTCCAACTAATTGGGGATTCGAATTGTAACAAGGTTTTAATACTTTGTTTAATGAATACACCAGGTTATCGACTGCGTGTAAACCAAGGTTTTACTACTTTGTTAACAATTACACCAATTACCCTTGAATGTAATTTCACCCCTGTTTTAATTATTCTAGTGGCTATTAATCCATCCCCGTGTCCGGTTAAATGAACGATTATTCGTACATATAAATACCCCGCCCATCGTGTCCGATCGAGTGTATATGGTAATTTATAGGGACGCCCAATTGTAAATCTTTATATTAACATTAACAAACTTTCATTTAGTTAAACAAATATAAAGCCCATTAATAGCCCATAGTCTAGTTTCCACAAGTGTCGTTCTTTTATCCAAACCCCAATTATGGTACAAAGCCCAATTACCCAATTTTAGTAATTAGCCCAACATCATGATTACTTCGTTTTAAATAAGCATAATAATAACTTAGCTACGAGACATTAATGTAAAAAGGTTGAACATAACTTACAATGATTAAAAATAGCGTAGCGTTACACGGACAGAATTTCGACTTACACCCTTACAACATTCGCTAACATACCCTTATTATTAGAATTATAATTAAAATTAAAATATAAATTATAAATATAAATATATATTACTTATGAAGAGGAAGAGAAAAAGGATGTTAAACTCGTCAGAAAACTGGCTATTTATAGGACCTGACCAGCAATCTCACACCATGCGACTCGCATGGTTTTGTGCTTCTGGCCATGCGAGTCGCATGGCCACCCTGGATTCAGCCAACTACTTTTGTTTTCTTCTTGCCGACGTAATATAATAATAATAATATATATAATATATAATTATATATAATTATATATATATTATATTATATTCTTGTGCATAGTAGACTAGATATTTTTGGTCCGTTGCGTCGGGCGTTTCTTCTTGGCTCAGGTCCCGGTTCCGGATTTTCGGACGTCCTCGCGTATTATTTTATATCGTGTACTTTGCGTCTTGTAACTTGTACTCTTGTCATTTTGAGACGTTCCTCATCAATATTTTGAACCTTTTTGATTGTATCTTGTACTTTTTAGCTCTTTGGACCTTTTTGTCTTCAATTTGTCGAATCTGCCTTTTGTCTTCACCTTTTATTATTTAAACGAATATCACTTGTAAATAGAACAATTGCAACTAAAAGCTTGTCTTTCTTGAGGAATAATGCTATGAAATATATGTTCGTTTTTAGCATTATCAATATACCAATAGTAAATACATATAGAAGCTGGGTATGATACGGGTACATATACCCTGGATATACGTATAGAAATCTTGAGGAAACGGAACGAGAATTCAAATATAGCTATCTTTTGTGAATATACTTATATTGTTTTATGTATTTAAGTCCTTAAAAAGTGATTAAATACATTATATATACGATACATGTATAAGCATTATAGATTATAAGTATATATATCAAAGAATGTTACGTATAGTTATCGTTTTAAAAACTTAAGTTAGTAGTTTCAAAATATACTTATAACTCATTGTCATTAGTACACAATGAGATGTTAAACCATCCTTAGATCATGTTAAATATATATAAATATATATATATATATACACAAACGTATAATTATCGTATGTTATATAGTTCGTGATATCATCGGTCATATTGGACGGTCAAACGTTATGTAAAACTCTTTTCAAAAACACAAGTCTCAACAATTTGGATTGCTTATCATGTTGGTATGGTTTAATTTATGTAAATATTAATCTCATAAGTATAATTTGGTCGAAAAATTCTAGGTCATTACAGTACCTACCCGTTAAAGAAATTTCGTCCCCGAAATTTGATAGAGGTTGTTATGGATAACAATAAGAAGGTTTTCATGACAAATATAAGGTGATAATGGAGTTTTATCATCATTGAGTAATGTAGATAAAACGATTCGATTATGCGAAGAATATAAATGAGACTATCGTAAAAGAGTGAGATGAGTAAAATATATTCGTCTTAACCGATGACGTAGTTATGATTGATTTCCGGGATTTAAGGGATCTAAAGAGAATCTTACGTAATAAAATTTGGTTCTTTGGTGATTAAGGAAATCAGGATCTTCTTTGATTATATGCAATAATCTGTTTCAATTGCTCTGTCGGATATTTCACTATAAATTCACCCCTTCGTTTCCTTATTTTCCACGACTCACACCTTCTATTCTTTCTCCCTTGATTCTTACTTTAAAGCATTCATCAATATTCTCCATCCAGTCCTGATTCTTGATATACTCCTAACTTTTATATCTGTCATTCTTCTTTTTCATCTACCACCAGAAGAATCTATTTACTTCTACTATACTCTTGTGTTTATAGTGTTTCTAATTCTCCCGTGTCTCTATATTGCTATCTGCATCGATATACACGGTTTGTAATTTCGGGGTTATTATCGGAGTTTATATTCTTCATTATTTTTCGGAGCTTCATGCGTTCGTTTTCTCTTCCCGACTTCGAGTCAAGCGACTAATGGTCCGGAATTCGTAGATATGAAATTCAGAATGAACATAGCTAATGCTCTAAGAAGAAAATGGTAATAGAATGATTTTGATTTGTTAAATTACCAGAATACCCTGGAGAAGACCGAGTCATCCAGAAAAATATTCTCTTGATATGTTTAGAGATTAGATAGAATGTAAGAGTCGTGTAAATGGCACATGATGATGGTACTGTGAATCATCATGCTTCATTAGAAACTTAGCATGACTTACTGTAATACAATGACGTTGATCAAGTGTCATTATATTGTCATTATATTATACTAATCCATGCTTCAGTTCCCAACACTACTTCAAAACATTCATATTTTAAACTCGAAGGTTTCAGAATTTAGAAACTAACACAGTTTCTTTTATGTTGCAGATATTACGGAGAGATAAATGATCTCAGATAAGAATAGTTGTGAAAATATTGCCAGAAATATGGAGGATATTTATAATAGAACATACGAGAATATCTTAGAATTTCTAATATCAATGGATGATGAAGAAGATTTGTCTGTGAAGGTTTAGAATGAGTAATAAGATGTTTACTAACGATTTCAGCAGGCACAGAATCATTTGGATTCTTTGAAGGCAAACTTATTCTTTGTGATTTGTCCACGAATTTCTTCATAGTTTCACATAATCCGCTTTTCGGTACTAAATTTTCTATCGAGCGTTCCTAACACTCCTTTATTTATCATCAAACTTTTGGCCATTAAGATCATCTACAACATGCTACTTCGTCAGCATTTTCAAAGTTAACTGATCTGGGTCATCGATTATCAAACCGAGGTAGTTTCAGGAGAATTGTGTTTTTAGAATGATTAATCACTGATGGTAATATTGTGGAATATAAAAAGTTCCCCAGTAACAATAAAGAGTATGCATATATATCGCGGTTATAATAAAGTTGTTTCGGATGAAAAGTCGGAGTTGACTTGCTGGAGCTGTGACAAAATTAGCTACTTTGGAAAGGGATTGCAAAACGATCTTCGGTAATAACAATGTCAAAGGAACTAGAACAGATACGTGTCAAACGTTTACTCAGTTTCTGAGGGTTTTTCAGGTGCATAACTATATGCATCAATCTTTTCTTCCGTAGATGAAGTGCGGTTGATTTATCCTCTCGATTGAGGTGTTTTTAAGAATCATGATAGATTTGAACGCTGATTGTAATCGTCAAGATACAATGAGGTTTAAGATGAAATCAAGTGGAAATCTTGAAGAAATGTTTAGTTTCATATGTTATAATCAATATTTTAATTCATTTTAATTATCCAATGTCATTAGTCCACAGTCGATAGTCCACAGTAACAGTCCAATAATTCATATATAGTTTAATATATAATATACGAATTAATTAATACGTGTCGTGACTCGTATACGTCTCAGACTCGATCACAACTCAAACTATATATATTATTGTAGAATCAACCTCAACCCTGTATAGAGAACTCGATCATTACTGCATATAGAGTGTCTATGGTGATTCCAAATAATATATATAGATGCGTCGATATGATATGTCAAAACATTGTATACGTGTCCCGATATTTAAAGTGCGTAAAATAATTACAGAAATTAAATGACGATAAATAAAAGTACGATAATTAAATTGCGATAAATAAACTGCGATAAATAAAATGTAATCAGTTAGCTAGGAACAGTTAGCTGGAACAGTTAGCGTGGATTCTTAACAAAATTTTTCATAGTTACTTTGTTTGTTTCTAACAGATTTTATTTTGTCATATGTTTTCTTCATATGCCACTTGTTGGATTCTGGGAAGTCAAAATCCAAATATGAAATTGAATGAAAATGGTTATTCTGCGATGAATGGATACGTATATCGGTGGTTGTAAGTAGGATAGTAAATGACTGTTGAATCAGCTTCGACGAATGTACAATGTAACTTATTAAGATGAAATCTAATTATTCCTCGGGTATTACCTACCCGTTAAAAAAAATCACCATTAATATTTTGTACAAAAGAACTTTTAATTACAATCTTTATGAAAACATATATACATATATATTTTCTTCAGATGAAATCATGAATTTAATAAGTTAATATGATATTAATCTCATTTGCTTTTCGGTTTGAGCTAGAATAAGAAATCTCTAAAACTTTTTGAAACCACATATTCTTCGCAGAATATCAATGAAGTTATGGATCAATACTTCATCGTTCATTATTGTTGATACTCCTTGGTATCTATGGTGCGTATGATGTTGATGTTTGTGGGACAGATTATGATGTCGAGACGTGTGATGCGGATGTTGTTTGTTAGTGGTGATGATGGTATTGTTGATGTTATTGATGGTGGTGCTGATTATGCTGCTGGTGCTGCTGCTGGTGCTGCTGCTGGTGTTTGCAACCTTCGTACCATGTTCTCCAAAGCCGTCACGCGAGCGCGAAGTTCGTTAACTTCTGCTAGTACACCGGGATGATTGGCGGTTGGAGCGAGCGAATGAACAAGATTTGTAATATGGGATAGCATATAATCGTGACGAGATACTCTAGAAATGAGAGAGAAAATGGTGTTTCGAATAGGTTCGTCGGTAAGTGCTTCAGGTTCATCGCCAAGAGGGCAATTTGGTGGATGAAATGGATCACCTTCTTCTTGTCTCCAGTGATTTAGTATATTACGAACCCATCCCCAATTCATCCAGAATAGATGATGGGAAATTGGTTGATCCATTCCGGTGACGCTGCTTTCGGAGCCCGAATGGAAATCCATATCGGCATAACTGTCGGAATCTGAAGAATTCGAACTAGATGCGGAATCCATCTTGTATAATGGGGAAAATGAATTTTTGATATGGAATAGATTATATGAGTTAGATTTGGTACTCTTCAATACATAATTTACATATGTATATATAATACCAAAATCCCGTAAATTACGGAGAATCTTTGAAAAGATATCAGTCAAATTTCGCAATAACAGATATGCTAAGATAAGAATTCGTCTATACACTATCAATGCAGTAAATGCAGTAAAACGTGTCTAGACTTATGAATGATAAGCAGGTAATTTCCTAAGGATGATAAGCAGATGATTTTCGACTAGAAATGATAAGCAAAACTTTTGACATGTAGACACGGTCGAAGTCCAGACTCATTAATGCATCCTAACAACTACTAGTTAGACACACTAATGCAAGACCTGGTTCGCTACGACCACCGCTCTGATACCAACTGAAAGGACCCGTCCTAATCCACCTGGACGAAGTCATCAACATTTGGTCCCATTGCGATGATCGGCTCCAAGTAATGTCCTTATATTGAGCAAATGCACAGCGGAAGACTTAATTCGTACCTGAGAATAAACATGCTTTAAAGTGTCAACCAAAAGGTTGGTGAGTTCATAGGTTTATCATAACAATCATTTCAATATGTTAATAGACCACAAGTTTTCATAATCATAAACATAATACACTCGCAAGTGTATGTAAAGCATTCTAAGTGGTTGAGCACTTGGTAACCATACTTAACATTTAATCAACGTCGCATATTCCCTTTATTATGAAATCTCACTACACCGTACCAAGTGTAGTCACCAAAACGAAGTACTGTGCAACCGTTGAATACTGGTCGTCCAGTCCGGTTGGGGTTGTCAGGCCCGATAGATCTATCAACAGGATTCGCGTTTACAATACCCATGTAAATAATAGTTACAAGCTACAGGGAAATATGCCAGTGGTACAACTCAACGTAGAATATATTTTTAAGTACTTGTGTCTATTTTGTAAACATTTATAAAAGCAGCGCATGTATTCTCAGCCCAAAAATATATATTGCAAAAGCAATTAAAAAGGGAGCAAATGAAACTCACTTTTGCCTTGAAGGTATTTAATTCGACTTGGTCTCCGATAGATATCACGAACCTAACCATATATATAATATATCAACATATTTTCTTTTTAAGTAATCGTTACATATATATATACTTTTAATACTTTTAATATTTTCTTAGTCCGTAGTTAGCAGTCCGATGTTAGTGGTCCACAATTAGTTGCTTAAATAAAATAAATAAAGACCCCCATCGTATTCGTATTGATCAGAATTAATCTCGACCCATGGTACCATGTTGTCAAATGACGTGTTGCGTACATAAAGTACCGTGTTGTCAAATGACGTGTTGCGTACAATCATGAGGTCTTATGATTAATCTTCTCGTGTTGTTTACGGGTGGTCCTGAAATATATAAAATCAAATCATAAGTAATTATATATAAAATATCATATTAATTAGAAAAGATATGATTAATTTACTTTTTCTCCAAATATTTTCGTAGCTAAACTAGCTTCGGATACCCAATCTTGTTTTAGTCGTAGTTTCTTCATTACCACTCCATTTTTGTTGGTTCAACTTGCCACTTCCTTGGATCGAGTCAAATTTTAAGAATATGAACTGAAAATACCTTAGTTTGTATTCGAAATCATAGGTTATAGGTCAAACTTTGGTGAAACTTATGAAAGTGATCATTTTCTATCATAAAAACAACATTTAATGATCATTTTTCTAAAAATACTTACACTTTGAGTTAAACCATGAAATTTTTATGTGTTAACATATTCATAAGAAATATCATTTTTCCAGAACATGAACTTCCAATTCAAAGTTCAAGATGGTTTTTAATTATCCAACCCAAAACAGCCCCCGGTTGCACTCCGACGACGTAGATTCAGTTTTTAAGATGTTCTTTGTAAACCCAAGTTATATTTTATTAGGTTAGCATATCATTATGATATATTACAGGTGTTGAAGTGTTTTAAAAGTCAAGTTAGAAGGATCTATTTAGTTTGCGAACAAGTTTGAAATCATTCAAACTATGTTCTTGTTGTTAAAATTTTATACCACAAAATAAGATAGCTATATGAATATGAATTGAATAAGATTATGAACAAGGTTACTACCTCAAGTTACTTGGACAAAGTTACTGCAAAAGATAAGAAATAATCTTGGAATCAAAGAGTGGTGGAGTTAGATCAAAAGGTTGGAAGTAAACTTCTTCAAATGGGTGGTTATTTTGATATGTTCTTGAAAGAGTTTTCTTATGGTGTTTAAGGCTTGTAATTGAAGCTAAATGATGGGGAAAATGCTTGGAGATGATCAAGTATGAAGTTAGGAGTATTTTGAGAGAGAAATGAGGGTGTAGGTATGAGAAAATGGAGTGAAGAAATGGTGTTCATTTATAAAAACGTTTTTAGTTTATAAAGAAAGAAAAGGATTCCTAATTTTGTTTTCTTACTAATAATTCATACTACTTGACAAATCCTAGTTACCTCATATCTAGGGCAGTAATAATGTTGATTAGGATGTTGATTTGATGTGTATATACCAATAGTAAATACATATAGAAGCTGGGTATGATACGGGTACATATACCCTAGATATACGTATAGAAATCTTGAGGAAACGGAACGAGAATTCAAATATAGCTATCTTTTGTGAATATACTTATATTGTTTTATGTATTTAAGTCCTTAAAAAGTGATTAAATACATTATATATACGATACATGTATAAGCATTATAGATTATAAGTATATATATCAAAGAATGTTATTTATAGTTATCGTTTTAAAAACTTAAGTTAGTAGTTTCAAAATATACTTATAACTCATTGTCATTAGTACACAATGAGATGTTAAACCATCCTTATATCATGTTAAATATATATAAATATATATATATACACAAACGTATAATTATCGTATGTTATATAGTTCGTGATATCATCGGTCATATTGGACGGTCAAACGTTGTGTAAAACTCTTTTCAAAAACACAAGTCTCAACAATTTGGATTGCTTATCATGTTGGTATGGTTTAATTTATGTAAATATTAATCTCATAAGTATAATTTGGTCGAAAAATTCTGGGTCATTACAGTTTGGCAGGCCGTTTGGCAAGCCGTTTGGCCTGCTGATTCCCTGGATCGTAACTTGATTTCTTGTCTTTCACCGTTTTCGCTCTAGAATCTTCGTTTTAGCTCTGATTCTCTTGATTCTTTTTGCATCGTCTTCGTAATTACTTGTTCTTCAATTCTAACCGACGAAGTGGGTATTTTGCCGATAAAGTTCGAATCTTTCTTATTTTTGGCCTTAATACAGGGGTGAAAACGTGACTTTTTAGCAGATATCAAATATCCCATACTTAGACTTTGCTTGTCCTCAAGCAAACTTCTCATTTTTACTTCAAGAAATCTTTTCGGAGTTTCTTTTCTAATAGCCTAAGCGGTTTGCTTTTTATTATAAGAGCGAAAGATAAGGTGAGTCATCTATGTTAGGGTTGAAACTATCTCTGCAAGCATGCGAGGAGGTTACATGACTTAGGCTAGCTTTCACGGGTCACTCCAATCACTCAAGTATTTAGGGTTCCCTAAAGATCTAAGAAATGAATTTCACTCATAGCCTGTCATGTTGTACTCATCGTCATAGGCTTGATAAAGACACAAATCCTTGCTACTAATGTGAAAACGGTAGTAACCATAGCTTCTAGGTCATTTGTCAGTGATGGAACGGAATTTTGTAGTGGTGGTGAAGTTGTTTTAAGGGGTGAAAAGGGTAACATAGTCTCAAAAGATTTTTATTTTGGAAATTTTTAGATAGATAAGAGTGCAGGTATTTTTGAGAAGTACTTTTGAACTATACTTCTTTTTGAAGCGATAGGCGTTTGTGGTCAAGTTCTTCTTCGGCGTTTCTCTTTATAAGTTCTGCTCCTTTTCTCAGAACTAATATTTTTTTTTTTTTTTTGGAGATTTCATCTCGAGAAACTTTTTGCCGGTAGACTTTTTCAAGACCTTTGCCATGATACTTGAGAAGTTTGTAGCATCGGGTTTACGGAAGGAATCTCATTTTCTGGATTTTCAATTGATAGTAAAGATGATGTGGATGACGTAAAAGAAATGGAAGTGTGAGCGGGTTGTTTTTGACAAATGGCTAGCTCTTCTGATTATAACCGAATCACATTTCGCAACTTGAAAATGCAGATCTAAAGCAAGTTCTGATTCCGAGCACAAACATCGGCACTCTCAACGGAAAATAGCGAAGCATTAAAGATGAATGCTGGTCTTATTTGGGTGCCTCACCATAATCAATTTAGGTCGATAATGCCTAATCATGCAATGCTCTTTTAGAGATTTGGTTCAACCTAACAAGATTTCCACCTTACTTAAGCCTTATTTTTATTTACAAACGTTTCAGATTTTCAAAAATACTTTTTCGAAAAAGCTTTCTTTTGTTAAAAATTTGAAATTTGGCTTAAAATCTTGGAATCTTTGTAATGGGTTATTTAAATATAGCATAAAAAGGATTATACCATCATCCCACACCTAAACGAACATTGTCCTCAATGTTCATAGTGTATCCTTGATATTGCATATTTTACATACGTTTATCTTAGTAATATCCTGCATATTTTGGTCTTTTGGATACGATTTGGAGATGATTTGATAGTATTTGCGAAAAAATGAGTTCGAGAGCTAAAAGGAGGTTTAAAGCAGGTATTATAGAGGATTTACGCCTATTGTGTTGAGGTGTTACTCGAAGATATTTATGATGATTTTTGGGAGTTTCATAGCTTAAAGGTCGCAAATATTGGTCCCGGTTCGAGTTAGATAGAAAGCGCCGTTTTGGCGTCCGAACAGAAAAAGCTAGAAATGAATATCGGGCCGTTTCAAGAATAGCCCACTTGAGAGATGTTTATGAGCTGCCAATTTTTATATGGGATTTTAAATATTATTTGGACGCAAAATCACTGGGCTCCTAATTAATTAAAAAACTAATCTTTGAGACCAAGTATCTTAACCCTATAGATATAAGTGATAAAAAAATAAAAAGGGGGGGGGGGGGGGGGGGGGGGGGTTGTTGCTTGTATACGGCTGTAGCCGTAAAATCCCATTGGGGATTTTTGGTTTGTCACGAATTAAGAAGCAAGCAGGAAGCAACAATTAATTGAATTGCTGGTGGGTGTTGTGTGTGCTATGGCTGGAATAGCCGAACCCTTTTTGGGTTTGTATTTATCTCGAGCAAAACAAAATCCAAAAGAATTTCTAAGCATTTGAATATTTGGTGGAATTGGGTTAGAAGTTAAAG
Organism: Rutidosis leptorrhynchoides; assembly: GCF_046630445.1. Classification (NCBI taxonomy): domain Eukaryota; kingdom Viridiplantae; phylum Streptophyta; class Magnoliopsida; order Asterales; family Asteraceae; genus Rutidosis; species Rutidosis leptorrhynchoides. Next base: position 403,484,851 of record NC_092338.1, on the reverse strand, counting down.
TGGGCCAATGGTGAAGTTAATTAAATATTTAGAGTATGTTGGGTCAACTTAGTAAATAAGAAAAGAGTAATTAGTCTAGTATTATAAAAAGGATATACGTATATGCGGTTTTAGTGTGGGTGGAGCGGCGGTTTTTGTGCAGCCGAGTGGGACCCTTTGGGGTTTGTTGCGATCGACGAAGGAAAAGGAAAAAGAGGGGATCAACCTCTTGTTGCTGCTGTCCCACGAGTACAAGAAACGAATTTTCTTTGAAATAGTAATATTTTCTAATATGTTTACAAAACTAGAAATTTGGAAAAAATCTTTACAAAACTAGTAAAACCGGAGTTTCAAACTCCGGTTTGGGACAAACCGGTGTTCTAAAGTTCGGTTTCTATCTACTTTGTCCACATGGCAGAGTGACATGGCAAACCGGACTTTGAAACACCGGTTTGCCACGTGGCAATATTTTTTTTTTTTTTTAAGAATTCTGGGATGAGCTCGTTTATTTTTTACAAATTTTTTTTACTGTAATTGTTAATAATTGATATTCATCCCTTAAAAGAATTAGCTTATTAATTACGGAGTAATAACTATCTGAACTTTCACTTCTTAAACTACATTAAAAGAAGTTTCAAATTAGCTTATTAATAATTGATATTCATCCCTTAAATCTAGCAAAAATAATTAAAACTTTTTTATAAAAAAATAAATGAGCTCATCCCAGAATTCCCAAAAAAAAAAAAAAAAAAAAAAAAAAAAAAAAAAAAAAAAAAATCACGTGGCAAACCGAAACCGGACTTTGGAACACCGATTTGGCCAAACCGGAGTTTGAAACTCCGGTTTTACTAGTTTTGTAAAGTTTTTTTCAAAATTTCTAGTTTTGTAAACATATTAAAAAATATTACTATTTCAAAAAAAAATTCTACAAGAAACAGAGAAAAGGAGGCTAACTAGCTTGTGGTATTGGTGTACATCAACTAAAGTGGGACCACTTTGGTTTAGGTGTTGGGTCACGACAACAAAGGAGAGCCAGAATTATTTTGGTGACAATTTATGATTCTTAATTCATTATTTCATTATAATTATACTATTGTTTAATTCATAGTATGGTTTGGTACACGAACACATATTTATTATTGTTACTTTTAATTAATTATTTGTGTCTATGCAAGTGATGATTTATTTGTGCTTTAATTATTTGTGTTTGTGTTCAATTTATATTATGGTCATGAGCTAAGCACTTAAATGTTTGTCTAGATTGAATATTAGTATGTGTTTGGATGATACTTTAATGTTTGATTTGATTAATGCACGATAATTATGAGTTTTGATTAAGAACCATTCTTGTGGGTGTTGATTATTGTTACTAGGTTGATTAGTGATCTTGTTTGAACAAAGGGAACCCTGTTTCAATTTAGTACACTAGTTTTCAATTGATTTGTCTTAACCAATTGGGTGCTTACTGGACCAAGGGGGTAAACCGGGTAACATAGATTAAACAAAATAGGGGTGAATTGTGTGGAGCGAACGCGTAACCAATTGAATCTTAATCTTATAATTAGTTAATTACTAAGTCACAAACGAAAGAGGTCTTTGGTGAAAGGGAACCCTAAGCCAATAAATCCAAGTTTGATGTGTTTGCTAAAAGAGAACTCTGGGTAAACCGACTCTGTAGTTGCATGTATTGATAAATTGAACTAGAGCTTAATAACATCCGACACTGCGAATAGGAGATCTAGGCGAACATTCTTTTATCTATTGAATTCAAATATCTTTACTTTTCGTTGAGTCTGCATTTATTTCTTAAAAACTTAAAAACACAAAAATATTGTCTTTTACTTTTAATCAATCTTTGATTTGGCTAATCGTTAAATAGCCACAAAACAAATTATCTCGTACTTTCGATTTTCATAGATTAACTTAGTTATTTTATTAGTTGCAATCTTAATTCTCACGTTTAAGACTGTCCTTGGAACGATTTCAGAATTACCAACTTTATACTATTGCACGATCAGGTACACTGCCCGTTAGTGTGTAGTAATCTTTAAACCGACAATTTTCCAAGATAAATTATATACTAGATTTCACACTTCAAGTTTTTGGCGCCGCTGCCGGGGATCGAACCCGGGTCACCCGCATGACTGGCGGGAATACTTACCACTATTACCCCACACTAGAGTCTTGCTTGTCCTCAAGCAAATTCGACTCGAAAATAATCTTCAACCATAAAGTAACACCTTCAAAAGTATATGTAGGACCAAACGAACAACAAACCAAACAAGTACTAGCGTGGGCACGGATTTGGAGTAGATATCAACCATGGTTCCCACTTGCATTCCCAAAATAACACTTTCCCAAACCTCAAAGAATATGTAATGAATAAAGTAACCAAAGATAATCTCAAATAGTGTACCATAATAATGAGGTAGAGAATCTCGAGCCATAATATGTAATCTTCAAAGAAACCGGGAATCAAGTGGGAGCCAAGCACCAAATATATAGCAAACGAACGCATGTGCCAAAAAACGTGCGGGCTACCAGCAGTTGGTCAAGCCAAGCCTCCAACAAGTACCTAACATCGTAATGATGTCGGTAAGAAAATAATATAGCTTAGGAGGATACTACATTACGTCCAGATATCATCGATAATCATGAGGTGATCATCAAATCCGTTAAGTCAATCATGAAGATTGAAATACATCAGTCTTAAAAGCTGATTAATCTTTAAGGAGATTATCCTTCCAGGGATCTGATAAATCACTGAAATTTTGTGTATGCATGGTCCCCCCCCCCCCCCTCCGTTTTATGAGACAAATCTCCCTCATTAAGATAAGTCTGACCACTAGCTCCATGTTTGATGCTGAGGCCTAGTGGATTTCCAGCCGATGTTAGAGAAGACTTTTCAAGACTGTTCGTCAACCTACAGCTGGTCTGGACTACAACTTATGACAAAAGTCATCACGTGTGTCGATCGGGAGACTTGACTCCCTTAAGGATGGAATAGATACATCCTATGGTCATAAAAGGTGGTCGGACGCAACATTGTCCTTGTTAGGAGAAACAATGAGGATCGCCCTGTTTAAGTGTTTCGATCTAGCGTTTGGCCCGATTTTGACCATGCGATCCAATCACCGTTCATACGGTTGACACCCGTTTTGGTACAGGTGACCTACTATTGAATTCCGAAGAACTCATAGGATTTCACATTCAATGGTAATGAACATGGTTCGGTTTACGGCTAGTGTCACCCACAGTTTCCCTCGGATTTAGGAAACGACACGGAACAAGTATAATTTCCGAGCCAACTAACCCGGTATCGGCGTAGGGTGGAAAGAATACAGGAAACGACATTATGTGCCCGTCAATTCTTAGGTAACAACTTGCCAATTTTCATAGCAAAAGGTTTTGGCTTCTTTGAAATCACGAATTAAACCATAAAAATTTTAAAATTCCCTAAAAATGGCCTAAACCGTGATGTTTCACTCTTTTTAAAATTCAAAATACCAAGCCATATGTAAACCAACACTCATGTTTCAAACACATATTTTACCAACCCGCAAGAATTTATATCCCCACCCCACACTTGAGATCAAGTAATGTCCCCATTACTTGAGAACAAAAATAGATTAAATTTGAAAGGGTAAAAGGAGAAATAAGGTAAATCTTGCAAAGTTACAACCATGAACTGCGGAATGCTAGTGACAGACCGGCCTGCACTCAATGCCATTCCTCGATAGTTATCACGCAATGTTTATCATCAAAAGTACCTGCAATGAATCCAAACAAATATACAATACTCTACAAAATGGTGCATTTCATTGAGTCGTGCACCCGACTCGACCCCTATAATCAGCCTTTAGTGGGGTCTGAATCACCCACACTTAGCTGACGGTACGAGAAATCAGTAGAGTATGTTCCACGAATCGGCATTGTCAACCAGTTGTTAACACCTCGAGTAGTAAATATAATGTCCAGTAATCCTGTTGTCTCATCCCTTAAACACTTCACACTAACCCGAATATCCGAAAATGTGCCACCCTTAAAATCAGCTTGAGACACCCAAATGTACCCCATGTTATCAAACGGGTCACTATAGATTGTCTTTCCCATGCTATACACACTGTGATATCCACCCAAAAATGAACCATTACTCTCCTCAATAACGACATCCTCTTGAATAAGTGTGGACTCGCTCTGAATCTCAACTATGGAATGGGACTCAACCTCTGACTTCAATTCCTTCAATTCTTCAGTTGTAGGCTTATAACCATTAGCAATAAGAACAGCCAACAAATCTTTTTCATCAACCATATCAACCTCTTCCTCACCAATAAATGAACAAGTATGCAAATCCTGCAATTCTGGGAACTCCATCAATAACTCGGAATGTGTGTCTATAAGGATAGGCTCTTGATCAACTTCATTTATCATCAAATCGTCCCCAATACCCGCACACTCTTGCTCACTCGGAATATGAACCAACACCTGTGTTAGGTTGCTTATCTGTCGCTCTAAATTTTGAATGGATAGCTCCTGATCTCTAAACATTTGTGCATACCTCTCATTATTTTGTGTTTGAGATGCAATAAACTCTGTTTGAGTGGCAATAAACTTACACATCATATCCTCTAAATTGGAATTTTGATAATTTAGTTCAACAACATCCTCTACAATTTCATTCCCAAAACTCGTGGTTACAACGCTTAGTTGCTCATCCTGAAGACCATATAACCATCTACAACTTTGATTCAAGTTCTCACGGGATGCCTCCATCTCTTTGTTCATTTGATCATAAAATCGGTTACTTTCTTCATTTAATCTGACCATCTTGTTAATTTCATCGTCTAAATGGCTCCAACAATTAAGCATTTTCCTGCAACTGACAAAAACTAGAAAAGAATAAAAGCACCGACACAATACAATGTAAAATAAAATAAGATAGAAAGTAAAACTAAATCTAAAAATAATACTACTAAAAACAAATAGACTCAAATAAATCACAAATAGCAAACAATCTCAAATTGACACACAACTGTCCCCGGCAGCGGCGCCAAAAACTTGATGTGTGAAATCTAGTATATAATTTATCTTGGAAAATTGTCGGTTTAAAGATTACTACACATTAACGGGCAGTGTACCCGATCGTGCAATAGTATAAAGTTGGTAATTCCGAAATCGTTCCAAGGACAGTTTTAAACGTGAGAATTAAGATTGCAACTAATAAAATAACTAAGTTAATCTATGAAAATCGAAAGTATGATATAATTTGTTTTGTGGCTATTTAACGATTAGCCAAATCAAAGATTGATTAAAAGTAAAAGACAATATTTTTGTGTTTTTAAGTTAATAAGAAATAAATGCAGACTCAACAAAAAGTAAAGATATTTGAATTCAATAGATAAAAGAATGTTTGTCTAGATTGAATATTCGTATGTGTTTGGATGATACTTTAATGTTTGATTTGATTAATGCATGATAATTATGAGTTTTGATTAAGAACCATTCTTGTGGGTGTTGATTATTGTTACTAGGTTGATTAGTGATCTTGTTTGAACAAATGGAACCCTGTTTCAATTTAGTACACTAGTTTTCAATTGATTTGTCTTAACCAATTGGGTGCTTACTGGACCAAGGGGTAAACCGGGTAACATAGATTAAACAAAATAGGGGTGAATTGTGTGGAGCGAACGCGTAACCAATTGAATCTTAATCTTATAATTAGTTAATTACTAAGTCACAAACGAAAGAGGTCTTTGGTGAAAGGGAACCCTAAGCCAATAAATCCAAGTTTGACGTGTTTGCTAAAAGAGAACTCTGGGTAAACCGACTCTGTAGTTGCATGTATTGATAAATTGAACTAGAGCTTAATAACAAATCATCCGACACTGCGAATAGGAGATCTAGGCGAACATTCTTTTATCTATTGAATTCAAATATCTTTACTTTTCGTTGAGTCTGCATTTATTTCTTATAAACTTAAAAACACAAAAATATTATCTTTTACTTTTAATCAATCTTTGATTTAGCTAATCGTTAAATAGCCACAAAACAAATTATCTCGTACTTTCGATTTTCATAGATTAACTTAGTTATTTTATTAGTTGCAATCTTAATTCTCACGTTTAAAACTGTCCTTGGAACGATTTCGGAATTACCAACTTTATACTATTGCACGATCGGGTACACTGCCCGTTAGTGTGTAGTAATCTTTAAACCGACAATTTTTCAAGATAAATTATGTACTAGATTTCACACATCAATCCCACACTTAGGAGTTTTAGTTGTAGATTTGGGATTATTCGTTTAGTGTTCATTTGGGTTGGTATCCCACACTTAGTGATAAGCTAGGATGTGGCATAGAAATTTGAGCTATTAGCGGAAAGAAAAGCGTACCCCTGGCAGACGTGGTTGCTTGTGACTAGCTTGCTGGCTTGGAGGTTTCGACCTTTATTCATCGGCTCACTTGTCATCCTTTATTCTTCTACTCTACTTTATTGCACGGGTTGCCTCCCGAGAAGCGCTTTTGTTTAAGGTCGTTGGCTCGACCGTAGTGATGCTCTAAAAAGCAAACATTCCTCGCTGATGGTTGTGATTTTGGTCTTCTCGAGGGAATATGAGTCTTGGCGGGTAAATCCTGAGAAAGTGCCGGACCAATAGTGGTAGAAGATCCGGTACTTCTCTTGAAGATCTTCTGAATGATAAGTAGTGCGCAGTTTTGGCTCTTGATAAGTCTTGAAGTCCGATGAGAATATGATCCACGGCTCTGCTGGTTGACCCATAAATGTCAAACATAAAGGCAATGCTGGTGGTGATCGTTTCTCTGATGGGATGCTCATTTCGGAGGTCTTCAAACAATGTTAGAAACTGTATCTTTAGAATCTCGAAGTCTTCGGAATGGTGATCTCCACAGTAAGAGTCTGTAGCTTTGCACAGATCTGTTAAAAGACGAAGCTGAAAAGAAGTGAACAGCAATCCTGATCCGAGCATTAATGTCACCGTCTTTGAGTATACCTCCCGACATCCAGCTTTAAATGTGAAACTAGGAACTGTGAATTCGTGGAAGATACGTGGTATTTTCTTCGTAATATAGGTGGCAATGTTGACTCGATCTGGTTCAAGATGAGAGAACGGATTGTTTCGCCTTACTTCCTCTATAACAGCGTCTCGTAACTCTTTGATAATCAGATCAGCATGGTGATCAATTGTTACGTAAATCACTAGTCTGTCTGGTGTGCTTTCAAAATTATCTCTTTCCAAGAGAGCGAAAAAGCTGCGAATGTCCTCGATCATTTGCAAATCAGAGAGATAAGTCGGGCATCTGGTGGAAAGATCCATATGCTTTTGGATGAGAGTCAGTAGTGCCCGTTGGTTTCGTGAGAACGGAAGTGCAGATCCTGCTAAGGCATTGAAGACCTTAGAGTAAATGATCTTCTGATCTCGACAGAATCTTGCCTCAAGAATAGTGCGAACCACTGAATTGTGCTCTCGTTGCCTTTCTTCTTGGTAGATATGATCGTGAAGAGAATTAATAAAGTCTTGAATGCGTTCTTCTAGGATTTCAACATCATTGTCTTCTCTTCGGAGATAGAGGTTGTGTTCTTCTCGGATAGCCATAATTCGTTCTGTTAAGCATAGCGAAAAATCAATGGTTGATTTTCGGATGGCTTTGAGAATATCTTCAAATTCATCGGTATCATTGATGAAAGTTATCATGTCTTCGTGTGTAGATATAACCGGAATCCGATATGAAGATGAGTCCGGCTCCCTTTGATCTGGTTCGGTTGGAGAGTGTGAGTTATTCAGAATGTCTTCATGTTGCTCTAGCTCGTCATCATCGGTGTATTGTTCTTCTGAGGATGTGTCTGATGAACGGGTTTCTTCAGTATTCTGACTCTCCAGTTTGATACTTGCAGGATCAATTTCTATATCTTTGACCTCAGCCTTGTCGGTCTTCTTCTTGAAGCGAATGATTAAACTGTGATCTGCCATCTCAAGCCTCATTATTTCTTCATGACACTTAATGCTTGGAGCGGGTATTGTCGCAATTTCTTTTACGTCTTCGATTTTCTCTTCCTCTTCAGATTCCTCCTCTTCCTCTATTTCTTCGCTGGGATCCTCTTCTTCCATTTCTGGGTCGTCTACACACTGTGAATCGACACCCATATCGATATCATCGGCTGGTGGTGAAGACTTGTCATCGGAAGTGATCCGTCTGGTGGAAATAGCAAACGTCTCTGCCTGTCCAGAAAGATCGGTTGGTCGGTCAATTTTGAAGGTAACGCTCTCCCCATGTGATCGTAAGATCAAGGTTTGATTGTACACATCAATGACAGTCCTAGCCGTATTCATGAAAGGTCTTCCTAACACTATTGGTGTGTGTAGGTCTTCCTTGATATCCATTACTACGAAATCTGTAGGATACAAGAATTTTTCAACTTTCACCAAGACGTTCTCAACTATGCCCTTAGGATATCGAATGGTGTGATCGACAAGTTGGATTGTCATTTTGGTTGGTGACAAGTCTCCTAACTCTAATCTCTTGTAGAGAGAGTAGGGGATTAGGTTGATACTTGCTCCTAAATCTGCTAGCGCATGAATGGTTCCAGATTGGTAGATTGAACACGGGAAAATGAATCGGCCCGTATCTCCTAGCTTCGGTGGTAGAGAGTTCCTGAGTAATGCAGAGCATTCTTCACTCAGTGGAATTTTGTTAGAGTCTGGTATCCTCTCCTTTGTAGAGAGAAGCCTTCTGATGTATCTCTTCTGGTTGGGGAATTTGGACATAGTGTCCAGGAATCTTCCATCAAGTTTGAAGGAATCAAGCTTGGATGGTTCTTCTTGTAGCCTTCCAGGATAGGGTACACGAACTGGAGTTTCCGGTGTCGGCTTCTGAGTATATGTTGATTTGTTCTTAAGCCTGTCTGACCTTCTCCGTGGTTCTTCCTCTGGGATTACGGAATCCGTTTGTTTTGCTTCTCCTATGTGGGGATTTTGGATAGTATTACTTGGCAATCTTCCATGCGGTCGGGTTTCAAGGCATTGTGATAACTGTCCGAGCTGCGTTTCCAGGATTTTGAGCAGAGCCAATTGATTTCTCATTAGTATCTCCGTCTGATCTTGCCTGGTTACAGTTCTCTGATTTAGCTGTTGTTGTCCTTGAATGAACTGAGTCAACTGATCATCAGCTTCGAGAGTGGGGTTAGTTGCTTTCGTAATCTGGGTGGTAGGGGAATTTTCCTCAACTGGGGTACCAGTGAGTGGAAGTGGTTAATCGTAGGTCAATTGAGATTGTTGGGCTGGGTAAGGTGGATAGCGATAGTGAAAAGGTTGATTGCTTCGCTGAAATTGATTAACCCTAGGTTGTTGATTGAATCCGGAATTTGGTGGACGAGCTGGGTATTGAACGTAACAGACCGAACCGTCGGGGTTTTCGTACTCAACTTGATATTCTTCAGTGGGTTGCGGGTTGGTACAATTTACAGTAGCCTGAGCTTGGTTGACCTGCTGCGGCTGCGTCTTCAATTCTTCGAGTTGTTTAGCAAGAGATTCCATCTTATCTGTGAGGGATTTGATGGCCTCCGTTTGATTTGAGTGCAAAGAGTGGGGCAGATGATGAAGTTGTTTTACCACTGTTCCAGTCATGATGATGCATTGTCATGTTCTCGAGCAATTCCCATGCTTCGTCTGCGATTAAGGTATTTCTTCAGCAGGGTTTTGAATCGCTCTCATGCAGTGTAAAGAGATTCATCATAACTTTGTTTGAAGTTAATGATGTCATTCTTCAGCTTGGTTTGTTTAGAAGGAGGGAAATACTTGGTTAGGAATTTAGTAGCCATCTCCGTCCATGACGTGATGGAATCTTTTTCTAGTCCTTCGAACCAGGTTTGAGCATGATGAGTGAGAGAATAGGGGAACAAGTATAGCCAGACTATATCTTGTCCTATCCCTGGCTGCTTGTAGGAGTTCGAAAGAGAAATAAATTTATCAAGGTGAGAATTAGGATCGTTATTCGGTAATCCATGAAACTGACAGCTGTTCTGGATGATGTGATGTTTTAACTCGAACGAGTGTCCTTGAATCTCTGGAAATCTGATCGGTCCTCCTCGACCTTCAATCGAGGGTTTAGTGTTTTCTGCTAAAGTAACGCGTAATGCCATTCGATTTCTGATTCGTGCTTCCTTGCGTGCTTTAGAGATTATGACGTCTGGATCAGGTACGAATAACAACGGCCCTAGTCCAGATCGGGTTTGGGTCATACACTGGGTGTGCCTCTTTTTGTTGTTTTAATTTTTATACAGATAAACTAAGTTCCTAATTTAATCTAAGGTAAGCTATTCTAAAGTAATCTAAGGTATTCTAATTATAGTCTAAGGTAGTCTTATTCTAGGCTAAGGTATTCTAATTATCCTAATTATAGATAGATATGTTTTTGGTTCTTGCTACTGATTCCCTGGTATTTCGATAACAGAGCTTTGCAAGAACTATTCAACAAACCAAGTGGTCAGGCCAACTACGGAGAGGCAGGATCCTTTTGGTTCCAATATAATTGGAGAATGTTCGGAAAATTCAACAACCAAGTCCGTGTATAATTGTCTTTCTTAGACACCACTTAAATGTTTGTTAATGAGTTTGATAGAGAGCAGTATTGTCTGATACCAGTTCCCCGGCAGCGGCGCCAAAAACTTGTCTCCCACTTGATATGACCGAAACGAACAGTTTTATTTCGCGCGATGTCGTTAGGTCGCGGCGCGTCAGGGCCGACCACCAAGAGGGGGGACACTTGTTTTAAATTTATATTTAGCGGGGCCTAAATCGTACTACTCCTTATTATGAGTGAGGGAAGTATGACCTAGAGTCGTATATATCAGTAGAATCGAACCTATATCTAAATCTTAAGATAATTATAAAGTGCAGGATGTGACGAACCGGAAATTTCCGACCAAATTTAAACTTAATCTTTAAATAATTTTGACATGATAAGCAAAGTCTGTTAGATTGAATCTCAAAATTTTTGAACTATTTTCTTGCATTCATTTAACCTCAACCAGTTCCGACGATTCACGAACTATTAACTGTAAATAGATATGTGTGTGTATATATATAAATGGTAATTGGAAATTTAATTTGAAATAGTATATATTATTGCTATTAAAATTTAATTATGTAAAATAAAATAAAAATAAGATATTATAATTATTATTATTTAAAATATATCTATATATAAATAGAGTATATTAGAAATAAATATTAAATGATTGTAATACTCGATTGATGTTCCGATTGTATTAAGTAAATTAAATACGAAGTTATATGATTTTAAAATAAACGGTGATCCGAAAATGAGTTATATAAATTATAGGCTTATTAAAAATGTATTTATGAGCTAATTGTTAAATTTGAACACTTTTCATATTATACCTCGAATCGAGCGCGGACAGTGATGTAATTTTTATTTAGTAGTTAATAACCAAATTTTATACAATAGTGACTAAAATAATTAAAGATAATTCATTTAAAAGTTTAAGATTTTTCTGAAGGCTTTTATCCGCCACTGATTAGCAATGGAGCACGAAATATTGCTCCGAAAGCTTAGATGTCAATTGAAAATAGACAAACTCCCGGTGGCTTTACTGTTTCTCTCTATTATGATATTTACCAATATATTAATATTATTACCTTAACTTTAATATAGATATTTATATAAATAGAATATGTCCGTGATATATCAATGATGAATGAGGATTACTGTATTACTCCTTACAACTTTAAACACTTATATATACAACATATATATGATTGAATTACATACAAACACCAACTCATTTCTTTCTTTTCTTGTTCCCATTTCTCGACGGAAAAAAACCCCAAAGTGGGTCGACGGTACAGCCGTGACCACCCTCAACTCGTCGATTATTTTTCATGTTTCTTTTTATCACTGATGGGATAGCAGAAGGAAACCCACATCCCATCCCCACCGGCAACCATAGCCATGATCACCATTACCACACCCATCAACCTTCTTGAACAACCCACCTACACCACCATAACATCACCACCATCCTTTCATTTTTGTTTTGTCTACCACCCCATGATCACTGCAAGCAACCACCATCAACTAAACCACTACCATGGCCATCATCTTTAACAAACAACACCCACAATTCACCTACTGTTTCTGTTTCACTTGTGCGAACATTAAAACATCATGTACACCTAGTTATTTCAGTCGAAGTGCTCAAGAACTACCATTACAACCACCCTCATCTCCTTGTTTAATCACCACCATAACCCATCGCCATAAACAACCACCATAACCGGTTCAAACCACCTCACTCTCATCATCATTCGACCCATACGAGTGTATCCTACTACGGGTTTAACAACTACTGCTGTTTTTCGCTTTCGTTATCGCTTCAACAGGAATCCCATTATCGATCACTAAATAATATGTTACTGTTCGGTAATCTGCTAATACCACTTGAACCAAATTATTACTACTTCTCTTCGGTTTACGGTTACCGTTAAACACCATCATCATCATTAGAAACCTGCAATTGCTAATGTTTCATGTCTTGTTTAGGGATCGATCAAGACCCATTTGAGCTGATATTCCTAGTCGAGTGTTACATCAACCAAACCCCATTGTTTACTTACTGTTTCGGTTTAAACTCACAACCCACTCAATACCCTATTTGCTTTCTTTTCTGTTTCCATTTTCGATCAAGAATCCCAAAACCCATCTAATAATGTTGTTGCTACTATTTTGATTAATCAAACCGAAACATAATTTACTGCCGCTTATATTTTCTATTTTCTATCATGATCACTCCACTTGTGGACTGCTCTTCAGCTTGAAACCCACCCAACACCATTATTACTGTTACGCTGCAGCAGTCCCTGTTTTCTAGTTCAAACCATCACCAACCTACACCTGCAGCTATTTCTTTCTACTGCTACAACCACTGCTAATACTACCCTTTCGTTTCTGTACTCTGCTGCTGCTCAGTTTCTATTGTATTTTTTTTCTTTTCGAACGTTTATGAAACCCACAAGTAAAGGAGATGATGAACAGTATCATAAACAATGGTGGATGACCCATTGATTCAATGTTGACTATGATGTCATGGGATAGTAAAAGTCACGATTCTGGTTCCTTTTTATATTTCCAATCGCAAACATAAAATTTCAGCTATTTAATTGATATGAGTACTGGACTACTAGTTATGTGGGCCGAATTCCTTCTTTTTTCTGATCAGGCCGAGTTATATTTTTTGTTGGGCCGATATTTAAAGCAACTAAAAGGTCGAGACTTATTGTCTGTTGGGCCGAGAACTTGATTAAGTCTGTTGGGCCGAGAACTATTAAAAAGTCTGTTGGGCCGAGATGATAAGAAAATACGGGTTATATTTATTTTGGTTGGGTTTAAATCAGAAAATCGTAATAGCTGGATGGTTTAGTGATGGTATGGGTGAACGAGAGGTCTTGGGTTTGAGCCCGGGCAATGACATTTTATTTTTAGGAGCTTGTTTTCTTCAAAGGTTGTATTCTAAAATTATTATTATTATTATTATTATTATTATTATTATTATTATTATTATTATTATTATTATTATTAGTATTAGTATTATAACTATTATTATTATTATTATTATTATTATTACTAATACAAGTATTAAGTATCATTTATTATTATTATTATTATGATTATGGTTACAATTATAATTATTATTTAAGTATTAAGTATTATTATCTTTATTATCATTATTATTATTATTATTATTATTATTATTATTATTATTATTATTATTATTATTATTATTATTATTATTATTATTATTATTATTATCATCATTTTTGTCAAAATTCATATTATTAATAAATTATCATTTAGATTGTTATTAGTATCAATATTATTATAACAAATAAGTATTTTCTATATAAGAGTATATTTATTACAACTACCATAATATTACATATAATTATATACATTAAGATTTTCTTTTTATATAAATGTTTACAAATAACAAATTTTTAATTTTTAATATAATATAAATCATATATATATATATATATATATATATATATATATATATATATATATATATATATATATATATATTTATATAAAACTATATAAATATTAACTATTTTAATTATATATACAAATTAAATATATAGGATATATAATTTAAGATATAATATATAAATTTGTTTGATTACGATTATATGTATTAATATATATACCTGATATAGGTTCGTGAATCCGAGGCCAACCTTGCTTTGCTCAGTTCCGTCGTATGCATATTTTTACTACAAAATATCGTATAGTGAGTTTCATTTGCTCCCTTTTTAAATGCTTTTGCAATATATATTTTTGGGACTGAGAATACATGCGCTGCTTTATAAATGTTTGACGAAATAGACACAAGTACTTAAAACTACATTTTATGGCTGGATTATTAAACCGAATATGCCCCTTTTTAGTCTGATAATCTAAGAATTTGGGAACAGACCCCCAAATTGGCGCGAATCCTAAAGATAGATCTATTGGGCCCAACAAGCCCCATCCAAAGTACCGGATGCTTAAGTACTTCGAAATTATCATGTCCGAAGGGAGTCCCGGAATGATGGGGATATTCTATATGCATCTTGTTAAGGTCAGTTACTAGGTGTTCACCATATGAATGATTTTTTTATCTCTATGCTGTGCGAAATGCCTGATATGAGATGATGTTTATGAGAAATGGAAATGAAATCTTGTGGTCTATTAAAACTATGGAATGATTGGTTACGATAAACTAATGAACTCACCAACCTTTTGGTTGACACTTTTAAGCATGTTTATTCTCAGGTATTTAAGAAACCTTCCGCTGTGCATTTGCTAATTTTAAAGATATACTTGGAGTCATTCATGGCATATTTCAAAAGACGTTGCATTCGAGTCGTTGAAGTCAACAAGATTATTATTAAGACATTTATAGTTTGGATATATTGGGAAATGGTATGCATATTGTCAACTATCGTTGTAATGAAAGTTGTCTTTTAAAAACGAATGCAATGTTTGTAAAATGTATCATATAGAGTTCAAATACCTCGCAATGTAACCATATGTTATTGTATTCGTCCTTATGGATTAGGACGGGTCGATTCATGTGGTATCAGAGCGGTGGTCTTAGCGAATCAGGTCTTGCATTAGTGTGTCTAACTGATAGATATTAAGATGCATTAATGAGTCTGGACTTCGACCTTAGCTGCATGTCAAAAAGTTTTGCTTATCATTTTTGTCGGAAATTACATGCTTATTATTCTTAGTCTAGACACATCTTACTGCATTGATTTCATGAATAGTGTATAGACAAAATTCATATCTTAGCGTATCTGCTAATCCATATCTTAGCGTATCTGTTACTGTAGACTTTACCTGAAATATTCCGCAAATTTCTCCGTAATCTACGAAATCTTTTGTTCTATATATATAGATATTCTATATAATTAGAATACCATCCGATAGCCGAAAATCATTTCATATAGAAAAAATCTTTATTTAATCGTACGAAATGGAACTCGTCACTAGTTCAAGTTCCTCGGATTCCGATATGGAGTTTCACTCGAGCTCTGAAAGCAGTGTGACCGGAATGGATCAACCATTAAGTCATCATCTATTCTGGATGAATTGGGGATGGGTTCGTAACCTACTTAATCACTGGAGACAAGAAGAAGGTGATCCCTTCCATCCACCACATTGCCCTCTTGGCGAAGAACCTGAAGCACTTACCGGCGAACCTGTTCGAGACACCACTGTTTCATTTCCAGAGTATCTCGTCATGATTATATACTATCTCAAATTCTAGATCTTATTCACCCGCTCGTCCGAACCACCGATCATTCCGGTGTACTAGAAGAAGTCACCGAGCTTCGCACTAGAGTGGTGGCTTTGGAGAATATGATGCAGAACTTACAAGCATCACAAGCCCCACAAACGCCAACTATACCACCGAAAACAACACCAACAGTACCATTACCACCAACAACAACATCCGCATCCCACACCTCGGCATCACAATCTGTACCTCGAGCATCAATATCGTACGAACCATAGATACCAAGGAGTACTAATAAAAATCAACGATGAAGTATTGATTCATAACTTCATTGGAGAACTATTAGGTGGCGATTATGTAATCTCTAAAGTCTTGGAGATTATGTATTCTACATATCTGTTCTACATCGATTATGTTTGTTCTACATAATCGTTCTATATCATTTATCTTCACTGAACATGGCGATTATGAAAACTCTAAAGTCTTAGAGATTATTTATTCTAGCTCAAACCGAAAAGCAAATGAGATTAATATCATATTAACTCATTAAATCCATGATTACATCTGAAGAAAATATATATGTATTCATAAAGATTGTAATTAAAAATTCTTTTGTACAAACTGTTAATGGTAAAAATATTTTAACGGGTAGGTAATACCCGAGGAATATTTAAATTTCACATTAATAAGTTACATACTTTAACGCCTTTAAACGAGTAAAAATTTTTTTTGTTTTTTTTTTTTTTGAAAAACAGAGTCACTGCCCGGACAAGGCATATGCCGCGGCGCGGTTTGCCTTGTCGCGGCGCGACACAACGCGGGAAACATTACACATCTTAACCCAGTTTCTGATATCAACTTCAGGCCATTGCCGCGGCGCGGAGGGCTTTGCCGCGGCGCGACACAACTCGTGTCCAGGATCTGACCTGCAACTTTTTATTCAAACCAAATTTTACACCTTTCATCATTTTTCCAACACAATCAAAACTGCATAATTCATACACAAACTTAAGGAAACAGTTTCTAATATCATTAAACATTCGCAAACATCTTTTAAACATCAAAACATGTTTTCATAATCTAAACCATCATTTGGTCCCAAATTTGACAATAACAAACATGACACATTCAAAACACTAGGCGTTGATAAGCGGTAACCGTAGAGCGTGTTTACAAAAGGGACTTGCAATACCACTTACACTAATGCCAATGCTCCCCTAGCGCTTCAAACGGGCTCCTTACCTTCGCGATGAACCTTAGCACCTAAAACATAAAACATCATGGGAGTAAGCTTTTACACTTAGTGAGTTATAGGAAAGTAGTAAAACATAAAACATAACACTTATCCTTCAACCCATCGGTTGTTTGCTTACTTTCGGATCCGATTCATTCATACCATAGGCATGACTTACTAGGCCAACCCTAGTAATCATACCTAAGCTAACCATAGACATACTAAATATGCCTAAGCTATCATCATTTCATTTCATCATCATTTCAAACATAGACATTTAATGTGTCTAAGCTAAAACAAACCATAGGCAAGATTACTAGCAATGTAATAACCTTGCCTAAGCTAAACATCAACCATAGATACAATTATTAGGCTAACCTAATAATTCTATCTAAGCTACATATATAGTGCACTTAGTCGTTACTCTCTTGCACGGATGCAATCCGAGAACACTAAGCCACTCTTGACCCGCCCATATTACCCCCTATAAACTCACCTTGCTTAATTGAATTTCCTTGATCACTTGTAACCTCTTTTCCTTGATTAGCACCTATACATGAGCTAATCCCATTAATCACACAACTCAACAAAATCACAACTTTCATGAATCATTGCATCTTTCTATACTTATACATACATTCTAGCCTTGATCTCATCTTTTCTAAGATAAGAATATTACCAATTAAACTTCATAACTTTAATCATGTACATTACTAGTTCATCTCTTTTAGTAATACATGCAACTTTCCACCAATCTTTTCATTATTCATTTAATAAGTTGCATACAATCCAATTCCATTACTAACACCCTTAAGTTATTACTTAATCAAATTCCATAACTTACAATAATAACAATAACTCAAACATGAACATCCTTCTTCAAAATTACTAACTAAAACACATGAACATCTCATTGAGACATTTTATCAAACACTTGGTGTGCATGACTAGAAATTTAACTAGAACATCACTAAATTCATCATATTCATACCATAAATCCAAAATGCAAGTTCATGCTTAATTCTTCTTCCAAAATCAATGACAATTTCATTTTAACTCAAACAATTGTGCACCATTCAACAACTAGCAACTTCTTAAGCATAAATCTCATCATTATCACACAATAAAAGCAATACATAGACATAAAATTCATACCTTGACTTTTAGAGTTTAAGAACCCTAATTGTGCACAAAGAGAGTGAAATTGGAAGATTAAAGCTTGCTAGAGTGATTAAGGTGTGTTAGATTTCACAAATCTTCAATTGCATGAGTCTAATTTCAACAATTTGTGGTTTCTTCCTCCTTCTCCCTCAACATCGACATACACACACATACAGGAGGTTTTTCTGTATAATTTTTGTGAATAACTCAATTTCCAGCATTTTAATTCCTTTTTATTTAAATTAACTTTGGCCTAATTGCACTTTCTACCCTCCCCATCACATCTATAGCTAGGAAGGTCCTTAATTCTAACTTTGCACCATTAGTCCTTCTTAACTTAACCAATAAACTTAACTTTTGTCCATTTAACATAAAGTAACTTTTACCAATTAATTTCTTAGCAATAAAATTTCACATAAAATAATACCTTAAATAATTGGGATGTTACAACTCTCCCCCTCTTGGATCGTTCGCGTCCTCGCGAACCATTCTTGATGCAACGACGGATAATACTTCATGAGCCATTCTTCGGGTTCCCATGTACATTCGGAACCTTTTCTAAATTGCCATAATACCTTCAACAATATAACCGACTTATTTCTCAAGCGCTTAACCTTTTGCTCCAAAATCTTTATTGGCTTCTCCGCATATCTTAACTTATTATCGACCTCAATTTCATTCAAAGGAACATAGGTTGATTCATCCGCCAAACACTTTCTCAATTGCGACACGTGAAACGTGTCATGTATATTACTCAATTCTTCGGGTAAAGCCAAACGGTAGGCTACCTTCCCAACTTTCGCCACTATCTCAAATGGTCCCACGAACCTTGGACCCAATTTTCCCCTCTTTCTAAAACGAATGATGCCTTTCCATGGAGAAACTTTTAGCATCACTCTATCACCTACTTGAAATTCTATCGGTTTTCTCCTTTTATCTACATAAGACTTTTGTCGATCTTGTGCCGCCTTCATTCTTTCACGAATTTGGTCGATCATCTCGGTGGTTTGTTGTACTATTTCCGTGCTTCCTAATTCTCGTTGACCCACTTCGCCCCAACAAGTCGGGGTTCTACACCTCCTTCCATACAACATCTCATATGGTGCCATTCCAATTGTAGAGTGATAACTATTGTTGTATGAAAACTCAACTAAAGGTAAATGAGTATCCCAACTTCCACCGAAATCGATGACACATGCTCTCAACATATCCTCAAGAGTTTGTATAG
The DNA here is from genome assembly GCF_046630445.1 of Rutidosis leptorrhynchoides. Classification (NCBI taxonomy): domain Eukaryota; kingdom Viridiplantae; phylum Streptophyta; class Magnoliopsida; order Asterales; family Asteraceae; genus Rutidosis; species Rutidosis leptorrhynchoides. The sequence continues at coordinate 403,465,425 of NC_092338.1, read as the reverse complement.
TCCGTTCACTTTGACCATCCGTTTGCGGGTGAAACGCGGTACTTATATGTAACTTAGTACCCATTTCCTCTTGAAACTTTCTCCAATATCGTGAGGTAAATCGGGTGTCTCGATCCGAAACTATAGAAACCGGCACTCCATGCCTTGCAACAACTTCCTTCATATACAACTTAGACATTGCTTCCGATGACGAAGCTTCTCTTATTGCCAAGAATAATGCACTCTTAGTCAATCTATCAACAATAACCCAAATTGCATCGTGTTGTCTAGGGGTCTTAGGCAACTTAGTCACTAAATCCATTGTAATATGCTCCCATTTCCAAACCGGTACCTCTAAAGGTTGCATCTTACCATAAGGCATTTGATGATCGGCTTTCACTTGAAGACAAGTAAGACACTTGTGCACATACTTAACTATATCTCTCTTCATTCCCGGCCACCAATAGTCTTTCCTTAAATCTCTATACATTTTCGTAGCACCGGGGTGAATCGAATACTTAGATTTGTGAGCTAAGTCAAGGAGCTCACTTCTAACACCACTTTGCAAGGGTACCCAAATTCTCCCATATCTAAGTCTTAATCCACGAGAATCTACCACAAAATCATCAACTTGCCCCTTGATCCTTTCTTTTCTCACGTTTTCGGGCGATAATGCTTCACCTTGTGCAACACGAATATCATCAAATATTTGAGGTGATATTACCATGGCCAAACTCGTTATCTTAATCGGTTGATGACTCGACTTCCTACTAAGAGCATCCGCTACCACGTTCGCTTTTCCGGGGTGATATAAGATCTCACAATCATAATCTTTCACCAAATCGAGACCTCTCCTTTGCCTATCATTCAGATCCCTTTGATCAAATAAATATTTTAAGTTCTTATGATCGGTATAAATGGAAAACTTAACACCATAAAGATAATGACGCCAAATCTTTAAAGCAAAAACTACGGCCGTCAATTCTAAATCATGCGTGGGATAACGTTTCTCGTGTTCCTTCAATTGTCGGGAAGCATAAGCTATGACCTTCCCATTTTGCATCAATACACACCCTAAGCCTTTCTTAGAAGCATCACAATAAACCGTCATGTTCTCATTCCCTTCCGGTAAAACCAATATGGGCGCTTGAACAAGCTTCTCCTTAAGGAGTTGAAACGCTTGTTCTTGCTTTTCTTCCCATTTCCATGGCACACTTTTACGAGTCAACTTGGTGAGTGGGGTGGCTATTCTAGAAAAATCTTGTATAAACCGTCAATAATACCCCGCTAAGCCTAGAAAACTCCTAACCTCGGTAGGATTCGTAGGTGGTTCCCATCTCATAATTGCTTCTATCTTTACCGGATCAACACAAATACCCTTCTTATTAATGACATGACCCAAAAATTGAACTTCACGAAGCCAAAACTCGCATTTAGAGAACTTAGCAAACAACCTTTCTCTTCTTAAAGTCTCTAATACTTGTCTTAAATGCACCGCATGTTCCTCTTCATTCTTAGAATATACCAAAATGTCATCAATGAATACAATTACAAATCTATCAAGCATCGGTCGACAAACTCTATTCATCAAATCCATAAACGCGGCTGGAGCATTTGTTAACCCAAACGGCATAACCACAAACTCATAATGACCATACCTCGTTCGAAAAGCCGTTTTAGGAACATCTTCTTCCCTCACTTTCAATTGATGGTAACCCGACCTTAAATCTATCTTTGAAAAGAAACTTACACCTTGTAGTTGATCAAACAAATCGTCTATCCTCGGCAACGGATACTTATTCTTAATAGTGACCTTATTCAATTCTCTATAATCAATGCACATTCTCATAGTTCCATCCTTCTTTTTCACAAATAAAACCGGAGCTCCCCATGGTGAACTACTGGGACGTATAAAACCTTTATCTATCAAATCTTGTAATTGAGTCATCATTTCTCTCATCTCCGACGGGGCTAATCGATAGGGAGCTTTGGCAATTGGCATGGCCCCGGGTATCAAATCTATTCTAAACTCTACCTCTCGTTCGGGAGGTACACCGGGCAATTCACTTGGAAACACATCCGGAAACTCGTCAACTATCGGTACATCATCTAATTCAACAATTTTTTTCGAATTATCAACAACATGTGCCAAAAACGCACAACATCCATGAGACAAAAATCTTTTAGCCCTAGCATACGTGCATATAGGAATAACACGCCTAGCTCGCTCCCCATAAATCCATATAACTTTCCCACTTGGCGATTGAACTAACACAATTTTCTTACGACACAAAATTATCCCTTCATTGTCATCTAACCAATCCATACCCACAATTACTTGAAATTCCCCCATATGCATTGGTATTAAATCAATGACAAACTTTTCATCATCCAAAACAATTTCACACCCCTTAATGATACTATATACCATCACGGTTTTATTATCCGCTATTTCAACCTCTAATGGGTGTTCTAACATACTTGGGGTCATATTAAAATGCTTACAAAAAGAATACGATACAAACGACCGCGTAGCACCGGAATCAAACAAAACATGCGCAGGTAAAGAGTTTACAATAAAGGTACCTGACACCACATTTTGGGACTCCTTCGCTTCGAGTGCGGTAATCTGATGAGCTCGGGCCCTTGGTCGGCTATCACTAGTCTTCGGTTCCGTCTTAACCTCTTTCTTAACGCTACCACTAGCTAAATCCTTCTTGTATTCCGGACATTCGGCTTGAAAGTGACCTTTCTCAAAACAATAATAACATTGCTTACCTTTCTTAGGACATTCGGCGGCCCTATGACCCGGCTTCCCGCAAGAGTAACAATCAGTGGTACCCGCTTTACATTCACCCGTATGATTCTTACCACACCTAGTACACGACTTGGCTTCTTTCCCACCGCTCTTACCCGACACAAAACTCCCTTTTGACTTGTGCGGGGATTCGGAACCAAACTTACCCTTCTTCGGACTAACATTATGCATCGCCTTAGAGTCTTGATCTAACTTTCGCTTAAACGCCGCCTTCTTCCTAAGTTCATGCTCTCTAACAAGTGCTCTATTCATCATTTCGGCTAAGGTCTTATAGGTGCTCTTGTCGATAAATTCACTTATCTCGGGATTCAACTTTTCATGATAATGATCCATCATCAACTTGGGACTTGACACAAAGTCCGGACAAAAACGAGACTTATCATTGAACTCGGCATTAAACTCGGTCACCGATTTACTTCCATGCTCTATATTCATAAACTCGGATTTCAACCTACTAACCTCGGCGGGTGGAGCAAATTGGGTCATAAACATTTCACGGAACTTGTCCCATGAGAAACTTGTAGCCACGTCTCGCCCATGAGACTTAACTATGAAATTCCACCACTCATAACCACTACCCTTCATTTGATGAGCCGCATAAATTACCTTTAAATGCTCGGGGCATTCACACAACATAAAAGTTTCTTCAATCTCATCGATCCATCTTTGACTAACAATTGGGTCAACCTTACCATGAAACTCCGGGGGATGGCAATTTGCAAAGTTCTTATATTCAAATCGATCATCCTTCCTTCTTGGGGCTTCTACCTCTTCTTGTCTTACCCCACTTCCCCCTTCGCCTCTTAAAGTAGGGTTATTAGCAATAAGAGTCTTTAACTTCTCGTCTAATTGATCGTTTATCAATGTCTTGATCTTTTCTAACAAGGTTGGGGTATAACGTATCAAGGCTTGCCCTATTTGCCCCGAAATGTCATTTGGCATGTTAACTTCTTCGGATTCATTTTGAGAGTCTTCAATAGACTCCATGGATGGGGTGTGGACGTACTCGTCGTCCTCCTCATTACCTCTATTCGGTGATACAATAGCCATTCTGAAAATTACATTCAACTCGTTAGTTCAAATACCTACATCATCATCATAACCAAACAAATCGAAAGAATTCCTAACTCGATTCACCATGACCATAGTAGACGTTCATGTGTACTAAAATGAAGTAATAACAATGGCCTGTTGTTATTACACCATTCCATTACACATTTAATCTACTAAGACATCATGGCTAACGAGTATCAAACTCCTTACATAAACCAATCATAATCTCAATCATTAAACTACAAGTCTCGTCAACGACTCTACCCTATGGAGCATGGCACAACTATTCGACCTTAACACTTATGCAAGTCCTAAACCGCTTATCATTTCATAACAATGGTTTAAGCCTAGATAATCCCTATCGTGGGTTATCCAAGTCCCTTAAACCACAGCTCTGATACCAACTTTTAACGCCTTTAAAAGAGTAAAATTTTTTTTTTTTTTTTTTTTTAAAAACAGAGTCACTGCCCGGACAAGGCATATGCCGCGGCGCGGTTTGCCTTGTCGCGGCGCGACACAACGCGGGAAACATTACACATCTTAACCCAGTTTCTGATATCAACTTCAGGCCATTGCCGCGGCGCGGAGGGCTTTGCCGCGGCGCGACACAACTCGTGTCCAGGATCTGACCTGCAACTTTTTATTCAAACCAAATTTTACACCTTTCATCATTTTTCCAACACAATCAAAACTGCATAATTCATACACAAACTTAAGGAAACAGTTTCTAATATCATTAAACATTCGCAAACATCTTTTAAACATCAAAACATGTTTTCATAATCTAAACCATCATTTGGTCCCAAATTTGACAATAACAAACATGACACATTCAAAACACTAGGCGTTGATAAGCGGTAACCGTAGAGCGTGTTTACAAAAGGGACTTGCAATACCACTTACACTAATGCCAATGCTCCCCTAGCGCTTCAAACGGGCTCCTTACCTTCGTGATGAACCTTAGCACCTAAAACATAAAACATCATGGGAGTAAGCTTTTACACTTAGTGAGTTATAGGAAAGTAGTAAAACATAAAACATAACACTTATCCTTCAACCCATCGGTTGTTTGCTTACTTTCGAATCCGATTCATTCATACCATAGGCATGACTTACTAGGCCAACCCTAGTAATCATACCTAAGCTAACCATAGACATACTAAATATGCCTAAGCTATCATCATTTCATTTCATCATCATTTCAAACATAGACATTTAATGTGTCTAAGCTAAAACAAACCATAGGCAAGATTACTAGCAATGTAATAACCTTGCCTAAGCTAAACATCAACCATAGATACAATTATTAGGCTAACCTAATAATTCTATCTAAGCTACATATATAGTGCACTTAGTCGTTACTCTCTTGCACGGATGCAATCCGAGAACACTAAGCCACTCTTGACCCGCCCATATTACCCCCTATAAACTCACCTTGCTTAATTGAATTTCCTTGATCACTTGTAACCTCTTTTCCTTGATTAGCACCTATACATGAGCTAATCCCATTAATCACACAACTCAACAAAATCACAACTTTCATGAATCATTGCATCTTTCTATACTTATACATACATTCTAGCCTTGATCTCATCTTTTCTAAGATAAGAATATTACCAATTAAACTTCATAACTTTAATCATGTACATTACTAGTTCATCTCTTTTAGTAATACATGCAACTTTCCACCAATCTTTTCATTATTCATTTAATAAGTTGCATACAATCCAATTCCATTACTAACACCCTTAAGTTATTACTTAATCAAATTCCATAACTTACAATAATAACAATAACTCAAACATGAACATCCTTCTTCAAAATTACTAAATAAAACACATGAACATCTCATTGAGACATTTTATCAAACACTTGGTGTGCATGACTAGAAATTTAACTAGAACATCACTAAATTCATCATATTCATACCATAAATCCAAAATGCAAGTTCATGCTTAATTCTTCTTCCAAAATCAATGACAATTTCATTTTAACTCAAACAATTGTGCACCATTCAACAACTAGCAACTTCTTAAGCATAAATCTCATCATTATCACACAATAAAAGCAATACATAGACATAAAATTCATACCTTGACTTTTAGAGTTTAAGAACCCTAATTGTGCACAAAGAGAGTGAAATTGGAAGATTAAAGCTTGCTAGAGTGATTAAGGTGTGTTAGATTTCACAAATCTTCAATTGCATGAGTCTAATTTCAACAATTTGTGGTTTCTTCCTCCTTCTCCCTCAACATCGACATACACACACATACAGGAGGTTTTTCTGTATAATTTTTGTGAATAACTCAATTTCCAGCATTTTAATTCCTTTTTATTTAAATTAACTTTGGCCTAATTGCACTTTCTACCCTCCCCATCACATCTATAGCTAGGAAGGTCCTTAATTCTAACTTTGCACCATTAGTCCTTCTTAACTTAACCAATAAACTTAACTTTTGTCCATTTAACATAAAATAACTTTTACCAATTAATTTCTTAGCAATAAAATTTCACATAAAATAATACCTTAAATAATTGGGATGTTACACATACATTCTTCCAATCTGATTCAACAGTCATTTACTATCCTGCTTACATCCACAGATATACGTATCCGTTCACCGCAGAATAACCATTTTCATTCAATTTCATATTTGGATTTTGACCTATCAGACTCCAACAAGTGGCATAATGAAGAAAACATTGGACAATATAAAATTTGTTAGAAACAAACAAATTAACTATGAGAAATTCTGTTAAGAATCCACGCTAACAAAATCCTAGCTAACTGTTCCTAGCTAACTGTTAATTCCTTATTACATTTATTTATCGTAATTTATTTTTCGCAATTTTAATTCTCTCAATTTTATTTATCGCCATTTAATTTCTGTTATTTATTTTACGCACTTTAAATATCGTCGGATAAATCGGGACGCATATACAATGTTTTGACATATCATATCGACGTCATCTATATATATTATTTGAAATAACCGTAAGTCACTCTATATCGCGGTAATGCTCGAGTTAGCATATAAAGGGTCGAGGTTGATTCTAAAATAATATATATACTTTGAGTTGTGATCGAGTCTGAAACATGTATACAATGGGTCACGATACGTATTAATTAATTCGAATATTATATATTAAACTACATATGAATTATTGAATTACTAACTGTGGACTACTAACATTAGACAATTAAAATGAATTAAAATATTGATTATAACATATGAAACTAAACATTTCTTCAAGTTTGTCACTTGATTTCATCGTAAACCTCATTTGTATCTTGACGATTACAATCCGCGTTCAAACCTTTCATGATTCTTGAAAACACCTCAATCCAGAGGATGAACCAACCGCACTTCATCTACGGAAGGAAAGATTTATACATATAGTTATGCACCTGAAAAACTCTCGAAAACTGAGTAAACGTTTAACATATAGCTGTGCTAATTCCTTTAGTGTTATTATTACCGAAAATAACTTTGCAACTCCTGTTCGAGATAGTCAGTTTTGTCACAGCTCCAGCAAGTCAACTTCGACTTTTCGTTCGAAACAACCTTATTATAACCTTGATATATATGATTACCTTATTCATCATCGTTACCGGAGAAACCATTTATATTCCACCACATTAGCAATAAACTTACCAACAACCTTGTTAATCATTGACTTTCCGAAAAATCAATATATTTATTCATTGAAACCCTATCATGTACTCATCCACATCTTATAACGAGAATTACCACATCAATTACCGGGAATTAGCAATCAGTATTTTGAAATCTCGCAGCATGTCTACATCAACAGTTATATGTATACATATAACCTTTATCTCTTAAAATAATGACCTTTCATTCTGAAATTCTGAAAAGCACCCAGTCTGCGAATAATACTCTGAATTTTGAAAAGTTGAATGAAGCAACAAAAACTGTAAACGACCTTAACAGTCAAAAGTTTGATGATAAAGAATGGAGTGTTGAAAAAAAAAAAAAGCTCAAAGATTTTGATACGGAAAAATGAATTGGGCAAACCATGAAGGAGGCTGTGGACAAATCACAGAAACTAAACCTGCCTTTAAAGAACTCAAATGATTCAGTATCTGCTGAAGTCATTAATGAATACCTTACTCCTGACTCTAAACCTTTACGGACGAATTTTCTTCAACATCCTTCGATATTAGCAATTCTAAGATATCATCGTATATTTCGTTATAAATATCCTCGATATTTCTGAAGATATTTTCATAACTATTCTTATCTGAACTCATTTATCTCTTCGCGATATCAGTTTTACATTAGAAAGGAAACTGTTTTAGTTTCTAAATTCTGAAAGATTCGAATTTTAAATATGAATGTTTTTGAAGTAGTGTTGAAATTGATGCATGAGTTAGTATAATATAATGACACTTGATCAACGTGATTATATTACAGTAAGTCATGCTGAGTTTCTAATGGAACGTGATGATTCACAGATCATAACGTCATCACGTGCCATATTACACGACTCTTACATTTTATCTAATCTACAAACATATTAAGAACATATTTTCTTGATAGTCCTATCTTTTCCCTTGAATTCTGGTAATTTAACCAATCAAGAATCGTGCAATTACAATTTCTTTCTTAGAACATTAACCCTGTTCATTCTGAAATTCATATCTACGAATTCTGGACCATTTTTCGCTTGACTTAAAGTCGGGAAGAGAAAACAAAAGCATAGAGATCCGTAATATAAGGGAAAATATAGAGCCCAACAATAACACAGAAACTACAAACCGTGTATATCAATGCGTATAGCAATATAAAGACACGGGAGAATTATAAATACAACAATTCCAAGAACGAAGTAGAAGTAAACAGATTCCTCCGGTGGGAGTTGGAATAGAAGGATGATTGTTGCGATAGTCAGAATGAGGTCAAGGATCAGAACTGGATTAGGCATTCTCACAATCTTTTGGAAGTATGAAGTGAGAAAGAAAGTATAGGAAGGGTGAAAATAATGAAACGTAAGAGGTTAATTTATAACGAAATATCATGCATAACAATCAAGGCAGATTACCGCATTTAATTGAAGAAGATACTAATTTCCTTAATTACCGAAGAATCGAATATGATATAGATTTTGAAGATTTTCTTTAAATCCCTTGAATTCCGGAGATCAGCCCTGACTACGTCAAAAGATAAGACGAAACCTTATTTCTTCATTTCACTCCTTTGTGACATCTTCACTCGTACGCTTCACATAATCGAATCATTTTATCTATATTAATCAATAATGATAAAACTCTATTTATCAACTCATATTCGTCATGAAACATTTTTATTGTTAGCCATGACGACCTTACTCAAATTTCGGGACGAAATTTCTTTAACGGGTAAGAACTGTGACGACCCGAAAATTTCCAACCAAATTTAAACTTAATATTTAAATGATTTCGACACGATAAGCAAAGTCTGTTAGATTGAATCTCAAAATTTTTGAACTATTTTCTTGCATTCATTTAACCTCAACTAGTTTCGACGATTCACGAACTATTAATTGTAAATAGATATGTGTGTGTGTGTGTATATATATATATATATATATATATATATATATATATATATATATATATATATATATATATATATATATATATATATATATATATATATATATATATATATATATATGGTAATTGGAAATTTAATTTGAAATATTATATATTATTGCTATTAAAATTTAATTATGTAAAATAAAATAAAAATAAGATATTATAATAATTATTATTTAAAATATATCTATATATAAATAGAGTATATTAGAAATAAATATTAAATTATTGTAATACTCGATTGATGTTTCGATTTATATTAAGTAAATTAAATACGAAGTTATATGATTTTAAAATAAACGGTGATCCGAAAATGAGTTATATAAATTATAGGCTTATTAAAAATGTATTTATGAGCTAATTGTTAAAGTTGAACACTTTTCATATTTTACCTCGAATTGAGCGCGGACAGTGATGTAATTTTTATTTAGTAGTTAATAACCAAATTTTATACAATAGTGACTAAAATAATTAAAGATAATTAATTTAAAAGTTTAAGATTTTTCTGAAGACTTTTATCCGCCACTGATTAGCAATGAGCACGAAATATTGCTCCGAAAGTTTAGATGTCAATTGAATATAGACAAACTCCCGGTGGCCTTACTGTTTCCCTCTATTATGATTTATACCAATATATTAATATTATTACCTTAACTTTAATATAGATATTTATATAAATAGAATATGTCCGTGATATATCAATGATGAATGAGGATTATTGTATTACTACTTACAACTTTAAACACTTATATATACAACATATATATGATTGAATTACATACAAACACCAACTCATTTCTTTCTTTTTCTTGTTCCCATTTCTCGACGAAAAGAAACCCCAAAGTGGGTCGACGGTACAGCCGTGACCACCCTCAACTCGTCGAATATTTTTCGTGTTTCATTTTATCACTGATGGGATAGCAGAAGGAAACCCACATCCCATCCCCACCGGCAACCATAGCCATGATCACCATTACCACACCCATCAACCTTCTTGAACAACCCACCTACACCACCATAACATCACCACCATCCTTTCATTTTTGTTTTATCTACCACCCCATGATCACTGCAAGCAACCACCATCAACTAAACCACTACCATGGCCATCATCTTCAACAAACAACACCCACAATTCACCTACTGTTTCTGTTTCACTTGTGCGAACATCAAAACATCATGTACACCTAGTTATTTCAGTCGAAGTGCTCAAGAACTACCATTACAACCACCCTCATCTCCTTGTTTAATCACCACCATAACCCATCGCCATAAACAACCACCATAACCGGTTCAAACCACCTCACTCTCATCATCATTCGACCCATACGAGTGTATCCTATTACGGGTTTAACAACTACTGCTGTTTTTCTCTCTCGTTATCGCTTCAACAGGAATCCCATTATCGATCACTAAACTATATGTTACTGTTCGGTAATCTGCTAATACCACTTGAACCAAATTATTACTACTTCTCTTCGGTTTACGGTTACCGTTAAACAACATCATCATCATTAGAAACCTGCAATTGCTAATGTTTCATGTCTTGTTTAGGGATCGATCAAGACCCATTTGAGCTGATATTCCTAGTCGAGTGTTACATCAACCAAACCCCATTGTTTACTTACTGTTTCGGTTTAAACTCACAACCCACTCAATACCCTATTTGCTTTCTTTTCTGTTTCCATTTTCGATCAAGCATCCCAAAACCCATCAAATAATGTTGCTGCTACTATTTTGATTAATCAAACCGAAACATAATTTACTGCTGCTTATATTTTCTATTTTCTATCATGATCACCCCACTTGTGGACTGCTATTCAGCTTGAAACCCACCAAACACCATTATTACTGTTACGCTGCTGCAGTCCCTATTTTCTAGTTCAAACCATCACCAAACTACACCTGCAGCTATTTCTTTCTACTGCTACAACCACTGCTAATACTACCCTTTCGTTTCTGTACTCTTCTGCTGCTCAGTTTCTATTGTATTTTTTTTCTTTTCGAACGTTTACGAAACCCACAAGTAAAGGAGATGATGAACAGTATGATAAACAATGGTGGATGACCCATTGATTCAATGTTGACTATGATGTCATGGGATAGTAAAAGTCACGATTCTGGTTCCTTTTTATATTTCCAATCGCAAACATAAAATTTCAGCTATTTAATTGATATGGGTATGGGTACTAGACTACTATGTGGGGCCGAATTCCTTCTTTTTCTGATCGGGCCGAGTTATATTTTTTGTTGGGCCGATATTTAAAGCAACTAACAGGCCGAGACTTATTGTCTGTTGGGCCGAGAACTTGATTAAGTTTGTTGGGCCAAGAACTATTAAAAAGTCTGTTGGGCCGAGATGATAAGAAATTACGGGTTATATTTATTTTGGTTGGGTTTAAATCAGAAAAATCGTAATAGCTGGATGGTTTAGTGATGTTATGGGTGAACGAGAGGTCATGGGTTCGAGCCCGGGCAATGGCATTTTATTTTTAGGAGCTTATTTTCTTCAAAGGTTGTATTCTAAAATTATTATTATTATTATTATTATTATTATTATTATTATTATTATTATTATTATTATTATTATTAGTATTATTATTATTATTATTATTATTATTATTATTATTATTATTATATTATTATTATTATTACTAATACAAGTATTAAGTATCATTTATTATTATTATTATTATGATTATGGTTACAATTATGATTATTATTTAAGTATTAAGTATCATTATGTTTATTATCATTATTATTATTATTATTATTATTATTATTATTATTATTATTATTATTATTATTATTATTATTATTATTATTATTATTATTATTATTATTATCATTTTTGTCAAAATTCATATTATTAATAAATTATCATTTAGATTGTTACTAGTTTTGGAGGTCCGTGCTTCGCTACGGAGACCAAATCCACATACACATAATTTCAATACTTTTCTTAATCAATAATAAATAAACGTCTTATAAAGGTAAATTATAAGTCGACTTCCAAAAATAGATAAAAATAATCATTACCTTTTGTATATAAGATAAAAATATAGGTAAAAAATAAGTGGTTAAATGGTGAAGTAAATAAAAAGTATAATATAATGAATGTAATGTTTTAAACTGTGTATTTTTACCTAAAGACTATTAATATTGAACCGAGGAGTAACATATAACGATATTTTATAACACTTAAAAAGTAAACAATTTTTCTATTTTGTATGTAATTTGTATATGTTCGGTTTCATATTGGCCGGAGGTTTCCTTGAAAGCAATCTCTCTACCCGTCAAAGAGAGAGATGACTTTTCTGCTTTTGTGAGTGTTTCACTTGGGGTGGAGAAACGAATTTTCTTTATTCAAGGATAGATGAAGGATTATATACGTCTCACCTCTCCTATAACCCATACATGTGGGATTGAGTTTTGTTGTTGTGTTGTTGTATATACCAAATTATATATTTTAAAGAAAAATCAAAGAAATCATTTGGTCAATTACTCAACCAACGTTTTAACCTCCAAAACCCACCAATGGGCCTCTGGGCTGGCCCGTCTACTAAAAACCCTAATCAAACTATATATTATATAAACAAAATCGCTTTTCCATTATGAAATACTCGTAATATATATCATGTTTGCATGGAGAAAAATTACGGGTGTTTAATTTTATAGCCATATGGGATTCACGATTTTCACGTTTTTTTATCAACCGCACCACAAATTTAAATGATCCAGTGATTACAAATGGGCCACATTATTAAGATAGTAAATATAAAGTAAAAAAGCCCAATAATAATCCCTAAATAAAACCCCAGGTCAAAAACCAATAGCCTATCCCATTTTAAGATCACAAAGTTAGGTTTTGTATCTTGCAAATATGGCAGCCGCTTCACAATATCCCGTTTAATTTTTCTATCGGAAGAAAATCGTTGTCGCCTTAAATCACTTCAAGGCCGGCCGTGGACAAACCAAGGTCGACGGAGCTTCACTCGATCACCTTCAGCCGCCCGAAGGTCTTCACCCAACCACCACAGTAAAACCGTCGCGGGGCACCACCTCCATCCTCCCTTCACCACTAAATCGTCGCCGTCACCGATTGGAACTTCGATTATCATGAGTTTGTTTTTTATTTTTTTCATTATTCTGTTTATTTCATTTGATTATTTTACCGATGTAAGGAGGTTGTTGACGGAGGTTGCAGGAGGTTGATGGTGGCAGTTACAGGCGGTTAATGGCAGCGGTGGCAGGTGGCTGACGGTGCTATGGTGGTAGTGCCTGGAGGTACCGTGGTGGTGGTGGAAGGAGATATGTTGGTGGTAAAATATTTAAAAAATTGTTTTCCGTTTTGTAGATGACTGAGGTTAACGGTGGTCGGTGACGGTGCTTGATGGTGGTCGATGATAGTGGTTGTCGGTGGTGGGTGATGAAGCATGACTGTGATGGTTGGCAGATGGCTGGAAGGAATTGTAGAATCAGATTTGTTTCAATTTTTTTTTTGGGTGTAAAAAGACAAAATTACCCCTGTTGGTTAGTGTTGCACTGGAGGTACTGTTATACTGTAGCGAAGTTGGTGATGTGGCGAGGTATTATTGGGTGGCGTTGTCCACATTTAGTAATTTTTTTTTTGGGTGTAAAAAGACAAAATTACCCCTGTTGGTTAGTGTTGCACTGGAGGTACTGTTATACTGTAGCGAAGTTGGTGATGTGGCGAGGTATTATTGGGTGGCGTTGTCCACATTTAGTATGTATAGTAATTAGTATCAATATTATTATAACAAATAAGTATTTTCTATATAAGAGTATATTTATTACAACTACCATAATATTACATATAATTATATACATTAAGATTTTCTTTTTATATAAATGTTTACAAATAACAAATTTTTAATTTTTAATATAATATTAATCATATATATATATATATATATATATATATATATATATATATATATATATATATATATATATAACTATATAAATATTAACTATTTTAATTATATATACAAATTAAATATATAGGATATATAATTTAAGATATAATATATAAATTTGTTTGATTACGATTATATGTATTAATATATATACCTGATATAGGTTCGTGAATCCGAGGCCAACCTTGCTTTGCTCAGTTCCGTCGTATGCATATTTTTACTACAAAATATCGTATAGTGAGTTTCATTTGCTCCCTTTTAAAATGCTTTTGCAATATATATTTTTGGAACTGAGAATACATGCGTTGCTTTATAAATGTTTGATGAAATAGACACAAGTACTTAAAACTACATTCTATGGCTGGATTATTAAACCGAATATGCCCCTTTTTAGTCTGGTAATCTAAGAATTTGGGAACAGACCCCCAAATTGACGTGAATCCTAAAGATAGATCTATTGGGCCCAACAAGCCCCATCCAATGTACCGGATGCTTTAGTACTTCGAATTTATCATGTCCGAAGGGAGTCCCGGAATGATGGGGATATTCTATATGCATCTTGTTAAGGTCGGTTACCAGGTGTTCACCATATGAATGATTTTTTTACCTCTATGCAGTGCGAAATGCCTGATATGAGATGATGTTTATGAGAAATGGAAATAAAATCTTGTGGTCTATTAAAACTATGGAATGATTGGATACGATAAACTAATGAACTCACCAACCTTTTGGTTGACACTTTTAAGCATGTTTATTCTCAGGTATTAAAGAAACCTTCCGCTGTGCATTTGCTCATTTTAAAGATATACTTGGAGTCATTCATGGCATATTTCAAAAGACGTTGCATCCGAGTCGTTGAAGTCAACAAGATTATTATTAAGACATTTATAGTTTGGAATGGTATGCATATTGTCAACTATCGTTGTAATGAAAGTTGTCTTTTAAAAACGAATGCAATGTTTGTAAAATGTATCATATAGAGGTCAAATACCTCGCAATGTAACCATATGTTATTGTATTCGTCCTTATGGATTAGGACGGGTCGCTTCACAGGAGTAGTTGGTGATTACCTAATTTTGGGTTTTCTAGATTAAAGTAAAGTAAATATGTAACGACCCTGGATTTTTCAACGTTTAATTATTAATAATTTATTATTAATGCTTGCGTTTTAATAAACGTGTTCTTATACGTGTTACTTGTTACCGTATTTAACTTTTCATGGCCCGAATTGTCTTTGTGACACACGTACTTTTCACGAATAATATTTTCGAATATTATTTACATTCATGATTAATTATTATTAGTCATTTTAATTAACTAAGGTTACTAGTTAATTACTTGGGCTTTATTTAATTAATTGCATACTTACTTGACCTTGGACTTGGGCTTTTATTTTTGGAAATGGACTTGGAAGCCCACCCTACTCTCTTAATGGACTTGTAAGTCCATGTTTCATGCAAGTATTACATTAAGATACAACTAGATTAATTAGCTTAGTGAGGAATCTAGTTACTTTAATACTTACACCATCTTCCAACACCAATTTGCTTTAATACCACTTCAAGCTCACACCATTCTCCCATGTTTGAAAGTTGGAGACTTGACCTTCCTCTTTAGGCACCCTTTGGCCGTGAGTTTTCATGGGAGAGAGGGATTCCTTTTCAAATTTTTTTTGTTAATATTTACAAGTGATACTTCCTCATTTCACACACACAAAAATACTTACAACCTTCTCTCATCTTTTCTCTCATTTCTTGTAAGTAACATGAACTCTTTCTTCTTCTTTCTTTTCTTTAAAAACCGAACCATAAACATATCATCATCATCATTACTTGTTCTTTGTTGTTGTTTAATTACTTGTTGTTTGTTGTTGTTGTTAAAGATCAAGTTTTCTAGCTTGTATCTTCATGAAATCTTGTTACTTCCATCTTTATTTGATGAAGTCAAGAACAAGGAATCTAAACTTTCTAGTTTATGGTTCTACACTTAAATGTTTTCAAGATTTAAAGTTCATAAGTTTCATATTCATACTTGTGTTCATGTTTGTAGACTTAAATCCTCAG
The DNA here is from genome assembly GCF_046630445.1 of Rutidosis leptorrhynchoides. NCBI lineage: Eukaryota > Viridiplantae > Streptophyta > Magnoliopsida > Asterales > Asteraceae > Rutidosis > Rutidosis leptorrhynchoides. The sequence continues at coordinate 403,448,970 of NC_092338.1, read as the reverse complement.
ATTCAAACTTTGATTTGAATCTTCATAAGTATGAAACAAAACATGAACATAATACTTGTACTTTAGTTTATTTCCTTCTTTTGTAAGTACTTTAAAGTTTGTGATGTTATTTTAGTCAAGTGTTACTAGTTAACCTTGATCTCATTTTTCTTGAACCAAAGTTAACTTTGTAAGTTCAAGAACATGGAAGTATAACTTTCTAGTTATAACTTCATATACTTGTGTTGGATCTAAGTTTCTATAGCTTATGGTCTTCTAATTTTGTTGTAAACAAGAGCTTATGAGCTTACATACACTTTTCAAGATGAAAATCTAAGTTTCATAACTTATGGTTTCATTAAAGTAAAGATCCAAGTATTATAACTTAGGATCTAACTTAAGAACTTTAGATCTAGACTTTTGGGTCTAGGATCTTCAAGATCTAACTAAGAACTATGTTCTACAACTTAAGATCTTGTTTATTTAGTTTACTTTCAAGTTTGTAGCTTAATATTACTTTTATAACTCTTGTATGTGTCGGATCTAAGATCTTGATGTAACTTTGGTTCATCAAACTACTTGCAACACTTAAATGAGTTGTGCTACTTATCTTAGACTTGCACTAGTGTTATGATGGTCAAAACTTGGTAAAGATGATGTAAACACATCAACGAGTTGTACACTTGAAGCTATATGCATCAAGGATGAGAACCGTGATGAACATCAAGCACCAAGAACCCACCGAAGCACTCTGTTTACTGTTTTTGGAGGTCTGATCAGTAATCTGGGCTACTGTAAAGTTGATTTTCAGTTAGTTCGGTTCGAGTAGATGATCTACCGTTTAGGCCTCGTCTTAATCCGAGTTACGTTTTAGGATTCATGGCTCTCCAAAAGTCACTACACCCTATTAACGTTATGCTGAAATTTCTGACCTACTCGTACTTAAACCATCACCACGGTCAAACGAAGACGAGTTTGGTTCTGGAAATTGGTCAGCCCCTAGGGGACTCATATATGGAGCCATGGCCACTGGCCTCACCTTATTTCAGTGTGTATAGAGGTTGTAGCGGCTGAACGAAGTCAGCCTTTGTTTTAAACTTTTTTCTTGAACGAAACTTACTTTACACTTTTTGTTTAATGATGGATGATGATGATACTTAAGACCTAATTTACATACTTTTAAACCTTTGGGAACGATTTACTGACTTAGTAACTTTGACTTAGGTTGAGGTCCTTCCGGACCAACCATTTGCTTACTATTCCCGCGTATCGACTTTTACTACTTTCCACTGTGAGTTATAGCATCCCTTTTTACTTTAACTATTTTAGGAACTGAGAATACATGCGCATTTTACATTTTACATACTAGGCACGAGTACTTAAACTTTATATATGTGTGGGTTATACAACGGCATAAACTTTCCCCTTAGCTCGGTAACTTTTAGTCATTGGTCTTTGAACCGGTGAACGCGAATCTTACAGTATTATGGAGTGTTTAAAAATTAATCTTACAGTATTATGGAGTTGTAGAATACAACTTGTGATCATCAGAAAGTTCACTCTCGCACCTTTCTATACACAGTTTATTTATTAAAAATGGAGTTACGGTTTCAAAGTTATGGCTTTCTGAAAATGGCCCTATAAAACAGGCAACAACCACTTTTAACGACCCAAAATTAACGTTTAGCGTCGACAAAACCAAACATATTATATACCATTTGAAAGCTTATCGGGAACACTTTCAATCCCAATTATTAGTTTTCATCAAAACTTAACCATTTTCAACTTACAAGCCCGCAAAGTAGGCCCGAGAGTCATTTTCACATTTTTACCAAGACTAATACTATTTTTACCAACTTACACATATGACAAAGAGTGAACAAGTTCCCGAGGATCATCAACTGATAACCCAATTTCATAATACAGCACATGATAATGGGTGGGCCTTGTACCCTGATATTTATATGTTTCATGCAATTAGCACAACAGTCGAATAAAATTAGCAAGTTACTTTGTAACACTGACTTTTATCTCATAATGATAAGAAATAATAAGGTCTGTAATACTTACAATCATCCCAGCATGCGCACACATGTAATATCATTGTTACGAGGATGACAAGCCTTGTTATCAATCACTGTTCCTGTTGCAATGGAAACAAAGTCGTTTAGTACGTCACTTAAAATGAAATTGAGCACGACAATTTGGATTAATCAAACTGAATTATTTTGGTAAGATCGTTAGAAGTTGCAGCCTAGACGTACCAGGTGCAACATTACCGGGAGATCCTGGCTGGAAGAACTTAGTGTGGTGACTCACTGGTGATTCTTTTGAGCAATTATCACAAGAAATTTAGAACACCATTTATCATCCTGAAATTTGCATGCGTGCGCCATTAAATTAAAATCTTATTTGATAAAGGTCCGAATCATGCTTAAAAAATGACTTTCTGAACTGTAATGTTGATCAAACCTCGATAATTTGGTCCAATTCAAAGTTAAGAACCTGAGAGTACTGTGACAGTGTGACTCACTAACACCATCCCTAAAAATTGAATATCGAACAATTAATTGAACTTTCGCAAAGTAATAAAACATCCGTAAAATCAAAAACCACATCATAATTGAAGATTTACCTAAAGATAATGATCTGATAGGGCTTTTGCTTGGCTGAGGTCACGTAAAAGTCAAGAAGAAGCTCCCTGAATAGAATAAAATATTTATTCGCAACTTAAAAACATACATAAACACCCAGAAGTTTTTTCTACACTTATGACTATAGCACTTTAGCATCTGTAATCTGCAATCCGTATTATAACACCTTCTGAAAGTATTAAAAAATTGAAAACAGAAAAGAAAATTTACCTCATGATACCTTCATTTACGGTGTCAGAAACTTTCTTAAACAAAGAGTCGACTGAGTACGCACATGAGCGCTATAAAGAGAGATCAACGAATAATGACGCGAACTAACAACCTGCAGAAAAAGATTTAATGTTCCAAGCTGCACAGGGTAACCTTCTCAGCCTGCTTGCTGCATACTGCAATTACATATGCAAATGGATGTCATAAAAGATCAGGACACAATTCGTAATGTAAAAGGTGCAGAAGCAAGAGTTTGTAAATAATTATGACAAAAAATGAGTCAAGTACCATAGATCTAACATCAGACTTACAGTTACTTACTAATAAACCGCATGAACAACACATATATTTCTCAATTTCTTATCATTCCACTAATAAACCACACATGTAAACTTAAATCTCAGAAATACAGAAAAATTTATGCTTCTAACATCAGACTTAAAGTTATGTACTGAATTCTGATATCAATTACGTGAAAATAAGTTAGTCTAAAGCATCCTTAAATCATGAATTTAGTGAATAACAAAAGCTAGGGTTTCAGATCACAATACCTTGATATCATGTAAAATTGGTCGATTCAGATCAACAAAACACGATCGGTTGCTTCATATCGATAACACATACGTTTGCTTGAGTATCGAGTGCTCGATCGCGTGATAAAATGTAGATTCTATTCGGAGTTGATGTATCAAATTTATCGAGTTAGATACCGTAAATTCTGACATCAATTACGTGAGAGTATGTTAATCTAACACATTCTTAACAAATTTAAACATTGTATTATACGTTATTTAGCAATCATTGTTAGAACCTGAGAAATTTTAGGGTTTGAGAAGTCCATAAAAAGTTTTAGATAGGAAGAAAGAGAAACTGGAAAATTGAAAATGTGATAGGTAAGTGAAAGGTTTAGAGTTGATCTATCTATCCTAATCTATTTCTATTTACAATTAATACGAGTGTGTTTACGTGGGAATTAGATTCAGGGGTTTGACCTTTGAAGAAAATTTGCCTTCTTTGATGTACGGGCACTTGGTTTATGTGAGTATTAGTTAGTATTTCTATTTTAATATTGTACACGCTTCCATGGGTGTAGTTTTCTTTAATTATCTTCACAATTTGAAACATGCACTTCGGGCCCGTTTACTTTTTTACTCATTAATCTCTTTATGGATGAACAATAAGTGATTATATGGAGTAAGTGGAGAAAACAAATAGTTGTTTACTTTTGTACTGAATGATTGTTCTGAATAATAGTAAATGATCATTTTAACCCTAACAAGGAAAAATGTATATTAATTAATATAATTATATAATACCGTTTCCATTTAACGTTTTTCACCAACTGTAATTAAAACATTAACCACCAATAGCATAAATTAACTTTTAACATTTAAAATCAAAACAAATATAGTTTCGAACGAATTACCATTACCATTAACTATACACGTGTAACTACACTGGAATCTATTTTGGACATTTGGAACATCCACGAATAACAACATAACACGGTTGATTATTAGTAGAATATATATGGAAAATGAAAAAAACACAGCAATTTATTATACTTTTCTCAAAATCCAACACACATATGTTCCAAGGAAGGGAAGAAGATACGAGTAGAGAAACAAAGATGTAAGTAGTGCAAAGATGAGCAATTATGAAATTCAAAATAATTCTCAATCACAAATTAAAAATATATGAGATATTGATATGATCCGTTGCTTCTGAGTCATCAAAACATTGATTTTCAATCAATGTTGAAATCGTAAACGCAATCGCTTGCTGGTGCAAGTTCAAGTGAAACTAAATGATGATGAGGTTGAAAACCGTTCACGATTCATCGATCGCTTGTCCAATTTGCCGATGTATTTTGGTATCTTCTTAATCGATTGTCCAATTTGTCAATTTATTTTGGTTTCACAAGAAAAGGGTTAAGGGCAATATGGAGAATAAGATGGCAAGATGGGGAGGACACTAGTTTTGGAGGTGAATCAGAAATGCATTCGGTCAGTTAATCAAAAGGAATAAGTTGCAAGTAAACGACTCAAACTGGTGACCGAAGAAGTCATGTGGTCAATTAAGCCCATTAATCCAAAAATAAACAGGCCCTTCCTTTAATATTGTTAACGTTTCTTGGTGTGAGTTTATTTTCATTTTCTTCACGCTTTTATTCATGTACTTCGATTAATTTTACCTACGTTTTTAACCGTATAAATATTTGCAAACACGTATAAACGTGAAGATATATTAGTACATATTTAAAAGCGTCCCTAAACTTCACCACATTTCTAGGCGTGAATAAGTTAAAAATTAAGTACACGCTTGATAGAAGTGTGAAGAAATAAGCGTGTAAAAACTCCATTTTTGTTGTAGTGATGCTAACCATTCGTCTATAACCATTAGTCATTTACTGGTCCAATTTTTATGGTTATCGGCCATAACTATTACTAAACCATTTAAGAGTCTTATAATTTGAAAAATAAAAAATAAAAAAAATAAGAAGAAGCATAAACACATCAATAAAGATGAGGTAAATTTCATGAATACCGTAGTAAGTAACCGAAGAAGTTGATTGAAGTATGTAGCTTGAGGATGACCCATATGAATATATGATCATTAACTACAAATGTATAAACAGTCTCATCTCCATATTATATTTTTCTTAACCCTATCGCACTTTTCTAGCTTCCCACATTTGCATGCATAACAGAAAGCAAATCATAATGTCCAGTGTGTGTGACTTTAAAGTTCTATTAAACATTTTCCAGCTCCGCCCCTAGCTTCGTGTCATTGTGTGTTGAACAGCCATGCAAAAGAGACCCCCACATTTTGCATTCGAATCTATATGTGCAGTACCCATCTCAAGGTGAATACCAAACGAGCCATCTTTAACTAACTGATATTGTACACTTCTCCCTACATCAAATAACACCAAACACACTAAAAGTTTTAACGACGCTCAGTAAGTAAAACAGACCTATTCTGCTTCACTCCATACTCCTCCATCATATCTGCAAAACAACTCAACCGCTTCATCAAAAATTTCTTTCTCACCAACCCCGATATCATTGTGCTATACTACAAGTCATTTATGTCAGGCATTTCATCAAAGACCTTACAAGCATCTTCTACAAGCCCATTTCCCACCCATTTATTAGACTAGTACAACAAACCATATTCTTATAACAGCTTTCTTCAAACATACACTGCCCCAAGTCAACTTCATAATTCTAATACGTAAAAATCAACCAGGTGATCAAATAATCGTCTGTCCATAAACTTGAACCGGACGAATGTAAACAATAAGATTCAACCAAAACATGAAACGTACGATCATCTAGTTTTGGGGTTCTAGAGTAACCATGTATTATTGTGCTGTAATCCAATATGGCTGGTATAATTATTTGGTTCATATAAAATCAAGAAAAAAGTATACAAAGTCATGTTCTGGTTTTGCAACCCACAACAAATAACTAACTGTATTTGGTTATTTGATCGCAGCATATCTTCATACTCTTATTTATAACAAGAGTAGTCGAAAAGCTATTATGTAAACTTGAAAATCTATCAGCTAGCAGCTCATAAGAGTAGTTACTTCAACATAAACTGTTTACAACTCACTTACGTGTTCGTTTAGAGACCCTGATACCATAGCAAGAAACAACTGTACACAATAATCCTGTCACTTGGATTGTTTTTAAGTGAATCAACCCATCTAGGCAGCCAAAGAACTTAATGATTAACACAGTTACATGATCATATATGGCAACAGTTGAATGACTATCCAAATACATTGCCTAGATGTAACACAAAAAACTCAACGAGAGTTAGCTTCTCATCAATGGTCATAACCATCCAAAACTTCATATTATCCTTCCAATATCATAACATTCGACATATAGCGTCTGCAATTAGCGTCCTCGAGTTTGTTGATGTTATGGTATTCTGCAGAACGGTAAAAGTGATGAAAGAACATTAGAAGTTCCATCGTTCTAATTGGACTTTAGCTTCGGCCATGTCTTTCTGTGCTTTCTTCCTCCGGTAGAAAATTGGGCAATCCCGGCTACAAAAACAAACAGAATAGAATACGTTAAATTTTAAGTGAGAGATTATCACTAGCAAACAATGTAGGTCCAACTCAGTTATATACGAAACATAATAATATGTTAAAGTATTGATAATGTTCTAGAAATGCATATATCAAAGAGGGGAAAAAATAGGAGAATCGAGCACCTTGTGCACAGAACGTCTTGATGGAGAGATCCTTGGCATTCCTGGCACTGCGTCCATAGCTTCCCAAAAAGCTTCTCTAATTTGGATGCTATGATTTGAAACAGATTACAACCAAAGTACATAAGATGATTAATACATCTGTTAGAGTTTATTTTATTAAAAAACACTGACATTTGACAGCTAAAAAAAAGTTGATAAACCAATGTTGCACACCATTGGCTACAGTTTTGCAATATAGTTCAGCTTCCCTTCCCTTGCAATGTGAGCAAAGTGTTTGATCTTTGTTACTGCAAACAGAGAAATACTTAAATTAATGTTAGCCATAGTTGAAAAGGAAGCATAAATGATAAATTGACTGATACCTGATTGGAACTTTGCAGCCAACACAACTTAGTTGCTTCTTTGCAAACTTCATTATTCCACCAGTTGATGGTGTTGAGATGGAAATAGCTCTAGTGTGGTCTCCATGAAGAAGCTCTCTACTAGCATTCTTCAAAATGGGTTCAAATATCCTCAACAGTGGCTGCAATTTAGGCATGGTTGTTGGAATATTTTTATGAATCGTGATTATGGTTCTATACTGCAGGAATTTTTTGCAGATTTTGTTGCAATTGCAATTGATACCTATCATTTCACTTTGAACATACCAGCAAATCATATGTATATGCTATAAATATACTTATATCTTATAACATATTTGTAAATATGTATATGTTATAAATATTATTTACAATGTTATAACATATTTATAAATAAATATGTTATAACATATTTATAGATAGATATATTTATATGTTATAAATATTTAATTTTGCAAAAGTGCTCGTAGTCAAACAATAATAAGGAGATTTCATTTAGTTTGTTGTTGTATTTAGATGATAATTGGGTAAAACTGAACAAATATGTTTAAGGAGTTGTGTTTATTTCAAGACTAAAAAGAGGCGATGATGATCAATATATGTGTCACGAGCAAAGCGTTTAACATAAAAAATAATGTATACTGGGAGGCAATATACGGATTGTTGGCTTTAACACGACGTCAACCTAAACGTAAACTATCGTTGACTTATAAACCCGACACAACGAGAGGATGAACCTGTTTTCTAAGAGATTTAACAGAGAAATATTGTATTGATCAGTTTTGTATTAAACTTTGAATTGATACTATTGTTCTATATATATTTACAAGTTAATTTGTGTTTATATACACAAGGAAACATAATAGCTATTTCTAGATTTAGTAGGATCCATAAAACACTTTTGGAACCACTTAATCATAAAAGGAAACTAGCAGACTTTGTTCCCGTTAACTTTGGCATCTTGCTGGTCTTTGTGTCCTTATTCAAAAAATGGAAATGATGTGGTTATAATCTGATCCCAAGAAGTCAAATAACCAAAACAGGTTATTTGACTTTTGTTGACTTCTCTTAATCGTTGCATTCTAACACTCCCCCTCAAGTTGAATAGTGGGGTTTCCAATATTTACCTTGTCGAGAACTTCACTGAAGAGTCTTCCGTTAACTGATTTGGTGAGAATGTCGGCCAATTGGTCTTCTGATCTTATATATGGTAAAGAAATTATTTCTGCATCCAACTTTTCTCTGATAAAATGTCTATCCACTTCAACATGTTTTGTTCGATCATGTTGAACTGGATTTTCTGAGATTGCGATTGCTGCTTCATTATCGTAGAGGATCTGAATAGCTTCTTTTGGAGGAAATCCTATTTCTGTCAAGAGTTTTCGAATCCATAAAGCTTCCACCACTCCCTTCGCGATTCCTCTAAATTCTGATTCAGCACTTGATAAGGCAACGACCTTTTGTTTCTTACTCTTCCACGCAACTAAGTTTCCTCAAACTATTGTGAAAAAACCTGAAGTTGATCGTCTATCTCCTTTTCTCCAGCCCAACTTGCATCCGTATAAACTTGCTCTTCCAAGTGCCCATTCTTTTTTAATACAACTCCATTGCCTGTTGTTTTCTTTAAGTATCTGATGATCCTCATTACAGCTTTCATATGGTGAACCTGTGGTTGATGCATAAACTGGGTCACAACTCCAACTGCATGTGCTATATCTCGCCGAGTGTGAGCAAGATAGATGAGTTTTCCCACCATCCTTTGGTATTGCCCTTTGTCAGCAAGATCAGCTTCGTCTTCCATATATAACTTTTGGTTTGGAATCATTGGAGTATCAGCTGGTTTGCAATCAATCATACCTGTTTCTGCAAGAAAATTAAGAACATACTTCTTTTGACAGATAAATATTCCCTGTTGGGATCGTAATACCTCAATCCCCAAAAAATACTTAAGTCTGCCCAAATCTTTCATTTCAAATTCTTTAAATAAGTTCATTTTTAAGTTAGAAATTTCCTCTTTATCATTTCCTGTTATTATCATATCATCAACATAAATGATTAAGCATGTAATTAAATTTCCTTTTCGTTTAAAAAAGAGAGTATGATCCGAGTTGCTTTGTTTAAAATCATATTTTTTCATAAATAGTGTAAATCTCCCAAACCAAGCCCGTGGTGATTGTTTTAACCCATATAAAGTCTTTTTAAGTCGACAAACTTCCCTATTTTTAAAGTTGTCGGTGAATCCAGGAGGTGCTTCCATATAAACTTCCTCTTTTAATTCACCATGGAGAAAAGCATTCTTCACATCAAATTGATGAAGTGGCCAATCTTCATTTGCAGCGATAGAGAAGAGAACTCTAATGGTATCAATCTTTGCGACTGGTGAAAAGGTTTCGGAGTAATCAATCCCGTATGTCAGAGTGTACCCTTTCACAACCGGTCGTGCTTTGTATCTTTCAATAGTTCCATCGGGTTTATATTTTATCGTAAATACCCATCGACATCCCACTGGTTTCTTTCCTTGAGGTATGACACATTTTTCCCAAGTGTCATTATCATTCAGAGCTTCCATTTCAACTTCCATTGCTTCTTTCCAGTTTTTTGATTTGAACGCTTGTTCAACAGAAGTTGGAATATTTTCAGAGTAAATTGCGGAGTTAAATTTTTGAGCTTCTTTTAACAGATTTCCTTGTGCTATATTAGCCATATGATATCTTGATCTTTGCGCTTCTTTTTCTGGAGAATATCGTTTTGGTGGGACACCTCTATTGGCTCTTTGAGGTAGGACATATCGTTGGGTGGTTTCATCGGGATTTGTATCAAGGGTTTGATGTTCATTGTTCGAGGAGGTTTCAATAGTCTCATGGTTTAGTGGGATAGTTTCCGTGGGTTCATGGTCTTGTGTTGGTTGTGTTGGCTCGGGGTTTAGTGTTGGAGTTTGTATAGGTTCAAGGTTTTGTGTTGGCTCGGGCTCTCGTGTTTGAGGTGGTTCAGGGGTTTGTGTTTGAGGTTCAGGAATTTGAGTTTGAGGTATTTGATGTGGCACCCACGTCATCCAACTGAGAGTGTCATTACTTTCATTCTCCCCCTCACTCGTGAGTTGGGTATTGTTGTAAAAGTATTCAGTTTTAACAAAATCACAGTTCATGTGGTAAAAACATGACGCCTTTTTGGACTATAACATCGATATCCTTTTTGGTTTATCCCATAGCCAACCATGACACATTTTTCCGCACATGGATCTAGTTTGGTGCGCTCATGTTTTGGAATGTGAACAAAGACCGAACACCCAAATATTCGAGGTTCGATGCTAAATGAAGTCGGAAGGGTATGAAATTTGGAAAGGGTGTCTTTAGGGGTTTTTGTGCCCAAAACTTTGGTAGGTAAATGATTGATAAGATAAGTAGCGGAAGCAAGAGCTTCGGGCCAAAAACTCTTCAGAACTTTGGATTCAATTAATAATGCTCTTGTCATTTCTAAAAGTAGTCAATTTTTTTGTTCGGCTACGCCATTTTGCTCGGGGGTATGAGCACATGAGGTTTGATGAATAATCCCATTATTTTCGCAAAAAGATTTCATTGATAAGTTCACAAACTCACCCCCATTATCGGATCTTAACATTTGTATGTGTTTATTAAATTGAGTTTGAACCATTTTATAAATGTAACATCCCGTTTTTCCCATACATGTCTAAAGGTACGTATTTAACCGTTAGTACGCTTATAACTCGTTCGTTTATGTGATAAAATAAATAAGGCGTTAGTTTATGTGTAAATGTGTATATATATATATATATATATATATATACACATACATACTTGAGAACGTACTCATGTATAAGTTTATACATGAGTTTTGATGGTGTTAAGTCATGTGAGACCTTATGATGAAGATTAGATGAATATGAAGCATGAACGACATGTATAAGTCGCGTAAATTGATAATTGGTTTTAAGTTGTCGAATTGATCAGTCCTAGGCGTTTGCCGAGCCTCGATGAGTGTGGTCACTCCGTGACTTTACACACAGATCAGAGTCAGGAGCCGATCAAAATAGCCATAAATTTATGTTGTATGCGGTAAAGGGAGTCGCGCCGCGACACTAGGCGCAAACCAAAGTCAGGAGATGACTAAAACAGCTCGAGAAAACAGCGTAACGCCGCGCCGCGACAATTGGGGTCGTACCGCGACCCACTGGGTGAACTGGTTCTAGATTTTTGTTTTAAAATAAGTGGTTTAAGGTCAAATTTGTCTTTTTACGTCTAGATCTGATTGGAGCATTAAATCTCCACCACTTATCTCATTTAATTCATTTCTTTTCCATTTTCTTTCTCCATTTTACTCTCAAACATAAAAACCCATTTGAATTCAAGTGAGATTTGTGAGTGAAGAATTGAGAGTTGGTCTTTGGAGCAAGAATTAAAATTGTTCTCCTTGCTCTTAGCTACAAGTGGATAGTGTTGGTAAGTTCTAACTCTATGTTTTGAGTTTTAATTGGTTTATGCTAGGGTTTTGTTCATTTGGAACTTGTATGACCCATTTGAGGGTTAAATGGGTGGATTTTGGGTTAGATTGTTGAAAGTAAACCCTAATGGCCATAACCTAAGGTTTGGCCTTATGATTTGAGGTTGTAACTGTTAAATGGTGTTGTTAGTTACTAATACACTTTTAAATTGATGAAAGAATTGTTAATGGGTAAGTTTGACTTGATTGGGAAGTCTAAGTATTAAAGTGAGTCAAATGGGCACTAATTGACCTAATTGGGTGAAATGGGTATGAAATACCCAAGTTTGTATTAGTTGAGTTAGTAGACATTAATTCACTAGCTTTAGTGATTAAAGTTGAGTCTTGGCCATTTATGGGCGGTTTTGGTGTAGTTGAGCCATTTAATGCAAACTGGGTCATTAAATGCTCAAGAGTGAGTAGTGTGGTTAATTCCACTAGTTGTGTATTGAATGTGTACTTATGTATTAGGTACTTTGCTCGAAGCATATGGAAGCATTAAATCATCGCCGAAGTGTTAAGGTGAGTGGAATAATTATATGCGTGCATATATGATGTATTTATTTGTGTAAGTATGAGTTGTGAAGTGTCTACGTGTTAAGACACCACTTCTCATGTGGCGAGTGAAGTGTCAATGTGTTAAGACACCACTCGGGAGTGAAGAATCGATGTGTTAAAATGCCACTTCGGGAGATGTAACGAGTGAAGTATCGATGTGCTAAGACACCACTCGGGGTGAAGTGCCGAAGTGTTAAGGCACCACCTGGGGTGAAGCATCGAAGTGTTAAGATGCCACCCGGGGGTTAGTGTGCGAAGTGTTAAGTGCACTAATGGTTGTTAGGAACTCCGACGGTCCTTTAAATATCGTTCCCTCGTTCGATTGGTTAACCATGGTTGTGTGTGGATTGTAGCATATTATATTGTTTAATCTATATGCTATTGAGATGCTAGCTCGTACGGTGGAAGGTTTAGTATTATACTTGTGATGGTATGATTATTTATATTGCTAGCATGTATGCGGTAAATGCGTAAGTGGTTGCAAGTAAGTAGGTTGTATATGTAATCGTATAATTGTTGCACTCACTAAGCATTAGCTTACCCCTCTCGTTGTTTATCTTTTTAGATGCAGGTGTGGATAAGGGGAAAGGGGTTGTTGGGCACTAGGTGTCCTTTGATGATGTTTCGCTGGAGCTTTTGGAAGTTGGCCTAACGTTTTGGGTAGTTTAGCCCCAAACCATGCTCGAAGTGTCGTTTGGATTATAAACTATCATTTGTAGTGGGTCTAACTTGTATTAAACTTAATTAATGGCCTTCGTGCCTTTGTAAACATTTAAATGGTTGTACGTTTTGAATGGAACTGGTGGAATGGTTTACATATTTAATTGGCGCGTAAATGTGTATTATTTTAAAAAAAAAAATATTATCGTATAGAATACGGGTTGGGTTGTTTCAAGTGGTATCAGAGCATGGTCTAAGGGATTTAGGCGACTTGAGATAGGTACCTAGACTTAGACTTTATTGTGTGTGCGCTTTATGCGGGAATTGTAGGACTTCGGGTCGGATCGGGAATTGTTAGTGCATAGGTTTATGTGAACTTACCTTGCGCTATTTGTTTTGTGATGTATTTGAAATCCATCAAGCGAGATAGACGTTGTACTAGCAAGTTAATGCGAGATGCTCGCGTAACAATGACTAGCTACCATTGTTACGGGTGCAAATCGTGTCAAATAAGCGAAGTACGACGATTGTTGAGCAAGATGGGGCGGTAGGTGTATATGTGTATATATGCGTGTCATGTCTTTCATTCGTTGTTTAACCTCTTTCGTTTTATAGAATGAAGATGAGAAATAGACACGACACCGATAATGGGGGCACGAGTGAGGACCCCGAATTCACGGCCAAAGTTGAGGCCATTTTGAAAAGTCATCATGCGTCTTTCCTCGAAGATGTTAAGAAAATGTTTCTAGATACGATTGACGAGCAATTTGTCAACGTAGTAAAGGAGCAAATTAAAGTTGTCCTTCAAGGGGACAATGTCGGGAGACGAGACTTTTTCTATAAGAATTTTAAAAATGCTCAACCCCCTACTTTTGAGGGCGAAAGAGACCCGTTCAAGAGTGCCCGATGGATCTCCGATATGGAGGGAGCTTTTCGAACTTGTGAATGCCCTCTTGATAAAAAGGCGAGGTATGGTAGTAGAATATTAATAGGTGATGCTAAGTTATGGTGGGATGCGAAAATCCAAGTTTATGGTGAATAGCAATGCATGGATTTTACTTGGGACGACTTTAAGGTGGAGTTTTTCCAAGAGTACCGAACTTCGGCCGATCTTACTAGGCTTAAGGATGAGTTGCGTTCCTTGAGGTAAGGGTCGATGGATTTGAACACTCTTAAATCCGTTTACTTGTCAAAAACCCAATTTTGCCTGGAGTATGTCGGGAATGATAAAATGTTGAAGGAAGACTTCTATCGAATCTTGAATGACAATTACCAAGAGAAGATTAGTGTGAACGTGGTGAAGAGTTTTAATGAGTTGTTTGATATGGCCAAATGTTTCGAGTCGCTCATCTTGAGAAAGAGTGGCTTTACCTTAGGCAAAAAGAAGTTTGAAGCCACTAGTTATTCGAACTTTTCTAACAAGAAGCACAAGAAGGGCTCCGAGAATGTTGGTAGTGTGAGGAAGGGTGCTTCCGGTGATTTTACTTATGCTTGCTACAATTGTAGGCAAAGGGGGCACATGGCTCGTGAGTGCCCGAAACCATCATCCACAACCAAGCTCACTTGTTTTAATTGCGGTAAAGAAGGGCATAAGAAGCCGGAGTGTCCCGATTTACGGGGTGATCATGTTTAGAGGTTAGAGAAGGCGGCGGGCACGACTAAGGGGAGAAATTATTTGATGACTAATGATGAGGCCAAGCATTCCAATGAAGTTGTCTCAGGTACTTTCATGGTTAACTCTAATCCGGCACGGATACTTTTTGATAGTGGTGCTAATTTGTCGTTTGTGTCTCCAAAATTTGTGCCTAAGTTATATAAATCGCTAGCTAAGTTAAGTCATCCGGTAGAAGTCGAAATAGCGGATGGTAAGGCGGTGCTAGGGGTTGATGTTTGTAATGATTGCAATGTTGTGTTTGGTACCGAAACGTTTAAGATCGATCTCATTCCGATGACTTTGGGTGATTTCGATATTGTTGTTGGTATGGATTGGCTCGATCGTTATAGAGCCGATATTGCATGCCATGATAAATTCATTCATGTGAAGACCCCTAATGGGGGAGAGTTAATTATTCATGGTGATAAGCGAAGAAGACTTGTGCCGATATGCACTTATGCACGGGCACGTCGATTTCTTGTTAGTGGTGGCATGAATTTTCTTGCCCATATTGTTGATACTCGTGATGAGCCACCATCCATTCGTGAAATTCCGGTGGTTAATGAATTTGAAGACGTTTTTCCGGATGAGTTACCGGGTGTTCCGACGGAAAGATAAGTTAAATTTCGCATTGAGTTGGTTCCGGGGGCAACTCTCATTGCTAAAACTCCTTATCGTTTAGCGCCGACAGAAATGCAAGAATTGTTAAATCAAACCCAAGAGTTGCTTGAAAAGGGTTTCATTCCACCGAGTTCCTCACCATGGGGTGCTCCGGTTTTATTCGTGAAAAAGAAGGATGGTAGTATGCGGATGTGCATCGACTATCGGGAGTTGAACAAAGTGACGATCAAGAATCGTTATCCATTGCCTCGGATTGACGATTTGTTTGACCAACTCCAAGGTGCAACGTATTTTTCTAAGATTGACTTACGGTCCGGCTATCATCAAGTACGGGTTCGTGAGGAAGACATAGAGAAAACGGCTTTTCGAATGCGATATGGGCATTTTGAGTTCGTAGTTATGCCTTTTGGTCTTACGAATGCACCGGCGGCATTCATGGATCTTATGAACCGAGTGTGCCAACCTATGGTGGACAAGTCGGTAATCGTGTTCATTGACGACATACTTGTTTGTTCTAAGAGTATGAAGGAACATGAACACCATTTGCGTGAAGTGTTGAAGACATTGCGGAAGGAGAAGTTGTATGCTAAATTCTCTAAATATGAATTTTGGCTAAGGGAAGTTCAATTCCTTGGCCATATTGTGAATAAAGAAGGTATTCAAGTAGATCCGGGGAAGATAGAAACGGTGAAGAGTTGGGGACGACCGACTAGTACGAAAATCCGAAGTTTTCTCGGATTGACCGGTTATTATCGTCGGTTTATCCAAGACTTTTCTAAGTATTGCTTCTCCTTTGACGAAGTTGACAAGGAAGAACGTAAGGTTCAACTGGGAAAACGAGCAAGAAATTGCTTTTCAAATCTTAAAAGAGAAGTTGTGCCAAGCTTCGGTGCTAGTGTTGCCGGAAGGGGTAGAAGACATGACGGTTTATTGTGATGCTTCTTTAAATGGGCTCGGGTGTGTTCTAATGCAAAGGGGTAAAGTCATCGCTTACGCCCTCGACAATTAAAGGAACACGAAAAGAGATACCCGACTCATGATCTTGAATTGGCGGCGGTGGTACATGCGTTGAAAATTTGGCGCCACTACTTGTATGGTGTCAAGTGTACGATTTATTCGGATCATAAGAGTTTGAAACATCACTTTGATCAACGAGATTTGAATTATCGTCAACGTATGTGGATGGATGTGGTAAAGGATTATGATTGTGAAATACTTTATCATCCGGGGAAGGCGAATGTGGTCGCGGATGCACTAAGTCGAAAGAGTTAACATCCGGCAATACGAGTAGGATCGTTAAGCATGATCATTACTAAAGATTTCCTTGTAAAGCTTGGTGAGATTCAAATAGAAGCGTATGTTCACAACAAGCGTGAGGAACGAATCGTGGGGCAAACGGAGTTTATTACTTTAGGCCCGCATGGTTTGTTGTCTTTTTAAGAAAGAGTGTGGGTGCCTAAGATGGGTGATTACCGACGGGTGCTGCTTGATGAAGCACATAAGTCAAAGTATTCCATTCATCCGGGTGCGACGAAAATGTACCTTGATTTAAAGAAGGAGTATTGGTGGCCGGGCATGAAACGTGATGTTGTTAAGTATGTTGAACAATGCGTCACATGTTTGCAAGTTAAAGCCGAACACCAAAATCCGTACGGTAAGTTACAACCATTGAAAGTCCAGAAATGGAAATGGGAGCACATTACCATGGACTTCATTACCAAATTACCAAAGACGGCGAGAACCCAATATGATACGATTTGGGTGATAGTTGATAGATTGACGAAGAGGGCTTTGTTTCTTCCCATTCGGGAAACGATATCGTCAGAGACCTTGTCCAAGTTGTTTATCAAGGAGGTGATATCGAGACATGGGGTTCCTATATCTATTGTTTCATATCGAGATACTCGTTTCACGTTGAAATGTCCCGTTCATATTGATTATAACCGTTCCATATTAATTGATTTCGTTGCGAGGTTTTGACCTCTATATGAGACGTTTTTCAAAGACTGCATTCATTTTTAAAACAACCATAACCTTTATTTTATCAATAAAGGTTTCAAAAGCATTACGTAGATTATCAAATAATGATAATCTAAAATATACTGTTTACACACGACCATTACATAATGGTTTACAATAGAAATATATTACATCGACATATGTTTCTTAAATGCAGTTTTTACACAATATCATACAAACATGGACTCCAAATCTTGTCCTTATTTTAGTATGCAACAGCGGAAGCTCTTAGTATTCACCTGAGAATAAACATGCTTTAAACGTCAATAAAAATGTTGGTGAGTTATAGGTTTAACCTATATATATATCAAATCGTAACAATAGACCACAGGATTTCATATTTCAATACACATCCCATACATAGAGATAAAAATCATTCATATGGTGAACACCTGGTAACCGACATTAACAAGATGCATATTTAAGAATATTCTCATCATTCCGGGACACCCTTCGGATATGATATAAATTTCGAAGTACTAAAGCATCCGGTACTTTGGATGGGGTTTGTTAGGCCCAATAGATCTATCTTTAGGATTCGCATCAATTAGGGTGTCTGTTCCCTAATTCTTAGATTACCAGACTTAATAAAAAGGGGCATTTTCGATTTCGATAATTCAACCATAGAATGTAGTTTCACGTACTTGTGTCTATTTTGTAAATCATTTATAAAACCTGCATGTATTCTCATCCCAACAATATTAGATTTTAAAAGTGGGACTATAACTCACTTTCACATATTTTTACTTCGTCGGGAAGTAAGACTTGGCCACTGGTCATTCACGAACCTATAACAAATATGTACATATATATCAAAGTATGTTCAAAATATATTTACTGTAACATCCCGCCTTTTTCCATTTATTTTTCCGTTATACTAATATAAAGTCCGTTATATGTTTATAACATCTCCCGTTGATACGCGTTTTAAATTATCTCGTTTAGGTAATTCCCGCACCCGAGCGAAAGTTGAGGGACTAAACTTGACAAGGGATCAAACCCTTGACTAGGTCAAAGGGTCAAACCCCTTTCACCCATTCATTTCCACCTCCATCTCTCTCTCTTTCTCTCTAGCAAGAACACACACACCCAATTTCCTTTCTCATTCATTCATCATCTAAATCCGGATTAGGGAGCTAGCAACCAAATAAATTACATATTCGTGATCCTCTCTTCATCCTCTTCATTTTGGTACCAACTTCATCTCATTTGGGTAACTTTCTAAAATCACTAGATTTTGTGTTCTTGATGATTTTAACTTATAAAAGTGTTAATTAGTGTCTATGGCTCAAGTCTAACATGAATATATGATTTATATGCTCGATCTCGTTGTTTTAGTGTAACTAGCATGAACTTGAATTTTGGTGTGTTATTCTTGAATTTTGGATGATCATATGTTGTTAGATGTTAAAAGTTGATGTTTTAATTGTGTTACTAGCATCACTAGCTTCAATTTGATGTGTAGGTTGCCTTAAAAAACTTCATGAACTTGATTATTGATTTTGGTGAATTTGGGTTAGGGTTTGATGAACTTGAAATGGACTTTTGATGCATTGAATGCCATGGATTATTATTGGTAAGTGTTTAGTTGGATTGTATGCTTGATTACCTTCGAAACGGCATATCATTCATGTAAATTGGTTGCCCGAATCATAAAATGCGTTTTTGGAACTTGAACTTTGATTATGAACGTTTAATTACGGTTTTTGGTTGTTGTAAGTGGAAGTTTGGTTGATGAATTGTGTTTAGTTGTGTTCCTTGTCAAATTACCTTTCCAACGATATAAGGTGCGAGTTCTAAATGTTAGCGGTTTGTAATTTATGCTTGAAAGAGTTTTGATTTGGGACTTGAACAATTGAGACTGACCAGGTACCAGCGCACGGCTAATGCCGCGGCGCGGCCAGACCATGTCGCGGCGCGACATAAGCCTTGGTCAGGCTCTGACCACCATGTCCAAATTACGAAAAATGTTTGGCATACTACGGACCTCCGATTCACATGAAACTTGTTCTAACATGTTCATATATGATTAAAAACCTCAGAAAAATAGTTCGGAACCCGACCCGAACGTGTTGACTTTCGTTGACTTTGACCGACCAAAGTTTGACTTTTTGTCAAACTTAACCAAATGATTATGCAACCTTCCTAACTTATTTATATGCTTGTATCTTGCATGAAACTTGGCAATTTGATTTCACATGCTAAATAATCGAGTCGTAACGAGCCATAGGACTAATTGAACATCTTTGACCTATCGTGTTTACCGTTATTGATACAACCTATTGTTTAGGTCAAGACTAGCATTGTTCTTTGCACACGTTTACTTGTTGAAGTACTTTACTACTCGTGCACTCAAGGTGAGATCATAGTCCCACTTTTACTCTTTTTGAACTTATATTGGGATGAGAAAACATAAACGATTCTTTTGAACTAAGTGAACACAAGAACGGGAAAACAAACATTCTACATACGAGTTTAGAACAAAATCCTCAATTCGATTATCATTAGTTACACTTGCCGGGTGTAAGCGAGAACTTATGTTATATGGCCATATGGGTTGACAACCCTCATCCTTGACGGTTCGCTACCGTCTACGGATGAAATATATTTTCGAGAATCAGTGTTTGTTCTAGCACTAAGTGATGGGGTATACAATGGAAGGAATGTTAAGCTTTGATAATTGGGTGCTCGTGAAACAAACTTTTGGAATGTATTACTATTATTTCATTGATGCAAATCTTGTGGTTCACTTGTACTTACTTACTTAAACCTATGATTTCACCAACGTTTTCGTTGACAGATTTCTATGTTTTTCTCAGGTCCTTGAACGATACATGATACATGCTTCCGCTCATTATTTGATACTTGCATTGGATGTCGAGTATATGTGCATTTCATGGAGCGTCTTTTAACTTTACTTTAAACCGTGTCGCCTAGATTTCATTCGTATTATAACGTTGTAACTTAACTATTGGTTGAACAATTCTTGTAAACTTTGGGAACAATCTTTATTTTGAAATGAAGGCGACATATTTTGGTCAAACTTTGTCTTAAAGACTTATGGCCACGTAACGGGACCTAAGTAGACGGCGCCGTCAAACATGATTTGGTCGGGTCGCTACAGATGGTATCAGAGCGAGGTTGTAGCGATTTAGAGTTCATTAGTGTCAACCCCGAGTCATAGGGTACATTGGTGAGTCTAGACTACAACCGGCATATAGACTTGAAGTAGGAATTACTTGACTACTTGTGCATTTATACTCGAACGTTTCTACTCATATCTACTCTTAGTTCATCTTAATCTCACGTTGTTTAATTTGATTGACACGCCACCTTGACTATATGAAATGATGTCGAATGCACATATGAATCAGGGTAATATAATTTCCGGGATTATATTACGGTGACTCGTATGAACGTTCCGACATTATGACATAAAGAATTTAAGGCGAGTCGAGAAAAAAAAAAAAAAAAAAAAAAAAAAAAAAACTTCTCTTTATCTTTATTCTATATCACGGTTAGTATTATTGAGAATACTAATCAATGATATTCTTGTGTCTTGAAGGAACAATGGCTCCTCGTCGTGTACGCCGAAATGAAACTCCCGAACAAGCTCTCGAACGGATGATAGCTACCGCCGTAGATGCGGCCATGGCCGGTCACTCATCCAACAATAATAATAATAACAACCACAACAACAACAACAACAACAACCAAGGAGCCGGTAACTCTAGCGAAGGGTGCTCCTACAAAGCTTTCATGGGGTGCAAACCCCACACTTATGATGGAACCGGGGGACCGGTTGTGCTTACTCGTTGGTTTGAACAAACCGAGGCCGTCTTTAGCATAAGCGGTTGTCGGGACCAAGACAAGGTCAAATACTCCACTCACACTTTCTCCGGAATTGCTCTAACATGGTGGAACACCTATGTTCAATCGGTGGGTACCGATGAAGCTCATGCCCTCTCTTGGGCCGATCTAAAGGAAAAGATGATTGTTGAATACTTTCCGCGCGAAGAAACCCGAAAGCTTGAGGAAGAACTAAGAGCTTTGAAAGCGGTCGGAAACGATCTTAAAGCTTATAATCAACGCTTCGCCGAACTATCCTTGATGTGTCCTAATCTTGTTAACCCCGAATCTCAAAGGATTGAGCTCTACATGCTCGGTCTTCCAAAAAGCATCAAACAAGGGGTGATGTCATCCAAACCCACTACTCATCAAGCCGCTATGAACATGGCTCGCCAACTAATTGAAACGGTTGACGAAATCGTAGTTCCGGCACCTAAGGCCGAGGATAAATCGGGCGGCAACAAAAGAAAGTGGGAACCCTCCCAATCAAGCAACAACAACTTTGCCAAGAAATCTTTCACTTTCGACGGCAAGAAGGGCTATGCCGGGAATCTACCTTTTTGCAACAAATGCAACAAACATCATTTTGGCGAATGTAGTAAGCTAATTTGCCATCGGTGCCAAGGAATTGGTCATAAGGCCAACGATTGTAAAAGTGCCACTCCCGTCGCTCGAAAGTGGCCCAATGCACCAAAGACGGGCACTTGTTACGAATGTGGCCAAACGGGTCATTATAGAAATGCATGCCCAAAGAAGAAAGATAACCCCAATACGCGCGGCCGAGCTTTCAACATCAACACCGAGGAAGCTCGGGATGACACTGAACTAGTCACGGGTACGTTTCTTCTCAACAATTCTTATGTCTCTTGCGTATTCGATTCGGGTGCCGATAAATGCTTTGCATCCAAGACTTTGACTCATTCTTTTAGCACTCCACCTCTTCCATTAGATACCACTTATACCATTGAAGTGGCTAACGGGAAACTATTAAGTGCTGACACATATTACCGGGGGTGTACGTTAAACATTTTGGGTAAGGAATTTGAGATTGACTTGATACCCATGGAACTAGGAAGCTTTGATGTAATAATCGGTATGAATTGGTTAGTCAAAACGAAATCTCACATCCTTTGTGATCTTAACGCAATCCGAATTCCTATCGAGAATGGTGAACCTTTGATTGTTTATGGCGATAAGAGTTGCACCATACTCAACCTCGTTTCGTGCCTTAAAGTTAGAAAACTGCTCCGTAAGGGTTGTTTTGCGATCCTTGCCCACGTTAAGAAAGTCGAGTCCGATGATAAGCATATCGATGATGTGCCAATTGTTAGTGACTTTTCCGATGTATTTCCCGACGAATTGCCGGGTCTTCCACCTCATCGACCGGTTGAATTCCAAATCGATCTTATTCCGGGAGCCGCACCCGTAGCACGTGCACCATATAGACTCGCCCCATCCGAAATGCAAGAATTGCAAAGTCAAATCCAAGAACTACTTGATCGTGGTTTTATCCAACCTAGCCATTCACCATGGGGCGCTCCGATTTTGTTTGTTAAAAAGAAAGACGGATCCCTACGAATGTGCATTGATTATCGTGAACTAAATAAATTGACGGTTAAGAACCGATATCCTCTTCCTAGCATCGATGACCTCTTTGATCAACTACAAGAGTCTTGTGTATATTCGAAAATCGATCTCCGCTCGGGTTATCATCAATTGAGGGTTAAGGGGGAAGATGTCTCCAAAACCGCTTTCCGAACTCGTTATGGTAGTTATGAATTCCTTGTCATGCCATTTGGTCTCACTAACGCACCGGCGGTGTTCATGGATCTTATGAACCGCGTGTGCAAACCGTATCTCGATAAATTCGTTATTGTGTTCATCGATGACATATTGATCTATTCTAAAAATGAAGAAGAGCACGAACAACATCTCCGACTTGTGCTTGAACTTTTAAGACAAGAACAACTCTATGCCAAATTCTCCAAGTGTGAATTTTGGTTAAAGGAAGTTCAATTTCTTGGTCATGTTGTAAGTGACCAAGGTATTAAAGTCGATCCAACAAAAATCGAAGCCATTAGCAAATGGGAGACTCCTACTACTCCTACTCACATTCGTCAATTTTTGGGTCTCGCCGGGTACTATCGTAGATTCATCGAAAATTTCTCTTTGGTTGCACGTCCTCTAACCGCATTGACTCACAAGGGAAAGAAATTCATTTGGGCGACCGAACATGAATCCGCATTCCAAATCTTGAAAACGAAGCTAACCACCGCTCCTATCTTGTCACTTCCCGAAGGCAATGATGACTTTGTTGTATATTGCGATGCCTCAAAACATGGTTTTGGGTGTGTATTGATGCAACGAACGAAAGTCATTGCTTATGCTTCTCGACAACTCAAAATTCATGAACGAAACTATACGACACATGATCTCGAACTCGGAGCCGTTGTCTTTGCACTTAAAATGTGGAGACACTATCTTTATGGAACCAAGAGTACTATCTTCACCGATCACAAAAACCTTCAACACATTTTCGATCAAAAGCAACTAAACATGAGACAACGAAGGTGGATTGAAACCTTAAACGATTACGATTGCGAGCTTCGTTACCATCCCGGGAAGGCAAATGTAGTAGCCGATGCCTTAAGTCGAAAAGAAAGAGCGGTGCCTCTTCGTGTCCGAGCCTTAAACATCACCATCCACACAAACCTTAATAGCCAAATTCGGGTAGCCCAAGATGAGGCTCTCAAGGATGAAAACCTTTCACACGAGCTCTTGAACATTCTCGTCTCTCGATTCGAAATTAGGGAGACCGGACTCCGATATTACGCCGGAAGGATTTGGGTGCCTAGTTATGGGAACCTACGAAGCCTTATTTTAGATGAAGCCCATAAGTCACGATACTCGATTCACCCCGGTGCCAATAAGATGTACCACAACCTTAAACAACTATATTGGTGGCCGAACATCAAAAGGGACGTAGCTACTTATGTTTCCAAGTGTTTGACATGTTCCAAAGTCAAAGCCGAACACCAAAGACCGTCCGGACTACTTCAACAACCCGAGATCCCGCAATGGAAGTGGGAAAGGATAACGATGGATTTTATCACCAAGCTACCAAAAATGACGGGCGGTTATGATACCATTTGGGTTATTGTTGACCGTCTCACCAAATCCGCACACTTCCTTGCCATGAAAGAAACGGACAAAATGGAGAAACTTGCACAACTTTACATTAAGGAGATCGTAGCCCGACACGGTGTACCTTTATCGATTATCTCCGACCGAGATGGCCGTTTCGTTTCTAGATTTTGGCGTACGTTACAAGAAGCGTTGGGAACGCGTTTGGACATGAGCACCGCATATCATCCTCAAACCGATGGACAAAGCGAACGTACAATTCAAACCTTAGAGGACATGTTACGAGCTTGCGTGGTTGATTTCGGAAAAGCTTGGGACAAGCACTTACCTCTCGCCGAGTTCTCTTATAACAATAGTTATCACGCGAGTATTAAAGCCGCACCTTTTGAAGCGCTATATGGCCGCAAATGTCGTTCACCTCTTTGTTGGGCCGAGGTAGGCGACGTGCAAATCACCGGACCCGAACTCATTCACGAAACCACCGAGAAAATCATTCAAATCCGAGATAGGCTTAGGACGGCCCGAAGTCGTCAAAAGAGCTATACCGACAAACGACGCAACGATCTTGAATTTCAAGTCGGTGACCGAGTAATGTTAAAAGTCGCACCTTGGAAGGGTGTAATCTGTTTTGGGAAACGCGGGAAGCTAAATCCGCGGCATATTGGTCCTTTCGAAATCTTGGAGCGTATTGGAACCGTTGCTTATCGTTTAAATCTTCCGCCTCAATTGAACTCCGTTCATCCTACCTTCCATGTATCTAACTTGAAAAAGTGTCTTGCCGAACCCGATATCGTCATCCCTCTTGAGGAACTTACTATTGATGACAAGCTTCATTTTGTGGAGGAACCGGTTGAAATTGTGGACACCTCCGTCAAGACATTGAAACAAAGCCGAATTCCGATTGTCAAGGTTCGTTGGAATGCCAAAAGAGGACCCGAGTTTACTTGGGAAAGACAAGATCAAATGCAAAGGAAGTATCCTCATCTATTCGTGAATTCGGAAACGCGAGATCTCGAGGAAGAAACAACGACTACTACGCCTACTTAAATTTCGGGACGAAATTTCTTTTAAGGAGTAGGTAATGTAACATCCCGCCTTTTTCCATTTATTTTTCCGTTATACTAATATAAAGTCCGTTATATGTTTATAACATCTCCCGTTGATACGCGTTTTAAATTATCTCGTTTAGGTAATTCCCGCACCCGAGCGAAAGTTGAGGGACTAAACTTGACAAGGGATCAAACCCTTGACTAGGTCAAAGGGTCAAACCCCTTTCACCCATTCATTTCCACCTCCATCTCTCTCTCTTTCTCTCTAGCAAGAACACACACACCCAATTTCCTTTCTCATTCATTCATCATCTAAATCCGGATTAGGGAGCTAGCAACCAAATAAATTACATATTCGTGATCCTCTCTTCATCCTCTTCATTTTGGTACCAACTTCATCTCATTTGGGTAACTTTCTAAAATCACTAGATTTTGTGTTCTTGATGATTTTAACTTATAAAAGTGTTAATTAGTGTCTATGGCTCAAGTCTAACATGAATATATGATTTATATGCTCGATCTCGTTGTTTTAGTGTAACTAGCATGAACTTGAATTTTGGTGTGTTATTCTTGAATTTTGGATGATCATATGTTGTTAGATGTTAAAAGTTGATGTTTTAATTGTGTTACTAGCATCACTAGCTTCAATTTGATGTGTAGGTTGCCTTAGAAAACTTCATGAACTTGATTATTGATTTTGGTGAATTTGGGTTAGGGTTTGATGAACTTGAAATGGACTTTTGATGCATTGAATGCCATGGATTATTATTGGTAAGTGTTTAGTTGGATTGTATGCTTGATTACCTTCGAAACGGCATATCATTCATGTAAATTGGTTGCCCGAATCATAAAATGCGTTTTTGGAACTTGAACTTTGATTATGAACGTTTAATTACGGTTTTTGGTTGTTGTAAGTGGAAGTTTGGTTGATGAATTGTGTTTAGTTGTGTTCCTTGTCAAATTACCTTTCCAACGATATAAGGTGCGAGTTCTAAATGTTAGCGGTTTGTAATTTATGCTTGAAAGAGTTTTGATTTGGGACTTGAACAATTGAGACTGACCAGGTACCAGCGCACGGCTAATGCCGCGGCGCGGCCAGACCATGTCGCGGCGCGACATAAGCCTTGGTCAGGCTCTGACCACCATGTCCAAATTACGAAAAATGTTTGGCATACTACGGACCTCCGATTCACATGAAACTTGTTCTAACATGTTCATATATGATTAAAAACCTCAGAAAAATAGTTCGGAACCCGACCCGAACGTGTTGACTTTCGTTGACTTTGACCGACCAAAGTTTGACTTTTTGTCAAACTTAACCAAATGATTATGCAACCTTCCTAACTTATTTATATGCTTGTATCTTGCATGAAACTTGGCAATTTGATTTCACATGCTAAATAATCGAGTCGTAACGAGCCATAGGACTAATTGAACATCTTTGACCTATCGTGTTTACCGTTATTGATACAACCTATTGTTTAGGTCAAGACTAGCATTGTTCTTTGCACACGTTTACTTGTTGAAGTACTTTACTACTCGTGCACTCAAGGTGAGATCATAGTCCCACTTTTACTCTTTTTGAACTTATATTGGGATGAGAAAACATAAACGATTCTTTTGAACTAAGTGAACACAAGAACGGGAAAACAAACATTCTACATACGAGTTTAGAACAAAATCCTCAATTCGATTATCATTAGTTACACTTGCCGGGTGTAAGCGAGAACTTATGTTATATGGCCATATGGGTTGACAACCCTCATCCTTGACGGTTCGCTACCGTCTACGGATGAAATATATTTTCGAGAATCAGTGTTTGTTCTAGCACTAAGTGATGGGGTATACAATGGAAGGAATGTTAAGCTTTGATAATTGGGTGCTCGTGAAACAAACTTTTGGAATGTATTACTATTATTTCATTGATGCAAATCTTGTGGTTCACTTGTACTTACTTACTTAAACCTATGATTTCACCAACGTTTTCGTTGACAGATTTCTATGTTTTTCTCAGGTCCTTGAACGATACATGATACATGCTTCCGCTCATTATTTGATACTTGCATTGGATGTCGAGTATATGTGCATTTCATGGAGCGTCTTTTAACTTTACTTTAAACCGTGTCGCCTAGATTTCATTCGTATTATAACGTTGTAACTTAACTATTGGTTGAACAATTCTTGTAAACTTTGGGAACAATCTTTATTTTGAAATGAAGGCGACATATTTTGGTCAAACTTTGTTTTAAAGACTTATGGCCACGTAACGGGACCTAAGTAGACGGCGCCGTCAAACATGATTTGGTCGGGTCGCTACATTTACAACACTTTTAATACATTTTGATGTTTTAAGTTTATTAAGTCAGCTGTCCTCGTTAGTAACCTACAACTAGTTGTCCTACGTTAGATGTACAAAAAAAATTGATATATATTATCTTGAATCAATCCACAACCCAGTGTATACACGTCTCAGGCTAGATCACAACTCAAAGTATATATATTTTTGGAATCAACCTCAACCCTGTATAGCTAACTCCCACATTACTGCATATAGTGTCTATGGTTGTTCCAAATAATATATACACATGGGTTGATATGATATGTCAAAACATTTGCATACGTGTCTATGGTATCTCAAGATTACATAATATATTAGAATACATGTATAATACAATATAAGTTAGCTAGGATATGATTAATATAGATTTGTTACCAATTTTCACGTTGCTACAACAAGAAAAACTATCCAATCTTGTTTTACCCATAACTTCTTCATTTTAAATCCGTTTTGAGTGAATCAAATTGCTATGGTTTCATATTGAACTCTATTTTATGAATATAAACATAAAAAGTATAGGTTTATAGTCAGAAATATAAGTTACAAGTCATTTTTGTAAAGGTAGTCATTTCAGTCGAAAGAACGACGTCTAGATGACCATTTTAGAAAACATACTTCCACTTTGAGTTTAATCATGATTTTTGGATATAGTTTCATGTTCATAAGAAAAATAATTTTCGGAGAAGAACAACTTTTAAATCAAATTTTATCATAGTTTTTAATTAACTAACCCAAAACAGCCCGCGGTGTTACTACGACGGCGTATGTCCGGTTTTACAGTGTTCTTCGTGTTTCAAGGTTTTAAATCATTAAGTTAGCATATCATATAGATATATAACATGTGTTTAGTTGATTTTAAAAGTCAAGTTAGAAGGATTAACTTTTGTTTGCGAACTAGTTTAGAATTAACTAAACTATGTTCTAGTGATTACAAGTTTATAACGTTGAATAAGACAGCTTTTTATGTATGAATCGAATGATGTTATGAACATCATTACTACCTCAAGTTCCTTGAATAAACCTACTGGAAATGAGAAAAATGGATCTAGCTTCAAAGGATCCTTGGATGGCTTAAAAGTTCTTGAAGCAGAATCATGACACGAAAACAATTTCAAGTAAGATTTCCACTCGAAATAAGATTGTTATAGTTATAGAAATTGAATTAAAGTTTGAATATGATTATTACCTTGTATTAGAAAGATAACCTATTGTAAGTAACAAAGTTTTCTTGATCTTGGATGATTACTTGGAATGGATTTAGAAAACTTGGAAGTAAACTTGCAATCTTGGAAGTATTCTTGATTTTATGAAACTAGAACTTTTGGAATTTATGAAGAACACTTAGAACTTGAAGATAGAACTTGAGAGAGATCAATTAGATGAATAAAATTGAAGAATGAAAGTGGTTGTAGGTGTTTTTGGTCGTTGGTGTATGGATTAGATATAAAGGATATGTAATTTTGTTTTCATGTAAATAAGTCATGAATGATTACTCATATTTTTGTAATTTTATGAGATATTTCATGCTAGTTGCCAAATGATGGTTCCCACATGTGTTAGGTGACTCACATGGGCTGCTAAGAGCTGATCATTAGAGTGTATATACCAATAGTACATACATCTAAAAGCTGTGTATTGTACGAGTACGAATACGGGTGCATACGAGTAGAATTGTTGATGAAACTGAACGAGGATGTAATTGCAAGCATTTTTGTTAAGTAGAAGTATTTTGATAAGTGTCTTGAAGTCTTTCAAAAGTGTATGAATACATATTAAAACACTACATGTATATACATTTTAACTGAGTCGTTAAGTCATCGTTAGTCGTTACATGTAAGTGTTGTTTTGAAACTTTTAGGTTAACGATCTTGTTAAATGTTGTTAACCCAATGTTTATAATATCAAAAGAGATTTTAAATTATTATATTATCATGATATTATGATGTACGAATATCTCTTAATATGATATATATACATTAAATGTCGTTACAACAATAATCGTTACATATATGTCTCGTTTCAAAATCATTAAGTTAGTAGTCTTGATTTTACATATGTAGTTCATTGTTAATATACTTAATGATATGTTTACTTATCATAATATCATGTTAACTATATATATAACCATATATATATTATCATATAGTTTTTACAAGTTTTAACGTTCGTGAATCACCGGTCAACTTGGGTGGTCAATTGTCTATATGAAACCTATTTCAATTAATCAAGTCTTCACAAGTTTGATTGCTTAACATGTTGGAAACACTTAATCATGTAAATAAAAATTTCATTTAATATATATAAACATGTAAAAGTTCGGGTCACTACAGTACCTACCCGTTAAATAAATTTCGTCCCGAAATTTTAAGCAGTTGGAGGTGTTGACGTATCTTCTGGAAATAAGTGCGGGTATTTCTTCTTTATCTGATCTTCTCGTTCCCAGGTGAACTCGGGTCCTCTACGAGCATTCCATCGAACCTTAACAATTGGTATCTTGTTTTGCTTAAGTCTTTTAACCTCACGATCCATTATTTCGACGGGTTCTTCGATGAATTGAAGTTTTTCGTTGATTTGGATTTCATCTAACGGAATAGTGAGATCTTCTTTAGCAAAACATTTCTTCAAATTCGAGACGTGGAAAGTGTTATGTACAGCCGCGAGTTGTTGAGGTAACTCAAGTCGGTAAGCTACTGGTCCGACACGATCAATAATCTTGAATGGTCCAATATACCTTGGATTTAATTTCCCTCGTTTGCCAAATCGAACAACGTCTTTCCAAGGTGCAACTTTAAGCATGACCATCTCTCCAATTTCAAATTCTATATCTTTTCTTTTAATGTCGGCGTAGCTCTTTTGTCGACTTTGGGCTGTTTTCAACCGTTGTTGAATTTGGATGATCTTCTCGGTAGTTTCTTGTATTATCTCTGGACCCGTAATCTGTCTATCCCCCACTTCACTTCAACAAATCGGAGACCTGCACTTTCTACCATAAAGTGCTTCAAACGGCGCCATCTCAATGCTTGAATGGTAGCTGTTGTTGTAGGAAAATTCTGCTAACGGTAGATGTCGATCCCAACTGTTTCCGAAATCAATAACACATGCTCGTAGCATGTCTTCAAGCATTTGTATCGTCCTTTCGCTCTGCCCATCAGTTTGTGGATGATAGGCAGTACTCATGTCTAGATGAGTTCCTAATGCTTGTTGTAATGTCTGTCAGAATCTTGAAATAAATCTGCCATCCCTATCAGAGATAATAGAGATTGGTATTCCATGTCTGGAGACGACTTCCTTCAAATACAGTCGTGCTAACTTCTCCATCTTGTCATCTTCTCTTATTGGCAGGAAGTGTGCTGAATTGGTGAGACGATCAACTATTACCCAAATAGTATCAAAACCACTTGCAGTCCTTGGCAATTTAGAGATGAAATCCATGGTAATGTTTTTCCATTTCCATTCCGGGATTTCGGGTTGTTGAAGTAGACCTGATGGTTTCTGATGCTCAGCTTTGACCTTAGAACACGTCAAACATTCTCCTACGTATTTAGCAACATCGGCTTTCATACCCGGCCACCAAAAATGTTTCTTGAGATCCTTGTACATCTTCCCCGTTCCAGGATGTATTGAGTATCTAGTTTTATGAGCTTCTCTAAGTACCATTTCTCTCATATCTCCAAATTTTGGTACCCAAATCCTTTCAGCCCTATACCGGGTTCCGTCTTCCCGAATATTAAGATGCTTCTCTGATCCTTTGGGTATTTCATCCTTTAAATTTCCCTCTTTTAAAACTCCTTGTTGCGCCTCCTTTATTTGAGTAGTAAGGTTATTGTGAATCATTATATTCATAGATTTTACTCGAATGGGTTCTCTGTCCTTCCTGCTCGAGGCGTCGGCTACCACATTTGCCTTCCCTGGGTGGTAACGAATCTCAAAGTCATTATCATTCAACAATTCAATCCACCTACTCTGCCTCATATTCAGTTGTTTCTGATTAAATATGTGTTGAAGACTTTTGTGGTCGGTATATATAATACTTTTGACCCCATATAAGTAGTGCCTCCAAGTCTTTAATGCAAAAACAACCGCGCCTAATTCCAAATCATGCCTCGTATAATTTTGTTCGTGAATCTTCAATTGTCTAGACGCATAAGCAATCACCTTTGTTCGTTGCATTAATACACAACCGAGACCTTGCTTTGATGCATCACAATAAATCACAAAATCATCATTCCCTTCAGGCAATGACAATATAGGTGCCGTAGTTAGCTTTTTCTTCAATAATTGAAATGCCTTCTCTTGTTCATCCTTCCATTCAAATTTCTTCCCCTTATGCGTTAATGCAGTCAAGGGTTTTGCTATTTTGGAGAAATCTTGGATGAATCTTCTGTAGTAACCAGCCAATCCTAAAAATTGACGTATATGCTTCGGAGTTTTTGGGGTTTCCCACTTTTCAACGGTTTCGATCTTTGCCGGGTCCACCTGGATACCTTCTTTGTTCACTATGTGACCGAGGAATTGAACTTCTTCCAACCAAAATGCACACTTTGAAAACTTAGCGTACAGTTTTTCTTTCCTCAATACTTCTAGCACTTTTCTCAAATGTTCTTCATGCTCTTGATCATTCTTTGAGTAAATAAGTATGTCATCGATGAAAACAATGACAAACTTGTCAAGATATGGCCCACACACTCGGTTCATAAGGTCCATGAACACAGCTGGTGCTTTAGTCAATCCAAACGGCATAACCATAAACTCGTAATGACCATAACGCGTCCTAAAAGTAGTTTTTGGAATATCATCCTCCTTTACTCGCATTTGATGATATCCAGAACGTAAATCGATCTTTGAATAAACCGACGAGCCTTGTAGTTGATCAAATAAGTCGTCAATTCTCGGCAGTGGATAACGGTTTTTGATGGTAAGTTTGTTCAACTCTCTGTAGTCAATACACAACCTAAATGTACCATCCTTCTTCTTGACAAACAAAATAGGAGCTCCCCATGGTGATGTGCTTGGTCGAATGAAACCACGTTCTAATAGTTCTTGCAGTTGGCTTTGTAGTTCTTTCATCTCACTGGGTGCGAGTCTATAAGGAGCACGAGCTATTGGTGCAGCTCCTGGTACAAGATCTATTTGAAATTCAACAGATCGATGTGGAGGTAGTCCCGGTAATTCTTTCGGAAATATATCGGGAAATTCTTTTGCAACGGGAACATCATTGATGCTCTTTTCTTAAGTTTGTACTTTCTCAACGTGTGCTAGAACAGCATAGCAACCTTTTTTTTATCAGTTTTTGTGCCTTCAAATTACTAATAAGATGTAGCTTCGTGTTGCCCTTTTCTCCGTACACCATTAAGGGTTCTCCTTCTTCTCGTACAATGCGAATTGCATTTTTATAACATACGATCTCTGCTTTCACCTTCTTCAGCCAGTCCATGCCAACTATTACATCAAAACTCCCTAACTCTACTGGTATCAAATCAATCTTAAATATTTCGCTACCCAGTTTAATTTCTCGATTCCGGCATATATAATCTGCTGAAATTAATTTACCGTTTGCTAATTCGAGTAAAAATTTACTATCCAACGGCGTCAATGGACAACTTAATTTAGCACAAAAATCTCTACTCATATAGCTTCTATCCGCACCCGAATCAAATAAAACGTAAGCAGATTTATTGTTAATAAGAAACGTACCCGTAACAAGCTCTGGGTCTTCATGTGCCTCTGCCGCATTAATATTGAAAACTCTTCCGCGGCCTTGTCCATTCGTGTTCTCCTGGTTCGGGCAATTTCTAATAATGTGGCCCGGTTTTCCACATTTATAACAAACTACATTGGCATAACTTGCTTCGACACTACTTGCTCCGCCATTACTCGTTCCGACACCATTTATTCCTTTCGTTCTGTTAACCCCTGGTCCGTAGACCTCACACTTCGCCGCGCTATGACCATTTCTTTTACACTTGTTGCAAAATTTGGTGCAGAATACCGAGTGATACTTTTCACACCTTTGGCATAGCTGCTTCTGATTGTTGTTGTTATTGTTGTTGGGATGATTGTTGTAGTTGCTGTTGTTGTTGTTGTTGTTGTTGTTGTTGTTGTTGGGCCATTTGTTGTAGTTGTGATTGATGTTGCGATTGTTGGGATAGTTGTTGCAATTATTGTTGTAATTGCTGTTGTTGTTGTATTGGTGATTCTTATCACCGTTTTCCTCCCACTTTCTTTTGACTTGCTTCACATTGGCCTCTTCAGCAGTCTGTTCTTTAATTCTTTCTTTAATCTGGTTCACTAGTTTGTGAGCCATTCTACATGCCTGTTGTATGGAGGTGGGCTCGTGTGAACTTATATCTTCTTGGATTCTTTCCGGTAATCCTTTCACAAACGTGTCGATCTTCTCTTCCTCATCTTCGAACGCTCCCGGACACAATAAGCACAATTCTGTGAATCGTCTTTCGTACGTGGTAATATCAAATCCTTGGGTTCGTAACCCTCTAAGTTCTGTCTTGAGCTTATTGACCTCGGTTCTGGGACGGTACTTCTCGTTCATCAAGTACTTGAATGCTGACCACGGTAGTGCGTAAGCATCATCTTGTCCCACTTGCTCTAGATAGGTATTCCACCATGTTAACGCAGAACCTGTGAAGGAATGCGTAGCGTACTTCACTTTGTCCTCTTCAGTACACTTACTTATGGCAAACACCGATTCGACCTTCTCGGTCCACTGTTTCAATCCGATCGGTCCTTCGGTTCCATCAAATTCCAAAGGTTTACAGGCAGTGAATACTTTGTAGGTGCATCCTTGTAACATCCCGTTTTTCATCATACATGTCCGAGGTACGTGATTGATCTTTAGAATGTTCATACTTGGTTGTATAATAGTATAAAGATGATTGTACGATGAGTGCATGAAGTGTACCAAGCGTGTACGTGTTTCTTGTTCGAATGTCGAAGAAAACTGGACGTTGTTTAAGTTACAAGGTGTGTACGTATCTTTTCGACTCCAAATAAAGTTTGAGTTGATATTTCAAAACCTTACCATTAGAAATAAAATCTTATTACGTTTCCAACGATATTTGATTCGTAGAAAACGGAGTTACGGTTTGAAAGTTACGAGCAAAACAAGTGTCAGAAAAATGCGAAAAAGGGTCCAGGCGCAAATTGTGGCTGGTGGGCGCAATTTGCGGCTGGCTGGAGTTCTTCAGCGCCCAAATGGGCGTATTCTTGCGGCCACTTTTGCGGCTGGCCGTAATTTGCGGCCAGTAGGCGCAAATTGCGGCTGGAAACGCATTTTGGTGATTTTCTTGATATTTTGAGTTTTAATGAAGGGTATTTGAGTCTTTTCACTTGGGGGTCGGTTTTGAGCCTCTAAAACTGTTCCAATCTCAATCTTATCCTCATTTACACACAAAACACTCTCATCTTCAACCCTAAAGAGAGAGAAGAGAGTTTAGAGAGAGAGAGAGCTCCATTTGGAGAAGAAGAAGGGTGTTTCGGGTCAAACCTCAAGTGTTAAAGTTGTTCATCTCGTTAACGGCTACGTTTTGATAGTGTTGGTAAGTTCTAACTCCGAATTTAATTGTTAAGATTCTTGTTCATGTTAGGGTTTGTGACTAGTTAGTGTTATAAACCCCATTAGTTGCAAGATTTGGGGGTTTTGGGTGTGGTTAGGGTGTATGGACCTAATTAATGTAGGTTTAAGGTTAGATGATGAAATTGGAAGTATTTGTCATAGTTTGGGTGTTTAATCACTAGATTATAAGTGTGTTGGTGATTTGAGAAGTCTATAAGAACTCGCTTACTAGTCAAAATGAGTATCGACTTTAGTTGTTGTCAAATTATGTTTTGGGTCAAGATTTGATGAATCGAGTGTTTAAATGTTTGATTTAAGTGTTAAAGGGTGTTTTGGAAAGTTAATCGCTAGTCGTTAGTGATTTTGGGCGTTTTTGAGACTTAGGTCAAAATGGGTCGACTTTGATTGGGTCGAATTTGGTAATGACACTAAATTGGATTAAATGGATGTTAAACACTCTTGTTAAGTGTTAAATGGCATTTTTGAATGAAAGTAAACGTGAGAAATGATTTCGGGTTAAAATTGGTATTTTAACCATAAAGTCAAACTTGGTCAACCATGAAACGGGTTTTTGGGTAATATACGAGATAGTATGGGTTTAATGGCTAAAGTTGATGTATTTGAGTATTTTAGGAACGCGGGAACTAGTCTCGTTAGTTTTGGACCTTCGGGTGTCGTTAAATGTATAAAAAGGTGTATTTTGCACTTAGGTATCTAAATGGGCGGATTGTGGAGGTAGGTATAAACCCTTGGTTAAGGGCGTTTGCGTCAAATTCTCTTGAAGGGAATGTGTGTTGATTGTGTGAATACCTATATATATATTATAGGTAAAAGCTTGCTCGGTTGCGTTTGGTGGCGACTTTACATACATGACTTGTGCATGCATCTCGAGGTGAGTGGGATAAGTATACATGTACGTATATGATGTGTTGATAATGCTAAAAACTAACATATATTTCATAGCATTATTCCTCAAGAAAGACAAGCTTTTAGTTGCAATTGTTCTATTTACAAGAGATATTCGTTTAAATAATAAAAGGTGAAGACAAAAGACAGATTCGACGAATTGAAGACGCAAACGACCAAAAAACTCAAAAGAACAAAAGACAATCAAAAAGGTTCCAATTATTGATAAGAAACGTCTCGAAATTACAAGAGTACAAGATTCAAAACGCAAAGTACAAAATATAAAATTGTACGCGAGGACGTTCGAAAATCCGGAACCGGGACCAGAGTCAACTCTTAACGCTCGACGCAACGGACTAAAAATTACAAGTTAACTATGTATATAAATATAATATAATATATAATTAATTATATTAATTATATATATATTATATATATATATTAAAAACCGTCGGCAGAGAAAACTCCAAGGACTGAGCTGTAATTTCTATCTCCGCGACTCGCGGAGTTTGGAGAGGCTTTTGCCGCGAGTCGCGGAGCCCCAAATTTCACTTCTGGCTATAAAGCAAACCGAATTCTGATCAAATTTCATATTCTATTTCAATCTCTCTCTCAATATATACGTAATATATATATATAATTTATATTTTAATTTTAATTTTAATTTTAAATCCTAATAATAAGGGTATGTTAGCGAATGTTGTAAGGGTGTAAGTCGAAATTCTGTCCGTGTAACGCTACGCTATTTTTAATCATTGTAAGTTATGTTCAACCTTTTTACATTAATGTCTCGTAGCTAAGTTATTATTATGCTTATTTAAAACGAAGTAATCATGATGTTGGGCTAATTACTAAAATTGGGTAATTGGGCTTTGTACCATAATTGGGGTTTGGACAAAAGAACGACACTTGTGGAAATTAGACTATGGGCTATTAATGGGCTTTATATTTGTTTAACTAAATGAAAGTTTGTTAATGTTAATATAAAGATTTACAATTGGGCGTCCCTATAAATTACCATATACACTCGATCGGACACGATGGGCGGGGTATTTATATGTACGAATAATCGTTCATTTAACCGGACACGGGAATGGATTAATAGCCACTAGAATAATTAAAACAGGGGTGAAATTACATTCAAGGGTAATTGGTGTAATTGTTAACAAAGTAGTAAAACCTTGGTTTACACGCAGTCGATAACCTGGTGTATTCATTAAACAAAGTATTAAAACCTTGTTACAATTCGAATCCCCAATTAGTTGGAATATTTAACTTCGGGTATAATAATAATTTGACAAGGACACTTGCACTTTATATTTATGACTGATGGACTGTTATGGACAAAAACCAGACGGACATATTGAATAATCCAGGACAAAGGACAATTAACCCATGGGCATAAAACTAAAATCAACACGTCAAACATCATGATTACGGAAGTTTAAATAAGCATAATTCTTTTATTTCATATTTAATTTTCTTTATTTTATATTTAATTGCACTTCTAATTATCGCACTTTTATTTATTTTATTTTATCGCACTTTTAATTATCGTACTTTTTAATTATCGCAAGTTTATTTTATCGCACTTTTATTATTCGCAATTTCATTATCATTATTTACTTTACGCTTTAATTTAAGTCTTGTATTTATTTTATATTTTACATTAGGTTTTAACTGCGACTAAAGTTTTAAAATCGACAAACCGGTCATTAAACGGTAAAAACCCCCCTTTATAATAATAATATTACTTATATATATGTTTGTATTTTTATAAAAGTAAACTAATATAGCGTTGAGCTTTGTTTAAAGATTTCCCTGTGGAACGAACCGGACTTACTAAAAACTACACTACTGTACGATTAGGTACACTGCCTATAAGTGTTGTAGCAAGGTTTAAGTATATCCATTCTATAAATAAATAAATATCTTGTGTAAAATTGTATCGTATTTAATAGTTTTTCCTAGTAAAATATAAACTATTTTATATACACCTCGCATAACATCAAGTATTTTTTGGCGCCGCTGCCGGGGAACATTCTTAAAAGCCGGAAGCGCAACGCTAATATAAAAAAAAAAGAAAAGGATTTTTTAGTTTACTTTTATTAAAATTCGCTTTTGTAAAAATACGTTTTAATTATTCAAAAATATAAAAAAGAAAAAACAAAAATATAAGCATTTTTAAGATTTTGTTAAATATTTAAGTTTTATAAGTTTCTTTATTTCTATTTTAGTTTATAAAAATATAAGTTTTATTTTAAAATCTTTTATTTATTTAAAAAACAGAAAATATAAAATAAAAAAAAAATAAAGAAAAACGCGTAAAAATTGAAAGCTGTCAACAGAATTTCTGAACCCCGCGACTCGCGGGGTTTTCTTTATAAATTGCCGCAACTCGCGGAGCTTGTCTGACACGCGAACAGATGCCCTAATTCAGCATTTATTACGGGATTTAATTAATTATTATTATTATTTAACCCTTATTATTATTATTATTATTATTATTTTTAGTTTTATTTTTACTTTTACTTTTTATTATATATTTAGTTTAAATAAGTTTAATTAATTTGTAAAATTAATAGTTTAATAAAATAAATAATATAAAAATAATATTTTTATAAAAATTGTACTTTTTACAACTTTTTGTATATTTTTATATTTTGTCCCTTTTTAATCGTTGTAGCGTAATATTTATATTTTTCGCTCATATTTAATTTTAAACTTAGTTTTTGCTATAGTTATTTTTACTCCTATATTTTTAGGCTTTGCCGTAGAATTCCTTAAGTGCTTTTTCTTTAGACTAAGATTTAGGTGCTTTAGAATTTTGCGACGCCTTTTTAAGTTTTAGTTTCTTTTTAAGTTATTTCCATTTGGGATTTAGTTTTTCCTTGTAAGCTTTAATATTTTTAGACACCTTTTACTATGTACCAATTATCATTCCAATTAGTAATTTCAATTTGCGATTATAATTTTAAGTTAGTTGTAGTAATAAGGTTAGGTTAGTTAAGTATTTTTAAGTTTTTATAAGTTTCTTTTATTTTTCCGTCACCTTTTATTTTTTTTTAAACCATTTTTTTTCTTTTTCGACCTTTTTCGACGAACTCTTTTTCTCTCTTATTTCTCGCCATTCTAGTTTTTAGGACTTAGAATTTTTTCTACTTCTTATCTAAATTTCTTAAAATAACGAAA
Source organism: Rutidosis leptorrhynchoides (assembly GCF_046630445.1). Lineage (NCBI taxonomy): Eukaryota > Viridiplantae > Streptophyta > Magnoliopsida > Asterales > Asteraceae > Rutidosis > Rutidosis leptorrhynchoides. The sequence goes on along the minus strand of NC_092338.1, from coordinate 403,409,478 downwards.
ATTTATTTTAAGTGGTTAAATTAATAGACATCAAAATTTTCTGGTTCGTAGTAATAGTTGGATTTGTACGTGGACCGGGTTATTGGAGCCAAACAGTCCTCAATTATATTGAGACCAAACGAATCCTGCCCCTCTGCTGCATCTTTTGGCTATTCGAAACGTGGGCAAAATCAGAAAAGTCTATCGATTGGATAACTTATTATAATTTTTCTTTCCTTTTTAAAACTAATAGGATATTCAGTGAATGCACCGAGCAAGACGTTCATCACCTTTTGTACGTTCACCACCTGTAACTCGATCAAGACATCGTTTAACAAATATAACCGCCGTTGATTTTTCTTTAGAATCGTCATCTAGTCAACCAAGTACTTCAGTTCAAATTTCCGATAATCCATTTTTTGAAACCGACCTCACAATTGAGAATCCAGAAAATATTCAGGAACGGTTCATAGATCCTGAACCATTAAACTTTCCTCCGGAACCACCAATCATTCAAACAGAGATTGTTGAGGAACGAACCATTAAATCAGAATCATCTAGTGATACCGATTCAACAAATTCAATTATGGAGAATCTGGAACCTTTAAGTATGGAAGACCGAATGAGAGCTAAACGCACTGGCCAAGGTCACGCAATTACTCATCCAGACATTAATGCGCCAGATTATGAAATCAAAGGACAAATTCTACACATGGTGACTAATCAATGCCAATTTAGTGGTGCGCCGAAGGAAGATCCAAATGAACATCTACGTACCTTTAATAGGATCTGCACACTATTTAAAATCCGAGAAGTGGAGGATGAACAGATATATCTCATGTTATTTCCCTGGACTTTAAAGGGAGAAGCCAAAGATTGGTTGGAATCGTTACCTGAAGGGGCGATCGATACATGAGATGTTTTAATTGACAAATTTCTTAAGCAATTCTTTCCTGCATCTAAAGCCGTAAGACTTCAAGCAGAAATTGTTACGTTCACACAGAAGCCAAATGAAACTCTATATGAGGCGTGGACAAGATATGGAAAGTTGTTAAGAGGATGTCCGCAACATGGTTTAGACACCTGTCAAATAGTACAAATATTCTACCAAGGATGCGACATCACTACAAGAAAAGACATAGATATAGCAGCTGGTGGTTCTATTATGAAGAAAACCGAAACTGATGCTTACAAAATTATTGATAACACTGCTTCCCACTCACATGAGTGGCACCAAGAAAAAGATATCATTAGATCATCTAAAGCAGCTAGAGCCGATTCTAGCCATGACTTAGATTCCATTTCCGCAAAGATAGATGCTGTGGAGAGACGAATGAAAAAGATGACTAAGGATATTCACTCAATACGAATTAGTTGTGAGCAGTGTGGAGGACCACATTTGACAAAAGATTGTCTCAGTATTGAATTAACAATGGAACAAAGAGAGAATATTTCATACATAAACCAAAGGCCTGGAAATAATTATCAGAATAATTATCAACCTCCAAGACCAATTTATAATCAAAACCAGAATTATAACCGAAATATTCCATACAACAACCAACAAGTTCCTAGCAATCAACAAGTATCCAATAATACTTACAATCAGTAAAGACCTAATTTTCAAAACAAACCACCACAACAAACCGATGATAAAAAGCCGAATTTAGAAGATATGATGACGAAGCTAGTTGAAACTCAAACGCAGTTTTTCACATCTCAGAAACAAACCAATGAACAAAATGCTCAAGCATTTAGAAATCAACAAGCTTCTATTCAAAATCTGGAACAAGAAGTAAGTAACCTAGCAAGGTTAATAGGTGAAAGAAAACCGGGAAGTCTACCTAGCGATACAAATGCTAACCCCCGGAATGAAACAGCTAAAGCTATTACCACAAGAAGTGGTACAACACTTAAACCACCTGAAATACCTGAAACTTCTGATGAAACCATTCCTACTCAACAAGAACCACAATCTGATCAAGATAAGGAAAAAGAACCGGTAGTTGAAAAGGTTAATGAAGATAACACAGTTAAGGATAAACCTTATGTTAAACCATACCAACCACCACTTCCTTATCCGAGTAAAATGAAGAAAGAAAAACTTGAAGCCGAGCAATCCAAATTCTTGGATATGTTTAAACAGATAAATGTAAATCTTCCTTTCATTGATGTGATTTCAGGAATGCCTAGATATGCTAAATTCTTGAAAGATCTAATCACGAATAGAAAGAAAATGGAAGAACTCTCGGTTGTTACTATGAATGCTAATTGTTCAGCAGTGCTGTTGAATAAGATACCAGAAAAATTATCTGATCCAGGAAGTTTCATAATTCCATGTTTTCTGGGTAGTCTTAGTTCAATAGAAGCATTGGCAGACTTAGGTGCTAGTATAAATTTAATGCCGTATTCACTATACGCTAAACTAGACCTTGGAGAATTGAAACCAACAAGAATAAGTATACAACTAGCCGACCGATCAATAAAATATCCTAGAGGGATAATGGATAACATGCTAGTTAAAGTTGGTACTTTAGTATTTCCAGTAGATTTTGTTGTTTTGGACATGGAAGAAGATTCTCAAGTTCCTCTCATATTAGGAAGACCATTCTTAAACACGGCTAAAGCAATGATAGACGTGTTCGGTAAGAAACTGACCCTAAGTATAGAGGATGAGAGTGTTACCTTTTCAGTTGATAGAGCAATGCAACAACCGCAATCTGCAGATGATACATGTTATTATATTCAAACTATAGATGCACATGCAGAATTGTTAGAAGAATTTCCAGAATTACAAGGAACAGGAGAATGTTCTTTAGGAGAAGGTAATGAACCAATTGATGAAGCTGAAATGTTAGCTACACTTATAGCTAATGGATATGAACCAACAACAGAAGAAATTCAAATGCTAAAAGAAGAAGACAGATATCGATATAAATCATCGATAGAAGAACCTCCGAAATTAGAGTTAAAGCCACTTCCAAACCATTTGGAATATGCTTATTTACATGGTGAATCTGAATTACCTGTAATAATATCGTCTTCTCTTACTGAAAATGAGAAATCACAACTCATTTCTGTGTTGAAAGCTCATAAACCAGCCATTGCATGGAAGATTCATGATATTAAAGGAATAAGTCCTTCGTATTGCACACATAAAATCCTTATGGAAGAAGGTCATAAAACGTATGTGCAACGCCAACGAAGACTAAATCCTAATATGCAAGATGTAGTTAAGAAAGAGATTATTAAACTGCTAGATGCAGGTTTGATATATCCAATTTCTGATAGTCCATGGGTAAGCCCAGTTCAATGCGTACCTAAGAAGGGTGGCATGACTGTCATCACAAATGAGAAAAATGAGCTTATTCCTACTAGGACTGTAACAGGATGGCGTGTATGTATTAATTATAGAAAATTAAATGACGCCACCAGAAAAGATCACTTTCCCTTACCTTTCATAGATCAAATGTTGGAAAGATTAGCCGGAAATAGTTACTATTGTTTTCTAGATGGATTTTCCGGATATTTTCAAATTCCAATAGCACCCGAAGATCAAGAGAAAACCACATTCACGTGCCCTTATGGTACTTTTGCTTACAAACGCATGCCATTTGGACTTTGTAACGCCCCTGCAACCTTTCAAAGGTGTATGATGGCAATTTTTCACGACATGATAGAAGAATGCATGGAAGTATTCATGGATGACTTTTCAGTCTTCGGTGATACATTTAAATCATGTCTAGTTAATCTAGAACGAATGCTAATTAGATGCGAAAAATCAAATCTAGTACTTAATTGGGAGAAATGCCATTTCATGGTTAAAGAAGGCATCGTTCTTGGACATAAAATTTCAAAAGAAGGAATTGAAGTGGATAGAGCTAAAGTAGATGTAATTGCTAAACTTCCACATCCCACCAATGTTAGAGGAGTTAGGAGTTTTCTAGGGCATGCCGGTTTTTACCGACGTTTCATAAAAGATTTTTCTAAAATTGCCACTCCTATGAATAAACTCCTAGAAAAGGATGCTCCATTCATCTTTTCAGATGAGTGTATCAAATCTTTTAATATTCTTAAAGAAAAACTCACTAATGCGCCGATCATGATAACACCAAATTGGAATCTACCATTTGAACTAATGTGCGATGCAAGTGATTTTGCAATGGGAGCCGTTTTAGGACAAAGGATTGAAAAACGATTTCAACCTATATATTATGCTAGTAAGACATTACAAGGAGCACAAACGAACTATACAACTACTGAAAAAGAACTCCTTGCTATTGTCTTTGCTTTTGACAAATTTCGATCATATCTCGTTCTAGCAAAAACGGTGGTCTATACCGACCATTCTGCTCTTAGATACCTATTTTCAAACCAAGATGCTAAACCAAGATTAATCCGTTGGATCTTACTCTTACAAGAGTTTGATATTGAAATCCGAGATAAAAGAGGAGCAGAAAATCTCGCCGCTGATCATCTTTCTCGTCTTGAAAATCCCGAATTAGAAGTTCTAAATGAATCGGCCATACAAGACAACTTTCCTGATGAATATCTATTGAAGATAGATTATAAAGAAATCCCATGGTTTGCAGACTATGCAAACTACTTAGTTTGTGGATTCCTTGAAAAAGGATTATCGTACCAAAGACGAAAGAAATTCTTCAGTAATATAAAACACTATTTCTGGGAAGATCCACATTTGTTTAAAAGTTGTCCCGATGGAATAATACGCCGATGTGTATTTGGAGATGAAGCTAGTAAAATTTTAAACCATTGTCACACAGGACCAACAGGAGGGCATTATGGGCCTCAACTAACAGCAAGAAAAGTTTATGAAGCTGGATTCTATTGGCCTACAATTTACAAAGACGCACACCTTCTTTGCAAATCCTGTGATGCATGTCAAAGGGCCGGAAAAATAAGTCAACGTGATGAAATGCCGCAAAATGTCATCCAAGTATGTGAAGTATTTGACATTTGGGGTATTGACTTTATGGGTCCATTTCCAAAATCTCATAATAATTTATATATACTCGTAGCCATTGATTATGTATCTAAATGGGCGGAAGCACAAGCTCTCCCAACTAACGATGCACGAGTTGTAGTCAACTTTTTAAAACGTCTTTTTGCAAGGTTTGGAACACCGAAAGCTTTAATAAGTGATCGGGGTACTCATTTCTGTAATAATCAACTTGAGAAAGTTCTTAAAAGATATGGAGTAACTCATAAAATCTCCACCGCATATCATCCACAAACAAGTGGACAAGTTGAAAATACCAACCGAGCTTTAAAACGTATTCTAGAAAAAACCGTAGGATCAAATCCGAAGGAATGGTCCATTAAATTGGAGGATGCACTCTGGGCTTTTAGAACAGCCTACAAAACTCCAATTGGAACCACACCTTTTAGACTTGTTTATGGAAAAGTATGTCATCTTCCAGTAGAAATTGAACACAAAGCATTTTGGGCTTTGAAGACATGTAATCTTGATTTACATGAAGCCGGACGTCTACGATTAAGTCAACTAAATGAATTAGAAGAATTAAGACATGAAGCATACGAAAATTCGTTAATCTATAAAGAAAGAACGAAGAAATGGCATGATAAAAGAATCAGAAGTTCAAAAGAATTTAAAGAAGGAGACAGAGTTCTTCTTTTCAATTCACGATTCAAGCTATTTCCTGGAAAATTGAAATCAAGATGGTCTGGACCATTCATAGTCAAAAGAGTTTTCCCATACGGAACGATAGAATTGATAAATTCAAATGGGATTGAATTTAAAGTTAATGGTCACAGAGTTAAACATTACATACATGGTCCGATGGAAGTCGACAACGAAGTTAATCACAATTTCGACACCACAGCTAACTAAGTGTGGGGAGAATCAAGTCTTTAAAGGATAATATGTATTTCTGTTAGAGTTAGATTGTCTGTTTTCGTGTAGTTCTCGAAAATGGAACACGTATGGTCTTTCCCTAGCAGACCCTAAAGAACTAGTCTTCTCCCCCCATTCTGAATTTTTATTTTTTTTAGGTTTTTACGATATGAAGACTGCCTGTGAACTAAACCATGGTCTAATGCTACACGCTTTGATCACTAAAAGAAATAATGACATACTACCGAGCGAATTAGTATCAGTAATCAGAGAAAGAATGGACGGAGTTAGAAAAGGATCCAGATGCGAAGATAATAAGTTACAATTTGGTAAAGGAAAATCAAAATCCGCAGCGAAAAGAAGAGCACGACACCTAGAACGATGTCACAAATGCGGAAAATGGTCACATGGAGGTAAATGTTCAAATAATCAAACCTATTCAAATACCGAATTTGTTACTTTATGCAGAGACGGACCGTTCATATGTTTAGAAGAAAAGACACTGAATGCTCGAGGTTACGCCTTTGGAGCCATGGAAAACCAATTAAACCGACTATCTTATGAATGGAATAGATCATATAACTAAGAAATCTATTTCACAGGTATGTCTGTACAGTTTTTATTTTTATTTTTATTTTTAACCTTTTGATAATAAACGCTAATTTGTTCGCTAAAAAGTATTAAATTGGTATTGAATAAAATTAGGTTTGGCGACCGAAATTATTGATATCATTCAAAAATTTATTACATCACTGCGAAATTTAACGTTTATTCTTAAGGTATAAATATCTTTAATCAATCAACCCAAAATATTTCAAAAATTCGTCATGAGTTAAATTAGGTCTTGGAACCGAAATTACTTTACCGAAAAGAGGGGCGCATATTTTTGATAATATTTGATTGATTAAAGTGGGATAAAAAGACAAAAAGATTTTTAATTTTATTTTTACCATGTTTTTAAAATTAATATTTAAATCTTAAATTAATATTGTAAACTTTGTAAAAACAATATATTTAAAATTGTAAATATTTAAAAAATTAATATAAGTTTGATATGAATTTATAAATTTTTAAATTAAGTTTGGTGTGAATTTTTAATTTTTAAAATATTAATTTTTAATTTTATGCATTTTAAATTTTGAGTTTGGTGTGAATTTTTAATATTAATTTTGAATTTTATATTTATGTTGTGTGAATTTAAAAACAAAAATTTACTTTATCTCATTAAGTTAAGAATATGATTTTTAAAATTCGTCGTAAGTTGAAGACTAGGTCTTTGAACCGAAATTGCTTTACCCGAGGGAGGGACGAGAACTTTTATTATCATTATTTTTAATCTTATTGATTTAAAGTATGCCAAAAACATTGAAAAAACCCAAAAATCTTAGCTTTTAAAACAATCGCTACAAAAAGACAAATTTTAAAATTTTGTCGAAGGACGGACTAGGACATCGATCCGAAACGACCTCGTCCTAAATAACAAGGGAAACAAAATTTTAAAATTAAATACTTAATTGTTTAATAAGTTAAAGATTATATAAAAAAAAAAAAAAAAAAAATACCAAACTCCGCGAGTCGCGGAGTTTGGAGGGTAAATCCCCGCGACTCGCGGAGGGACCAAAACCCAGAAAAAAAAATAAAAGAGCTGCACGAACTGATCAGCTCCCACACACAAAAACACCCGAAAACTGCAGCGAAAATACTCCGAAAATACACCCAAAAACACCCCAAAAATCCCAATTTTTAACCGTTAATCACCAAATTTTTTGCTAAAATCATGTTGAGAAGGATGCTATCTAAGAATTACTCAAGAAAAACGGTAAATTTCTACACCTAAACACCATTAATTCGAAATTAGGTGTTCTTGAGCTATTTTTTCCCCAATTTGATTTTGATGCTTTTTAGTGTAATTAGACTTAAATTGTTTATGTATTATGCTTGTATAACCTAGATTGATGCTGTTTAACATGATTAGAAGCCTTAAACTTCAAATTTTGAATAATCTAGGGTTTGTGTTCTTGAGCAAATTTGGGGCTTTTTGATATAAACAGGTTATGGCCGATTTTTGTCATGAATTGTTGCTAAATTGAGTAGTGGACTTTTTCAAGTCTAAAATTCATGAACTTGATTTTTGAAAGATAATGCCATTTGAGACTTGTTTAATTGCTAGTAATGATTATTTTGACATGTTATTTGAGTTGAATGCTTATGAACTTGGCAAAAAATTTCGTATATGCTTATTTGAAAAAGTGTAGATTTGATAAAAATGTGAAAATAAGCTTAAGTTTGATATAAATTGATAATGTCATTGTAATTATTTTGATTGATGATTTTGCTGACACTAATGCATATTTGGATGCACAAAATTTGTGTTTGATGTGTTTTGCAGAATGAAAGGGGTGAATCTTCATCCCAAGCCCGCAATGCTCCTGCTGAGAATTTGGAACAACAGGAGGTAGATAACTACTACAAGCAGGATGTACCTCATCCAGTCATGACCTTTTCCGATATGCATTTGGAAGAGTTGCACCCGAACCTGAGATTTGACAGACTTTGGATAGATTATCCAAAATATCAACGGGGTTTGCATACTCTTCACTCCAAGGTTGTTGAGGTACCGAGGGTCATAGAATGGGGACCCTTAGAAGCTGTAGAATTGGCCGGGCCAATTAGGGAATTACTTGTACAGAGGTATGGTAATTCTTCTTTTAATGACTGGATATGTTTATTCACCATACGCAGACCTGTATATAGAGTATGGTGTGAAGAGTTGTTATGTAGTATAGAGTTGAATGATCGGGTAGCTAGTTTAACCGATCGTTCTTTTATTAGATTTTTGTTAGGCGGTTCGATGCGACACATGTCTTTACTGGACATGGCTCAGGCTTTACGTATATATACGCCTGAGGAGTTAGCGTCTGCCGATTGTAGAGGATTGATACTAAACGGTAGAAAGATAGATGATAATTTTGATACACACGGTGTGTGGAGTCAAATGACAAGCCATCACCGTTTCAAAGGGGGAAACTACTCTTATTTGGATATAGATAGAGCCGAATTAAGAGTAATACATAGGTTTTTAGCTAATTCGATTACACAAAGGGGTAAAAACAAAGAAAAGGTAAATGAACAAGATTTGTTTTACCATATGTATATTCGAGACCCACAGAGCGCTGTAAGTATACCATATTGTGTGGGTTATTATTTATCAGCTATGGTTCGGGGGATGCGACCACATAGCATAATAGGAGGTGGTATTTTTATTACTTTGATTGGTGAATATCTCGGTGTGGATATAAGTTGGGGGGGATTATTACTAGAAGAGCCGGAACCCCGCGACACTATAGGTTTAAATGTATACCATGGTGCGAAAGTTTTGAAGAGGCGAAATAACGCCGCAGTACGATACCATGGTAGACATCCACAGGTGGAGAGAAACCAGGAGCAAGGTAATGTAGGAGGGGGGAATGAGATGCAAGAAATGCATAGGTTTATAGCTTCTCAGGAATACGAAAATGCTAGACAGAGAGCATTTGAAGATTGGCAAGTTCATCAGAACCAGATCATAGCTCATTGCCAACATATAGGTAGAAACTATATTCCTACACCGAAACCCGTCTTCCCTCCTTGGTCGATAGAGATGCAGCCACCATATCCTACGTATGACCCTGCCGAAGCATTCTATAGCACTTATGGTTATGCCTGGAACCCCTATTGGTACCAATATCATCCTTAGTATACTTATTTTTTTTTATTTTGTAATTTGTAATTATTGATACATTTAATATTTTTGTTAATATTGTAATCATTTTTATAATTATCTAACTTTTATTCTTAGATTTTAATAATTTTTGAACGTGGGGTAATATACCAAACTTCAAAAAAATATGTATATATGTTTGCAGTTTATCTTATGTACACAACAGGGTAAAACAACGCATTTTCAAAGACTGGCATTAAGTTCAGCAAAAGCAAGTAATTTTGACGACAAGATGCAAAATATATGTGAAATAACAACAAGACGGAATGAACAAATGATGTGCACCATTTATCATTCAGCAAACAAACGCCAATATATTTGGAAACTTTGGTAAAAATTTAATCATTTTCACACAAATCACCCTCAATAATTTAAATTGTTACTGATTTCTTGCAAATGAGGGCATTGCAAGATCTTAAGTGTGGGAAGGGGTTAAATTCTTTCGGATTTTAAAAATTTTTATATTAAACACTTGGTTACCATTAAAAATACTAGTAAAGCAGTAGTTGTATTAGAATCTAGTGCTCTCTGATAAAAAAGAACAGCCCTAGTCTTATATACTGACTACCCAATTCTAGTAAAATTTTTCAAAATTTTCAATTAAATGAATTCAAAATCATGTTTATACATATTTATGAACGATAAAACTAGGTTTTAACACCGAAATTATTGTTACCTCGGAAAGGACATAAATTGAGAAACAAACTAAAATGTTAAAATTCATTTAAAATGGAATAGAGGACGATAAAAAGGAAAATAAAAGCCAAGTGTGGGAAAATTTACCAAGTTATCTTAACATATGTCACATATATCTGTAACAAATAACTGAAAATACTTTTGCTTTGGACTAAACTAAACTGTTTTACCCGATGAAAGAAAAGAAAAGATGGATCTACACGATGAATCAATTCCATCATTAAAAGGAAGTAAAGTCTTCCGAAAAAGACACGCGCTTCTTGATTTAGGTCATGAAGTTGTCGTCCAGACCAGGTGTAGGTTGACGAAAAATCTAGAAAAGTCATCACTAAAATCAGCAGGAAATCCACGGACCTCAGCATTAAACAGGGTCGCCAAGTGGTCAGATTTATCCTAACCATGAGAAGGATTTATCTCGTACAATGGGGAGGCACCGTGCAAATTAGCTTGATAAGACTAATGAATCAGATCCCCAGAAAGGATAATCTCCTTAAAGATTAAAAATCAGCTTTTAAGACTGATATTACTCAATCCTAGAGATTGACCTTAAAGATTGAGAATTACAGACTCATGGAATTCAATGATATCTAAACTCGAGATTGAACGAGAAAATATTTTGATCAAAATTATAAACCGATTTGTTTTCTGAAAACCCTATTTTCAATGCGTTCATTACCATTGAACGTAAAATCCTAAGAATTCACCTGGAATTCATTAGGTCACCTGAACTAAATCGGGTGTCAACCGTAAGAACGGTGGTTGCATAGTGGTCAAAGACAGGACCTTGTGCCATACCGAAAAATTATAAGGATGAGCTTTACTATTGCTCCTACCAAGGATAGTAATTGCGTCCGACACGTTATAGACCATAATCAAAAGCATGTCACGGGACATTGCCTTAACAGTTGCTTGTTCAACGCTTTCCTTTACAACCGGACGGTAGTTTACCGAAAGGTAATATACGGGACAAGTAAACTGGACGTGTTGCTTTCCAAATACAAGGTTAGCAAGTGGGTGACACAAAACCGCAAGTTTTGAGCTAAAATTTTCAAATCTGAAACCCACCAAACCCACAAAAATATTTTGCAAACACCGGTAAAGGGTTATTCCGGAAAACTTATCTAGGGTAAAAACTAGATTTCAAAAGATCAAATGTTTTCATAAAGATCCAATTTCCTTAATGGATCTAAATTTTTATAGTCATGTGGGACTGTAAACCATATCGTTACTACCATTGTTTATACCGCCGTATAGAAATCACTGATGTACAAAGTGTGAAGAATAAAGAAGTGATTCTAGTATTTCAAGACGATATTGCTTGAGGACAAGCAACGCTCAAGTGTGGGAATATTTGATAATGCTAAAAACGAACATATATTTCATAGCATTATTCCTCAAGAAAGACAAGCTTTTAGTTGCAATTGTTCTATTTACAAGAGATATTCGTTTAAATAATAAAAGGTGAAGACAAAAGATAGATTCGACGAATTGAAGACGCAAACGACCAAAAAGCTCAAAAGAACAAAAGACAATCAAAAAGGTTCCAATTATTGATAAGAAACGTCTCGAAATTACAAGAGTACAAGATTCAAAACGCAAAGTACAAAATATAAAATTGTACGCGAGGACGTTCGAAAATCCGGAACCGGGACCAGAGTCAACTCTTAACGCTCGACGCAACGGACTAAAAATTACAAGTTAACTATGTATATAAATATAATATAATATATAATTAATTATATTAATTATATATATATTATATATATATATTAAAAACCGTCGGCAGAGAAAACTCCAAGGACTGAGCTGTAATTTCTATCTCCGCGACTCGCGGAGTTTGGAGAGGCTTTTGCCGCGAGTCGCGGAGCCCCAAATTTCACTTCTGGCTATAAAGCAAACCGAATTCTGATCAAATTTCATATTCTATTTCAATCTCTCTCTCAATATATACGTAATATATATATATATAATTTATATTTTAATTTTAATTTTAATTTTAAATCCTAATAATAAGGGTATGTTAGCGAATGTTGTAAGGGTGTAAGTCGAAATTCTGTCCGTGTAACGCTACGCTATTTTTAATCATTGTAAGTTATGTTCAACCTTTTTACATTAATGTCTCGTAGCTAAGTTATTATTATGCTTATTTAAAACGAAGTAATCATGATGTTGGGCTAATTACTAAAATTGGGTAATTGGGCTTTGTACCATAATTGGGGTTTGGACAAAAGAACGACACTTGTGGAAATTAGACTATGGGCTATTAATGGGCTTTATATTTGTTTAACTAAATGAAAGTTTGTTAATGTTAATATAAAGATTTACAATTGGGCGTCCCTATAAATTACCATATACACTCGATCGGACACGATGGGCGGGGTATTTATATGTACGAATAATCGTTCATTTAACCGGACACGGGAATGGATTAATAGCCACTAGAATAATTAAAACAGGGGTGAAATTACATTCAAGGGTAATTGGTGTAATTGTTAACAAAGTAGTAAAACCTTGGTTTACACGCAGTCGATAACCTGGTGTATTCATTAAACAAAGTATTAAAACCTTGTTACAATTCGAATCCCCAATTAGTTGGAATATTTAACTTCGGGTATAATAATAATTTGACAAGGACACTTGCACTTTATATTTATGACTGATGGACTGTTATGGACAAAAACCAGACGGACATATTGAATAATCCAGGACAAAGGACAATTAACCCATGGGCATAAAACTAAAATTAACACGTCAAACATCATGATTACGGAAGTTTAAATAAGCATAATTCTTTTATTTCATATTTAATTTCCTTTATTTTATATTTAATTGCACTTCTAATTATCGCACTTTTATTTATTTTATTTTATCGCACTTTTAATTATCGTACTTTTTAATTATCGCAAGTTTATTTTATCGCACTTTTATTATTCGCAATTTCATTATCATTATTTACTTTACGCTTTAATTTAAGTCTTGTATTTATTTTATATTTTACATTAGGTTTTAACTGCGACTAAAGTTTTAAAATCGACAAACCGGTCATTAAACGGTAAAAACCCCCCTTTATAATAATAATATTACTTATATATATGTTTGTATTTTTATAAAAGTAAACTAATATAGCGTTGAGCTTTGTTTAAAGATTTCCCTGTGGAACGAACCGGACTTACTAAAAACTACACTACTGTACGATTAGGTACACTGCCTATAAGTGTTGTAGCAAGGTTTAAGTATATCCATTCTATAAATAAATAAATATCTTGTGTAAAATTGTATCGTATTTAATAGTTTTTCCTAGTAAAATATAAACTATTTTATATACACCTCGCATAACATCATGTGTTTATTTGTATGAATGGATATGTGTTGTCCAAGTTAGCAATATATGTGTTGTACGCTAACGGATTTATGAATGGATATGTGTTGTCCAAGTTAGTGTTATATGTGTTGTACACTAACGTTTTACGAATGGATATGTGTTGTCCAATTTAGTGATATATGTGTTATACACTAACGATTTTATGAGCGGATATGTGTTGTCCAAGGGTTAGTGATATATGTGTTGTACACTAACGGTTGTTATGAACACCGATGGGAAATTCGAGTACCATTCCTTTTTACGATTGGTTAACCATGGTTGTGTGAATTTTGTATTAGCATATTTAATATTGAACTATATACTATTGGTGTTGCTAGCTTATTGTGGATTACGGATATTGGTTTATGCATGATGTTTGCATAGTTGTTGAATTGCTAGCTTGTATGCGGTATTGTGAAAGTGATTGCAAGTAAATAGATTATATATGTATATGTATAATTATTGCATTCACTAAGCTTTATGCTTACCCCTCTCGTTATTTACCTTTTTATAGGTATTGTGATTATGAAGCTAGCTAGTTGTAGACTAGATGCTTAGGTGCGCTTGGGCTCGATGGGGCAGCTTTTGGATATTTGGACGTGGATAGGGGATTTGGTAGTCCCCGGGATTATGCTCTTGGTATTGGGTTGGGTTATTGAGTCTTAACCCGTATTTCTCATGACCGGGTCATTATTACAAATGATTTTGTAAAGTGTAATTTATGTGCCAAGGGTCATGATAAATTGTTAAACGTATCATTACGATGTTATGTTTCGATTAAAATAGAGTTGAAAATGTATTGTATTAATGGGACCTAACTAATAAAAAAAATGTACTCCGTTTTTGGTTAAACGGATTGGGGTTGTTTCAAGTGGTATCAGAGCATAGTCTAAGGGAATTAGGTGACCTTGGAATAGGTGCCTAGTCTTAGACTTATTGGCGGTTGTGCATTATTTGCGGGACTTGAAGGAATACGGGTCGGATTGAGATTTGTTAGTGCCTTAGAGTAGGTGACTAACTAGGACTTGCGTTTGTCCAAAGTGTGATTATGTGGGCCTTATTTCATGTCTAAATTAGTGCCTTAGACAGTTAGTGCCTAGTGTAAGTAAGCGAACTTGGACGTTGTTTTAGTGATAGTCACCTAAGTTGTAGGTTGACTTGTGGTTGCGGTGTACTTTTGTACATTTATTATTATATGGTATATAGGTGTATATATACATGTGTCTTTTGTGCGGTGTCCTAGGGACGAATCTATTGGAGAGATTCGAATATTTGGCGGTTTGAGTGATCAAGTTCGCGGTAAGGACTTTGGTCACTCGGGTACTAGGAAATATCGGGTGTTATTTTGTGTGAATGTTGCGTCAGTCCGGGTAAAGTACTTTGCGTGACCATGTGAAAATGGTAAGGTACGCATTTGTAATAGTGACCGATCACCATTATTACGAAAGTGTATCTTGACATCAAGCATGACATGACGAGTACCGAACGGAGGAAACGTGGCATGGTTGGGGTAGATTCGGGATAAATGAGGAATCTTTATTGGTTCCTAGGTGATAGTTGTCTCGGGTGATGTGCTTGTAGTCACATCAGGTTCGTTGCAAGTCGAGAAGTGTTACGGTGGATTCGGTTAGTTAAGTGAGCGAGCAAACTCACGAGTTTGGCGCGTACTTAGTCACCCTAGGTAGTGGGTGCACTATTGAGATTGTCATTTGGTTAAAGTTACCCATCGTAACTAGAATAACCGATTAGTGTGTGTGTGTGTGTGCGACGAGGAACTGAGTTCCGTAATGGGACGTAGCAAGTTTAATGATTGTAGAATTGAGTTACACTCGGTAGAGTGTGTGGTTAGAGAATCGTGTTAGGATTCTAGTTGTGAGTCGCCTTGGAATTGGCGAATCGCGGAATCTTTGGGTCGTTAAACTCATGGGAGTGGGACCCGTATAACGATGATTGTGTTAGTGTGTTGTGGGTTATAGGGTAACATTCCTAACGGAATATCCCTCGTAGCGGTGGATGTGCCGATACGTGGAAGGGTGTAAGACTTGGTGTTTCCAAGCATCTCTTAGTGTTAGACGGAAGGTTTCGTTAGGCTATATCGTTTGGCCTTGTGGAATTGCGGGTGGCGTGTGATCGCTAGGAACTTTCGATAAGACAATAAACCGTAAGGTTTGTCGGGTAGGAATGACTTCGGGTCATTATTGTAGAGAAATGGGTGACATCGGGTGTATGGAACCCAAAGGTCGAGTTTCTAAATCTCGGTAGAATGCGGTGGGAGTCTGCATGTCACTGCGTCAGGTGCCCATTTATACCTGCAAAGTGTGATGTTCAACTCCGGTGATGGTGTGATCACTTTGTGCTTAGGGTGACGGTGAGATACCCCTGGAAGCATCGGAGATTATAATAGTGATCGACGGGTGATAGTAGTTCGACGGTGGCGAAAGTCGAAGTTTAAGAGCATTGCGGTCAATACTTCTTATGAAGTGACGGATGAGCGAATCTTGCTACTCTTAAGTGTTAGACGAGTAAAGATGACCAGTGAGCCGGTAATGGACTTAATGGTCGGTTAGGCCGAAGGTTACGATGAATTGTAAATATTGCGGTCAATGCAATTATCGTGTCGGATTGGTCACTCTTCTCCATGAGAGTGAGCAATTGTTGATAAAGGTCCGTTGAGTGGAAGTTCGGGTGATCCTGACTGAGAAGCAAGACAGATCGAGCGGAGTGGCATATGCCTAGGCTTAGAGGCATATGTAGGACTTTGGTGGAGTTCGGTTTGCGAACAATGAATGGCTATTAATTGTGATTAGTGGTATGAAGGTGCGATGTCATCGCGTGTACGACATTTCAAGTGAATGTGTATGACGGCTCTGAGAGCCTAAAGTAAATTTGCGGTGATTTGATGTTTATGACCAATGATGAGATTGCTCATGTGTGTCGTGGAAGGATAAATCCGCGAGATGTTATCATCTTGGCGGTGAAAGTGTAGAGCTGAATCCTAAGTGGGGGAGTTTTATTGCCGCCTGAGGAAGCTCCGGTGGTGTTAGATCAAGTGAAGTGTAAGACTTCTTATGTAAGGTGGTCTTGTAGTACCAAAGTGCGGTATGAGACCAAGTGTGAAGTTTGAGATCATGGAAGTGAGTTAATGTAACTGTCATTGCGGGTGCTCTCGTGATGTAAATTTTGAGTTGGTGTGAAACTCAGGTAGTACTGTGAGTGAGTACGAGTTCGATATCGTGGTGAGTACTGTATTTTTCCCTATCGGGAAATGTGTTCGTGGAAAGCGTCAGTGGATTATTCCACTTTATGGATGATTGTGAGGCGGGGAGTGTCGGTTTCGATTGTCTCACATAGAGACACGCGAATGTTGTTTGTTTGCAAGGGTGTGTACCCTAGTGATGTGACCCGTTAGTTTTATTTAAATGTCGAGGTCATCCTTAACGGATGATTTAGGAAGGAGGATTCATCCTGCATAGGTGAATATATTTATGGGTAGTGTGGCAAATCGCGAATTGTTATGATGATAATTCGCTGTTGACGAGATTCTAGTACACGAATAGTTTTCATGCTATTAATAGGAAGCCGTAGTGTATGATGTGTTGTAGGGTTTAAGGGAGAAACCCTGTGTAGTGTTGATGTTTTTCCTAGTTCATGGTATATTATTGTCGGCCTAGATTAATCCAGAGACTGGTGGTCATGTGCGGATCGATCGATGGGAAAGTTGTGTTCCCTAGAGTGATTATTTTGGTGATACCGAAATTTCTTCGTTGAAGGAATAATCCGGTTGCGGAAATGAGGGAGGTTCGTTCTTGAAATAGAGAACATACTTGATTGACCGGTTGAGTGGTGCGTTATGGACTGTTAAAGTACAAAGTTTTAATGGGGGCAGTTTGAACGTTGAGCGCGTGAAATATCGCCTGTTGCGGTAATGCACGCTAGTGATTATTAGCGTGTGGTGAAAACTTCGGATTAATGGAATTTTTTATTGGAATTGTTGCAGAAATCGAGTTTGAATGTGTGTTGGAGGACTATAGAGTGTAGGTTCGGATTGGTTAAGTGACTAGGATCACGAGGACGTGATCTAATTTAAGTGGGGGAGAGTTGTAACATCCCGTTTTTCATCATACATGTCCGAGGTACGTGATTGATCTTTAGAATGTTCATACTTGGTTGTATAATAGTATAAAGATGATTGTACGATGAGTGCATGAAGTGTACCAAGCGTGTACGTGTTTCTTGTTCGAATGTCGAAGAAAACTGGACGTTGTTTGAGTTACAAGGTGTGTACGTACCTTTTCGACTCCAAATAAAGTTTGAGTTGATATTTCAAAACCTTACCATTAGAAAGAAAATCTTATTACGTTTCCAATGATATTTGATTCGTCGAAAACGGAGTTACGGTTTGAAAGTTACGAGCAAAACAAGTGTCAGAAAAATGCGAAAAAGGGCCCAGGCGCAAATTGCGGCTGGTGGGCGCAATTTGCGGCTGGCTGGAGTTCTTCAGCGCCCAAATGGGCGTATTCTTGCGACCACTTTTGCGGCTGGCCGTAATTTGCGGCCAGTAGGCGCAAATTGCGGCTGGAAACGCATTTTTGGTGATTTTCTTGATATTTTGAGTTTTAATGAAGGGTATTTGAGTCTTTTCACTTGGGGGTCGGTTTTGAGCCTCTAAAACTGTTCCAATCTCAATCTTATCCTCATTTACACACAAAATACTCTCATCTTCAACCCTAGAGAAAGAGAAGAGAGTTTAGAGAGAGAGAGCTCCATTTTGAGAAGAAGAAGGGTGTTTCGGGTCAAACCTCAAGTGTTAAAGTTGTTCATCTCGTTAACAGCTACGTTTTGATAGTGTTGGTAAGTTCTAACTCCTAATTTAATTGTTAAGATTCTTGTTCATGTTAGGGTTTGTGACTAGTTAGTGTTATAAACCCCATTAGTTGCAAGATTTGGGGGTTTTGGGTGTGGTTAGGGTGTATGGACCTAATTAATGTGGGTTTAAGGTTAGATGATGAAATTGGAAGTATTTGTCATAGTTTGGGTGTTTAATCACTAGATTATAAGTGTGTTGGTGATTTGAGAAGTCTATAAGAACTCGCTTACTAGTCAAAATGAGTATCGACTTTAGTTGTTGTCAAATTATATTTTGGGTCAAGATTTGATGAATCGAGTGTTTAAATGTTTGATTTAAGTGTTAAAGGGTGTTTTGGAAAGTTAGTCGCTAGTCGTTAGTGATTTTTGGCGTTTTTGAGACTTAGGTCAAAATGGGTCGACTTTGATTGGGTCGAATTTGGTAATGACACTAAATTGGATTAAATGGATGTTAAACACTCTTGTTAAGTGTTAAATGGCATTTTTGAATGAAAGTAAACGTGAGAAATGATTTCGGGTTAAAATTGGTATTTTAACCATAAAGTCAAACTTGGTCAACCATGAAACGGGTTTCTGGGTAATATACGAGATAGTATGCGTTTAATGGCTAAAGTTGATGTATTTGAGTATTTCAGGAACGCGGGAACTAGTCTCGTTAGTTTTGGACCTTCGGGTGTCGTTAAATGTATAAAAAGGTGTATTTTGCACTTAGGTATCTAAATGGGCGGATTGTGGAGGTAGGTATAAACCCTTGGTTAAGGGCGTTTGCGTCAAATTCTCTTGAAGGGAATGTGTGTTGATTGTGTGAATACCTATATGTATATTATAGGTAAAAGCTTGCTCGGTTGCGTTTGGTGGCGACTTTACATACATGACTTGTGCATGCATCTCGAGGTGAGTGGGATAAGTATACATGTACGTATATGATGTGTTTATTTGTATGAATGGATATGTGTTGTCCAAGTTAGCAATATATGTGTTGTACGCTAACGGATTTATGAATGGATATGTGTTGTCCAAGTTAGTGTTATATGTGTTGTACGCTAACGTTTTACGAATGGATATGTGTTGTCCAATTTAGTGATATATGTGTTATACACTAACGATTTTATGAGCGAATATGTGTTGTCCAAGGGTTAGTGATATATGTGTTGTACACTAACGGTTGTTATGAACACCGATGGGAAATTCGAGTACCATTCCTTTTTACGATTGGTTAACCATGGTTGTGTGAATTTTGTATTAGCATATTTAATATAGAACTATATACTATTGGTGTTGCTAGCTTATTGTGGATTGCGGATATTGGTTTATGCATGATGTTTGCATAGTTCTTGAATTGCTAGCTTGTATGCGGTATTGTGAAAGTGATTGCAAGTAAATAGATTATATATGTATATGTATAATTATTGCATTCACTAAGCTTTATGCTTACCCCTCTCGTTGTTTACCTTTTTACAGGTATTGTGATTATGAAGCTAGCTAGTTGTAGACTAGATGCTTAGGTGCGCTTGGGCTCGATGGGGTAGCTTTTGGATATTTGGACGTGGATGGGGGATTTGGTAGTCCCCGGGATTATGCTCTTGGTATTGGGTTGGGTTATTGAGTCTTAACCCGTATTTCTCATGATCGGGTCATTATTACAAATGATTTTGTAAAGTGTAATTTGTGTGCCAAGGGTCATGATAAATTGTTAAACATATCATTACGATGTTATGTTTCGATTAAAATAGAGTTGAAAATGTATTGTATTAATGGGACCTAACTAATAAAAAAAAAATGTACTCCGTTTTTGGTTAAACGGATTGGGGTTGTTTCAATCCTACATGATTTCCTGTACTGCTAGATCCAAGGTTATTGTTGGTATGTAGCGCAGCCTGTACTGCGGCTATGTTTGAAGCAAGAAAGGCACGAAATTCCTCTTCACTCATATTCAAGGTGTGTCGAGTAGTCGGTGCCATTTCCTTCAAAATAGTCAAATGAAACGAGTTAATCATATAGAATATCAAGAGTAGTCAATAGTATTTCGTAGCGTAATATGAACTTATTTATAAAAGCTCTTTCTTCATATTAGCGTTTTATACTCTTTAATTCGGGTAGTACCTACCCGTTAAGTTCATACTTAGTAGCTAACATACCATTTCAACTACTACAATTCTATATGAAAAACTAATCACAACAAAAAAAATATATCATATTCAAACCTTTATACAATAACTTGCAAACTTACAATACCGCTATTTTACATAAAGCATGAAATATAGCACACAATAACTTTGATACAAGATAGTTGTGAAGATAATTCTAGCTAGTACACAAGTCGTTCAGCAAAGGCAATAAAGACACGTAATTCATACGTCCAGAAACAAGTCATGCATTCTGGTTTTACTAGGACTACTTCCCATCCTTGGTCTTGTGGAACATAACCGTTATGGCCGTTGATAAGACAGCGCGTTGTAACGTCGTCAAAGGGACGAGGGTTACGTAATGACCAACAGTCTCGTAATAACCTAAAAACCTCATTTCTTACCCCAATTACCGACTCCATCACTTGTGGGAACGTTTTATTTAATAGTTGTAGCCCGATGTTCTTGTTCTCACTTTGGTGAGAAGCGAACATTACTAACCCGTAAGCATAACATGCTTCTTTATGTTGCATGTTAGCCGCTTTTTCTAAATCACGAAGTCCTATATTCGGATATATTGAGTCAAAATAATTTCTTAACCCGTTGCGTAAAATAGCACTTGGGTTCCCCGCAATATATGCGTCAAAGTAAACACATCGTAACTTATGGGTTTCCCAATGTGATATCCCCCATCTTTCAAACGAAAGTCTCTTATAAACCAAGGCATTCTTGGAACGTTCTTCGAATGTCTTACAAACTGATTTCGCCGTAAATAGTTGTGCCGGGGAATTCTGACCGACTCTAGACAAGATTTCATCAATCATGTCTCCGGGTAGGTCTCTTAAAATATTGGGTTGTCTATCCATTTTGTGTTTTTAAACTGTAAAATAGACAAGAGTTAGATTCATAAAAAAAAATACTTATTAATACAAGCAATTTTTACATATATCATAAAGCATAAGCACACTATATTACATATATTACACCACACGAATACAACTATCTTATTCCGACTCGCTCATTTCTTCTTCTTCAGTTTTGGTTCGTTTTGCCAAGTTTCTAGGGATATATGATGTTCCCCTAATACGAGCCGTCGTTTTCCACATTGGTTTAGAAAAACCTGGTGGTTTAGAGGTTCTCGGGTCATTGTTACAACTTAAGGGCTTCGGGGGTTGACGATACATATAAAGTTCATCAGGGTTGGAATTAGATTTCTCTATTTTTATGCCCTTTCCCTTATTATTTTCTTTTGCCTTTTTAAATTCAGTTGGGGTAATTTCTATAACATCATCGGAATTCTCGTCGGAATCCGATTCATCGGAGAATTGGTAATCCTCCCAATATTTTGCTTCCTTGACGGAAACACCATTGACCATAATTAACCTTGGTCGATTGGTTGAGGATTTTCTTTTACTTAACCGTTTTATTATTTCCCCCACCGGTTCTATTTCCTCCTCCGGTTCCTCCTCTTCCGGTTCTGATTCGTCTTCCGGTTCTGATTCTTCTTCCGGTTCTTCTTCGGGAATTTGTGAATCAGTCCAATATATATTCGACTCTTCGTTATTATTAGGTGAGTCAATGGGATTTGTGCTAGAGGTAGACATCTATCACACAATATCAAACATGTTAAGAGATTAATATATCACATAATATATACATGTTAATAATATATAGTTTCCAACAAAAATGTTAAGCAATCATTTTTAAAGAAAACACGGTCGAAGTCCAGCCTCACTAATGCATCCTAACAAACTCGATAAGACACACTAATGCAAATTTTCTGGTTCTCTAAGACCAACGCTCGAATACCAACTGAAATGTCCCGTTCATATTGATTATAAACGTTCCATATTAATTGATTTCGTTGCGAGGTTTTGACCTCTATATGAGACGTTTTTCAAAGACTGCATTCATTTTTAAAACAACCATAACCTTTATTTTATCAATAAAGGTTTCAAAAGCATTACGTAGATTATCAAATAATGATAATCTAAAATATACTGTTTACACACGACCATTACATAATGGTTTACAATAGAAATATATTACATCGACATATGTTTCTTAAATGCAGTTTTTACACAATATCATACAAACATGGACTCCAAATCTTGTCCTTATTTTAGTATGCAACAGCGGAAGCTCTTAGTATTCACCTGAGAATAAACATGCTTTAAACGTCAATAAAAATGTTGGTGAGTTAAAGGTTTAACCTATATATATATATATCAAATCGTAACAATAGACCACAAGATTTCATATTTCAATACACATCCCATACATAGAGATAAAAATCATTCATATGGTGAACACCTGGTAACCGACATTAACAAGATGCATATTTAAGAATATCCCCATCATTCCGGGACACCCTTCGGATATGATATAAATTTCGAAGTACTAAAACATCCGGTACTTTGGATGGGGTTTGTTAGGCCCAATAGATCTATCTTTAGGATTCGCGTCAATTAGGGTGTCTGTTCCCTAATTCTTAGATTACCAGACTTAATAAAAAGAGGCATATTCGATTTCGATAATTCAACCATAGAATGTATTTTCACGTACTTGTGTCTATTTTGTAAATCATTTATAAAACCTGCATGTATTCTCATCCCAAAAATATTAGATTTTAAAAGTGGGACTATAACTCACTTTCACAGATTTTTACTTCGTCGGAAAGTAAGACTTGGCCACTGGTCGATTCACGAACCTATAACAAATATGTACATATATATCAAAGTATGTTCAAAATATATTTACAACACTTTTAATACATTTTAATGTTTTAAGTTTATTAAGTCAGCTGTCCTCGTTAGTAACCTACAACTAGTTGTCCAACGTTAGATGTACAAAAAAAATTGATATATATTATCTTGAATCAATCCACGACCCAGTGTATACACGTCTCAGGCTAGATCACAACTCAAAGTATATATATTTTTGGAATCAACCTCAACCCTGTATAGCTAACTCCCACATTACTGCATATAGAGTGTCTATGGTTGTTCCAAATAATATATACACATGGGTCGATATGATATGTCAAAACATTTGCATACGTGTCTATGGTATCTCAAGATTACATAATATATTAGAATACATGTATAATACAATATAAGTTAGCTAGGATATGATTAATATAGATTTGTTACCAATTTTCACGTTGCTACAACAAGAAAAATTATCTAATCTTGTTTTACCCATAACTTCTTCATTTTAAATCCGTTTTGAGTGAATCAAATTGCTATGGTTTCATATTGAACTCTATTTTATGAATCTAAACAGAAAAATTATTGGTTTATAGTCGGAAATATAAGTTACAAGTCGTTTTTGTAAAGGTAGTCATTTCAGTCGAAAGAACGACGTCTAGATGACCATTTTAGAAAACATACTTCCACTTTGAGTTTAATCATGATTTT
The DNA here is from genome assembly GCF_046630445.1 of Rutidosis leptorrhynchoides. Classification (NCBI taxonomy): domain Eukaryota; kingdom Viridiplantae; phylum Streptophyta; class Magnoliopsida; order Asterales; family Asteraceae; genus Rutidosis; species Rutidosis leptorrhynchoides. Next base: position 403,385,396 of record NC_092338.1, on the reverse strand, counting down.
TGGATATAGTTTCATGTTCATAAGAAAAATAATTTTCCCAGAAGAACAACTTTTAAATCAAAGTTTATCATAGTTTTTAATTAACTAACCCAAATCAGCCCGCGGTGTTACTACGACGGCGTATGTCCGGTTTTACAGTGTTCTTCGTGTTTCCAGGTTTTAAATCATTAAGTTAGCATATCATATAGATATAGAACATGTGTTTAGTTGATTTTAAAAGTCAAGTTAGAAGGATTAACTTTTTTTTGCGAACAAGTTTAGAATTAACTAAACTATGTTCTAGTGATTACAAGTTTATAACGTTGAATAAGACAGCTTTTTATGTATGAATCGAATGATGTTATGAACATCATTACTACCTCAAGTTCCTTGGATAAACCTACTAGAAATGAGAAAAATGGATCTAGCTTTAAAGGATCCTTGGATGGCTTGAAAGTTCTTGAAGCAGAATCATGACACGAAAACAATTTCAAGTAAGATTTCCACTCGAAATAAGATTGTTATAGTTATAGAAATTGAATTAAAGTTTGAATATGATTATTACCTTGTATTAGAAAGATAACCTACTGTAAGTAACAAAGGTTTCTTGATCTTGTATGATTACTTGGAATGGATTTAGAAAACTTGGAAGTAAACTTGCAATCTTGGAAGTATTCTTGATTTTATGAAACTAGAACTTTTGGAATTTATGAAGAACACTTAGAACTTGAAGATAGAACTTGAGAGAGATCAATTAGATGAAGAAAATTGAAGAATGAAAGTGTTTGTAGGTGTTTTTGATCGTTGGTGTATGGATTAGATATAAAGGATATGTAATTTTGTTTTCATGTAAATAAGTCATGAATGATTACTCATATTTTTGTAATTTTATGAGATATTTCATGCTAGTTGCCAAATGATGGTTCCCACATGTGTTAGGTGACTCACATGGGCTACTAAGAGCTGATCATTAGAGTGTATATACCAATAGTACATACATCTAAAAGCTGTGTATTGTACGAGTACGAATACGGGTGCATACGAGTAGAATTGTTGATGAAACTGAACGAGGATGTAATTGCAAGCATTTTTGTTAAGTAGAAGTATTTTGATAAGTGTCTTGAAGTCTTTCAAAAGTGTATGAATACATATTAAAACACTACATGTATATACATTTTAACTGAGTCGTTAAGTCATCGTTAGTCGTTACATGTAAGTGTTGTTTTGAAACCTTTAGGTTAACGATCTTTTTAAATGTTGTTAACCCAATGTTTATAATATCAAAATAGATTTTAAATTATTATATTATCATGATATTATGATGTACGAATATCTCTTAATATGATATATATACATTAAATGTCGTTACAACGATAATCGTTACATATATGTCTCGTTTCAAAATCATTAAGTTAGTAGTCTTGTTTTTACATATGTAGTTCATTGTTAATATACTTAATGATATGTTTACTTATCATAATATCATGTTAACTATATATATAACCATATATATGTCATCATATAGTTTTTACAAGTTTTAACGTTCGTGAATCACCGGTCAACTTGGGTGGTCAATTGTCTATATGAAACCTATTTCAATTAATCAAGTCTTCACAAGTTTGATTGCTTAACATGTTGGAAATACTTAATCATGTAAATAACAATTTCATTTAATATATATAAACATGTAAAAGTTCGGGTCACTACACACGTCTCGGTTTTGGAATAAGTTTCATGAAGATATGGGTACTCAATTGAAAATGAGCACGGCGTATCATCCTCAAACGGACTGTCAAACCGAGCGTACGAACCAAATGTTGGAGGACATGTTAAGGGCGTGTGTTATTGATTTCGGCGGTAGTTGGGATGAGTACTTACCATTGGTGGAATTCTCGTACAACAATAATTACGACACTAGTATTGGAATGCCACCTTATGAGATGCTTTATGGGCATAGGTGTCGAACTCCTATTTGTTGGGGTGAAGTGGGACAACGAGAAATCGGGAGTACCGATTTGGTCCTAGAGACGAATAGTAAAATTGAGATGATTCGGGCTCGACTTAAGGCGGCGCAAGATAGACAAAAATCTTATGCCGATAAAGGGAGGCGAACGATTGAGTTTCAAGAAGGCGACATGGTGATGCTTAAAGTTTTGCCATGGAAAGGAGTTATTCGGTTTCGAAAACGAGGAAAGTTAGCTCCTCGGTTTATTGGCCCTTTCAAGGTTTTGGCACGTGTTGGTGAGGTTGCCTATAGACTAGAGTTACCCGAAGAGCTTGCGGGGATTCATAGCACGTTTCATCTTTCCCATCTCCGTAAGTGTCTTGCGGACGACTCGACTTGGGTGCCGTTAGATGAGATTACCTTGAACAACAAGCTAGAGTATGTTGAAGAACTGATAGCTATTCTCGATGAAAAGGTTAAATTTTTGCGTAACAAAGAAGTGAGGACCTTTAAAGTTCAATGGAGACATCGAAAGGGTTCCGAGTTTACGTGGGAATCCGAAGAGTTTGTTTTGGTTTATCTTCCGGCATGTCATGCGGCTTGGATCGCGAGGACGCGCTCCGATTCAAGTGGGGGAGAGTTGTAACATCCCGTTTTTCCCATACATGTCTAAAGGTACGTATTTAACCGTTAGTACGCTTATAACTCGTTCGTTTATGTGATAAAATAAATAAGGCGTTAGTTTATGTGTAAATGTATATATATATATATATATATATATATATATATATATATATATATACACACACTTGAGAACGTACTCATGTGTAAGTTTATACATGAGTTTTGATGGTGTTAAGTCATGTGAGACCTTATGATGAAGATTAGATGAATACGAAGCGTGAACGACATGTATAAGTCGCGTAAATCGATAATTGGTTTTAAGTTGTCGAATTGATCAGTCCTAGGCGTTTGCCACGCCGCGACTTTACACACAGATCAGAGTCAGGAGCCGATCAAAATAGCCATAAATTTATGTTGTATGTCGCGCCGCGGTAAAGGGAGTCGCGCCGCTACACTAGGCGCAAACCAAAGTCAGGAGACGACTAAAACAGCTCGAGAAAATAGCGTAACGCTGCGCCGCAACAATTGGGGTCGCGTCGCGACCCACTGGGTGAACTGGTTCCAGATTTTTGTTTTAAAATAAGTGGTTCAAGGGCAAATTCGTATTTTTACGTCTAAATCTGATTGGAGTATTAAATCTCCACCACTTATCTCATTTAATTCATTTCTTTTCCATTTTTTTTCTCCATTTTACTCTCAAACATAAAAACCCATTTGAATTCAAGTGAGATTTGTGAGTGAAGAATTGAGAGTTGATCTTTGGAGCAAGAATTAAAATTGTTCTCCTTGCTCTTAGCTACAAGTGGATAGTGTTGGTAAGTTCTAACTTTATGTTTTGAGTTTTAATTGGTTTATGCTAGGGTTTTGTTCATTTGGAACTTGTATGACCCATTTGAGGGTTAAATGGGTGGATTTTGGGTTAGATTGTTGAAAGTAAACCCTAATAGCCATAACCTAGGGTTTGGCCTTATGATTTGAGGTTGTAAGTGTTAAATGGTGTTGTTAGTTACTAATACACTTTTAAATTGATGAAAGAATTGTTAATGGGTAAGTTTGACTTGATTGTGAAGTCTAAGTATTAAAGTGAGTCAAATGGGCACTAGTTGACCTAATTGGGTGAAATGGGTATGAAATACCCAAGTTTGTGTTAGTTGAGTTAGTAGACTTTAATTCACTAGCTTTAGTGATTAAAGTTGAGTCTTGGCCATTTATGGGCGGTTTTGGTATAGTTGAACCATTTAATGCAAATTGGATCATTAAATGCTCAAGAGTGAGTAGTGTGGTTAATTCCACTAGTTGTGTATTGAATGTGTACTTATGTATTAGGTACTTTGCTCGAAGCATACGGAAGCATTAAATCATCGCCGAAGTGTTAAGGTGAGTGGAATAATTATATGCATGCATATATGATGTATTTATTTGTGTAGTATGAGTTGTGAAGTGTCGATGTGTTAAGACACCACTTCTCACGTGGCGAGTGAAGTGTCGATGTGTTAAGACACCACTCGGGAGTGAAGCATCGATGTGTTAAGATGCCACTTCGAGAGATGTAACGAGTGAAGTGTCGATGTGCTAAGACACCACTCGGGGTGAAGTGCTGAAGTGTTAAGGCACCACCTGGGGTGAAGCATCAAAGTGTTAAGATGCCACCCATGGGGTTAGTGTGCGAAGTGTTAAGTGCACTAATGGTTGTTAGGAACTCCGACGGTCCTTTAAATACAGTTCCCTCGTTCGATTGGTTAACCATGGTTGTGTGTAGATTGTAGCATATTATATTGTTTAATCTATATGCTATTGAGATGCTAGCTCGTACGGTGGAAGGTTTAGTATTATACTTGTGATGGTATGATTATTTATATTGCTAGCATGTATGCGGTAAATGCGTAAGTGGTTGCAAGTAAGTAGGTTGTATATGTAATCGTATAATTGTTGCACTCACTAAGCATTAGTTTACCCCTCTCATTGTTTATCTTTTTAGATGCAGGTGCGGATAAGGGGAAAGGGGTTGTTGGGCACTAGGTGTCCTTTGATGATGTTTCGTTGGAGCTTTTGGAAGTTGGCCTAACGTTTTGGGTAGTTTAGCCCCAAACCATGCTCGAAGTGTCGTTTGGATTATAAACTATCATTTGTAGTGGGTCGAACTTGTATTAAACTTAATTAATGGCCTTCGTGCCTTTGTAAACATTTAAATGGTTGTACGTTTTGAATGGAACTGGTGGAATGGTTTACATATTTAATTGGCGCGTAAATGTGTATTATTTTAAAAAAAAAATTATCGTATGGAATACGGGTTGGGTTGTTTCAATAAAAGTGAGAAAATTTCTCAAAAACTTCTGATTTGTGGGTTAGAAAATAAATCCAAGTCATTCGGGTATGATCATCAATAAATAAGATAAAATAACGAAAAAAAATTCCCCCAACAACGGGTGCAGGACCCCACACATCAGAATGGATTAAAGCAAAAGGAATTTCTTTCCTAGTGTTACTAGGTTTAAACGTATTCCGGTGATTTTTAGCTAAAATACAAGTTTCACAATTTAACGTAACATTGGATGGAAAAAGACTTGAAAATAAAGAGGGTAAATATCCGGCAGATGGGTGACCTAGCCTTCTGTGCCATAACCAAGCTTCCCTCGTAGGTGTTCCGTGAGCAAGCATCACGGTACCTTGTTGGGTTACTTCGTCCACATAGTACAACCCACCCCGTTCGGTACCACGCCCAATAATCACCCCAGTCCTAATATCTTGAAGGATACAAAAGGTAGGGTGCAATAAAACAGAATAATTTAATTCTTTTGTAACGTAACTAACGGATAATAATTTATGAGACAAGGTAGAAATATATAAACAATTGGATAATTTCATAGTCGGAGTAATTTCAATGTTTCCACCTCCTTCGACTTGTACAACACATCCGTTAGCCGTTTGAATTTTATTAACCCGAGGTTGTGATTCGGAATAAAAGTCAAATTTTTCAAAAGTCATGGTGTGAGTAGCACCGCAGTCAAAAATCCATTCGTTATTTTTGATGTTATTTGAAACAGTATTAGCTTTTCCGGTAATAAAGGAGTTATTTTGTTTTCAAAAATTGTAGAATTTTGGACCTCTTTAACAAACTTTGACTTTTGGGCTTGACCTTTCTTATAATCAACTTGTTTGGGCCCAGACAGACTATTTTTAACTAGTTCATGTTTATTTGCTGGCCCAAGCCCCATATCTGTTCCCCTTTGTACTGGCCCAAGTTCGATACCCGTATTTCTTTTTAACCGGTCAGTTCCCTTTCCCAAGAGTTGTGTATACCCAGAATGTGAGTTCCCAAGTTCACTTTCATAGCTTTTACAGATTAATCGTGGGTTCAATCTCCCATTCGTATCATCCCCAAATCTAACCCCTTTTTCTTTATCAATGGATGATATGGCTTATTGAAAAAAGGGTTTTAATCCTTCCCCCTTTTCACTAATTTGAGGTTTTTTTAATCGAGAGGAATTATCCCCTTTTGATTCTGTCGATTGAGGTCGAATATGGGGTTTTACTTCCTCTTCTTCTTCAATAGTTTGAAGGCAAGAAAACCTATTATGGTTTTCTTTGACCGATTTGAGGTTTTCCTCTGTCAGATTGGTCGATTGTGAGGTGTACATGGCTTTAGGGTTTGAGGGTTTTACCCTCACTCATTTAGCCGATAGGTATGATTGATCAGAAATATTAGAACTCGAAGTACCTCTATTTGATGATTGCAAGGTGCTGTTGCCGGTAACCTTATGGTGGCCGCCGGCTTCCTCTGCTTTCATCTTCACTTTTCTGCCATGTTTTTCTTTGTTCCACCATTTAGGATATCCTATGAGCTTGAAGCACTGAATTATTGTGTGTTTAAACACACCACAATATACACACCTTGGTTCTTCTTGTGTTTGATAATGGTTTGCAATCGGTTGCCTGTAACCAGATGATGGTTGTTCGATATTGATTAAAGAAACTTGTTTTTGTTCAGATGGTTGACACAAGACTTTCAGGTAAGTATTTCTTAACTTGCTACCGTCATTATATGACATGGCAGCTATATTTATGAAACTTTTTTCCTGTATTTCTGAGCTACCGTCGGTTATGGACATGGCAGCTTGAAATTTTCTTGGTAAATGATTTAAGCAAGAGATGTAATGATCCTTGGATCTACACTTGCTCTGATACCATGGTTCCTAAGAGATTTAACAGAGAAATATTGTATTGATCAGTTTTGTATTAAACTTTGAATTGATACTATTGTTCTATATATATTTACAAATTAATTTGTGTTTATATACACAAGGAAACATAACAGCTATTTCTAGATTTAGTAGGATCCATAAAACACTTTTGGAACCACTTAATCATAAAAGGAAACTAGCAGACTTTGTTCCCGTTAACTTTGGCATCTTGCTGGTCTTTGTGTCCTTATTCAAAAAAGGGAAATGATGTGGTTATAATCTGATCCCAAGAAGTCAAATAACTAAAACAGGTTATTTGACTTTTGTTGACTTCTCTTAATCGTTGCATTCTAACAGAACCAACTAGTTCGATACATATGTATGATATGTTATTAATTAACGTGTGTAACGTAGGTGAGTTAAATGCATGCTACATAACCATTTAAGAGGTTTACATCCGTTGATTATATCTCTTAATTATTTAGTCTATCATTCCTTAACTTGTTGCAATATTAATTTATACATTTATACTAACACTAATTTACACATTATACTAACAAAGTTTTGGGGCTAGCCGCGCGCTCCGGTGACGGACATCTTATTTTTCATATATAACGTAAATTAGTCAGCTTTTCGTTGTACGCAACTTAATATTTTAACTTACATATTTAAATGTTAATAACTCTAACAAAATCAATGAAAAAATATGTTTCAAATCAACAATGAATAAAACCATATTTATAAAACCGTATGATATGATAAAATTTTTATTTTTGGGTTTTTAATATTCATAATTGATAATTGGCAATAATACTCATAACATCAACGTTTCTGTGAACTATTCTTCGCGTCATTCTTCTAACGGAACGGAAGCTTAAGAAAAAAGGAAATAGCGTAACCCGTTAGCACTATCTGGATATAATATGCACAATCGTCTTGCTATTCAAACCTAAATGTAATTAGGGTTTCTGCAAAATGTCAGGAGATTTAAAATGGAAGAATCAACCACCAACAATACCCAACACCCTCCACCTCCACAACCACTCATCACCACCATCATCACAGCATGGTGATGAGGCTGCCATTGCTGCTTATAAAGCCGCTATCTTGGCTTATAACGCCGCCAACGCCGAATCTACAGTGGCCGCCGCCGCTCATAATGCCGCCGCCGCCGAATCTACAGCGGCCGACGCCGCTTATAATGCTGCCGCTGCCAAATCTAAAGCAGACGACGATGCTTCTATTGCAGCCGTCGCTGCATCTAATGCTGCCGCTGCGGAATCTACTGCTTCCGACTCCGCTTTTACTGCCGCCGCAGCCGAATCTAAAGCAGCCGCCGATGCTTCTACTGCAGCCGCCGCCAAATCTCATAATCACTCAAATTTATTAATAGGATCAAATTAAACACCAACGGATTATTAAAAAAGAATCAATCTTAAATAGGATCAAATTAAACACGGGGTGGTGGTGGTGGTGCCGTGGTGGAGCCACTTGGTAATGAATCGGTTGCAAATGACACCAACGGATTGGTCCGGTAATGTATTAAATTTGGGTTTTTCAATCGAAGTATTGTTTTATGTTGTGATTACATTTGGTAGCTATTTTTGACTTTTTCTTCACAATAATTCACTCAGCATCTCAAATTTTCAGTTACAATTTTTTATCGTGGTAGTTATTTTGTCTATATTAATTCTTATTCCAATCGGTGTTTCAATCGAAAAATAATTCTTAGTTTTTTGAGTTCACTTAGAATAATTAATAGTATAAATTTTCATTTACCATTTTATAATTTTTATTTATTTTTATATAATATCTTATATCATACTACGTATATCTTATTTATTGCATAATACTACGTAATTATTACTCCGTATATAATAATTTAGTCAACCAATTTTAGAACTTGTTTTAGATTCTATGTTTTATAACTATTTTTGATTTACTTATTTATGATTCAAAAAGAAAATAAAATGGGAGTGATGCACTTACTCTCTTGTGGGTTAGTTAACTAATGAATGATTTCTGTCTTTTTCTTTACAGGTTAGTAGAATCTATATACAAAACGATAAGCGTCCCACCTTCCACGTATCTTACTCTCTTCACTTCACTTTGCGGTATTGCTCATTTACGTCACTCTACATATGAACCTCACGAGCTGAAACTACTAACTGCAGCGGTTACATTTGCATTTTTTGTAGTGGTAGCGTTAGGAGTTATTGTTTTGATGGTTGTATCACAGTGTCGTGTCAGCAGGAAGTCGTTAACTTGTCTCACGTTCGCCATATTGGTTGCCATGTGTACCTCGCTTATTTTCGCAGCCATGGTAGCTCTTGGCTAGACTGAGATGATTACTAGTGTATCTACTATTAATACCATCAGTTTTAATAAATGACACTACTTGCGCTGATACCATCTTATCAGTTTTATTACGAGCATCATCTACAAGCCCATTCAACTAAGCCAACAATTTTATATTTATAATTGTTAGATTTAGTTATATTTTTATTAATTAAAATGAATGACTAGTTTTAGTAAGGTGATCAATTTAATGTTTATATTGTTGAGGGGTGTTTATGAAAAATATGGAATATGGAGAAGACTAATTTAAAAAGTAGTGATCTTGTATTAATTGAAGACTTGTATGTTTTTTTTGTGTTCATCCATCGATCTTCTTGTGCCTATTTATAGGTTTCAAAAGTAGCCTAAGATTTTTTACAAATTATATATCTAGTAACCTCTAGTCAATTACATCATAAATATCTACTATTAAATATCTAACACCACTAATTTATTCTAGATAATTCTACATTATTACTTGAAAAACATTAATATTTTAACACTCATCCTTAATGTTTTTCGAGGTTACTCCGAGCATATTACGTAAGAACTCGAACTTTAGTCTTGGGAGTGCTTTGGTGAATATGTCAGCAATTTGCTCTTCAGTCTTGCAGTATTTTAGTTCAATATCTTTCTTGGCGGAGACTTCTCGTAGAAAGTGATATTTGATGTCAATATGTTTTGTTTTACCATGGAACACCGGATTCTTTGCCATCGCTATTGCAGATTTGTTGTCGCAAAATATTTTTGTAGCCTCATCTTGTTTTTCGCCCATGTCTTCTAGAATTCTCTTTAGCCATATAGCTTGATTAGCTGAGTTTGCGGCTGCAACGTATTCGGCTCCAGCTGATGATTGTGCCACCGTTTCTTGTTTCTTTGATGTCCATGAGAATACACCAGATCCAAGTGTGAATGCGTATCCTGAAGTACTTCTCATGTCATCCACTGATCCGGCCCAATCACTATCTGTGTATCCATGAAGCTTCGAGTCTATAGTGGGCTTGTACCATATTCCATAGTCCATGGTACCTTGCAAGTATCTTAGTATTCTTTTAGAAGCTTCATAATGTATTTGAGTAGGGTTTTGCATGTACCTGGATAGTAGACTCGTTGCGTACATGATGTCAGGTCTTGTTGCTGTTAGATAAAGTAGGCTTCCAATGAGACTTCTGAATCTTGAAGCATCCGCTTTCTCAGATCCATCTTCTATTCTCATCTTCTCATTTGCAACCAGTGGCGTGGCTATAGTTTTACAACCGTATAGTTTAAACTTTTTCAGGAGATTTTTCGTGTATTTCTTTTGGCAAATGAAGATGCCTTCATTTTCTTGACTGATTTCGATGCCAAGAAAATAGTGCATTAATCCAAGGTCGCTCATCTCGAATGTTTTCATCATGTCTTCTTTAAACTCTTGTATCATTTTCTCATTGTTTCCCGTATATATAAGATCATCGACATACAAGGAAATAATGAGAGTGTCAGAGTTACCTTGGGTTTTGATGTAGAGTGTAGGCTCACTTTGACTCCTCCTGAATCCTGAACTTGTGAAGTAGTTGTCTATGCGACTGTACCATGCGCGTGGCGCTTGTTTAAGTCCATATAAGGCTTTCTTTAGCTTCAGGACTTTATCTTCTTTTCCTTCCTGGATGAACCCTTGTGGTTGCTTTACATATATTTCTTCTTCGAGAAACCCATTTAGAAAGGCAGATTTCACATCTAGTTGGTGAATCTTTCATCTTCGCTGAGCTGCTAACGCCACAAGTGCTCTTATAGTATCGAATCGTGCTAAAGGTGCGTAAGTTTCGGTGTAGTCGACTCCGGGTTGTTGTGAATAGCCTTTAGCAACTAGCCTTGCTTTATGTTTTTGTATAGAACCATCAGGGTTGAGCTTTGTTTTGTAAACCCACTTAACTCCAATTATTTCTTTGTCTTTGGGATGATCAACTAGCTCCCATGTATTATTTTTCTCGATCATTTTGATTTCTTCATTCATAGCAGTCACCCATTTTTCATCTTTTGCTGCAACTTCATAGCTTTCAGGTTCTAGAGTTGTGAAGTTGCAAGTCTCGTATATCTCTTCTAACGCTTTGACTCTTCCAAGTGATGACTCTAGACTTGACTCGTCTTGCGCCAAAGATAATCTTGTTGACGGAGAATTTGGTGTAGCAGGGCTTGTTTCACCGGTACTTTCTTGTTGTTCAGAATGTTCAACTTGTAGTGGTTGTTGGGCTGGAGTCTCTATAGATATCGGATGTAGATATGTTTGTTTTTCAATTTTTTCTTTCTCCCAATTCCAAGAAGCGTCTTCGTCAAACTCCACGTCTCTGCTGATCACGATGTTATTGGTCTTCAAGTTATATACTCGGTCGCCTTTTGACTGTGTGCTATAGCCCAAGAATATTCCCTTTTCTGATTTTTCTTCAAGCTTATGACGTTTCTCCTTTGGAATATGGATGTAGCAGATACTCCCAAATACTCGCAGATGTTTTGCCGACGGTTTCCTTCCACTCCATGCCTCAATTGGAGTCTTGTTTTCTACTGCTTTCGTGGGACATCGATTTAATATATATACAGCCGTTTATACAGCTTCAGCCCAGAAACTGTTAGGAAGGCCTTTTTCGTGTATCATTGTTTTGGCCATTTCCATTACAGTTCTATTTTTACGTTCAGAGACACCGTTTTGCTCAGGGGCGTAACCGACAGTGAGTTGGCGTTTAACTCCTCCGTCTTCGCAAAATTTATTGAATTGTGTAGAGGTATATTCTTTCCCTCTATCGCTCCTCAGTGTTTAAATATATTGGCTACTACTCTTTTCTACGAAGTTCTTGAACTTCTTGAATATCGTAAATGCTTCCGATTTTTCACGCATGAAATAAATCCACGTCATTCTAGAATAGTCATCAATGAAGAGAATAAAGTACCTGTTTTGGTTAAGAGACGGGGTCCTCATTGGTCCACATACGTCAGTGTGCACCAGCTCCAGTATACCTTTCGCTCTCCAGGATTTGTCACGAGGGAAAGGTTTTCGATGTTGCTTGCCCATCATACAGCTTTCACACGTGTCAGTGATCTCTTCTATGTTTGGCAAGTCTCTCATCATATTCTTTTGTTGGAGGATTTTTAGTGCGTGAAAGTTAAAGTGGCCAAATCTTCGATGCCATAGCCATGATTCTTCAACTTGAACTTTCATGGCCGTGTCTCTGATATACTACCAACGAAGCGGAAAGTTGCGGTTCTCCATTGGCACTTCGGCTATTAATTTATAGTTGTTTTTCTTGTCACGAATAACACATGATTTATCTTCGAAGTGTAAAGAGTAACCATGCTCCATCATTTGCCCAACACTTAGCAAGTTACTTGCAAGGCTTGGTACTAAAAGAACGTCATTAACATATCGAGTGACGTTATTAGTTTGAACAGTTATCGTACCTTTGCCTTTAGTGTCAACAAGAGCTCCATTCCCTAGTTTGACGCGTGACTTTACGGAGGTGTTGATACTATCAAATAACTTTTCATCTCCTGTCATGTGGTTGCTGCACCCACTGTCGATCAACCAAGTATCGTCCCTCTGTTTATTTGCGACATGACAGGCATAGAATAGCTGATTTTTGTTCTCCGGTATATCTTCACTGAAGTTAGCTCGATGATTTTGTTTTAAACGACAATCTTTTTCTAGATGCCCAAATCTTTTGCAGTTATTGCATTGTGGCTTTCCTTTGTGAAAACAATCTTTCTCCAAGTGGTTTGTCCTTTTGCAAATACCACATGGAGAATAGGTTTTTCTTCTCAGATCGAACCCGGTTCTGGGTTTTTCTCCTCCTCTTGATTTTTCTTCAAGATTTCTTTTCCCCCCATTGTTTGATTTTTGAGACCGCAATTTGAGTTTAGACTGAAAAGCACTTTCAAGTGAGTTTTCACTACGCCGACTCAGTTTAGCCTCATATGCTTCAAGAGAGCCAATTAATTCCGTTACTGACAGAGTCTCAATGTCTTTTGACTCTTCAATAGCGGTAATGACATGATCGTATTTTTCAGTCATGCTGATAAGTATTTTTTCTACGATTCTCTTATCAGTTATGTTATCTCCATAGGCTCTCATTTGATTTACTATTTCTTTAATTCTAGAATAGTAATCTTTTACGGTCTCAGTCTCTTTCATATTTAAATTTTCAAAATCTCTTCTGAGAGTTAGAAGTTTGACGGATCTCACCTTGACATTTCCTTGAAATTCTTCCTGAAGGATCTTCCACGCCTCCTTGGCTGTCGTAGCTCCCATGATTCGTGAAAAGATAGACGGTGTCAAGGCTTGTTGAATGTAGCCTAGAGCAGCAGCATTTCTGACTACATTTTTGTTGTATTTTTCCTGTTCATTCGCGGACAGAGTTTCGTCGTCTTTTGGATTTATAAACCCGACTTCGACAATATCCCATAAGCTTTGTGCTTGGAAATATGTCTTCATTCGAATACTCCAAAAATCATAGTTGTCGCCATCAAAGATGGGGACGGGAATATTGTATGCACCAACGGTAGTCATGGTGTACTTGAACAACGCCCAATACGGCTCTGATACTACTTGTTAGATTTAGTTATATTTTTATTAATTAAAATGAATGACTTGTTTTAGTAAGGTGATCAATTTAATGTTTATATTGTTGAGGGGTGTTTATGAAAAATATGGAATATGGAGAAGACTAATTTAGAAAGTAGTGATCTTATATTAATTGAAGACTTGTATGTTTTTTTGTGTTCATCCATCGATCTTCTTGTGCCTATTTATAGGCTTCAAAAGTATCCTAAGATTTTTTACAAATTATATATCTAGTAACCTCTAGTCAATTACATCATAAATATCTACTATTAAATATCTAACACCACTAATTTATTCTAGATAATTCTACATTATTACTTGAAAAACATTAATATTTTAACAATAATGCACAGAAATTAACCCGGTGGTGAAATAAACATCAAAAACATTGTATGTCCATATACTTGAACCCACAAATATATACCATAAAAAGATTTAACCAAAACACAAAAACGTAGAATCATTTTGTTTTGGGGTTCTAGAGTAACCTTGTATAATTGTTCTGTAATCCAATATGGTTGGTATAGTTACTTGGTTCAAAAAAAAATCAAGGAAAAAGCATCGAAAGTCATGTTCTGGTTTTGCATCTCACAACACATAACTAATTGTATTTGGTTATATGATCACATCTTCACACTTTTTTTTAATAATAAGAGTAGTTGAAAAGCTATGTAAACTTGAGAATCTATCAGCTAGCAACTCAATAGAGTAGTTACTTCAATATACGTAAACTGTTTACAACTCAATTACATATTCGTTTAGACATCCCGATACGATAACAAGAAACGCCTGTACAAGACTAATCCTGTCACCTGGATTGTTTTAAGAGTGAATCAACCGATCTAAGCAGCCCCGTAACTTGATGATTAACACGGTTACATTGCCCAAAGATATCATAAAAAACTTAATAAGAGCTTTTTATAAATGTTCATATAACTGTCCAAAACTTCATATTATCTTCCAATATCATAACATTCGATGGATAGCGTCTGCAATTAGCATTGGTATTCTGCAGAGCAGAAAAAGTGATGAAAGAACATTAAAAGTTCCATCGTTCTAATTGAACTTTGGCTTCAGCCATGTCTTTCTGTGCTTTCTTCCTCCGGTAAAGATTGGGCAATCCCGGCTACAAAAACAAACAAAAGTTGTAACCATACAAATAAAATAAAATAAACATAATAGAATATGTTAATGGTCTATACCCGAGATGTAATGGTTGGGCTGTTGCTTGGTCCTTTTCGAGTTTAATATATCTCTTGCTTTTCGAAAGAAGAAAAAAAAAATTTGAGCGATATATCATCACTAACAATCAAGAATATAGGTCCAACTTAGCTATAAACGAAACATAATAACAGGTTAAACAAGTATTAATGTACCTTGTGCACAGAACGTCTTGATGGAGAGATCCTTGGCATTCCTGGCACTGCGTCCATAGCTTCCCAAAAAGCTTCTCTAATTTGGATACTATGATTTGAAACATATTACAACCAAAGTACATAAGATGATTAATATAGAACAGTATGCTTAACGAACTTTGCTTATTTGATTTTCAAGGTAATTTTCCAGGACATAGATTGGGTCCTCTAACCTCTCATATGCCTAATTTTCATCAATTAGTTTACGTTTAAGAATGTTACAGAACAGTGTAAAAGATTTAAAGTATAACAGTGCGTTCCCAGTTTACCTTGGCACCTTTGGCACCTTTGGCAGCTTTGATAATCACATACGGCACTTGATCACCAACATGTGGAGCAGTAGCTGCATCTCGCTGTGAATAAAACATGAACATAATTGGATCACGGATGTTGTTACAAGTGCCAGAGTAGATACAACCAGTTATTGTAAATAAAATTAACATTAATTAAAATTATTATATATAAACTGACAAGCAATTTGCAGCCCAAGGTGTTTTATATATTTGTATGATGATGATGATGATGTTGGAGATATGGAGAACTTTAAACAATTAGATGGAAGATTCCAGGAAACTCACACGAAGCTTCCACGAAGTTGTTAGGAAACTCACATGTAGCTTCTACGAAGTTGTTAGGAAACTCACATGTAGCTTCCACGAAGTTGTGAGAAAATTCACATGTAGCTTCCACGAAGCTATCAGGAAACTCACATGTAGCTTCCAAGAAGCTGTCAGGAAACTCACATGAAGTTTCAAGGAATTGTTTTTAGCTTACTCCTTAAATCATTCTATAAATAGACCCTCTTGTAACTCATTGTAAACACACCACAAATATTCAGTAAATACATTCTCTAGTTGGTCCGTGGACTAAAGCAATCACAACGATTGCATATAACCACGTTATCTCTTGTGTCGATTTACATTTTTTGCACTTATAATCTTTCGTTCATTAAGTAGGTTAGTAATCTTGTAGAATTACTATCGGTGAGTGATCTTGTTGAATCATTTGCGTTGTTTTGGGTCCTAATATCCTTACAACTGGTATCAGAGCAAAAGGTTTCGTTAAGGGAACGATGGTGGAAGACGGGAAGTTTAGAATCGACCGATTCGATGGGAGAGACTTTGGCTTTTGGAAGATACAAATTGAAGATTACTTGTATCAAAAGAAGCTACACCAACCCTTGTTAGAGACAAGCCCGAAAGCATGAGCGATGCCAATTGGATGCTTTTGGATCGTCAAGCTTTGGGTGCTATTCGTCTTTCACTTGCTAAGAACGTTGCATACAACGTTGTGAATGAGAAGACGACGTTTGCTTGCTTGAAAGCACTCTCTAACATGTATGAGAAACCTACCGCTTCTAATAAGGTTTTTCTCATGCGACAATTGTTCAATACGAAGATGAAGGAAGGTACGAGTGCAACGGATCATATCAACGAGTTCAACAACATCATATCGAGGTTAGCATCGGTAGATATTGTGTTTGATGATGAGTTAAAGGAACTAATCTTGCTTTCATCATTATCGGAAAGTTGGTCGGGTACGGTTACCGCAGTTAGTAGCTCTACAGGAACTACTAAGCTAGCATTTGAAGGAATAAGGGATTTGATTCTTGGTGAAGATACTCGTAGGAGAAATTCGGGGGAATCGACATCCGGTTCCTTGTTAAGTACCGACAACCGTGGTAGGAAATTTGATCGCGGTGAGAAGAAGGGTAGAAAGAAGTCTAAGAAGAGGTATCCATCGAAAGATAGAAGTGAAGCTGTTTGTTGGGGTTGCAATCAAAAAGGGCACTTTCAAAGGAATTGCAAAAATGGTTCCGCGAAAGGTGTAAACTTGGCCAAAGGGGAAAGTGATGATGCACTTTTGTGTAGTGTTGAAAATTCTATGAAGTCTTGGATTTTGGATTCGGGAGCTTCGTTTCATGCTACTCATGTCAAAAACATGATGAAGAATTTTCGTTCATACCAAGGCAAGGTGAGATTGGCGGACAACAAGCAACTCAACATAGAGGGCATTGGAGATGTTGTTTTGAAGACTACTTTTGGTTCTAATTGGACTTTGAAGAACGTAAGGTACATTCCTAAATTGAAAAGGAAACTTATTTCGGTTGGTCAATTAGATGATGAAGGTAACGCAGTTACTTTTGAAAACCACCAATGGAAGGTGGTTAAGGGTAGTAGTATTGTGGCTCGTGGACATAAAAGGAGAACACTTTATATGGTTGAAGTGTTTGATGAAGACACGGTGGTTGCTATGGTTAATGTTGAGTCCGAATCAACTCTATGGCACTGAAAACTTGGGCATATGAGTGAGAAGGGTATGAAGATGCTTGTTTAGAGTGGGAGAATTCCGGATTTAAAAAAGGTAGAACTTGGGTTTTGCGAACCATGTGTATATGGGAAGCAAAAGAAGGTGACTTTTGGGAAATCGGGGAATGCACCTAAGTTGGAGAAATTGGAGCTCGTTCATACGGATGTGTTTGGTCCAACCAATATAGAATCACATGGAGGTTCTCGCTATTATGTTACCTTCATTGACGACTCCACTCGAAAGGTATGGGTTTATTTTCTTAAAGCTAAATCCGATGTATTTAATACTTTTATGAAGTGGAAAGCTATGGTAGAAAATGAGACTAACTTGAAAGTCAAGTGCTTGAAGTCGGATAATGGAGGAGAATATGGTAGTCTTGAGTTTAAAGACCATTGTGCAAAGCTCGGTATTAGAATGTTGAAAACGATACCGGAGACACCGCAACACAATGGGGTGGCCGAACGTATGAATCGTACGATAAATGAAAGGGCTAAGAGTATGAGACTACATGCCGGTTTGCCTAAGATGTTTTGGGCAGATGCGGTTAATACGATGGCTTATTTGCTAAATAGGGGACCCTCAACACCGTTGGGTTTTCGAATTCCCGAGGAAGAATGGCAAGGTAAGAAGGTGAGTTATGGTCACCTTAGGATCTTTGGGTGTAATGCATATGTAAAGACCAAAGATGCGGATAGAGACAAGCTTGAAGCTAAGTCAAAGAAGTGTATTTTCGTAGGCTACGGGTCGGATGAAATGGGCTATCGTTGTTGGGATAACGAGGCTAGAAAAGTAATTCGTTCTCGCGATGTTACTTTTGATGAAGATTCGGTCTATGGCAAACCGGAAACGGGGAGTCCTAAACCGGGTCATGTTACTTTTGACGATGTTTCTATTGATGATCTTGCAGGTTCTAGTGGGAGTACGGGAAACAATGAATTGCCAATGAACGGTGAGGCGTCGAAAAATGCTAATGATGGGGATGGTTCGGAAAGTGGTGATGATTCCGAATATAGTGCGAGTTCTAGTGATGAGGAGGACACAAATGAAACCGGTCCAACCATTCCGGTTACTCCTACACTAAGACACTCGACTAGAGTGCCCAAACCTAATCCTAGGTATTCTCCATCAGCAAACTACTTGCTCTATACCGATAATGGTGAACCCGAAACTTACTTTGAAGCAAGGAAGACAAAAGAATCCATACAATGGGAGCTTTCCATGAAAGAAGAGATAGGGTCACTTGAGAAGAATAAAACTTGGTCACTAGTGAAGTTACCTCATGATAAAAGGGCGTTGCAAAGTAAATGGGTGTATCGAATCAAGAATGAGTTGGATGGCAAGAAAAGGTACAAGGCTCGTTTGGTAGTCAAAGGCTTTCAATAAAAGGAAGGGGTTGACTACAAAGAGATATTTTCACCAGTAGTCAAAATGACTACTATCCGTTTGGTACTTTCTATGGTTGCATCCGAAGACTTACATCTAGAGCAACTAGATGTGAAGACCGCATTCTTGCATGGTAATCTTGTTGAAGAGATCTACATGAGGTAACCCGAGGGCTTTAAGGTAAAGGGTAAAGAGAAGTGGGTTTGTAAGCTAAAGAAAAGTTTGTATGGATTGAAGCAAGCACCTCGGCAATGGTACTTGAAGTTTGATCATTTTATGAAGAAGATTGGTTTCTTAAGATGTGAAGCGAATCACTGTTGCTACTTGAAGAAACTCAAGTCTTCTTATA
This sequence comes from Rutidosis leptorrhynchoides, assembly GCF_046630445.1. NCBI lineage: Eukaryota > Viridiplantae > Streptophyta > Magnoliopsida > Asterales > Asteraceae > Rutidosis > Rutidosis leptorrhynchoides. The sequence goes on along the minus strand of NC_092338.1, from coordinate 403,366,285 downwards.
TAATCTTATTGTTGTATATTGATGACATGTTACTTGCAGGTTCCAACATGTCCAAAATTAACAAGTTGAAGGGATTACTTTCCCGTGAATTCGAGATGAAAGATCTTGGTAGTGCTAGGCAAATACTTGGCATGAGTATTGTGCGTGATCATGTGAAAGGTACTCTATACTTGTCTCAATCCAAATATATTGAGAAAGTAGTAGAGAGGTTTAATATGGAGAATTCAAAGGCTCGTTCTATGCCTTTGGGTAGCACGATTAAGTTATCGAAAAGTCAATCACCAAAGACGGTAAAAGACAAAACAGATATGGAAAAGGTTCCATATGCATCGGCCGTAGGTAGTATTATGTATGCCATGGTTTGTACAAGACCCGATATTGCTCAAAAAGTGGGAGTTGTAAGTCGTTATATGTCTAATCCGGGGAAAGAGCATTGGGAAGCGGTCAAATGGTTGCTTCGTTATTTGAAAGGTACTTCTAATATGGGATTGTGTTGAAATATCCCGTTCTTATTGATTAAAAACGTTCCATATTAATTGATTTCGTTGCGAGGTTAACCTCTATATGAGACGTTTTTCAAAGACTGCATTCATTTTAAAACAAACCATAACCTTTATTTCATCAATAAAGGTTTAAAAAGCTTTACGTAGATTATCAAATAATGATAATCTAAAATATCCTGTTTACACATGACCATTACATAATGGTTTACAATACAAATATGTTACAACAAAATAAGTTTCTTGAATACAGTTTTTACACAATATCATACAAGCATGGACTCCAAATCTCGTCCTTATTTAAGTATGCGACAGCGGAAGCTCTTAATAATCACGTGAGAATAAACATGCTTAAAACGTCAACAAAAATGTTGGTGAGTTATAGGTTTAACCTATATATATCAAATCATAATAATAGACCACAAGATTTCATATTTCAATACACATCCCATACATAGAGATAAAAATCATTCATATGGTGAACACCTGGTAACCGACATTAACAAGATGCATATATAAGAATATCCCCATCATTCCGGGACACCCTTCGGATATGATATAAATTTCGAAGTACTAAAGCATCCGGCACTTTGGATGGGGTTTGTTAGGCCCAATAGATCTATCTTTAGGATTCGCGTCAATTAGGGTGTCTGTTCCCTAATTCTTAGATTACCAGACTTAATAAAAAGGGGCATATTCGATTTCGATAATTCAACCATAGAATGTAGTTTCACGTACTTGTGTCTATTTTGTAAATCATTTATAAAACCTGCATGTATTCTCATCCCAAAAATATTAGATTTTAAAAGTGGGACTATAACTCACTTTCACAGATTTTTACTTCATCGGGAAGTAAGACTTGGCCACTGGTTGATTCACGAACCTATAACAATATATACATATATATCAAAGTATGTTCAAAATATATTTACAACACTTTTAATATATTTTGATGTTTTAAGTTTATTAAGTCAGCTGTCCTCGTTAGTAACCTACAACTAGTTGTTCACAGTTAGATGTACAGAAATAAATTGATAAATATTATCTTGAATCAATCCACGACCCAGTGTATACGTATCTCAGTATTGATCACAACTCAAACTATATATATTTTGGAATCAACCTCAACCCTGTATAGCTAACTCCAACATTCACATATAGAGTGTCTATGGTTGTTCCGAAATATATATAGATGTGTCGACATGATAGGTCGAAACATTGTATACGTGTCTATGGTATCTCAAGATTACATAATATACAATACAAGTTGATTAAGTTATGGTTGGAATAGATTTGTTACCAATTTTCACGTAGCTAAAATGAGAAAAATTATCCAATCTTGTTTTACCCATAACTTCTTCATTTTAAATCCGTTTTGAGTGAATCAAATTGCTATGGTTTCATATTGAACTCTATTTTATGAATATAAACAGAAAAAGTATAGGTTTATAGTCGGAAAAATAAGTTACAAGTCGTTTTTGTAAAGGTAGTCATTTTAGTCGAAAGAACGACGTCTAGATGACCATTTTAGAAAACATACTTCCACTTTGAGTTTAACCATAATTTTTGGATATAGTTTCATGTTCATAATAAAAATAATTTTCTCAGAATAATAACTTTTAAATCAAAGTTTATCATAGTTTTTAATTAACTAACCCAAAACAGCCCGCGGTGTTACTACGACGGCGTAAATCCGGTTTTACGGTGTTTTTCGTGTTTTCAGGTTTTAAATCATTAAGTTAGCATATCATATAGATATAGAACATGTTTTTAGTTGATTTTAAAAGTCAAGTTAGAAGGATTAACTTTTGTTTGCGAACAAGTTTAGAATTAACTAAACTATGTTCTAGTGATGACAAGTTTAAATCTTCGAATAAGATAGCTTTATATGTATGAATCGAATGATGTTATGAACATCATTACTACCTTAAGCTCCTTGGATAAACCTACTGGAAAAGAAAAAAATGGATCTAGCTTCAACGGATCCTTGGATGGCTCGAAGTTCTTGAAGCAGAATCATGACACGAAAACAAGTTCAAGTAAGATCATCACTTGAAATAAGATTGTTATAGTTATAGAAATTGAACCAAAGTTTGAATATGATTATTACCTTGTATTAGAATGATAACCTACTATAAGAAACAAAGATTTCTTGAGGTTGGATGATCACCTTACAAGATTGGAAGTGAGCTAGCAAACTTGAAAGTATTCTTGATTTTATGAAACTAGAACTTTTGGAATTTATGAAGAACACTTAGAACTTGAAGATAGAACTTGAGAGAGATCAATTAGATGAAGAAAATTTAAGAATGAAAGTGTTTGTAGGTGTTTTTGGTCGTTGGTGTATGGATTAGATATAAAGGATATGTAATTTTGTTTTCATGCAAATAAGTCATGAATGATTACTCATATTTTTGTAATTTTATGAGATATTTCATGCTAGTTGCCAAATGATAGTTCCCACATGTGTTAGGTGACTCACATGGGCTGCTAAGAGCTGATTATTGGAGTGTATATACCAATAGTACATACATCTAAAAGCTGTGTATTGTACGAGTACGAATACGGGTGCATACGAGTAGAATTGTTGATGAAACTGAACGAGGATGTAATTGTAAGCATTTTTGTTAAGTAGAAGTATTTTAATAAGTGTCTTGAAGTCTTTCAAAAGTGTATGAATACATATTAAAACACTCCATGTATATACATTTTAACTGAGTCGTTAAGTCGTCGTTTGTCGTTACATGTAAATGTTGTTTTGAAACCTTTAGGTTAACGATCTTGTTGAATGTTGTTAACCATTGTTTATTATAACAAATGAGATGTTAAATTATTATATTATCATGATATTATCATGTATGAATATCTCTTAATATGATATATATACATTAAATGTCTTTACAACGATAATCGTTACATATATGTCTCGTTTAAAAATCATTAAGTTAGTAGTCTTGTTTTTACATATGTAGTTCATTGTTAATATACTTAATGATATGTTTACTTATCATAGTATCATGTTAACTATATATATATCCATATATATGTCATCATATAGTTTTTACAAGTTTTAACGTTCGTGAATCACCGGTCAACTTGGGTGGTCAATTGTCTATATGAAACATATTTCAATTAATCAAGTCTTAACAAGTTTGATTGCTTAACATGTTGGAAACATTTAATCATGTAAATATCAATCTCAATTAATATATATAAACATGGAAAAGTTCGGGTCACTATAGTACCTACCCGTTAAATAAATTTCGTCCCGAAATTTTAAGCTGTTGAAGGTATTGACGAATCTTCTGGAAATAGATGCGGGTATTTCTTCTTCATCTGATCTTCATGCTCCCAGGTGAACTCGGGTCCTCTATGAGCATTCCATCGAACCTTAACAATTGGTATCTTGTTTTGCTTAAGTCTTTTAATCTCACGATCCATTATTTCGACGGGTTCTTCGATGAATTGGAGTTTTTCGTTGATTTGGATTTCATCTAACGGAATAGTGAGATCTTCTTTAGCAAAACATTTCTTCAAATTTGAGACGTGGAAAGTGTTATGTACAGCCGCAAGTTGTTGAGGTAACTCAAGTCGGTAAGCTACTGGTCTGACACGATCAATAATCTTGAATGGTCCAATATACCTTGGATTTAATTTCCCTCATTTACCAAATCGAACAACGCCTTTCCAAGGTGCAATTTTAAGCATGACCATCTCTCCAATTTCAAATTCTATATCTTTTCTTTTAATGTTAGCGTAGCTATTTTGTCGACTTTGGGCGGTTTTCAACCGTTGTTGAATTTGGATGATTTTCTCGGTAGTTTCTTGTATTATCTCCGGACCCGTAATCTGTCTATCCCCCACTTCACTCCAACAAATCGGAGACCTGCACTTTCTACCATAAAGTGCTTCAAATGGTGCCATCTCAATGCTTGAATGGTAGCTGTTGTTGTAGGAAAATTCTGCTAACGGTAGATGTCGATCCCAACTGTTTTCGAAATCAATAACACAAGCTCGTAGCATGTCTTCAAGCGTTTGTATCGTCCTTTCGCTCTGCCCATCAGTTTGTGGATGATAGGCAGTACTCATGTCTAGACGAGTTCCCAATGCTTGCTGTAATGTCTGCCAGAATCTTGAAATAAATCTGCCATCCCTATCAGAGATAATAGAGATTGGTATTCCATGTCTGGAGATGACTTCCTTCAAATACAGTTGTGCTAACTTCTCCATCTTGTCATCTTCTCTTATAGGCAGGAAGTGTGCTGACTTGGTGAGACGATCAACTATTACCCAAATAGTATCATAACCACTTGCAGTCCTTGGCAATTTAGTAATGAAATCCATGGTAATGTTTTCCCATTTCCATTCCGGGATTTCAGGTTGTTGTAGTAGACCTGATGGTTTCTGATGTTCAGCTTTGACCTTAGAACACGTCAAATATTCTCCTACATATTTAGCAATATCGGCTTTCATACCTGGCCACCAAAAATGTTTCTTAAGATCCTTGTACATCTTCCCCGTTCCAGGATGTATTGAGTATCTGGTTTTATGAGCTTCTCTAAGTACCATTTCTCTCATATCTCCAAATTTTGGTACCCAAATTCTTTCAGCCCTATACCGGGTTCCGTCTTCCCGAATATTAAGATGCTTCTCCGATCCTTTGGGTATTTCATCCTTTAAATTTCCCTCTTTTAAAACTCCTTGTTGCGCCTCCTTTATTTGAGTAGTAAGGTTATTGTGAATCATTATATTCATAGATTTTACTCGAATGGGTTCTCTGTCCTTTCTGCTCAAGGCGTCGGCTACCGCATTTGCCTTCCCCGGGTGGTAACGAATCTCAAAGTCGTAGTCATTCAACAATTCAATCCACCTACGCTACCTCATATTCAGTTGTTTCTGATTAAATATGTGCTGAAGACTTTTGTGGTCGGTATATATAATACTTTTGACCCCATATAAGTAGTGCCTCCAAGTCTTTAATGCAAAAACAACCGCGCCTAATTCCAAATCATGCGTCGTATAATTTTGCTCGTGAATCTTCAATTGTCTAGACGCATAAGCAATCACCTTCGTCCGTTGCATTAATACACAACCGAGACCTTGCTTTGATGCGTCACAATAAATCACAAAATCATCATTCCCTTCAGGCAATGACAATATAGGTGCCGTAGTTAGCTTTTTCTTCAATAACTGAAACGCCTTCTCTTGTTCATCCTTTCATTCAAATTTCTTCCCTTTATGCGTTAATGCAGTCAAGGGTTTTGCTATTTTGGAGAAATCTTGGATGAATCTTCTGTAGTAACCAGCCAATCCTAAAAATTGACGTATATGCTTCAGAGTTTTTGGGGTTTCCCACTTTTCAACGGTTTCGATCTTTGCCGGATCCACCTTAATACCTTTTTTGTTCACTATGTGACCGAGAAATTGAACTTCTTCCAACCAAAATGCACACTTTGAAAATTTAGCGTACAATTCTTCCTTCCTCAATACTTCTAACACCTTTCTCAAATGTTCACCGTGTTCTTGGTCATTCTTTGAGTAAATAAGTATGTCATCAATGAAAACAATGACAAACTTGTCAAGGTATGGTCCACACACTCGGTTCATAAGGTCCATGAACACAGCTGGTGCTTTAGTTAAATCAAATGGCATGACCATAAACTCATAATGACCGTAACGTGTTCTGAAAGCAGTCTTTGGAATATCATCTTCTTTCACCCGCATTTGATGATATCCAGAACGTAAATCGATATTCGAATAAACTGATGAGCCTTGTAGTTGATCAAATAAGTCGTCAATTCTCGGCAGTGGATAACGGTTTTTGATGGTAAGTTTGTTCAACTCTCGGTAGTCGATACACAACCTGAATGTACCATCTTTCTTCTTGACAAACAAAACAGGAGCTCCCCACGGTGATGTGCTTGGTCGAATGAAACCACGTTCTAAAAGTTCTTGTAATTGGCTTTGCAGTTCTTTCATCTCGCTGGGTGCGAGTCTGTAAGGAGCACGAGCTATTGGTGCAGCTCCTGGTACAAGATCTATTTGAAATTCAACGGATCGATGTGGGGGTAATCCCGGTAATTCTTTCGGAAATACATCGGGAAATTCTTTTACGACGGGAACATCATTGATGCTCTTTTCTTCAGTTTGTACTTTCTCGACGTGTGCTAGAACAGCATAGCAACCTTTTCTTATTAGTTTTTGTGCCTTCAAATTACTAATAAGATGTAGCTTCGTGTTGCCCTTTTCTCCGTACACCATTAAGGGTTTTCCTTTTTCTCGTATAATGCGAATTGCATTTTTGTAACAAACGATCTCTGCTTTCACTTCTTTCAACCAGTCCATACCGATTATCACATCAAAACACCCTAACTCTACTGGTATCAAATCAATCTTAAATGTTTCGCTAACCAGTTTAATTTCTCGATTCCGACATATATTATCTGCTGAAATTAATTTACCATTTGCTAATTCGAGTAAAAATTTACTATCCAAAGGCGTCAATAGACAACTTAATTTAGCACAAAAATCTTTACTCATATAGCTTCTATCCGCACCCAAATCAAATAAAACGTAAGCAGATTTATTGTCAATAAGAAACGTACCCGTAACAAGCTCCGGGTCTTCCTGTGCCTCTGCCGCATTAATATTGAAAACTCTTCCGCGGCCTTGTCCATTCGTGTTCTCTTGGTTCGGGCAATTTCTAATAATATGGCCTGGTTTTCCACATTTATAACAAACTACATTGGCATAACTTGCTCCGACACTACTTGCTCCGCCATTACTCGTTCCGACACCATTTGTTCCTTTCGTTCTGTTAACCCCTGGTCCGTAGACTTCACACTTCGCCGCGCTATGACCATTTCTTTTACACTTGTTGCAAAATTTGGTACAGAACCCCGAGTGATACTTTTCACACCTTTGGCATAGCTGCTTCTGATTGTTGTTGTTGTTGCGGTTATTATTGTTGTTGGGATGATTGTTGTAGTTGCTGTTGTTGTTGTTATTGTTATTGTTGTTGTTTTTGTTGTTGGGCCATTTGTTGAAGTTGCGATTGATGTTGCGATTGTTGGGATAGTTGTTGCGATTATTGTTGTAATTGCTGTTGTTGTTGTATTGGTGATTCTTATCACCGTTTTCCTCCCACTTTCTTTTGACTTGCTTCACATTGGCCTCTTCAGCAGTCTGTTCTTTAATTCTTTCCTCAATCTGGTTCACTAGTTTGTGAGCCATTCTACATGCCTGTTGTATGGAGGCGGGCTCGTGTGAACTTATATCTTCTTGGATTCTTTCCGGTAATCCTTTCACAAACGCGTCGATCTTCTCTTCCTCATCTTCGAACGCTCCCGGACACAATAGGCACAATTCTGTGAATCGTCTTTCGTACGTGGTAATATCAAATCCTTGGGTTCGTAACCCTCTAAGTTCTGTCTTGAGCTTATTGACCTCGGTTCTGGGACGGTACTTCTCGTTCATCAAGTGCTTGAATGCTGACCACGGTAGTGCGTAAGCATCATTTTGTCCCACTTGCTCTAGATAGGTATTCCACCATGTTAACGCAGAACCTGTGAGGTATGCGTAGCGTACTTCACTTTGTCCTCTTCAGTACACTTACTTATGGCAAACACCGATTCGACCTTCTCGGTCCACCATTTCAATCCGATCGGTCCTTCGGTTCCATCAAATTCCAAAGGTTTGCAGGCAGTGAATTCTTTGTAGGTGCATCCTACACGATTTCCTGTACTGCTAGATCCAAGGTTATTGTTGGTATGTAGCGCAGCCTGTACTGCGGCTATGTTTGAAGCTAGAAAAGTACGGAATTCCTCTTCATTCATATTCACGGTGTGTCGAGTAGTCGGTGCCATTTTCTTCAAAATAGTCAAATGGAACAAGTTAATCATACAGAATATTAAGAGTAGTTAATAGTATTTCGTAGCATAATATGAACTCATTTATAAAAGCTTTTTCTTCATATTAGCATTTTATAAGTTTAAATTCGGGTAGTACCTACCCGTTAAGTTCATACTTAGTAGCTAATATACAATTCAACTACTACAATTCTATATGAAAAACTGATTATAATAATATTTCGCGTTCAAACTTTTATACAATATTTTACAAACTTACAATACCGCTTATTTTACATATAGCATGAAATATAGCACACAATAAATTTGATACAAGATGGTTGTGAAGATAATTCTAGCTAGTACACAAGTCGTTCAGCAAAGTCAATAAAGACACGTAATTCATACGTCCAGAAACAAGTCATGCATTCTGGTTTTACTAGGACTACTTCCCATCCTTGGTCTTGTGGAACATAACCGTTATGGCCGTTGATAAGACAGCGTGTTGTAACGTCGTCAAAGGGACGAGGGTTACGTAATGTCCAACAGTCCCGTAACAATCTAAAAACCTCATTTCTTACCCCAATTACCGACTCTGTCACTTGTGGGAACGTTTTGTTTAATAGTTGTAGCCCGATGTTCTTGTTCTCACTTTGATGAGAAGTGAACATTACTAATCCGTAAGCATAACATGCTTCTTTATGTTGCATGTTAGCCGCTTTTTCTAAATCACGAAGTCCAATATTCGGATATATTGAGTCAAAATAATTTCTTAACCCACTGCGTAAAATAGCATTTGGGTTCCCCGCAATATATGCGTCAAAGTAAACACATCGTAACTTATGGATTTCCCAATGTGATATCCCCCATCTTTCGAACGAAAGCCTTTTATAAACCAAGGCATTCTTGGAACGTTCTTCGAATGTCTTACAAACTGATCTCGCCTTAAATAGTTGTGCCAAAGAATTCTGACCGACTCTAGACAAGATTTCATCAATCATGTCTTCGGGTAGGTCTCTTAAAATATTGGGTTGTCTATCCATTTTGTGTTTTTATACTGTAAAATAGACAAGAGTTAGATTCATAAAAAAATACTTATTAATACAAGCAATTTTTACATATATCATAAAGCATAAGCACACTATATTACATATATTACACCACACGAATACAACTATCTTATTCCGACTCGCTCGTTTCTTCTTCTTCGGTTTTGGTTCGTTTTGCCAAGTTTCTAGGGATATATGATGTTCCCCTAATACGAGCCGTCGTTTTCCACATTGGTTTAGAAAAACCTGGTGGTTTAGAGGTTCCCGGGTCATTGTTACAACTTAAGGACTTCGGGGGTTGACGATACATATAAAGTTAATCGGGGTTGGAATTAGATTTCTCTATTTTTATGCCCTTTCCCTTATTATTTTCTTTTGCCTTTTTAAATTCAGTTGGGGTAATTTCTATAACATCATCGGAATTCTCGTCGGAATCTGATTCATCGGAGAATTGGTAATCCTTCCAATATTTTGCTTCCTTGGCCGAAACACCATTGACCATAATTAACCTTGGTCGGTTGGTTGAGGATTTTCTTTTACTTAACCGTTTTATTATTTCCCCCACCGGTTCCGATTCTTCTTCCGGTTCCGATTCTTCTTCCGGTTCCGACTCTTCTTCCGGTTCCGACTCTTCTTCCGGTTCCTCTTCGGGAACTTGTGAATCAGTCCACGAATCATTCCAATTTACATTTGACTCTTCATTATTATTAGGTGAGTCAATGGGACTTGTTCTAGAGATAGACATCTATCACATAATACCAAACACGTTAAGAGATTAATATATCACATAATATTCACATGTAAAAATATATAGTTTCCAACAAAATTTGTTAAGCAATCATTTTTCAAGTAAACACGGTCGAAGTCCAGACTCACTAATGCATCCTAACAAACTCGATAAGACACACTAATGCAAAATTCTGGTTCTCTAAGACCAACGCTCGGATACCAACTGAAATGTCCCGTTCTTATTGGTTAAAAACGTTCCATATTAATTGATTTCGTTGCGAGGTTTTGACCTCTATATGAGACGTTTTTCAAAGACTGCATTCATTTTAAAACAAACCATAACTTTTATTTCATCAATAAAGGTTTAAAAAGCTTTACGTAGATTATCAAATAATGATAATCTAAAATATCCTGTTTACACACGACCATTACATAATGGTTTACAATACAAATATGTTACAACAAAATAAGTTTCTTGAATGCAGTTTTTACACAATATCATACAAGCATGGACTCCAAATCTCGTCCTTATTTAAGTATGCGACAGCGAAAGCTCTTAATAATCACCTGAGAATAAACATGCTTAAAACGTCAACAAAAATATTGGTGAGTTATAGGTTTAACCTATATATATCAAATCATAATAATAGACCACAAGATTTCATATTTCAATACACATCCCATACATAGAGATAAAAATCATTCATATGGTGAACACCTGGTAACCGACATTAACAAGATGCATATATAAGAATATCCCCATCATTCCGGGACACCCTTCGGATATGATATAAATTCCGAAGTACTAAAGCATCCGGTACTTTGGATGGGGTTTGTTAGGCCCAATAGATCTATCTTTAGGATTCGCGTCAATTAGGGTGTCTGTTCCCTAATTCTTAGATTACCAGACTTAATAAAAAGGGGCATATTCGATTTCGATAATTCAACCATAGAATGTAGTTTTACGTACTTGTGTCTATTTTGTAAATCATTTATAAAACCTGCATGTATTCTCATCCCAAAAATATTAGATTTTAAAAGTGGGACTATAACTCACTTTCACAGATTTTTACTTCGTCGGGAAGTAAGACTTGGCCACTGGTTGATTCACGAACCTATAACAATATATACATATATATCAAAGTATGTTCAAAATATATTTACAACACTTTTAATATATTTTGATGTTTTAAGTTTATTAAGTCAGCTGTCCTCGTTAGTAACCTACAACTAGTTGTCCACAGTTAGATGTACAGAAATAAATCGATAAATATTATCTTGAATCAATCCACGACCCAGTGTATACATATCTCAGTATTGATCACAACTCAAACTATATATATTTTGGAATCAACCTCAACCCTGTATAGCTAACTCCAACATTCACATATAGAGTGTCTATGATTGTTCCGAAATATATATAGATGTGTCAACATGATAGGTCAAAACATTGTATACGTGTCTATGGTATCTCAAGATTACATAATATTCAATACAAGTTGATTAAGTTATGGTTGGAATAAATTTTTTACCAATTTTCACGTAGCTAAAATGAGAAAAATTATCCAGTCTTGTTTTACCCATAACTTCTTCATTTTAAATCCTTTTTGAGTGAATAAAATTGCTATGGTTTCATATTGAACTCTATTTTATGAATCTAAACAGAAAAATTATAGGTTTATAGTCGAAAAAATAAGTTACAAGTCGTTTTTGTAAAGGTAGTCATTTCAGTCGAAAGAACGACGTCTAGATGACCATTTTAGAAAACATACTTCCACTTTGAGTTTAACCATAATTTTTGGATATAGTTTCATGTTCATAATAAAAATCATTTTCTCAGAATAACAACTTTTAAATCAAAGTTTATCATAGTTTTTAATTAACTAACCCAAAACAGCCCGCGGTGTTACTACGACGGCGTAAATCCGGTTTTACGGTGTTTTTCGTGTTTCCAGGTTTTAAATCATTAAGTTAGCATATCATATAGATATAGAACATGTGTTTAGTTGATTTTAAAAGTCAAGTTAGAAGGATTAACTTTTGTTTGCGAACAAGTTTAGAATTAACTAAACTATGTTCTAGTGATTACAAGTTTAAACCTTCGAATAAGATAGCTTTATATGTATGAATCAAATGATGTTATGAACATCATTACTACCTTAAGTTCCTTGGATAAACCTACTGGAAAAGTGAAAAATGGATCTAGCTTCAACGGATCCTTGGATGGCTCGAAGTTCTTGAAGCAGAATCATGACACGAAAACAAGTTCAAGTAAGATCATCACTTGAAATAAGATTGTTATAGTTATATAAATTGAACCAAAGTTTTAATATGATTATTACCTTGTATTAGAATGATAACCTACTGTAATAAACAAAGATTTCTTGAGGTTGGATGATCACCTTACAAGATTGGAAGTGAGCTAGCAAACTTGAAAGTATTCTTGATTTTATGAAACTAGAACTTTTGGAATTTATGAAGAACACTTAGAACTTGAAGATAGAACTTGAGAGATATCAATTAGATGAAGAAAATTGAAGAATTAAAGTGTTTGTAGGTGTTTTTGGTCGTTGGTGTATGGATTAGATATAAAGGATATGTAATTTTGTTTTCATGTAAATAAGTCATGAATGATTACTCATATTTTTGTAATTTTATGAGATATTTCATGCTAGTTGCCAAATGATGGTTCCCACATGTGTTAGGTGACTCACATGGGCTGCTAAGAGCTGATCATTGGAGTGTATATACCAATAGTACATACATCTAAAAGCTGTGTATTGTACGAGTACGAATACGGGTGCATACGAGTAGAATTGTTGATGAAACTGAACGAGGATGTAATTGTAAGCATTTTCATTAAGTAGAAGTATTTTGATAAGTGTCTTGAAGTCTTTCAAAAGTGTATGAATACATATTAAAACACTCCATGTATATACGTTTTAACTGAGTCGTTAAGTCGTCGTTAGTCGTTACATGTAAATGTTGTTTTGAAACCTTTAGGTTAACGATCTTGTTGAATGTTGTTAACCCATTGTTTATTATAACAAATGAGATGTTAAATTATTATATTATCATGATATTATCATGTATGAATATCTCTTAATATGATATATATACATTAAATGTCTTTACAACGATAATCGTTACATATATGTCTCGTTTAAAAATCATTAAGTTAGTAGTCTTGTTTTTACATATGTAGTTCATTGTTAATATACTTAATGATATGTTTACTTATCATAGTATCATGTTAACTATATATATATATCCATATATATGTCATCATATAGTTTTTACAAGTTTTAACGTTCGTGAATCACCGGTCAACTTGGGTGGTCAATTGTCTATATGAAACATATTTCAATTAATCAAGTCTTAACAAGTTTGATTGCTTAACATGTTGGAAACATTTAATCATATAAATATCAATCTCAATTAATATATATAAACATGGAAAAGTTCGGGTCACTACATGTGTTTCTCCAAAACCAATCTCATACTTAGGGGTTATGCGGATGCTGATTTGGGTGGATGTGATGATTCGGGGAAAAGCACTACGGGTTATGTTTTCACAATAGGGAAGACGGCGGTTAGTTGGATGTCTCAACTACAAAAGAGTGTTGCTTTATCAACCACCGAAGCCGAATATATGGCTATTGCAGATGAAATGTCCCGTTCTTATTGATTAAAAACGTTCCATATTAATTGATTTCGTTGCGAGGTTTTGACCTCTATATGAGACGTTTTTCAAAGACTGCATTCATTTTTAAACAAACCATAACCTTTATTTCATCAATAAAGGTTTAAAAAGCTTTACGTAGATTATCAAATAATGATAATCTAATATATCCTGTTTACACACGACCATTACATAATGGTTTACAATACAAATATGTTACAACAAAATAAGTTTCTTGAATGCAGTTTTTACACAATATCATACAAGCATGGACTCCAAATCTTGTCCTTATTTAAGTATGCGACAGCGGAAGCTCTTAATAATCACCTGAGAATAAACATGCTTAAAACGTCAACAAAAATGTTGGTGAGTTATAGGTTTAACCTATATATATCAAATCGTAACAATAGACCACAAGATTTCATATTTCAATACACATCCCATACATAGAGATAAAAATCATTCATATGGTGAACACCTGGTAACCGACAATAACAAGATGCATATATAAGAATATCCCCATCATTCCGGGACACCCTTCGGATATGATATAAATTTCGAAGTACTAAAGCATCCGGTACTTTGGATGGGGTTTGTTAGGCCCAATAGATCTATCTTTAGGATTCGCGTCAATTAGGGTGTCTGTTCCCTAATTCTTAGATTACCAGACTTAATAAAAAGGGGCATATTCGATTTCGATAATTCAACCATAGAATGTAGTTTCACGTACTTGTGTCTATTTTGTAAATCATTTATAAAACCTGCATGTATTCTCATCCCAAAAATATTAGATTTTAAAAGTGGGACTATAACTCACTTTCACAGATTTTTACTTCGTCGAGAAGTAAGACTTGGCCACTGTTGATTCACGAACCTATAACAATATATACATATATATTAAAGTATGTTCAAAATATATTTACAACACTTTTAATATATTTTGATGTTTTAAGTTTATTAAGTCAGCTGTCCTCGTTAGTAACCTACAACTAGTTGTCCACAGTTAGATGTACAGAAATAAATCAATAAATATTATCTTGAATCAATCCACGACCCAGTGTATACGTATCTCAGTATTGATCACAACTCAAACTATATATATTTTGGAATCAACCTCAACCCTGTATAGCTAACTCCAACATTCACATATAGAGTGTCTATGGTTGTTCCGAAATATATATAGATGTGTCGACATGATAGGTCGAAACATTGTATACGTGTCTATGGTATCTCAAGATTACATAATATACAATACAAGTTGATTAAGTTATGGTTGGAATAGATTTGTTACCAATTTTCACGTAGCTAAAATGAGAAAAATTATCCAATCTTGTTTTACCCATAACTTCTTCATTTTAAATCCGTTTTGAATGAATCAAATTGCTATGGTTTCATATTGAACTGTATTTTATGAATCTAAACAGAAAAAGTATAGGTTTATAGTCGGAAAAATAAGTTACAAGTCGTTTTTGTAAAGGTAGTCATTTCAGTCGAAAGAACGACGTCTAGATGACCATTTTAGAAAACATACTTCCACTTTGAGTTTAACCATAATTTTTGGATATAGTTTCATGTTCATAATAAAAATCATTTTCTCAGAATAACAACTTTTAAATCAAAGTTTATCATAGTTTTTAATTAACTAACCCAAAACAGCCCGCGGTGTTACTACGACGGCGTAAATCCGGTTTTACGGTGTTTTTCGTGTTTCCAGGTTTTAAATCATTAAGTTAGCATATCATATAGATATAGAACATGTGTTTAGTTAATTTTAAAAGTCAAGTTAGAAGGATTAACTTTTGTTTGCGAACAAGTTTAGAATTAACTAAACTATGTTCTAGTGATTACGAGTTTAAACCTTCGAATAAGATAGTTTTATATATATGAATCGAATGATGTTATGAACATCATTACTACCTCAAGTTTAGTAGGTAAACCTACTGGAAGTGACAAGAAATGATCTAGCTTCAAAGGATCTTGGATGGCTTGAAAGTTCTTGAAGTAGGATCATGACACAAAAACAAGTTCAAGTAAGATTTTTGCTCGAATTAAGATAGTTTATAGTTATAGAAATTGAATCAAAGTTTGAATATGAATATTACCTTGAATAAGAAAGATAACCTACTGTATATAACAAAGGTTTCTTGATCTTAGATGATTACTTGGAATGGATTAGGAAGCTTGGAAGTAAATTAGTAAACTTGAAGGGATTTTTGAAGTATTCTTGAAGTGTTCTTCCTATGATGATTATAGCTTGATTCTTGAAGTGATTTTTGATGAAGATGATGATTAACTACTGGAAAAATACGTTCATAATAGTGTGGGTGTGTTGAGAGAGAATTAGAAAGAGATTTGGAAGTGAAATGGAGTGAATGATGAGTGTTAATTGGTGAGTGGTGAGTGGGGTTAAAAGGAGTTCTAGTTAGTTGACTAGCTCATGGTAGAAGTTAAAATTGATTAGTCATACATGACATAATCAAGAGTGGAATCCCATGCTAATTCCTATTGGTATATACCCATAGTAAGTACGTTTTGAAGCTGTGTATAATACGGGTAAGAATACGACTAGAATTCTTGATGAAAGAAAAGAATGGGAAAGTAACTGTAACCATTTTCGTTAAGTATGAGTGTTTTGATATATGTCTTGAAGTCTTCCAAAAGTATTTTAATACATCTAAATACACTACATGTATATACATTTTAACGGAGTCGTTAAGTCATCGTTAGTCGTTACATGTAAGTGTTGTTTTGAAACCTTTAAGTTAACGATCTCAATTAATGTTGTTAACCCATTGTTTATTATATCTAATGAGATGTTAAATTATTATATTATCATGATATTATGATATATTAATATATCTTAATATGATATATATACATTTAAATGTCGTTACAACGATAATCGTTACATATATGTCTCGTTTCGAAATCCTTAAGTTAGTAGTCTTGTTTATATGTATATAACTCATTGTTAATATACTTATGGAGATACTTACTTATAATAATCTCATGTTAACCATATGTATATCCATATATATATCGTCAAGTCGTTTTTACAAGTTTTAACGTTCGTGAATCGCCCGTCAACTTGGGTGGTCAATTGTCTATATGAAACATATTTCAATTAATCAAGTCTTAACAAGTTTGATTGCTTAACATGTTGGAAACATTTAATCATGTAAATATCAATCTCAATTAATATATATAAACATGGAAAAGTTCGGGTCACTACAGTACCTACCCGTTAAATAAATTTCGTCCCGAAATTTTAAGCTGTTGAAGGTGTTGATGAATCTTCTGGAAATAGATGCGGGTATTTCTTCTTCATCTGATCTTCACGCTCCCAGGTGAACTCGGGTCCTCTACGAGCATTCCATCGAACCTTAACAATTGGTATCTTGTTTTGCTTAAGTCTTTTAACCTCACGATCCATTATTTCGACGGGTTCTTCGATGAATTGGAGTTTTTCATTGATTTGGATTTCATCTAACGGAATAGTGAGATCTTCTTTAGCAAAACATTTCTTCAAATTCGAGACGTGGAAAGTGTTATGTACAGCCGCGAGTTGTTGAGGTAACTCAAGTCGGTAAGCTACTGGTCCGACACGATCAATAATCTTGAATGGTCCAATATACCTTGGATTTAATTTCCCTCGTTTACCAAATCGAACAACGCCTTTCCAAGGTGAAACTTTAAGCATGACCATCTCTCCAATTTCAAATTCTATATCTTTTCTTTTAATGTCAGCGTAGCTCTTTTGTCGACTTTGGGCGGTTTTCAACCGTTGTTGAATTTGGATGATCTTCTCGGTAGTTTCTTGTATAATCTCCGGACCCGTAATCTGTCTATCCCCCACCTCACTCCAACAAATCGGAGACCTGCACTTTCTACCATAAAGTGCTTCAAACGGCGCCATCTCAATGCTTGAATGGTAGCTGTTGTTGTAGGAAAATTCTGCTAACGGTAGATGTCGATCCCAACTGTTTCCGAAATCAATAACACATGCTCGTAGCATGTCTTCAAGCGTTTGTATCGTCCTTTCGCTCTGCCCATCAGTTTGTGGATGATAGGCAGTACTCATGTCTAGACGAGTTCCTAATGCTTGCTGTAATGTCTGCCAGAATCTTGAAATAAATCTGCCATCCCTATCAGAGATAATAGAGATTGGTATTCCATGTCTGGAGACGACTTCCTTCAAATACAGTCGTGCTAACTTCTCCATCTTGTCATCTTCTCTTATTGGTAGGAAGTGTGCTGATTTGGTGAGACGATCAACTATTACCCAACTAGTATCAAAACCACTTGCAGTCCTTGGCAATTTAGTGATGAAATCCATGGTAATGTTTTCCCATTTCCATTCCGGGATTTCGGGTTGTTGAAGTAGACCTGATGGTTTCTGATGCTCAGCTTTGACCTTAGAACACGTCAAACATTCTCCTACGTATTTAGCAACATCGGCTTTCATACCCGGCCACCAAAAATGTTTCTTGAGATCCTTGTACATCTTCCCCGTTCCAGGATGTATTGAGTATCTGGTTTTATGAGCTTCTCTAAGTACCATTTCTCTCATATCTCCAAATTTTGGTACCCAAATCCTTTCAGCCCTATACCGGGTTCCGTCTTCCCGAATATTAAGATGTTTCTCCGATCCTTTGGGTATTTCATCCTTTAAATTTCCCTCTTTTAAAACTCCTTGTTGCGCCTCCTTTATTTGAGTAGTAATGTTATTATGAATCATTATATTCATAGATTTTACTCGAATGGGTTCTCTATCTTTCCTGCTCAAGGCATCGGCTACCACATTTGCCTTCCCCGGGTGGTAACGAATCTCAAAATCGTAATCATTCAATAATTCAATCCACCTACGCTGCCTCATATTCAGTTGTTTCTGATTAAATATGTGTTGAAGACTTTTGTGGTCGGTATATATAATACTTTTGACCCCATATAAGTAGTGCCTCCAAGTCTTTAATGCAAAAACAACCGCGCCTAATTCCAAATCATGCGTCGTATAATTTTGTTCGTGAATCTTCAATTGTCTAGACGCATAAGCAATCACCTTCGTTCGTTGCATTAATACACAACCGAGACCTTGCTTTGATGCGTCACAATAAATCACAAAATCATCATTCCCTTCAGGCAATGACAATATAGGTGCCGTAGTTAGCTTTTTCTTCAATAACTGAAACGCTTTCTCTTGTTCATCATTCCATTCAAATTTCTTCCCTTTATGCGTTAATGCAGTCAAGGGTTTTGCTATTCTGGAAAAGTCTTGGATGAACCTTCTGTAGTAACCAGCTAGTCCTAAAAACTGGCGTATGTGTTTCGGAGTTTTCGGGGTTTCCCACTTTTCAACAGTTTCTATCTTTGCCGGATCCACCTTAATACCTTCTTTGTTCACTATGTGACCGAGGAATTGAACTTCTTCCAACCAAAATGCACACTTTGAAAACTTAGCGTACAATTCTTCCTTCCTCAATACTTCTAACACTTTTCTCAAATGTTCACCGTGTTCTTGGTCATTCTTTGAGTAAATAAGTATGTCATCAATGAAAACAATGACAAACTTGTCAAGGTATGGTCCACACACTCGGTTCATAAGGTCCATGAACACAGCTGGTGCATTAGTTAAACCAAACGGCATGACCATAAACTCGTAATGACCGTAACGTGTTCTGAAAGCAGTCTTTGGAATATCATCTTCTTTCACCCGCATTTGATGATACCCGGAACGTAAGTCAATCTTTGAATAAACAGACGAGCCTTGTAGTTGATCAAATAAGTCGTCGATTCTCGGTAGTGGGTAGCGGTTCTTGATGGTAAGTTTGTTCAACTCTCGGTAGTCGATACACAACCTGAATGTACCATCTTTCTTCTTGACAAACAAAACAGGAGCTCCCCACGGTGATGTGCTTGGTCGAATGAAACCACGCTCTAAAAGTTCTTGTAATTGGCTTTGCAGTTCTTTCATCTCGCTGGGTGCGAGTCTGTAAGGAGCACGAGCTATTGGTGCAGCTCCTGGTACAAGATCTATTTGAAATTCAACGGATCGCTGTGGGGGTAATCCCGGTAATTCTTTCGGAAATACATCGGGAAATTCTTTTGCAATGGGAACATCATTGATGCTCTTTTCTTCAGTTTGTACTTTCTCGACGTGTGCTAGAACAGCATAGCAACCTTTTCTTATTAGTTTTTGTGCCTTCAAATTACTAATAAGATGTAGCTTCGTGTTGCCCTTTTCTCCGTACACCATTAAGGGTTTTCCTTTTTCTCGTATAATGCGAATTGCATTTTTGTAACAAACGATCTCTGCTTTCACTTCTTTCAACCAGTCCATACCGATTATCACATCAAAACTCCCTAACTCTACTGGTATCAAATCAATCTTAAATGTTTCGCTAACCAGTTTAATTTCTCGATTCCGACATATATTATCTGCTAAAATTAATTTACCATTTGCTAATTCGAGTAAAAATTTACTATCCAAAGGCGTCAATGGACAACTTAATTTAGCACAA
This sequence comes from Rutidosis leptorrhynchoides, assembly GCF_046630445.1. NCBI lineage: Eukaryota > Viridiplantae > Streptophyta > Magnoliopsida > Asterales > Asteraceae > Rutidosis > Rutidosis leptorrhynchoides. The sequence continues at coordinate 403,345,960 of NC_092338.1, read as the reverse complement.
AAATCTCTACTCATATAGCTTCTATCCGCACCCGAATCAAATAAAACGTAAGCAGATTTATTGTCAATAAGAAACGTACCCGTAACAAGCTCCGGGTCTTCCTGTGCCTCTGCCGCATTAATATTGAAAACTCTTCCGCGGCCTTGTCCATTCGTGTTCTCCTGGTTCGGGCAATTTCTAATAATGTGGCCCGGTTTTCCACATTTATAACAAACTACATTGGCATAGCTTGCTCCGACACTACTTGCTCCGCCATTACTCGTTCCGACACCATTTGTTCTTTTTGTTCTATTAACCCCTGGTCCGTAGACCTCACACTTCGCCGCGCTATGACCATTTCTTTTACACTTGTTGCAAAATTTGGTGCAGAACCCCGAGTGATACTTTTCACACCTTTGGCATAGCTGTTTCTGATTGTTGTTGTTGTTGCGGTTATTATTGTTGTTGGGATGATTGTTGTAGTTGCTGTTGCTGTTGTTGTTGTTGTTGTTGTTGTTGAGCCGTTTGTTGTAGTTGCGATTGATGTTGCGATTGTTGTTGTTGTTGTATTGGTGATTCTTATCACCATTTTCCTCCCACTTTCTTTTGACTTGCTTCACATGGGCCTCTTCAGCAGTCTGTTCTTTAATTCTTTCTTCAATCTGGTTCACTAGTTTGTGAGCCATTCTACATGCCTGTTGTATGGAGGCGGGCTCGTGTGAACTTATATCTTCTTGGATTCTTTCTGGTAATCCTTTCACAAACGCGTCGATCTTCTCTTCCTCATCTTCGAATGCTCCCGGACACAATAGGCACAATTCTGTGAATCGTCTTTCATACGTGGTAATATCAAATCCTTGGGTTCGTAACCCTCTAAGTTCTGTCTTGAGCTTATTGACCTCGGTTCTGGGACGGTACTTCTCGTTCATCAAGTGCTTGAATACTGACCACGGTAGTGCGTACGCATCATCTTGTCCCACTTGCTCTAGATAGGTATTCCACCATGTTAACGCAGAACCTGTAAAGGTATGCGTAGCGTACTTCACTTTGTCCTCTTCAGTACACTTACTTATGGCAAACACCGATTCGACCTTCTCGGTCCACCGTTTCAATCCGATCGGTCCTTCGGTTCCATCAAATTCCAAAGGTTTGCAGGCAGTGAATTCTTTGTAGGTGCATCCTACACGATTTCCTGTACTGCCAGATCCAAGGTTATTGTTGGTATATAGCGCAGCCTGTACTGCGGCTATGTTTGAAGCTAGAAAAGTACGGAATTCCTCTTCATTCATATTCACGGTGTGTCGAGTAGTCGGTGCCATTTCCTTCAAAATAGTTAAATGGAACAAGTTAATCATACAGAATATTAAGAGTAGTTAATAGTATTTCGTAGCATAATATGAACTCATTTATAAAAGCTTTTTCTTCATATTAGCGTTTTATAAGTTTAAATTCGGGTAGTACCTACCCGTTAAGTTCATACTTAGTAGCTAATATACAATTCAACTACTACAATTCTATATGAAAAACTGATTATAATAATATTTCGCGTTCAAACTTTTACACAATATTTTACAAACTTACAATACCGCTTATTTTACATATAGCATGAAATATAGCACATAATAAATTTGATACAAGATGGTTGTGAAGATAATTCTAGCTAGTACACAAGTCGTTCAGCAAAGGCAATAAAGACGCGTAATTCATACGTCCAGAAACAAGTCATGCATTCTGGTTTTACTAGGATTACTTCCCATCCTTGGTCTTGTGGAACATAACCATTATGGCCGTTGATAAGACAGCGTGTTGTAACGTCGTCAAAGGGACGAGGGTTACGTAATGACCAACAGTCTCGTAATAACCTAAAAACCTCATTTCTTACCCTAATTACCGACTCCGTCACTTGAGGGAACGTTTTGTTTAATAGTTGTAGCCCGATGTTCTTGTTCTCACTTTGGTGAGAAGCGAACATTACTAACCCGTAAGCATAACATGCTTCTTTATGTTGCATGTTAGCCGCTTTTTCTAAATCACGAAGTCCTATATTTGGATATACTGAGTCAAAATAATTTCTTAACCCGTTGCGTAAAATAGCATTTGGGTTCCCCGCAATATATGCGTCAAAGTAAACACATCGTAACTTATGGATTTCCCAATGTGATATCCCCCATCTTCCGAACGAAAGCCTTTTATAAACCAAATCATTCTTGGAACGTTCTTCGAATGTCTTACAAACTGATCTCGCCTTAAATAGTTGTGCCGAGGAATTCTGACCGACTCTAGACAAGATTTCATCAATCATGTCTCCGGGTAGGTCTCTTAAAATATTGGGTTGTCTATCCATTTTGTGTTTTTATACTGTAAAATAGACAAGAGTTAGATTCATAAAAAAATACTTATTAATACAAGCAATTTTTACATATATCATAAAGCATAAGCACACTATATTACATATATTACACCACACGAATACAACTATCTTATTCCGACTCGCTTGTTTCTTCTTCTTTGGTTTTGGTTCGTTTTCCCAAGTTTCTAGGGATATATGATGTTCCCCTAATACGAGCCGTTATTTTCCACATTGGTTTAGAAAAACCTGGTGGTTTAGAGGTTCCCGGGTCATTGTTACAACTTAAGGACTTCGGGGGTTGATGATACATATAAAGTTCATCGGGGTTGGAATTAGATTTCTCTATTTTTATGCCCTTTCCCTTATTATTTTCTTTTGCCTTTTTAAATTCAGTTGGGGTAATTTCTATAACATCATCGGAATTCTCGTCGGAATCCGATTCATCGGAGAATTGGTAATCCTCCCAATATTTTGCTTCCTTAGCGGAAACACCATTGACCATAATTAACCTTGGTCGGTTGGTTGAGGATTTTCTTTTACTTAACCGTTTTATTATTTCCCCCACCGGTTCTATTTCTTCATCCGGTTCCGATTCTTCTTCCGATTCCGATTCTTCTTCTGGTTCCGACTCTTCTTCCGGTTCCTCTTCGGGAACTTGTGAATCAGTCCACGAATCATTCCAATTTACATTTGACTCTTCATTATTATTAGGTGAGTCAATGGGACTTGTTCTAGAGGTAGACATCTATCACATAATATCAAACGCGTTAAGAGATTAATATATCACATAATATTCACATGTTAAAAATATATAGTTTCCAACAAAATTTGTTAAGCAATCATTTTTCAAGTAAACACGGTCGAAGTCCAGACTCACTAATACATCCTAACAAACTAGATAAGACACACTAATGCAAAATTCTGGTTCTCTAAGACCATCGCTCTGATACCAACTGAAATGTCCCGTTCTTATTGATTAAAAACGTTCCATATTAATTGATTTCGTTGCGAGGTTTTGACCTCTATATGAGACGTTTTTCAAAGACTGCATTCATTTTTAAACAAACCATAACCTTTATTTCATCAATAAAGGTTTAAAAAGCTTTACGTAGATTATCAAATAATGATAATCTAATATATCCTGTTTACACACGACCATTACATAATGGTTTACAATACAAATATGTTACAACAAAATAAGTTTCTTGAATGCAGTTTTTACACAATATCATACAAGCATGGACTCCAAATCTTGTCCTTATTTAAGTATGCGACAGCGGAAGCTCTTAATAATCACCTGAGAATAAACATGCTTAAAACGTCAACAAAAATGTTGGTGAGTTATAGGTTTAACCTATATATATCAAATCGTAACAATAGACCACAAGATTTCATATTTCAATACACATCCCATACATAGAGATAAAAATCATTCATATGGTGAACACCTGGTAACCGACAATAACAAGATGCATATATAAGAATATCCCCATCATTCCGGGACACCCTTCGGATATGATATAAATTTCGAAGTACTAAAGCATCCGGTACTTTGGATGGGGTTTGTTAGGCCCAATAGATCTATCTTTAGGATTCGCGTCAATTAGGGTGTCTGTTCCCTAATTCTTAGATTACCAGACTTAATAAAAAGGGGCATATTCGATTTCGATAATTCAACCATAGAATGTAGTTTCACGTACTTGTGTCTATTTTGTAAATCATTTATAAAACCTGCATGTATTCTCATCCCAAAAATATTAGATTTTAAAAGTGGGACTATAACTCACTTTCACAGATTTTTACTTCGTCGAGAAGTAAGACTTGGCCACTGTTGATTCACGAACCTATAACAATATATACATATATATTAAAGTATGTTCAAAATATATTTACAACACTTTTAATATATTTTGATGTTTTAAGTTTATTAAGTCAGCTGTCCTCGTTAGTAACCTACAACTAGTTGTCCACAGTTAGATGTACAGAAATAAATCAATAAATATTATCTTGAATCAATCCACGACCCAGTGTATACGTATCTCAGTATTGATCACAACTCAAACTATATATATTTTGGAATCAACCTCAACCCTGTATAGCTAACTCCAACATTCACATATAGAGTGTCTATGGTTGTTCCGAAATATATATAGATGTGTCGACATGATAGGTCGAAACATTGTATACGTGTCTATGGTATCTCAAGATTACATAATATACAATACAAGTTGATTAAGTTATGGTTGGAATAGATTTGTTACCAATTTTCACGTAGCTAAAATGAGAAAAATTATCCAATCTTGTTTTACCCATAACTTCTTCATTTTAAATCCGTTTTGAATGAATCAAATTGCTATGGTTTCATATTGAACTGTATTTTATGAATCTAAACAGAAAAAGTATAGGTTTATAGTCGGAAAAATAAGTTACAAGTCGTTTTTGTAAAGGTAGTCATTTCAGTCGAAAGAACGACGTCTAGATGACCATTTTAGAAAACATACTTCCACTTTGAGTTTAACCATAATTTTTGGATATAGTTTCATGTTCATAATAAAAATCATTTTCTCAGAATAACAACTTTTAAATCAAAGTTTATCATAGTTTTTAATTAACTAACCCAAAACAGCCCGCGGTGTTACTACGACGGCGTAAATCCGGTTTTACAGTGTTTTTCGTGTTTCCAGGTTTTAAATCATTAAGTTAGCATATCATATAGATATAGAACATGTGTTTAGTTAATTTTAAAAGTCAAGTTAGAAGGATTAACTTTTGTTTGCGAACAAGTTTAGAATTAACTAAACTATGTTCTAGTGATTACGAGTTTAAACCTTCGAATAAGATAGTTTTATATATATGAATCGAATGATGTTATGAACATCATTACTACCTCAAGTTTAGTAGGTAAACCTACTGGAAGTGACAAGAAATGATCTAGCTTCAAAGGATCTTGGATGGCTTGAAAGTTCTTGAAGTAGGATCATGACACAAAAACAAGTTCAAGTAAGATTTTTGCTCGAATTAAGATAGTTTATAGTTATAGAAATTGAATCAAAGTTTGAATATGAATATTACCTTGAATAAGAAAGATAACCTACTGTATATAACAAAGGTTTCTTGATCTTAGATGATTACTTGGAATGGATTAGGAAGCTTGGAAGTAAATTAGTAAACTTGAAGGGATTTTTGAAGTATTCTTGAAGTGTTCTTCCTATGATGATTATAGCTTGATTCTTGAAGTGATTTTTGATGAAGATGATGATTAACTACTGGAAAAATACGTTCATAATAGTGTGGGTGTGTTGAGAGAGAATTAGAAAGAGATTTGGAAGTGAAATGGAGTGAATGATGAGTGTTAATTGGTGAGTGGTGAGTGGGGTTAAAAGGAGTTCTAGTTAGTTGACTAGCTCATGGTAGAAGTTAAAATTGATTAGTCATACATGACATAATCAAGAGTGGAATCCCATGCTAATTCCTATTGGTATATACCCATAGTAAGTACGTTTTGAAGCTGTGTATAATACGGGTAAGAATACGACTAGAATTCTTGATGAAAGAAAAGAATGGGAAAGTAACTGTAACCATTTTCGTTAAGTATGAGTGTTTTGATATATGTCTTGAAGTCTTCCAAAAGTATTTTAATACATCTAAATACACTACATGTATATACATTTTAACGGAGTCGTTAAGTCATCGTTAGTCGTTACATGTAAGTGTTGTTTTGAAACCTTTAAGTTAACGATCTCAATTAATGTTGTTAACCCATTGTTTATTATATCTAATGAGATGTTAAATTATTATATTATCATGATATTATGATATATTAATATATCTTAATATGATATATATACATTTAAATGTCGTTACAACGATAATCGTTACATATATGTCTCGTTTCGAAATCCTTAAGTTAGTAGTCTTGTTTATATGTATATAACTCATTGTTAATATACTTATGGAGATACTTACTTATAATAATCTCATGTTAACCATATGTATATCCATATATATATCGTCAAGTCGTTTTTACAAGTTTTAACGTTCGTGAATCGCCCGTCAACTTGGGTGGTCAATTGTCTATATGAAACATATTTCAATTAATCAAGTCTTAACAAGTTTGATTGCTTAACATGTTGGAAACATTTAATCATGTAAATATCAATCTCAATTAATATATATAAACATGGAAAAGTTCGGGTCACTACAGCAGAAGCTTCTAAAGAGCTTGTTTGGTTGAAAAACTTCTTAGGTGAGTTGGGTAAAAGACAAGACTATTGCATCTTGAATTGTGATAATCAAAGTGCGGTTCATCTTGGGAAGAATCCGGTGTTTCATAGTCGTACGAAACACATCAATATAAGGTATCATTTTATTCGACAACATATAAATGATGGTACTTTATTATTGGAGAAAATCCTTGGTACGAAGAATCCTGCTGATATGTTTACTAAGGTTGTTACGACAGAGAAATTGAGGTTTTGCATTACCTCAATCGGTCTTCTAATGAACTGATGAAAGAAGATCCCAACTAGAGAATTAGAGAGTTAATGTTTCAATTCTAACAAGTAGTGTTGAAGACCTTGTATCGAAAGTCTGCTCATCCGAAGTATGTGTTGAGTGTGCGTGTCCCAAATGGAGTTTGGCGGTATAATGGTGGTTTAACGTTCTTGGTTAGACCGTTGATATTTTGGGTTGACGAAGGTTGGGTTTGTTCAAAGTCTCCAAGTGGGAGATTGTTGGAGATATGGGGAACTTTAAACAATTAGAGGGAAGATTCCAGGAAACTCACACGAAGCTTCCACGAAGTTGTTAGGAAACTCACATGTAGCTTCTACGAAGTTGTTAGGAAACTCACATGTAGCTTCTACGAAGTTGTGAGAAAATTCACATGTAGCTTCCACGAAGCTGTCAGGAAACTCACATGTAGCTTCCAAGAAGCTGTCAGGAAACTCACATGAAGTTTCAAGGAATTGTTTTTAGCTTACTCCTTAAATCATTCTATAAATAGACCCTCTTGTAACTCATTGTAAACATAACACAAATATTCAGTAAATACATTCTCTAGTTGGTCCGTGGACTAAAGCAATCACAACGATTGCATATAACCACGTTATCTCTTGTGTCGATTTACATTTTTTGCACTTATAATCTTTCGTTCATTAAGTGGGTTAGTAATCTTGTAGAATTACTATCGGTGAGTGATCTTGTTGAATCACTTGCTTTGTTTTGGGTCCTAATATCCTTACAGATGATGATAAAATCGATAAAGTTACCAACACTCAGGAAAAGATAAAAGTCTGCAAGGTCATGCTCACCTTTCGCATCCGCTCTGCAAGTTCATTATGTGCAGTCTTAACTTCATAATCATCTCCAGTTTTCGTCAGTCCCTGTTAAGTGGATAACTTAAGACGGATGTACTAATTTATGTAAAAGGATGTAAAAGCGGGCTCAAGTTACCTTTATAAAAGTTCCACTAATGTAATCTGCAGCTTCCCTGCCCAGCTTCATGGCTTCATCTACGGTGGGCACACCAAATTGCACCATAACTGAATCTGTATCTCCATATACGACCTGGCATTTCAAGTAATCAGTTCATGGCAGAACATACATATTTGTTCTGTTTGGATCACCTTTCTAGTAGGATTGAAACAACAATCATTCAAGAGGACAAATAGATGATAGAGAAGTACAATACCTCAGCATTATGTTCATATCCTCCAAGCGTTGTGAAATTATCTTCGACAAGTCTTTTTGTATGTTCCATAAACCCTAAACCCTAAACTCTAAACCGTTCGTGTTAAAAACTCAATCTAAATCCTAAATCTAAACCCTAAACCCTAAATTTCTAAATCCTAATATCTAAACCCTATAAACCCTAATATCTAAACCCCAATAGCTAAAACCTCAAAATACGCTCGAAAAACACGATAATTGTTATATATTACTTCTTCGAGCGTTTTCCCGCCAAAACAAAAACATTTATCACAAAGTGTCTCTACTAAATGTTCATATTTTCATCTCATCTATAATGTTCGTGAACAAAGTTTTTTCAAAAAACGAAAAAAAAAAAAAGTTTTTGCTTCCCCCCGCTTCCCCCCGAATGGTTACTTCCCTCTTGATCCTACCACAGGGGCAGGATCAATGGGGAAGTAACCAATCGGGGGGAAGCTTGGGGAAGAAATTTTTTTTTTTTTCGTTTTTTTTGAATTTTTTTTTCTGGCATCAAGATCACACGAAAATATGAACATTTAGAAGAGACACTTCGTGATGAATGTTATTATTTAGGCGGAAAAACGATCGACAAAAATAACATTCATGATAATATTGTTCGTGAAGAATATGAACGTTTTTTTTTCATGTTTTGTGAAGTAAAATTTAGCCCGATTTAGAGTTTAGGGTTTAGGGTTTAGGGTTTGGTGTTTTGGGTTTATTCCATAAACCCAAAACACCAAACCCTAAACCCTAAACCCTAAACTCTAAACCGTTCGTGTTAAAAACTCAATCTAAATCCTAAATCTAAACCCTAAATCTAAACCCTAAACCCTAAATTTCTAAACCCTAATATCTAAACCCTATAAACCCTAATATTTAAACCCTAATATCTAAACCCCAATAGCTAAAACCTCAAAATACGCTCGAAAAACACGATAATTGTTATATATTACTTCTTCGAGCGTTTTTCCGCCAAAATAAAAACATTTATCACAAAGTGTCTCTACTAAATGTTCATATTTTCATCTCATCTATAATGTTCGTGAACAAAGTTTTTTCAAAAAACGGAAAAAAAAAAGTTTTTGCTTCCCCCCGCTTCCCCCCGAATGATTACTTCCCTCTTGATCCTACCACTATATATATATATATATATATATATATATATATATATATATATATATATATATATATATATATATATATATATATACACTTCAATCATGACACTTTTTTGACGATCCACCAACTATCCAATTTTTTTATTCTCATTGTTCAAATTCTCTATGACATGATTCAAGCTTTGATTTTCAATTATTTTTTATTTTATGTAGTAATTGATCATTTATTTGAAAATCAAATTTCTCATTTTTGTGCTGATTAGATAGTCCCAATAGTTCCACTTTTTTAGTCCTTTTTATTATGCATTATCGAAATGCACTGTGAGTTTGCTGCAAAATGATATTTACTTTGACATATTCATTTTCAGGTAAAGAAACCTATAGAACAAGGGCATTGTCATGAAGGTGAGATTTCCATTGAATAGAAATCTTTTGGTTTCATCATGCGTTAAGTTCTCCTTTATCAGGTACGACAGCGTTCATGATTACATGGTTTTCCAGTACTTCTTAAACACATAAACTTTGAAACTGAATTCACGTGATTGATCTTTTGAATATGATTATGGTTTTTGTACGGAATCCGATTGATTAGCTTGGATTCATTCTAAAATTATAATGTGATTATGTTTTGAATATGATCATGTTTTTGTACGGATGTATTGATTGAATGATATATTGTGAATGTTTTAGTAAGTCTTCAATTCGTAGTTTTACAATCTTTAAATTTCTTTCATTTACGCTATAGATGGCAATTTGGGTAGAGTTGGTAAAGTGTCAGTATGGGTTTGGTTCAAGTTGGGCTGATCCACAAGAACTTTTTTGCTTTTAATTTCGATGGCATACACATTAACTTAAGCTTTAAATGTGAGTCAAATTAGTTTTTAAAATAGTATAAGAAGTCTAATCCTTTATAAATTAAGTTGGGTCAGTTTGATCCATCTGACCATTTAACACATCAATGTGCTATTGTTTAACTGCATTCTTTACAAAAACCACCACCACCTCCGTTTTTCTCTCTCTATCTTTTAAACCCAAAATCACCACGACTTTTAAATTTCGATTGCATTCGTTTCTGAAAGAAGTAGACGTCACCACCACAACCATTCAACTTGAAATATTTTGACGAACCCATCAAGACTAATCTCATCCTCGTCAGACCTCTGACGCGCTCTGACAACCACCGACAGCCACCTACCTGATTTCTGCCGAAAAACGAGATATGTGAGGGCGGTTTGGTGGTGCTAGGTGGCGATATGGTTCAGACCTGAGAGGAAACGACGATTTGTTGGTGCTCAGCGACGATTTGGTGGTGCTCGGCAGCGATTTGGGGTTTGAAATATGTTACGATTGCAGTGGGAGTGTGCATAAAAATGGTGTCTTCAAATGTAATATGGCGTTTTTATTTTATACGGTAACATAGGAGGTGCTTGTATGGAGCCAAAATGTAAGAGTGAGAATAAATAATAATAAAATGTTTGGTTTTGAAAAGAAAAAAAAAAAAAGGTTTTCATTTTGGTTGCACATCTTAGATTTATTGTTCGTGTAATTTAGTTTTAGATTCAGATTTTAATGGAATAAGTTGAACAAATGGGGAAGATGAAGGAAGAGAGAATATGAAGGAGATGAAGTGAACTAGAAAACAATGTATCTCGTATCCTTTTTTATAATTGAGGGTAGTTACGGTGTGAATTAATAATTTAGTAAAAAAAATAAAATAAAATACTAGAATACTTGTCACAATAATAGAAAAAGTGCGTAACTTAGCAAAAAGAGGCAAATAAAGTATAATTATTATTTAATTATATTAATGTAGGCTTTGGTTCAAAGAAGGATAGAGTGTGGTCTAAATACATAAAGTCACCCAATGGCTTTGGTCCAAAATTATTATCTACTTAATACACTCTCAATTTTTATTTACTCCAACACCAAGAATGCAAGTTTATGTATTTGAAATTAGGTACAAAGTCACCAAATAATTTAAATTTAATTAATTTAAGCCAATAAAAATATAGCTTTTCTTGTGTAAGCTTTTATTATATCAATCTAGTTCACTAATTGATAAAATTATATCTTTATTATTCAATCTTATTCTGCATATTTTAGTTACTTATGTTTGTTATTGTGTTGTCAGGTTTAAGGACTGATGATGCAATAAGATCAAAGTTGTAGATAAGGACTTGAAGTGTTGATATTCTGGTAGATAAAGGCTGCAGTTCTAAAAGATAGAGTACAAGGAGCAAAGATGTAATTTATTCAAGTTTAGGGTCTTTTTTGCATTTTATTCCTTATTTATAATCCCCTTAGGGTTAGATGTCTGCATCCATTCTTTTCACTTCCATCATTCTGGTTCGTTTATTCTTTATGCTTATTCTCCATCTAGGATTTTCATTATTGAGTGATATTGTTCAATCTCTTTGAACATATTGTGAGTATTAGTGTGTGTTTAGTTTCTGGAGATTATTAGATTGTATTTGTTTTCGTTTATTTGGTTTAGATTCAGATTGATTGTGTTGGAAGTGATTCAGATCTATTGTTATTCTTGTAATTATTTGATAATCAATTGATTTAAGGTTTTCTATATAGTATCAGAGCGACGGTGCGATTGCTGATTGTTCTTGTTCTTCAGATCTCAAACATATTGATTGTTGGTTTCTTGTCTGTTTGGGTTCGTGTGCGATCTGTGGGATTCTTTCTTCAACTATTGTTGAAGAGTTTGGTGTTGATTCGATTGCTGCAGATAATCCTAAAAAATCATGGTTAATCTTCAATCGGGCTTGATTGTTCTTCTTAAGTCTTCCGCTGTTATCTGGTGTCTTCATTCTTTACTTGCTTGGAGTACTCTGTGATATCTTTCTATCCCTCATCTCTTTATTTTTTTACTGTGTGTGTTCTTGCTATTTGTCTTCTTGTTTCTGTGCAATTTTTGTTTATTGCTTTATTGTATTGTCTATCTGCTTGCATCTTGGTCTTGTTGATTATTGCTTTGTTTACCTAGGTTGTGCTAACGTTTTCTTGGTAGAAGAGAGGAGGTTGAGTAAGACCTGGGGTGAATTTCTTGAAAATTTATCTATCTGGATCACTGCTCTTCTTGACCTTTAGGATTGCATATTTTTTAGGCATACTCTTGTTGCTTTCTTTGTGTTTGACTATTCATCAAGTTGTTTGATTCCGGGGAAGGATCTAAGGTCACTCAAGTGAGTGACCTTGACTTTGGGAATCCTTTATACCTTCATGCTAGTGACACTAGTACTACTGCTCTTGTCTCTTTGAAATTAAAAGGGACAGAGAACTACAATGTATGGAGCAGAGCTATGACTTTAGCTCTGCAGACCAAGAACAAAATGGGTTTTGTTTATGGGAATGTTAAGAAAGATTCTTCTGATGAAGTGCTTATGTTGCAATGGGATAGGTGTAATTCTGTTGTTCTTTCTTGGATTTTGAATTCTATATCTGATGAACTTTATTCTGGTCAAGTGTTTTCACAATCTGCTCAAGTTGTTTGGGAGGAATTAAAAGAAACTTATGATAAAATTGATGGGTCAATAACTTTTAATCTTCATCAAAAACTTAATTCACTTAATCATGGTAGTTCTTCTGTATCTGATTACTATCACAAATTAAATGCCCTGTGGAAACAATTTGATGCTCTTGTTAAACTCCTTACTTGTGTTTGTGATGCTAATAAGGAATTTAAAAAACATAATGATCTTATAAAGCTTATGCAGTTTCTTATGGGTCTTGATGAGTCTTATTCTTCTGTTAGAAGTAATATTCTGCTAATTGATCCTATTCCTAGTGTCAAAACTGCATTTACCATTGTCTCTAGGGAGGAGTCTCATAGGACTTCATCTATTCATGTTCCTTCTCAGTCCAATAAAAATCCAAATTCTGCTTTCTTGGTTTCCAGGACTTTTGATAACAAAAGGAGAATTGGTAATGGACCTAATCCTAATCTTAAATGCACGAAATGCAAAATGTTAGGTCATACCAAAGAGAGATGTTATGAAATTGTGGGGTATCCTCCTGGAGGGGTAAAAAGAAACAATAATAATAAAAATGGTGTGAAACCTGCACTCAGTAACAACTCTGTCTCTACTCCTAATACTTCTAACAATGCTTCTAGTTCTAGCAGAGATTCTCAGCCATTTACTCCTGAGCAAATCTCTCAACTCATGAGTCTTCTTCAAGATCAATCCACACAAGGAAATGTACATGCCAACATGGCAGGTACTTTTTGGAATTTTAACATTGTTTAATTCTAGGTTCAAAACCTTTTATAATAACAATGAAACTGTTAATAATGAATTTAATGATAAGTGGATTATTGATTCTGGAGCAACTAGACACATGACAGGGTCCTGTAAAGATCTTGTTAATGTGTTTGATGTATCCTCTTTAAATATGACTGTAGGTCATCCAAATGGTACTCTAGCTAAAATTACTAAAATTGGTGATCTACATTTGTCTAAAGAACTTGTTCTTAAAGATGTTCTTGTCATTCCTGGATATTGTGTCAATCTTTTATCTGTTAACAAGTTGTCAAAAGATTACAAGATGTTCATTGGTTTTACTGACTCTAATTACATTATTCAGGATTTTGGTCTAAAGAAGGTTGTAGGGATTGGTAATGAATCTGGTGGTTTATACATGTTTGATAAAAATAAAGGTATTACTTCTAATAGTAGTAATATTGTTTCTAGGTCTACTACTTTGTGGCATTGTAGGTTAGGGCATCCTGCTATTAGTGTGCTTAATATTCATAAAAATAGAATTGGTGTTAATCCTGACACTTCAAGTGATGTGTGTGATGTGTGACATAAGGCCAAACAATCAAGGGATCCTTTTCCCTTGAGTGATCACACATCTAATGAAGTGGGGGAACTTATTCATCTAGATGTGTGGGGGCCTTATAAAGTTTGTAGTTATTCTGGTTTTAGGTTTTTTCTTACCATTGTTGATGACTATTCAAGGGCTGTTTGGGTATATCTTTTAAAGTCTAAAAGTGATGTGCTTGAAAATATTGAAGGATTTGTTAACTTAATTAAAACTCAGTTTGGATCTAAAGTTAAAATACTTAGGAGTGATAATGGAACTGAGTTTGTTAACAAAAGAATGGAAGATTTTTGTCATAACAATGGTATTGTTCATCAGACTAGTTGTGTATATACTCCACAACAGAATGGTGTTGTGGAGAGAAAGCATAGACATTTACTTAATGTTGCTAGGTCACTTTTATTTCACGGTAATTTACCTCTTGATTATTGGTCTGAATGCATTCTAACTGCAACTTATATCATTAACAGGCTACCATCATCTGTGTTACTTGGAAAATCTCCTTTTGAAATGATTTTTAGGTTTTGATATTGCTCAAAATGAACATATTTTTAGTCGCAATATCTGTCCGAAATAATAGGTTTTCAAATGTATTTATTGTAATTTCAGCTTGTAATTGTATAAATGAATAAAAATGAAGACGGGGTTCGAAAATGGAAAACTAATCAAAAAGACAGTGAAAACGCTCAACGTACAATGATACTCCAAAGACGTACAAGACCTTAATGCTCAAGTGAAAATGTACAATCTTGAAAGCTCAAAGTACAAGATTTTTTAAACTCTTTAAAACAGACCCAACAAGGTACAAGCAACAGATGCAAGAGGTACAAGGAAACAAAGCACCCAATTCTGTCACCTGCTAGTTAAAACAATCCTTCAAGGCTTCAAACCTCGTTAAAATGAGGTCGCAAATTTCAAGACATGATTATGGAGTCCAACAGCACAGTGCCTAATAACAATAAACAATAGTAAATAATTTCGGTCTTGGTCTGTCAAAGAAGTGAGGCTACTACTTTTCCATGCTTAAAATAATGAAAAGAAATGTCATTATGCAAGAATTGATGGAATTTGTCTAGCTCAATCGTATATACGGAGTATATTTCGAAGATCAAATTAGATGGATTCTGACTCACACTACATAAAGCCATAAAATAATATTATGTGGATCAGATCATGCACAAGGCTACTACTTTATCAAATTTTAATATTTGGTAATGGAAAATATTTGGTCAAAGACATCATGAGGGTACTGCTTTTTATTATAATACTCAAAAGATATTTCCATTTACACAAATTAAGGGGAATGCGTCATGTGGATAAAGAAAATACGGAGTATTAATAAGAGAGGGTTGTGAGAGTTGGGAGGAGACCAAGTTCCAAGAGTTAACAAGTTAACTAACATTCTCACACACACATACAATTTATATTCTATTTTTAGTTCCCAAGTTTCAGATTGTGTACTGTAATATAAATTTGTACGGGCGTTGTAATTTGAAGTTCTGTACCGCGTTGAATTAATGGAAGCTAAGAACTTTTCTGTAAGTATTATTTATTTTTCTACCATGTTTAGTAGCTAAATAAATGTTATGCTTATCTAAACTAAGTAGTCGTGATGTTTAATTAATAATCAACGGTTTGGATTAATTTAATTTATATCATAATTAATGTTTATATAAAAGAACGATTCTTAAAAATTGGAATATTTAGCATTAATGGATTTTGTATTTGTTTAACAGAATGAGAGTTCAGTAATTTAATACTTATATTTACAATTTGAAATATAGATTAGTAGTCATATGCATTTGATTGGAGACGATAAACGGACTAATAATATATATGAATAATTGTGTGTTGCCCGGAGACGGGAGTGAATTAATTTTAAATAAACTAGATGATACAGGGATGGGTTATATACAGTGAGGACTGGTATAGCTATGGCAGATGTGATAACCGAGCCACAATATAGGTCATTAATTAGTAGAAATATTTAATAATAGTCACGAGGATCCGAGGCGACAAGGAGACTTGCGTCTTATAATTTTGACTATTTATTCACACTGGATAACTCCAGGTGAATCTATTAAATGTTTCTAGTATAAAGAAAATTAACCCAGGTTAGAAATAGAAAAATATTAAACATCACGATTACGGAAGTCGGATAAGCATAATACTCTTTTATTGCATTTTTCATCTCGTTTAGCTAAAGTAATTTTTATTTACCGCAGTAATTTTTATTTACTTTATTGCTATAATCTAGTTTAAATTTACTATCTTGTTACTTTAATTAAAAAGAAAATCCAAAAAGACATACCGGTCGTTAAACGGTAAATCCCCCGAAAGTTACTAAAATTACTATATATTACTAAATCTAACTTAGATACTTAATTTACCTAGTTAACCCTAGTAGAGCACCCCCAATAAAAGTGTTCATGGATCGACCTCCCGGACTTTACCCTAGCTATATTACTATACGATAGGTATACTTGCCTATTGTGTTTTAGTTTAATTTAGGTGATTTCCTGTAGTAAATAATATAAAACTGATAACCGTTTCGTACACCCCATAAAACACATCAAGTTTTTGGCGCCGCTGCTGGGGACACTTTTTGTGTCTCTACGGGTCATTTTAGATATTTAGATAGTTAAATTAGATTTTGTACTATATTTAAATATTAGGTAATTTAATTAGTACTGGTAATTAAAAAAAAAAGAAAATTTAGAATCATTTTGTTGGGAAAAATCGATGTTGGGGCAAATTTCAAACTTGCTCCTTGAAACTTGAGTTGGTGGATAGAAGTATAGATATAATTTTATTTTATTTACTTATTTTTTTCGAGTATATGTATTTGTGTCAGTCTCTATACTAACCTTGGATTCTTATTTGTCTGTCCCATTTGTCTGTCACTAGATTTGTGTTTGTAAAAAAAAAAAACCCCAGAAAACTAATACTGAGTACAAAATAAATTACTATTACTATAACTATAAATAAGAAGGAAGTAAATTGGGAATTTTTGGGTACTGTGATTGAGCGTGAGACAGTGTACTATTCTGTCACAGTCTGACAGTGCATCCTCCCTTGAATTAATACTCCGTATATAGAAAAAGATCATGACCCAAAACTTCCTCTTTTCATGCCACTTTTTCATTCTTTTATATTATTAATTAAATTAGGGTTAAGTGTTTAATTATTTTTAAATTAGGTTTTTAATTAGCTTTAATTAATTAGATATTTTAGGATAATTCGTATTAAAATATAAAGATTAGTTTATAAAATATAAAATTAGTTTAAATAATAAATATAATAAATAAATTTTTTTCTCTAGTTATCATTTTTAGTTTAAATAGAATTTTTAAATTAATAAATTAGTAATTTTTATTAGTTATAGTTAATTCTTAGTTGTAATAGGTTATGAATGTTCAAATTGAAAAAATCACCAATACGTTCACCACTTGTAACACGATCTAGGAATCTAGCTAATCTTACTACATTTTCTGCAATTTCATCATCTAATCGTGTGTCCTCGCCGATTCAACTTTCCGAAAACCCGATTTTCGAACCAGAAGCAATCATTGAGCCGCCAGAGGTTATCGAGGAAATACCCGTTAGTTCGGAATCATCTAGTAATTCAGAATCAACAATTTCAAACATGGGAGACACGGATCCCCAAAGCATGGAAGACCGAATGAGGGTCATACGCACGGGCCAAGGACACGCCATTAATCCGCCATAAGTTAATGCGTCGGAGTTTGAAATCAAAGGGCAAGTCCTACACATGATCACTAACCAGTGTCAATTTAGTGGTACGACAAAAGAAGATCCAAATGAACATCTTAGAACCCTTTATAGGATTTGTGATCTATTTAGAATTCGAGAAGTTGAGGATCAAGCACTGTTCTTAGGTTATTCCCTTGGACTTTAAAGGGAGAAGCTAAAGAATGGTTAGAAGCGTTACCAGAGGGAACGATTGACACTTGGGATATTTTAGTTGAAAATTTTCTTCAAAAATTCTTTCCGGCATCTAAAGCTGTGAGACTTCAAAGAGAAATTGCCACGTTCGCGCAAAAGCCAATGGAAACATTATATGAGGAGTGGATAAGATTCGGAAGGATGTTGAGAGGATGTCCTCAACACGGTTTGGACACTTTTCAAAAAGTGAAAATCTTTTACAAAGGTGTCGACGTCGCTACACGAAAGGACATCGACACAGCAGCTAGTGGTTCCATCATGAAGAAAACCGCTACCGAAGCTCATAAGATTATTGATAACACCGCCTCCCACTCACATGAGTGGCATCAGGAAAAAGAAATTTTTTGTTCATCTAAAGCGGCTAGAGCCGATTCTAGCCATGACCTTGATTCTATTTCCGCAAAGATAGATGCTTTCGAGAGACAAATGGAAAAGATGACTAAAGATATTCACGTGATACGAATCAGTTGTGAGCAGTGTGGGGGACCACATTTGATGAAAGATTGTTTCGGTGTTGAGCAAACGATGGAACAACGTGAGAATATTTCCTACATGAACCAAAGGCCGGGAAATAATTATCAAAATAATTATCAACCGCCAAGGAATAATTTAAACCGACCTTACAACACTCCTTACAATCCAAATGGGCCCAACAATAACTCGTATAACCAACAAGGTCCTAGCAATCAGCAAAGACCTAGTTTTCTTAATAAGCCACCACAAACCGACGAGAAAAAGCCAAACCTGGAGGAAATGATGACAAAGCTCATGGAATCCGAAGCACAGTTTGTTGCATCTCAAAAACAAACTAATGAACAAAACTCGCAATCATTCAGACATCAACAAGCTTCTATCCAAAACTTGGAACAAGAAGTAAGTAACCTAGCATGGTTAATTAGTGAAAGAAAGCCAGGGAGTTTACCGAGCGACACGAATACCAACTCTCGAAATGAAGCAGCCAAAGCAATTACCACCCGAAGTGGTTTGACGCTTACGCCACCTGTTGTACCAGTCATTTTCGATTATCCTGTTCCATCACCACAACCAGAACCAGAGAAGGCGACAAAACCAGTAGTTGAGAAAGCCAATGACAACAAGCTGGAATCCCAGAAGGTTCAGTACGACCTAAACCATACTTTAAACCATATCAACCACCGCTTCCTTACTCGAGCAAACAAAGAAAAGAAAGACTCGAGGCTGAACAGTCAAAGTTTCTTGACATGTTCAAACAAATAAACGTCAATCTTCCTTTCATCGATGTAATTTCAGGTATGCCAAGATATGCGAAGTTTTTGAAAGACCTGATCACAAACAGAAAGAAAATGGAAGAACTTTCAGATGTCACAATGAATGATGCATGTTCGGCAGTATTATTGAACAAGATACCCGAAAAACTCTCCGACCCCGGAAGTTTCACAATTCCATGTTTAATGGGTAGTCTTGATTCAATAAGAGCATTAGCAAACTTAGTGCTAGTATTAACTTAATGCCTTATTCATTATACGTTAAACTAGGCCTTGAAGAGTTAAAACCAACACGAATGAGCATACAACTAGCTGATCGATCAATCAAATATCCTAAAGGGATAATGGAGAATATGCTAGTTAAAGTTGGTACTTTAGTATTCCCAGCAGATTTTGTGATTCTGGATATGGAAGAAGATTCTCGAGTTCCTCGTATCTTAGGAAGACCAGTATTAAACACGGCTAGAGCAAAAATAGACGTGTTTGGTAAGAAATTGACCCTAAGTATAGATGACGAGAGTGTGACCTTTTCTGTTGATATGGCCATGCAACAACCTCAATCTGCAGATGAGGTGTGCTATTATATGCAAACTATAGATGAACATCAAGAATTGTTACAAGAATTTCCAGAATTACAAGGAACAGACGAATGTTCTTTAGGAGAAGGAACAGAACCAATTGATGAAGCTGAATTATTAGCTACACTCATGGCTAATGAATACGAACCAACAACAGAAGAACTTTAAGTTTTGAAAGAGGAAGACAGATACAGGTACAAATCATCGATTAAAGAACCACCAACATTGGAATTAAAGCCACTTCCAAACCATTTGGAATACGCATATTTGCATGGTGAATCTCAATTACCTGTAATCATCTCATCCTCCCGTTCTGAAAACGAAAAATATCAATTGGTTTCCGTGTTAAAAGCCTACAAACCAGCTATTGCATGGAAGATCCAAGATATCAAGGGTATAAGTCCTTCATATTGTACACACAAAATTCTCATGGAAGATGATTTCAAACCTTGTGTGCAACATCAACGAATACTAAACCCTAACATGCAAGATGTGGTGAAGAAAGAGATAATTAAACTACTTGATTCAGGTTTAATTTATCTCATCTCTGATAGTCCATGGGTAAGCCCGATGCAATGTGTACTTAAGAAAGGTGGCATTACCGTGATCACAAATGAAAAAGATGAGCTTATTCCTACTCGGGCTGTAACTGGATGGCGTGTTTGCATTGATTATAGAAAATTAAATGACGCCACCAAAAAAGATCATTTTCCCTTACCTTTCATTGATCAAATGTTGGAAAGGTTAGCAGGAAACAGTTACTATTGTTTCCTTGATGGTTTTTCAGGGTATTTTCAAATCCCAATCGCACCCGAAGACCAAGAGAAAACCACCTTCACATGCCCATATGACACTTTTGCGTATAAACGGATGCCATTCGGACTTTGAAATGCCCCTGCAACCTTTCAAAGGTGCATGATGGTGATTTTCCATGACATGATAGAAGAATGCATGGAAGTTTTCATGGATGACTTTTCAGTCTTCGGTGACTCTTTTGAGTCGTGTCTTTCAAATCTTGAACGAATGCTTATTAGATACGAGAAATCAAACCTAGTGCTTAACTGGGAGAAATGCCATTTCATGGTTAAAGAATGTATCGTTCTAGGTCATAAAATCTCAAGTGAAGGAATTGAAGTGGATAAAGCAAAAGTTGATGTAATTGCTAAACTTCCACATCCTACCAATGTCAAAGGAGTTAGGAGTTTTCTAGGGCATGCCGATTTTTACCGACGATTCATTAAAGATTTTTCTAAAATTGCCACTCCAATGAATAAACTCCTCAAAAAAGATAATCCATTTGTCTTCTCGGATGAATGTATTAAATCATTCAACATCCTTAAAGAAAAGCTCACCAATGCACCAATCATGATAGCTCCAAACTGGGCCCTTCCATTTGAGCTCATGTGCGATGCAAGTGATTTTGCAATAGGAGCCATTTTAGGTCAAATGATAGAAAAACGATTTAAACCCATTTACTATGCTAGTAAGACTTTACAAGGAGCACAAACGAACTACACAACCACTGAAAAGGAACTCCTTGTTATAGTCTTTTCTTTTGATAAATTTCGATCATATCTTGTTCTAGCAAAAACGGTTGTCTATACCGATCATTCTACTCTTAAGTACTTGTTTTCAAAACAAGATGCTAAACCATGCTTAATTCGTTGGATCTTGATCCTGCAAGAGTTTGACATCGAAATCCGAGATAAAAAAGGGAGCAGAAAATCTTGTCGTCGATCATCTTTCACGCCTTGATAACCCTGAGCTAGAAACTCTCGATGAATCCGCGATACAGGATGAATTTCCTGACGAACATCTTATGAAGATAGAGAGTGATGAAACACCATGGTTCGCACCTATCGC
The DNA here is from genome assembly GCF_046630445.1 of Rutidosis leptorrhynchoides. Lineage (NCBI taxonomy): Eukaryota > Viridiplantae > Streptophyta > Magnoliopsida > Asterales > Asteraceae > Rutidosis > Rutidosis leptorrhynchoides. Next base: position 403,324,320 of record NC_092338.1, on the reverse strand, counting down.
GAACAATTTGGCATGTGGATTTCTTGAAAAGGGTATGTCGCATCAAAAACGGAAGAAATTCTTTAGCAAAATTAAATACTACTTTTGGGAAGATCCACACCTGTTTAAAAATTGTCTCGATGGAATAATACGCAGATGCGTATTCGGAAATGAAGCTAGACAAATCTTACTCCATTGTCACACAGGACCTACAGGAGGGCATTATGGACCTCAACTCACTGCGAGAAAAGTCTATGAGGATGGATTCTATTGGCCTTCGATTTTCAAAGATGCCCACAATTATTACAAATCATGTGACGCATGTCAAAGGATCGGAGGAATAAGACAAAGTGATGAAATGCCGCAAAATATCATCCATGTTTGTGAAGTTTTCGATATTTGGGGCATTGACTTCATGGGCCCATTTCCAAAATCTCATAATCATTTCTACATCCTCGTTGCTATCGATTATATGTCTAAATGGGCAGAAGCGCAAGCATTCCTAACAAATGATGCACGAGTTGTAGTCAATTTCTTGAAACGTCTTTTTGCACGGTTTGGAACACCGAAAGCTTTGATAAGTGATCGAGGTACTCATTTTTGTAACGCTCAACTTTCGAAAGTTCTTAAAAGATATGGGGTAACTCATAAGATATCGACAGCCTACCATCCACAAACCAATGGTCAAGTTGAAAATACCAACCGAGCATTAAAACGTATTTTAGAGAAAACTGTAGGTACAAATCCAAAGGATTGGTTCACTAAATTAGATGACGCTCTTTGGGCCTTTCGAACGGTCTATAAAACTCCAATTGGAACCACACCTTTTCGTCTCGTTTACGGAAAAGCATGTCATCCCCCCTTGGAGATTGAACACAAAGCTTTTTGGGCTCTCAAGACATGTAATCTTGATTTGCATGAAGCTGGACGCCTACGGTTAGATCAATTGAAGTAATTGGAGGAATTGAGACACGACGCTTATGAGAACTCACTCATTTACAAGGAGAAAGTGAAAAAATGGCATGACAAATGACTTAGAAGTGTGAAAGAATTCTGCGAAGGAGACCGTGTTCTCCTGTTTAATTCGTGATTTAAATTATTTCCTGAAAAATTGAAATCCAAATGGTTTGGACCATTTGTAGTAAAAAGAGTATTTCCTCATGGTGCTCTTGAATTAATAAACGCAAAAGGGGAAGAATTTAAAGTCAATGGTCATAGAGTAAAACACTACTTCGATGGTCCACGCAAGATCGATGATGAAGTAAGCTTCAACTTTGACTCTCCAAACAACTAAGTGTAGGGAGAGTCGAATGTTCCAAGAAAGAGAAAGATCTCGTGTTTGAAATTCTGTTCTTGTTTAGTTTTTCGAGAATGGAATCCGATTGGTCTTTCCCTAGCAGACCCTAAAGAACTAGTCTTCTCCCCCCATTCCAAATTTTGATTTTTCTTTTGTGTGTTTTATTTTTGTTTCTATTTCTTTTCAGACTCATAAGTCGCGCACTTCGTTCGATCAAAACTATTCTCTTCTCATGTACGCGTTGATTAGCAAACAAAAGAATAACACCTTACCAAGTGATATGGTGTTGGAGATTAGAGAGAAAATGACTGCTGTGAGAAAAGATAAAAGAGCAGAACATAACAAAGTAAATTATGCACAAGGTACATCTAAATCTGCTACAAAACGAAGAGGAAAGCATCTTGAAAAATGTTACAAGTGCGGAAAATGGTCCCACGAAGGAGAATGCCCAAAGAATCAAACGCATTCTAATTACGAGTTTGTAACTTTATGTCGAGAAGGGCCAGTCAAGTGTTTCCAAGAAAACTTACTAAACCCGAGAGGTTACGCATATGAAGCGATGGAAAATCAACTTGGTCAACTCGCTTTCGAGGCGATTCGATCAGGTCATTTTCAAGATGACAGTTATGTGAGATTTTGAAATTCTCACAAGTTTGCGAGTGTGCAAGTTTGATGTGTGATTTATTTTAGTATGCTATTGTATGATAAACAAGTATGTATGTTTGAAAAGACAAATTTATTTGTAATTGAAGTTTGTTTGAATGCATTTAATCTTCGGCTTTCAAGCGATAAATCTTCTAATTTAAGTGTTTAGATTAGTAGTCGGTAAAATTAAGTACCTAAAGCTGAAATTACCGTTATCAAACAAAAGTTTAAATTTTGAATTAGGGAATATCGTTTGTTGAGAAGATATAAATATCTTAAGTCAAATACTTAATATAACGATTTCAAAATATTCGTGAGTGAAATTAAGTTCCTGCCGAAATTGCGTAGAACGAAAATTTTGTTATTTTTAGAAAAGATAATTTGATTTAAGTGGGATAAAAATATACTTTTAATTAATAACTTTAAAATGACGATTGCTATAAATTGGTCGCGAGTTAAGATTAAGTGTTTACACTGAAATTACTTTACCCAAGGGTGGGGCGAGAATTTTGTTATCGTTATTTTATCCTTATTAATTTAAAGTATACCAAAAATAAATTTAATCCGTTTGTGTGATTTTATTTTCTTTGTATCGACTTGAAATTATAATTATAATAATTTGTTTCAGGTAAGAATAGGTGATAAAACCGAAATTACCCTACCCAAGGACGGGGCGTAATGTTTATAATTATTATTGCAAGTTATTAATTTTAAGTATTGTAAAATTAAAAAATAATTAAAAAAAAAATTGTGTGTCTTTGTGTGCATGTTTGTTTGTTTTGTTTATTGTGTGAAAATAGGTAAAACAAGACAATTTCATAGACTGATAGTAAGTTCAGCAAAGGTAACCAATTTTTGACGAAACATGTGAACAAGAGACGATAAATTGGTAATAAAGAACAATTCAACACAAAACAGCGCAAGTTAGGGCTTTCTGGCTCTAAGAGGTTTTAACTCCCTTTCTATACTATTTGCCCTCGTGAATTCTAATTTTTGTCTGATTTCATTGCAAATGAGGGCATTGCATGATCTCAAGTGTGGGGAGGGGTTATAATTGTCTTGGTTTATACACTTGACTTATTCTTTAAATTTTGTGAAAAATTTAAAAATTTCTAGCTAAATAAATTCAAATCATGTATATATATATTTATGAACGGTAAAATTAAGTAAAATTTACTGAAACTATCGTCACCTAAAATGGACATAAATTGAGTAATAACACAAATGTTGAATTTATTTAATAGAATATAGGATAATAAAAAGGCAAAGAAAAAGCCAAGTGTGGGGAGATTTACCAATCTATTTATTTAAAATTGCATATCACATGTTTGTGGGAAGTTTTTGCAGCTGCTTTTGTTGTAATCCACAAAGAACGATGATTAACCAGCATGATTAAAATCGGGACATGGGCCAATTGGAGAATTAAAAAGGGCGATTTTTACTATAAGGGATAGTGTTGCGCCCGACTGACCCTTCATATAAAAATGTTTTTAAAAGATAAAAATGTGTTCATAAAATCTTATTGTCCTTAAGAAAAACATTAATCTTTTAATACAAGAGGTCTTCAGGATGACTCAATTCCATCCTTAGAGGAAGTAAAGTCTTTCGAAAAAGAAACGCGCTTCTTGATTTAGGTCAAGAAGTTGTCTTCCAGACCCGCTGTAGGTTGACGAAAAATCTAGAAAAGTCATCTTTAAAATCAGCAGGAAATCCACGGACCTCATGTGACTACCCGGAAATTTCCGACCAAATTTAAACTTAATCTTATTATAATTCCGACATGATAAGCAAAGTCTGTAATGTTGAGTATTAAAGTTTGTGAACTACCTTCATAAAATTATTTGACCTTTGACTATTCCCAACGATTCACGAACAATTGTGTGTAAATAAATAATTAAATAAATATATATATGTATAAGTGTATATATTAAGTTGAATTGATATAATACCATTTAATCATTCGAATTAAATATGTAGAGTAATATATAAAATAATTAAGATGTAATTAAAATAAATATATATAAATAAATATATGAATTCTATATACAATTAATATAATATGTATATTGTCATATATATATAAAATATATATATAAATATTAAATATTCAAATATGTTACTTTATAGAATAAGTATTACATAAGTAATGAAATGTAAAGTTAATATGAATTACAAGTTAGAATATAAATAATATATCAATATTATTACTACTACTTTCATTATTATTACTAATGATAATATTGATATTAATATCTGTATTATTAATATTATTAAAAGTTTTTACATGTAACTTGTTACATTATTATTATTAGTATTATTATGATTATTATTATCATTAATGTTAATTAACAATATTATCATATTATTAGTATTATCTTTAACAATATTATTATTATTATTAATATCATTATAATTCATATAGTTATTTCTAATAGAAAATGATATAATGTATTATTATTATCATTAACAATATAACTATTATAAATTTTATTATCATTAGTGTTTACTATTATAATTTATTATTATTAATATTTCTGTATTATTAATATAATAATTATTATATTGATGTTTTTTTTTATTACAGCCTTATTACTATTAGTGTATTTGTATTTATAAATTATTAATATTAAATATATATAAATTCAATTAATAACAAAAATAAGTTAGCAAGCGTAACTCAATTATATCTGATTCTGTTCCATATCATCATCTAATTTTACTTTTGTTTCCTATCTGATTCTTGCTATACATCGACCCTCCAATTGGAGATCAAATCAATTAGCCATCACTATCTGTATGATTTTTTTTATTTATTTGATTCTTCATGTCTGATTTTTATTACGCGTCAAAATCGATTTTTCAATACCAAACAAGAATGACTGTATCATATGTACTACATCAATTTTTCAGTTACTATCAATATATACTGCATTCGATGAATTAAAACTAAAAACAGATATAAGAGCTCGACCTCTGTTTTCTACCAATTTTATCAAAAGCTCAATTTCCATTCAATCTTTAAAAACTGGAATTGCAGTTCTGTTATGAATGATATAAGTAAACTATATGTAAGTTTTCAGTATCCAATTCTTTCTATTAATTATGAATTGTGAAGTCAAAGATAAACTTCAAAAAGTCAAACTCTTTGTTCATTAAGAAATTCGAAATGGTTTTGATGTTTAAGGTCAAATTAATGCTTCCTAAAGTTACTAGGAAGGATTTAAAACACAATTCATGTTATAATTTTAACCTAAAACAGTCCAAATTGTGCAATTCAATTTAGACTTCATAGTGTTCTTGACCGTGATATGCAATAGCTTGAATTCGATTTAAATTTCAAAATGTATTAAAACAGTTTTGTTATAAATCTTATACTCAAACTTTATACAAAATCTCAAACTCCAATTCTTGAAATCGAGCTCCAATTTTGAAGTCAAAGAATTATTTTCAAAAGTCAACATAATTATTTATGGGGAAATTTGGGTTCCATTTGATCTCTCAAGATAAATTAACGATCCAGGAAGTTTATAAGAATGATTTAGAACCCTTTTTATGTTATAGTCATAGCCTGAAATGTCCTAAAAATTCAAAATTTAATTTGAGTCCAAATATGTTTTTCTTCGTGTTCTGTACAGTATTTTTTTTTCGTTTTAATTTTGTTTTAATTAGCTCAAACAATTTATATGGTTGTTTTGTTTATTATATAAATCATAATGAACGAGTAAGTTGAGGTTTGATGATTCCTTGGTTGATTTGATTCTGATTATAATGAAGAAGAAAATTAGGAAAATAATTGATACGGGTTTAATATAGTTAGGATGCGAGTTTAACCAGAAAAACGATTACAGCACAATGGTTAAGGCTTTGTCGGGTGAATGAGAGGTCGCGGGTTCGAGCCCGGTCCAGGGCATTTCTTTTTAGAAAAAGCTTTTGAAGGGGTATACACTCTTATTTTTTTAAATTCTATCATTATTATTATTAATTATTATTATTATTATTATTATTATTATTATTATTATTATTATTATTATTATTATTATTAATGTTGTTATTATTAATTATTATTATTAGTACTTAAGATTATAGTTATTATTATTATTATTATTATTATTATTATTACTAAAATAAGTATTAGTTATCATTTATTATTTATCATAATTAAAATTACAAATATAATTATTATTATTATTATTAATATTATTATCATTTTCAGTATTATTATTAAGTAGTAATGTTATTAATATTATCATAGTATTATTATAAGTATTACTAAAAACATAATTTTTACCATTTTAGTATTATTATTATTATCAAAATTATGATTTATGATTATTATCATTATGAAAATAATACAAATTATTGTTATTTTCGTAAATATTAGTATTAGTATCTTTTTATAAATAATAGAATTGTTAATATCAACATAAGTATTATTATTTGTATTATCACGAGTATTATTATTATGTAATTACTAAAATCAGTAACATAACTATCATTAATAGTAAAATTAATATTTAACAATTATAATTATTAATATCATTATAATTATCATTTATAGAATCATTAATATTATTATCTCATTAGTACTATTAAGTATTATAATTACTATCATTTTTTTACCACTATTAATATTATTTTAGTTTTATTATAACTACTATTATTAATAAACAAATATATATGTTAAAAATATATTTAACACATATAACATAACGAAAAATTAATATTCTATATAACAAAGTGAATATATGAAACATATATATTATTAATATAAAAAGTATATAACTAATAAATTTATATATATATATATTGTTCGATTACAACTATTGTGATGACCCGAAAATTTCTGACCAAATTTAAACTTAATCTTTGTATGATTAACATTTCCGACATGATAAGCAAAGTCTGTAAAACTGAATCTCAAAATTTTTGAATACTTTTATATATTTAAATACCCTTCGGTTGTTTTCGACGATTCGCGAACAATTATATGTAAATAGATACATATATACTATAACTTGAAAAGGTAACAATGTATTAATTGTTTGATACCGTACATTAAACTTATTGGTTTAAATATCTATTTGAATATATATGATAAGTTGAAATATTTATTATTAAAATTTATTTATAGATAACTTTCAAGGTGTATTTAAAAACTGATTTATATATTAAAAAGATATATACATATATATAATTTCAAGTTATTTAGTAAACGATAGTAACATTCGTTTATTGATTCGATTAATATTTAGATAAGTTAACTAAAGCATTTAAGATGAACCAGTAAAACACTAATTTGCTACAGTATTTTCAAATTGCTACAGTACCCAAAAATGCTACAGTGTTTTTGAAAATCACTATTTGCTACATTGAAATTGACTTTGCTACAGTGAATTGCTACAGTAAAACTTTGCTACAGTAAACACTATTTCAAAATAAATAAAATATATATATGGATATGTATATACTGCGAGACGATGATTTATAGAAGCAAATAACCAAAACACTTAATTGATTAAAGCTACACTTAGAGTGACATAGTTATCAATGATTAAATTTAATTTTTGATAAAGGTACACGTCACGTAACGAAAATAGCTAGTTTTCTAAGCGTGCGTAAGGACGTTCGTAAAACCGGAACCGGGACATAAGTCGAGTGACGATGTACGACTTATCGGAACAAAAATTACAAGTTAACTATGCACGTAAATTTAATATAATATATAATTAATTATATAAATTAAATATATTATATTTATATTTATATTAAATAATTATGTAGACAAACAAAAAGTTAAAAGTTTGTGAGCTGTCATACCTTCCCATGCGATTGCATGGGAAATGGCTTGGGAAGCCATGCGATCGCATGACACCCTTTTGCTGGCCACATCTATAAATTCGCGATTTCTGCTTCTGATTCAATTCATTATTTTTACTCCGTATTTATTATATTATTTATTTATTATTATTATTATTATTATTATTATTATTATTATTATTATTATTATTATTATTATTATTATTATTAATCTTATTATTTTTATTATTAGTGTTATTATTTTTGCGATACAAAAATAATAATGTACAAAAAAAATTACGACGGTGTGCTGTCCAAGTAATTTTCAAAACAAGTTTCCAAGCGAGCTAGAGCCAAGGAAAATATGGGTTATTGCCAAGGAAATTATGGGTAATGTTCGGGGGTATTTTTGTGAATCAAACCTCGTGTTTATCATCTCTGATGCGTCTACGTGCTTTCCTGCAATATTGTATATCAATATTAAACAGTGAGTTTCATATGATCCCTTTTACTCTCTACATTTTTGGGCTGAGAATACATGCAAATGCTTTATTAACCGATATACAATATTTATATGGGTGAGTTTCATTGCTCCCTTTTTAATTGCTTTTGCAATCTATATTTTTGGGCTGAGAATACATGCAATTTATTTTAAACGCAATGGATACAAGTACATACTAAATTCTACACTGAGTTTGAACCGAAAATCCCTTAGCTTTGGTAACTAGTAGCTGCCAGTACATAGGATATGGACTGGTGGGCGCGAATAATAGTATATAGATCCATAGGGCTTGACATCCCCGTCCGAGCTAGAGCGCTAGCCTTTTAACGGACGTATGTTATTTGAGTTTAGGACACGTTGGTTTGCATGTATTAAAACGAATGGGGTATTTATCATTATAACGTTAAAGCTTAGTTACCGGGGTGCTCTGTTATGTAGAATCTATTGATAAACGTTTCTGGATGAAACAACTGAAATCTTGTGATCCACTTTTATATACAGATTATGCGAATCACTAAAACTATGAACTCACCAACCTTTGTGTTGACACTTGAAGCATGTTTATTCTCAGGTTTCTAGAAGTCCTCCGCTGTTTGCTTATACGTGATACAAGATATGTGCTTGAAGTCATACATGCTATATACAAGAAACTTGCATTCACCATGTACCTTATTTTGACTATATTGTCAACAGATGTATTATTGTAAACCATTTAAATGGTGATTATCTATACGTAGGAATCATCAGATGTTAAAAACCTGAAATTTATATATTCATTTATGAAATACCTTTTCAAACGAAAGCAATGTTACAAAACGTATCACATAGAGGTCAAAACCTCGCGATGAAACCGGTGAATAACGTGCTGCGTCAAAAGGGATTTTGACAGGCCGTCACAACTATGCATATTAATAAATATACAAATGATATAGGTTCGTGAATCCGAGGCCAACCCTACACTTGTTCAATATCGTCATATATATTTTTACTACAATATACAGTATTGTGAGTTTCATTTGCTCCCTTTTTAAATGCTTTTGCAATATATATTTTTGGGACTGAGAATACATGCGCTGCTTTTATAAATGTTTTACGAAATAGACACAAGTAATCGAAACTACATTATATGGTTGAATGATCGAAGCCGAATATGCCCCTTTTTGCTTGGTAACCTAAGAATTAGTAAACCAGTCTACTAATTGACGCGAATCCTAAAGATAGATCTATTGGGCCTAACAAACCCCATCCGTTGTAGCGGATGCTTTAGTACTTCGAGTTTTTATATCATGTCCGATGGATGTCCCGGAATGATGAGGATATTCTTATATGCATCTTGTTAATGTCGGTTACCAGGTGTTCAATCCATATGAATGAATTTTATAGCAGTGAGCAGACCTGCACCTTGAAACAAAAATGAAATCTTGTGGTCTATTAAATAATGGAAATGATTGCTTATGATAAACTAATGAACTCACCAACCTTTTGGTTGACACTTTAAAGCATGTTTATTCTCAGGTATGAAAGAAATCATCCGCTGTGCATTTGCTCATTTTAGAGATATTACTTGGAGTCATTCATGGCATATTTCGAAAGACGTTGCATTCGAGTCATTGAGTTCATCAAGATTATTATTAGGTCAATTATAGTTGGATATATTATGAAATGGTATGCATGCCGTCAACTTTCGATGTAATGAAAGTTTGTCTTTTAAAAACGAATGCAATGTTTGTAAAATGTATCATATAGAGGTCAAGTACCTCGCGATGTAACCAAATGTAATGTATTCGTCCAGATGGATTAGGACGGGTCATGAAAGTTGGTATCAGAGCGGTGATCTTAGCGAACCAGGTCTTGCATTAGTGTGTCTAACTAATAGTTGTATTGATGCATTAGTGGGTCTGGACTTCGACCGTGTCTGCATGTCAAAAGTTTTGCTTATCATTCTTAGTCTAGACACGTCTTACTGTAGTTAGTGCATCGATAGTGTATAGACAAAATTCATATCTTAGCATATCTGTTACTATAGACTTTACCTGACAGCTTCCGTAGATTCCTTCGTAGATTCCTCCGTAACTTATGGGATTTTAGTATTATATATGCATATGTAAATTATGTATTGCAGGGTACTAATCTACATCCTATAATCTATTTCTTATCGAGAAATCCTTTATCTGATCGTACGCGATGAATCCCTCAACCAGTTCGAATTCCTTGGATTCCGACAGCTATTCCGATATGGAGTTTCACCTAAGCTCCGAAAGCAGTGTCACCAGAATGAATCAACCAATTCATCTGATGGGTTCGTAGCCTACTTAATCATTGGAGACAAAAAGAAGGTGATCCTTTCCATCAACCGAATTCACCTCTTGGCGAAGAACCTGAAGCACTTATCGGTGAACCAGTCCGAAATATCATTTTCACCCTCATTTCTCGAATATCTCGTCATGATTACATAATATCTCAGATTTTAAACCTTATTCATTCGCTCGTTCCAACCGACAATCATCTCGGAATAATACAAGAAGTCAACAAACTTCGCGCTCGAAAAATAAATTTGGAGAATATGGTGCAAAATTTACCAGCTTCAGCAACATCACCGACACCAACAGTACCACCAACAACCCAAATTTCAACATCACATACCTCAACATCTCATTCTATACCTCGAGAATAATCATCGTTCTACATGACGTTCTACATCATTTATCTTCGTTCGACATGATGGTTATGTAACCTCTAATGTTTTAGAAATTATGTACTCTAGTTCTAAACATAAACCAAATGAGTTTAATATCATATTAACTCATTAAATCCATGATTATATCTGAAGAAAATATATACGTATATATGTTTTCATAAAGATTGTAATTAAAAATTCTTTTGTACAAACTGTTAATGGTGAAAATATTGTAACGGGTAGGTAATACCCGAGGAATATTTAGATTTCACCTTAATAAGTTACACTGTACATTCGTCGAAGCTGATTCAACAGTCATTTACTATCCTACTTACAACCACCGATATACGTATCCGTTCACCGCAGAATAACCATTTTCATTCAATTTCATATTTGGATTTTGACCTATCATAATCCAACAAGTGGCATAATGAAGAAAACATATGACAAAATAAAATTTTTTAGAAACAGACAAATTAACTATGAGAAATTTTGTTAAGAATCCACGCTAACAAAATCCTAGCTAACTGTTCCTAGCTAACTGTTAATTTCGTATTACATTTTATTTATCACAATTTAATTACCGCAATTTTAATTCTCGCAATTTTATTTATCGTCATTTAATTTCTGTTATTTATTTTACGCACTTTAATCGGGACACGTATACAAGGTTTTGACATATCATATCGACGCATCTATATATATTATTTGGAATAACCATAGACACTCTATATGCAGTAATGCTGGAGTTAGCTATACAGGGTTGAGGTTGATTCTACAATAATATATATACTTTGAGTTGTGATCGCGTCTGAGACATGTATATAACGGGTCACGACATGTATTAATTAATTCGAATATTATATATTAAACTATATATGAATTAATGAACTGCTAACTGTGGACTATCAACTGAGGACTACCAACATTGGATAATTAAAATGAATTAAAATATTGATTATAACATATAAAACTAAACAATTCTTCAAGTTTGCCACTTGATTTCATCTTAAACCTCATTTGTATCTTGATGATTACAATCTGCGTTCAAACATTTCATGATTCTTGAAAACACCTCAATCGAGAGGATGAACCAACCGCACTTCATCTACAGAAGAAAAGATTGATGCATATAGTTATGCACCTGAAAACACTCGGAACCTGAGTAAACGTTTAACACATATCTGTGCTAGCTCCTTTGACGTTGTTAATACCGAAAATAACTTTGCAAAATTCTTTTTCAAATTAGTCAATTTTGTCACAGCTCCAGCAAATTAACTTCGAATTTCTTTCGGATTAGCTTTATTATAACCTCGATATATAAGTTTGCTTTTCGTCATCGTTATCAGGGAACCGTTTATATTCCACCACAGTAGCAGTAAACTTACCAGCAACTTTATTACTCATTGACTTAAGTTCTCCGAAGAATCATTATATTTGTTCATTAAAATCCAATCATATACTCATTCGCATCTTGTAACAGTAATTGTCATACCAGCTACCGGGAATTAGCAATCAGTATTTTGAATCTCGCAACGTTTCTACATCAACATTTATATGTATACATATAACATTTATCTCTTAGAATTATGATCTCCCATTCTGAAATTCTGAACAGCACTCTAGTCTACGAATTAGTTCTTTGAATTTTGAAAAAAGCTGATAAAGCAGCAAAAACTGTGGATGACTTTAACAATCAAAAGTATTGTAACGACCCCGACAAATCGTCAAGTGACGGCGCCGTCTACATGGGTCCCATCACCTGGTCATAAGTCTTTATGACAATGTTTGACCAAAATATGTCGCCTTCATTTCAAAATAAAGATTGTTTCCAAAGTTTACAAGAATTGTTCAACCAAAAGTTAAGTTACAAGGTTATAAGTACAAATGAAATCTAGACGACACGGTTTAAAGTAAAGTCAAAAGACGCTCCATGAAATGCATGTATACTCGACATCCAATGCAAGTATCAAATAGTAAGCGGAAGCATGTTTCACATATCGTGCAAGCCCTGAGAAAAACATAGAAATCTGTCAACGAAAACGTTGGTGAAATCATAGGTTTAAGTAAGTAAGTGAGTAAAAGTAAGTAAGTCGAACCACAAGGTTTGAAAAGTTGAAATAATAGTAATACATTCTAAAAGTTAATATTCACGAGCACCCAATTATCAAAGCTTAACATTCCATCCATTGTATACCCCATCCATAGTGCTAGAACAAACACTGATTCTCGAAAATATATTTCATCTGTAGATGGTAGCGAACCGTCAAAGATGAGGGTTCTCAACCCATATGGCCATATAACATAAGTTCTCGCTTACACCCGTCAAGTGTAACTAATGATAATCGAATTGAGGATTTTTGTTCTAAACTCGTATGTAGAATGTTTGTTTTCCCGTTCTTGTGTTCACTTAGTTCAAAAGAATCGTTTATGTTTTCTCATCCCAAATATAAGTTTAAAAAGAGTAAAAGTGGGACTATGATCTCACCTTGCGTGCAAGAGTTAATAAAGTACTTCAACAAGTAAACGCGTGCAAAGACAAAGCTAGTCTTGACCTAAACATATAGGTTATATCAATAACGGTAAACACAAACGGTCAAAGATGTTCAATTAGTCCTATGGCTCGTTACGACTCGATTATGTAGCATGTGAATCAATTAGTCAAGTTTCATGCACGATACAAGTAATTAAGCATGTTAGAACGATCGTATAATTGTTTGGTTAAGTTTGACTAAAAGTCAAACTTGGTCAAAGTCAAGGTCAACGGGGTCGGGTCAGGTATCCGACAATTTTCCCATGATGAGAAATCATTTATGAGCAGAATGGCCAAGTTTCATGTTAATCGGAGTTACGGTTAAGCGGGAAACATTTTGTGAAAGGAAAAATAAAAACAAAAATGAGCTGGGCATATGCGCGGCGCGCTATGGGTTGCGCGGCGCGCACCCTAGTGTAAATCCGGGTCAGAACTCAACTAAAGGGGGCAAATATCTGGGATTTCTGTTTTGCGCGGCGCGCTGAGGTTGCACGGCGCGCATACCTGGAATTTTTGCTGTTTGCAGAAAAATAGACCAAGTCACGAACCAAAACTCAAATTAACATATTTTATGAACCGAAAACATCCAAAATGCATACTATATATCGTCGGAAAGGTAATTTGATAAGGAAAACAACTAAACACGTTTCATCAAACAAAAACATCAATTTCAATAACCGATTTTCCGTCAAGTGATCATTAAGAATCCATTTTCAAAGTTTCAAGTTCATCAAATGCATTTTAAGTTTCGGGAATCCAATTCACACATGTGATATGCCGTTTTGAAGGTAATGAAGCATACATTACTACTAAACACTAACAATTAACATTTCATGGCATTCAAGCATCCAAAAATTCATGTCAAGAACTATCAAACCCTAGTCAAACATCTCAAAATCAATAATCATGTTTTTGAAGTTTTCTTAATCAACCTACACATCAAATTGAAGCTAATGACGCTAGTAACACATTTAATACATGAACTTTAACAATTAAACAACTTTTAATCATCCAAAATCAAAGATTTAGCAAGCAATTTTCATAATGAACTAGTTACACCAAAAACAACAAATCGAGCATACAAATTACATACACGACATCACAATGAGCCATAGACACTAATTAACTACTTTATAAGTCAAGAACACGAATTTAAAGAAATCTAGTGATTTTAGAAAGTTACCCAAATGAGATGAAATTGGTATGGAATCGAAGAGGAAGTTGCAAGGATTCCAAATATGTAATTTGTTTGGATTGAAGCTTGACCGATTTGATTTAGATGATGAATCTTCAAAATGGAGAATTGAGAGAAATTATGGAAGTAGTGAAAGAAAAGGAAAAATGAAAATGAAAAAGATGGGAGGTGGGGTTGACTAGTCAAAAGCTAGTCACCTCTTTGTCTTTTTGGCAAAACTAGTCCCTCTAGTTTGTAGTCGGGTGCGGAAATTAACCGAACGAATATTTAACTTCACGAGAGTACGGGGGACGTTATAATCCAATAACGAAAATATTTTAAGAATGTAGCTAAAAGAAGATACGAATCGAGATGCTGAGGATATTAAAAAAAAAAAAAAGACGGCGTTAAAATAATTTAACGGAAAAATGCGGGATGTTACATTATCCACACCTCAAAAGAAATTTCGTCCCGAAATTTAGTTGGAAGTAATAATCGATGCCTCTCACTCGAGACCGGAGATGTCAATGCTATGAATAAGTGAAGGTACGTCCTTGAGTGTTCTCATGAATTTGGATAGTTAGGGTTTCACGTTGTATTAAGGTTTGGTTTTTACTATCCCTGGTTTCAACTGGTTTTCCTATGAAGAGTAGTTTGTCATCGATAGTTGATGTATCTAGCAGGATTGCACGTTCCTGTTCCGCAGGACACGTTTCTAAGTTTGTTACACGAAATGTAGGGTAAACGGAAACTTAATTGAGTCGGAAGTTCTAAACGGTAGGAAGCGGTTCCAATACGCCCCAAGGTTTCAAAAGGTTCAATATTGCGGATATAGCCTTTCTCGATTTCCCAAAATGGATTACACCCTTCCAAGGTGCGGTTTCTCAATATTACGCGGTTACACACTGGGTTTGGTGAGGTTTTCATCTAAGTTTGGTATAACTCTTCTGGCGACAATGGGTTGTCTCGAGCCCTTCTCGGACTTGAACGATCTCAATTGTTGTTTCTTGATGGAGTTCAGATTTCGGTGGTTGATGCTTTGGTTAAATGAACAGGGGTATGACATTAGCGGTCATATAGGGTTTCGGAAAGTGCGTGTGAACACACGAGTGGTATCTACTGTTGTAAGAGTGATCTACTAAAGGTGACAATACGAGTTTGTGACATGTCTTTCCAAGACGTAAATCGTTCGTTTGCTCGGTTCGTCGGTTTGTGGGTGGTACGCGGTACTCATGTCTAAGCGGGTCTCCAAGGTTTCTTGCAAAACTAGAAGTGAAACGAGTATTTCGATACGTGATAATTGACAAAGATGCACCGTGTTGGAATAGAATCTCTTAATATACGTTTGAACAAGTTAGTTAGGGTTTGAAAATGTTCGTTAGAACTATTCACCCTCGTGGCGAATACTATTGTAATATGAAGAGTTTCTCTATCCATGGAGAAATGTTACAAGGAGTTTCCTTAAACGGAAATGCGAGCGATAAAGATAGGAGTGAAATGAGGACTTAGAATAGGATGAGCTTACATCTCGGGGTTGCCATAACGTGCCTCTAGTTGTCAAAAGTTGAAGTCTGAAAGAGAAACGAGGTAGTACACGTAGTTGTATAGTTCGGGGTTGAATAATAGTTGACCGATTATCAGAAACACAAGGGCGTTAAGTCAAAGAAGAGTGAAGTATCGTTGGATTGTGTGTTATCTTAAATTCCAGTAATATTAGACGGTGACGGTGAAATAACAGAGGTAGGTAGTGTGGTACGGGATGACGAGAAAATTGATCGGATCCACAATTTAGTATTCGAATTCTTCGTGCAAAATAACGAATTTTAGTTATGTTGATTTTTGAGACGAGAGAGTATGCCTTTCGGCGTTCAAGTAGAAATATTTCCATGTTTGAGTTCCATCTGTTGCTATACGATTTTAACTAGAATTGTTGGTGTGAAGAATCACGCTCAAGGTTCGAACACGGAGAGGTTTAAAGTTTTCCTTAGTGAGTTAACGAGTTTAAAAGTCGTGTAACACAAGAAGAGTCAGAAATGAATCTTCGGTAAAAATAGACGAGATCTAAGATTTTACGAATACAAGTCTGAGTTGGGAGAGTTTCCTGATTACATGTGGCTTGATTTCGAGATTGATTGTAATGCCTTGACCATTAACATCATGGTCTAGAAAATTGGACTTCGTTCAACAGAAATTCTCACTCGGAGAATTTGGTATAAAGTTGCTCTTTTCTCAAAAGTTCGAGCGTAAGATGGTGATGTTGTTCGTTTTCCTTCTTTACTTAAATAAGTTAAGATGTCATCTATAAATACGATAACAGATTTGTCTAGATAAGTTGCATACGTGGTTTAGGAGGTTCATGAATACGGACGGAGTCCTAAATAAATCAAACGGTACTAAGAGAGATTTACAACTAACGTTGCGAGTTCGGAAATGGCTTAGGAGACATCGTCTCCCTTAACCCCCAATTGATGATAACCGGAACGGAGGTCATTTTGGAATGCACACGGGATTCATGCAAGTAATCAGGTGGTCATGGATACGAGGAAGAGGGTATCGGTTTTCAACCAAAAATTATTTAGTTCACAATAATCTATACCTAGTTGTAGGGAAACAATTTCTCCTTAACGAATAGGTTCTGAGCTCCCTAGTTCTATAGGTGTCAAGTCAATATTCTTAACGTATATCCTCCGATAGAATTTATAGACACACAATATCTTTCCGTTGGTCGCTTAAATTGCCTAAGTAGTATCTAAGGGAAAAAGGTGGAATGTAATGAGTACAAGTCAAAGTCTTGGTTGTAAAACGTCTAGCGGTAATTGAATCGAATAAGTATGAAACATACGGTTTGTTGTGAAGAAACGTACCTGTGACTAGTCCATCGTCGTCTCGGGCATCCTAGGCGTTGATGTTGAAAGTTCAACGGCGTGCGTTGGGGTTGATTTTCTTATTTGGGCATTCATTCCTAAAATGACCCGTTTGGCCACATGCGTAGCAAGTGACCAACTTTCGTGGGTTGGGTCCCTTTTGAGTGATGGGGGTGGCACTTCCACAATGTTTGGCGATGTGACCACTTCCTTGGCGCCGGTGGCGAAACCTGCCACATCCTTCAAAGTGATGCTTGCGGCATTCGTTACAAAAAGGTAGTTTTCCGGTATAGCCTTTCTTGTCGTTGGAGGCGAAAGGCTTCTTGGAGAGGTTGTTGTGGTTGTGGTTGCTTGATTGAGAGGCTTCCCATGTTCTTTTATTGCCGCTCGATTGGTTCTCGACCATTGGTGCCGGCGTTTCCATTTCATTCGCCGTGTCTAAAGTATGGCGGGCCATTGTTAAAGCCTCTTGTAGGTTAGTGGGTCGAGGTGTCATTACCCTGTGTTGAATGCTCTTAGGGAGGCCATCCATGTAAAGTTCGACTCTTAGGGATTCGGGAGTCATGATATTTGGACACATTGTGAATAGTTCGGTAAACCGTTGATTATAAGCTTCGAGGTCGTTCCCGACCGTTTTTAAATTCCTTAGACCCTGCTCGAGCCTTCGAGTCTCGTCGCGCGGGAAGTATTCGGTGATCATTCTTTCTCTTAATTCGGTCCAAGAGAGTGTGTGGGCTTCATCGCTTCCCACCAATTGTACATACGTGTTCCACCACGAGAGAGCAATGCCGGTGAAAGTGAGGGTGGAAAACTTGACCTCATCTTGGTCTCGACAACCGCTTGTGTTAAAAACGGTCTCCATTTGTTCAAACCATCGGGTGAGAGTAACCGGTCCTCCGGTTCCATCGAAAGTGGAAGGATTGTACTTCATGAAGTTCTTGTAGGAGCAACCTTCGTTTGAATTACCGGTTCCATGATTGTTGTTAGAAAAGTGATCGGCCACAGCCGTACCCACGGTGGTGGTTATCATTCGTTGAAGAGCTTGTTCTAGGATTTCGAGAGGAGTATTGTGTTGACCTTGGTGAGCCATTGTTCCTTCATGACACAAGAATATCGTTGGTTAGTATTTTCAACAATACTAACCGGAGTATGGAATAAGGATAGAGAGGAAATTTTTCCTTGACTCGCCTTAAATTCTTTACGTCATAATGTCGGAACGTCCATGTGAATCACCGTAATATAATCCCGGAAATTATATTACCCTGATTTACATGTGCATTTAACATTACTTTATAAAGTCAAGGTGGCGCGTCAACAAAATTTATCAACGTAAGATCAAGATCGAATACGAGTTAGATATGATAGAAGAGTTCGAGTATAAATGCACAAATAGTCAAGTAATTCCTACTTCAGTCTATATGCCGGTTGTAGTCTAGATTCACCTATGTACCCTATGACTCGGGGTGGACACAAATGAACTCTAAATCCCTACAACCAAGGCTCTGATACCACTTGTAACGACCCCGACAAATCGTCAAGTGACGGCGTCGTCTACATGGGTCCCATCACCTGGTCATAAGTCTTTATGACAACGTTTGACCAAAATATGTCGCCTTCATTTCAAAATAAAGATTGTTTCCAAAGTTTACAAGAATTGTTCAACCAAAAGTTAAGTTACAAGGTTATAAGTACAAATGAAATCTAGACGACACGGTTTAAAGTAAAGTCAAAAGACGCTCCATGAAATGCATGTATACTCGACATCCAATGCAAGTATCAAATAGTAAGCGGAAGCATGTTTCACATATCGTGCAAGCCCTGAGAAAAACATAGAAATCTGTCAACGAAAACGTTGGTGAAATCATAGGTTTAAGTAAGTAAGTGAGTAAAAGTAAGTAAGTCGAACCACAAGGTTTGAAAAGTTGAAATAATAGTAATACATTCTAAAAGTTAATATTCACGAGCACCCAATTATCAAAGCTTAACATTCCATCCATTGTATACCCCATCCATAGTGCTAGAACAAACACTGATTCTCGAAAATATATTTCATCTGTAGACGGTAGCGAACCGTCAAAGATGAGGGTTCTCAACCCATATGGCCATATAACATAAGTTCTCGCTTACACCCGTCAAGTGTAACTAATGATAATCGAATTGAGGATTTTTGTTCTAAACTCGTATGTAGAATGTTTGTTTTCCCGTTCTTGTGTTCACTTAGTTCAAAAGAATCGTTTATGTTTTCTCATCCCAAATATAAGTTCAAAAAGAGTAAAAGTGGGACTATGATCTCACCTTGCGTGCAAGAGTTAATAAAGTACTTCAACAAGTAAACGCGTGCAAAGACAAAGCTAGTCTTGACCTAAACATATAGGTTATATCAATAACGGTAAACACAAACGGTCAAAGATGTTCAATTAGTCCTATGGCTCGTTACGACTCGATTATGTAGCATGTGAATCAATTAGTCAAGTTTCATGCACGATACAAGTAATTAAGCATGTTAGAACGATCGTATAATTGTTTGGTTAAGTTTGACTAAAAGTCAAACTTGGTCAAAGTCAAGGTCAACGGGGTCGGGTCGGGTATTCGACAATTTTCCCATGATGAGAAATCATTTATGAGCAGAATGGCCAAGTTTCATGTTAATCGGAGTTACGGTTAAGCGGGAAACATTTTGTGAAAGGAAAAATAAAAACAAAAATGAGCTGGGCATATGCGCGGCGCGCTATGGGTTGCGCGGCGCGCACCCTAGTGTAAATCCGGGTCAGAACTCAACTAAAGGGGGCAAATATCTGGGATTTCTGTTTTGCGCAGCGCGCTGAGGTTGCACGGCGCGCATACCTGGAATTTTTGCTGTTTGCAGAAAAATAGACCAAGTCACGAACCAAAACTCAAATTAACATATTTTATGAACCGAAAACATCCAAAATGCATACTATATATCGTTGGAAAGGTAATTTGATAAGAAAAACAACTAAACATGTTTCATCAAACAAAAACATCAATTTCAATAACCGATTTTCCGTCAAGTGATCATTAAGAATCCATTTTCAAAGTTTCAAGTTCATCAAATGCATTTTAAGTTTCGGGAATCCAATTCACACATGTGATATGCCGTTTTGAAGGTAATGAAGCATACATTACTACTAAACACTAACAATTAACATTTCATGGCATTCAAGCATCCAAAAATTCATGTCAAGAACTATCAAACCCTAGTCAAACATCTCAAAATCAATAATCATGTTTTTGAAGTTTTCTTAATCAACCTACACATCAAATTGAAGCTAATGACGCTAGTAACACATTTAATACATGAACTTTAACAATTAAACAACTTTTAATCATCCAAAATCAAAGATTTAGCAAGCAATTTTCATAATGAACTAGTTACACCAAAAACAACAAATCGAGCATACAAATTACATACACGACATCACAATGAGCCATAGACACTAATTAACTACTTTATAAGTCAAGAACACGAATTTAAAGAAATCTAGTGATTTTAGAAAGTTACCCAAATGAGATGAAATTGGTATGGAATCGAAGAGGAAGTTGCAAGGATTCCAAATATGTAATTTGTTTGGATTGAAGCTTGACCGATTTGATTTAGATGATGAATCTTCAAAATGGAGAATTGAGAGAAATTATGGAAGTAGTGAAAGAAAAGGAAAAATGAAAATGAAAAAGATGGGAGGTGGGGTTGACTAGTCAAAAGCTAGTCACCTCTTTGTCTTTTTGGCAAAACTAGTCCCTCTAGTTTGTAGTCGGGTGCGGAAATTAACCGAACGAATATTTAACTTCACGAGAGTACGGGGGACGTTATAATCCAATAACGAAAATATTTTAAGAATGTAGCTAAAAGAGGATACGAATCGAGATGCTGAGGATATTAAATAAATAAAATATAAAAAAAAGACGGCATTAAAATAATTTAACGGAAAAATGCGGGATGTTACAAGTATTATGATAAAGAAGGGAGTGTTGGAAACATTCAATGGAAAATTTAGTACCAAAAAGCGGATTATGTGAAACTATGAAGGAGACTGTAGATAAATCACAAAGGCTAAATCTGCCTTCAAAGAATCCAAATGATTCAGTATCTGCTGAAGTCATTAACGAATACCTGGCTCCTGACCCTAAACTTTTAAGGACAAATCTTCATCATCATCCATCGATATTAGAAATTCTAAGATATAATCGTATCTTTCATTATAAATATCCTCGATATTTCTGAAGATAGTTCCATATCTATTCTTATCTGAAATCATTTATCTCCTCACGTTATCTGTTTTACATCATAAAGGAAACTGTTTTGGTTTCTATATTCTGTAAATCTTCGAATTTAAAATATGAATGGTTTGAAGTAGTGTTGGAAATTAATGCATGAGTTAGTATAATATAATGACACTTGATCAACGTGATTATATTACAGTAAGTCATGCTGAGTTTCTAATGAAACGTGATGATTCACAGACCATAACGTCATCATGTGCCATGTTACACGACTCTTACATTCTATTCAATCTCTAAACATATCAAGAACATATTTTCTTGATAGTTATATCTTCTCTCTTAAAATTATGATAATTTAACCAACCAAAATCGTGCTATTACAATCTCTCTCTTAGGACATTAGTCACGTTCATTTGAAACTCCATATCTACAAATTTTGGACCATTATTCGCTTGACTTAAAGCCGGGAAGAGAGAACAAAAGGATGGAACTCCAAATTATAAAGAAAATGAAGAGGGTGAATTTATAGTGAAATATCTGACAGAGCAATCGAACCAGATTATCGCATTTAACCAAAGAGATTCTAATTTCCTTAATTACCGAAGAATCAAATCTTATCATGAGAATTTTCTCCAAATCCCTTGAACTTCGAAAATCAGCCATATATACGTCAAAGGATATGACGAAACATTATTTTCTCATCTCACTCTTTTGTGATAGCTTTACTTATACTCTTCGCGTAATCGAATTGTTTTATCCATATTACTCAATGATGATAAAACTTTAATTTCTAGCTCGTATGCGTCATGAAAACATACTTATTGTCAGTCATGACCATCCCAATCAAACGATTACAGCACAATGGTTAAGGCTTTGTCGGGTGAATGAGAGGTCACGGGTTCGAGCCCGGTCCAGGGCATTTCTTTTTTGAAAAAGCTTTTGAAGGGGTATACACTCTTATTTTTTTAAATTCTATCATTATTATTATTAATTATTATTATTATTATTATTATTATTAATGTTGTTATTATTAATTATTATTATTAGTACTTAAGATTATAGTTATTATTATTATTATTATTATTATTATTATTATTATTATTATTATTATTATTATTATTATTATTATTATTATTATTATTATTATTATTATTATTATTATTACTAAAATAAGTATTAGTTATCATTTATTATTTATCATTATTAAAATTACAAATATAATTATTATTATTATTATTATTATTATTATTATTAATATTATTATCATTTTCAGTATTATTATTAAGTAGTAATGTTATTAATATTATCATAGTATTATTATAAGTATTACTAAAAACATAATTTTTACCATTTTAGTATTATTATCAAAATTATGATTTATGATTATTATCATTATGAA
This sequence comes from Rutidosis leptorrhynchoides, assembly GCF_046630445.1. Classification (NCBI taxonomy): domain Eukaryota; kingdom Viridiplantae; phylum Streptophyta; class Magnoliopsida; order Asterales; family Asteraceae; genus Rutidosis; species Rutidosis leptorrhynchoides. Next base: position 403,301,212 of record NC_092338.1, on the reverse strand, counting down.
AATAATACAAATTATTGTTATTTTCGTAAATATTAGTATTAGTATCTTTTTATAAATAATAGAATTGTTAATATTAACATAAGTATTATTATTTGTATTATCACGAGTATTATTATTATGTAATTACTAAAATCAGTAACATAACTATCATTAACAGTAAAATTAATATTTAACAATTATAATTATTAATATCATTATAATTATCATTTATAGAATCATTAATATTATTATCTCATTAGTACTATTAAGTATTATAATTACTATCATTTTTTTACCACTATTAATATTATTTTAGTTTTATTATAACTACTATTATTAATAAACAAATATATATGTTAAAAATATATTTACTACATATAACATAACGAAAAATTAATATTCTATATAACAAAGTGAATATATGAAACATATATATTATTAATATAAAAAGTATATAACAAATAAATTTATATATATATTGTTCGATTACAACTATGTATATTAATAAATATACAAATGATATAGGTCCGTGAATCCGAGGCCAACCCTACACTTGTTCAATATCGTCATATGTATTTTTACTACAAAATACAGTATTGTGAGTTTCATTTGCTCCCTTTTTAAATGCTTTTGCAATATATATTTTTGGGACTGAGAATACATGCGCTGCTTTTATAAATGTTTTACGAAATAGACACAAATAATCGAAACTACATTATATGGTTGAATGATCGAAGCCGAATATGCCCCTTTTTGCTTGGTAACCTAAGAATTAGTAAACTAGTCTACTAATTGAGGCGAATCCTAAAGATAGATCTATTGGGCCTAACAAACCCCATCCGTTGTAGCGGATGCTTTAGTACTTCGAGTTTTTATATCATGTCCGATGGATGTCCAGGAATGATGGGGATATTCTTATATGCATCTTGTTAATTTCGGTTACCAGGTATTCAATCCATATGAATGAATTTTATAGCAGTGAGCAGACCTGCACCTTGAAACGAAAATGAAATCTTGTGGTCTATTAAATAACAGAAATGATTGCTTATGATAAACTAATGAACTCACCAACCTTTTGGTTGACACTTTAAAGCATGTTTATTCTCAGGTATGAAAGAAATTTTCCACTGTGCATTTGCTCATTTTAGAGATATTACTTGGAGTCATTCATGGCATATTTCGAAAGACGTTGCATTCGAGTCATTGAGTTCATCAAGATTATTATTAGGTCAATTATAGTTGGATATATTATGAAATGGTATGCATGTCGTCAACTTTCGATGTAATGAAAATTTGTCTTTTAAAAACGAATACAATGTTTGTAAAATGTATCATATAGAGGTCAAGTACCTCGCGATGTAACCAAATGTAATGTATTCGTCCAAATGGATTAGGACGGGTCATGAAACCTCAACATCAAACAGGGTCGCCAAGTGGTCAGACTTATCCTATTCATGAGAGGATCTCTCTCGTAAAATGAGGAAGATGCCTTTCAAATCAGCTGGATAAGACTGATGAACCAGATCCCTAGAAAGGATAATCTCCTCAAAGATTAAAAATCAACATTTAAGCCTGATATTACTCAATCCTTGAGATTGACCTTAAAGAATGAGAATTACAAGCTCATGGAATTCTATGACATCTACACTCGAAATATAAAAAGGGATTTGTTTTCAAAAACTTATTTTCAATGCGTTCATTACTGTTGAACGTAAAATCCTAGGAATTTACCGGAATTCTTTAGGTCACCTGAACCAAATCTGGTGTCAACCGTGAGAACGGTGGTTGCATAGCATGGTCGGAGATAGGACTTTGTGCTAGACCAAAAACTTCTAGGGTGATCTTTACTATTTCTCCTACCAAGGATAGTAATTGCATCCGACACGATGTTGACCATGATTTTATGCATGTTCATGTAACATAGCCTTAACAGTTTCTTGTTCATCGCTCTTCTTTGCAACCGGACGGTAGTTTGCCGAAAGGTAATATACAGAACAAGTAAACTTGATGTGTGCTTTCCAAATACAGGGTTAGCAGTGGGTACACAAAGCCAAAGTTTTAGCTTAAAATCAAAAGAAAATACGAAACCCACAACCCACAAAAATGTTTATGAAAACTTAAACTGGTGATGGGTTAATCCGGAAAACGTGTCTAGTGTAAAAACTAGCATGCATTTTCAAAATACAAAACGTTTTCATCAGGTTCCTATTTTCCCCAAGGATCCAATTTTTTCTAAGTCACCTAGGACTTTAACTACGACCCTTAAGTTTCATTAACTTGAAACTTGATCGTTGTTATGAATTGAATTAACGAAAAACGCTTCTAGATTAATATCTAGAGATAGTATGAAATTTGACCCGTGACCTGAAAAAAAAAAGAAAAAGAAATTATCATCAATGTACATAGTGTGAAATAAAGTGTGAAAAATAAAGGAGTAAATTGTGTGAAGTGTGATTTATATTATTTCGAAGTATTTTGAGTTCAGTATTTCTTGAGGGCAAACAATGTTCAAGTGTGGGGATTTTGATATTGCTCAAAATGAACATATTTTTAGTCGCAATATCTGTCCGAAATAATAGGTTTTCAAATGTATTTATTGTAATTTCAGCTTGTAATTGTATAGATGAATAAAAATGAAGACGGGGTTCGAAAATGGAAAACTAATCAAAAAGACAGTGAAAACGCTCAACGTACAAGTGATACTCCAAAGACGTACAAGACCTTAATGCTCAAGTGAAAATGTACAATCTTGAAAGCTCAAAGTACAAGATTTTTTAAACTCTTTAAAACAGACCCAACAAGGTACAAGCAATAGATGCAAGAGGTACAAGGAACCAAAGCACCCAATTCTGTCACCTGCTCGTTAAAACAAACCTTTAAGGCTTCAAACCTCATTAAAATGAGGTCGCAACTTTCGAGACATGATTATGGAGTCCAACAGCACAATGCCTAATAACAATAAACAATAGTAAATAATTTCGGTCTTTTTCTGCCAAAGAAGTGAGGCTACTACTTTTCCATGCTTAAAATAATGAAAAGAAATGTCATTATGCAAGAATTGATGGAATTTGTCTAGCTCAATCGTATATAACGAGTATATTTCGAAGATCAAATTAGATGGATTCTGACTCACACTACATAAAGCCATAAAATAATATTATGTGGATCAGATCATGCACAAGGCTACTACTTTATCAAATTTTAATATTTGGTAATGGAAAATATTTGGTCAAAGACATCATGAGAGTACTGCTTTTTATTATAATACTCAAAAGATATTTCCATTTACACAAATTAAGGGGAATGCGTCATGTGGATAAAGAAAATACGGAGTATTAATAAGAGAGGGCTGTGAGAGTTGGGAGGAGACCAAGTTCCTAGAGTTAACAAGTTGACTAACATTCTCACACACACAAACGATTTATATTCTACGATTTGTACGGGTGTTGTAATTTGAAGTTCTCTACCGCGTTGAATTAATGGAAGCTAAGAACTTTTTTGTAAGTATTATTTATTTTTCTACCATATTTAGTAGCTAAATAAATATTATGCTTATCTAAACTAAGTAGTCGTGATGTTTAATTAATAATCAACGGTTTGGGTTAATTTAATTTATATCATAATTAATGTTTATATAAAAGAACGATTCTTGTAAAAATTGGAATATTTAGCATTAATGGATTTTGTATTTGTTTAACAGAATGAGAGTTCGTTAATTTAATACTTATATTTACAATTTGAAATATATATTAGTAGTCATATGCGTTTGATCGGAGACGATAAACGGACTAATAATATATCTGAATAATTGTGCGTTGCTCGGAGACGGGAGTGAATTAATTTTAAATAAACTAGATGATACATGAATGGGTTATATACAGTGAGGACTGGTATAGCTGTGGCAGACGTGATAACCGAGCCACAATATAGGTCATTAATTAGTAGAAATATTTAATAATAGTCACGAGGATCCGAGGCGACAAGGAGACTTGCGTCTTATAATTTTGACTATTTATTCACACTGGATAACTCCAGGTGAATCTATTAAATGTTTCTGGTATAAAGAAAATTAACCCAGGTTAGAAATAGAAAAATATTAAACATCACGATTACGGAAGTCGGATAAACATAATACTCTTTTATTGCATTTTTCATCTCGTTTAGCTAAAGTAATTTTTATTTACCGCAGTAATTTTTATTTACTTTATTGCTATAATCTAGTTTAAATTTACTATCTTGTTACTTTAATTAAAAAGAAAATCCAAAAAGACATACCGGTTAAACGGTAAATCCCCCGAAAGTTACTAAAATTACTATATATTACTAAATCTAACTTAGATACTTAATTTACCTAGTTAACCCTAGTAGAGCACCCCCAATAAAAGTGTTCATGGATCGACCTCCCGGACTTTACCCTAGCTATGTTACTATACGATAGGTATACTTGCCTATTGTGTTTTAGTTTAATTTAGGTGATTTCTTGTAGTAAATAATATAAAACTGATAACTGATTCGTATACCCCATAAAACACATCAGGTTTGAACCCAATCTCTCTCACATGAGAGTGTTTGGCTGTCTGTGTTATTCAACAATTTTAAATAATTTTGATAAGTTTAGTAGTAAGTCAGAAAGATGTGTCTTTTTAGGTTACTTAAATGTTAAAAAAGGTTATAAGCTTTTAAGTCTTGAGTCAAAAAATGTAATTTTTTTTTTCAGAGATGTCAAATTTTATGAAACTGATTTTCATTATAAGCTTAAATCTCAAGTTGTGTCAACACAAAGTAATGAAGATTACTTGAAGTTTTTTGATAATGTTTTTATAAGCCAAACATTTCTCAAAGTCCTAATGATGAAGGGGGAGATCATACTATTAATTAGGACAGTGGCAGTGATCAAAGTCTCAATGAGATTCCAGAGGAGGAAACTGAGACTATTGATACCACTGACTCAAATGAAAATAATTCAAACCCTGAGGGCAATTCCTTTTATGAAAATTCTTCATCTGAGCATAATGACACAAAAGATGGCAGTTCAAGTGCTTTGAGAAGGTCTTCTAGACCTAGAACTTTCCCATCTAAACTAAAAGATTATGATGTTAGTTATAAAGTTAGATATCCAATGAGTAATTATTGTAATTACTCTCGTGTATCTAAAGATGTTATGTGTTATAGTTCTTCTATTGATAAGTCTGTTGAACCTCAATCCTATATTGAGGCTTGCAAAGATCCAAATTGGGTCAATGCAATGAATAATGAAATTGCTGCCTTGCTTAGGAATAACACTTGGGTTTTAACTGACTTACCTGTTAGAAGAAAAATTATAGGAAATAAGTGGATCTTTAAAATTAAATATAAATCTAATGGTGAGATTGAGAGGTATAAAGCAAGATTAGTTGCTAAAGGTTATAGTCAAAGAGAAGGCCTTGATTATGATGAGACCTTCTCTCCTGTTGTTAAAATGGTCACTATTAGATGCTTTCTTAATCTTGTTGTTCAATATGACTGGAATTTATATCAATTGGATGTTAACAATGCCTTCTTGTATGGTGATTTATCTGAGGATGTCTATATGGATATTCCTCAAGGATTTAATTCAAACAGTGATAATAAAGTTTGTAAACTAACCAAATCTTTGTATGGCTTAAAGCAAGCTCCTAGAATGTGGAATACTAAACTTACATATGCTTTGATTGAATATGGGTTTGTGCAAAGTCTTAATGATTATTCTTTGTATACTTTGACAAAAGATGGTTTGTTTATAGGTTTACTTGTCTATGTAGATGATATAATCTTAACTGGAAATAATGAGTCTGAGATTAGTGATGTTAAAAGCTTTTTGAATACTAAGTTTATGATCAAGGATTTAGGAGAATTGAAATATTTTTTGGGCATTGAAATTGTTAAAAATGACAAAGGTTTATGCATGTCACAAATAAAGTACCGTTTAGATTTGTTGGAAGAGTTTGGAATGTTATGATGTAAACCTATTGATACACCTCTTGAGGCCAATTCAGTGTTATGTTCTGATGCTTCTGATAATGATAGTTTTATTACTAACATATCTGAATATCAAAAATTAATTGGCAAACTTATATACCTTACCCATACTAGACCTGACATATCATATTCTGTACAAACATTGAGTCAATTCATGCATGCTCCTTTACATTCACATGTAAAGACTGCTTTAAGAGTCTTGAGATATTTGAAGGGTTCTCCAGGAAAAGGAATTCTTATTAAAAAGTCTGATGAATCTTGTTTTAGTTTGAAAGCATATTCAGATGCTGATTGCGGAAAATGTTTGGTTTCAAGAAGGCCTGTTTCAGGTTTTTGTTTATATTTTTGTGGTTCTCTTGTTTCTTGGAAAAGCAAGAAACAACCAACTGTGTCCAAGTCATCCACAGAATCTGTATATAGATCTCTTGCTGCAACTACTTGTGAAATCAGATGGGTTCTCAAACTGTTAGGGGATTTTGGTGTTAAAAACTTGTTACATGTTCATCTTTATTGTGATAACAAATCAGCTCTTCTTCTTGCTGCTAATCCTGTGTTCCATGAAAGATCAAAACATTTGAGATTGATGTTCACATAGTTAGAGAAAAAAGTTCTTCAGGATTGTTAAAGTTAGAATTTGTTGATTTAGCTGATCAAGTTGCTGATGTGTTTACAAAAGGATTACCAAAGGCTCAACATGTTCTATTGTGCAAGGATCTGGGCTTATATGACTGCTTCCAGAATAAGATTGAGGGGGGATGATAAAATTATATCTTTATTATTCAATCTTAATCTTCATATTTTAGTTATTTATGTTTGTTATTGTGTTGTCAGGTTTAAGGATTGATGATGCAATAAGATCAAAGTTGTAGATAAGGAATTGAAGTGTTAATATTCTGGTAGATAAAGGCTGCAGTTCTAAAAGATAGAGTACAAGGAGCAAAGATGTAATTTATTCAAGTTCAGGGTCTTTTCTGCATTTTATTCCTTATTTATAATCCCCTTACGGTTAGATGTCTGCATCCATTCTTTTCACTTCCATCATTCTGGTTCGTTTATTCTTTACGTTTATTCTCCATCTAGGGTTTTCATTATTGAGTGATATTGTTCAATCTCTTTGAACATATTGTGAGTATTAGTGTGTGTTTAGTTTCTGGAGATTATTAGATTGTACTACGTATTTGTTTTCGTTTATTTGGTTTAGATTCAGATTGATTGTGTTGGAAGTGATTCAGATCTATTGTTTTTCTTGTATTTGTTTGATAATCAATTGATTTAAGGTTTTCTACACTAATCAATATCAATATAATGATAATAAATTTGAGTTTTGTAAAGATAACAAAATAAATATATTATTTATAAACTCAAATAATAAAATATTTACAACATAAGCACTTTAACTATCATCGAAAGAGAGCTCGTCACGTCAGTAAAATGATATCAACATTAACTTCCTTTTATTAGATAGTATAGATGTGAATCAATAATAACAACGATTAGATAAAAAAAAATAAAAAATGATGGAACTTTGTAAGACCAAAGACTCTAGGCTTTGAGTTAAGAACGCTAAAGTGAGACCTCGTAATATCATAGGACAAGTGAGAAAATTTCAAGAATATCGAAAATATCATGAGAAAATTTGAACGGAAAACACTAAGGTGTAACTCTAATAGAACACTGTAATAGAAGTTTGAGAGTAATCAGTTGTCGTGCTTTTGGGTAAAGAAAAAAGGGGCAGCTATAAACTGACTTTACAAAGTCAACTCAATTTGGCGACCACCTATTTTGACTTTTAAACTGGTCTTTCAATAACTGTTCTACAGTTCTACTTTTTCCACCCCAAATTACAGCCCCATTTGTTTGACTTTTTTCATTCTTCCAATTTTGAATTCCCAAAACCCTAATTACCTAAATTTAACTTCACAAACACCAATTTCCATACTCCAATTCTCAGATCTGAACCCTAATATCATATTCTACAGTTCCAGAATTAATGGAAAGTACACTTGTAAACCCTAATTTAGAAGCCAAGGTTCGTTACAGAGGTGTACGACAAAGACCATGGGGAAAATACGCAGCAGAGATCCGAGATCCGAAAGTTGGAGCTAGGGTTTGGTTAGGTACTTTTGATTCTGCAATTGATGCTGCAAAAGCTTATGATAAAGCTGCTTTTGAGATACGTGGTCGTAAAGCTAGTCTTAATTTCCCTCTTGAGATTGGAAATTTAACACATGAATCGAACCTAGGGACTAAATGTGAAAATAGTGGTGGTCTGAAGAGGAAGAGGGATAAGGTGAGTAGTGAAAATGATGTAAATGAAACGACGACGTTGTTGGCGATAGGCGGGCCGAAAATGGATCCGGACGGAAATGTGATGGTGGCCGTAAGTGGTGAAGATAGAAAGAATGATGGAGATGAGCATTTGGATGATGGTTTAGGGTAAGATTTAGGTGTTTGTGTGAAAGTTTACTGAGAGTTTAAACTTACTGTATTTTTTTTTTTATGTAAATTAAAATAAAAAAGTGTTATTTGGATGTAAATTATTTTTATTTTAAGAAATGAGAAATAAGCTACTACTTGAAGAAGCAATTGGCTGTTGGAATTTTGTCCTAAACTATAATAAGACCGTTTCGGGGGTTCATGCGTTTTGAAGAAAAACTTAAGCAATTGTTTTTAATGCATTTCAAATAATGGTCCCTTGGCGATTTTTAATGTAGTTGATGTATTGTTTGCGTCTTGTTGTAGGCAATCGAGGTTGTGCATTCCTTTGGCGCAAGGTTTAGGTGATTCCAACTCCCGGAAATCACGCTCTCCTGTTCATGTGTCACCTATGGTAAGTGAGTTACTAGTCTTTGGATGATTTTGTATGTATTGTGTTACCATTGATATACCTAAATTGTTCAATGTATGTTCTAGAATTACACTTATTAAGTATTAACATGACGACATCAAAACTCTTACGCTTAACTTCATTAAGTCTTGGCTCTATATATTATTACAAGTAGCAGACTTATCAAATATGAAAATTCTATAGAATGTTGTTACTTTCGGATCATACCCATGAGTCCATGATAACAATGAACAAAATGTTATTTTTTTTCTTCTCAAAAACGATTTTTGGTTTTATCTATGAATTACGCCTTCCATCTTGGACATCCATGGTTGTATGAGGCAGGAGACAAAATTCAAAGGTGACCATATTGATATCGATAGAAATTAAAGGATATCTTATTGGAACAGAAATGTATAACTAATCAAAGACCAAATGGAAAAAAGAAAAAAGAAAAAAAAGAAGGAATATATGTAATCCACTTCTCTGCTTTTTTTACATTTCCCACATGCGAGTATCATGATTGTTTATTTCTGATATTAAGTGAATGGTTCTATAATCACTTTGTTACTTCTTAACATGTTATATTCTTTTAGTATACGAGTGATTATGTGAAATAGGATGAGATGATTAACAGCATTACATACCCATTGTTATATGTCACTTGTCTATTTCCCATTTTCATCATAATAAACGAATATAGCTATCTCTATTAATGCTACCCGGAGAGGGCGAGTATTTTTATTCAGGTGTATCTGGCTTAACCGGGCTATGTTATGACCGTTTCTGACCCTTTTTCATCAAGTTCTCATTAATTTATCACCGTGATAATCTTGGGGGTTGGTAAGATGGTTGTTGCTATATCCATTTTATTCACCGTTTTCCTTATGTTATAATGATAATGATTATGATTATGATTATGATTATGATTATGCTTAATGCTTAATTGTTTGTTATATTTTTCATGTTGCTAGCTGGAATCAAATAATGATAATGCCCCTAAAGAGACTTTTAGTTGGACGGATCAGTTAGTATTGGTTTTTTGCGATATTCTAGAAAAATACCATATGATGAATGGCCGAAATACTCCATTTAAATGGACTGATCTTCAGTCAGAGTTTGAAGAAATTGCTCACTGCAAATTAAATAGTGAAAATGCTCTAAAAAACAAGTATGATTCAATGAGAGGAGACTACAACGTTTGGACGTCATTAAAGACTTGGGAACCTGATCTAGGTTTTAATGAGAGTACATGGAAACTTGATTGGTGGGAACAAAAGCTAATGGTAATACTGAATATTTTTATCGGTTTCATATCTATAAAAAGGTTGTATATATATGTTATTAAAATGTAATAACAATTCATTGTTATGTTATATAGGAGAACCCCAAAGTTAAAAGATTTCATAAAAAACAACCTTCTCTGGAACTACAAGAAGCATGGTTTCGTTTATTTGGAAATGTAGCTGCCAATGGGGTAGATTGTGCAGTGGGTCCCATAGATTCGAAGACTTCGATTGAAGTACAACACGTTAATCTTGAGGATAAGGATGTCGGTAATGATGAGGAGAGGAAAAAAGATGTATCAGCAACAGCCCAAAGTGCGGGATTCAAACGATCTCAAAAGATGGTTAAAATGATTACTAACCCTAAACCTGTTAAGATGACGAAAAGTAAAAGGAGAGGATCAACAGAAGGGGTGATATGTAAGGATTTAACGATTCAACAAAATGATAATCAACCGCGTGCGTCAGAGATAATAGAATCGGACACTTCAAGTATTAATCAAGTTGGTAGTTGTAGTATTAAATCAGCTATAAACGAGCTTAACCGTATGGTAGATGAAGGATTAATGACAACGGGTAGTGAATTGTGGTGTTTTGCAGTTAGTTTTTTTGAAGATGCTGTTAGAAGAGAATTGTTTTTGAATTTGCCTGATGATGCAGGTAGACTAGCTTGGCTGCAGTATAAGCAAAATCTTGCTAAATGAACTTATTTTATTTATATATTTATTTAAACAGGTATGCTACCTTGGCTGCATATAAGCAGATTGTTAATTGCATAGAAGGCTGATCAATAGTTGTAACTTATGTATTAAAAAAGTTTGTATATTGTGAAATAACACCTATAATGTGTTCTTAACTTCTTATAGATATCTAGGGGTTATTTGCTATTATGTTGCCTTGCTTAACAGGAGTAATATCTAGGGATTTACTTATTTTATACTTATTTGAATTTGAACTTGGTGCTACATGTATAAATAATACTCGTAGCAGTAATTTATATTTATATTCATATTTATTTAAGATAATAGCAATAGCAATTTGACACCTCTTTTATTAATACGAAGTATATTGTGCAAAGGTGCAAACCAAAGTCAACATCGGTGGCTTATATTGTAGGACATATTGTTGAGCTATACGATACTCTCATATAGTATTATCAATATCAATTTGTCGATTGTATACAGAGATAGTTAACGCAAAAATAACTACGAAATACATATTTACCGTCTGAATTTGTTTTTATATTTTAATTTATTAAAATAGCCGCAAGACCACAAAACGGGGTCTAATAAGCAAAACGAGCGATTGCTATTAAAAACAAAATAAATTATCAATATTATAAATATATATAAGAGTCAAACTTACAAAACTAGAATAACAAAAGTTAAATTATAGCGATGCCACATTGAGAAGTTGGTTTTTGTAGTTTTTGACTTTCGTTATCAACTCGTACAATGGGATTTATGCATAGATATAACCAAATGAATCAACATAAACTTTGAAAAACAATAACTACTACGGAACGTAGTACAACCAAATAGGCAACTGATACGGTCTTCTAGTCTCTTTATTTTGGAGAAAACTGTGGTTTGGTTGCACAAGTCGTTCGTACACAAATCGTCCTTAACAGGACAAAAGAAAGTTAGTACCAGTTTTGATTAGGGCATGACAAATGTGATTTTGTTACCGATATATCGAATATCCATAGATTTAACTAACAAGACTTTTGCAAAAAGATGAGACAATCAAATCTTTAAAGTTACTTTTCACCAAATAGCTCTATGTGACAGACGAAACGAAACTAAACTCATTGTAACAAGAGGTGCAAAATCTTGACACGAACGAAGCTCGACCCCGCACCCATTTGAAAAGAGCTTCCACATAGTGGACCGATATCCGAGGCAACGAGTACCATTCATTCATTCGCGATGAAGCGTTTTGGTAACTAATATTTATAACGCTCTTGTAGTTAAGGGTCGAGATATCTATGGTAAACCAATTAACGTGGCTTGTTAGTTAAGTGTCTAATTTCATAAAAGTTGCACAAATATCTTATATGATAATGATAATTAAAAGACGTATACATTACGTACTTTTTATTAGCCACACCTTTTTGTTTGTTTCGGAGCCGTTTTGGACGGGTTAGAACATAACGTTGACTGCCTAAGTAGACCTACTAACAAGTAAATGGGTGTGGATATGTACCCATCATCATCATCCTTACATAGCAATCAAAAGGATCAGGTAGTTGCGGCTCTACCAGTTGATCAGGTAACCATGTTTAGTAGGTTTGCAAGATGGTCAGGTCAGGTGGGTTGGGAAATGGGTCAATATAGCTCATATTGACAGGTCAATGTTTAAGATGGGCCCAAAAGGGCATGTTCGATTTAGGATGCATTTATTGTGATTAAAGAAGATTAGCATTTTAGGTACTGAATAAAATGATTAGTAGGTTGTATGCATTAATTTAGACCTTTTGGTACCTTATAAGTTATAACGCAGTTTGACCCGTTCGACCCATTTTTCGTTTTTTTAGCTAGAAAACAATGATTAACCCGTTTGAGATAGAACCTAACCTACACAAAAGTTTTAACTCTTCCCAACCCAAATTTTTGTAACCGGTGTCGTTATAGGAACTTACCTTGCTTTGATGATCGTTATATTTCTTTCATTTAGCTAGTCAAACCAGCTTTTTTGCCGTAAAAGCTTTTATTTTGGTCAAATAGTGTTTCGGGTCAATACCCAATCCGTTTTGCATCCTCTTGTATTGAATAAAAGCAGTTTTTTCTTTATTTTGCTAGTATAATATCGGATTACTTCTACTATTTTTTGCATATATTGCTGCTAAAAGTATGTTTTGGTGTAGAATTATGTAACCTTTACGAATTCAAATTCTCCGTTCTGCAAATTGCTTACATCTACGCTAACCTTTTATAAGAAATTTACTCAGTAATGACAGTATGTCATTCATACACAGAACATTGATATTTGATATTTGATACATGATATAGTTATGGTTGCATAGTTAATAAAGTGGTTTAAAACTAACGTAGGGACCAAATCAGAAAGTTGAACTCATAAATGAAGCTAGTTGGAACTAATCATTTAAGAAATGCTTTGCGACCATAAAAATTAATCAACTATATACTTGTATACTTTTGTGTATCGATGTCGGATTTCTGATACTGATGATTAGGGAGCTTAAAAAGTAAAAATATAAAGAATATAAAAGTATTGTCGCATCAAAAAAAAAAAAATACAAAAATTCCGATGCCGGGACATGAACCCGGGTCTCTCTGGTGAGAGCCGAGTATCCTAACCAACTAGACTACAACGGATTATTGGATTATATCATTAGATACTTTATAGATACACTAAACGAGGACCAGGACTATGATCTGATCTATAACCTTTATCAACAAGTGATTTTTATCTGGACTTTTGAAAAATTCCTATTTAGGTTGAAATTGTCCACCAAACAAACTTGAAATGATATGAAAAAACAGCCTATTATGAAAACAAAGTATAAATGGGAATCAGGGTCGTCTTATGAATTTATATGTCCATGTTCGAGGCTTATAAACGGGCTCTTAAAAACGTTAAATGTTTCAATACATATATAAAATATTTGTGTGAAACGGATATATACATATACATATATTACATATATAAGAGACTTTTTTGAAACATATATATATATATATATATATATATATATATATATATATATATATATATATATATATATATATATATATATATATATATATATATATATATATATATATAGTGGTAGGATCAAGAAGGAAGTAACCAATCGGGGGAAGAGGGGGAAGCAAAAACTTTTTTTTTTTTCGTTTTTTGAAAAAACTTTGTTCACGAACATTATAGATGAGATGAAAATATGAACATTTAGTAGAGACACTTTGTGATAAATGTTTTTATTGTGGCGGGAAAACGCCCGACGAAGTAATATATAACAATTATCGTGTTTTTCGAGCCTATGTTGGGGTTTTAGCTATTGGGGTTTAGATATTAGGGTTTATAGGGTTTAGATATTAGAGTTTAGAAAGTTAGGGTTTAGGGTTTAGATTTAGGGTTTAGATTTAGGATTTAGATTGAGTTTTTAACACGAACGGTTTAGAGTTTAGGGTTTAGGGTTTAGGGTTTGGTGTTTTGGGTTTATTCTATAAACCCAAAACACCAAACCCTAAACCCTAAACTCTAAATCTGGCTAAATTTTACTACACAAAACATGAAGAAAAAAAAACGTTCATATTCTTCACGAACAATATTATCTTGAATGTTATTTTTGTCGATCGTTGTCCCGCCTAAATAATAACATTCATCACGAAGTGTCTTTTCTAAATGTTCATATTTTTGTGTGATCTTGATGCCGAAAAAAAAAATTCAAAAAAACAAAGAAAAAAAAAATTTGCTTCCCCCCGCTTGGTTACTTCCCCATTGATCCTGCCCCCTTATATATATATATATATATATATATATATATATATATATATATATATATATATATATATATATATATATATATATATATATATATATATAAAACATATTTTTTATAAAATTTAGGGCCCTCCCAAAATTTCGGGCCATGTTTGACCGCCTATACTCGCACACCTCCTAACTCCTAAGTCCTAAGACGCCTCTGATGGGAATAGTTTTCCTATTTGAGTTCCCTATTTGAGTTAGCCGAGGAGGATAAAGAGCATTTTTTTCTCGCATGACTTTGAGCCCGAGATCTCTTATAGAAAGTCATAATATCAACCATCTCCTTTGACGAGTATTTTTTTTTTATTAACTTTGAGCATGAAATCTCTTGCATAAAATCGTAATATCAACCATTAAAGCATATTGTGTGTTAACAACGAAATATGATAGCTTGAAATGTGCAAGAATTATATGTAGAATTTTTACATCTTCCACGTCTATATGTGTTTGTAGTTTAAGGATAAGAATTGCATTGTTTACAAATGTTTCAAAATCTTTGGACATTTTGAAAATCTTTTCGAATTCTCAAATCCAAAATGCCAACCCTACAAAGATTTCTTCATCCAAAAACTAAGAAATCAAATAACATGAGACCCATTGATTTACTAGTTTTTAACACATCAATATTAAATAAAAACACATTTAAGATTGCAACAAACACAAAACTCTCATCTCCTCTTATAAAATTAGGAGACTTCTAAAAACTTAAAACCAATTAACATTAACATATCTAAAGTACTAAAAGGCCCACCAAATCACATTCCAACCACCGAATCTTAGACAAATTCCTTATATTTTGACACAAAAAAAAAAAATACAATTTAATCATTGTCCATGGTAGGCCCAAGGGTTAAATGGTAATTTTGTATGGGATTTCCAGGTAGATAACGATGATTGTTGAGGTGGGACTGTCACATGGTCACATGAATGGCACATGGTAAGAGTGGTGGGAGGGGTCCTTTGCATATAGAATTGTGGGGAAAGTTTTAATGCCCTCAATTCTTGTAATTCCCTTTGTAACCTTCTGTTTTCTTCTGTCAAATTCTCACAACATCTCTTCATGTATTCACAATCAACTTCTGTTTGTTTTAGCTTTGTCCTAAAAAAACATTTGGAATGATAATAATAATGACTTAGCACTTCTCAAGGTCAATCATTGTGTAAAATGCACATCAAGTAAATATAGTTTAGTTTTTACAGTATAAAAAGTAATCTACATGCTTAAGTAAATTGTATACATCACTTTTGTAGATAGATTCACTAAATTAGTGGAGTACATTAATTATGTGTATAGTTTTTTTTTTAACGACTGGTTAGTTGGTTAAACACACGCACGCGTCGAGGAGAAACCCATGATCGAATCTCACAAGAGGGCTCTGAGATCTATTTCACTCTCAAAGCCATTGGGAAATTAAATCAGGGAAAACTCCCCACAAGGATCGAACCTGCACCATTGCTGGAAACAGGGGAGATTTCATGGGTGGCCACCCAGTAATTATGTGTATAGTAATTCTTAAAAAATATATAGAAGCAAATACAGGAAAACCGTGATTATTTAAAAAAAGTATTGTAAATAAAAAATACATTTGCCGGAAAGAAAAAGTGTTATAAAAACTGAAAGTACCGAAAATAACCCTATGAGGATAAAAAGGTAATTTAATACCTTGCCCTCCTATTTTGAAACCAAACTTCCACCTGACGAGGTCTCAGCCCAAGTTTCTTAGCCAGCGCTTGTTTTTGCTTCTATCAAAACAAACAGAGATTTATTATTACTCCAATTAATATTAATATTAATATTAATTATTAATTTAATCTACTTTTAATTAGGAGTTAATTACATTTCACATTAACGAAATACTTACAGGATTAAGTGTGCTGTGGTCGTTAAAACTCTCTTCTAAAACAGCCGATTGATGTTTCGAAAGCCGAAGCTTCTTACGCGAAATCTCACCATCTTCTTCATCACTAATTCCTCGAGACGAAGCTTTTTCACCGTCAAAATCAAGATCTCTATCGCTCCTTTTGCCACTAATGCTTGATATTGTACTATTTGCTGATGTCACCTCCGCCTCAGTGCCGGCGGTTACCCGAATCCGATTCACATCAATTCCTTTTAAAAATGATTTCTCCCGATCTGAATGCAGTATGTTAATTAGATCCGTTATCTGTAAGAGTTAATCGAACTGAAAAAAATGTACCTGTAGAAATCACATTTGAAGATGAATTGAATGTATCCATCCAATTAACGGATCCCGTAAGTAAATTGATGCGCGCTGATGATGAATTACATAACTGGTTTTCCTGATACTTCTGACCTAGACTTAGTCCCAAATCATCCTTCTCAAACATCATATTTACTTAATAATGTTTATTATTGTTTCAATCCGATTCTAGCTAGGTTTACCGGATGAAGCAATTGAAAGAATCGAGAGGTGTGTTTGGAGGCAAATCGTGATGCATGAAGAGTGAGTTATATACTGATGAATGCATGCAGTGTAAGTTAATTAATTTAATGATGAAATGGTGAATGGTACGTGATAACGTGAAGAGTGGCCAATAATTCCAATCATCATCAGGGTCTTTTGCCCCGGTGTCACTTTCAGTTAAGATTTGTTCTTGGTCAATATCTATATCTATTTGTATTAAATAAATAATTTCCACGTTTACTGTCCTTTTATTTATTTTCTTCATGTTATATCAATGAGAAAATTGGGCGGTTGGTCATGTGGTTTACATAAAATGGGATGTTTGGTCCCTGAACTTTATTTTCGGGGTTGTTGGTCCCTGTGGTTTACAAAACACGTGTACCACCCCGAAAATAAAAGTTCAAAACAGGTGTATTTGGTCCCTGTCAGGGACCAATCACGCGTGTTTTGAAAACCACAGGGACCAACAACTCCGAAAATGAAGTTCAGGGACCAAACACCTCATTTCATGTAAATCACATGGACCAACCGCACAATTTTCTCTATATCAATCAAAAAACATCCACTCCGTATTTCCTTCTATCAATAACAAAATTTACCTATTCCAACGGGTAAATAATGGGGATAATAAAATGTAAACAGTAGTATATTTTTAATTAGACTGCTTTAGACCACTCCCTATGGTTCCATTATCCGTCATTACCCGCTCATTACCCGTAGTTACCCGTAATGAACCATAGGCACGGTTTAGTTACCCGCGTTAGTTACCCGCGTTAGTTACCCGCACTCACCATGGATTTAATGGAAGTATTTAGGTTAGTTATAGGAATTGTGGGTCCCGGTGATTTTTTTATTGTTGAACTTGATGCTTTATTACGTGTACGTTGTATATTAAGAGGGATATTGTTTTAGCCATTATAGAGAGTGTTTAGTTATGAGTTAATTATAGGATATTGGTATTGATGTGGCGCTGATGTGGAAGGTTAAGAGGATGAATAGTTTAGTTATGATAGGGAGTGGCCTTACTGCTTCTAAAATGGACCTCTAAGACCACATATAGGGGTGATGTGATGTGGAGTGTGTAAAGTGTACTTTTGGGGTAAAGCACCGACTAAACCATGGCATGGAAAGGGGGAAGTTGTTATAGGGGGCTTTTGTCAAAACATGACAATGACGTGCTATTTTATTTTTGATTTTTTGTTTGGTTTTTTTTATTATTTTTTATTTAGGTAAAATAATAAAATACAAAAAATAAAAAAGACTTAATATATATATATATATATATATATATATATATATATATATATATATATATATATATATATATATATATATATATATTTGTTAAATTTAAAATTGCATTAAAAATATATATATACTATAAACAAAGTAAAAAAAGAAAAAATATATATATATAATATACTTTAATAAATAAATTCATAAAAAAAAAAAAAAACTTAAGGGGGTTAAACTAAAATGATTTTCTAACTAGTGTAGTTTTTTGTAGGCTTTAACATAGTCTAAGAGTACTAAGTGTAAAATCAATTAAAAATCTCAATCTTCTTCATCGTAGCATCACAAGTCGCAGGTTTTTTTCTTTTTTATTATTTATATCCAACTTCTTCACAGCATCCTCAAACCTCTATTTT
Organism: Rutidosis leptorrhynchoides; assembly: GCF_046630445.1. Classification (NCBI taxonomy): domain Eukaryota; kingdom Viridiplantae; phylum Streptophyta; class Magnoliopsida; order Asterales; family Asteraceae; genus Rutidosis; species Rutidosis leptorrhynchoides. The sequence continues at coordinate 403,282,536 of NC_092338.1, read as the reverse complement.
TAGCAGTCAATCCCCATTCGACACCTCACTTTCCGCCCCTCTTTCTTCTGCGTGATTCCCCGATATACGCCGGAAAACATACGCCGACAAACGCTCATTTCCGGCATTTGTGAACGCGTTTGTGTGGACATGTGGATGGCATCCGCCCGGATACCGCTGCGTTATCTGTGGTCTAATTATCACTATTTCCTTTATCTAGATTTTTTAAGTGAAATAATTCTTCATCCTACCCAATTTTTCTATTAATCATCGAAATTTATTAAATACCGTTTTTTTTTCTCTTATCTTAGTTTTTTTCAAGTGTCATAATTTTGTGATTTGGAAACAATTATGGTGAATTTTAAAAATTGAAATATCATTAAGATCAAGTTTGTACTTACCAAATTGTTCAGATAATTTTTCCTTTTAAAGTGATGATTCGTTAATTATAGAGAAATTTACTCGTATAAGCACATTTGACTCTCACTTTCAAATAGAATTAGACTACATTTTTCAACCATAGACTAGATTTTGCCTAATGTCTAGGCGAATTTAACGAAACTCTTGATAATAAATCGAAAACCACCACGTCAATACGTCATCAATAAACCTCCCCCTCATTGGTTATATCGTCCATACTTTTTTTTTTAAAGAAAAAATTACGTCGATAGTACCTGTGGTTTGTTCAATTTTTCGCCAAAGCACCTAAACTTTAAAAGTGGCGTGGTTGGTACCTGTGGTTTAATTTAGTTACATGGTTAGTATGCATTCCTAACAGACGTTAAGACTCAAACGTCAAGCCCTCACATGTGCAACACATGTGGGGGTGTATTTGTCAGATCCAGTATTTCTACTCCATATAAAAACCTTTCAATTAACATAGGACGTGAGTAGTCTGTAGGAAAAATCCTCAAATTGAAATTCCATAAACCCTAATCGACGATTGTTCATCACAATACAAAATTTAAGCTAAATATGGTCGATTGCATTTGTGACGACCCGGAAATTTCTTGTAGCGACCCGACAAAATCGTCATTGACGGCGCCGTCTACTTAGGTCCCGTTACGTGGTCATAAGACTTTAAGACAACGTTTGACCAAAAGATATGTCGCATTCATTTCAAATGTAAAGATTGTTCAAAGTTTACAAGAATAGTTCCACCACAAGTTACGTTACAAAGTTATAAGTACAAATGAAACTTATGCGACACAATTTAAAAGTAGCCAAAAGACGCTCCATGTATGCATATATACTCGACATCCAATGCAAGTATCAAAATAATGAGCGGAAGCATGTATCATGTATCGTTCATGAAATGTCCCGTTCTTATTGATTAAAAACGTTCTATATTAATTGATTTCGTTGCGAGGTTTTGACCTCTATATGAGACATTTTTCAAAGACTGCATTCATTTTTGAAACAAACCATAACCTTTATTTCATAGATAAAGGTTTTAAAAAGATTTACATAGATTATCAAATAATGATAATCTAAAATATCCTGTTTACACGCGACCATTACATAATGGTTTACAATACAAATATGTTACAACAAAATAAGTTTCTTGAATGCAGTTTTTACACAATATCATACAAGCATGGACTCCAAATCTCGTCCTTATTTAAGTATGCGACAGCGGAAGCTCTTAATAATCACCTGAGAATAAACATGCTTAAAACGTCAACAAAAATGTTGGTGAGTTATAGGTTTAACCTATATATATCAAATCATAATAATAGACCACAAGATTTCATATTTCAATACACATCCCATACATAGAGATAAAAATCATTCATATGGTGAACACCTGGTAACCGACATTAACAAGATGCATATATAAGAATATCCCCCATCATTCCGGGACACCCTTCGGATATGATATAAATTTCGAAGTACTAAAGCATCCGGTACTTTGGATGGGGTTTGTTAGGCCCAATAGATCTATCTTTAGGATTCGCGTCAATTAGGGTGTCTGTTCCCTAATTCTTAGATTACCAGACTTAATAAAAAGGGGCATATTTGATTTCAATAATTCAACCATAGAATGTAGTTTCACGTACTTGTGTCTATTTTGTAAATCATTTATAAAACCTGCATGTATTCTCATCCCAAAAATATTAGATTTTAAAAGTGGGACTATAACTCACTTTCACAGATTTTTACTTCGTCGGGAAGTAAGACTTGGCCACTGGTTGATTCACGAACCTATAACAATATATACATATATATCAAAGTATGTTCAAAATATATTTACAACACTTTTAATATATTTTGATGTTTTAAGTTTATTAAGTCAGCTGTCCTCGTTAGTAACCTACAACTAGTTGTCCACAGTTAGATGTACAGAAATAAATTGATAAATATTATCTTGAATCAATCCACGACCCAGTGTATACGTATCTCAATATTGATCACAACTCAAACTATATATATTTTGGAATCAACCTCAACCCTGTATAGCTAACTCCAACATTCACATATAGAGTGTCTATGGTTGTTCCGAAATATATATAGATGTGTCGACATGATAGGTCGAAACATTGTATACGTGTCTATGGTATCTCAAGATTATATAATATACAATACAAGTTGATTAAGTTATGGTTGGAATAGATTTGTTACCAATTTTCACGTAGCTAAAATGAGAAAAATTATCCAATCTTGTTTTACCCATAACTTCTTCATTTTAAATCCGTTTTGAGTGAATCAAATTGCTATGGTTTCATATTGAACCCTATTTTATGAATATAAACAGAAAAATTATAGGTTTATAGTCGGAAAAATAAGTTACAAGTCGTTTTTGTAAAGGTAGTCATTTCAGTCGAAAGAACGACGTCTAGATGACCATTTTAGAAAACATACTTCCACTTTGAGTTTAACCATAATTTTTGGATATAGTTTCATGTTCATAATAAAAATCATTTTCTCAGAATAACAACTTTTAAATCAAAGTTTATCATAGTTTTTAATTAACTAACCCAAAACAGCCCGCGGTGTTACTACGACGGCGTAAATCCGGTTTTACGGTGTTTTTCGTGTTTCCAGGTTTTAAATCATTAAGTTAGCATATCATATAGATATAGAACATGTGTTTAGTTGATTTTAAAAGTCAAGTTAGAAGGATTAACTTTTATTTGCGAACAAGTTTAGAATTAACTAAACTATGTTCTAGTGATTACACGTTTAAACCTTCGAATAAGATAGCTTTATATGTATGAATCGAATGATGTTATGAACATCATTACTACCTTAAGTTCCTTGGATAAACCTACTGGAAAAGAGAAAAATGGATCTAGCTTCAACGGATCCTTGGATGGCTCGAAGTTCTTGAAGCAAAATCATGACACGAAAACAAGTTCAAGTAAGATCATCACTTGAAATAAGATTGTTATAGTTATATAAATTGAACCAAAGTTTGAATATGATTATTACCTTGTATTAGAATGATAACCTACTGTAAGAAACAAAGATTTCTTGAGGTTGGATGATCACCTTACAAGATTGGAAGTGAGCTAGCAAACTTGAAAGTATTCTTGATTTTATGTAACTAGAACTTGTAGAATATATGAAGAACACTTAGAACTTGAAGATAGAACTTGAGAGAGATCAATTAGATGAAGAAAATTGAAGAATGAAAGTGTTTGTAGGTGTTTTTGGTCGTTGGTGTATGGATTAGATATAAAGGATATGTAATTTTGTTTTCATGTAAATAAGTCATGAATGATTACTCATATTTTTGTAATTTTATGAGATATTTCTTGCTAGTTGCCAAATGATGGTTCCCACATGTGTTAGGTGACTCACATGGGCTGCTAAGAGCTGATCATTGGAGTGTATATACCAATAGTACATACATCTAAAAGCTGTGTATTGTACGAGTACGAATACGGGTGCATACGAGTAGAATTGTTGATGAAACTGAACGAGGATGTAATTGTAAGCATTTTTGTTAAGTAGAAGTATTTTGATAAGTGTCTTGAAGTCTTTCAAAAGTGTATGAATACATATTAAAACACTACATGTATATACATTTTAACTGAGTCGTTAAGTCATCGTTAGTCGTTACATGTAAATGTTGTTTTGAAACCTTTAGGTTAACGATCTTGTTAAATGTTGTTAACCCAATGTTTATAATATCAAAAGAGATTTTAAATTATTATATTATCATGATATTATGATGTACGAATATCTCTTAATATGATATATATACATTAAATGTCGTTACAACGATAATCGTTACATATATGTCTCGTTTCAAAATCATTAAGTTAGTAGTCTTGTTTTTACATATGTAGTTCATTGTTAATATAATTAATGATATGTTTACTTATCATAATATCATGTTAACTATATATATAACCATATATATGTCATCATATAGTTTTTACAAGTTTTAACGTTCGTGAATCACCGGTCAACTTGGGTGGTCAATTGTCTATATGAAACCTATTTCAATTAATCAAGTCTTAACAAGTTTGATTGCTTAACATGTTGGAAACATTTAATCATGTAAATATCAATCTCAATTAATATATATAAACATGGAAAAGTTCGGGTCACTACAGTACCTACCCGTTAAATAAATTTCGTCCCGAAATTTTAAGCTGTTGAAGGTGTTGACGAATCTTCTGGAAATAGATGCGGGTATTTCTTCTTCATCTGATCTTCACGCTCCCAGGTGAACTCGGGTCCTCTACGAGCATTCCATCGAACCTTAACAATTGCTATCTTGTTTTGCTTAAGTCTTTTAACCTCACGATCCATTATTTCGACGGGTTCTTCGATGAATTGAAGTTTTTCGTTGATTTGGATTTCATCTAACAGAATAGTGAGATCTTCTTTAGCAAAACATTTCTTCAAATTCGAGACGTGGAAAGTGTTATGTACAGCCGCGAGTTGTTGAGGTAACTCTAGTCGGTAAGCTACTGGTCCGACACGATCAATAATCTTGAATGGTCCAATATACCTTGGATTTAATTTCCCTCGTTTACCAAATCGAACAACGCCTTTCCAAGGTGCAACTTTAAGCATGACCATCTCTCCAATTTCAAATTCTATATCTTTTCTTTTAATGTCAGCGTAGCTCTTTTGTCGACTTTGGGCGGTTTTCAACCGTTGTTGAATTTGGATGATCTTCTCGGTAGTTTCTTGTATAATCTCCAGACCCGTAATCTGTCTATCCCCCACTTCACTCCAACAAATCGGAGACCTGCACTTTCTACCATAAAGTGCTTCAAACAGCGCCATCTCAATGCTTGAATGGTAGCTGTTGTTGTAGGAAAATTCTGCTAAAGGTAGATGTCGATCCCAACTGTTTCCGAAATCAATAACACATGCTCGTAGCATGTCTTCAAGCGTTTGTATCGTCCTTTCGCTCTGCCCATCAGTTTGTGGATGATAGGCAGTACTCATGTCTAGACGAGTTCCTAATGCTTGCTGTAATGTCTGCCAGAATCTTGAAATAAATCTGCCATCCCTATCAGAGATAATAGAGATTGGTATTCCATGTCTGGAGACGACTTCCTTCAAATACAGTCGTGCTAACTTCTCCATCTTGTCATCTTCTCTTATTGGTAGGAAGTGTGCTGATTTGGTGAGACGATCAACTATTACCCAAATAGTATCAAAACCACTTGCAGTCCTTGGCAATTTAGTGATGAAATCCATGGTAATGTTTTCCCATTTCCATTCCGGGATTTCGGGTTGTTGAAGTAGACCTGATGGTTTCTGATGCTCAGCTTTGACCTTAGAACACGTCAAACATTCTCCTACGTATTTAGCAACATCGGCTTTCATACCCGGCCACCAAAAATGTTTCTTGAGATCCTTGTACATCTTCCCCGTTCCAGGATGTATTGAGTATCTGGTTTTATGAGCTTCTCTAAGCACCATTTCTCTCATATCTCCAAATTTTGGTACCCAAATCCTTTCAGCCCTATACCGGGTTCCGTCTTCCCGAATATTAAGATGCTTCTCCGATCCTTTGGGTATTTCATCCTTTAAATTTCCCTCTTTTAAAACTCCTTGTTGCGCCTCCTTTATTTGAGTAGTAAGGTTATTATGAATCATTATATTCATAGATTTTACTCGAATGGGTTCTCTGTCCTTCCTGCTCAAGGCATCGGCTACCACATTTGCCTTCCCCGGGTGGTAACGAATCTCAAAGTCGTAATCATTCAACAATTCAATCCACCTACGCTGCCTCATATTCAGTTGTTTCTGATTAAATATGTGTTGAAGACTTTTGTGGTCGGTATATATAATACTTTTGACCCCATATAAGTAGTGCCTCCAAGTCTTTAATGCAAAAACAACTGCGCCTAATTCCAAATCATGCGTCGTATAATTTTGTTCGTGAATCTTCAATTGTCTAGACGCATAAGCAATCACCTTCGTTCGTTGCATTAATACACAATCGAGACCTTGCTTTGATGCGTCACAATAAATCACAAAATCATCATTCCCTTCAGGCAATGACAATATAGGTGCCGTAGTTAGCTTTTTCTTCAATAACTGAAACGCTTTCTCTTGTTCATCATTCCATTCAAATTTCTTCCCTTTATGCGTTAATGCAGTCAAGGGTTTTGCTATTCTGGAAAAGTCTTGGATGAACCTTCTGTAGTAACCAGCTAGTCCTAAAAACTGGCGTATGTGTTTCGGAGTTTTCGGGGTTTCCCACTTTTCAACAGTTTCTATCTTTGCCGGATCCACCTTAATACCTTCTTTGTTCACTATGTGACCGAGGAATTGAACTTCTTCCAACCAAAATGCACACTTTGAAAACTTAGCGTACAATTCTTCCTTCCTCAATACTTCTAACACCTTTCTCAAATGTTCACTGTGTTCTTGGTCATTCTTTGAGTAAATAAGTATGTCATCAATGAAAACAATGACAAACTTGTCAAGGTATGGTCCACACACTCGGTTCATAAGGTCCATGAACACAGCTGGTGCATTAGTTAAACCAAACGGCATGACCATAAACTCGTAATGACCGTAACGTGTTCTGAAAGCAGTCTTTGGAATATCATCTTCTTTCACCCGCATTTGATGATACCCGGAACGTAAGTCAATCTTTGAATAAACAGACGAGCCTTGTAGTTGATCAAATAAGTCGTCGATTCTCGGTAGTGGGTAGCGGTTCTTGATGGTAAGTTTGTTCAACTCTCGGTAGTCGATACACAACCTGAATGTACCATCTTTCTTCTTGACAAACAAAACAGGAGCTCCCCACGGTGATGTGCTTGGTCGAATGAAACCACGCTCTAAAAGTTCTTGTAATTGGCTTTGTAGTTCTTTCATCTCGCTGGGTGCGAGTCTGTAAGGAGCACGAGCTATTGGTGCAGCTCCTGGTACAAGATCTATTTGAAATTCAACGGATCGATGTGGGGGTAATCCCGGTAATTCTTTCGGAAATACATCGGGAAATTCTTTTGCAATGGGAACATCATTGATGCTCTTTTCTTCAGTTTGTACTTTCTCGATGTGTGCTAGAACAGCATAGCAACCTTTTCTTATTAGTTTTTGTGCCTTCAAATTACTAATAAGATGTAGCTTCGTGTTGCCCTTTTCTCCGTACACCATTAAAGGTTTTCCTTTTTCTCGTATAATGCGAATTGCATTTTTGTAACAAACGATCTCTGCTTTCACTTCTTTCAACCAGTCCATACCGATTATCACATCAAAACTCCCTAACTCTACTGGTATCAAATCAATCTTAAATGTTTCGCTAACCAGTTTAATTTCTCGATTCCGACATATATTATCTGCTGAAATTAATTTACCATTTGCTAATTCGAGTAAAAATTTACTATCCAAAGGCGTCAATGGACAACTTAATTTAGCACAAAAATCTCTACTCATATAGCTTCTATCCGCACCCGAATCAAATAAAACGTAAGCAGATTTATTGTCAATAAAAAACGTACCCGTAACAAGCTCCGGGTCTTCCTGTGCCTCTGCCGCATTAATATTGAAAACTCTTCCGCGGCCTTGTCCATTCGTGTTCTCCTGGTTCGGGCAATTTCTAATAATGTGGCCCAGTTTTCCACATTTATAACAAACTACATTGGCATAACTTGCTCCGACACTACTTGCTCCACCATTACTCGTTCCGACACCATTTGTTCCTTTCGTTCTATTAACCCCTGGTCCGTAGACCTCACACTATGCCGCGCTATGACCATTTCTTTTACACTTGTTGCAAAATTTGGTGCAGAACCCCGAGTGATACTTTTCACACCTTTGGCATAGCTGCTTCTGATTGTTGTTGCTGTTGCGGTTATTATTGTTGTTGGGATGATTGTTGTAGTTGCTGTTGTTGTTGTTGTTGTTGTTGGGCCGTTTGTTGTAGTTGCGATTGTTGGGATAATTGTTGCGATTATTGTTGTAATTGCTGTTGTTGCTGTATTGGCGATTCTTATCACCGTTTTCCTCCCACTTTCTTTTGACTTGCTTCACATTGGCCTCTTCAGCAGTCTGTTCTTTAATTCTTTCTTCAATCTGGTTCACTAGTTTGTGAGCCATTCTACATGCCTGTTGTATGGAGGCGGGCTCGTGTGAACTTATATCTTCTTGGATTCTTTCCGGTAATCCTTTCACAAACGCGTCAATCTTCTCTTCCTCATCTTCGAACGCTCCCGGACACAATAGGCACAATTCTGTGAATCGTCTTTCGTACGTGGTAATATCAAATCCTTGGGTTCGTAACCCTCTAAGTTCTGTCTTGAGCTTATTGACCTCGGTTCTGGGACGGTACTTCTCGTTCATCAAGTGCTTGAATGCTGACCACGGTAGTGCGTACGCATCATCTTGTCCCACTTGCTCTAGATAGGTATTCCACCATGTTAACGCAGAACCTGTGAAGGTATGCGTAGCGTACTTCACTTTGTCCTCTTCAGTACACTTACTTATGGCAAACACCGATTCAACCTTCTCGGTCCACCGTTTCAATCTGATCGGTCCTTCGGTTCCATCAAATTCCAAAGGTTTGCAGGCAGTGAATTCTTTGTAGGTGCATCCTACACGATTTCCTGTACTGCTAGATCCAATGTTATTGTTGGTATGTAGCGCAGCCTGTACTGCGGCTATGTTTGAAGCTAGAAAAGTACGGAATTCCTCTTCATTCATATTCACGGTGTGTCGAGTAGTCGGTGCCATTTCCTTCAAAATAGTTAAATGGAACAGGTTAATCATACAGAATATTAAGAGTAGTTAATAGTATTTCGTAGCATAATATGAACTCATTTATAAAAGCTTTTTCTTCATATTAGCGTTTTATAAGTTTAAATTCGGGTAGTACCTACCCGTTAAGTTCATACTTAGTAGCTAATATACAATTCAACTACTACAATTCTATATGAAAAACTGATTATAATAATATTTCGCGTTCAAACTTTTACACAATATTTTACAAACTTACAATACCGCTTATTTTACATAAAGCATGAAATATAGCACACAATAACTTTGATACAAGATAGTTGTGAAGATAATTCTAACTAGTACACAAGTCGTTCAGCAAAGGCAATAAAGACACGTAATTCATACGTCCAGAAACAAGTCATGCATTCTGGTTTTACTAGGATTACTTCCCATTCTTGGTCTTGTGGAACATAACCGTTATGGCCGTTGATAAGACAGCGTGTTGTAATGTCGTCAAAGGGACGAGGGTTACGTAATGTCCAACAGTCCCGTAACAATCTAAAAACCTCATTTCTTACCCCAATTACCGACTCCGTCACTTGTGGAAACGTTTTGTTTAATAGCTGTAGCCCGATGTTCTTTTTCTCACTTTGGTGAGAAGCGAACATTACTAACCCGTAAGCATAGCATGCTTCTTTATGTTGCATGTTAGCCGCTTTTTCTAAATCATGAAGTCCTATATTCGGATACATTGAGTCAAAATAATTTCTTAACCCGTTGCGTAAAATAGCATTTGGGTTCCCCGCAATATATGCGTCAAAGTAAACACATCGTAACTTATGGGTTTCCCAATGTGATATCCCCCATCTTTCAAACGAAAGTCTCTTATAAACCAAGACATTCTTGGAACGTTCTTCGAATATCTTACAAACTGATCTCGCCTTAAATAGTTGTGCCGAGGAATTCTGACCGACTCTAGACAAGATTTCATCAATCATGTCTCCAGGTAGGTCTCTTAAAATATTGGGTTGTCTATCCATTTTGTGTTTTTAAACTGTAAAATAGACAAGAGTTAGATTCATAAAAAAATACTTATTAATACAAGCAATTTTTACATATATCATAAAGCATAAGCACACTATATTACATATATTACACCACACGAATACAACTATCTTATTCCGACTCGCTCATTTCTTCTTCTTCGGTTTTGGTTCGTTTTGCCAAGTTTCTAGGGATATATGATGTTCCCCTAATACGAGCCGTCGTGATCCACATTGGTTTAGAAAAACCTGGTGGTTTAGAGGTTCCCGGGTCATTGTTACAACTTAAGGACTTCGGGGGTTGACGATACATATAAAGTTCATCGGGGTTGGAATTAGATTTCTCTATTTTTATGCCCTTTCCCTTATTATTTTCTTTTGCCTTTTTAAATTCAGTTGGGGTAATTTCTATAACATCATCGAAATTCTCGTCGGAATCCGATTCATCGGAGAATTGGTAATCCTCCCAATATTTTGCTTCCTTGGCGGAAACACCATTGACCATAATTAACCTTGGTCGGTTGGTTGAGGATTTTCTTTTACTTAACCGTTTTATTATTTCCCCCACCGATTCTATTTCTTCATCCGGTTCCGATTCTTCTTCCGGTTCCGATTCTTCTTCCGGTTCCGACTCTTCTTCCGGTTCCTCTTCGGGAACTTGTGAATCAGTCCACGAATCATTCCAATTTACATTTGACTCTTCATTATTATTAGGTGAGTCAATGGGACTTGTTCTAGAGGTAGACATCTATCACATAATATCAAACGCGTTAAGAGATTAATATATCACATAATATTCACATGTTAAAAATATATAGTTTCCAACAAAATTTGTTAAGCAATCATTTTTCAAGTAAACACGGTCGAAGTCCAGACTCACTAATGCATCCTAACAAACTCGATAAGACACACTAATGCAAAATTCTGGTTCTCTAAGACCAACGCTCTGATACCAACTGAAATGTCCCGTTCTTATTGATTAAAAACGTTCCATATTAATTGATTTCGTTGCGAGGTTTTGACCTCTATATGAGACATTTTTCAAAGACTGCATTCATTTTTGAAACAAACCATAACCTTTATTTCATAGATAAAGGTTTTAAAAAGATTTACGTAGATTATCAAATAATGATAATCTAAAATATCCTGTTTACACGCGACCATTACATAATGGTTTACAATACAAATATGTTACAACAAAATAAGTTTCTTGAATGCAGTTTTTACACAATATCATACAAGCATGGACTCCAAATCTCGTCCTTATTTAAGTATGCGACAGCGGAAGCTCTTAATAATCACCTGAGAATAAACATGCTTAAAACGTCAACAAAAATATTGGTGAGTTATAGGTTTAACCTATATATATCAAATCATAATAATAGACCACAAGATTTCATATTTCAATACACATCCCATACATAGAGATAAAAATCATTCATATGGTGAACACCTGGTAACCGACATTAACAAGATGCATATATAAGAATATCCCCATCATTCCGGGACACCCTTCGGATATGATATAAATTTCGAAGTACTAAAGCATCCGGTACTTTGGATGGGGTTTGTTAGGCCCAATAGATCTATCTTTAGGATTCGCGTCAATTAGGGTGTCTGTTCCCTAATTCTTAGATTACCAGACTTAATAAAAAGGGGCATATTTGATTTCAATAATTCAACCATAGAATGTAGTTTCACGTACTTGTGTCTATTTTGTAAATCATTTATAAAACCTGCATGTATTCTCATCCCAAAAATATTAGATTTTAAAAGTGGGACTATAACTCACTTTCACAGATTTTTACTTCGTCGGGAAGTAAGACTTGGCCACTGGTTGATTCACGAACCTATAACAATATATACATATATATCAAAGTATGTTCAAAATATATTTACAACACTTTTAATATATTTTGATGTTTTAAGTTTATTAAGTCAGCTGTCCTCGTTAGTAACCTACAACTAGTTGTCCACAGTTAGATGTACAGAAATAAATTGATAAATATTATCTTGAATCAATCCACGACCCAGTGTATACGTATCTCAGTATTGATCACAACTCAAACTATATATATTTGGGAATCAACCTCAACCCTGTATAGCTAACTCCGACATTCACATATAGAGTGTCTATGGTTGTTCCGAAATATATATAGATGTGTCGACATGATAGGTCGAAACATTGTATACGTGTCTATGGTATCTCAAGATTATATAATATACAATACAAGTTGATTAAGTTATGGTTGGAATAGATTTGTTACCAATTTTCACGTAGCTAAAATGAGAAAAATTATCCAATCTTGTTTTACCCATAACTTCTTCATTTTAAATCCGTTTTGAGTGAATCAAATTGCTATGGTTTCATATTGAACCCTATTTTATGAATATAAATAGAAAAAGTATAGGTTTATAGTCGGAAAAATAAGTTACAAGTCGTTTTTGTAAAGGTAGTCATTTCAGTCGAAAGAACGACGTCTAGATGACCATTTTAGAAAACATACTTCCACTTTGAGTTTAACCATAATTTTTGGATATAGTTTCATGTTCATAATAAAAATCATTTTCTCAGAATAACAACTTTTAAATCAAAGTTTATCATAGTTTTTAATTAACTAACCCAAAACAGCCCGCGGTGTTACTACGACGGCGTAAATCCGGTTTTACGGTGTTTTTCGTGTTTCCAGGTTTTAAATCATTAAGTTAGCATATCATATAGATATAGAACATGTGTTTAGTTGATTTTAAAAGTCAAGTTAGAAGGATTAACTTTTATTTGCGAACAAGTTTAGAATTAACTAAACTATGTTCTAGTGATTACACGTTTAAACCTTCGAATAAGATAGCTTTATATGTATGAATCGAATGATGTTATGAACATCATTACTACCTTAAGTTCCTTGGATAAACCTACTGGAAAAGAGAAAAATGGATCTAGCTTCAACGGATCCTTGGATGGCTCGAAGTTCTTGAAGCAAAATCATGACACGAAAACAAGTTCAAGTAAGATCATCACTTGAAATAAGATTGTTATAGTTATATAAATTGAACCAAAGTTTGAATATGATTATTACCTTGTATTAGAATGATAACCTACTGTAAGAAACAAAGATTTCTTGAGGTTGGATGATCACCTTACAAGATTGGAAGTGAGCTAGCAAACTTGAAAGTATTCTTGATTTTATGTAACTAGAACTTGTAGAATATATGAAGAACACTTAGAACTTGAAGATAGAACTTGAGAGAGATCAATTAGATGAAGAAAATTGAAGAATGAAAGTGTTTGTAGGTGTTTTTGGTCGTTGGTGTATGGATTAGATATAAAGGATATGTAATTTTGTTTTCATGTAAATAAGTCATGAATGATTACTCATATTTTTGTAATTTTATGAGATATTTCTTGCTAGTTGCCAAATGATGGTTCCCACATGTGTTAGGTGACTCACATGGGCTGCTAAGAGCTGATCATTGGAGTGTATATACCAATAGTACATACATCTAAAAGCTGTGTATTGTACGAGTACGAATACGGGTGCATACGAGTAGAATTGTTGATGAAACTGAACGAGGATGTAATTGTAAGCATTTTTGTTAAGTAGAAGTATTTTGATAAGTGTCTTGAAGTCTTTCAAAAGTGTATGAATACATATTAAAACACTACATGTATATACATTTTAACTGAGTCGTTAAGTCATCGTTAGTCGTTACATGTAAATGTTGTTTTGAAACCTTTAGGTTAACGATCTTGTTAAATGTTGTTAACCCAATGTTTATAATATCAAAAGAGATTTTAAATTATTATATTATCATGATATTATGATGTACGAATATCTCTTAATATGATATATATACATTAAATGTCGTTACAACGATAATCGTTACATATATGTCTCGTTTCAAAATCATTAAGTTAGTAGTCTTGTTTTTACATATGTAGTTCATTGTTAATATAATTAATGATATGTTTACTTATCATAATATCATGTTAACTATATATATAACCATATATATGTCATCATATAGTTTTTACAAGTTTTAACGTTCGTGAATCACCGGTCAACTTGGGTGGTCAATTGTCTATATGAAACCTATTTCAATTAATCAAGTCTTAACAAGTTTGATTGCTTAACATGTTGGAAACATTTAATCATGTAAATATCAATCTCAATTAATATATATAAACATGGAAAAGTTCGGGTCACTACAGTACCTACCCGTTAAATAAATTTCGTCCCGAAATTTTAAGCTGTTGAAGGTGTTGACGAATCTTCTGGAAATAGATGCGGGTATTTCTTCTTCATCTGATCTTCACGCTCCCAGGTGAACTCGGGTCCTCTACGAGCATTCCATCGAACCTTAACAATTGCTATCTTGTTTTGCTTAAGTCTTTTAACCTCACGATCCATTATTTCGACGGGTTCTTCGATGAATTGAAGTTTTTCGTTGATTTGGATTTCATCTAACAGAATAGTGAGATCTTCTTTAGCAAAACATTTCTTCAAATTCGAGACGTGGAAAGTGTTATGTACAGCCGCGAGTTGTTGAGGTAACTCTAGTCGGTAAGCTACTGGTCCGACACGATCAATAATCTTGAATGGTCCAATATACCTTGGATTTAATTTCCCTCGTTTACCAAATCGAACAACGCCTTTCCAAGGTGCAACTTTAAGCATGACCATCTCTCCAATTTCAAATTCTATATCTTTTCTTTTAATGTCAGCGTAGCTCTTTTGTCGACTTTGGGCGGTTTTCAACCGTTGTTGAATTTGGATGATCTTCTCGGTAGTTTCTTGTATAATCTCCAGACCCGTAATCTGTCTATCCCCCACTTCACTCCAACAAATCGGAGACCTGCACTTTCTACCATAAAGTGCTTCAAACAGCGCCATCTCAATGCTTGAATGGTAGCTGTTGTTGTAGGAAAATTCTGCTAACGGTAGATGTCGATCCCAACTGTTTCCGAAATCAATAACACATGCTCGTAGCATGTCTTCAAGCGTTTGTATCGTCCTTTCGCTCTGCCCATCAGTTTGTGGACGATAGGCAGTACTCATGTCTAGACGAGTTCCTAATGCTTGCTGTAATGTCTGCCAGAATCTTGAAATAAATCTGCCATCCCTATCAGAGATAATAGAGATTGGTATTCCATGTCTGGAGACGACTTCCTTCAAATACAGTCGTGCTAACTTCTCCATCTTGTCATCTTCTCTTATTGGTAGGAAGTGTGCTGATTTGGTGAGACGATCAACTATTACCCAAATAGTATCAAAACCACTTGCAGTCCTTGGCAATTTAGTGATGAAATCCATGGTAATGTTTTCCCATTTCCATTCCGGGATTTCGGGTTGTTGAAGTAGACCTGATGGTTTCTGATGCTCAGCTTTGACCTTAGAACACGTCAAACATTCTCCTACGTATTTAGCAACATCGGCTTTCATACCCGGCCACCAAAAATGTTTCTTGAGATCCTTGTACATCTTCCCCGTTCCAGGATGTATTGAGTATCTGGTTTTATGAGCTTCTCTAAGCACCATTTCTCTCATATCTCCAAATTTTGGTACCCAAATCCTTTCAGCCCTATACCGGGTTCCGTCTTCCCGAATATTAAGATGCTTCTCCGATCCTTTGGGTATTTCATCCTTTAAATTTCCCTCTTTTAAAACTCCTTGTTGCGCCTCCTTTATTTGAGTAGTAAGGTTATTATGAATCATTATATTCATAGATTTTACTCGAATGGGTTCTCTGTCCTTCCTGCTCAAGGCATCGGCTACCACATTTGCCTTCCCCGGGTGGTAACGAATCTCAAAGTCGTAATCATTCAACAATTCAATCCACCTACGCTGCCTCATATTCAGTTGTTTCTGATTAAATATGTGTTGAAGACTTTTGTGGTCGGTATATATAATACTTTTGACCCCATATAAGTAGTGCCTCCAAGTCTTTAATGCAAAAACAACTGCGCCTAATTCCAAATCATGCGTCGTATAATTTTGTTCGTGAATCTTCAATTGTCTAGACGCATAAGCAATCACCTTCGTTCGTTGCATTAATACACAACCGAGACCTTGCTTTGATGCGTCACAATAAATCACAAAATCATCATTCCCTTCAGGCAATGACAATATAGGTGCCGTAGTTAGCTTTTTCTTCAATAACTGAAACGCTTTCTCTTGTTCATCATTCCATTCAAATTTCTTCCCTTTATGCGTTAATGCAGTCAAGGGTTTTGCTATTCTGGAAAAGTCTTGGATGAACCTTCTGTAGTAACCAGCTAGTCCTAAAAACTGGCGTATGTGTTTCGGAGTTTTCGGGGTTTCCCACTTTTCAACAGTTTCTATCTTTGCCGGATCCACCTTAATACCTTCTTTGTTCACTATGTGACCGAGGAATTGAACTTCTTCCAACCAAAATGCACACTTTGAAAACTTAGCGTACAATTCTTCCTTCCTCAATACTTCTAACACCTTTCTCAAATTTTCACTGTGTTCTTGGTCATTCTTTGAGTAAATAAGTATGTCATCAATGAAAACAATGACAAACTTGTCAAGGTATGGTCCACACACTCGGTTCATAAGGTCCATGAACACAGCTGGTGCATTAGTTAAACCAAACGGCATGACCATAAACTCGTAATGACCGTAACGTGTTCTGAAAGCAGTCTTTGGAATATCATCTTCTTTCACCCGCATTTGATGATACCCGGAACGTAAGTCAATCTTTGAATAAACAGACGAGCCTTGTAGTTGATCAAATAAGTCGTCGATTCTCGGTAGTGGGTAGCGGTTCTTGATGGTAAGTTTGTTCAACTCTCGGTAGTCGATACACAACCTGAATGTACCATCTTTCTTCTTGACAAACAAAACAGGAGCTCCCCACGGTGATGTGCTTGGTCGAATGAAACCACGCTCTAAAAGTTCTTGTAATTGGCTTTGTAGTTCTTTCATCTCGCTGGGTGCGAGTCTGTAAGGAGCACGAGCTATTGGTGCAGCTCCTGGTACAAGATCTATTTGAAATTCAACGGATCGATGTGGGGGTAATCCCGGTAATTCTTTCGGAAATACATCGGGAAATTCTTTTGCAATGGGAACATCATTGATGCTCTTTTCTTCAGTTTGTACTTTCTCGACGTGTGCTAGAACAGCATAGCAACCTTTTCTTATTAGTTTTTGTGCCTTCAAATTACTAATAAGATGTAGCTTCGTGTTGCCCTTTTCTCCGTACACCATTAAAGGTTTTCCTTTTTCTCGTATAATGCGAATTGCATTTTTGTAACAAACGATCTCTGCTTTCACTTCTTTCAACCAGTCCATACCGATTATCACATCAAAACTCCCTAACTCTACTGGTATCAAATCAATCTTAAATGTTTCGCTAACCAGTTTAATTTCTCGATTCCGACATATATTATCTGCTGAAATTAATTTACCATTTGCTAATTCGAGTAAAAATTTACTATCCAAAGGCGTCAATGGACAACTTAATTTAACACAAAAATCTCTACTCATATAGCTTCTATCCGCACCCGAATCAAATAAAACGTAAGCAGATTTATTGTCAATAAGAAACGTACCCGTAACAAGCTCCGGGTCTTCCTGTGCCTCTGCCGCATTAATATTGAAAACTCTTCCGCGGCCTTGTCCATTCGTGTTCTCCTGGTTCGGGCAATTTCTAATAATGTGGCCCGGTTTTCCACATTTATAACAAACTACATTGGCATAACTTGCTCCGACACTACTTGCTCCACCATTACTCGTTCCGACACCATTTGTTCCTTTCGTTCTATTAACCCCTGGTCCGTAGACCTCACACTATGCCGCGCTATGACCATTTCTTTTACACTTGTTGCAAAATTTGGTGCAGAACCCCGAGTGATACTTTTCACACCTTTGGCATAGCTGCTTCTGATTGTTGTTGCTGTTGCGGTTATTATTGTTGTTGGGATGATTGTTGTAGTTGCTGTTGTTGTTGTTGTTGTTGTTGGGCCGTTTGTTGTAGTTGCGATTGTTGGGATAATTGTTGCGATTATTGTTGTAATTGCTGTTGTTGCTGTATTGGCGATTCTTATCACCGTTTTCCTCCCACTTTCTTTTGACTTGCTTCACATTGGCCTCTTCAGCAGTCTGTTCTTTAATTCTTTCTTCAATCTGGTTCACTAGTTTGTGAGCCATTCTACATGCCTGTTGTATGGAGGCGGGCTCGTGTGAACTTATATCTTCTTGGATTCTTTCCGGTAATCCTTTCACAAACGCGTCAAATTCCAAAGGTTTGCAGGCAGTGAATTCTTTGTAGGTGCATCCTACACGATTTCCTGTACTGCTAGATCCAATGTTATTGTTGGTATGTAGCGCAGCCTGTACTGCGGCTATGTTTGAAGCTAGAAAAGTACGGAATTCCTCTTCATTCATATTCACGGTGTGTCGAGTAGTCGGTGCCATTTCCTTCAAAATAGTTAAATGGAACAAGTTAATCATACAGAATATTAAGAGTAGTTAATAGTATTTCGTAGCATAATATGAACTCATTTATAAAAGCTTTTTCTTCATATTAGAGTTTTATAAGTTTAAATTCGGGTAGTACCTACCCGTTAAGTTCATACTTAGTAGCTAATATACAATTCAACTACTACAATTCTATATGAAAAACTGATTATAATAATATTTCGCGTTCAAACTTTTACACAATATTTTACAAACTTACAATACCGCTTATTTTACATAAAGCATGAAATATAGCACACAATAACTTTGATACAAGATAGTTGTGAAGATAATTCTAACTAGTACACAAGTCGTTCAGCAAAGGCAATAAAGACACGTAATTCATACGTCCAGAAACAAGTCATGCATTCTGGTTTTACTAGGATTACTTCCCATTCTTGGTCTTGTGAAACATAACCGTTATGGCCGTTGATAAGGCAGCGTGTTGTAACGTCGTCAAAGGGACGAGGGTTACGTAATGTCCAACAGTCCCGTAACAATCTAAAAACCTCATTTCTTACCACAATTACCGACTCCGTCACTTGTGGAAACGTTTTGTTTAATAGCTGTAGCCCGATGTTCTTTTTCTCACTTTGGTGAGAAGCGAACATTACTAACCCGTAAGCATAGCATGCTTCTTTATGTTGCATGTTAGCCGCTTTTTCTAAATCATGAAGTCCTATATTCGGATACATTGAGTCAAAATAATTTCTTAACCCGTTGCGTAAAATAGCATTTGGGTTCCCCGCAATATATGCGTCAAAGTAAACACATCGTAACTTATGGGTTTCCCAATGTGATATCCCCCATCTTTCAAACGAAAGTCTCTTATAAACCAAGACATTCTTGGAACGTTCTTCGAATATCTTACAAACTGATCTCGCCTTAAATAGTTGTGCCGAGGAATTCTGACCGACTCTAGACAAGATTTCATCAATCATGTCTCCGGGTAGGTCTCTTAAAATATTGGGTTGTCTATCCATTTTGTTTTTTTTATACTGTAAAATAGACAAGAGTTAGATTCATAAAAAAATACTTATTAATACAAGCAATTTTTACATATATCATAAAGCATAAGCACACTATATTACATATATTACACCACACGAATACAACTATCTTATTCCGACTCGCTCATTTCTTCTTCTTCGGTTTTGGTTCGTTTTGCCAAGTTTCTAGGGATATATGATGTTCCCCTAATACGAGCCGTCGTGATCCACATTGGTTTAGAAAAACCTGGTGGTTTAGAGGTTCCCGGGTCATTGTTACAACTTAAGGACTTCGGGGGTTGACGATACATATAAAGTTCATCGGGGTTGGAATTAGATTTCTCTATTTTTATGCCCTTTCCCTTATTATTTTCTTTTGCCTTTTTAAATTCAGTTGGGGTAATTTCTATAACATCCTCGAAATTCTCGTCGGAATCCGATTCATCGGAGAATTGGTAATCCTCCCAATATTTTGCTTCCTTGGCGGAAACACCATTGACCATAATTAACCTTGGTCGGTTGGTTGAGGATTTTCTTTTACTTAACCGTTTTATTATTTCCCCCACCGATTCTATTTCTTCATCCGGTTCCGATTCTTCTTCCGGTTCCGATTCTTCTTCCGGTTCCGACTCTTCTTCCGGTTCCTCTTCGGGAACTTGTGAATCAGTCCACGAATCATTCCAATTTACATTTGACTCTTCATTATTATTAGGTGAGTCAATGGGACTTGTTCTAGAGGTAGACATCTATCACATAATATCAAACGCGTTAAGAGATTAATATATCACATAATATTCACATGTTAAAAATATATAGTTTCCAACAAAATTTGTTAAGCAATCATTTTTCAAGTAAACACGGTCGAAGTCCAGACTCACTAATGCATCCTAACAAACTCGATAAGACACACTAATGCAAAATTCTGGTTCTCTAAGACCAACGCTCTGATACCAACTGAAATGTCCCGTTCTTATTGATTAAAAACGTTCCATATTAATTGATTTCGTTGCGAGGTTTTGACCTCTATATGAGACATTTTTCAAAGACTGCATTCATTTTTGAAACAAACCATAACCTTTATTTCATAGATAAAGGTTTTAAAAAGATTTACGTAGATTATCAAATAATGATAATCTAAAATATCCTGTTTACACGCGACCATTACATAATGGTTTACAATACAAATATGTTACAACAAAATAAGTTTCTTGAATGCAGTTTTTACACAATATCATACAAGCATGGACTCCAAATCTCGTCCTTATTTAAGTATGCGACAGCGGAAGCTCTTAATAATCACCTGAGAATAAACATGCTTAAAACGTCAACAAAAATGTTGGTGAGTTATAGGTTTAACCTATATATATCAAATCATAATAATAGACCACAAGATTTCATATTTCAATACACATCCCATACATAGAGATAAAAATCATTCATATGGTGAACACCTGGTAACCGACATTAACAAGATGCATATATAAGAATATCCCCATCATTCCGGGACACCCTTCGGATATGATATAAATTTCGAAGTACTAAAGCATCCGGTACTTTGGATGGGGTTTGTTAGGCCCAATAGATCTATCTTTAGGATTCGCGTCAATTAGGGTGTCTGTTCCCTAATTCTTAGATTACCAGACTTAATAAAAAGGGGCATATTTGATTTCAATAATTCAACCATAGAATGTAGTTTCACGTACTTGTGTCTATTTTGTAAATCATTTATAAAACCTGCATGTATTCTCATCCCAAAAATATTAGATTTTAAAAGTGGGACTATAACTCACTTTCACAGATTTTTACTTCGTCGGGAAGTAAGACTTGGCCACTGGTTGATTCACGAACCTATAACAATATATACATATATATCAAAGTATGTTCAAAATATATTTACAACACTTTTAATATATTTTGATGTTTTAAGTTTATTAAGTCAGCTGTCCTCGTTAGTAACCTACAACTAGTTGTCCACAGTTAGATGTACAGAAATAAATTGATAAATATTATCTTGAATCAATCCACGACCCAGTGTATACGTATCTCAGTATTGATCACAACTCAAACTATATATATTTTGGAATCAACCTCAACCCTGTATAGCTAACTCCGACATTCACATATAGAGTGTCTATGGTTGTTCCGAAATATATATAGATGTGTCGACATGATAGGTCGAAACATTGTATACGTGTCTATGGTATCTCAAGATTATATAATATACAATACAAGTTGATTAAGTTATGGTTGGAATAGATTTGTTACCAATTTTCACGTAGCTAAAATGAGAAAAATTATCCTATCTTGTTTTACCCATAACTTCTTCATTTTAAATCCGTTTTGAGTGAATCAAATTGCTATGGTTTCATATTGAACCCTATTTTATGAATATAAACAGAAAAAGTATAGGTTTATAGTCAGAAAAATAAGTTACAAGTCGTAGTAGTCGTTGTTTCTTCCTCGAGATCTTGCGTTTCCGAATTCACGAATAGATGAGGATACTTCCTTTGCATTTGATCTTGTCTTTCCCAAGTAAACTCGGGTCCCCTTTTGGCATTCCAACGGACCTTGACAATTAGAATTCGGCTTTGTTTTAACGTTTTGACGGAGGTGTCCACAATTTCAACCAGTTCCTCCACAAAATGAAGTTTGTCATCGATAGTAAGCTCCTCGAGAGGGATGACGAGTTCGGGTTCGGCTAAACACTTTTTCAAGTTAGATACATGGAAAGTAGGATGAACGGAACTCAGTTGAGGCAGAAGATCTAAACGATAAGCAACGGTTCCAACACGCTCCAAGATTTTGAAAGGACCAATATACCGCGGATTTAGCTTCCCGCGTTTCCCGAAACGAATTACACCTTTCCAAGGTGCGACTTTTAACATTACGCGATCACCGACTTGGAATTCAAGGTCGTTGCGTCTAGTGTCGGTATAGCTCTTTTGACGACTACGGGCCGTCCTAAGCCTATCTCGGATTTGAACGATCTTCTCGGTTGTTTCATGAATAAGTTCGGGACCAGTGATTTGTTTGTCGCCTACTTCGGCCCAACAAAGAGGAGAACGACATTTTCGGCCATATAATGCTTCGAATGGTGCGGCGTTAATACTCGCGTGATAACTATTGTTGTAGGAGAATTCGGCGAGAGGCAAGTGCTTATCCCAAGCTTTTCCAAAGTCGACAACGCAAGCTCGTAGCATGTCTTCCAAGGTTTGAATTGTGCGTTCGCTTTGTCCGTCGGTTTGTGGATGATATGCGATGCTCATGTCTAAACGCGTTCCCAATGCTTCTTGCAAAGTACGCCAAAATCTAGAAACAAAACGGCCATCTCGGTCGGAGATAATCGATAAGGGTACACCGTGTCGGGCTACGATTTCTTTGATGTAGAGTTGTGCGAGTTTCTCCATGTTGTCGGTTTCCTTCATGGCTAGGAAGTGCGCGGATTTGGTGAGTCGGTCAACAATGACCCAAATAGTATCATAACCGCCAACCGTCTTTGGTAGTTTGGTGATAAAATCCATCGTTATCCTTTCCCATTTCCATTGCGGGATTTCGGGTTGTTGAAGTAGTCCGGACGGTCTTTGATGTTCGGCTTTGACTTTGGAGCAAGTTAGGCACTTTCCAACATAAGTAGCGACGTCCCTTTTAATGTTCAGCCACCAATATTGTTCTTTGAGGTCGTGGTACATCTTATTGGCACCGGGGTGAATCGAATATCTTGACTTATGGACTTCGTCTAAAATAAGGCTTCGCAAGTCCCCATAACTAGGTACCCAAATTCTTCCGGCGAAATATCGGAGTCCGGTTTCTTTAACTTCGAATCGAGAGGTGAGGACGTTCAAGTGTTCGAGAGAGATGTTTTCATCCTTGAGAGCTTCGTCTTGGGCTACACGAATTTGACTATTGAGGTTGGTGTGAATGGTGATGTTTAAAGCTCGGACACGAAGAGGCACCGCTCTTTCTTTTCGACTTAAGGCATCGGCTACTACGTTTGCCTTCCCGGGATTGTAACGAAGCTCGCAATCGTAATCGTTCAAGGTTTCAATCCACCTTCGTTGTCTCATGTTTAGTTGCTTTTGATCGAAAATGTGTTGGAGACTTTTGTGGTCGGTAAAGATAGTACTCTTGGTTCCATAAAGATAGTGTCTCCACATTTTAAGTGCAAAGACAACGGCTCCGAGTTCGAGATCATGCGTCGTGTAGTTTCGTTCATGAATTTTGAGTTGTCGAGAAGCATAAGCAATGACTTTCGTTCGTTGCATCAATACACACCCCAAACCATGTTTCGAGGCATCGCAATATACAACAAAGTCATCATTGCCTTCGGGAAGTGACAAGATAGGAGTGGTGGTTAGCTTCGTTTTTAAGATTTAGAATGCGGTTTCATGTTCGGTTGCCCAAACGAATTTTCTTCCCTTATGAGTTAACGTGGTTAAAGGACGAGCAACCAAAGAAAAATCCTTGATGAATCTACGGTAGTATCCGGCGAGACCCAAGAATTGACGGATGTGAGTAGGAGTAGTAGGAGTCTCCCATTTACTAATGGCTTCGATTTTTGTTGGATCGACTTTAATACCTTGGTCATTTACAACATGACCAAGAAATTGAACTTCCTTCAACCAAAATTCACACTTGGAGAATTTGGCATAAAGTCGTTCTTGTCTCAAGAGTTCAAGCACAAGTCGGAGATGTTGTTCGTGCTCTTCTTCATTTTTAGAATAGATCAATATGTCATCGATGAACACAATAACGAATTTATCGAGATACGGTTTGCACACGCGGTTCATAAGATCCATGAACACCGCCGGTGCGTTAGTGAGACCAAATGGCATGACAAGGAATTCATAACTACCATAACGAGTCCGGAAAGCGGTTTTGGAGACATCTTCCCCCTTAACCCTTAATTGATGATAACCCGAGCGGAGATCGATTTTCGAATATACACAAGACCCTTGTAGTTGATCAAAGAGGTCATCGATGCGAGGAAGAGGATATCGGTTCTTAACCGTCAATTTATTTAGTTCACGATAATCAATGCACATTCGTAGGGATCCGTCTTTCTTTTTAACAAACAAAATCGGAGCGCCTCAAGGTGAATGGCTAGGTTGGATAAAACCACGATCAAGTAGTTCTTGGATTTGACTTTGCAATTCTTGCATTTCGGATGGAGCGAGTCTATATGGTGCACGTGCTATGGGTGCGACTCCCGGAATAAGATCGATTTGGAATTCAATCGGTCGATGAGGTGGAAGACCCGGCAATGCGTCGGGAAATACATCGGAAAAGTCACTAACAATTGGCACATCATCGATATGCTCCTCATCGGACTCGACTTTCTTAACGTGGGCAAGGATCGCAAAACAACCCTTACGGAGTAGTTTTCTAACTTGAAGGCACGAAACGAGGTTGAGTCTGGTGCAACTCTTATCGCCATAAACAATCAAAGGTTCACCATTCTCGATAGGAATTCGGATTGCGTTAAGATCACAAACGATGTGAGATTTCATTTTGACTAACCAATTCATACCGATTATTATATCAAAGCTTCCTAGTTCCATGGGTATCAAGTCAATTTCAAATTCCTTACCCAAAATGTTTAACGTACACCCCCGGTAATATGTGTCGGCACTTAATAGTTTCCCGTTAGCCACTTCAATGGTATAAGTGGTATCTAATGGAAGAGGTGGAGTGCTAAAAGAATGAGTCAAAGTCTTGGATACAAAGCATTTATCAGCACCCGAATCGAATAAGCAAGAGACATAAGAATTGTTGAGAAGAAACGTACCCGTGACTAGTTCAGTGTCATCCCGGACTTCCTCGGTGTTGAAGTTGAAAGCTCGGCCGCGCGTGTTGGGGTTATCTTTCTTCTTTGGGCATGCATTTCTATAATGACCCGTTTGGCCACATTCGTAACAAGTGCCCGTCTTTGGTGCATTGGGCCACTTTCGAACGACGGGAGTGGCACTTTTACAATCGTTGGCCTTATGACCAATTCCTTGGCACCGATGGCAAATTAGCTTACTACATTCGCCAAAGTGATGTTTGTTGCGTTTGTTGCATTTGTTGCAAAGAGGTAGATTTCCGGCATAACCCTTCTTGCCGTCGGAGTTGAAAGATTTCTTGGCAAAGTTGTTGTTGCTTGATTGGGGAGCTTCCCATTTTCTTTTGTTGTTACCCGACTTGTCCTCGATTTTAGGTGCCGGTACTACGATTTCGTCCACCGTCTCTATCAATTTGCGGGCCATGTTCAAAGCTTCTTGATGATTAGGGGGTTTGGATGACATTACTCCGTGTTTGATGCTCTTTGGAAGACCATCCATGTAAAGTTCAACCCTTAAAGACTCGGGGTTCTCAAGGTTTGGGCACATCAAGGCTAGTTCAGAAAATCATTGATTATAAGCCTTGAGATCGTTTCCGACCGCTTTTAGAGTTCTTAGCTCTTGTTCGAGCTTTCGGGTTTCCTCGCGCGGAAAGTATTCGGTGATCATCTTTCCTTTCAAATCGGACCAAGAGAGAGCGTGGGCTTCATCGGTACCCACCAATTGTACATAGGTGTTCCACCAAGTGAGAGTGACGCCGGAGAAAGTGTGAGTGGAGTACTTGACCTTGTCTTGGTCCCGACAACCGCTTATGCTAAAAACGGCTTCCGTTTGCTCAAACCATCGAGTGAGAGCAACCGGTCCTCCGGTTCCATCGAAAGTGTGAGGTTTGCACCCCATGAAAGCTTTATAGGAGCATCCCTCGTTTGAGTTACCGGCTCCATTGTTGTTGTTGTTGTTGTGGTTGTTATTATTATTGTTGTTGGATGAGTGACCGGCCATGGCCGCATCTACGGCGGTGGCTATCATGCGTTGTAGAGCTTGTTCGGGAGTTTCACGGCGTGGCGCACGGCGAGGAGGCATTGTTCCTTCAAAACAAAAGAATACCGTTGGTTAGTATTCTAAATAATACTAACCGTGATATGGAATAAAGATAGAGAAAAAAATTTCCTTGACTCGCCTTAAATTCTTTATGCCACAATGTCGGAACGTTCATATGAGTCACCGTAATATAATCCCGGAAATTATATTACCCTGATTCATATGTGTATTCGACATCATTTCATATAGTCAAGGTGGCGTGTCAATCAAATTAAACAACGTGAGATTAAGATGAACTAAGAGTAGATATGAGTAGAAGCGTTCGAGTATAAATGCATAAGTAGTCAAGTAATTCCTACTTCAAGTCTATATGCCGGTTGTAGTCTAGACTCACCAATGTACCCTATGACTCGAGGTTGACACCAATGAACTCTAAATCCCTACAACCAACGCTCTGATACCATCTGTAGCGACCCGACAAAATCGTCATTGACGGCGCTGTCTACTTAGGTCCCGTTACGTGGTCATAAGTCTTTAAGACAACGTTTGACCAAAAGATATGTCGCATTCATTTCAAATGTAAAGATTGTTCAAAGTTTACAAGAATAGTTCCACCACAAGTTACGTTACAAAGTTATAAGTACAAATGAAACTTATGCGACACAATTTAAAAGTAGCCAAAAGACGCTCCATGTATGCATATATACTCGACATCCAATGCAAGTATCAAAATAATGAGCGGAAGCATGTATCATGTATCGTTCAAGGACCTGAGAAAAACATAGAAATCTGTCAACGAAAACGTTGGTGAAATCATAGGTTTAAGTAAGTAAGTACAAATGAACCACAAGATTTATAACATTTCAATAATAGTTAACCATTCCAAAAATTTGTTATCACGAGCACCCAATTATCAATGCTTAACATTCCTTCCATAGAACCCCATCACCTTAGTGCTAAAACATACACTGTTTCTCGAAAATATATTTCATTCGTAAACGGTAGCGAACCGTTTGAATGAGGGTTTGTCAAACCCATATGGCCATATAACATAAGTTCTCGCTTACACCCGGCAAGTGTAACTAATGATAATCGAATTGAGGATTTTTGTTCTAAACTCGTATGTAGAATGTTTGTTTTCCTGTACTTGTGTTCACTTAGTTAAAAAGGAACGTTTATGTTTTCTCATCCCAAATGTAAGTTTCAAAAGAGTAAAAGTGGGACTATGATCTCACCTTGAGTGCACGAGTAGTAAAGTACTTCAACAAGTAAACGTGTACAAAGAACAATGCTAGTCTTGACCTAAACAATAGGTTGTATCAATAATGGTAAACACGATAGGTCAAAGATGTTCAATTAGTCCTATGGCTCGTTACGACTCGAATACTACAACATGTGAGTCAAATTGTCATGTTTCATGCAAGATACGAGTATAAAAGCATGTTAGAACGATTTGCACAAACATTTGGTTAAGTTTGATTAAAAGTCAACTTGGTCGGGTCAAAGTCAACGAAAAAGTCAACACGTTCGGGTCGGGTCCCGAACTATTTCTCTGAGGTTTTTAATCATATATGAGCACGTTAGAACAAGTTACATGTGAATCGGAGGTGCGTAGCATAGTAAACATTTTTCGAAAAATGGTAAAACGAAACAGAACAGAACAGGCATATTGGACGGCGTCCAAAATGCCTGGACGGCGTCCAAGTTTGAAAGCCTGGACGGCGTCCAAAAGGCTGGACAGCGTCCAAGTTTGAAATCCTGGACGGCGTCCAAAAGGCTGGACGGCGTCTAGATTAGTATCCAGGCCTGTTTACAGCAACTCTCAAGTGCACGAACCAAAACTCAAACAAATACAATTTGCTAACCGAAAACACCTAGAACATGTATCATACACCGTTGGGAAGGTATTTTGACGAGGAAAACGACTAAACACATTTCGTCTATCAATTCAACACTTACAACAACCAAAACCGCATTTAATGCTCATCATTAACCGCATCCAAGTTCATAAATACATATCAATGATTCGGAAACTTACTACCTACATACAATACGCCATTTCGTAGGTAATCAAGCATACAATACAACCTAACACTTACTAATAACATCTCATGTCATTCCAAGCATCAAAAATCCATTTCAAGCTTATCAAACCCCAACCCAAATTCACCAAAATCAATAATCAAGTTCATGAAGTTTTCCTAAGCAACCTACACATCAAATTGAAGCTAGTGATGCTAGTAACACAATTAAAACATCAACTTTTAACATCTAACAACATATGATCATCCAAAATTCAAGAACAACGCACCAAAATTCAAGTTCATGCTAGTTACACCAAAACAACGAGATCGAGCATATAAATCATATATTCATGTTAGACTTGAGCCATAGACACTAATTAACACTTTTATAAGTTAAAAACATCAAGAACACAAAATCTAGTGATTTTAGAAAGTTACCCAAATGTAATGAAATCGGTATGGAATCGAAGAGGAAGATGCAAGGATCACGAATTTGTAATTTGTTTTGTTGCTAGCTTCCTAATCCGAATTTAGATGATGAATTCTTGTTGGTGTTTTTGAGAGAAAAAGAAGAAGAAGAAAGATGGAGAAGATGAAATGAATGGATGAGAGGAGTTTGACTCCTTTGACCTAGTCACCATTTTGGAATTTTGGCAAGTTTAGTCCCTCAAGTTTGAATCGGGTGCGTGAATTACCTAATCGAGATAATTTAAAACGCGTATTAACGAAAGATGTTATAAATATATAACGGACTTTAAAATAGTTAAACGGAAAGTAACCGGAAAAAGGCGGGATGTTACATTTCTGACCAAATTTAAACTTTATCTTTAAATGATTTAATGTTTTCGACACGATAAGCAAAGTCTGTAATGTTGAGTCTCAAGTTTTGGAACTATATTCATGTAATCAATTATTCTTTGACTGTTCTCGAAGATTCACGAACAATATATATATAACTTAATGTGCATATATATATATATATATATATATATATATATATATATATATATATATATGATTTCAAGTTATTTAGTAAACGATAGTAACATTCGATTATTGATTCGATTGATATTTAGATAAGTTAACTAAAACGTTTAAGATGAACCAGTAAAACACTAATTTGCTACAGTATTTTCGAATTGCTAAAGTACCCGAAAAGCTACAGTGTTTTCGAAAATCACTATTTGCTACAGTAAAAAAACTTTGCTGCAGTAACTTTGCTACAGTAAAACACTATTTCAAAATGAAAATGTATATATGTATATGTATATACTACGAGACGATGATTTATAGAAGCAAATAACCAAACACTTAATTGATTAAAGCTACAATTCCAGTGACATAGTTTATCAATGATTAAGTTTAATTTTTGATAAAGGTACACGTCGTGTAACGAAAAGTACTAGTTTTTTAAGCGTACGAAAATGCATTCGAGAAACCGAAAGCGGGACATAAGTCGAACGTAAACGTACAAGACATCGGAACCAAGATTATAAGTTAACTATGAACGTAAATATAATATAATATAATATATAAATAATTATATAAATTAAATATATTATATATATATTATATTATAATATGTTGACAAACAACGAGACAAAAACATTGTGAGCTGGATTTTACAGCCATGCGATCGCATGGCAAACCAGTACAAACCCCATGCGATCGCATGGGGTGCTTTTTTAGGAGAGGATCTATAAATTCAGTCGAATTCAGTTTTGGTGTACACACATATCATCCTATCTTCTCTGCTCTCTTATATATATATATATATATATATATATATATATATATATATATATATATATATATATATATATATATATATATATATATATATATATATATATATATATATATATATATATATATACATATATATATATATTTTAATTATTATTATTATTATTATTATTATTATTATTATTATTATTATTATTATTAAGATTAATATTATTATTAATCTTATAGTCCGGAGTATTATTAATTAGTATTATACATAAAATACTACGACGAAGTCATGAGCATGTCACTTTCAAAACAAGTTTTCAAACGGGTTTAAGCTAAGGAAACTATGGGTTATAGCTATGGAAATTGTGGGTAATGTTCATGGGTATTATTCGCTAGTCAAACCTAGTGTTTATCATCTCCGTTGCGTCTACGTACTTTCCTGCAATATTGAATCACAATATTGATACGTGAGCATTCATATCTTATCTTTTATATATTAATAGTGTATACATGTCTAGTGCTCGAGTATATATGTTTATGCATGTTAGTATGCTAAATTTCGTCGTTAAACAGTTTTGATGAATCACGAATTAAATACATATATTACTAATAAAAGGTATATGATATGCATATTTTTGGAAAGCTGGCGAAAAATCAATAACTTTTCATTTAGATATCGTATGATTTCAATGAACGAATTAAAAGATATGATCAACTGAATTATGATTGACGTTAATTGAAATTGCTTTTGAATCTGCAATTATGATTTAAACAACCTGTTTATGAAATTGATAAATTGGATTTTGAATACTACTAGCCGAGTAAATGAATCCTTATATAAGGCACGTCTCGTTTTGTTGAACAATTGTCAAAATTGATTTTTTTGAAATGACTTTTGATAACTTTTGTATGTCGATCTCGAGCATTAGGATTGTGATACACTATGACCAGACCTAGCTTGTTAGACATGTATTGACCAACATATGTTCTCTAGGTTGAGATCTACAGTTATTTTGCATTCCGAGTTTCGGTCACATTTCGATGAATGACTTTATATGCTGCTAATGTGAGTTTCATTTGCTCCCTTTTTAAATGCTTTTGCAATCTATATTTTTGGGCTGAGAATACATGCACTTTATTTTAAACGCAATGGATACAAGTACATACTTAATTCTACACTGAGTTTGAACCGAAAATCCCTTAGCGTTGGTAACTAGTAACTGCTGGTTATAAGAACTGGTGGGCGCGAGTAGTTGTATATGGATCCATAGGGCTTGACATCCCCGTCTGTTCCAGATATAGAAACCCTAGCCTGAACTATAAAACAGACGTATGCTATTTGAGTTTAGTACACGTTGGTTTGAGTGTATTGTACATGTTGGTTGCATGTATGTTAAAACAGGGGTACTTATTATAACGTTAAAGCTTAGTTACCAGGGTGCTCAATCTTGTAGAATATTTTGATAAACGTTTCTGGATGAAACAACTGAAAACTTGTGATTCACCTTTATATAGAGATTATGCGCAACATTAAAACTATGAACTCACCAGCCTTTGTGTTGACACTTGTTAGCATGTTTATTCTCAGGTTCCCTAGAAGTCTTCCGCTGTTTGCTTATATATTATACAAGCTATGTGCATGGAGTCTTACATGGCATATTTTTTCAAGAAAACGTTGCATTCACCAAATCATCACCATGTATCTTATTTTGACTGCATTGTCAACGGAAGTACTATTGTAAACTATTATATTACGGTGATTGTCTATATGTAGAAATCATCAGATGTCGAAAACCTTTGATTTAAATATTCATTTATAGTGTGCCTTTTCAAAAGAATGCAATATTTACAAAACGTATCATATAGAGGTCAAATACCTCGCAATGAAATCGATGAATGACGTGTTCGTCCATATGGATTTGGAGCGATCGTCACAGCTTTTGTGGAAGAGCAGCCGTAATTCGATTGCTATCGTCTGTCTTACAGGTATATCACTATGAAATTGAGACAAAGTGTTTATAATTCGTTTATTTTTTTCTTTCTTTTTTGCCATTTTTATACAATTTGTTGAAAGATTTATGAATTTGTTCCTTTGGATTGTAGACGGTGGAGGGACAAAAACATAAAGTTGAAGAAGCTGAACAAATGCTAGACCAAAGAATAAGATTATATTATAAGATTAATCTTAATTGATCCCTACTTTTTATGACTGTAGGATCTGGTCACAAAGTACAGAGATTATCTTGAAGAACTTACAAAGCTTGATCTTTAAGTGATCATAGAAACTTTTTTGTACATCGCGATTTTGAAACTTTCTAAATGGATTAAAGGTTGATGTTCTCGTTCGCTGACTGTTATACCAGGTCTTTTACGGGCCAAAAATAATCTTGAAGCTGAGATGAAAATGCTAAGGAGTCGAGATAAGAAGATGAAGCTAATAATTGTGTTCTTGTTGGTTGTTTTTAGTATGTATGTTCTTTTAGTTGGATAGTTAGTTAATTACATATGTTCAAGTTGTAAGTTTTTTTTTGGTAATTTTATGAATGTCTTTTGTGTAATGCAAGAAGCAATGGTTGTAATGACTTGTAATGTAGTTCGAATTTATGAATCAAATTATTGGTATTGCAGTTTACTTGTATTGTGTTCTTGTTAGTAGTTTGTACAGTTGTAATTACAGTTTACATTTGGTATTGCAACATTTGGAATTACAGTTTATAGTTTGCAACATTTGGTACTGCAACACTTGTTATTGCACTTGGTATGCACTTAGTTTGTACCATTGGTATTGCAACCATATGCAACCCAAAATACCATCACCAAAACACATACAAGTCATTCATGGTGGTCAATTTGACCCATATACACTGTTGTTTTTTTTTTTTTTTATTTAAATTTTCACCCAATTGCTTTTCACTAATGAGTCATTTATGGTGGTCACTTAGACCCATAAATCCTAGTTTTTTTTTTAACAATTCCTTTTAACTGTTTTGTCAATCTTGGTGGCCATGTAGACCCAAAATGTCAAAACCAGTTGAACCAAAAGTGTATTTTTATTTTTTTTTTACTCAAAGGCTTTTAAATGTTTTTACCTTTGGCTTTTGACTGTTTTGACCCAAATTGTTTTTTTTTACCAAATGATTACAACATTAGCAGTCAACACTCAAAATGTTTAAAAAAAAAAATAAATAAATAAATACCATGTTCATAATAATGATTATATAACAACAATTTACATTATATAATGGTTATAAAATGGCTGTACACTAATGGTTATAAAATGGTTACAAAATGGTTGTACAGTAATACACAAAAGTTTACATTATATAATGGTTGTTGTACACTAATGCTTATAAAATGGTTGTACACTAATGGTTACAAAATAATGGTTATATAACACCAGTTTAATTGTCAACAGGAAAGTTCATACATTACCATATCTGCACAGTACATTACAATGAGCAAAAATATAGATTATTACATGAACAGGTTCATATCTGCACAGTACATTACAATGACCAAAAATGGCAAGACCAGTACATTACATGACTAATTAACAGTTGACCCAAATGTTGACCAGATCACCCAAATGAAATTTTTTAAAATTTTTTATTTTATTTTAACTGTTTTATCAAACATGTTCAATGTATATACACAAAACATAAAATTAAATAAGACAAAACATCCATTCAAATATAAGAACCATTCAAACATAATCCATTAAACCATAACATAACATAAGATCCATTTAATCAAAACATACCAACACCTAAATATTGCATAAGTTGATAACAAAGGTTCAAAAAACATAAGTTCATACATGAAATTAAAACATAAAAAATTAAATTTTGTCTTCTTACTGCCACCACTTGAGCCAGGTTGTTTAATTTTTCTTTTTGGTCCACTGCTTTTGTCTTCTTACTTACATCAAAAGAATTTGATTCGTGATGCATTTTATATAAAGTAGAATCCATCTGATTGAGAACGTAATTGTTTGAAGTTTTGTCGAGATGAAGAAAAAAAAAACTACTGTCGTGGAGATACAAGTCGTGGAGTTTGCAGGATTGTATCAAAGGAGTTTAGGGATATTTTATTGAAATAAAATAATTTAAACGGACCACTTTGCCCTCACATGCCTGGCACATGTGAGGAGGTATCTGTTAATAATAAACAGACGTTTTCTACAGGTACTATCCACGCTACAGAAACAAAAGTCAGGTACCAACGAAACAAAAAAAAAAAAATTAGGTGCTTTGACGAAAAACTGAACAAACCACATGTACTATCAACGTATTTTTTTTTTTTTTTTAAATAATATCTGATAACACAAACGTATGTACGTGTGTAGTTGTACCCACAGGTGCGTTGTAGCTGTCCCACGTGTCTCCTTAACTCCAATAATGCTTCTCACTATCATTTCATCCATAACCCACAAAATATTTTTGTTTTGGTTGTGTTCGTACAAATCCATGTGATATCCACGTGATCTAGGCCATATATTATATGTTCCATTACATATCAACCATCTATATCTCCATCTATATCTATATCTATATTTATATCTATGTCTATATAAATTAATTACATGATTGATAACTTCAAAGTGTAAATGATCATTGATATTTTTACAACGATTAATTCATTTTTTATATTCAAAGTTATTTGATTAGACTTAAAATGTTTGATGTTTTATTTCATGTTTCAACGTGATTAAGATACGGAGTATAATCTTTTTCTTCCTAAAATGAATTAGACCGTATGTAACGGTAGAAAAGCAACGCGGTTGGATTCCATGTGTCACTAAAGCCACGCATACCAAATGGCCTAGTGGGGAATTGTTTGATTCGTTGGTTCACTGCACGTTGGAATCCAACATCACAAGCAATTGCGTTGCTTTAATTTTATTATTTTTATATTATTTAAAAATATTATTGTATCTCTTTTTAATATGTAACTCGATTATATTTGACACATCACTACAATACTTCTAACCCACACCAACATCCAACACCACCACTACTCCACTCAACAACATAACACGTCCTAATCACCAAAAAAGTGTAAAAAATATGTAACACGAACCCACAACATGCAGTCATGCACTACCAGGACAAATGGTATTAGAGATGTGATGTTATTAGTTAAACTTACAACCAATTTTATAATTTAGCACGGGACAATATGATTGTGAGCCATGTGGTACACGTATTGGGTACAAGAAAACAGCGAGGCATTGTTTACATTACACGTGCAAGTCTAGTTTAGTCAAAATAAACATGGTTTAGTCAAATGTCGAAAGGCTAAACACACAAAATTATGATTCTCTAATCATAAGTCTACTAAAAAAATTCCATGTCACGATTAAAAACTGATAAATTAAACGTTTAACGGTATATCATTGTGGAAATATATAAGTGGCGTTTTTCATGAATGTACTACAGTTATATGGTAATGGATCGAATTTAAATTTAACGAGTCCATATTCTTAATGATATTCGTATTCAATTTTTTCATTCATATTTATATTCATATATACTAAAACTACAAATCACTAGTTCATATCTGAGATGGAGTGAGTTAACAGATATCTACTGGATACAACAATATTGCATTTGACTATATTGTTACAAAATACTAGTAAAAACATAATTTATAGAGATAAACTACTTGTAATTTAATAGAAACGTTTTTTTATCGTAATTTATCGTCAATTAGTGATATCTTAGTATAATGAGACTAATTTACCTCCACATACGGTGTCAGCTTATAAATATGGATGTATGAATTTTGATTTACTAAAAATAAATAATTACCAATGGAATTTGGTCCAAGTCACACCTATTGCTTATGATCTCTGCCCCATGTGTGTGATGCTTGAACAAAATAGTAGGGGCAAGTTAGAATCTCGATGCTAGCACATGTGGAGTATTAGGGGGAGATATTTTACTCGCATCACACCCTTATGGGGTGGGGGTGGGGGTGGTGGGTTGCCAAAAAAGTAAAATGCGGTTTGCATGTCATTGTCGATATATACCTTTTAAACAAGAAAATAAGTAGTTAAAAAACAATGTATAACAGAAAAAATATATTGGAAATTTAA
Source organism: Rutidosis leptorrhynchoides (assembly GCF_046630445.1). NCBI lineage: Eukaryota > Viridiplantae > Streptophyta > Magnoliopsida > Asterales > Asteraceae > Rutidosis > Rutidosis leptorrhynchoides. Next base: position 403,246,186 of record NC_092338.1, on the reverse strand, counting down.
GATATATGAACGATACACTTGTAATTTTATCTGTATGATTATAGTGTAAGTAGTATATATACATTATATACGTGTATATGTATTTTTGGTAGATATGTATGCTTAGGTGTGTCTATGGTTATTAGTATGTGGTCATATATGGTTATTGTTCTTTTAGTGTAGCATTTCTTGATATGGCTTGAGCACCGCACAACAGTCGAAGGTACGTTATATATATATATATATATATATATATATATATATATATATATATATATATATATATACTTTTTTTTAAATTACGGCTCTATTAAGTGAGGCAAGAGCAAGCGTCAATTTATTGGCGTCTTTACTGTTGCTTAGAGCCTAAATTGAACTCCAGGCATGTTCTAAAACTCATGAAAATTTTATTCTACCATTTTCATGGCGAAATTAATTAATTAATTAATTTTTTTTAATTTAATTTCATTTAATTTAATTTATTTATTTTTATTTAATTTAATTTAATTTTTATTTTTAATTTTATTATTTTATTATTTTTTTTCTTTTCTTTTATGTATTTATTATTATTATTTTATGTTCCTTACTTTTTGACCGGAGGTTCGCTTGGAAGCAATCTCTCTACCCGTCGAATCGAGAGAGGGATGACTCTCTCTACTCTTGGGAGTGTTTCACTCGGGGTGGAGAGATGATTTCTCTTTATTCAAGGATAGATGAATGATTGTCTACGTCCCACCTTCCCCATACCCCACACATATGGGATTGGGTTTTGTTGTAGTTGTATATGTATTTTTGGTGATACATTAGAATTTATGGATGGCAGTTTGTCATTCAATTCCAATTCACTAATCATTCACGACCATGCCAATATCCGTTATAACCTATTTAAATTATTCATATCGATTTTTATTGGATCACTTGTTAATGGGAGCCCACTTGTTTGCTCCATAAAAGAAACCCAATCCAAGTCATTCTAATATTTTGGGCCAACTAGAATTATGAGATACGGAGATGATACGTCGATCGTAGCTTATAATATTTCAATGGGATATTGGTGAGAATGCCGCCATTTTCGGAACTGTTTAACAATATGCCCTCAAAATATCGAAATTGCAGCAGATGCCCCCTATCCACGCATCGCGCACCACGCATCATGCATATGTCACTGTGCGTGATGCATGTAACCGGGCATACCGAACATTCTTGGTGGTTATGCTGTAATGCAATGCACGCATAGTCCACCACGCACTGTGCGTGTTTATGATGCGTTGTGCGTGTTTATCGATCATGGGATATAATGCATAGTGAGATCGGATGCTGGTGCTATATAACTCATAGTAAGTGCAGCACCCACCATGCGTGTTTAACTTTTAAAATTCACACGCACACTAACAGTTAAATCAGGTAAAACCACTTTTCTAAGTATTGGTTTCATTATTCTTTATAGACATTTCGTCGAACACCTGGTAAGTAGTGGGTAGCTGTAGTTCATGTTGTTTTATGAGAACTATTGTAACATCCCTCCTTACCTCGACCACAATATAGTCCGCTTTGCCCGTAGGCGCACGGCTTTGTCTTGGTGACCACACGAGGATTTCCCAGGAGGTCACCCATCCTAGTACTACTCTCGCTCGAGCATGCTTAACTGCAGAGTTCTGACGGGATCTGCTGTGCTTGTAGCCTCAAAACGCGTTGTGTCTGGTAAGGTTAGAGTTACCTCATAAGGGACTCAAACTTACAAATTCAAACCAATGTGGGATGGGGTGTTACAAACTCCCCCACTAAGAATTCCTGACGTCCTCGTCAGGCCGAGACAAATTGATACCCAAGATCTATACCTTAGGAGATGCACGAGTCGAGTGCCCGTCACACCTCGAGAAGCTAGTGGCTCTGATACCATCTGTAACATCCCGCCTTACCAAACCACAATATTGTCCGCTTTGCCCGGAGGCACACGGCTTTTTCTTGGTGACCACACGAGGATTTCCCATGAGGTCACCCATCCTAGTACTACTCCCGCTCGAGCACGCTTAACTACAGAGTTTTGACGGGATCTGCTGTGCTTGTAGCCCCAAAATTGCGTTGTTTCGGGACCTGCTAACTTGGCCCCATCTTTGTTGTATGTTTCATTAATAACTAAATTCTCCATGTAATATCCTTAATAAAAGTAACCCCTTGGTAAATATGTCTGCAATTTGAAACCGTGTGGGAACATGAAGAACACGTACTTGCCCTCTGGAGTTCTAACAAAAGATTGCGTAGCCAACATGATTCAGACACAACATTTGCAACACCTCGATATTCGGCTTCGGCACTAGAACGGGAAATAGTAGGTTGGCGTTTAGCAGACCACGATACTAAATTACCCCCGAGAAAAACACAATAACCGGATGTCGAACGACGTGTATCCGGACACCCACCCCAATCAGCGTCCGTGTAAGAGACTAAGGAGGAGATGGAGCTTCGAGTGAGCTGTAAGCTGATGTTAAAGCGAAAGGGTACTAAATACTATAATATTTTTAATACGAAATACGTTACAAATTACACAAGTTTTAATTATTTATTTACAGATCGGATATACCTAAACCTTGATACAACACTATAGGCAGTGTACCTAATCGTAGAGTAGTATAGTTTTTAGTAAGTCCGGTTCGTTCCACACGGAGACGACTTATTTTACACTATATTTTTATATAACTATATTTGTACAAAATATAAATATATATATTACAATTATTATTATTATAAAAAGGGGGGTTTTACCGTTTAATGACCGGTTTGTCGATTTTATATTTTAAGCGAAGAGTAAAGTAAATGACGATATGTAACTAACGATAAAATAAATAATAATAATTAAAATAACAATAAATAAAAGTACGAGAAAATATGAAATAAAATATATTATGCTTATTTAAACTTCCGTAATCATGATGTTTGACGTTTTGATTTAATTTATTACCCTGGGTTAATTGTCCTTTGTCCTGGATTATTCGATAAGTCCATCTGGTTTTGTCCATAATAGTCCATCGGTCATAATTATAAAGTGCGAGGGTCTTCGCCAAATTAACCTTATACCCGAAGTCAAATATTCCAACTAATTGGGGATTTAAACTGTAATAAGGTCTTAATACTTTGTTTAATGAATACACCAAGTTATCGACTGCGTGTAATCCAAGGTTTTAATACTTTATTAACAATTACACCAATTACCCTTGTATGTAATCCACCCCTGTTTTAATGAGTCCATTGACTATTAATCCATCCCCCGTTTCCGGTCAAATGAACAATTATTAGTATTTATAAATATCCCACCTACCGTACCCGATCAAGCGTATGTGGTTATATATAACTACATCAAATTGTAAATCTCTATATTAATCAAATATAAAGTCCATTAATAACCCATAGTACCATTTCCACAAGTGTCGTTCTTTTGTCCAAACCTAAATTATGGTCCAAAGCCCAATAACCCCGTCTTAATATTTAGCCCAACATCACGATTACTTCAGCTCAAATAAGCATAATAATAACTTAAATACGAGACATTAATTTAAAAAGGAGAACATAACTTACATTGATTATTTATCGCGTAGCTTTACACGCATAGAATTTCGACTTTAAAACCCGTAAAATAACCTTTACATTACCCAAACTAAACTAATATAAAACTAAACTATATTATATATTTTATATATATTTATATATATATATATATATATATATATATATATATATATATATATATATATATATATATATATATATATATATATATATATATATATATATTAAACAGAGAGTGAGATTGAATTGGGATCGTGTTCTCTCGGCTGAATTCGATGGCTTTTATAGGCCATTTCTGAAACAGACAGCTCCGCGAGTGCGGAGTTTTTACCCTTTACAGCTCCGCGAGTGCGGAGCTTCAGATTCCTGCTCACCAAATTTTGGATCCTAGCTTTGTCGACATATTATATTCCAGCTTCAGATTCCAGCTCACCAATATTATATTTTATTCTTGTGCATAGTTGACTTGTAATTTTAGGTCCGTTGCGTCGCGCATTTACGCCCGGTTTATGTCCCGGTTCCGGATTTTCGAACGTCCTTTCGTACGCGTAGATATCTTGTAATTTGCGTTTCGCGGCTTGTACTCTTGTAATTTTTAGACGTTTCTCATCAATAATTTGAACCACTTGGATTGTACTTTGTACTTTTTAGCTTTTTGATCATTTGCGTCTTCAAATCGTCATTTTCTTCTTTTGTCTTCGCACTTATTTATTTAAACGAATATTACATAAAAATAGAACAATTACAACTAAAAGTTTTACATATTGGAAGGATATTGTGCCTAAATATATATTCATTTGGAGCACTATCAAATATTCCCACACTTGAGCGTTGCTTGTCCTCAAGCAATACAGAACTTGAAATAAAATCACATTTCACTCGAATTACTTTTTTTATTCTCACACTTTATACATCAGTGATTTTGATACGGCGGTATGAACAATGATAGTAACGATGTGGTTTACAGTCCCACATGACTATGAAAATTTAGATCCTTAAGGAAATTGGATCTTTATGAAAACATTTGATCTTTTGAAAATTCATTCTAGTTTTTACCCTAGATAAGTTTTTCGAAATAACCCTTCACCGGTGTTTGCAAAATATTTTTGTGGGGGGTTTCAGATTTGAAAATTTTAGTTCAAAACTTGCGATTTTGTGTCACCCACTTGCTAACCTTGTATTAGGAAAGCAACACGTCCAGTATACTTGCTCCGTATATTAACTTTCGGTAAACTACCGTCCGGTTGTAAAGGAAAGCGTTTGAACAAGCAACTGTTAACGCAATGTCCCGTGACATGCTTTTATTCATGGTCTAAAACGTGTCGGATGCAATTACTATCCTTTGTAGGAGCAATAGTAAAGATCACCCTATAGTTTTTCGGTCTGGCACAAGGTCCTGTCTCCGACCATGCTATGCAACCACCGTTCTTACGGTTGACACCCGATTTGGTTCAGGTGACCTAATGAATTCCGGTGAATTCTTAGGATTTTACGTTCAATTGTAATGAACGCATTGAAAATAGGTTTTCAGAAAATAAATCGGTTTTAATTTGATCAAAATATTTTCTCGTTCAAGCTCGAGTTTAGATATCATCGAATTCCATGAGTTTGTAATTCTCAATCTTTAAGGTCAATATCAAAGATTGAGTAATATCAGGCTTAAAAGCTGATTTTTAATCTTTTAGGAGATTATCCTTTCTGGGGGTATTATTCATTAGTCTTATCAAGCTAATTTGCACGGCGCCCTCCCCATTTTACGAGACAGATCCTCTCATGGTTAGGATAAGTCTGACCACTTGGCGACCCTGTTTGATGCTGAGGTCCGTGAATTTTCTGCTGATTTTAGTGATGACTTTTCTAGATTTTTTGTCAACCTACAGCTGGTCTGGACGACAACTTCTTGACCTAAATCAAGAAGCGCGTGTCTTTTTAGGAAGACTTTACTTCCTTTTAATGATGAAATTGATTCATCGTTTAGATCCATCTCTCTTTCAAATATATTACAGTAAATCGGGTAAAACAGTTAATTTAGTCCAAAACAAAAGCACCTGCAATAAACTTTACAGAAACATGTGATAGATAGTTTTTAATTGAATAACTTGGTAAATAAATTCAAACGTTTTAGTTGTTTCTCAATTTATGTCTTTTTTGAGGTAACGATAATTTCGGCATTAACACCTAGTTTTATCGTTCATAAATATGTATAAACATGATTTTGAATTCATTTAGTTGAAAATTTTTCAAATTTTCATAAAATTTAGAAAATAAACCAAGTATAGACCCGAGAGAATTTATAACCCTTCCCCACACTTGAGATCATGCAACGCCCTCATTTGCATGAAATCAGACTATAATTATAAATTCATGAGGGTGATTAGTGTAGAAAAGTGATTAAGAATACCCAGTTTGTAATTTCAAAGCTCGTCGAATGATAGATGGTGCACCTCATCGTTCATTCCTTCTTGTTTTATCACACATGTTTTTCTTCAAAAACGGCTGCTTTTCTGAACTGTTTACTAATATTTGAAAATGCGTCTTTTACCCTAATCGTGCATTTTTATTAACGAGTTATGCACTAACCCGAACCCCTAATTTAATGTTAAGTGGGGTTAGACTTCCCCACACTTAGCTGACGACATGTGAAGTCTGTAGAATAAGTTTCAAAAATTAAAATAGTGAGCCAGTTATTTACATCTCGGGTGGTGTATAATATATCAATGGGTTTAAAGTTTAGACCCACCCGATCGTCACTACTTAATTCTTTTCTAAGTGTAGCTTTTAGTAAATGGATATGTCTCTTTTCTGGTTCTTGGTCAAATGGATCGATATACACTGACATACATATTATAGGGTGGACAATTCCTAACATTTCCTTTCGTTCATTCTCGGAATCAAAGGTTTAACCTCTATTACCCAATTGGGTGAAATCCGAGGTGTCATTATCTATTACAGCTCGTAGTTCATCTTTGGTAGATGACTCGTCTATTGAGAATATTGAGTTGGAAGGTTGTGGAATGGTGAATTTCGGGATCGTAGTAGATTATTCTTCACTAACGGTACTTATCGGTCTCGCCATTTTGGTCTCGGGGGTAAAATTTTCAACGTTATCATTTTCCCAAGAGTACCAATTTGTCACCCTTACTTCTTCTTCATCCATTGATGGATCAATAATTTCGTCGGTAGAGGCTAATGTGTCGATATGTTGTGAAATTGGTAAAACTGAATAAAAAGTATCATCGGGATAATTGGTGATTTCGGAGCTCTCGAATTCAACAAAATTCGATGATATGAGATTTTCTTGCACAATACTCCTCAGATCAACAGGTGTGTAATCTGATAGAGTTTCAGCTTGCCTATTTACAAACTCTCTCATTTGTTCATTTTGAGCATCAAGTTCTTCGAGTTTGATTTTCATATAATCTAAAGAATTTTCAGACACATAATTTTTCTCGTCCTCTGGTTGTTGAGTTTGGATATATTCTTGGGAATAATCCCAATTTGAATTGTATTCTTCATAATCATTCCATTCAGGTTCCATGGGTGCGTAATTTTCCATAGGAACATAATAATAACATTCTCATGTTGAATGATAATCTCCACAGATTTCACAACCAGTTATTGTTTCGTCATTAGTGATCCAAGATTGACCGAACGAATTTTTATTAACACCCGTTTGAGAGTATTGATTTCGTATGTCATAAAGAGTTTTTAAAATATTTTCGAGATTTTCCATACTACACTTATTACCAAATTTTAGCTACAATGTGGTGCATTTACTAATTATCCTATTAGTTATAAACTAAAAATTATATAAGTTATCAAATTAATAGACTTTTCTGCTTTTGCCCACGTTTTGAATAGCCAATAGATGCAGCAGGTAGCCAGGACCCTTTAAATCAGAAGCCCACAACTCGCCACTAACAAATTCAACTATTACTACGAACCAGAAAATTTTGGATGTCTATCAATTTAACCACTTAAAATAATTTTTCGTCGAAATTTAAAGATTAAAAATTCTATGTCCTAAAACTAGCGCGTAGAAATGAAAAAGAAAAAAAAAGCGTCGAAAAATGTCGAAAAATAAAAATGAGAAAGAAAAACGTCGAAACTTAAAAGTCTAAAAATTAAATCTAAAAAGTTGCGCCTAAAGATCTAAAGGTAAATGCAATTTTATTCGAAAAACGGCAATTACTTAAATTGGCACTAAAATCTATTAAAAACTAAAGCGAAAAACGGCGTTGCAAAATTCTAAAGCACCTAAATTCTAAATTTAAAGAAAAAGCACTTAAGGGATTTTACGGCAAAACTTAAAAGTCTAGAAATATAAAATTAACTACGGCAAAAACTATAACTTAAAACTATATATTACGAACGACAAATATTACGAAATAAACGATAAAAATACAAATTATAACTAAAATGATAAAAATACAAATTTTATAAAAAAATATTATTTTTATATTATTATTGTATAAAAATATTAATCTATAAATTTAATAATAAAATTAAAACTTAATATTACTAATTATATATTAAAACTAGAAAATTAAATAAACAAACTCTAATTAATAACAATAATTTAAATAAACCCTAAAAATTAAATAATAAATAAAAATTTAACCTAAATTCGTAATTAATGCAGCTAGGGTTGACCTGTCAGACGACTCCGCGAGTGCGGTCTGCTGGTGCCAGAAAAGCTCCGCGAGTGCGGAGTTAACTGTGCAGGCTCAAACTGGTTCGGCAGGTTCAGTTTTTTTTTTTTTTTAACTTTTATATTGTTATTCTAAAAATTATATATAAATATATTTATAAAAATATAAATTAAAAATATAGCGTTTCGCCGAGTCCCCGGCAGCGGCGCCAAAAACTTGATGTTAAAGCGAAGGGGTACTAAATACTATAATATTTTTAATACGAAATACGTTACAAATTACACAAGTTTTAATTATTTATTTACAGATGAGATATACATAAACCTTGCTACAACACTATAGGCAGTGTACCTAATCGTAGAGTAGTATAGTTTTTAGTAAGTCTGGTTCGTTCCACAGGAAGACGACTTATTTTACACTATATTTTTATATAACTATATTTGTACAAAATATAAATATATATATTACAATTATTATTATTATAAAAAGGGGGTTTTTACCGTTTAATGACAAGTTTGTCGATTTTATATTTTAAGCGAAGAGTAAAGTAAATGACGATATTTAACTAACGATAAAATAAATAACAATAATTAAAATAACAATAAATAAAAGTACGAGGAAATATGAAATAAAATATATTATGCTTATTTAAACTTCCGTAATCATGATGTTTGACGTTTTGATTTAATTTATTACCCTAGGTTAATTGTCCTTTGTCCTGGATTATTCGATAAGTCCATCTGGTTTTGTCCATAATAGTACATCGGTCATAATTATAAAGTGCGAGGGTCTTCGCCAAATTAACCTTATACCCGAAGTCAAATATTCCAACTAATTGGGGATTTAAACCATAATAAGGTCTTAATACTTTGTTTAATGATTACACCAGGTTATCGACTGCGTGTAATCCAAGATTTTAATACTTTATTAACAATTACACCAATTACCATTGTATGTAATCCACCCCTGTTTTAATGAGTCCATTGACTATTAATCCATCCCCCGTTTCCGGTCAAATGAACAATTATTAGTATTTATAAATATCCCACCTACCGTACCCGATCAAGCGTATGTGGTTATATATAACTACGTCAAATTGTAAATCTCTATATTAATCAAATATAAACTCCATTAATAACCCATGGTCTCATTTCCACAAGTGTCGGTCTTTTGTCCAAACCTAAATTATGGTCCAAAGCCCAATAACCCCGTCTTAATATTTAGCCCAACATCACGATTACTTCAGCTCAAATAAGCATAATAATAATTTAAATACGAGACATTAATTTAAAAAGGAGAACATAACTTACATTGATTATTTATCGCGTAGCTTTACACGGACAGAATTTCGAATTTAAAACCCGTAAAATAACCTTTACATTACCCAAACTAAACTAATATAAAACTAAACTATATTATATATATATATATATATATATATATATATATATATATATATATATATATATATATATATATATATATTAAACAGAGAGTAAGATTGAATTGGGATCGTGTTCTCTCGGCTGAATTCGATGGCTTTTATAGGCCATTTCTGAAACAGACAGCTCCGCGAGTGCGGAGTTTTTACCCTTTACAGCTCCGCGAGTGCGAAGCTTCAGATTTCAGCTCACCAAATTTTGGATCCTAGCTTTGTCGACATATTTATTATATATATATATATATATATATATATATATATATATATATATATATATATATATATATATATATATATATATATATATATATATATATATATATATAATTTATAAATAATTTATATATTATATTTTATTCTTGTGCATAGTTGAATTGTAATTTTAGGTCCGTTGCGTAGCGCATTTACGCCCGGTTTATGTCCCGTTCCGAATTTTCGAACGTCCTTTCGTACGCGTAGATATCTTGTACTTTGCGTTTCGCGGCTTGTACTCTTGTAATTTTTAGACGTTTCTCATCAATAATTTGAACCACTTGGATTTTACTTTGTACTTTTTAGCTTTTTGATCATTTACGTCTTCAAATTGTCGTTTTCTTCTTTTGTCTTCGCACTTATTTATTTAAACGAATATTACATAAAAATAGAACAATTACAACTAAAAGCTTTACATATTGGAAGGATATTGTGCCTAAATATATATTCATTTGGAGCACTATGATAAGCCATGAGAGAGAGTACTACGCACATAACGAATGATACGACGTAAAGCTTGCATATGACACTCTTTCGGATCATGCATATTGTGACGACCCGTCCAAATCCACTTGGACGAATACATTATTCATTGATTTCATATTGAGGTTTTGACCTCTATATGATACGTTTTGTAAACATTGCATTCTTTTGAAAAGGCACACCATAAATGAATATATAAATCTAAGGTTTTCAACGTCTGTTGATTTCTACGTATAGAAAATCATCGTATATAATAGTTTACCATAATACATCTGTTGACAATGCAGTCAAAATAAGATACACGGTGATGATTTTGTGAATGCAAAGTTTTCTCGAATAAAGCATGTATGACTCCATGCACATATCTTGTATAACGTATAAGCAAACAGCGGAAGACTTCTAGGAACCTGAGAATAAACATGCTTAAAAGTGTCAACACAAAGGTTGGTGAGTTCATAGTTTTAATGTTGCGCATAATCTGTATATAAAGGTGAATCACAAGTTTTCAGTTGTTTCATCCAGAAACGTTTATCAAAATATTCTACGAAATTGAGCACCCTGGTAACTAAACTTAACGTATATATAATTTATACCCTTTGTATAATCATCTTAATAATACACGCAAACCAACGTGTACGCTTCTCAAATAGCATACGTCCATTAAAAGGCTAGTGCTCTAGCTCGAACGGGGACATCAAGCCCTATGGATCCATATATAACTACTCGCGGCCACCAGTTCTTATAACCGGCAGTTACTAGTTACCAAAGCTAAGGGATTTTTGGTTCAAACTCAGTGTAGAATTAAGTATGTACTTGTGTATATTGTTTAAAATAAAGTGCATGTATTCTCAGCCCAAAAATATAGATTGCAAAAGCAATTAAAAAGGGAGCAAATGAAACTCACTTTAGCAGCACATAAGGTCATTCACTGAAATGTGACCGAAACTCGGAATGCAAAATTAATCGTAGATCTCAACCTAGAGAACATATGTTGGTCAATACATGTCTAATAAGCTAGGTTAGGTCATAGTGTATCACAATCCTAATGCTCGAAAACATTAACAAAAGTCATATCAAAAGTCAACCTGACCCAATATGATCTTTAAATCTATACATGTTTATTAACATAATATAAGTCTTGATAATTGAACGAATTTATAGTTTATTAAGCTTAAAGTATTATTTATTTTAGGAGCTATATTATATTTGAATTATCATGGCAATTGAACATATTTTATTATTTCACATAGTTTTTCAATACTTGTAAAATCAGATTATAGTGTTTATAAAGCTTTAAAACATGATAAGACAATCAACTTTGACAATTGTTCAACAAGACGAGACGTGCCTTATATAGAAATTCATTTACTCGATTAGTAATATTTGAAAATCCAATTTATCAATCTCATAAACAAGTTGTTTAAATATCAATTGCAAATTCAAAAGCAATTCCGATTAATGTTAATCATAATTCAGTTGACCATAACTTTTAATCCGTTCCTTGAAAACACACGATTTCTAAATGAAAAGTTATTAATTTTTCGACAGCTTTCCAACAACATGCATATCATATACCTTTTATCAATAACATATGTATCAAATTCGTGATTCATCATAAACTATCTAATGACAAAATTAAAGGATACAAGCATGCATAAACATATATACTCGAGCACTAGTCATGGATACACTATTAATTTATAAAAGATAAAATATAAATGCTTACTTATCAATATTGTGATTCAATATTGTAGGAAAGTACGTAGACGCAACGGAGATGATAAACACTAGGTTTGACTTGCGAACAATACTCATGAACATTACCCATAACCTCCATAGCTACAACTCATAGTTTCCTTAGCTCTATCCCGCTCGCAAAACCCATTTTGAAATAACTCGCTCATGACCTCGTCGTAGTATTTTATGTATACTACTAAGAATAATACTCATACTACTAAATAATAATAATACGATTAATAATAATATTAATCTTAATAATAATAATAATAATAATAATAATAATAATAATAATAATAATAATAATAATAATAATAATAATAATAATTATAATTATAAATATATACAGAGAGTTGAGAGATTTAGAGATAGAGTAATCGGAGAAATGAGAAACGAGCTCGCTTTATAGATCTTTCCTGGATTTCATAGCCATGCGATCGCATGGCTATCAAGCCACATTCCCATGCGATCGCATGGGACTAGATTACAGCTCACAATTAATTTATCGTGTAGCTTGTCGACATATTATTTAATTATATATAATATATTTAATTTATATAATTAATTATATATTATATTATATTCACGTGCATAGTTGACTTGTAATTTTTGGTCCGTTGACTCGTATGTTGTCACTCGACTTATGTCTCGATTCTGGTTTCTCGAATGCATTTTCGTACGCTTAGAAAACTAGTACTTTTCGTTACGCGACGTGTACCTTTATCAAAAATTAAACTTAATCATTGATAAACTATGTCACTCGAAGTGTAGCTTTAATCAATTAAGTGTTTTGGTTATTTGCTTCTATAAATCATCGTCTCGTAGTATATACATATACATATATACATTTTTATTTTGAAATAGTGTTTTGCTGTAGCAAAGTTACTGCAGCAAAGTTTTTTTACTGTAGTAAATAGTGATTTTCGAAAACACTGTAGCTTTTCGGGTACTTTAGCAATTCGAAAATACTGTAGCAAATTAGTGTTTTACTGGTTCATCTTAAACGTTTTAGTTAACTTATCTAAATATCAATCGAATCAATAATCGAATGTTACTATCATTTACTAAATAACTTGAAATCATATATATATATATATATATATATATATATATATATATATATATATATATGCACATTAAGTTATATATATATATTGTTCGTGAATCTTCGAGAACAGTCAAAGAATAATTGATTACATGAATATAGTTTCAAAACTTGAGACTCAACATTACAGGCTTTGCTTATCGTGTCGAAAACATTAAATCATTTAAAGATAAAGTTTAAATTTGGTCAGAAATTTCCGGGTCGTCACAAAAGCAATCGACTATATTTAGCTTAAATTTTGTTTTGTGATGAACAATCGTCGATTAGGGTTTATGGAATTTCAATTTGTGGATTTTTCCTACAGACTACTCACGTCCTATGTTAATTGAAAGGTTTTTATATGGAGTAGAAATAATGGATCTGACAAATCTACCCTCACATGTGTTGCACATGTGAGGGCTTGACGTTTGAGTCTTAACGTCTGTTAGGAATGCATACTAACCATGTAACTAAATTAAACCACAGGTACCAACCACGCTACTTTTAAAGTTTAGGTGCTTTGGCGAAAAACTGAACAAACCACAGGTACTATCGACGTAATTTTTTCTTAAAAAAAAAAGTATGGACGATATAACCAATGAGGGGGAAGTTTATTGATGACGTATTGACGTGGTGGTCTTCGATTTATTATCAAGAGTTTCGTTAAATTCGCCTAGACATTAGGCAAAATCTATGTCTATGGTTGAAAAAGGTAGTCTAATTCTATTTGAAAGTGAGAGTCAAATGTGCTTATACGAGTAAATTTCTCTATAATTAACGAATCATCACTTTAAAAGGAAAAATTATCTGAATAATTTGGTAAGTACAAACTTGATCTTAATGATATTTCAATTTTTAAAATTCACCATAATTGTTTCCAAATCACAAAATTATGACACTTGAAAAAAACTAAGATAAGAGAAAAAAAAACGGTATTTACTGTAGCAAATAGTGATTTTCAAAAACACTGTAGCTTTTCGGGTATTGTAGCAATTCGAAAATACTGTAGCAAATTAGTGTTTTACTGGTTCATCTTAAACATTTTAGTTAACTTATCTAAATATCAATTGAATCAATAATCGAATGTTACTATCGTTTACTAAATAACTTGAAATCATATATATATATATGCACATTAAGTTATATATATATATATATATATATATATATATATATATATATATATATATATATATATATTGTTCGTAAATCTTCGAGAACAGTCAAAGAATAATTGATTACATGAATATAGTTCCAAAACTTTCGTGACTCAACATTACAGACTTTGCTTATCGTGTCGAAAACATTAAATCATTTAAAGATAAAGTTTAAATTTGGTCAAAAATTTCTGGATTGTCACACATATGGAGACAGATTTGTTGAACCGCATAGGAGATATCGGGTCTCGTAAACATCAAGTATTGTAAGGTGCCAGCTAGACTTCTAATTTCGGTTGGATCAGAATATGATGGACCTTCCGTACCACTAATTTTACCATTCGTATCAACCGGCGCTTTAACGGTTTTGCAAGTTGTCATACCAGCTCGAATGATGATGTCCTCTGCATACTTTTCCTGACTTAAAAATAGACCATGAGTATTTCGAGTGACTGAGATCCCGAGAAAGTAGTTAAGATCCCCCAAATCTTTCATGGAAAATTCACGTGCAAAAGAGGACATGAGTGTTGTACGAAGCTTGGTAGAAGATGTCACTAAAATAATATCATCCACGTAAAGTAGAAGATAAGCAGTATCATTACCATTAGTGTAAATAAAAAGAGAATGATCCGAGCTGCTGTTATGAAATCCTATCAATGAAGCAAAAGTGGCAAATTGTTGATACCAAGCCCGAGGCGCTTGCTTTAACCTGTATAGAGATCGTTTTAATAAGCAGACATGATCCGATTTGGAAGGGTCTCGAAAACCATAAGGTTGATACATATAAACTGTTTCATCAAGAGAGCCATGGAGAAATGCATTTTTGACATCCAATTGATTAATGTTCCATGATTTTGAGATAGCGATAGATAACACAAGTCGAATAGTAGCGGGCTTAACAACTGGACTGAAGGTTTCATTGCAGTCAATACCAACTATTTGAGATCTACCATCACCAACTAACCGTGCTTTATACCGTTCAAGTGAGCCATCTGATTTGATTTTGTGCCTGAAAATCCACATACTGCGAATAACATGCATGTTAGGTGTTCGCGGTACAAGTACCCAAGTATTATTATCAATTAAGGCCTTGTATTCATCAGTCATAGCCATGGTCCAATTAGGGTCGGAAAGGGCATCTTTGGGTGAGCGAGGGATATGAAAGATAGAGGTGAGTGTAGAAAGATTAAAAGGGACCTTGGGTTTGTAAATACCCTGCATGCCTCGAGTGATAACCGTACGAGTGGGTTGTGGTGTGTGATGACTTTGATCAGAAGGTGAGGTAGGAGAGACACATGGTGGTGTAGGAGGTGAGTTATCAGGACTCGTATTAGGCGAATTGGAGTTGGGAGATAGTGGTGGTGATTGGGCCGTATTAGTGGGTAATGGATCAGAGGGAGTTAGTGGACTCAATTCATGTGAAATAGGAAAGTGGGCTGAAGGAGAAGGTGGGCCGGAGGTAGTGGATATAGGATGTTGTGTTTGGGCCGATTGGTAAGTGAAGAAGGATGGATTGATTGAATCGGTGAGCTTTTGATATTGTGACGGAACTGATTTTGAAACATTGGCGAAAGGAAATGTGTGTTCATCAAAGGTGACATTGCGACATATAATGAATATTTTAGAAGACATATCATAGCATTTATACCCACGATGGTTGGAAGGATACCCTAGGAAAACGCAAGGAGTAGAACGTTGTTGTAGTTTATTGAGGGTGTGTATGAGGGAAGAAGCGGATAGCATAAGCAACCAAATGTGCGTAAATGAGAGTATGAAGGGATGCGATTGTAAAGACATTTGGTGGGGGAGCGGGAGTTGAGAGTTTTAGTTGGTAGAATATTTAGGAGATAGGTTGCCATTTGTAGTGCATAAGGCCAAAATGTGAGAGGCATGGAGGCATGAGAAAGTAAGGTTCGCATGATATTATTTATAGCACGTATTTTACGTTCAGATTTACCGTTTTGTTGAGAGGAGTAAGGGCAAGAGAAACGAAATTGCATGCCGTTAGTTTCACAAAATTGTTGAAAGTGTTTGTTGTTATATTCAGTCCCATTATCACATTGAAAGGTTTTTATGGATTTTTCAAACTGTGTTCGAATGTATTGGTTAAACGTAAGGAAAGTAGTAAACACATCCGATTTGTTAACTAGAGGGTAGGTCCACAAGAAATTTGTGTGATTATCTAAGTAGAGTATGTAATACCGGTGCCCATTTGTGCTAGGAACTGGTGAAGTCCATAAGTCACTGTGTATAATATCAAAAAGGAGACAAAGTATTATTAGATGAAGAAATAAAAGGTAACTTGATTTGTTTACCAAAAACACACGATTGACAAACGGAATTCAAAGTTTGTTTATTACAAGAAATAAACTGTTTATTATTAAGTGAACGTAAGACTTCATCGCTTGGGTTGAAATGTCCCGTTCATATTGATTATAAACGTTCCATATTAATTGATTTCGTTGCGAGGTTTTGACCTCTATATGAGACGTTTTTCAAAGACTGCATTCATTTTTAAAACAACCATAACCTTTATTTTATCAATAAAGGTTTTAAAAGTATTACGTAGATTATCAAATAATGATAATCTAAAATATACTGTTTACACACGACCATTACATAATGGTTTACAATAGAAATATATTACATCGACATATGTTTCTTGAATGCAGTTTTTACATAATATCATATAAACATGGACTCCAAATCTTGTCCTTATTTTAGTATGCAACAGCGGAAGCTCTTAGTATTCACCTGAGAATAAACATGCTTTAAACGTCAACAAAAATGTTGGTGAGTTATAGGTTTAACCTATATATATCAAATCGTAACAATAGACCACAAGATTTTATATTTCAATATACATCCCATACATAGAGATAAAAATCATTCATATGGTGAACACCTGGTAACCGACATTAACAAGATGCATATATAAGAATACCCCCATCATTCCGGGACACCCTTCGGATATGATATAAATTTCGAAGTACTAAAGCATCCGGTACTTTGGATGGGGTTTGTTATGCCCAATAGATCTATCTTTAGGATTCGCGTCAATTAGGGTGTCTGTTTCCTAATTATTAGATTACCAGACTTAATAAAAAGGGGCATATTCGATTTTGATAATTCGACCATACAATACAAGTTGATTAAGTTATGGTTGTAATAGATTTATTAGCAATTTTCACGTAGCTAAAATGAGTAGTTTTTACCAATTTTGTTTTGCTCTTCATTTCTTCATTTCTAATCCGTTTTGAGTGATTTAAGCGGCCACGGTTTAGTATTGAACTTGACTTTATGAAACTAAATAGAAAACGTATAGGTTTATAGTCGGAAATACAAGTTACAAGTCATTTTTGAAAGAGGTAGTCATTTTCGTCGAAAGAACGACATCTTGATGACTGTTTTGAAAAACATACTTTCACTTTGAGTTTAACCATGATTTTTGGATATGGTTTCATGTTCATAAGAAAAATCATTTTCCCAGAAGTATAGCTTTTAAATCAAAGTTTTTCATAGTTTTTAATTATCCAAACCAAAACAGCCCCCGGTTGTAACTACGACGGCGTAAATCCGGTTTTATGGTGTTTATCGTGTTTCCGGGTTTTAAATCATTAAATTAGCATATCATATAGATATAGAACATGTGTATAGTTGATTTTAAAAGTGTAGTTAGAAGGATTAACTTTATTTGCGAACAAGTTTAGAATTAACTAAACTATGTTCTAGTGATTACAAGTTTACCACTTCGAATATGATAGCTTTTCATGTATGAATTGAATGATGTTATGAACATCATTACTACCTTAAGTTCCTTGGATAAACCTACTGGAAAAGAGAAAAATGGATCTAGCTTCAACGGATCCTTGGATGGCTCGAAGTTCTTGAAGCAGAATCATGACACGAAAACAAGTTCAAGTAAGATCATCACTCGAAATAAGATTGTTATAGTTATAGAAATTGAACCAAAGTTTGAATATGAGTATTACCTTATATTAGAAAGATATTTTACTGTAAATAAGAAAGATTTCTTGAGGTTGGATGATCACTCTACAAGATTGGAAGTAAGCTAGCAAACTTGGAAGTATTCTTGATTTTATGAAACTAGAACTTGTAGAATTTATGAAGAACACTTAGAACTTGAAGATAGAACTTGATAGAGATCAATTAGATGAAGAAAATTGAAGAATGAAAGTGTTTGTAGGTGTTTTTGGTCGTTGGTGTATGGATTAGATATAAAGGGTATGTAATTTTGTTTTCATGTAAATAAGTCATGAATGATTACTCATATTTTTGTAATTTTATGAGATATTTCATGCTAGTTGCCAAATGATGGTTCTCACATGTTTTAGGTGACTCACATGGGCTGCTAAGAGCTGATCATTGGAGTGTATATACCAATAGTACATACATCTAAAAGCTGTGTATTGTACGAGTACGAATACGGGTGCATACGAGTAGAATTGTTGATGAAACTGAACGAGGATGTAATTGTAAGCATTTTTGTTAAGTAGAAGTATTTTGATAAGTGTCTTGAAGTCTTTCAAAAGTGTATGAATACATATTAAAACACTACATGTATATATATTTTAACTGAGTCGTTAAGTCATCGTTAGTCGTTACATGTAAGTGTTGTTTTGAAACCTTTAGGTTAACGATCTTGTTAAATGTTGTTAAGCCAATGTTTATAATATCAAATGAGATTTTAAATTATTATATTATCATGATATTATGATGTACAAATATCTCTTAATATGATATATATACATTAAATGTCGTTACAACGATAATCATTACATATATGTCTCGTTTCAAAATCATTAAGTTAGTAGTCTTGTTTTTACATATGTAGTTCATTATTAATATACTTAATGATATGTTTACTTATCATAATATCATGTTAACTATATATATAACCATATATATGTCATCATATAGTTTTTACAAGTTTTAACGTTCGTGAATCACCGGTCAACTTGGGTGGTCAATTGTCTATATGAAACCTATTTCAATTAATCAAGTCTTAACAAGTTTGATTGCTTAACATGTTGGAAACACTTAATCATGTAAATAACAATTTCATTTAATATAATTATAAACATGGAAAAGTTCGGGTCACTACAGTACCTACCCGTTAAATAAATTTCGTCCCGAAATTTTAAGCATTTGGAGGTGTTGACGTATCTTCTGGAAATAAATGCGGGTATTTCTTCTTCATCTGATCTTATCGTTCCCAGGTGAACTCGGGTCCTCTACGAGCATTCCATCGAACCTTAACAATTGGTATCTTATTTTGCTTAAGTCTTTTAACCTCACGATCCATTATTTCGACGGGTTCTTCGATGAATTGAAGTTTTTCGTTGATTTGGATTTCATCTAACGGAATAGTGAGATCTTCTTTAGCAAAACATTTCTTCAAATTCGAGACGTGGAAAGTGTTATGTACAGCTGCGAGTTGTTGAGGTAACTCAAGTCGGTAAGCTACTGGTCCGACACGATCAATAATCTTGAATGGTCCGATATACCTTGGATTTAATTTCCCTCATTTACCAAATCGAACAACGCCTTTCCAAGGTGCAACTTTAAGCATGACCATCTCTCCAATTTCAAATTCTATATCTTTTCTTTTAATGTCAGTGTAGCTCTTTTGTCGACTTTGGGCGGTTTTCAACCGTTGTTGAATTTGGATGATCTTCTCGGTAGTTTCTTGTATTATCTCGGACCCGTAATCTGTCTATCCCCCACTTCACTCCAATAAATCGGAGACCTGCACTTTCTACCATAAAGTGCTTCAAACGGTGCCATCTCAATGCTTGAATGATAGCTGTTGTTGTAGGAAAATTCTGCTAACGGTAGATGTCGATCCTAACTGTTCCCGAAATCAATAACACATGCTCGTAGCATGTCTTCAAGCGTTTGTATCGTCCTTTCGCTCTGCCCATCAGTTTGTGGATGATAGGCAGTACTCATGTCTAGACGAGTTCCTAATGCTTGCTGTAATGTCTGCCAAAATCTTGAAAGAAATCTGCCATCCCTATCAGAGATAATAGAGATTGGTATTCCATGTCTGGAGACGACTTCCTTCAAATACAGTCGTGCTAACTTCTCCATCTTGTCATCTTCTCTTATTGGCAGGAAGTGTGCTGACTTGGTGAGACGATCAACTATTACCCAAATAGTATCATAACCACTTGCAGTCCTTGGTAATTTAGTAATGAAATCCATGGTAATGTTTTCCCATTTCCATTCCGGGATTTCAGGTTGTTGTAGTAGACCTGATGGTTTCTGATGCTCAGCTTTGACCTTAGAACACGTCAAACATTCTCCTACATATTTAGCAATATCGGCTTTCATACCTGGCCACCAAAAATGTTTCTTAAGATCCTTGTACATCTTCCCCGTTCCAGGATGTATTGAGTATTTGGTTGATGTTTTAGCAGAGTAGTATATAAAATAGCTTATATTTTTGCAGAAAATACTATTAAATACGATACAATTTTACACAAGATATTTATTTATTTATAGAATGGATATACTTAAACCTTGCTACAACACTTATAGGCAGTGTACCTAATCGTACAGTAGTGTAGTTTTTAGTAAGTCCGGTTCGTTCCACAGGGAATCTTTTTAAACAAAGCTTAACGCTATATTAGTTTACTTTTATAAAAATACAAATATATATATATATAAGTAATATTATTATTATAAAGGGGGGTTTTTACCGTTTAATGACCGGTTTGTCGATTTTAAAACTTTAGTCGCAGTTAAAACCAAATGTAAAATATTAAAAATAAATACAAGACTTAAATTAAAGCATAAAGTAAATAACGATAATGAAATTGCGAATAATAAAAGTGCGATAAAATAAACTTGCGATAATTAAAAAGTATGATAATTAAAAGTGCAATTAAATACAATAACAATAAAAATGCGATAATTAGAAGTGCAATTAAATATAAAATAAAGGAAATTAAATATGAAATAAAAGAATTATGCTTATTTAAACTTCTGTAATCATGATGTTTGACGTGTTGATTTTAGTTTTATGCCCATGGGTTAATTGTCCTTTGTCCTGGATTATTTAATATGTTCGTCTGGTTTTTGTCCATAACAGTCCATCAGTCATAAATATAAAGTGCGAGTGTCCTCGTCAAATTATTCTTATACCCGAAGTTAAATATTCCAACTAATTGGGGACTTAAACTGTAACAAGATTTTAATACTTTGTTTAATAATTACACCAGGATGTCGACTGAGTGTAACCCAAGGTTTTAATATTTTGTTATCAATTATACCAAGTGTCCTTTTACATAATTTCACCCCTGTTTTAATTATTCTAGTGGCTATTAATCCATTCCCGTGTCCGGTTAAATGAACGATTATTCGTACATATAAATACCCCGCCCATCGTGTCCGATCGAGTGTATATGGTAATTTATAGGGACGCCCAATTGTAAATCTTTATATTAACATTAACAAACTATCATTTAGTTAAACAAATATAAAGCCCATTAATAGCCCATAGTCTAATTTCTACAAGTGTCGTTCTTTTGTCCAAACCCCAATTATGGTACAACGCCCAATTACCCAATTTTAGTAATTAGCCCAACATCATGATTACTTCGGATTAAATAAGCATAATAATAACTTAGCTACGAGACATTAAATTAAAAAGGTTGAACATAACTTACAATGATTAAAAATAGCGTAGCGTTACACGGACAGAATTTCGACTTACACCCTTACAACATTCGCTAACATACCCTTATTATTAGAATTATAATTAAAATTAAAATATAAATTATAAATATATATATATATATATATTTTACGTATGAATGAGAAAAGAGAAAGATAGATGGATTTGTGGTGCACCAAAGCTCGATTTTTATAGGCATGTGGGCTGGAACTGGGGCTCATGAGATCGCATGGATTTATGCCTTCCAGGCCATGCGATCGCATGGCCAGCTGGGGAGGCTCATATTTGGTTGTTTTCTTCTGCCGACGGTTTTATAAATAATATAATATATTAAATAATTATAAGAATTATTTAAATATTATATTATATTTATGTGCATACTTGACTTGTAATTTTTAGTCCGTTGCGTCGAGCGTTGAGAGTTGACTCATGTCCCGGTTTCGGATTTTCGAACGTCCTTGCGTATAATTTAATATCTTGTACTTTGCGTTTTGAATCTTGTACTCTTGTAATTTCGAGACGTTTCTTATCAATAATTGGAACCTCTTTGATTGTATTTTGTACTTTTGAGCTTTTTGGTCGTTTGCGTCTTCAATTCGTCGAATCTGTCTTTTGTCTTCACCTTTTATTATTTAAACGAATATTACTTGTAAATAGAACAATTGCAACTAAAAGCTTGTCTTTCTTGAGGAATAATGCTATGAAATATATGTTCGTTTTTAGCATTATCACTGGTTTTATGAGCTTCTCTAAGTACCATTTCTCTCATATCTCCAAATTTTGGTACCCAAATTCTTTCAGCCCTATACCGGGTTCCGTCTTCCCGAATATTAAGATGCTTCTCCGATCCTTTAGGTATTTCATCCTTTAAATTTCCCTCTTTTAAAACTCCTTATTGCGCCTCCTTTATTTGAGTAGTAAGGTTAGTGTGAATCATTATATTCATATATTTTACTCGAATGGGTTCTCTGTCCTTTCTGCTCAAGGCGTCGGCTATCACATTTGCCTTCCCCTGGTGGTAACGAATCTCAAAGTCGTAATCATTCAACAATTCAATCCACCTACGCTGCCTCATATTCAGTTGTTTCTGATTAAATATGTGTTGAAGACTTTTGTGGTCGGTATATATAATACTTTTGACCCCATATAAGTAGTGCCTCCAAGTCTTTAATGCAAAAACAACCGCGCCTAATTCCAAATCATGCGTCGTATAATTTTGTTCGTAAATCTTCAATTGTCTAGACGCATAAGCAATCACCTTCGTTCGTTGCATTAATACACAACCGAGACCTTGCTTTGATGCGTCACAATAAGTCACAAAATCATCATTCCCTTCAGGCAATGACAATATAGGTGCCGTAGTTAGCTTTTTCTTTAATAACTGAAACGCTTTCTCTTGTTCATCCTTCCATTCAAATTTCTTCCCTTTATGCGTTAATGCAGTCAAGGATTTTGCTATTCTGGAAAAGTCTTGGATGAACCTTCTGTAGTAACCAGCTAGTCCTAAAAACTGACGTATATGCTTCGGAGTTTTTGGGGTTTCCCACTTTTCAACGGTTTCGATCATTGCCGGGTCCACCTGGATACCT
This sequence comes from Rutidosis leptorrhynchoides, assembly GCF_046630445.1. Taxonomy (NCBI): domain Eukaryota; kingdom Viridiplantae; phylum Streptophyta; class Magnoliopsida; order Asterales; family Asteraceae; genus Rutidosis; species Rutidosis leptorrhynchoides. Next base: position 403,222,546 of record NC_092338.1, on the reverse strand, counting down.
TCTTTGTTCACTATGTGACCGAGGAATTAAACTTCTTCCAACCAAAATGCACACTTTGAAAATTTAGCGTACATTTTTTCTTTCCTCAATACTTCTAGCACTTTTCTCAAATGTTCTTCGTGCTCTTGATCATTCTTTGAGTAAATAAGTATGTCATCAATGAAAACAATGAAAAACTTGTCAAGATATGGCCCACACACTCGGTTCATAAGGTCCATGAACACAGCTGGTGCGTTAGTCAATCCAAACGGCATAACCATAAACTCGTAATGACCATAACGCGTCCTAAAAGCAGTTTTTGGAATATCATCCTACTTTACTCGCATTTGATGATATCCAGAACGTAAATCGATCTTCGAATAAACAGACGAGCCTTGTAGTTGATCAAATAAGTCGTCGATTCTCGGTAGTGGGTAGCGGTTCTTGATGGTAAGTTTGTTCAACTCTCTGTAGTCGATACACAACCTGAATGTACCATCTTTCTTCTTGACAAACAAAACTGGAGCTCCCCACGGTGATGTGCTTGGTCGAATGAAACCACGCTCTAAAAGTTCTTGTAATTGGCTTTGCAGTTCTTTCATCTCGCTGGGTGCGAGTCTATAAGGAGCACGAGCTATTGGTGCAGCTCCTGGTACAAGATCTATATGAAATTCAACGGATCGATGTGGGGGTAATCCCGGTAATTCTTTCGGAAATACATCGGGAAATTCTTTTGCGACGGGAACATCATTGATGCTCTTTTCTTCAGTTTGTACTTTCTCGACGTGTGCTAGAATAGCATAGCAACCTTTTCTTATTAGTTTTTGTGCCTTCAAATTACTAATAAGATGTAGCTTCGTGTTGCTCTTTTCTCCGTACACCATTAAGGGTTTTCCTTTTTCTCGTATAATGCGAATTGCATTTTTGAAACAAACGATCTCTGTTTTCACTTCTTTTAACCAGTCCATACCGATTATCACATCAAAACTCCCTAACTCTACTGGTATCAAGTCAATCTTAAATGTTTCGCTAACCAGTTTAATTTCTCGATTCCAGCATATATTATCTGCTGAAATTAATTTACCATTTGCTAATTCGAGTAAAAATTTACAATCCAAAGGCATCAATGGACAACTTAATTTAGCACAAAAATCTCTACTCATATAGCTTCTATCCGCACCCGAATCAAATAAAACGTAAGCAGATTTATTGTCAATAAGAAACGTACCCGTAACAAGCTCCGGGTCTTCCTGTGCCTTTGCCGCATTAATATTGAAAACTCTTTCGCGGCCTTGTCCATTCGTGTTCTCCTGGTTCGGGCAATTTCTAATAATGTAGCCCAGTTTTCCACATTTATAACAAACTACGTTGGCATAACTTGCTCCGACACTACTTGCTCCGCCATTACTCGTTCCGACACCATTTGTTCCTTTCGTTCTATTAACCCCTGGTCCGTAGACCTCACACTTCGCCGCGCTATGACCATTTCTTTTACACTTGTTGCAAAATTTGGTGCAGAACCCCGAGTGATACTTTTCACACCTTTGGCATAGCTGCTTCTGATTGTTGTTGTTGTTGTGGTTATTATTGTTGTTGGGATGATTGTTGTAGTTGCTGTTGTTGTTGTTGTTGTTGTTATTGTTATTGTTGTTGTTGTTGTTGTTGTTGGGCCGTTTGTTGTAGTTGCGATTGATGTTGCGATTGTTGGGAAAGTTGTTACGATTATTGTTGTAATTGCTGTTGTTGTTGTATTGGTGATTCTTATCACCGTTTTTCTCCCACTTTCTTTTAACTTGCTTCACATTGGACTCTTCAGCAGTCTGTTCTTTAATTCTTTCCTCAATCTGGTTCGCTAGTTTGTGAGCCATTCTACATGCCTGTTGTATGGAGGCGGGCTCATGTGAACTTATATCTTCTTGGATTCTTTCCGGTAATCCTTTCACAAACGCATCGATCTTCTCTTCCTCATCTTCGAACGCTCCCGGACACAATAGGCACAATTCTGTGAATGGTCTTTCGTACATGGTAATATCAAATCCTTGGGTTCGTAACCCTCTAAGTTCTGTCTTGAGCTTATTGACCTCGGTTCTGGGACGGTACTTCTCGTTCATCAAGTGCTTGAATGCTGACCACGGTAGTGCGTAAGCATCATCTTGTCCCACTTGCTCTAGATAGGTATTCCACCATGTTAACGCAGAACCTGTGAAGGTATGCGTAGCGTACTTCACTTTGTCCTCTTCAGTACACTTACTTATGGCAAACACCGATTCGACCTTCTCGGTCCACCGTTTCAATCCGACCGGTCCTTCGGTTCCATCAAATTCCAAAGGTTTGCAGGCAGTGAATTCTTTGTAGGTGCATCCTGCACGATTTCATGTACTGCTAGATCCAAGGTTGTTGTTGGTATGTAGCGCAGCCTGTACTGCGGCTATGTTTGAAGCAAGAAAGGCACGAAATTCCTCTTCGCTCATATTCAAGGTGTGTCGAGTAGTCGGTGCCATTTCCTTCAAAATAGTCAAATGAAACGAGTTAATCATATAGAATATCAAGAGTAGTCAATAGTATTTCGTAGCGTAATATGAACTTATTTATAAAAGCTCTTTCTTCATATTAGCGTTTTATACTCTTTAATTCGGGTAGTACCTACCCGTTAAGTTCATACTTAGTAGCTAACATACCATTTCAACTACTACAATTCTATATGAAAAACTAATCACAAAAACAAAAACAAAAAATATATCATATTCAAGTTTTTATACAATAACTTGCAAACTTACAATACCGCTATTTTACATATAGCATGAAATATAGCACATAAAACTTTGATACAAAGTAGTTGCGAAGATAATTCTAGTTAATAAATAAGGCGTTCAGCAAAGGCAATAAAGACACGTAATTCATACGTCCAGAAACAAGTCATGCATTCTGGTTTTACTAATACCACTTCCCATCCTTGGTTTTGTGGAACATAACCGTTGTGACCGATAGTAATACAATGTGTTGTAACGTCGTCAAAAGGATGAAGGTTACGTAATGACCAACATTATCGTAATAACCTAATAACCTCATTTCTTACCCCAATTACCGACTCCGTCACTTGTGGGAACGTTTTGTTTAATAGTTGTAGGCCGATGTTCTTGTTCTCACTTTGGTGAGAAGCGAACATTACTAACCCGTAAGTATAACATGCTTCTTTATGTTGCATGTTAGCCACTTTTTCTAAATCACGAAGTCCTATATTCGGATATATTGAGTCAAAATAATTTATTAACCCATTGCGTAAAATAGCATTTGGGTTCCCCGCAATATATGCGTCAAAGTAAACACATCGTAACTTATGGATTTCCCAATGTGATATCCCCCATCTTTCGAACGAAAGCCTTTTATAAACCAAGGCATTCTTGGAACGTTCTTCGAATGTCTTACAAACTGATCTCGCCTTAAATAGTTGTGCCGAGGAATTCTGACCGACTCTAGACAAAATTTCATCAATCATGTCTCCGGGTAGGTCTCTTAAAATATTGGGTTGTCTATCCATTTTGTATTTTTATACTGTAAAATAGACAAGAGTTAGATTCATAAAAAAAATACTTATTAATACAAGCAATTTTTACATATATCATAAAGCATAAGCACACTATATTACATATATTACACCACACGAATACAACTATCTTATTCCGACTCGCTCGTTTCTTCTTCTTCGGTTTTGGTTTGTTTTGCCAAGTTTCTAGGGATATATGATGTTCCCCAAATACGAGCCGTCGTTTTCCACATTGGTTTAGAAAAACCTGGTGGTTTAGAGGTTCCCGGGTTATTGTCACAACTTAAGAAATACGGGTGTTGACGATACATATAAAGTTCATCGGGTTTGGAATCAAATTTCTCTATTTTTATGCCCTTTCCCTTATTGTTCTCTTTTGCCTTATTAAATTGTGTTGGGTTAATTTCTATAACATCATCGGAATCCTTGTCGGGATCCGATTCATCGGAGAATTGGTAATCCTCCCAATACTTTGCTTCCTTGGCGGAAACACCATTGACCATAATTAACTTTGGTCGGTTGGTTGGAGATTTTCTTTTACTTAATCGTTTTATTATTTCCCCCACTGGTTCTATTTCTTCTTCCAGTTCTGATTCTTCTTTCGGTTCCGATTCTTCTTCCGGTTCCGACTCTTCTTCCGGTTCCTCTCCGGGAACTTGTGAATCAGTTCACGAATCATTCCAATTTACATTTGACTCTTCATTATTATTAGGTGAGTCAATGGGACTTGTTCTAGAGGTAGACATCTATCACATAATATCAAACACGTTAAGAGATTAATATATCACATAATATTCACATGTTAAAAATATATAGTTTCCAACAAAAATGTTAAGCAATCATTTTTAAAGAAAACACGGTCGAAGTCCAGACTCACTAATGCATCCTAACAAACTCGATAAGACACACTAATGCAAATTTTCTGGTTCTCTAAGACCAACGCTCTGATACCAACTGAAATGTCCCGTTCATATTGATTATAAACGTTCCATATTAATTGATTTCGTTACGAGGTTTTGACCTCTATATGAGACGTTTTTCAAAGACTGCATTCATTTTTAAAACAACCATAAACTTTATTTTATTAATAAAGGTTTTAAAAGCATTACTTAGATTATCAAATAATGATAATCTAAAATATACTGTTTACACACGACCATTACATAATGGTTTACAATAGAAATATATTACATCGACATATGTTTCTTGAATGCAGTTTTTACATAATATCATACAAACATGGACTCCAAATCTTGTCCTTATTTTAGTATGCAACAGCGTAAGCTCTTAGTATTCACCTGAGAATAAACATGCTTTAAACGTCAACAAAAATGTTGGTGAGTTATAGGTTTAACCTATATATATCAAATCGTAACAATAGACCACAAGATTTCATATTTCAATATACATCCCATACATAGAGATAAAAATCATTCATATGGTGAACACCTGGTAACCGACATTAATAAGATGCATATATAAGAATATCCCCATCATTCCGGGACACCCTTCGGATATGATATAAATTTCGAAGTACTAAAGCATCCGGTACTTTGGATGGGGTTTGTTATGCCCAATAGATCTATCTTTAGGATTCGCGTCAATTAGGGTGTCTGTTCCCTAATTCTTAGATTACCAGACTTAATAAAAAGGGGCATATTCGATTTCGATAATTCAACCATAGAATGTAGTTTCACGTACTTGTGTCTATTTTGTAAATCATTTATAAAACCTGCATGTATTCTCATCCCAAAAATATTATATTTTAAAAGTGGGACTATAACTCACTTTCACCAAATATCACTTCTTCGAGAATTTGACTTGGCCACGGGTTGATTCACGAACCTATAACAATATATACATATATCAAAATATGATCGAAATATATTCACAATATTTTCTTTATTACGTGTTGATGATTTTTAGTTGTCCAGTTAGCGGTCCGATGTTAGAAGTCCACAATTGATCGTACATGAATAATTTAATATATATATCTTGAATCAATCCACGACCCAGTGTATACATATCTCAGTATTGATCACAACTCAAACTATATATATTTTGGAATCAACCTCAACCCTGTATAGCTAACTCCAACATTCACATATAGAGTGTCTATGGTTGTTCCGAAATATATATAGATGTGTCGACATGATAGGTCGAAACATTGTATACATGTCTATGGTATCTCAAGATTACATAATATACAATACAAGTTGATTAAGTTATGGTTGTAATAGATTTGTTACCAATTTTCACGTAGCTAAAATGAGTAGTTTTTACCAATTTTGTTTTGCTCTTCATTTCTTCATTTCTAATCCGTTTTGAGTGATTTAAGTGGCCACGGTTTAGTATTGAACTTGAATTTATGAAATTAAATAGAAAAGGTATAGGTTTATAGTCGTAAATACAAGTTACAAGTCGTTTTTGAAAGAGGTAGTCATTTCCGTCGAAAGAACGACATCTTGATGACTGTTTTGAAAAACATACTTTTACTTTGAGTTTAACCATGATTTTTGGATATGGTTTCATGTTCATAAGAAAAATTATTTTCCCAGAAGTATAGCTTTTAAATCAAAGTTTTTCATAGTTTTTAATTATCCAAACCAAAACAGCCCCCGGTTGTAACTACGACGGCGTAAATCCAGTTTTATGGTGTTTATCGTGTTTTCGGGTTTTAAATCATTAAATTAGCATATAATATAGATATATAACATGTGTATAGTTGATTTTAAAAGTGTATTTAGAAGGATTAACTTTATTTGCGAACAAGTTTAGAATTAACTAAACTATGTTCTAGTGATTACAAGTTTACCACTTCGAATATGATAGCTTTTCATGTATGAATCGAATGATGTTATGAACATCATTACTACCTTAAGTTCCTTGGATAAACCTACTGAAAAATAGAAAAATGGATCTAGCTTCAACGGATCCTTGGATGGCTCGAAGTTCTTGAAGCAGAATCATGACACGAAAACAAGTTCAAGTAAGATCATCACTCGAAATAAGATTGTTATAGTTATAGAAATTGAACCAAAGTTTGAATATGAGTATTACCTTATATTAGAAAGATATCTTACTGTAAATAAAAAAGATTTCTTGAGGTTGGATGATCACTCTAAGATTGGAAGTAAGCTAGCAAACTTGGAAGTATTCTTGATTTTATGAAACTATAACTTGTAGAATTTATGAAGAACACTTAGAACTTGAAGATAGAACTTGAGAGAGATCAATTAGATGAAGAAAATTGAAGAATGAAAGTGTTTGTAGGTGTTTTTGGTCATTGGTGTATGGATTAGATATAAAGGATATGTAATTTTGTTTTCATGTAAATAAGTCAAGAATGATTACTCATATTTTTGTAATTTTATGAGATATTTCATGCTAGTTGCCAAAAGATAGTTCCCACATGTGTTAGGTGACTCACATGGGCTACTAAGAGCTGATCATTGGAGTGTATATACTAATAGTACATACATCTAAAAGCTGTGTATTGTACGAGTACGAATACGGGTGCATACGAGTAGAATTGTTGATGAAACTGAACGAGGATGTAATTGTAAGCATTTTTGTTAAGTAGAAGTATTTTGATAAGTGTCTTGAAGTCTTTAAAAAGTGTATGAATACATATTAAAACACTACATGTATATACATTTTAACTGAGTCGTTAAGTCATCGTTAGTCGTTACATGTAAGTGTTGTTTTGAAACCTTTAGGTTAACGATCTTGTTAAATGTTGTTAACCCAATGTTTATAATATCAAATGAGATTTTAAATTATTATATTATCATGATATTATGATGTATGAATATCTCTTAATATGATATATATACATTAAATGTCGTTACAACGATAATTGTTACATATATGTCTCGTTTCAAAATCATTAAGTTATTAGTCTTGCTTTTACATATGTAGTTCATTGTTAATATACTTAATGATATGTTTACTTATCATAATATCATGTTAACTATATATATAACCATATATATGTCATCATATAGTTTTTACAAGTTTTAACGTTCGTGAATCACCGGTCAACTTGGGTGGTCAATTGTCTATATGAAACCTATTTCAATTAATCAAGTCTTAACAAGTTTGATTCCTTAACATGTTGGAAACACTTAATCATGTAAATAACAATTTCATTTAATATAATTATAAACATGGAAAAGTTCGGGTCACTACATGGGTGTCCAAGACGGTGATGCCATAAGTCCTGAGAAAAAGCAGCAAATGTGGAAGGTGTGGATATGTGACGTAGTACGGAGTTGGTATTAGGATAAAGATTGCCTGTACTATTACATCTCAGAACCGGTTTGCCCTGCGGAAAATCCTTCACAATAAAACCAAAAGGATCAAATTCTAAAGAAATGTTATTATCAACAGATAAACGACGAACAGATATAAGGTTCTTAATTAGATTGGGTGAATGTAGAATGTTTTGTAGATAAAGTGGGCGGGAAGTGTTTAAAAGGGTAGATTTGCCGAACCCATGAATTGGCATACCATGACCATTCCCAACAATTATATTTTTATGATGCCTTAAAGGATAATAAGACTCGAGATTACCTGAGTTCACGGTCATATGAGAAGTAGCCCCGGTGTCCATGTACCATATATCGTCAGGAGGGTTGAGTGTCATGGTGTGCATAGCTTGATCCAAATCTGTTGGACAATATCCTGAAACTGACCCATTAGAGAAATGGGCATGTGATGGCCTCGGACCCAAAATTCCATCCTGATTCGAATTTGATGAGTAGCTACTGTTGGGCCTGGCCCAATTGTTAGTTGGATAGGGGCATGGTGGAGTAGTCCAATTAGGCGGATTAGTCCATTGGGGAGAGGAATACATCCACGGTGGGTAACCTGACCATTGAGGCGATTGATTTGGTGACGCACGACCACGTCCACGGTTGCTCCGACCTCGATTGGAACCACGGCCACTTCGTCCACGATTGGTATTGTATCGAAAATTGGAATTTGTCTGCCAATCGGTTGATTGTTGCGGATCTGGGATACTTGCAGGTTTAGGGTTTGGAGTGACGACGAGGGCAGCATCAGTGGTGGTGTGATTGTTGATTACTTGCTTCTGTTTTCTTGTCTCTTCCAGAATCAACTTCGAACGAGCATCGTAGAATGAAGGGAGTTTGTCCAAATGAGTAAAATAAGTACCAGCTGTATCAAAATTGTCGTTCAATCCGGCAATTAGCTGAAGAACCATCCGATCGTCGGTGACCTTATCACCAACATTGCGAAGCTGATCGGCCAAGACTTTGATCTGTTGATAATAGGCAGCACAATTTTGGAAATCGTCAAGTCGGATGGTGTTGAATTCGCGTTGAAGATAAAGGGCTCTAGAGTTTTTGTTGTCTTGGAATATATTTTGCAATCGATTCCAAGCATTCTCTGTAGTAGATTCATCTTCAATGATTTGATTCATTAAATCATTCGAGATGGTAGCATACATCCACTGAAGAACAAGGGCATCTGTAACGACCCAACTTTTTTGCCTTGTTTTTGTGCCTTGTATTTTTGCGAAACTGCGTATTTGTGCGTACTGTGCTACTTTATACCCTGGAATCTTTATACACATGGCTTACTTTCATTTATATGATAAAACGTGCCTTTAAGTACGTAGGTTACTTAACTTGATCACCGGAAGCCTTTATGACCGTTAGTGTCACTTGACATTACGAACAAACTACGTACTGCGTACACGTTTAACTTTTGTCGTAATCGGAATATTATGACTATGAAAGCTTAATTATTATTTCATAATAATAATTACTTGGTTTTTGGATGCTTAATTACGCGTAGTAATTTACGTATGCTTACTAGTTAGTCTTGTTGGACTTTCTACCTTGTTGGGCCTTAGCCCACCCTACACTAGTTAGTGGACTATTTAATTAGCCCAATTATTACTAGCTAGTAACCCATTAATATGTAAGACAAATGCTCATTTATTAGAGGGAACATACTAGCATTTATGTCAAGTATTATCCTTAATGTTGCATGGGATCCTAACATAAGCACCAACTTTAGACAACCATTAACCAAAAAGCAAACTTTTGTCCCCCTTGTCCCCCCTCATTTCCAACGGCCACCACCCCCTCCCCTTACCCCATTCACCTATAAATACTAGCCTTATTTCATCCATTTTACACTTGCTTTCATTTGTAATTCACACACACTCACTCTCTAATTCTCTCTAGTTCTTTTTCTCTCTAAAAGTGTAAGTATTTTGAATTTCTCTTCTTCTTCTCCTTCTCCTTCTCATCATCACGAATTCATCATCATCATCATCATGGGTCTAGCTTTTTGCTTTTGATCTTGATTACATCTTGTGGATTCAAACATGGATTTGAATCTTTCAAGAACATGGAAGATTCAAGCTTTCTAGCTTTGAATCTTCATCCACTTTGTAGATCTATATTTTTTTAAACTTTAATCTTGCTATTTTGTTATAAAGATTCAAACTAGTGTTTGTAATCTTCATGTAACTTAAAGATCCAAGCTTTATGCTTCAAGATCTTCAAGAACACTCAAGATGCAAGCTTTCTAGCTTGGATCTTCATATCTTTTGTTGGATCTAAGTTTTCTAACTTATGATCTCATTATTTTGTTATAAAGATCAAAACTTGTGTTTATGGTCTTCATGTAACTTAAAGATCCAAGCTTTATGCTTCAAGATCTTCAAGAACAATCAAGATGCAAGCTTTCTGGCTTGGATCTTCATATCTTTTGTTGGATCTAAGTTTTCTAACTTATGATCTCATTATTTTGTTATAAAGATCAAAACTTGTGTTTATAGTCTTCATATAACTTAAAGATCTAAGCTTTATGCTTCAAGTTCTTCAAGAACACTAAAGGTTCAAGCTCTCTAGCTTTGTGACCTTATAACTTGTGTGAAAGGGATCCAAGCTCTCTAGCTTAGGGTTCCATCACTTCATTTGACTTAGATTATGTTCATACTTGCTTGATTGAAGTAAAGTTTGTAGCTTTAGTTGTAAATGCAACTTGTAATTGTGTTAAGACTCAGAATATGATGTAACCTTGGTTCATCATCCATCTAAGACTCTTAAATGAGTTGTGTTCTTACTTGGTCTTAACATATTGTGTGTTGATGGTAGAATCTTGGTCAAGGTGATGCTAACCCATCAACGAGTTGTACACTTGAAGCTACAAGCATCAAGGATGAGAACCGTGATGAGCATCAAGCACTAAGAACTCCACCGGAGCACATTTCTTACTATTTTCGGGATCTTATCAGAACACCTGGGCTACTGGAAAGGTAATTTTCAGTTATTTCGGTTCGAGTAGATGATTTTCCGTTTAGACCTCGTCTTAATCCGAGTTACGGTTTAGGATTTATGGCCTTCCGAAAGTCATTACACCCTATTAACGCTGTGCTGAAATTTCTGACCTACTCGCACTTAAACCGTCACCACGGTCAAACAAAGATGAGTTTGGTTCTGGAAATTGGTCAGTAACTAGGGGACTCATATACGGAGCCATAGCCACTGATTATGCATCTTTTCGATTTACGTAGAGGTCGTAGCAGCTGACCGAAGTCAGCCTATTGTTTCGATCTCTATTCTTGTCAAACTTACTTAGCTTTTATGATGATGAACGATGATGATGATGACACTTAAACTTATTTTATGCACTATTAAAACTTATGAGGATAACATACTGACCTAGTAACCTTTGACTTAGGTTGACGACCTTTCGGACCGACTTACTACTTGCGTACTTTCATTATCGACTTTACCGCTCTTATCACTGTGAGTTATAACATCCCTTTTTACTTTAACTATTTTGGGACTGAGAATACATGCACTTTTTACATTTTACTTACTAGGCACGAGTACTTAAACTTTATATATGTGTGGGTTGTACAACGGCATAAACTTTCCCCATTAGCTCGGTAACGTTTAGTCATTGGTTTCTGAACTGGTGAACGCGAATCTTAGATATGGATCCATAGGGCTTGACATCCCCACTTGGGCTAGTCGCGCTAGCATTTAACGGGTGTTTAATACTTCGTAAACATACGCACTCGCCAAGTGTACTTTTAGGGGGTTATAAACGTTAAGTTAGTTACCAAGTGCCCACGGTTAAACATATACTTTTCATACTGTTTTGGAACGCTGAAATCTCGTGGCCTACATTACATTACTGTTACAACTTAAACTATAGCTCACCAACATTATTGTTGACGTTTTTAAGCATATTTTCTCAGGTGCTTAGAGGTTTGTTGCTTCCGCTGTTTAGACTTGCTGTCTTGGTGTTTAGACTTGCTGTTAAGGACCTGCTGTGCTAGAATTCCGCTGCATAATCTTAGAGATGTCTCAATCATGGAACTTTTCTTTTGCATTCGTAGTTTATGTTATTTTCAAATAATGACCTTGTAACGACCCTTGTGTCACGTTATATTTTGTAAACGCTATCTTTTTATGAATGCAAAACTGGTTTTCAAATAGCATGTAGTACTTGACCGTGTAAAGATTCTGTTGTTGACGAATCGTATACGATGGTTTTGTACGGGGCGTCACAGCATCTAGGCGATACCATAGTGGAGTTTTGGTGCTGTTGTTATCAGGAGAAGTGGTGGTGGAAGAGCTTGAGTCGTCGGAAGATGGGATGATATGATCGATGACATCATAAGCCTTGCAGTGTAGTTTGAAAAGATGAGCTCAAGAGTTGTATTGAGAATTATCGAGATCAAGAGTAACAGGTATTAGATTTCTGATGTTTGAAATAGAGAGTGCAGGATGGTATTGTTGTTTGTCGGCCATGATGATTGTATGCAGGAAGAAAAGGCGATGTTTTTAGAGGCAGAAGGAGAGGATTGGCCGGCCTGATACCATGTAAGTAAATGAATATTGCTTGAATGATGTACAATGAATTGTCATCGCCTATAAATATACACGATATCCTATCAATAGCTTAACAACTGATCCTGCAATTCAGGGATTTCCTATCTTTGCTAAATATAATCGTTTGACTATAGGTTAGTTGCTATATATGTGCTAAGCAAAATATAGACAGGATATGATACAATATGTCAACAATATGTATCGGCTAATACACATATAATTTTGCTGCTACATGTGGTGTCATTGCCAATTTTTTTAAACCCATATATTCGTTTATACAGTTGGTGCAAATTATACCTGTTGGTGCAGTGAGTAGCTAAAATATACAGTTTGCTAATTCTCACAAACCCATATATTCGTTTATACAGTGGGTGGCTAAATTAGACGGTGCAAATTTTAAACCCATATCATCGCACTTACTCATATGAAGGTATTCTAATACATTGCTCATATTTTTATACACAAAAAGTTACATTCAGACATATAAATTAAAAATGCATGAGCAGATTCATGAAGCTTTTATTATGACATGACACGATGTACATACATTCATTTGATTGTTATTTAAAATACAATTAGAGGCTCTGCAGTTGCTCGTGTCTTTTTTGTTAATCCTACTGCCTATCTTGTGTATACATTGTGTATAATTTAAATCACACACTCTAGAAAACAAGAGATTAGATTTTAGTCATTCTATTTAAACTGCTTATACGTTCTGAAATTTACAAGCAAAAATCATTCTTTTTTTAGGAAATATGTGATGGGAAAATAGGTCACAACGAGCAATCTACAAAGCAGAAACGAACCCGTTTGACAAGCATTTCCCGATCCGTATGAATCCGTGAGGAAACTAACAAACAAGCTATATCAAATCCAACCCAAATCAGTCACTAAATCTGTTCCGAATCAGTAGCTAAACAATAATCAAGCACACACTAAATACACGAGACTTTTTACGTGAAAAACCCCTCAAAATCGAGAGTAAAAACCACGTGACTCGTAAGCCACTTAAATTCCTCTATCATCAACAAAGAGAGCAATACAATAATCCTTCTATAGATCAACTAGAGGCATACAACATCATCATACTCTTGAACAACAATAATCAACAAGTATATAAAACAATTAAAGACAAAAGAAGAATTTCATCACCCAAAATTCTGCTACTGTTTGACCTACTGTAAATCGAGCTACAGACCACTTGAGATGAATTCAACGGTTGAAAATGTTGTCACTGATGTCAGGAAGACACAGACCAAAAATGAAGAAGATTCAACAGTCGGATCTCCGGGGATCGAAGGTTTTCTGGCCTGCTGTCACTGTAGACGGGAATTGGGGTTTCACTATATTTCTTGATCTATCTCTCTGCACTCTTATGATGAAAAATAGATGGAAACATGAGATAAAAGATGCCCTCAGATGTTGACTAGATCAAACAACTACTTGGGCCTTAAATTGTTGGGCTTGAGCTTCCTTACATAATTGGAAACCAAAAAATAAAACCTAACAAATCTCCCCCTTTCCAATTATGAGGAAGGAATCGCCATCCCGGCGATCGAGCAACATACCTTGAACTTCTCACTTGTTAAAGCCTTTGTGAACATGTCAGAACCATTATCATCGGTATGAACTTTCTCAAGTTCAAACAAACCATCTTCAAGACGTTCTCTAATCCAATGATACCGCACATCAATATGTTTTGTCCGCTTATGATACATATAATTTCTAGCCAAATGAATCGCACTCTCATTATCACAAAGAACCACATATCGTGATTGCTTAAACCCAAGGTCTTGTAGAAACCTTTTTATCCACAATAGTTCTTTGCACGCTTCTGTTGCTGCCATATACTCAGCCTCGGTCGTAGACAATGCAACACATTTTTGTAACCTTGATTTCCATGAAACCGCTCCCCCTGCGAAAGTCATCAAATATCCAGAAGTGGACTTCATGTTATCTTTGTTTCCTGCCATATCTGAGTCTGTATAACCAACAAGCATCGGCTCTCCATTTCCAAACGTGATACCCAATTTTGAAGTACCTCGTAAGTATCTCATAATCCATTTAACTGCTTCCCAATGCTTCTTACCCGGATTTGACATAAACCGACTAACAACACCTACCGCATGAGCTATATCAGGCCTAGTACACACCATAGAATACATCAAGCTACCAACCGCTGAAGCATATGAAACTTTATCCATCTCCTCAACATCCTCCTTTGAAGAAGGGCAATCTCTATCTGTTAGCTTAAAGTTGTTAGTAAGAGGGGAACTAACCACTTTAGCATTCTCCATGTTGAATCTACTAAGCACCTTTTCAATGTATTGCTCTTGTGATATATGTAATGTCTTAGCACCTCTATCTCTAGAAATCCGAATGCTAAGAATCTATTTTGCTGGTCCCAAGTCTTTCATAGCAAAAGACTTGCTCAATTCTCGCTTCAACTGCGCAATTCTTTTAATATTTTTACCAACAATCAACATATCATCAACGTATAACAACAATATGATGAAATCATCATCACCAAACCTCTGAAAGAAAACACAATGATCTGAAGTTGTCTTTCGGTAGCCTTGCTTTCCTATAACCGACTCAAACTTCTTATACCACTGTCTCGGTGCTTGCATCATGTAGATTTCCTTATTCAAATCACCATGAAGAAAAGCAGTCTTGACATCCATTTGTTCAACCGCAAGATCAAGACTAGCAGCTAACCCAAGAACCACTCGAATAGATCCCATCTTCACAACCGGGGAGAAAATCTCATCAAAATCAATACCCTTTTTCTGGCTAAATCCTTTAACGACTAACCTAGCTTTGTACCTTGGTTGTGAAGTAAGTTCATCTTTCTTCACTTTGAATACCCATTTGTTTCTCAAAGCTCTCTTGCCTTTAAGTAACTTCACCAGCTCATAAGTATTGTTCTCATGCAAAGAATTCATCTCATCTTGCATAGCTTCACCCCACTCTTTCTTATGCTCATCTTTCATTGCTTATGAATAACATTCTGGCTCTCCCCCATCAGTAACTAATACATACTCATCAGTAAAATATCTAACAGAAGGATGACGGTCTCGGGTAGACCGCCTAAGTGAGACAAATGGGGGCACATCTGGTACTGGAATCTCTACCTGCTTCGGAGCATAATCATCATCAGTACCATGTTCATCATTATGAACATCATCTCCAACATGTTATGGAGTAATGGATCCAAATCAACAAGATCAGTACTAGGTTGAGGAACTGAATCCGTCTTATCAACATCTTTTAACATCTGATCTTCTGTAAACACAACATCTCAGCTTCGTACGAGTTTCTTCTGAACTGGATCATATAACCTGTACCCAAAATCATCTTCACCATAACCTAGGAATACACATGGCTTAGTCTTCATATCAAGCTTTGACATTTCATCTTTGGGAACATGAACAAATGCTTTACATCCAAAGACTCGTAAATGACAGTAAGAAACATCTTTGCCAAACCCTGTTAGGAACATCAAAACGCAAAGGTACACAAGGGGTTAGATTAATAATATGAACTGCCGTATTTAAAGCCTCACCCCAAAAGGAATCGGACAACCCTGCATGTGAAAGCAAACATCTAACTCTCTCAACCAAAGTTCTGTTCATCCTCTCTGCTAAGCCATTCAACTGAGGTGTCTTTGGTGGAGTCTTTTGATGCCGAATACCATTCTCCTTACAATAAGCATCAAAGCTCCCAATGTATTCACCGCCATTATCAGTCTGGATACACTTGAGCTTCTTCCCCGTTTGCCTTTCAACTAGTGCATGAAATTCCTTAAACTTTTCAAATACTTGATCATTTGACTTTAAGGTATAAACCTACACCTTCCTGGAATGATCTTCGATGAATGTAACAAAGTAGGAACATCCACCAAGTGTCATAGTCTTCATAGGCCTACAAACATCCGAATGAACTAGATCAAGTACGTTCTCCATTTGAAAAGGAGAATGGCTCTTAAACACAACTCTGGTTTGTTTCCCTGCCAAACAGTGAGAACACTTACTCAAATTAATATCATTAACACCCGACAACACATTCTTCTTAAACAAGATAGACATCCCCTTTTCACTCATGTGGCCAAGTCTTTTATACCACAACTCAGTAGAATCAACATTTTCCACTGCGTTAACAATGTTCTGGATGATCTTCGGACGCGTGATGTATAATCTTGAGTCTTTCTTGCCTCTTCCCACTATCATAGAACCAAGAGTTAGTTTCCAAATACCATTACCAAAACCGTTATAATAACCATCATCATCAAGAATGCCTATTGAAATGACATTAAGTCTCATATCCGGAACATGTTTTACATTATGCAAGACTAACTCCATTCCCGTGTCAAACTTCAAACAAACATCTCCAATACCAACAATCTTTGATAACCCAGCATTACCCATCCTAGCAAATCTATAGTCACCTGGAGTGTAAGATGAGAAATGATCTCTACAAATTGCAACATGACATGTAGCACTACTATCAACAATCCAACTCGTGTCATCATGAGTAAGATTGATCATATCATAATCAATACAAACAAAGAACTCATCTGTGATAGCGTTAACTTCAACCTTATCATCATCACCACCATCACTTTTCTTTTGTTTATTCTTGTCATATGCCTTTTTCTTCTCATTCTTCAACTTTGGACAATACCACTTTGTGTGCCCCTTTTCATGACAATTATAACACTCAACATTAGCAAATTTACCTTTGCGTGAGCTGCTATGATGATTGCCTCTTTTACCCTGACCTCTACTATGACTTCTCCCCGCGTTTATGTGACCAAGATATCTGACTGTGAAGAGGAACCTTGTGACTTTCTTCTCATCTCTTCATTCAATATACTACCCTTAGCCAATTCCATGGTGATAGTACCATTCGGTGCAGAGTTGGACAAAGATGTCCTAAAAGTCTCCCAAGGGTCTGGTAATGTACCAAGTAACCAGAGACCTTGAATCTCATCCTCAAACTTGATACCCATACCTGCAAGCTGATTTATAATACCCTGATATGTATTTAGGTGATCTGTAATAGGAGTCCCATCATGATACTTCAAAGCCATCATCTGCTTAATTAAGAACAACATGTTATTTCCAGTCTTTCGTTCATATAACAACTCAAGTTTTTTCCATAAGGCTTTAGCATCAGTCTCCCCAATAATATGATTCACAACATTATCATCAACCCACTGCCGAATATACCCACATACATGTCTATGCAAAATTTTCCATTGAGCATCAGATTTTTCCTCAGGTTTATCCTCAGTAAAAACAGGCAAATAATAATCTTTCACATAAAGAAGATCCTCCATCTTGCCATTCCAAACATGATAATTTGAACCATTTAAACTAATCATTTTACTTGTATTAGCTTCCATCTTTCACACAAGTCAATAAAAAAAAACCTTAAGCTCTAGATACCAATTTGATGGAAAAATAGGTCACAATGGGCAATCTACAAAGCAGAAACGAACCCGTTTGACAAGCATTTCCCGACCCGTTTGAACCCGTGAGGAAACTAACAAACAAGCTATATCAAATCCAACCCAAATCAGTCACCAAATCTGTTCCGAATCAGTAGCTAAACAATAATCAAGCACACACTAAATACACGAGACTTTTTACGTGGAAAACCCCTCAAAATCGAGAGTAAAACCACGATACTCGTAAGCCACTTAAATTCCACTATCATCAACAAAGAGAGCAATACAATAATCCTTCTCTAGATCAACTAGAGGCATACAACATCATCATACTCTTGAACAACAATAATCAACAAGTATATGAAACAATTAAATACAAAAGAAGAATTTCATCACCCAAAATTCTGCTACTGTTTGACCTGCTGTAACTTGATCTACAGACCACTTGAGACGAATTCAACGGTTAAAAATGTTGGCACTGATGTCAGGAAGACACATCCCAAAAATGAAGAAGATTCAACGGTCGGATCTCCGGGGATCGAAGGTTTTCTGGCCTGCTGTCACTGTAGATGGAAATTGGGGTTTCACTCTATTTCTTGATCTATCTCTCTGCACTATTATGATGAAAAATAGCTGGAAACATGAGATAAAAGATGCCCTCAGATGTTGACTAGGTCAAACAACAACTTGGGCCTTAAATTGTTGGGCTTGGGCTTCCTTACATAATTGGAAACCAAAAAATAAAACCCAACAATATGTTCATCGCCATCTCAGGGAACTTATCGTTAAATGGTCGACACTGACAGATAGTGCTTTTTCTTGGAACACGAATTTCATATTGCAGATCATCACTCTTGGGTACCAGTTTCAAATTTGACTTTATTCTAGACAAAAGTGGTGATACTTGACTTTTATGCTATGCTATGGGGAGAACCAATTGATTTGTATGGAATTCAAAGTTGTTCTAACACGAGAATCGTTGAATGCAGGAAGTTTACTCCGTAATCAGATTGCAGGTGTCAGATTCTAACAGCTTCACGTAGCATTTCAGAGTATCGATACACCTTCAGAAAATCAGGTGATTTCTTTTACTCAATTTCAATTTTAACCTGTCAAAATATTTACTATCGGCACGAACCAAGAGACTGGGATGAGTTGGACTAGACTACTTTTGTCTAAGTTTCTTGCTATCTTGATACAAACAATAAACGTGTTACAAATAACTAGATACGTTATTATTTCAGAGATGATATCATTTTGTGAATACATATTTCAATATTAAAATAGCATAACTTTTCGAGCCGTTTGGCAGTATTTACATATATATTCATTGAATTGTCATTTTCCATTTTCCCTTTGGTAGTTTTTATTGTTGTTCATGACTTCTTGCTTAATCACTCTAATCTCGTCGACACAGACAATTGGTGCGTTTTCTTGTAACACAAATTTCATATTGCTGTTTTATTAGTAATTCACCACTTTTAAATTTATTATTGTATCATGTATAATGCCATATTTTATAACGGTTAAAAAAATCTCCATCATTCAACCAATTCGATAAACACTCATATAATATTTAACGGGTTTTTCAACTGCCGTCCAATGGACGGGCTCATAATTGTTGATCATGTTGTTTTTCATGTATTGTGTGTCATATTTTTAAGTGTCTGTGTCAAAATATATTTGTTGGCACTTACTGCGGGTATGTGGTATGTAGATGGGTCTATGCAGGTTATGTTCTTGCTGTTACAACAGATACAATACTCTATATTCATAATAGTGGCTACCAATTGTTGAAACTTTCAGCATCTACAACTCTTGACACACATACAAACTTTCATTCTTATTTTCATGGTATCAAAATTGGAATAAACGCATAAGGAAAACTGGAGCAGAAGTTTGAGAATGGAGTGGTCTAGACTCCAAAATGGAAACTTAGTAATAACGAGTATAAATAATGGTCTTTTGCATTCAAGGTGTTTTGTGATTCATAGCGTTTAGATACTTATTTGTACCATACATTTGTTTCAAGACAAATACCATATATAATGAAGATTTTCGTATTTGTAGTTGTATCAAACATGTAATAGGTGTCAAAACGAACGATTTAAAATACTATTTTATAGAGCTGTCGTGCAACGCACATGCTCTTAAATCTAGTACTAATCATAAATCATAAATCACTCACTATATTATGCATAATCACATGGTCAACCACCTTGTACTGGTTGGTCGACCACCTTACTACGTAGTCAACCATGTAATAATGGTAGTCGACCCAAATTTTGTTCGAATAAGAGTGATCGACCACCTAGTTAGGTTTGGTCGACCACCTTGAAGTTTGTAGGCGACCGAATTATTAAGTGTTTGGGAGGGAACAGAAGGGACGATGTATGTATCATGTTAGGTCGACCAAAAATTTGGTCGCTCGTGCCATTTTTTGGTCGACTATAGTGTTAATCCTTGTAGGCGACCACCTTATGCAGTATACGACTAAAGGGTGGGTCGACCTAATGGTGTAAAAAGACAATTTGTTTAGAAAAAAAAGTGTATTTTATTTGAAGTGTTTAAAAAAATAGTGTATTTTTGTCAATTCCCCGTATATTATATTACTCTATAACCGAAACTTTATGGTATACCCCTTATACTAATGGGCTCAAAAGCCCAAGTAGAAGTAACCCCTTTTTCTTATAAGACTTGGACTTTAGTCTAATTCGAGAAGTTTGTAGCGATGAAGAAGAATACTGTATCAACAAAACCATCCACCGTCGACAGATTAAGATTAAGAAACTAATTATTATTATTATATTTCATCAAATCAAGACTCAAATCTATAAATAAATAATCAAATTAATATTACTAAGAGAAAATGGATGCAGAAACAGCTTTAGAGCTGGTTAAAAAAGGTGCAACTCTTCTCTTTCTCGATGTTCCTCAAAACACCCTTCTTGGCATCGATACTCAGGTACTTTTAATTTTTTCGATTATATTTGTAATATTTTTTTATATAATAGTGACATTCAGTTTGTGTCTGTAGTTTAAATTTTTATAATTTTCTGTTTTGCAAGTTTAATTTGATCACAATCATAATGATGTTGCAGTGAAATTAAGTTTAGGTTTTAGTATGGGTATGAGTTTGATAGAGTAAGGGAATGGGAAAAATAAAACCCATTACTTTTGATGGGTTTAAAAGATCCCTACCTTTGTGTTAGAGTATGATACCTGATTAAAGCTGTAAAATCCAATTTTTGCATACAATACAGTGTGTTAGAGTGTGTTAAGCTTTTCATTTTTTTTTAATAATAAAATAGAGTGTGTTAACTCTGCTCTGCACCAATTATATGTTTGTTGGTTGCCATTGATTTTAGTTGTACGTATTCAGAACGAAACTGTACTTAGTAGACGATGCAGATATATCTTGTATTTCGCTATAAAAAAAAAAAAAAGACTGCCTTTCCTGAGTTTCGATTTTCCTTTTATCTATATCAGATATCAGATATATATTTTGGTTGTCTTTTGATTTTATTTTTATTTTTTTAGTATATGATATATCTGATTTTAACTATTTGATTGTGGTAAATGCAGATGTTTTCGGTAGGACCTAACTTTAAAGGTATCAAGATGATTCCTCCGGGTCCTCACTTCGTCTATTATAGTTCTTCAAATAGGTTAGCTACCTTTTAGGATTTAGTGTCCCAATTATTTTCCATTTTGTAGTACGTTTTTCGTATTGCCTTGTAACATATGAGACATATTGAATTAACTACTATGATATTGCCTTCTTGCAGGGTCGGGAATGAATTTTCACCTATGATTGGCTTCTTTATTAACTTGAACCCCTCGGAGGTCTATACTTTTCCACTTTTCTTTCTATTTTATAATCTAATTTGATATATTTGATTTGATAAGAAGCACGATGATGCAAATAACAACACTCGAGTGTGACAACTTACTCACGAAAGTAATTGTTAGTATCACTTTTTTATGTTGACGTGAAAAAAAAATGTCTGTACTTATGATGGTCATATGACAGGTAATTGTTCGTAAGTGGGACCTGCAAGAGGAGAAACTAGTCAAAATAACAGACCAAGAAGAGGTAAAACTCTTTTTTGCTTTGATTCTATCATTCTTTGTCAAATTTTAGTGATTGATTCCGTTTTTATGTTTAGATACTAATTAATTTTTGCTCCTTTGAAGGAAGAGAGATACTGTCGAGCCGTACTAAGTTTAGAGTTTGACAAGTACCTTGGGCCTTATACTTTAAGTCAGTTTGGAGAGTGGAAGATGCTATCGAACTACATTACAAAGAGTGTCATTGATCGTATTGGTAAGTATATATAAGTATACATACAATCCTTATAAATTTTATGATGTAATTTTCACTTTCCCAAGCTCTTGTTTATTGGCATTGTATTAACTCGTATTTATTATAAATGGTTTTTGCACGATGTAAAGACAATAAAAATGCAAACTTGGTAAAATTTACTTGACCCGAATGGGCCCCAAGAAATGGAACTAAATAGTGTAAATGGATAGGATGACATGTAATGTTTGGTTCACATGCAGAGCCTATAGGAGCATATATCACAGTTATTAATGAACCCGATATTCTTGGAAACGGTCCTAAAACTGCAATGGAGGAAGCTTTATCTGAGCAATTGAAGAATTCGAAGATTCAAAAATCTGATTTAAAGCTCGAAAAAAGAGGTTGTTACTACACTAAAATACCACGTCTAGTCAAGAAAAAGGGTATCCCTGAGCAAGACCTTACATCCATAAATCTTGACAAGGTACAAAAACATAGCAACATAACATTTCTCCCTTTTTTTTTCTTCAAATAATTGCAACTATTTTTTTCCTAGATACCCAAAAATAAACATAATATTTTCGATCTTGCCATTGTTGATAGTATTTTATATCCTTGTAGACCAATCTTTTGGAAAGCATATTGACGAAAGACTATGGAGGAGATGAAGATTTACTCCTTGGAGAGCTTCAATTTGCTTTTGTTGCGTTTTTGGTACGTGCTTTACTGTTAGCAGTATAGAGTCTGTTATTTGAGGGCATTTTAGACTTGGTACATTTTTTGGTGACACTTGTTTAATGTGTCAGATGGGACAATCACTTGAAGCTTTTCTTCAATGGAAAGCTTTTGTTAGCCTTCTATTTGGCTGTACGCAAGCCGTAAGTTATACTTGAAGCAAATTAACTTTACATGAGAATTTTTTTTACAAACTTTTCTAACCATTTTTATATTTTTTTTCCATTTTAAAGCCTCTCCAAAGACGGAGTCATCTATTCACCAAGGTACACTAGTATGATTATTATGAGTTATGACTACGTCTATAATATCATCTACACTAAAAATCTGACATTTATGTTTCCAATTTGTTTGTAGTTTATCAAAGTCTTATATCATCAACTCAAGTATGCGTTTCAGAAAGATCGTGCACATAATAGTGCTGAAACGAACGGGCCTCTGACGTTGTTAGATGATTCTATTTTATCTGCTGACAGTTTTCTGCAACACTTGTGCAAGGTATTTTTTAAAAAAAAAAATGGAAACTTTTCTTATTAATAGATGTTATAGTTTTAATGAATAAACTGATGAGCGTGATTAGGGTATCCAAGAATTTTTTTTTTTTTTTATTTTTTATTTTTTACTTTTTTGAAACAGTTGGCAACCTTTCTTCAATTATGTGTTTGTGTTGCAGTGTTGATTATGAATTAGGAAGACGTTTAAATTGGTTTGTTGTTTACTTGGATTTTTGTAGGAGTTTTTTTGGCTCGTGCTTGAAGCTCCTGTTGTTGATGGGGACCTTTTGTCTTGGGTGAGTTTTTGTGGCTTCCATATCTATATGTGTGTACAATATCATATATATAATCCGTATTTATGTATGAAATTACATATAGAGTAGGGATCTGAATATCGTCTATGTACTTTTATGTAGACAAGGAAACTAAAAGTGTTACTTGAAGAGTCTCTAGGATGGGAATTTAAACAAGAGAACATGGAAGATGGAAGCTTTTATGAAGAAGATGATGAGGTTAGTATTGTACATTAATAAAGCCTGTGCGATTAATAATGTATTTTTTATTGTTTTTAAATTATGAAATACATTAAAAAATTATTTAGCTTTAGCAGTTTTGCACTTGTATACCCAATGAATCACATAGGTGGTTCACACCTGATTTCTGACTCACAAACTTAACGTCTATGTTTTGCAGTTTGCTCCTGTGGTTGTGATGCCAGATGAGTTAAATTAGAATGAGCTTCTCGTTACATACACATTTGGATACAAGCAACATGAACTCATGTTTTAACATTTAGCTTTGTTTACAAGTTCTTGTTACTTGAGAGGAATTTGCGTATCAAATTTTTAGTGTCGAAGGCGATAGCATCTATTTCTTTGATTAGTTATAGCTAGAGAACTTACTGTAAATTTTGCAGAGTAGATACAAGAAGTTGCAGCTAAATCCAACCGTTGTGTGTATGAATGTTATGGTAATCATATTCGTTGTCTACTACTCCGTGTGCTCTTATATACTGATTTATTTAAGGAAAACAATGTCCATCTATCTATCTATTAAAGGTTAACATTACCCAATTGTAATCGGCTAATGTTAATTTTTAGGTCTTTTCAAATATAATAATGCACCAAAACATTAAGGGTCTGTTCTCGAGTTGAATTTTTAAGGGAAAGGAAAGAGTTTAGAGAGAAGTGGAAAGATTGAATGTATTCTAGAGTTTGGATATGAAGGAAACGGAAGGGAGGAACAGTGTAATTTTTCTTTAACCCTTTTCCTTCCAAATTGGAATGATTCACAATCCTTCCCCTTCATTTACCTCCTCCTCATTTTATTTATTCTATACAAAATCTCTGGGAACACACACCCTAAGTTTTGTGTTTTAATATTAAACTCTTTTTTTTATCAACATTCGATAAAACAATCTTTTAAACGTCAAAATAAACCTAGATTACTCAAAATAAGGAATTGAGGTAAAAATATTACTTTTAATAGAATTTGTGCTAAATATTAAAGTGACAAAGTGAACTTGAAAATTTCATACGTAAATATTACTCGTAGTATCTACATTAATTCATAACTTAATTAAGAAAATAATACTTGTAAAAATTAGGGGTTTGTTGACCTGCGACAGAGTACACCGTTAGCAAAATCATTAATGGAGGGTTACAACTTCTTCACCAACAGAACAGCAACATCGACTAGATTCAGAAAAAACCTCACAAACTCTCGATCCAACCACCTCTTTATACTAATCTCCATTTTCACACTCTTCATCTTTCTTATATTCTTCTTCTCCGACAACAATTACACAATCACATCTTTCTTTTCCCCAAATCAAGACGCTACTCAATGTCTTCACAAAACCCTAATTGGAGAAAAGTTCATGTGGTACGCACCGCACAGTGGATTCAGCAACCAGCTTTCAGAATTCAAAAACGCTGTTTTATTCTCGGTTATTCTTAATCGTACTCTCATTGTTCCTCCTGTGCTCGATCATCACGCTGTTGTTCTCGGAAGTTGTCCCAAATTTAGGGTTACTGATCCCAATCAGCTTCGGTTTGCTGTGTGGAATCATACAATTCAACTGATTCGAAACCGTAGGTAAAAGTTACTTTTATGGTATTAATTTTGTAATAATTACATAAAATGAAATTATTAATATTATCTGTATACATCTCATATGTTAATGGAAAAAATTGGAGAAGTCCAATTTTTAGTAAAATACAACTGTTTTATTTGCCTTAAACGATTCTTAAATGACCGAAAACATTATCAAATGGCTAGAGAGGATCAGGTACAATATTAGTGCTGGATTCATATGAATTGGGGAGCATGAAATTGCAAATCATGAAGCTAAGTTATATATGGTACACTTGTAGTTTATTGATGATCTGTGATTTGTAGCATAAGTTTCAATCAATAAGCAAGCGAGATTATAATTTATAAGACCAAAGACTGTTGTCTGTCATTATTGAAATGCTACATGGTTGCTTGTTCTCATGATTGAACAATTACTGAATTACCAAAAATCATCTTCTAAGACCTGATTGATTTAAGTGAGTTTCAATCAGTAAGTTTGTAAGACTAAAAATGCGTCTGTATGACTGTATGAATGTGATGCTACATGGTTACTTACAGTAATGCTTGAAGACTTGTCAAAGGTCTTCTATAATCTGATTATATATGCTCATTAGTTTTTTTTGTAATTAAGTCAATTTTGCATCGAGTGATCTCTAATTTTGACCTACCGTGCTACTTGGTTGCAGATATGTATCAATGGCAGATGTGATTGATCTGTCATCATTAGTTTCTGATTCAGCAGTTCAAGTTATAGATTTTCATAACTTTGTACAACTATTTTGTGACATCGATGTCAAAGATTTATGTACAAAAAACTTGAAGATGGAAGATTCTTTCTTTGAAAAACTAATGCAATGTGGATCTCTGTTATCTGGTCTCAATGATCATATAAGTGATTGTGTATATGCTGTTGAAGAAGATTGCAGGACAACTGTTTGGACGTACCAGGAAGATGGTGAAAATGGGTCGTTGGATTCTTTTCAACCCGATGAGCAACTCAAAAAGAAAAAGAAAATTTCATTTGTTAGACGAAGGAAAGATGTATATGACACCCTCGGTCCTCATTCTAGAGCCAACTTTGCAACTATTTTGTCTTTCGGTTCACTTTTTACAGGCCCGTATAAGGGCTCAGAGTCATACATTGATATCCATGAAGCCCCAAGGGATCAAAAGATACAATCTTTGATAAACAAGATTGAGTTTCTTCCATTTGTACCTGAGATTTTGGATGCTGGAAAAGCATACGCTCGTCACACAATAAAGTCACCTTTTCTGTGTGCACAACTTAGACTGTTAGATGGGCAGTTCAAGAATCACCACAAAGCTACATTTCAGGGACTAAAACAGAAACTTGATATTGTAAGGCAAGAAGAGAGTTTGCCGATTAATATATTTGTAATGACAGATTTACCAAAAAGTAACTGGACTGAAACTTATTTAGGTGATTTAGCAAATGATTCAGAGTCTTTTAAGTTGTTTATGCTTTCGGAACATGATGAATTGATTAAAAAAACTGCTAAGAAAATTGTAGACAAAGGTTTTGTTGAGAAAGATTGTTATGGGGATCAAAAGTTACCTGATGTTCTTCTGCATGTTGAAGAAACTGTTTGTAGTTGTGCTTCTCTTGGTTTCGTTGGAACAGCTGGGTCAACTATCTCTGATACGATAGAAATGATGAGGAAGAAACAAATATGTTCTCACTGAAGTTTGACTTTATACAAGTCAACACCTGATTACAAAAGATCGCACTCGAGAAATCGGAAACTGTGTTTTCTGGGATGCAAAAACATGAAGTTGAGCAGGTTTCAAATGCTGGATTTTGTGTTGAAGAGCTAAGGAATTTTATGAGAATTATCGCCTCCACAACGTATGTCTTTCTTAATCATCCCTCATATGTATACTGCTGGTCAGTGTCAATGATCTTAATTTTTTAAGATAATTAGAAATTTGTTAACTTTGTATAAATTTTTTAGCTTTTACATGTTTATGTTTGCAATATGAACTAGATAGATCTATGAGAAAGAAAGGAACTGAGTGATGTTTAATGTTGAAATTTTAATTTTTTTAATTTTTTTTCCTTTGTAATTTGCATTTGATTGCATACCAAATTGACCCAAATGCTCTTGCATTGTAGATGGTTTTACGTGCGAAAGCAAGCAAAATACATTTGAATCCCAACATGACCAATAATTCCCTGCTGCCTCATTATTCGTTCTTCTAGTCGAATAAGTTTTGATCATACTAGTATTTATGTGTTGGAATTTTTGGTGTGCAAATCCTAGTGTATTATAAACTGGAAGATGCAAGTTGATTGCATCAGTTTTCTAATGTTACAGGAAACTACATAAGAAATGTATCAAAGTTACTCCGACATAAGGGTTTTTATTAGGGTTTGTACATGGGCCTCGCCCGCGAGCTACCCTAAACCTTAATTTATTCCCTATAAATATAGTCTAGAAACCTACATCAAAGTCACTGCATCCACGTTCTGATCCTCGTGCGGCTAGACTCTTGTGCCATTGTGCGTACGACTTGCTCTTCCCCAATCACCTACACAACATCTCTAAGTTTTCCAGATCCGTCAAGAATGACGGTAACCTACAAATCTTCCTTGGCGCTAGAGGAACGTTATCGATGACGCACTTAACATTTAACCACTCCATCGATATGTGTTATTCACGGTAACTGAACCGAAGAGTTAAATCCTAAGGTCCTCAAACCCAACATGATTCGCAATCAAGGATATGTTTTCCCCTCGGAAAATTGTGTTGATCAGTTACACATTGTATTTTCATGTTTGCATGCATCTGATGACCTAAAATAGGTATCTAGTCATCATTCTACAATATACTAACGCACGTGGTAAAAGTTGTATTGAGCCAAAATGATTGTCACTTTTGTACAAAACGACATAGTAATCTACTGTTTCTTAGTTCGATTATCAATAGTTGACAATATAGAATGTTGAAAGCAGGACATGTTCTAATGAAAGTGCCGACTCTTGTTTTCATGTAATAAAATGTACTAATCTGCTAATATTTTTGAGATACCGAATAAATCATCTGTTGTTCACCTGTCAACCTTTGTTGTACATTCGAGGGGACGCCTTTTCAATCTATAATATCCAGACCTAGGTATATCATCATGTTACAAAACTGGTTAGGGATGAGCAAAAGAGGGGAAACCGAACCGGTACTGTACCGAAAACCGTACCGATAGGGATTTGGTTTCGGTTTTTAGTTTTGGAAAATTTTGGTTTAGGTAATTTCTGTATCAGTACCGGTTCGCTATGAAGAAATCGAATTAGATAACCGAATTATGAAATATTTAAACTATGTTTTTAGGAAACTGGATTATGCACATAGAAAAGAACAGAATTATGTTTCGATCAGATTAACTCGATCTTAATCATTTGTTCTTAATTTAAGCTTTTGAAACCCAATCTCTGTATCGATATGTGCCAGTTAAATTTCCATATTAGTGACTTAGATTGTATAAAAAGATGAAATGTTTATGCGCAGGTCCATGAAAATCTAGAAAGTTTCACGCAATAATAATGTTTACCACGTTGACTTAGAACGGCCTCTTTTGCTTCTTTCGAGTTATGTTTGCCATTTTGTCTATGGCGTCCTATGTTTTATTTCGTTTTGTTCCGGTTTAGATGGTTTTTCTTTTGTAGTGGCTCGTTTAGAGGTAGCTAGGTCTAGTCTTCGTTTGCGGTTCTAGCAAATTTACTTT
The DNA here is from genome assembly GCF_046630445.1 of Rutidosis leptorrhynchoides. Taxonomy (NCBI): domain Eukaryota; kingdom Viridiplantae; phylum Streptophyta; class Magnoliopsida; order Asterales; family Asteraceae; genus Rutidosis; species Rutidosis leptorrhynchoides. The sequence goes on along the minus strand of NC_092338.1, from coordinate 403,193,337 downwards.
TAGCGAAGCCGTTTTGATTGATTTAATTTTTTTTTTTTTTTTTTTTTGAAAGGCAAACACACACACACCCATACACGAATTTAAACACGAATATATACATGCCCACCACGGGACTCGAACCCCCAACCTATAGGTTGAAGGGGTCACCTCGATACCGCTAGGCCAATGGCCCTTTGGTAGCCGTTTTGATTGATTTGGTTGTATCGGTTCAAAGGAACCTTCATTTATTGATGAAGGTTTCCTAATTTTAATAGTAATCGTTATTTTAGTCACAAAAAAAAAAAAAAAAAAAAAAAAAAAAAAAGGCCTTTTTTGCTTCTTGTAACATAAACTGAAGTAGTGCTTCAGTGGTACCCGTCGCTTATGATCCCTGGGCCCGCAGGAGGGCCTTATTGAATACTGAAAGGTGCAGGTTCGAATCTCGGCTTGCAACTTCCTGTTGGGTATTAGGGGGAGGTGTCTTACACGGCTTACTTAGCCCTTGCGGGGTGGGCGGTATGAGTGACATAGTCACACGGAGTCAGGGTTTCTCCGCCAGAATAAACCTTTTTGAACATAAACTGAAGTACCATGATCAACCCATAGAAATGGAGTAAATTTCCCCAAACAATTTTACATACAATTCAACTCGTGATTTTCGGTTTCATTCGGTACAATACCGAAAAAACGGTACCGCTACCGATACTGAGCATGTAATGTTTTTCTAGTTCGGTTCGGTGTTCAGTTCTTGCTTTTGGGCAATTCCGGTTTTGGTATTTCTCGGTATCTGTACATTTCAATTCGGTATTCATACCGATCTCATTCCTACTGGAATCACATTAGTATTTGTTAAATAGTTCATGGTCCATCTTTATTAAATCAAATGTCCCTTTTTTCCTTAGGATGCATAAAATGTGTCTGTTATACATTCAAGTTAGATATAGAATTAATACATCATTTGCTAAAAATACAAATCAAAACTCATTTTTCAATGTTATAAACTTTTTATAATCATAGAAAACCAATAATATATTGATTGTATACCTAACTGAGTATTTTACAACTTTATATTCAGTTTACTCAATTTTAAAACCTTTTGTGACATACAATTAATAAAAGAACCCAAACTCAAAAGTCACATTCAAGAATAGTATACAAAGAAACATGTGGTCCATTCTGAAAAAGAAAGAGTGAAAGAAGAATAAATCATTGCCAATCATTCATAACTATAACTATACCAATAATTTCACATAGACATTTGTTTCCCGTCGAAACATGACTTCCTATAGAAACTCACCAAATTCACTATGTATGAGTTGGATGTATGTGAAAATAACAATACTGATATTTTTATATGACATGAATGAGACTAATGACAACACAAATCCTTGACACAAATGAAGTCTTACCGGCCCACATTTACAAAGAGTTGAGCCCCGACAACAAATGCAACACGTACCATTCGCACATAAGCGTGTTGGTTTCTAATTCACTTATACAAGAGTATATTGTGGAAAATAAGAACACCCTTAACATAATATTTGATAGATGACTGGTCGTCATGCTATTATCCTCAAAATAATTCAACGGCGCGATGATTATGATGATTATTTTTTATTTATTTTTGTTTTTTCAGAAAAAAAGCGAGGAAACTTTATTACTCCCTATTATCAAACAATCTTTAAATTTAATTGACATAATTTCATTCCTCGTCCCTGAACTTTACATCGATTTTGACTCCCTGTCCTTTTTCTTTTTTTTATGCATTCCTCGTCCCTAAACTTTAAAAATAGTACATCCCTCATCTTCTGTCTACTTTCTGTCAAAACCTGCTGTTACCCCTTATCACGTGCATATCATGTGAGGGTAAAAAAGTCATTTTATCCCTAACATCTGTTCATTTTATCCCTAACATCTATCTATATCACCACACCATCGCCTAACATTATTCCCCAAATCCATATCAACCCTAATTTCATCTTCATCACCATTCATGCATATCTTCATCATCGTTCATCCAAATCAACTCTAATTCCAAATTAATACTCATCATCATCGTTCATTCATCTTCATCTTCATCTAGTAGCTTGTTCATCACCATAGTTCATCTTTATCCGGTTTGACTTTCTTTGACTTTTTAGTGGGTTTTGATTCTGAAGTGTTTTAATCAAATCTGAAAAAGTAGAAACGTTCACAATCATCCAGTGATCATTTCCTCAAGATTTCAGGGATTAATTTGTCCATTTGATAGGTTTTTCTTAATTTTTTGTTCCGAAAAATATGACACAAAATCCGAATTTGTTTGTGACCTTGGTGATGTTTTTGGAAAAACTGAAAATGGAGATTTGTTGGTATGATTAAACCACATATTTCTGCAAGTTTTTGTCTCTTGATTTGAAGTTTTTGTTTTTATCTATTATTTTATTTTATGCAGATACAATAGAGAAGGTAAAGAAGAAGATGAATCATCACGTGATAAATCATAAATCATCATTATTCTACATCATCGTCAGGGTTTTGAACCTGAGATCTTCAAGTCACGTGAAATCGTTTTTGAACCTGCAATCGTTAATTTCATTTCCGATTTGGAGATCCACTAACCCTTCATCATATGACTTTTGACAAAAGAATTAAAAAAGAAAAAAAAATAGATTGGTTTTTGTATGATTTTAATTGTTGTTTATGTTCTTTATTGTAAATGGAAAGCATGTAGTTTTTGGGAGTTTGAAATGTTTGTTGCTTAAGAAGAAGACAAATGAGACATTGTTTCAATCTTTTGAGACGAATCTCGTGGGTTTTGGTTCAATATTGCAAACTATTGTTTTGAACAAGATATGAATTTGGAAAATATGTTTTGAACAAGATCGTAAAGAACGAGTGAACGGAAATGTGTTTATGTTTATGAATTTGGAAAATATGTTATCAGGATTCTTTGGTTAAATGGGTTTATATTTTGAGTTGATTGAGGTAGAAAGTCATAATGGAGAAGAAAGGGTGAAGAATTGGGGTAGAAGAAGACAAAACAATGACAAAAATACCCTCACATGATATGCACGTGATAAGGGGTAACGGCAGGTTTTGACAAAAAGTAGACGGGGGGACGAGGGATGTACTCTTTTTAAAGTTTAGGGACGAGTAATGCACAAAAAAAAGAAAAAGGACAGGGAGTCAAAATCGATGTAAAGTTCAGGAACGAGGAATGAATTTTTGTCAATTTAATTACACACTTATGATATATTTGTATCCATATATCACTTCTAGACCATATATTTACAACACAACTCAGTACTAAGACTAACACATACAAACTAACAATTTACAGCAAGACTCGTTGTCTCCATTGAGATTTTCAGGATGCACTTTTAACCCAAATGTATCTTGTCCCTAGTGGCTGCATCAACTTTTGTGAAAAGCATTTCTTCAACAACTGTTAACATTTCCTCGCTGATCAAAACGGGGTGATCATTCATGTAGCTCATCAACCCATCTATCACATAACCCGTTATTAGTAGATCATAAACACATTGGGTTAACATTCAATTTAGTTTTTAGACAAAAGCTCATCATGATTACGACATCTGAGTATTTATGATCATAAACGTACACATTCGCTCAAATTCCACAAGAGACAATATTCCTTTGGAGCTAACTTTCAAAAGGAAGTAGATTTGATCCATTTATATGCATAGGGCACTCTTCATAAATATTGTGAATTGGTAACCATCAAAAGTACAGGGCTAGTCTTAAAAAAAGAACGTAACACTGTGTTTGGCGTGGAAGGCTTAAGGTTTTTTTTTCCTATGGTATTGTTTGAATGACAAACTAATAGGCTAAAGCTTACTTTTTTATAAGCTAAAGCTAGTAACATTATTTGAGTGATAAAATACAACTTTAGGATAGTAAGCTAGTTAACCAAGCTTATATTATAAACTTCTAGGCTTCTAGCACATGAAATGATAAAATACATAATTACCCTTCATATAATCATTTTTTCAATCTGGGTCGTGTAGTAACTTATCAATTGCTGAAGCTTTTTGTGAAAATTCGAGTCAGCAAAAGTCAAAGGCGGGGTTGGCAAGTTGTGGAGTGGACAAGCGGGTATTTAATGTGGTAGAATCGTAACGAAAAGGTGTTTAAAAACAAATGTTGGAACTTCCGGTTGCTCTAAACGAGATTCAAATAATGAGTTACGAGTGGATTTCTAGAAGACTTAAGCACATGTTGATCGATTGGCATAATTAGCTCGTCAATCCTTGGATCTTCGTTACGTAATATCGAACAATTTTTTCTCAAGAGGATGCACCCTCTGCATCCATGTCCTCTGTTTGTTATAGTTAGTGTAATTTCATCTTTATGTTGTTGTAATCTGTCGTGAACCGCATGATCATGATCCATCATGCTCTTTGTAAATTACAAAAATGCCCCTTATATATTATAATAAAAATTATTATATTATATTATATATACAATTTTACTTGTACTATCAAGTAACTATAGTCGTAATAAAGTTAATAATCAACTATTATATACAAACGTGTCTGTTTAAGATTCAACTTTAATAACTTTCGCTGAACACTTATAAAATAAACTAGTGAAATGACCCATAGAATCACGAGTTTGTTTAAATGAAACAATTTAATGACATATATTAGTTATTAAGTAAATGTAAATGCTAAAGTTATTTATTTTAATGACCCGAGGAACCATGGATTCGACTAAGAAACTTGTCGTTGTTTTTACAAATACATAGAGACATGTATTTTCGTATACGTATGTAACGTTGCTAATCTCGTAAATAGAATTCATATTTGAATATTGATAATATGATAATTATAATTATAATTATTATAATACAAATAAATAATAATAAAATTTGCTCAAAGTTGAGTATTTATATTTTTAATAATAATCATTAGTAATAATAAATGTTTTTTGAATTTTTTTAGAAAATTAAAATACAATAATTATATAAAGTTGTACAATATGCTTTAACATTTGTAAATGTGTTCATTGAGTGTTATGTAGAAGATTGTACAATTTATTTTAACGTTTGTAAATATGGTAATGTGAGTGTTTTATCATAAGGTTGTACATAATGTTTCAAATATTATACATATGGTAAACAGATGTTTTACCATAAGATTGTACATAATGTTTCAAATATTGTACATACAGTCATGGGGGTGTTTTATTTTCTTTCCATAATAATCGTAAAATTTGTTTTTTAGTTTGTATGTTTTTATGTCATTATCGTATTTTTTTAATATTTAATTAAAGTATGATTTAATAGAATTAATATATAAAATATTAATGACATCATCATTTATGAAATTAAAATGTAATTAGCTAAATGATGATATCATCATTTTAGAGGTTTATTAGACTATATAGATATAGATAGATACGAGTAATTGTCTAATTGACACCTCCAAACTACTTTTGCGATTTATGGGTTTTAAAATGTTTATAAAATTCATAACCAAATAATTTATCTTTTGATTTGATTTTTTTTTTTGGGCTAAAATAACGATTACTATTAAAATTAGAATATCTTCGTCAATAAATGAAGAATTCTATAAACTGATACACGAACCGATGAACGTTATGGTTCGAAAAGACCTAAAACTCGGCTAACTCAATCAGAGCCAAAACGAGAACGACCATAAACAATAAACCACTACCAAACTAACAAACTATAACCAACCACAATCAAACTAAACAAAACGAAGCAAACTCTAAACACAACCCAAGTGAGAACCACAACAAACAATTACGCAAGCAAACCCTATCATCATTTATGATTTATGATTTATGATTATGATGAATTGGTAAAAAAAAAAAAAAAACCTTAATAAATACTATGGGGTAAGGCCCGTGCGTTGCACGATTTGTCTCATGTCTTAGTAGTTCGATTCTCGTGTTTTGACTTATTGAATCACATTTAGTCTCATTGTACTCAATCTTTATATATGTGACGACCCGGAAATTTTCGACCAAAATTAAACTTAATCTTTATATGATTCCGACACGATAAGCAAAGTCTGTAATGTTGAGTCTCGAAAATTTTGGAACTATGTTCATATATTCAATTACCCTTTTGATTATGCTCGACGATTCACGAACTAATATATAAATGGATATGAATATATATATATATATATATATATATATATATATATATATATATATATATATATATATATATATATATATATATATATATATATATATATATATATATGAAAACGTTAACAAAGTATTAAATGTATAATAGTTTACATTAAACGTATTTGTCTCAATATATGCTTAATATATTCATCTACGGAATTAGAAAATAATACCAATGATTGGATTAGTAGATATTTCAACAATTATAAATCCCGTAAGTATTGTGATAAGTCTTTGTTGAGAGGTCCACCTTGATTTAAGAAATCTTTCCTTTTTAACTGTATTTGAATTAAATATATAAATAACTTGCAACGTGTATATAAAAAATGTTTATATATATTGTGTGTGTGTGTATATATATATATATATATATATATATATATATATATATATATATATATATATTAAGGTTCGAAATTATTTTTGTAAACGATAGTAACACCCGTTTATTGTTCCGTTTGATAAATAAATATTATATACAAATTTATATTTTTCTAAACGAAAAATATATATTTTACAATGTGATAATGTATAGAATTGAATTAGATATAAAATATTTCGATATTATTAAATATATTTTAATAAACAACGAGGAGTTAATTTATAGAAGCAAATGACCAAATTACTCAAATGTATATGTTATACTTCGAGTAATATAGTCTATCGATGATTAAGTCTAATTATTAATAAAGGTACACGTCGTGAAACGTAAAGTGCTAGTTTTCTAAGCGTACGAAACGTCGTTTGAAAAACCGGAAACGGGACATAAGTCGAGCTTCAACGTATAATTCATCGAAACTAAAATTTCAAGTTAACTAGGTACGAGATTATAATATATTATATAATTAATTAATATAAATTATATAAATTATATATTTATTTAATTATGTCGACAAGCAAAACAACAAAAGATTGTGAGCTGTCAGGGCATCCCATGCGATCGCATGGGAATTGCACTGAGAAGCCATGCGATCGTATGGCAATCAGGATTTAGAAACATTCTATAAATTGGCCAGTTTGCTCGACGTACACACACACATATTCTATATCTTACTCCCTCTGTTATATAATTATTTACATTATTATTATTATTATTATTAAGATTAATGTTATTATTAATGTTATTATTATTAGTAGTATATGTATGTTATTAGTATTATTATACATAAAATATTACGACGGAGTGCTGTCTGAGTTATTTCAAAAATAGTTTTCGAACGGGATAAAAGCTAAGGAAATTATGGGTTATAGTTATGGAGGTTATGGGAATGTTCGGGGATATGATCATGAGGACAACCTAGTTTTTATCATCTCTGTTGCGTCTACATACTTTTCTGCAATACTGAATCCCAATATTGATACGTAAGCATTTATATCTTATCTTTTATTAATAGTGTATCCATGTCTAGTGCTCGAGTATATATGTTTATGCATGCTTGTATGCTTTAATTTTGTCGTTAGATAGTTTATGATGAATCATGAATTTGATACATATGCTATTGATAAAAGGTATATGATATGCATGCCGTTGGAAAGCTGTCAAAAAATTAATAACTTTTCATTTAGAAATCGAGTGTTTTCGAGGAACGGATTAAAAGTTATGGTCAACTGAATTATAATTAACATTAATTGAAATTGCTTTTGAATTTGCAATTGATATTTAAACAACTTGTTTATAAGATTGATAAATTTGATTTTCAAATATAACTAATCGAGTAAATGAATTTCTATATAAGGCACGTAACGTCTTGTTGAACAATTGTCAAAGTTGACTGTCTTATCATGTTTTAAAGCTTTATAAACACTATAATCTGATTTTTCAAGTATTGGAAAACTATATGAAAATCATGTTCGATTGCCATGATAATTCAATTATAATATAGCTCCTGAAATAAATAATATTTTGAGTTTGATAAACTATAAATTCGTTCAATTATCAAGACTTATACTATGTTAATAAACATGTATAGATTTAAAGATCATATTGGGTCAGGTTGACTTTTGAGATGACTTTTGTTAACCTTTGCATGTCGGTCTCGAGCATTAGGATTGTGATACACTATGACCCGACCTAGCTTATTAGACATGTATTGACCAACATATGTTCTCTAGGTTGAGATCTACGATTATTTTGCATTTCGAGTTTCGGTCACATTTCAGTGAATGACCTTATGTGCTGCTAAGGTGAGTTTCATATGCTCCTTTTTTAATTGCTTTTGAAATCTATATTTTTGGGCTGAGAATACATGCACTTTATTTTAAACGCAATGGATACAAGTACATACTAAATTCTACACCGAGTTTGAACCAAAAATCCCTTAGCTTTAGTAACTAGTAACTGTCGGTTATAAGAACTGGTGGGCGCGAGTAGTTATATATGGATCCATAGGGCTTGACATTCCCGTCTGTTCCAGGTATAGAAACCCTAGCCTGAACTATAAAACAGACGTATGCTATTTGTGTTTAGTACACGTTGGATTGCGTGTATTGTACATGTTGGTTGCATGTATGTTAAAACAGGGGTACTTATTATAACGTTAAAGTTTAGTTACCAGGGTGCTCAATTTCGTAGAATATTTTGATAAACGTTTCTAGATGAAACAACCAAAATCTTGTGATCCACCTTTATATACGGATTATGCGCAACATTAAAACTATGAACTCACCAACCTTTGTGTTGACACTTGAAAGCATGTTTATTCTCAGGTTCCTAGAAGTCTTCCGCTGTTTGCTTATATGTGATACAAGCTATGTGCATGGAGTCATACATGCTTTATTCGAGAAAACGTTGCATTCACAGAATCTTCACCATGTATCTTATTTTGACTGCATTATCAACGGATGTAGTATTGTAAACTATTAATTACGGTGATTGTCTATATGTAGAAATCATCAAACGTCAAAAATCTTGGAATTTGATATTCAATTATGGTGTGCCTTTTCAAAAGAATGTAATGTTTACAAAATGTATCATGTAGAGGTCAGTACCTCACTGTGAAATTGATGAATGATGTATTCGTCCAAAGGGATTTGGACAGATCGTCACAATGTAGTAATAATATATACATATATAAGAAAATGTTTTGACTTGTTAAATGTTGAAGATATAAAACGCTTGATGCATTGGTGGAATTAAGAGAGTAACATTTCTAGAAATACCTGCTCTTCAATTTGTTGTGCTACAACCTGATTTGTACCGCTGAACTATAAACTTGTCCTGATCCGATGGTATACATAATACAATTCCGTTCAAAGTTTATACTGAGCACATATTGTTAGAGCATGTTGGGGTTCAAACGACTATTGGTTTGATAAATATTTTATAAGTTTTAAAATTTCAAGTTCGTTGATACATGTATAGACTATGCATAACTTAATTTTACCCCTTAATCCTTAAGCGTTTCACCAATACATATACAATAGTATTTTATAAAGAACACAAGCTAAACCTTTTCATCTCTCAATCCCTTGTAATCCATATAGTTCATCTATCATCACCATCACTTTACATTCCTATTCACTGTTAATACGAATCATAAACATCGATCCAGCATAGTGATAGGCAATACGTAAAATATTAATGTTGCTCAAATCATATATTAATATGATAACTAACATATATAATTAATGTTGCTCAAATCATAAATTAATACGATAACTAAAATAAAGAGACATCTCAAAAAGTATACAATATTTCTAGTTTGCTTGAAAAACTATCACCATAAGGAATCCACTTTGGACATTAACACAAAGTCTCTATATTTATTTCCGAAAAACAAATACTCATATGGAAATGAAGATTATCCAAAAGAAAACAACTTCAACCAATTCTCTATATTGCTTCACCAATAGTAACACAGAGTATCATAAGCAAACAACATATAGCATACTAATTTTAAAACAATAATGTCATGACCCGGAAAGTTTCGACTAATTTTGAACCAAACTCACGATACGATTTCATAATTCTGACATGATAAGCAAAGTCCGTTATGTTGCGTCTCAAAAATTTTGAATTGTTTCCTATATTCAATTGACCTTCGACCATCCCCGATGATTCACGAACCACTATTTGTAAATAGATATGTGTGTGTGTGTGTGTGTGTATATATATATATATATATATATATATATATATATATATATATAATTTCTATACATAATTATTATATGAATATTGTAATAATTTATAAATATTACATGTAAAAAGTTATAGCATTTATTTATATGTAAATAATTACAAAATAACATATAATAGTTGTGTTAACACTAAAATTATTATTGCTACTTTTATTATTATTAATATAAATATCAATATTAATATTATTATTATTATTATTATTATTATTATTATTATTATTATTATTATTAGTATTATTATTATTATTATTATTATTATTAATATACTTATTATTAATTATTAATATTAATTAAATATAAATTATAAAAGAAATATAATTGTACGAAATCTGTTTCCTATCTCTTTCAACTTTAAATTTTCTTCTTTCCTTCTGTACATCCGTGAACCATAATTGATATCTGACACTGTGTGTGTTTGTCTCCTTCTCCTCCTAATCAGTTATCCTAATGGGTACATATCTATATACATATTCATATATGTAAAACAATGCATATAGAACACACACATATACTAACTCACTTATTTCTCTTCTCTCATCTTCTCTTTATATACAACATCCATGAGCATTTACATATACAGATATCATATACACGCTCACCATCTTATGATCCCATCACCGGATCACCATCCTACTCAACCCAACCACACCGTATCCTACTGCTATTTCTTTTGCTGATGATGCTTGCCTTGCTTACTTCCTTCAGTTTCAGTTTCATGTGAATAATCACCATTCAAATTTTCTTCATCACTTCACAACCGAACTCTACCACCTCACCTCCATATCTTCCTCTCTCTCTTCCATTTTTTAAATCTAGGAACCACCACAAACACCACCTACAAGAACACCCACAAACCGCCATACTCAAGTTATATTTATGTCTTATTTTTTTTTTTAAACCCATCGACTAGCTACTGCTACTATACGGTTTATGTTCTTCGAACACCAACAACCCGTCACCTACTACTAGTTCCTGTTCTGATCAGCTTTTCACCCAAAAGTCAAACCATTTCTTGATGATTGCTACTGCCACGTCTGTTTCATGTTTCAACCAAAACCCACCTCATCACCAACACTCTACTACTTACTACTGCTTCGTTTTCAGTTTCTATTTGGTTAAATCTCATTGATTACGTGTGGTTGCTCTCAGTCAAAAAAAATTCACAAACTTATTAACCAAGACAACCATCGAACCATATCCACCACCTTGAACTTACCATATCAATTCGAACCCAAAACCCATCGTTAACTACAGTTGCAGCTGCACCACTGCTGCATCTGTTTCATTTTTCTGTTTAACCAACCCAAACACCACCAATCAACGCCACTGTTACTGTGCTTCTGTTTTAATTCAAGTCGAGCATCAACCATAACAGTTACTATTATACTAGGTTTATGCTTCTGTTTCTATATTTATTTGAGAAGATAGAAATGGTACACATATTTAGTTGAAGCTTTATCAACTTGATAATATTATATTACACAAATCATTTCAATTATGTTGGTGGGACAAAGAGAAGAACTCATGGCCGACATCATGGGTCACTTGAGGCGTGCAGTTATAATTTTTTTTATATAATAATTAATTAATTAAGTGAAGCATAAGATTGTGATTATGGGATGATTATAAAGTTGATAATTACTGCGTAACTATATCCATGTTTACTACTAGTACCGTTCCCATATTTCGGTTACCAAAAGCAAACAACCACAAATTTTATTTGGGCCGTGACCCATCTATAGATTCTGTTATGGCTGCTCTGTTGGGCTGATGTATCACAACATTCACCCCTTGATTTAACTTGGGCCAAATAAAGGTTAAATGGACTGCAAAAATACAGTGGGATAGTGATGATGTGAATTGATGATGATAACACTTTGATAAGCGTAGATGATGTTGAAGAAGATGATGCATAGTGATAGCGAGAATAATGATGGCGAGATTGATGTTGATGATGATGGGTATGAAGGAGATGATGGTGATTATAGGTTATGATGATCCGAGATGATGATGAATGATGATGATAATGTTAAGGAACCAAAATTTGCTTGTGACTGCCATACATTTTATTCTTTTTAACCATCGAATAGTTACAATTACCAAGTGGATTTAGCTTTTGGGCATGGCATGATATTAAATGGTGATACATCCTTGTTAAAGGTGATGATGTTTATGTTATGAAGATGAAGAACTCGGAAGTTTGGTTAAATAGATTTAGTTGTGAATTTAAAACAGAAAAACGAGTTAGATTGAATGGTTTGGGTGTGTATTTGGGGAACTAGAGGTCAAGGGTTCAAGAGAGCGACATTTTTTTATGTTAGAGATATAGTTAAGGCTGGAAACATGGGTTAAATAAAATAAATATGGGGTTTAAACCAAGATCGAGCTAGTAGCTCAATGGTTAAGGATATTATCGGCTTAGCGAGATGTCGCGGGTTCAAAGCCGGACTTGGACATTATTTTTAAGGGCTACTTCTTTGAGGTTCATGAATCCAAGGCCAACCCTACGTTGTTCAGTATCGTCGTATGCATATTATTACTACAAAATATCGTATTGTGAGTTCATTTGCTCCCTTTTACTCTTTACATTTTTGGGACTGAGAATACATGCGCTGTTTTTATAACTGCTTTATTAATGCTTTTGAAATATATTTTGAACTAAGAATACATGAAATGCTTTTATAAATGTTTGACGAGATAGACACAAGCAAAACATTCCTCGAATAAATTATTATGCAGACGAAAGTTCTGCGGATTATTATTGAATTATGTGGACATGATAATTGCCACCAATTGATGAGAATATTTTTCCCCTGATTATCATTGCTTGGTAACCTAGGAATTAGAATCGGGTATGGCCCTAATTCACGCGAATCCTAAAGGTAGCTACTGAGTTTAACACCCCCACCCAGAATGTTCACTAGACGGAAGAGCTAGTGGGCGTGGTGTTTAGTACTTCGAAGTTTATATATTATACAGACGAGATGTTCTGTTTTGGGGATATTATTGATACGCATTATATGTTAAGGTCGGTTACCATGTTGAGCAATGAAATCGAAATGAATGTTATGTATCGAGAGAATGATTTTTATACATAGGTTATGTGTATTAGTTTTGTACACGAGATATGTGCACGATTATTTAAAAATCGCGAGGCAACCTACGGGGGAGAAAAGGATACGAACCTACTCTGCTAAGCATTATGAAAAATGGTTTCGTACACGAGATAGGTGTACTGTATTTGAATCTTGTGGTCTATCAAAATGATGAATTTTATTGTTTATGATAAACTTATGAACTCACCAACCTTTTGGTTGACACTTGAAAGCATGTTTATTCTCAGGTATTAAAAAAAATCTTTCGCTGTGCATTAGCTCATTTTAAGGATATTACTTGGAGTCATTCATGGCATATTTCGAAAGACGTTGCATTCGAGTCGTTGAGTTCATCAAGATTATTATTAAGTAAATTATAGTTGGATATATTATGAAATGGTATGCATGCCGTCAACTTTCGATGAAATGAAAGTTTGTCTTTTAAAAACGAATGCAATATTTGTAAGATGTATCATATAGAGGTCAAGTACCTCGCGATGAAATCAACTATTGTGAATCGTTTATAATGTATATGAACGGGGCATTTCAAATAACTCTGTGTAACTACGAATTATAACATTATTAAACTACCATATATAGTTAGGAACTTGATCAAGGGATCCAAACATATATAGTTGATGAATGCGAAAATCAAGTAACCATTTTTCTCAAGTACACAAAACTAAATAGGTATAAATTCAATTCGCGTTATCCTTTAAGAAGCACAAAAAACATCAAAATATTATCAAAACTTCGATAACGAAATTAAAAGTGTATATTAATATAAGAAATATACATCCCTTCAATTTCATCTTTCTAAACCTTTAAAACAAACACATCCTAAGATGATAATATATTAAAAACAGTTTCCTTAACTTAGTGAATGCAAATATGCATATTGGATATCATGAGAAAATTATACTTGATGTGTAGATTCCCAACCACAATTGATGATAAGTCATCGATGATGCTATACATATTATATTTTTTGTGTATTATATTGTTTGTCCCAGTCTAATACTGATCAAAGTGAAAATGTTTTATTTTAATTATATATGATGGTGAAAGACCGTTGAACATTCTTAAGTTTAAACGGAAGTTGCATTTATATAGATGAATACATGAAAGGACATAAGTTATTAAATTTAACCTTAACGATATTATATGTTTCATTCATTACAAAACTTATATTTGCAACTTTGAAAGTTCTTTCTAAATTATTACGAGGTGCATTGCCCGTACGTTGCACGAATAACATTATGGGATATGGTGATGAAGTCGTTTGACAAAGACTAAGGTTGTTGCAGGCTATATAAACTGTATAATAAACATGAAGGATAAGATGCAAAATTTGTTAACCAAAACTGGAGTAGGATTGAAACGTTCAAAAAAACAACAAAGAACATGTGAATGCTAAAGAGCCGGTGAAGTAGTAGATTTGTTGGAGTTCCCATGCAATTTCTGTACAGCAGGGTCCATAGCTGATGCAAGCTGCTGCTGTGAAGCGTACCTTGACAACAACCTTAATGCAACATGTGGGCAACAATTTGCACAATAATTATGCCATCATGAAAGTGGGGTACTATAGTGATTACAGTTAGAAATAGTGTTCGAAAAACATGAGATTCAGATAAAACAGTAAAAGCTCATAAGATGATGAGTGTATACCACCTGCCCATTCATACATAAAAACTATTGGTGTTGCAATAAATAAAACGAAAAAACAAATTATATAGTTAAAAAATTATGTGCATACATAAAGTTTATAAATCTCTCTTTTGTAACTAAAAATGCTGAATAGAAATTATGTATTCCTGTTAAAATTTTCTACACTAAAACTCGTGTAAGCCGATTATTAAAATTATAAGTAAAAAAATTTCAAACATCAAAGTTTACAATAAGTTGATTTTACCTGAACATAAAGAAAGGGATGGGAAACAAAATTACTTGGTAACCCAGAGTCAGTAACCGAGCCACATGTCACCACAGGGTTAGACACAGGTTTAGCAGCACTTTTATTCTCCCAAATATTTATCTGTAACCAAATCGCATTAACAGAAACCTGGGTATTTTTTATATGTATAGAATATGTAAGCTGATCAAATGGAAAAATATGGTTAGGGTTTAGTGGTACCTTTATAAATTGTGGTTCAAGTTGAAGAAGGTTTCTTTGTAGACGATATTTCTTGTGTGGCCCTTCAAAGTCCGATCATCATCATCGACCATTACTATTTTCAGGCCATTCGGGTCAGTGACTCTTGAAAGGGCTACGTACAGTTAACCGTGGCTGAAGACAGGTTTTGGGAGATATAGGCCAACAAATTTTAACGACTACCCTTGGCTTTTGTTTATCGTCATTGCGTAACATGGTCTGACCGAAAACTGTATTCGTTGCATGACAAAGGGCCACTTTGTTTGGGTCGAAGTCAGGATAATTCTCGGTATGATAACTTATTTCCCTACATGGAAGCCAGTGATTATTCTAGCTTGGAGCACAAATTTTTGGAAGTCGATTATGATTAGGCGCGTTCCATTACACATGCCTGAACTCGGGGATAGGTTTCGTAATAGCATAATTGGCTGGTCTACTTTTAGCTTTAGCTTGTGAGGAGGGACTCCTGGGAAATTTAATTTATTTAAGAATTCTACCGGGTAGGAGTGGTGTTGCTCGATGTTGTCTGTTGAACCCTTGCAAATCTCGTCAGAGCTTTTAAACGTCATTGTTGCACCGTTGAGTTTCTTGAACATATGTTTGTTAATCTGGTCAGCATCATCATTCCGGGGTGTCAAGATCGCGCGTTCGCGAATATATTCTTCATCTTCTTGTCTTACAGTGTAATCTGGGAATATTGTGTCAACAATGGTTTCAATGGGTGATTTTTTGGATCTGACAATGTATTCATCGGGAATCTTTATCCACGTTGGTTCGTCCTCTCCATCTTTATGCCTTGCTTGAACTTTACCTTCTCCTACATCCAGCACCTATTTATTGAAGGCCTGTTTTCGGGTATCATGGTGACCATCAGAATTGTATTCGTTGATGCGCATGATGCGGGAAAGGGTATGCAGCTGACAATGTTGCCATAGATCCGATCTATTGATGCATGCCTGAATAATGTCTTGTCTCTTGCCTTTTGGTATCACGGGTAGGATTTTCCGGAAGTCTCCCCCTAATAGGATAGGCATACCCCCAAATAGCTTCGACCTGTTTGCATCGTCCTTAGCGCCCAAAATGTCGGGTAAGGTTTTTTCTAATGCCTCGAAAGCAAACCTTTAAGTCATTGGGGCTTCGTCCCAGATGATTAATCTGACTTCCTGAATAAGGGCTGCCTGGTGTGTTTTTTGTTTTATACCACACGTACTGTTTTCCATCAATTCGAGAGGGATCACGAAGCGACTATGGGCTGTTCGTCCGCCTGGTAACAGAAGGGAAGCGATACCTGCATTTTTTTTAGTGTTCTAAGGGCTTCAATTTATAAATGGATTGAAAGAATTGAACTGGGTGTGTTGGGGAGCATGCCATAATGGAATCCAATTACAAATTAACAAACCGAAAAAGAGAAATACAAATATACCCGATGATGCGACCGCAAGGACAATCATTCTTTCAGCTCGTAATTTTGCAAGTACATCGGTATATAGGAATGTCTTGCCAGTGCCACCTGGACTATATAAGAAGAAAAGCCCTCCTTTTTTCTGTGTGACGGCTGCTATGACCTGTTGATAGCAGTTTACAAATGGTCAATTATTCGATTTAAAAAAAGAAAAGGGAATCGGGTTTGAGGAAGGGTTGTTGACTCCCACCAGGAACAGAAAAGGGAAAAATGCCCATGTTCCTGTATTGTGGATACCATAACCTGTAGGTATTATTTTTAAAAAAAATTGTATTTAAAAATTTTAAGCAAAGGATGACAACCTGTTGGCAAAGGATGGTAGATACCCAGTGATAAATAGCAAGTTGTTCTGGGTTGAGAGAACTGAAGAGGGTTTCATGTAAAATATGCATGTCCTTTATGTTGTAGTTTAACTCTTCTCGAATCATCCGGTTGTCCATTTGCGTAAGCATAGATGGGTCGGGTTGTGGGAGGTCAGGGTAATCATCTAATGATTTTCCATTTTTATTTAATATGCCCTGTATTTCGACCAAGCAATAATTCTTAAGCTGGGCATCGGTGAGGATTAGATCAGGGAAGTTGAATAATTTTCTTTTCTTACGAAGAATGTCGTCCGATAACGCCTGCCAATGTGACTCCCATAGTTGTAATGGCTTACTGACATTGCAAAACAGTAGCAGGGTGACGAATAATTCGCGAAGTTGGACGCCTGAAGCCTATAATGTTGCTTCTGAGATAGCATGTGACCATTCTCTGTCATCATTTACCAAACCATATGCAAAGCAAGCGTCCTTAAAGGTTGGGTGTAAGAAACCATCTACTGTGCGTATTTCTTCAAATGAACGGGGACCTTTTACTATGTTAAGCAGCATACGTAAATAATAACGTTCACCAGAGGCAGGGTTTGAGTACACTATACGACCAATGCTGTTTCTAAGCTTTCTTGGGGTCCACATTTTGGCATCCTGATTCCATACGTAATGTTTAGGGAGTTTGGCGTACGTAAGTGTTCGGGCAAATTCATCCTGTTTGTTAAGCTCAAACCACTGCGTGAACATTGTTTCCTTAATACTTTCCCTTTTTAATAGGGCAGGGAGTTTTTGTGAATCGCCGAGCGTGATCGATTGTTGATTCGGCAGGTGAAATGACAATTTTATGACCGACGGTTTTGAGTAGTGGATGTCGTACGAAAACAGCCTCCAAACGGCCTCACATGGCGATAAATAATGACAATCCAAATAATTCTTTATCTCGTCAACCTCAAATATGTCTTCTACTCGAGTACCCCCATCGCTGGGTACCATGTTTTCTTGTATGACAATTGTTGCGCGGTCCGGGCCCTTGTTTAAGTATTTGAATAAATATTTGATTGCCCGAGATCTATTACACCACTCCACATTTATATGTGCATTGTATTTTGGAAGTAGGTATCGGTTCTATGGAACCACAAAACTGTTATCTAGTGGGGTGTTGTTCTTTTTAAATTTGATCCCGTTGTTTCGGTGCCTATAGTTAGCATATCCTTCTTCGTCAATTGTTGTTTTAGCGTAGTATGGTTTCGGGAAATGTTTAGAACACTGTTTGTCAATAATGCAAGGTGTATCCATGTGCGTTCCACCGCAAGGCCCATGTAACATGTATTTGGTTACAGCCCTAAACCCTTCGGGATCATTTATCTGTGATGGTATTTCTGCTGATATAAGGTCATCGATGTCAGACGATACTCTGCACTTATGAGCAGATGTTAACCATATTAAGATATGCACGTGAGGCAATCCGCGTTTCTGAAATTCGATGATGTATATACCTGTCAAAATGGAACCAAAAAATTAGGTTGCATATTCGGGAAAGTGCTAGAAAACCTTAATTATCAAGCAAACAGTACATTATTATTAGGGTCCATGAAATGCTGAATATGATTATGTATTAATTATATTAATTGTATGATCCGTTGGCTTCAAAAGATGGTAATGCAGATGCATACCTGATATGGTAGCGTGGGGGTACGTGATAGTACTATATTTTACTACGAAATACGTTACAAATTACACAAGTTTTAATTATTTATTTACAAATAGGATATACCTAAACCTTGCTACAACACTATAGGCAGTGTACCTAATCGTACAGTAGTGTAGTTTTTAGTAAGTCCGGTTCGTTCCACAGGGAGCGGGCTTATTGCACACTATATTTTTAAACAATTATATTTGTACAAAATATATTATATTAATAATATATAAAAGGGGTTTTTTACCGTTTAATGACCGGTTTGTCGATTTTAAAACTTTAGTCGCAGTTAAAACCGAATGTAAAATAAATATAACTTAATTTAAAACGTAAAATAAATAACGATAATGAAATTTCGATAAATAAAAGTGCGATAATTAAAAAGTACGATAATTAAAAGTGCAATTAAATACAATAATAATAAATAAAAGTGCAATAATTAGAAGTGCAATTAAATATGAAAATAAAGGAATTATGCTTATTTAAACTTCCATAATCATGATGTTTGACGTGTTAATTTTAGTTTTGTGCCCATGGGTTAATTGTCCTTTGTCCTGGATTATTTAATATGTCCATACGGATTTGTCCATAATAGTCCATCAGTCATAAATATAAAGAGCGAAAGCCTTCGTCAAATTATTCTTATTCCCGAAGTCAAATATTCCAACTAATTGGGGATTCGAATTGTAACAAGGTTTTAATACTTTGTTTAATGAATACACCAGGTTATCGACTGCGTGTAAACCAAGGTTTTACTACTTTGTTAACAATTACACCAATTACCCTTGAATGTAATTCACCCCTGTTTCAACAAGTCTATTAACTATTAATCCAGTTCCGTGTCCGGTAAAATGAATAATTATTGGTATTTATAGATATCCCGCCCACCGTACCCAGTCAAGCATATGTGGTTATATATAAATACGTCAAATTATAAGTTTGTATATTAAATTAACAAGGTATTGTTTAGTTAATATAAAACCCATTAATAGCCCATAGTCTAATTTCTACAAGTGTCGTTCTTTTATCCAAACCCCAATTATGGTACAAAGCCCAATTACCCAATTTTAATATTTTTAGCCCAACATCATGATTACTTCGGTATTAAATAAGCATAATAATAACTTAAGTACGAGACATTAATTTAAAAAGGAGAACATAACTTACATTGAGTATTTATCGCGTAGTGTTACACGGACAGAATTTCGACTTCAAAAACCCGTAAAATAACCTTTAAATAACCCGAACTAATCTAATATAAAACTACCCTATACTATATATATATATATATATATATATATATATATATATATATATATATATATATATTATATATATATATATATTATTTATTACAGAGTATTATTATTATTATTTTTTATATTTTTACTCGGCAGAATGCATGGCCTTTTATAGGCGTTTTGATTTCTGACAGCTCCGCGAGTCGTGGAGTTTTAAGCCTGCAAACTCCGCGAGTCGTGGAGTTTTAAGCCTGCAAACTCCGCGAGTCATGGAGTTTGAAAATCCAGCTCACATAATTTTGGAACCTTGCTTGTCGACATAATTTATATATAAATATAAAATATAAATAATTAATATAATTATTTATATATTATATTATATTCTTGTGCATAGTAGACTTGTAATTTTTAGTCCGTTGCGTCAGGCGTTGATAGTTGACTCATGTCCCGATTCCGGATTTTCGAACGTCCTTGCGTACTATTTTATATCGTGTACTTTGCGTTTTGTAACTTGTACTCTTGTCATTTTTAGACGTTTCTCATCAATAAATTGAACCTTTTGAATTGTATCTTGTACATTTAAGCTTTTTGGACGTTTGTGTCTTCAAATCTTCGTTTTCGCCTTTTGTCTTCGCACTTATTTAATATAAACGATTACAACTTACAATAGGAAAATTACAACTAAATAATTTACATATTGGGAGGATATTGCTACTAAATATATGTTCATTTGGAGCACTATCAAGTATCCCCACACTTGAACGTTGCTTGTCCTCAAGCAATACAGAACTTGAAATTAAATCACACGAATCACTTCTTTATTCTTCACACTTTATACATCAGTGATTTTGATACGGCGGTATTAACAATGATAGTAACGATGTGGTTTACAGTCCCACATGACTATGAAAATGTAGATCCTTAAGGAAACATTTGATCTTTTTGAAAATTTAATCTAGCTTTTACCCTAGATAAGTTTTTCGGAATAACCCTTCACCGGTGTTGTAAAATATTTTTGTGGGTTTTGTGGGTTTCAGATTTGAAAATTTTAGCTCAAAACTTATGGTTTTGTGTCACCCACTTGCTAACCCTGTATTAGGAAAGCAACACGTCCAGTTTACTTGTCCCGTATATTACCTTTCGGTAAACTACCGTCCGGTTGTAAAGGAAAGCGATGAACAAGCAACTGTTAAGGCAATGTCTCGTGACTTGCTTTTGATTATGGTCTATAACGTGTCGGACGCAATTACTATCCTTTGTAGGAGCAATAGTAAAGCTCACCCTTATAATTTTCCGGTCTGGCACAAGGTCCTGTCTTTGACCATGCTATGCAACCACCGTTCTTACGGTTGACACCCGATTTGGTTCAGGTGACCTAATGAATTCCAGGTGAATTCCTAGGATTTTACGTTCAATGGTAATGAATGCATTGAAAATGGGTTTTCAGAAAACAAATCGGTTTATAATTTTGATCAAAATGTTTTCTCGTTCAAGCTCGAGTTTAGATATCATTGAATTCCATGAGTTTGAATTCTCAATCTTTAAGGTCAATCTCAAGGATTGAGTAATATCAGTCTTAAAAGCTGATTTTTAATCTTTAAGGAGATTATCCTTTCTGGGGATCTGATTCATTAGTCTTATCAAGCTAATTTGCACGGTGTCCCCCCATTGTACGAGATAAATCCTTCTCATGGTTAGGATAAATCTGATCACTTGGCGACCCTGTTTGATGCTGAGGTTCGTGGATTTCCTGCTGATTTTAGTGATGACTTTTCTAGATTTTTCATCAACCTACAGCTGGTCTGGACGACAACTTCTTGACCTAAATCAAGAAGCGCGTGTCTTTTTCGGAAGACTTTACTTCCTTTTAATGATGGAATTGATTCATCGTGTAGATCCATCTTTTCTTTTCTTTCATCGGGTAAAATAGTTAATTTAGTCCAAAACAAAAGCACCTGCAATAACTTTACGGAAACATGTGCTAGATAGTTTTTAATTAAATAACTAGGTACATTCTCCCCACACTTAGTTTCTTCTTTGCCTTTTTATTCTCCTTTATTCCATTTTAAATGAATTCAAGCGTTTTAGGGTGTTTCTCAATTTATGTCCTTTCTGAGGTAACGATAATTTCGGTATTAACACCTAGTTTTCATAAAAATATATAAACATGATTTTAAATTCATTTAGTTGAAAATTTTTCAAATTTTCATAAAATTTGGCGTATAAACCCGAGAGAATTTATAACCCTTCCCCACACTTGAGATCATGCAATGCCCTCAATTGCATGAAATCAGACTCTAATTATAAATTCATGAGGGTGATTAGTGTAGAAAAGTGATTGAAAATACCCAGTTTGTAATTACAAAGCTCGTCAAATGATAGAT
This sequence comes from Rutidosis leptorrhynchoides, assembly GCF_046630445.1. Taxonomy (NCBI): domain Eukaryota; kingdom Viridiplantae; phylum Streptophyta; class Magnoliopsida; order Asterales; family Asteraceae; genus Rutidosis; species Rutidosis leptorrhynchoides. Next base: position 403,170,709 of record NC_092338.1, on the reverse strand, counting down.
GGCGCGCCTCATCGTTCATTCCTTCTTGTTTTATCACACATATTTTTCTTCAAAAACGGTTACTTTTCGGAACTGTTTGCTAATCTTTGAATATATGTATTTTACCCTAAATTATCATGCATTTTTATTAACGAGTTATGCACTAACCCGAACCTCGAATTTAACGTTAAGTGGGGTTAGACTTCCCACACTTAGCTGACGACACGTGAAGTCGGTAGAATGAGTTCCACGAATTAGAGTAGTGAGCCAGTTATTTACATCTCAGGTGGTATATATTATATCAATGGGTTTAAAGTTTAGACCCACCCGATCGTCACTACTTAATTCTTTTTTAAGTGTAGCTTTTAGTAAATGGATATGTCTCTTTTCTGGTTCTTGGTCAAATGGATCGATATACACCGACATACATATTTCTATAGGGTGGACAATTCCTAACATTTCCTTCCGTTTATTCTCAGGATCAAAGTTTTCACCTCTATTACCCAATTGGGTGAAATCCGAGGTGTCATTATCTATTACAGCTCGTAGTTCATTTTCGGTAGATGACTCGTCTATTGAGAATATTGGGTTGGAAGGTTGTGTAATGGTGAAGTTCGGTTTGGCCTCGGGGGTAAAATTTTCAACGTTATCATTTTCCCAAGAGTACCAATTTGTCACCCTTACTTCTTCTTCATCATCCATTGATGGATTGATGATTTCGTCGGTAGAGGCTAATGTGTCATTATGTTGTGAAATTGGTAAGACTGAATAAAAAGTATCATCGGGATAGTTGGTGATTTCGGAGTTCTCGAATTCATCAAAATTCGATGATATGAGATTTTCTTGTACAATACTCCTCAGATCAACAGGTGTGTAGTCTGATAGAGTTTCAGCTTGCCGGTTTACAAACTCTCTCATTTGTTCATTTTGAGCATTGAGTTCTTCAAGTTTGATTTTCATATTGTCTAATAAATTTTCAGACACGTAATTTTCCTCGTCTACTGGTTGTTGAGTTTGGAAATATTCTTGGGAATAATCCTAATTTGAATTGTATTCTTCATAATCATTCCATTCAGGTTCCATGGGTGCGTAATTTTTCATAGGAACGTAATAATAACATTCCCATGTTGAATGATAATCTCCACAGATTTCACAACCAGTTATTGTTTCGTCATTCGTGATCCAAGATTGACCGAACGAATTGTCATCAACACTCGGTTGAGAGTATTGATTTCGTATGTCGTAAAGAGTTTCCAAAATATCTTCGAGACTTTTCATAATGCGCTTATTACCAAATTTTAATTATCCTATTAGTTATAAATATAAAAATTATATAAGTTATCAAATTAATAGACTTTTCTGCTTTTGCCCACGTTTCGAATAGCCAATAGATGCAGCAGGGAGCCAGAACCCTTTAAATCGGAAGCTCACAACTCAGCCACTAACAAATCCAACTATTACTACGAAGCAGAAAATTTGGATGTCTATCAATTTAACCGCTTAAAATAATTTTTCGATTGGAATTTTAGAGAAGAAGTAGAGAAAATTTCTAAGTCCTAAAAACTAGCGTGTCGAGAAATAAGAAAGAAAAAGATTGCGCGTCGAAAAATGTCGAAAAATAAAAGGTTGAAAAATAAAAAGAAAGTAGCGCGTCGTAACTTAAAAGGTACTAAAAACTAAAAAAATTAAAAGTTGCGTCTAAAAATATTAAAGCTTACAAGTAAAACTATATCTCAAATGGCAATAACTTAAAAAGGTATTAAAACTTAAAAAGGAGTCGCAAAATTCTAAAGCACCTAAATCTTAGTCTAAAGAAAAAGCACTTAAGGGATTTTACGGCAAAGCCTAAAAATCTAGAAATAAAAATAATAAGCTACGGCAAAACTAAACTTAACACTAGCTACGAACGATAAATATACAATATTACGATTAAAAAGATACAAAATATAAAAATAAAATTAAAGTTGTAAAAATTATAATTTTTATAAAAATATTATTTTTATCCTATTTATTTTATAAAAGTATTAATTTATATATATTTAATAATACTAATACTAATTAATATTTAAAAAATAAATTAATTTAAAAACTAAAACTAAATATTAATATTAAATATAAACCTAATTAAGTTTTAATAATAATAATTAAATTATACTCGTAATAAATGCCAAATTAGGGTTCTGGGTGCGTCTGTCAGGGCGGCTCCGCGAGTCGTGGAGTTTTAAGCCTGCAAACTCCGCGAGTCGTGGAGTTTGAAAGACGTTTTTTTTTTTAATTTTATATTGTTTTTCTAAAATGATATATAAATATATTTATAGAAAAATAAATTAAAAATATAGCGTTTCGCCGAGTCCCCGGCAGCGGCGCCAAAAACTTGATGTGGTAGCGTGGGGGTACGTGATAGTACTATATTTTACTATGAAATACGTTACAAATTACACAAGTTTTAATTATTTATTTACAAATGGGATATACCTAAACCTTGCTACAACACTATAGGCAGTGTACCTAATCGTACAGTAGTGTAGTTTTTAGTAAGTTCGGTTCGTTACACAGGGAGCGGGCTTATTGCACACTATATTTTTAAACAATTATATTTGTACAAAATATATTATATTAATAATATATAAAAGGGGGTTTTTACCGTTTAATGACCGGTTTGTCGATTTTAAAACTTTAGTCGCAGTTAAAACCGAATGTAAAATAAATATAACTTAATTTAAAACGTAAAATAAATAACGATAATGAAATTTCGATATATAAAAGTGCGATAATTAAAAAGTACGATAATTAAAAGTGCAATTAAATACAATAACAATAAATAAAAGTGCAATAATTAGAAGTGCAATTAAATATGAAAATAAAGGAATTATGCTTATTTAAACTTCCATAATCATGATGTTTGACGTGTTGATTTTAGTTTTATGCCCATGGGTTAATTGTCCTTTGTCCTGGATTATTTAATATGTCCATACGAATTTGTCCATAATAGTCCATCAGTCATAAATATAAAGAGCGAAAGCCTTCGTCAAATTATTCTTATTCCCGAAGTCAAATATTCCAACTAATTGGGAATTCGAATTGTATCAAGGTTTTAATACTTTGTTTAATGAATACACCAGGTTATCGACTGCGTGTAAACCAAGGTTTTACTACTTTGTTAACAATTACACCAATTACCCTTGAATGTAATTCACCCCTGTTTCAACAAGTCTATTAACTATTAATCCAGTTCCGTGTCCGTTAAAATGAATAATTATTAGTATTTATAGATATCCCGCCCACCGTACCCAGTCAAGCGTATGTGGTTATATATAAATACGTCAAATTATAAGTTTGTATATTAAATTAACAAGGTATTGTTTAGTTAATATAAAACCCATTAATAGCCCATAGTCTAATTTCTACAAGTGTCGTTCTTTTATCCAAACCCCAATTATGGTACAAAGCCCAATTACCCAATTTTAATATTTTTAGCCCAACATCATGATTACTTCGGTATTAAATAAGCATAATAATAACTTAAGTACGAGACAATAATTTAAAAAGGAGAACATAACTTACATTGAGTATTCATCGCGTAGTGTTACACGGACAGAATTTCGACTTCAAAAACCCGTAAAATAACCTTTACATAACCCGAACTAATCTAATATAAAACTACCCTATACTATATATATATATATATATATATATATATATATATATATATATATATATATATATATATATATATATATATATATATATATATATATATATTATATATATATATTTATTTATTATTTATTACAGAGTATTATTATTATTATTATTTTTATATTTTTACTCGGCAGAATGCATGGCCTTTTATAGGCGTTTTGATTTCTGACAGCTCCGTGAGTCATGGAGTTTTAAGCCTGCAAACTCCGCGAGTCGTGGAGTTTGAAAATCCAGCTCACATAATTTTGGAACCTTGCTTGTCGACATAATTTATATATAAATATAAAATATAAATAATTAATATAATTATTTATATATTATATTATATTCTTGTGCATGGTAGACTTGTAATTTTTAGTCCGTTGCGTCGGGCGTTGATAGTTGACTCATGTCCCGATTCCGGATTTTCGAACGTCCTTGCGTACTATTTTATATTGTGTACTTTGCGTTTTGTAACTTGTACTCTTGTCATTTTTAGACGTTTCTCATCAATAAATTGAACCTTTTGAATTGTATCTTGTACATTTAAGCTTTTTGGACGTTTGTGTCTTCAAATCTTCATTTTCGCCTTTTGTCTTCGCACTTATTTAATATAAACGATTACAACTTACAATAGGAAAATTACAACTAAATAATTTACATATTAGGAGGATATTGCTACTAAATATATGTTCATTTGGAGCACTATCAATACCTGTAGGGCAAGGATACAGTATGTGTGATTTGTAACTCGGATGTACCTAATTCATTGTGTCAAAAAATTCAACCTATATACATCTACCTAAGTATTTACTGAAGCGTGGTAAAGTGCTGCTTTCACCTTTTACTTCCAATTTTGATTCATATGGAAATGCTTAAATGTTAATGCAAATGTACAAAACAGTATCATAAAAGGCGGGTTAATAAACCGCGAACATTCGGCTGCAGGCGTGGTGGTATACAGGGGAAAATATATAATAAGCAAAGCCTGCATTTTATCAACATTGAATATAATTAAATTTTGTAAAATTTACCTGCTTGGGTTGTTTCGAAGATTTGTTCTTCATTATATCAGTTATCAAGCCATCTAGTTTTTGCTTGAAAACCCTAGCTACAATTTCGGGGCAGTCCGTTGATTGCTGACCCTCAATATAGCAGAGCATAGTGTCGATTTCAGGCCATCTAGGGTTAGATGTAAAAGTGATGAATAAATCTGGGTTGTCGTATTCCCGACACAAAGCCATCGCGTCTTGATAGTTTTGCACCATATAACGGGGGCTACCTGTGTGGGATGACGGTAAAATTATGCGCTTTCCAATAGAAGCAGCCAATGTGTCGCCCCTGGTTACTGCATCACAGACATTATTGTATAGGTCAATGCGTAGCTCGTTTTGGTGGTGCCACAGCCACTTTAACCGTTGTTCTTCTACAGCCGTATAAGCATCCACCAAGTACTGCTGGAATAATCGTCCACCCCTAAGGATAGTGGTTGCCTCACTTTCACGTTGTTGGATTCGATAACAATAGAATTCTCTCATGGTAATGTGATCGTGGTTTGTTTGTCGCCTTCCACTATTATTGTGGTATGAGATTTCTTCATGATAACCGGTTTCTCCATAGAGAAAGAGTAACGGGTACTGCAATGCCATGTATAACTGGTGCAGTTCCGAAATTCTCTGTGGTGTGCCGTTTTTTTAGGACAACGATATCCCATGTTGAATTACAGTGGCCAAAGTCGCTAGTGATGAGTGCAGCCACTTCAGCGATAGTGGGTGAATTATATTACCGGGAGGTGGTTGCCTTCGCGAGCAGGCGGAGCCTGCACTCAGAGCTGGTATTATTAGCTGACCAATCACGGGCCATACGAAATGCCTGGGCAACGGCGCTTGATTCATCAAGCATTCTAATGAGATTGTTGGTTAATGTCTCATCGAGTGACCCTATTGAGTCCACGCCCAGAAATGCAGACAATCGGTTTTTTGCCTCATTTTGGGTGTCGTAGAAATACAATCGTGCATATCGTGGCTGAGCCCCTTCCTCGGGTAGAAG